>NC_138840.1:8882167-10221287 GCF_965183815.1 Platalea leucorodia
TATGGGATGTTTTAGGCCAAATGAGAAAGATGCGTTCAATGGATAAATGTGTTTGGGGGTTGTTTTCTTCTTATCAGTTCATGAGAAGGTGCTCACAGTGACTAACACTGACTGGAG
Organism: Platalea leucorodia; assembly: GCF_965183815.1. Classification (NCBI taxonomy): domain Eukaryota; kingdom Metazoa; phylum Chordata; class Aves; order Pelecaniformes; family Threskiornithidae; genus Platalea; species Platalea leucorodia. Next base: position 8,882,285 of record NC_138840.1, read on the forward strand.
AAAGAATGGGGTACTTAATGCTGAGCATGGCACTTGTTAGATACTGGGAATTGTGTAGCCTTCTTTTAGGAGGTAGGTTTGGTGCTGAGGATGTTGTAAATGACTTTTTTCCTTTTTTTGGATTATTTTACTACTTAGTAGAGAGGTGTTGGTAAAGTTTAAAGCACTGATTGTGTCTGAATGTACCACTTCGCGTTATAATCTTAATGCTGCTACAGTGCGACGCACTTTGAGAAAAGCAACTTTACGCTCAGTGCCCTGAGGATAAATTTCCTCAAATCTGTAAATTAGATAGTTGCTTTTCATTTGAATTTTTGATTGTGACAGGTCTTACTCCCCTAGAAGGCGACCAAGCCCAAGACGACGGCCATCTCCGAGGAGAAGGAGCCCTCCAAGGCGAATGCCTCCCCCACCCAGACACAGAAGAAGCAGATCTCCTGTGAGGCGGTAAGATTCCCTTTTTTGAGACAACCGAAAATGTTAAACTTTGAAAGTTGAAGGGAACAGTAGTTATGAGGAAAGAGCGGTATCAAAATTACCTTGTTCACCTTTCCTTAGTGCTGTCAGGTATATAATTTGAGTGATGTAAGAACTGCAGTGCCGTATTTCACGAGTGTGTTGTGGGGGAACATAATAGTAGCTGTGAAACGATTTCTTTTGAGTTGAAGTAGTGATGAGAATTCCACCTTTTTGAAAAGTGGCCATTTCAGAACTGTAACTTCTTCAAATGGCTCTGGATAGCTCCCAGCGTAGATTGACATGACATCTTTTTATGACTTTTTTTGCTTAAGTCTTCATACTTTTTTTTTTTTTTTTTTCCTGCTTGGGGAAAAAACGAGAACAAGTGACTGGATTGTAGTTGTTGGCAGTTTTTTAATTATGACTTACATTTCCATCACAAAAAATTAAAATAAAAATTAAATTTTGACTTGAAATGTTTCTTCTTCATGTTCTTTTACTTAAAAATCTTCAAGGTGGTCTCTCCGGTGTCGGAGGTTACATTTTTGACAGCATAAGCAATTGTTACAGTAGCAAAGCTCTGAGTTGCCTGGCAAAGAAAATCATGTACTTATGGCAATGTCAAAATAGACATTCATCTTCATAGGAAGAGAATGGATCCTTCTCCTGTTCATAGGAAGAGAATTAAAGTGATGCTTCCTGTGTACAGTAGTTGTTCTTTTTCAGGAAGGAATCGTTCTTCCTTTTTATGACAAGATGATGATTTTTTTTTTTTCTGAGTTTGTAAACATGTTCATTTCACACAGTTACTGGGAAAACTGTGAAAAGTATCAGACATGTATGTTGCAAGATGTACAAGAGCTCCCTTTCAGCAAATGTTTATCTCACTCAAGGTAGGGTTTCTTTTTTCCAGGTTCTCAGGAATTCTGCAGCCAAAGGTGGATTCTGCAGGTACACAATTGCAACAGAACTTGCCACAAATTTTGCCGCAGAATTCTAGAGGCCCTACCTTTTTAAAATTACAAAGTAAAGATGAAAGACTAAAACATAAGAATGGATAGATTGATTCTGAATTGTTAAGTTGTCTGAAATTTTTACCTCCTGGTATAAAACCTTTTTAGTGTACTTGCACACTAAACTCTTAAACAGATCTGTTCTGAAGATCATGAAATCGCATCTGCTAACATGGAGAATTCTCTTAACCATCCAAAAGTTAGAGAGCCCCAACAAAACTAATTGCTCCCACGAGAAAAGCTTAGTTGTAGTCTGTAGATTGACAGAAAGCAAGCAAAGGTAACACTAACAATTTTTTGCTCACTATGTAGTTTAAAAATAACTGTGAAAGATTGGTTGTTATTCTCCTCTTCTACAAACCAAGTGTTGAAGGCTGTCCACCATGTTTTGGAAATGCTGTTGTATGTGGCTCTATATATGTGCTTGCAAACAAATGCAATTCTCTGTTCATGCTCAAACATGTCTTATGCTGGCAAGTCAGAATCTAATGTTACATTTGATTTACAGGAGAAGACGGTCATCAGCATCCTTATCTGGCAGTAGCTCTTCCTCCTCGTCCTCACGTTCCCGATCGCCACCAAAGAAACCACCTAAAAGAACTGTATCCAGTCCTCCTCGTAAAACGCGTAGGCTCTCTCCTTCGGCAAGCCCTCCTCGGCGGAGGCACAGACCATCCCCACCAGCAAGTCCACCTCCAAAACCACGTAGGTCTCCAACACCCCAGCAGTCGAATCGTGCAAGGAAAAGCCGTGGCTCTGTTTCGCCTGGCAGAGCATCAGGTAATCAAATAAAAATTTGTCTTCCGGCAGCTTTATCATTTCATGCTTTTGTTTTCTGGTGTGGTGCGTACAGTTTGTATGAGCAGAAAAGCATGAATGAATGTAATGAATTGCAACTGAGTTATTTGACTTTGCCTTTTAGCACCCAAACATAAGAGTACTGAAAAAAGAGAATCTCCTTCGCCAGCACCAAAACCAAGGAAAGCAGAACTGTCTGAATCAGGTATGGCTCTCGCTTTTCAACACTGATTTTGGATGGGGTTTTTAATCAAAGACGCATGACAATAAAAGGCAGTAGTAAAGTGCTGAACTGTCTTGATAGACTGGCATTGAAAGCACGAGTTTTCAGAAGTATAAAGATGGTTGCTCACACTGCCTCAGATACTTCCATCCAAGCTTGCTTGGAAAAAGCTCAGCCAAAGTGTAGTCCAGTCTCAGTGTAATCTTAAGATTGGGGGGAGGAAAAGGTACGCTTGATTGTCTGCTGTAATATGACTTTGCTTCTGCCTGAATAAGGCAAATTTGTGTCTTCAGTTTAAATATTCTGTCCATGTGTGTACCTTTTCAGAAGAAGATAAAGGAGGTAAAATGGCTGCAGCAGATTCTGTTCAACAGAGGCGTCAGTACAGGAGGCAAAATCAACAGTCTTCATCTGGTATGGATGACATAGATTTCCTAAAACTGGATTGCAGTTTACTTCTGCGGGAAGTAGTTAATGTGAAGCTCAAATACTGATGAAAATTATTTGCTATGTGCACTGCAGTGCTATTGTAAACTTAATTCTAGATTTACCACTGATAATGAAGTCACTTTAATTATTACTCATGAAGAATAAAGTATAATTTAATAAAGGTTATGCTATGTCTCTTGGTAATTGGTTTACATCTTTAAAATTTGCACTTTTAAACTCTTACCATCGCACACAAATATTGTTTGCTATGTATTACTTAATCTGTTGTTGCAATAGGTTATTTCCTAATATTTTGGACTCTTGCATGCTTGAGATCAGTAAATTAACCTGGGCCTGGTATACGTTTTTGTCCACTTAATGTTTCTGTAAGAAACTCAAGTTCACCTTTTAAATTACCTGGCTAGTCAAATTTTATGTGGACAGTTAGGTTGCTGCAAGTATTTTTACCCAGCTCCGATGGATTTATTTATCGCTTGACTTCAACTAACATTTTTAGTTGAACTGCTTTTAAATAGAGGCTTCTTATTTTGTGGGAGAGGAGGTTACTACTGCAGTTTAACCAGCAGTTATAACCCTATCAGTAACTGTGTTAGCAGTGTCGTGAGAATCATTTTCCGGAGAGTGATTCTTCTACATTTATAGATTCTGGTTCTTCGTCTTCATCTGAAGAGGAAAGACCTAAAAGATCCAATGTGAAGAATGGGGAAGTTGGTAGACGCCGACGTCATTCACATTCACGCAGTCCATCACCGTCTCCACGAAAACGACAGAAGGAATCCTCCCCTCGGTAATTTTTTCTTAAGTTAAATGTAACTGATGTCTTTTTTTTTTTTTTTTATCTATTTACTTAATGTTGTTGTTGATCTGCTCTGCAACTGTCAGCAAATACACAACAGAATTAAGTCATGTCCAGTTTGCCCAATCTTGTTTCAAGATTGCATTCTTATTATGCTCATTCAGTAGTAATTACTCTGAACTTTATTTGAATATGTTCATTTTTGCCTCAAATATATGGCAGATAGATTTGTTTTGTTTTGTTTTTCCTCCACTGCTATCAGGATGCAGATGGAAAAGAGGTGGCAATCGCCAGTGATGAAAAGGTTGGTTAGAAGTTAATCTGTTAAATAGGATTTGCATCTAGAAAATCATTTAGACAGGCTCTCATTTATTTTGTCATGGATAAGTACTTGCCATCCTTTGTCCTTTGGACTTGCGCACTCAAAGTAGTAAGGTGAGGGAAAGTCAGGCTGATGTGTTCCTTAATGCGTTGGATCTGGGACCGTTTCACTAGCGAAAAAAAAAAAAGAGGAACACCTGCTCTGTCTCCTTCATTGTTCACTGTTTGTCAATTCACGTAAGCCTGTAACAGCTAACAACATCAATGTTATTGGCATCTTACCGATGCCTGAAAACAACTGAATGCTTGTATTCTTCAGGGGTTTTCTTATTCCATATACGCAGGTTGGAAAGATGGGTGGGCATTACTTTGTATTCTTGCTGCTATTGATGTTCTGGCTAAAACCTTCCCTAGATTTGCAACAAGTGATTAAGATCTTGAAGTTCCAGGTCGCAGACAGTTGGAATTTTCAAAAGTCTCATTCCTGCATTCATTAGATCTTTGGAACTACTGGTAGTAGACAAGTAGTAGGCTAGTAGTGAACACCTACTTTATTTTCTCTTTTATGTACTCAATATTGTTAACACTTTTATTTGTGAAAGTGCTTGCTGTGTGTTGATCTCGGAATATAGAAAGGTGCAGGAAGCTGGGTGCTTGATGGGTTTATTAGTCTGATATAATGACCCTTGTGAGCAATCTGTAATTAAGGCCCAGCTAGAATATAGTTGCAGCGTACATAATGATGTATGAGATTAAGTATGACTACTTCTGCAAATGTGGACCATTCTAATTATGGATCTTGTCAAACAATTCTATGTAAAGCAGATTGGAATTCAAAGATCTTAATCTGTTTTGCAACATTCTAAATGCACCTACTGCCTCTTGTGTAAATACACATGTTTAACTAGGGCAACCGTGACATTTGAAAGCTGGGGTTTGTTTTTTTTTTTTTTTTAATCATAAAAGAACATTTTCTTTTGGAGCAAACTCTTACCTATAAAAAGTGTAACTCATTGTCTTGGAGAACAACAGCCAGCGTGTTTGAAATCAAATCTCAGTTTCTGTAGATGAGCTGCTTTGCTTTTTCATTACTCTTATTTTTTCCTTTATCCAGTCATTTTATCTGAATTGCTTTTTAAAAAAAAGGAATGTCTTACTTTACAAAATACCAATATTCCTCTCCTTTAAAACTCTAGGATATGTGGTTGATTAAAATTTCCTGTCCCAGAGTCTGTTGTAAACCTTGCAGAGCAGAAAATGGCTAATTTTGTAAATAATTTTAATCCAGATAGCTGCAGTTTAGCAACAACTCTGAGTTTTCTCTGCATTTCAAGAAATAAGTCATTTTGGATTTCAGATCCATAGATAAAAACTGTTCTCAAGTACAGTTTTACGCTGTTTAATCTGATCCATCTTCAGACTGCTGCTGAACGCAGTTTTCTGCCTGCCACAGCGGGGCATTCCCAGTTCCTCCCTTGGGTGGATCTAGCAGTCACGTCACCGCCTGGCGACAGAGGTGTTTGTTGGATTAGTCTCCTGGTGGATCAGTAAGCTGGTCTGACTCACGAGGTGATCACTAGATTCAGTGCAAGGGAAATGGCAGAAATGAGCTTTCAGGAGAAGAAAACGGGAGAGAGTCGGGCTTCCTCTTTGGCTACAAGATGCGAATAGGCCAGGTGAAGCAGAATGTGAAATTGTCTCATCGCTGCTGTAGTGGGCTCGGAGAATTACAGTAAAATATGTGTTGTCTCACACTCTTTAGAAAGACTTGAGTGTATTTTTTTCCATCAGTGCTTCTAATAGAATTTCACTTTGAAGTGCATGAACAAGATGATCTTTTTGTAGTGAAAGCAGAAGAACAAAAAAGAATCTCGTGGCTCAATTGCAACTTGTCTGAAAAATCCCTTTATCTCTTTAGTAGGAGGAGGAGAAGTCCATCGCCCCCACCAGCCAGGCGGCGACGCTCTCCTTCCCCTGCCCCTCCTCCTAGGCGGCGGCGGTCACCTTCATTACCTCGTCGAAGGTAGCGTATTGCATTTTTGTCATGAAGTGGTTGCTTTTGGTTTGCTGACTTCCAGCTATGGCGTAAAAAGAAATGCTCTGATTGAGGAAACCAGTTCCTTGCCTCATAGCTTACTGAGGGGAATGTAGTTTTGCTAGTGAGATTTTCTGTGGCAGGTATGTGGCCTGGATATCATTTTGAAGGAATTTGGTATTAAGTTTTAAAGAATTTTTAGAGGAATTGTTTTTCCCTTCTTTGGGTGAATTGCAAAACACCTGTAACTAATTCACACGTGCCTATGTGGCACCTGAATGTTTGTTGTCTTTGTAGGTCTCCATCGCCACCCCCACGCAGACGCTCACCTTCTCCGCGGAGATACTCTCCGCCGATACAGAGACGATATTCTCCTTCTCCACCACCTAAGAGAAGAACGGCTTCTCCTCCTCCCCCGCCTAAGCGAAGGGCATCACCTTCTCCACAGTCAAAGCGCAGAGTCTCCCATTCACCACCGCCAAAACAAAGGAGCTCACCAGCTGCTAAAAGGCGTTCACCCTCGATATCTTCCAAGCACAGGAAGGGCTCTCCTCCCAGTAGGTCCAATCGGGAAACACGTTCTCCACCACAAAACAAAAGGCATTCACCTTCACCACGGCCTAGAGCTTCTCATACCTCTGCAAGCCCGCCACCACCACGGAGGGGAGCTTCAGCTTCACCCCAGAGAAGGCAGTCTCCATCTCCAAGCACTAGACCCATCAGGAGGGTGTCAAGAACGCCAGAACCTAAGAAGACAAAGTAAAAAAATCCATCTTCATTGTTGGTGGTTTTGTGAGGGGTTCTCGTGTTTGTTTTGTTCTAATGCAGTGGGAGCAGCTAGGGAATCCCATTAAAATGGCTCTCGTATCTTGAGATTGCTCAAGTGTTGGTGGCTCTGTTCAGCTTCCACCATCGTAACGTTGATTTTGGGGAGTTTATTAGATGGGAAGCATCTGTTAAAATAAAGGGCGATGTGGGGAGAAGCATTGAAGAGGCTTTATGTAGGGTTTGAGGGGTCTTCTAGGAGCACAACAAAGCACTGGGACTGAGCAGGTGAAAAGAAGTTTTGAGAGAAGTTTTGTTGCTAGCTTTGTTTAAAGAAAAATGAATTTTATTTTAAAGCTAACTGCAGAAGGAAACCAACACTTTTCATTAGCTCATAAATCATTTCATAAGTGGTCATCCAAGAGACAAAACAAACAAACAAAGCCATTTAGAATTTTAGCAGTTTTCTTTAGTGTGGTGCCGCTCTTACGGGCAGATAGTCAGAAGTATGGTGCTGCCTTATTAATTTAGAAAGAAAACGTAGCTGAATGTAATGTCTTCACTCTTTTTTTCATTGGATGATAAAATAGCATTGCTACTCTCTTGACTTTTAATGTGGTTATAAATTAGTCATATCAGAAGAAAGGGAGCGATCATTCCTGAACAGCGATGGTAGTATTGTTTAACAAGCTCTCGGGTTGCAATATCCTTTTGCATTACGGATCCACGGTGGTATTAGGTAGTTTTGCCTTCTGTAACGCATGCCAGCAAAATAACTAATCACTTTTTAAGTGGCAGCTTAACCAACTCCTAAACACATACGTTCATCTGGCTTTTTTGTTAATTTTTACTTTCTTGTTTTGTCTCTTATATCTCTAACATTAGAATCTAAGTGCAGCTTTTCTATTTTTAAGGGCCTCCACGCCAAGTCCACGATCTGCGAGACGGGTGTCTTCATCACGGTCTGCATCAGGATCACCTGAGCCAGCACCGAAAAAGCATCAAGGACCTCCCTCTCCTACTCGGTCTCGTTCCCCTTCTGCAAACTGGTCACCTGCAAAAAAGGCTAAAAGCCCAACTCAGAGCCCGTCACCTGCAAGGGTATTTGTTGGCTAATAAAAGCAATACTGGTTTGGGTTATGTGGCAAGTCATTTTCATGAAGACTTGGCTGCTGAACAGCTCTAAGCTTATTCATCTGGAAAAAAAAAATCCTTGGAGTGATTTTTTCATAGTTAAAAACTTCTTAAAAACAATTTGTAACATAAATTTTTTCAAACTTAGCATCTCTGAGTCTGAAAAATGTGCTGTTACATCTAAATTTTAACTTCTGGAAGAAGAGACCTTCCCATTTCATGGGAGTTTCATGGTCTACAAAGTGAGGCAGTCTTATTTATGCTTAGTAGTCTTAGGTGCAAACTCAGGTTGTCTGTTTGGCAATCCTAAGGTGTGTCCTGGGGACACTTCCATTCTTTCCCAGAGGAGTGTGTGAGGGAGTTAGGCTCCACCTGCAGTATTAATTTTTATGACGAGGCTTGCCTGTCATTGCTGTGAGCAGCGTATCGAGTTTGCACGGTGTTGTGTTCCGTTTTAAACAGACACGGCACAGCCGTGCGTTACAATATCGGTCTTCTAGGATTCCTTCTGTCCGTTGATGGGGAATGTGACTTTCCCAGTTCTGAAGACGGTGTTGGGTTTCCCGGGTTTCAGGTGTTGCTCAGTCCATTCACATTTCCCAGGATGGTTGTGGGCTTGTTTGCCTTGGGAATGAGTTGTAATATCTGTTGAATTGTTTGTTACAGAATTCAGATCAAGAAGGGGGTGGGAAGAAGAAGAAGAAAAAGAAGGATAAGAAGCATAAAAAGGATAAAAAGCACAAGAAACACAAAAAACATAAGAAGGAGAAGGCCGCGGCGGCCGCAGCAGCTGCTGCTGTGGCTGCAGCAGATACCACCTCCGCACAGGAAGACCAGGAAGCAGAGACAGAACCCAAAAAGGTAGGAATTGGGTGCCCGTGCTTTGCCTTTAGAGAGTCCGATGTAAGAAAAGAGACGGAGATGAGTGTGCGTAATACTCTTGACGGTCTAAAGAGCAGGCTTGCTTCGTGTCTGGTGGTTTTACCTGATGACTTGCAGTGTTGGGAGGGCTGCAGCCTGGCTTAGCGTTCACTGTTTGAAGAAACGCTTTGTCTTTGTTTGAAGGAGACAGAAAGTGAACCAGAAGACAACCTTGATGATCTAGAAAAACACCTGCGAGAGAAGGCACTGAGGTCGATGAGGAAGGCGCAAGTGTCACCACCATCCTAGGCCGAATCCTTTGATATAATGTACATTTTATTTGGTTTGTACTCAGAATTCAATTTCAAATTGCTAAATGTGTTTGAGCTTTAGAATATAACATTTGTTGTAATAATTGCTAGGTTGAGGTTCACCATGTACAAAGGGCATGGATTTACATTACAAAAGGTGTCCACAGTGTACTAGTGACATTCTTTCATTGACAGTCAACATAATTGCATTTAGAGTGAGACTTTTTAGAAGCAGTAGGAATTTGTTTTGAAGGTTTTAAACATGACCGTCAGTTCCCTAGTTTCTTTGAAATTCAACAAAGCCTTTAGCATAATTTGTGAGGGTCTCATTTGACTTCTTTTGTAGCCACTTACATTATGCTACTAACCTCTGTGGTTTGTAAGCTTGCCCAGAAGTAAAACCACTGCAGAACTACCGAGGACGTACGTAGGTTTTAATGCTTTCTACTGTTGCCTGTATAGTCTCCATCGAAGCGAATCAAGAATAGCGACTTAGAATGGTACCTAAATGAAAGCATGTTGTTTACCAGGACACTGTGGGTTTATATTGATGTAACATGTTGATTTGGAACACTGGAATTTCATTTGTATTTTTATGTTCTTTTTTTAAAGGGCAGTTTCCATGATCAGCAGTCCCAGACAAATTCCTTCAGTTACATAAATTTTGTTTGTGAGATGTCGTTGCCCCATTCATAAACCTTGTCTCGTTACGGTTCTTCGGAATGGTATAAGCAACTTTCAGAGATGTGGTCTTTGAAAGTGTGAGGAACCTGAACTTTGGATATTGTCATGTTTTCACTGTTTTTTGTTTTTGTTTTTTTAACTAAAGCTATATAAAGCTTGTGGATTAAACAAAATAAATTTCTAAATTTAAACAGATGTTGGCTATTTTTATACGAACATTTACATTTGCTAATCGGCTTTCTTTTGTACAGGGTTAATGAAAATACGAAAAAGTATTTGATCCAGTATGCTGGCTTCTGAAAAATGGGGGCTTTGGTTTTTCAGTGTCCTGGGGTAGCAGAAGCAGCCCTCTGTAAATGCAGTGGTGCTCCTGTTGTGTCTGGGTTGGTGCTCTTGCAAAGCGAGAGTAAAACAGTCTACCTGGTCGCCTCTCTGTTAGGATGGATAAGCTTAAAACAAACAAAGGCAATACTTGCTGGTGAGAATCGCTTGTCACAGCGAGTAAAACGTTTCAGGGCCCTGCGAGCAATCCCTGGCAGCGTTGCGTTCACTCAGTTACAAGCTGCGGTCACGTGAGCGCTGCTTTGAATGCTCGGCTAAAGAATCCTGGTGGCTCGCTGCCTTTTTCATACTCCTATCTGAAACTTGCTGCGATGCTACTGCTGAGGTTTTTTTAAGAATTCAAGCTCTGTTTCTGAAATCACGTCAATTCTGAAGTCGAAGGTTCCTCTGGCAGGAGGAGTGGAACGTGCTTTTGTCCTGCATCTGAAGTCGATGTGATGTGCGCGACGAAGCGTAGAGATTTGATTCGTCTTTTTGCTTGACATCGTGTAGGGTTTTAAGACAAAACAGGTGTTCTGTAGATACTGGGTGGAAGGGGAGATCTTTAACGTAGCTTCCTTCTGCTCTTCCGTATGTGCCGAATCTTTTGTTTCTTAGCATAAGTATACTTTGTATGCTAAAGTGCTTGTAAACTTAGGGCAGCGACACTTGAATGTTGAGTATCATCTGTTATGAAATGTGCATAATAAATTCCAAGAACTTTCTGGACAAACACATTTTAAAACGTACATCTGAGTGAATTTGGTGCTTACGAAACGACAGAACCTAACAACGTATTGTGCCAACCTCTTTCCCTTTTTTTTTCCCCTGTGATGTTCCTTGGCCGCACAAAGGATTCTGAAATTCAGCCTTAGCAGACCGCACGCGTGCAGTCCTCACAAGGAGTTCATGCTTCCTTCTCTGTAATCTGAATCTTGCTTTCATCTGGGGTTTGTCACCTCCCTGTGCCTTTTAATCGCAGGACAGATACAAGTTCTTTAAATATTTTCAGCACCTGAGTCACGGGCTGCCGATCTCCCCTCGGACCCATTTTTCATCTGCCTCCAGGGCTGCGCTCCGATCAAGGCCTTCGCTGCGGGTGCCGGAAGGCCAGGCCTTCCCGAGGGGAGTTTCTCCGTTAGGTACCTGTTCTCTTTTTTTTTTTTTTTTTTTTTAAACATCCTTCCATAAAGAATGGGTTAGGTTAAAAAAGAGCAATCAAGTACGCTCTTTAAGAAGAATATAACTTCTAAATTGTGCTTGGTGTAATACTTTAATTCCTTCCTACTTAGCCGTTCATTCAAATACTAACGTTGCGTTTAAATAGCGGTCAAGTGACAGCGAGCCTCCTCTTGTCTCCTCCTGAGCCGTTGCGCTCTTCCTCGCTGCTCCGACCGCTGCTGCCCAGCTGCTTTTTGGTACGGAATCGCGAGGACGACGGCCGCGAGCGCTGGCGTCTCTGAAGCGCTGTCCCGGCGAAGCGCTGGCCTACGCCGCCGCGTTCCCCTCCCCATCCCTGTCGCTGAGATCCCGCCGTCCAAACCCAAACCTGGCTGCTCCGTTCACCGCTCGATCTCGGTTCACCTCTTACCTCTGTTTTTCAACCCTTCGACGCGTAGCCGTGCTGCCAGAGTTCGGAAAGCAACCGCGCGGGATGCCTCGCGCAACACGCGGAACCTCCGCGCCGGGAATCGCCCTTTTGTTTTTATTCTGAAACCGCTAATGCTGTGTGTTTGCTCGTGAATCGAGGCTGCCGTCCTGAAAAGACAGGTACGTGGGTTTAGGTGAGTGACTTGCTGGAATAACGCTATCTAACCACACAAAAAATAAATCAAGTTTAATTGGACTGTATAATTTAGATGAAAATGAGTCCGCAGGAGCGAACGCAAGGCCGGAGTGAGTCACTGGCAGGTCAGTATCTGTGGTTCGTGAAGGAGAAAGACGTGTTTGTTCTGCCAACAGATGGGACAATAGCGGGTGTGTGCGCAATAGTTTGAGGTTTATAGAAACTCGGTGTTGGATTATTAAATTTTTCCACTTGTGTGACTCCGGAAAGCTGCCTCGGGGGTTCCGGGGGGACCGGCTCCCTGCGCCTCGCCGCCGAGGTCTGCGCTCGGAAGCGAACGCTGAACTGCCTTGACGTGGTTTGGAAAAGCTGGGGCGCTCCCCGAAAGCTGATGTGATGTGAACGACCAGCGGCGGCACCGAGGCCGAGTCCTGCGCGCGGAGCCCTGACGGTAAAACTTTGCGCGTTAAAGCTCGCGCTCGCTCGGCTCTGCGCTGGCTGACGCGGGCCGGCCGGAGCAGCGGCCCGGGCCGAGCGCGGGCTGCGATGGCGGGAGGATAACGCGTTTCAGTCTGGGATCACCCGCTCGTGAAGCCTTGAACCGAAGCCCCTTGTCGCGCAAGTGCCCAGCGAGGCAGTCACCGCTCTCGATTCCCTTCTCAGCCGGAGTCCAAATCCGTAGCGGAGACGGGCAGGGAGGGAGAAGCGCTGCTCCCTCGGGTGTTGCCTGCCCTCCTGGCTTCCCAGCTTCCTTCACTTCGCTGCGCAGCCGCTTGGTTTCCCTCTTGTACGATTTTTTTCCCTTCCCCGTCGTTGACAGAACTTGCCAGTGGCGTCGTTTGTTTCTCTTGATCAGGGCTCAGTCATTGTAATAAATTACTGTGACAGCAGTCTGTCTCTTTAAGGATAATAAAAAGATGATTAAATCGGAGAGCGATGGCGTAGGCAGTTGCGTCTTTCCAGACTTTAATCAACAGTTTGACTTTTGAACTTCTTGCTTCAGCTCTCCTAGAATGAGCTGGAAGAGGTCGTAACTGCTCGAGTCCATCCAGCTACGGCACGGAGCAGGAGGTCGCTCCCTGCCGCGGCGGCTGGCACTGGGAGATGGCCTGTAACCGCCACTCGTCTGGGCTCCTCCTGCCTCAGAAAGCCGACGGTCGGCCGCGCAAGGCGCAGCAAGAGCATCGCCTCTTTCCTGCCATATCCCGCTCTTGAACGCGTAACCCACGTAAACCGTTTATCTGGTGCCCCTCTCTGTTTCGGGCTAGGTTCTGGTTGAAAGAAGCCGTTTGATTTCTGTTTTCTCTTGCTCAGGTTTAGTTGACTTGACTCAGTAGCAGCTCCTTCTTGTAAGGGTGAAGCTCGGCTAACGCCCATCGTGCTTGAAAGTCTTCTGGCCCGCTTGTGATAACTCCTGTTTGCTTCCTTGGTTGCCTGGAGGCAATCGGCATGCAAATATGTGGGCAAGTTCTTTATGTGCCCAATTCTGTGCGGGGATTAAGCCTTGGGAAGAGTGGGATTTAATTTAATTGGCCTTAAAATGGCAGGACAAGCCGTACAGAGCTGGAGGTGGCCTGGCGCTGTTCAGCGGGGGGGTCCGCAGGCGCTCGCTGCAGGTTTGCGGGGAAGACGTCGGGCCGTTTCGCAGGGTGGAAGGGAGCCGGAGCCGGCGCAGGGCCCGGGGGCAGCTCGCGCGCTGTCTGCGCCGCACGGGTCGGGCAGCGGAAGGTGCTTGGGAGCAGAGGATTCGGCCGAGGGGGTCTGCGTGGTTTTACCCCTGAAGGGACGTGTTTTGGGGTTTGCCTCAGGCGCGAGCTGCGGTTGTTGCGGGGCTGGGCCTTCTGGGGGACCCGCGAAGCCGAGACGGGAGCTGCCGCCGCGGCCACGCTCGGCCGGGGCAGGATGCCCAGGCGGGGCCGGGAGCAGCAGGGGAGACCACCTCCATAGCTGGGTTCTGCCATTTAAATCAAAATTAGATTTAAATGTGGTTCAAGAAGAATCACTATTTGAAATGGTATCTGTTAAAGTCTAATTCATTTATTTTATTTTATTTATTACCTGTTGAAAAGTTATTCAGTGTAGACACTTTCAGAAACGGACACCCGAAGGTGAACGCGAAGCCTGGTTTTTAAGAACATTGGTGCAGAACTTGAGTCTGTGGCCCAAACACCCGAAGATTTGGGTGTTTCAGTGGGAGAAAAGTGTTATTAACGTTGTAAAATAGTCTTTAAGTTGGGGGTCTTCACTAAAAGTTTAATTTCTTCACGATGCGAGAAGGGGATAGGGCCGGGCTCCCCTGCCCTGCTCGCCGAAGCATCGGCTGCCGGGGACCGTTGGCGAAGAACGGGCGCGCGGCGTGGCGCCGCGGTCAGCATCGCGCCAAAGAACGATCCAGAGAGAATACACCGACCTTCACCAAACCTGTTTTAAGCTCCGCACGTGTCGAAGGAAGAGGTGAGCTTTGTGCTGCCTTGAACACGGAAAGAACAGCAGGAAAGCACCAAAAGCAAAATTCCTCAGCTCCGCTCCCTGGCCGGGACGGAGCTCAGAGCTCGGGAACTGTTCAATCGTTCAGCTTTTGAAGAGGCAAAGGGCCGTTAAACGCAGCAGTCGTCCCCAAACAACTGAAAAAACGTTCTCATGTTTCTGTTCTTTTAATTATCGTTCACCTCAAGGCCATTTGGCAAAACAATGGGCAAACGTTGTTGTCGTAGTAAGAAAAAAAAAAAGATGTATTTAACAAAATCTGAAGGCAGGTATGTAAACTGTGTGGGGTAAGGCTGTAAAAGCGTACGAGGATGGGGCGTCAAGTTTACAAAATACATCCTCACATTTCGAGTCGAGAGCCTGTAGAAGTGCAAATCACACGCTGTATATAAATAATTACCTGCCTTCAGAAAAATGAAACGACAAATGCAGAACAGGATAAAACCGATCCGTTCAAAAGATGCTTCCTGTCCGCTAACTTACCCCGGGACTAAAATGGGTGATTTAAATTCACGCAAGCAGGCTAACGGGGCCCCTTGCTTCCAGCCCTCGCTTTGGAGCAGCCGCGGCCGGGAGCTCTCGGCCTCCGGCCAGGAGGGAGCCACGGCCGTGGCCGATGCGGTGGGAAAGGTGGTTGCCGGCCGTGGCCGATGCGGTGGGAAAGGCGGCGCCGGCTGCGGGTGGCGGCGAGGCGGCAGATGGGATGGAGGCAGCCCGCTCCCTCCGGGTAATTTCTAAGCCTGGACTAGCAAAACCAGCTCTAACCCGGCGTACAGCGGGGCCGGTTAATTAAATTGTATATCCTCGCTTCTCATCGGCAAGTGGGTTTGCCTGTGGTTCACCGGGGGGGGATGAACCCAAAGCTGCCAGTTTGTCAGGGAGCCAAAAGTGCTACTGGAAAGGGGGGGTGGGGGGGATTTTGGTTTTGGTTTGTTTTTTTTTCCAGTCTTTCATTTAAAAGCATGAGCTGCAATGTGCTTCCTGTGAGGTTGCTGCTGTCTCGTCCGGCTGAGGGGGGCTGTGCCCCAGCAGCAGACAGGCATTGCGCGGAGCCGGCCCGCGCGTCCGGGGAGGGGGACGCTGCACAAACGCTTCCTCAGCTGGGAGCGTCGCAGTTTGCAACGGGACGCGGGGGCTCCGGGGCGGGCGCGGCGCTCGACGCCCGAGGCTGGCTGGGCGCAGCTGGGGTTCGGTGACTCGCGGGGACGGCAGCCGCCTGGTGCCCTCCGCGCCCCTTGGTGCAGCAACGTTTTGCTTTTGCTTTCTGCTGAGGTTGGCCCCAAAACGCAGCGCTGCAGGGAAGAGCGCGCTGGCTCCCAAACTCGGTGTCAGCGCTGGGAGCGCGGCTCCCCGGCGGCTTGGGGGATGATTCTGAGCCGTTAGCGCAAGAAGCTTTGATCACAAACTGAGTTTGGAGTTCAGATTGTGGCAGGTTCCTCAGGAATGGTGTTTTTTCTCACCCGGGATCGATCCCCTGGGGTCCGCCGCGGCCGGCGGGCCGGGACTTGACCCCCGGGCCAGGAGCAGGGAGCAGGGGCGGCTGCACAGCCCGGGGGTCGGGGACAGGAATCACTTTTAGCTCCCACATCTGCTTCCCCAGCCGGGGCGCGCTGCGACGCACGACGAAACGAGTTCAGCAGGGATGCGGGGTCCGGCCGCGTCCTTCCTCCTGCACGAAGGCAGGACGCGGTTGCCCTCGCCGTAGGGAGCCCTCGCTCCCGAGATCAACGCCGCCTTCGTGCGCGGCACCGAGCCGGCAGCTGCGCGCCTGGCGAACGGCGGCCGTCGCGCGGGAGAGGGGAGAGGAGACGGGAGCGGGCGGCGCGGCCGCGAGGGCTGCGGCACCGGCGCCCGGCAGCGATCCGGGCGCGTGACGCGAGCCGCCTGGAGACAGCGCTTGCGATTGCGTCAAGGTAATAAATCCGGGGCGTAGGAGAAAGGGAGGAGGACGTCGTCAAGCAGATACTCGGGTGCTCAGGTCGCTCCTTCCAGCTGTGGGAGAGGAGCGGGGCTGCGCCGGCGCGCCTGCGAATCCCGGGCAGGGCTGGGCGATGCTCGGACGGCCCAGCCTGGGAAGCTCGGAATCCGTCTGTTTTACTTAAAAGAAAACACGGAAAAGGGCTATCTTGGGAAAGCGCCTCTGGGGGGAAGAGGTGTTCAATCCCTCCGCAAAAGCTTTGCGTCCAGCCCAGGGGCAGAGCTGCAGCTTGCATAAATTGCTGTGGCTACGTGAAATAAACGGCGTTTTGGCTGCCGACGTCAGCCCGGGGATGGCCCCTGGAGAGAAGCTTCGGCTCCTGCGGCCGGACTCGCAGAAGCACGTGCATGGCTTATCTGCGGGGCCAGATCTTCCTTGGCGTTTGCTCCCGCCTTGGCCTGTGCCGATGCCGTGCCCCGCTCCGGGCCGTCCCCGGGAGCACAAACCCCGGCTGCCCGCCCGGAGCCGGACCCGCCACGCGCGGCGCGAGAGGCGAAGGTCCCGGAAAGCTCAGGCAGGGTTTTTGCCTGGGGGGGCAGCGGCTTTCTGTAACTCCTCAGTCGGGTTTTAAAAATAATTGGCGACGTGCTTCAAAAGAAACCGAAGCCAGCGGAGCAGTTGCAAAAAATGTCAATCCCTTTTGTGAACAACCCCCGCCCGCTTCCCCTCCCCTCCAGGGGAGAAGCTCCCATTAAAAATTGATCGGCTCTCCCTCAGCTGGGTTTTGATTCGGCGAGTGGGTTTGACTACTGACGTGAAAAAATTACCTTTGTCGGTGCGATGATGTTTTTTTAATGAGACAGAAACGGTTTGGTTCCTCTCCAGCTTATGAAAATCTTTGCGAGCCCACGTGCACCGGCGCAAGGGGCCAAGAAGGGAAAATTACGTTCAGTGCATGATTGGCAAAACAAAATGGAGCTCGCTGTTATTTATTTATCTTTACTTTATTGCAGGCATGGGAATGAATCCTTCTGTTATTTAGGCGGGAGAAGGGAGCTGTCCTCACGGCCTCGGGAGGAGGCAGGCTCCGCTTTCGGCTTCAACTCTTCTTGCCAGGCGAGGAAAGCGGGCGCCTCGCTGCTGTCCAGGACAGAGAGAAGGGAAGGCGGATGCGTGAAAAGGGAGTAAATCGCACGTTTTGGGGGATGACAGGGCATTACCCAGGGCAGACCGTCTCCGCGGGCGCAGGGCTCGTGTCGGTGGCCTGTGGGTTCCTGGGGCCGCCGCAGGGTAAATCTCACCGCTGAAAAAACCCCTTTCACCCTCCCAGGGGCGATCAGAGCGTTTCAGCCCGTGCGTCCCACGGGCTAGGTCACCCCGGGGCCTCCTGCTGGCCCGGGATGGGCTGGGGGGTTGCTCCAGCCGCAGCCCGAGCTGGAAGCGCTGCTCTCCGGCCGCAGGCGTTGCGACGCCGTGCGCGGGGCACCTTGTCTCGAGGTTGGCTGCGTTGCCAGCGGGGACCTGGCCCTTCTCCAGCTGCTGCTTCCCTCTCCCTGCCCTCAGCGCAGCGCTCGGCGCCTTCCACTGCCGGCGCGGCAGCAAACGTTAATCTAATTTACTGCTCCGTGTCCTTTTCTGGGTGTTTTTTGCTGGGGAGGCGGAGGGAGATGAGGCTGGTGCTGAGCTGGGGGTGCTGGCTCACTGTGGAAAGCCAGGCGATGCATGGGATCCCTCCCTCCTGCCTCAGTTTCCCCATTAGTACAGTGGGCTTAGCGTTGCCTGGTGGAAGATTCACATTGGTAAAATGCTCGGCGATGCTCATGCGATTAACGTCGCTTTCTGAGGACTGCGACTCTGTTGGCAGTTAAGGAGGTGGCTTTGCTGCGCGCGGCGGGGGAGCAGCACCCGTGGGTGCCGCGGCAGGAACGCCCCAGGCCTGGCACGCGTTCACGCACGTAAGGCTTTTCCTAAAGCCCCCGAGGCGCCTGGGGCTGGGGTCTCCCGTGGCCACATCCCAAACCTGGATAAAGTTCAGGCTGGGGGGGGCGAACAGAGGAGAGGAATGAAGATTTACCGTTGCAGGGATAAGAGCAAGTGGCAAAAGAAATCCCCTCCTGGCTGGGCCATTCGCCCCAAAAAAGAGCTCGCGGCAACGGGCCGTGCGTGCGGGACAGGCTCGGGCTGGCTGGGGCCGCGGCAGCTCCCGGCCGTCGCCGCGGTCCTTTGCAGCTCCCTGCGCCCGGCTTGGCCTTGCTTTGGCACCGGCGCTGTGCCGGCTCCATCCGGACCTTCCCCGCGCCGCCGCGGCAGGACCACGGCTCTGAATGCCGCTATTGTGAGTCCCGCGGCCGCCTGGCTCCGCCGGGGAAGGGGCCCCAGCTTTTCGGGGAAGCTGTAATGATGCTGCAGGTCGAAAGGCTGCGGCAGGAGATTCCCGGGAGAAGCCAACGATGCCGAGCCCTGCAGGCTCTGAGCCCCGGTGCTCTGCCACGCGTCCTGCCCCGAAGGCAAACATCTGCTCTCTGGGTTATAAAAGGCCCGGGTCCCCCTGCTCCTCCTGCACCCGCTGCAAGCCCCAGGGCTCTGTTTGGCCGCGGCTGTGTTCCACCCACCTGCTCTCAACCATGACCCTTCTGCTTTTTTGTAAAAAAAATTAGCATCTATCGCTGGAAGTGAGGCCCCCAAAGGAAGAAAAAAATGCCCTGAAGTCCCTGTCCACCTCAGCCCAATTTGCTGTAATTTTTCGCTCGTGCTTTGCCATCGTGGCTGAGGGATTTCCCAGCGATGCAGCGGGTGCAGGGGGGCTCTGGGGGGGCTCTGGACCCCGCTTCTGCCTGCGCTGGACACCAGTTTTCCAGCTGGGTGAGCGGGCGGCCGGAGCCTGGCGGTGCCGCGTGGGCCTCCTCCATACCAAGGAGGAACCGAGGCGGTGTTTGGATGCAACCAGCAGCACCGGTTTATCTTGGCTGATTGCAGGTGGGGATTTGCCTGCGGAGCCCAGGTGGCACCAGCCCCTTCTCCAGCTCCTCCCGCGGTGGCCTCTGGGCTGCACGTTGCCACCGTGGCCCGTCAGTGGCCCCGTGGCAGCCACTGCCTGCGCGCTCCCCGGAGACGGAGACGTCGAGGATGCAAAAAGCAAGGAGCGGAGCTCCCCAGCGCCAGCCGCGGTGGCCTCCGCGGGGACGGGCCCTGTGTTGGACCTTGGGTGCTGGGACCGAGGACGGGTGAGCTGCCACCGCGCTGCCTTGGGGTGGGCTCGCTGCTCCGGCTTCCCGTGGTGGGTAGGAGCCGAGATGGAGCTGCGCTACCAGCTGGCAAGGAAATAACCCCTTGGAGCCTGGTCCTCGGCGGGATGGGGACAGGGCCCCTTTGGGAGTGCTGAGAGCGGGGATTTAATTGGGTCTGGATGTAACCAAACCTCGTGCAGGTTTGCTGTGCTAGAAACAGGGACGTGCCCTGCTGGGCTGAAGCCCCAGCAGTTGCGCACGTTGAATTTTCCCCCAGATCGTGCCCATTGAGGCAAGGCATCTTCCGACGCGACGAGGGGCTTAGCGGCACGACGCCGAGGCAGCTGGTGCGGCACGGGGCGGAGGCAGCTGGGACCTTCCCGTGCAAAGCGGGTGCTGCCAAGACGTTCAGGGAGCCCTAAATCTGTCTGCCCCTGGGGTGAGGCCCCTGAAGCCAGCCCGGCGCGGCTGGACACGTGGCCCCATCCTCCTGGGAGAAGGGGTGCGTGGAGAGCAGGATTTCTACCTGCTGCCAACAGAGGATTTGGGTTTATTGTCTTGAACTGCACATCCCCGCTATTAATAAGTCATTTGAATTTAAATGACATCACAGCTGCAGCCCTGCTAATTGCTCATTTGCTTACCCGGAGCAAGTGTGAAATCAGTAAGAGCACCCTGAGCCACAGAAACGTCCCGTGCATCTCACCAGGACGGCTGTACAACAGCAGCCCGCGTTTCAACCCCCTCGGTGGCAACGCTGGCCCGCTGCCGTGCGCGGCTCCGCTTCGGCCCCGTCGCTCACCTCGCTGCGGCGAGCAGCCGGGGAAGAGACGCAGATCGCCTAGAAATACCGTGATTCACGGCCGGGACAGATGCAAAGGATTTAAAAGGGGGAAATCTCGGCAGTGCTGGGGCTCAGAGAGATGCCGTGCGGAGCCGGGGTGGCCTTGGGCAGCCCTCGTGCTGGGCTGCAGCCCTCAAATATCTGCCCCAGTTTTCTGCCCAAACTTTTGGCTCCGAATGGCTCGCATCATAACTTAGCAGGAGCCTGAAGAGTGTTTTATAGCGATTGTTACACAGCACAACCACTGGGCTAAAGAGGTAATTATTAAAATTGCAAAATCAAATACCCGGTGGTCAGAAATACCAGAATTTCAGCCTGAGCAGGTAGAGCGTGTGCTGCAGATAACCGGCTCCGTAGTGGGAAGATTTGGGAAATCTTTGCTCTGGCTCTGCCCCGCAGGATTGCTGTTCTCCCCGTCTGCAGGGCAGAAGCGGCTTCGACGAGGACCGCAGCTGCTTCTGCGAGTCGTTAAGCCCTGACTCCCGAGGTTTCGGCTCAGGTCTCCGTCCTGCTGTGGCCATACGGGGCTTTGGGACGTCATTCCCTTGGCACCGCTGTGCCTCCTCGGGCTGCAAGGTTTAAAGAAGGTGGAGGAGTTTCTATCACGGTGTTTAGAGAGCTGCCAGCACTATACGTGCTGCTGCAATACAAATAATTTTATCAAAAAGATTATTTCTAAGTTGTGGTAGAACGGCGAGATCTTGGCTTCTCGTCCTGACCATGGTTCCTTTTCTTTCCTGAGTCCTTTGAAAAAAATCTGGCTCCTTCCACCGTGACTCAGATAGGAGGAAATAAAATCCTCATCCATCATGTCACCGCTTGAGTCAGATCGGCATTTACGCCATTAGTCTGGAGCAGGTTGGCTCCGTGATGGGTGTTTTCTTTGTTCCTTGTGATGAATGTAATTAATCTTAGATGCGGACTTTGCCCAAAGAACCGCCTGGAAAGCTCGGGGGAATTCGGATGCCTCCTTCGTGGCGCACAGCTTCACCCCATCGACAGGAGGTCCCTCCGTCGAGGCGTGGGGCTGAGCTGGGAGAGCAGCACCCTGCAAGGGACTGGTGCCTCTGCATTAAACCAGGGCCAGGCAGCAGCTGTCGCTGCCGTCTGCGCTTCCCCTCGCTCGCTGCCGGGCAGCACGGGTCGCTGCGTCCTGTTACCCCGCGAGTACCGCCCATGCGTCGCCTTGGGGCACAGCACCCTTGACGGCACCCGAGGAGCAGCACCGGCAGCCGGGACGGGATGCTCTGCTCTCCCCGCAGGCGCGGCTGCGTTGGGTCCATAACAAAGCACCTCTGTGACCGCTCCGGGCACGAGCCTGGTGGTCCCTGCGAGTCCTCACCCCGCGCGCAGCCCCTGTTACCGTGGGCTCTGGCTGCGATTTATAGCCCCGAGGCAGCCCTTTGCTGGGCTCCCGCAATCCCGCTGTCCTCACAGGATAAAAAGACAATTAAATAGTCACATCAGCATCTTGCTGCCTGCCAGGCCTTTTGGGGCAAACGCACCCAGGGAGGCAATTTGGGTTCCTCGCCGCTTCAGATAGCTGCCTAATCTGCCGAGGGATTTAGACGGCGCTTGTCTGATGCTGAAGGCTTAGCGCTGCGGGACCAGCCAGAGACTGCTGCCTGGGGAAAAGACGGGCGAGGCGGCTGCCAAAGCGGCACTGCACCACCAAGGGCTTTTGTGCCTACGGCATGAGGGCGTTTGCCCTGACGCCACGCTCAGTTTTGAGACTCATAGCGGGGGGAAGAGGAGGGCACTGATGTTTTCCTTACCTGGGGCAGGACACGAGCGATGGGGACACATCTCCACCCGGGCTGGAGCAGGGACCTGCCTCCCTCTTGCACATTATGGCAGTGAGGGGGAGGTGGAAAATCCTCCCTCCTGCGTGGGGGTCTGGCACTGACCATACCTTCCCCGCCACGTCCTGGCCACCCACCCCAGGGCTCCACCAAGCCCAGCACCGACTCCTTGGTGTAGCTCCATTTGGACCATCTTAAACTCTGGATGAGCAAACGCGCCGCCGAGGCCAGCGGGGCTGTGCTGAGAACGGGCTTGGGTTGGTGTTCAGGGGAGCACCACGGGGCCGGGCATTGGCACCGGGGAAGGAACGAGAGGCTGAGCCTGGGGGGACGATGCTCGGTGTTCGGGCGAGAAGTGGGAATGGCCCTGGGAGCTAGCGGAGATGTACAACTTCAGCTGCTGACTGGTTTACACCTGCACTGCTGAACGAGCTGCTGCTCTGCCGGTGATCCTGCGCAAATCACCCAGCCTCCTCCAGCCGCTCCCCGAGGAGAAGGAATTAATGGAATTATTTTGGTTTGATGGCCCCTCTGAAGCAAGCTGAGCGCGATCGCTGCTGACACACCAGCAACTGCCAGGTCAGTAGAAGACTCTGCCGGGTCAGGGCAGGGCCCGTTTCATTCCAAGCGTGCAGATATGGAAATGCAGAGATTTCAGACCCTGGGTGCAGGTTGACTCTTGGGATATATCCCAGTGAACCGAGCTGGGGTCCTTGCTGGGGCCTCGAATGAGCCGTTTGCTTTGTCCTCTCCCTCCCCTTGCTGGCTCCGAGCCCCGGTGTGGGGTAGCACCGCACACCTTCACCAGCTGCACAGGTTTGGCAACCACCCACGAGCAGAAAGTAGCCCCCTTCTCTCCTTCGAGGGTTTCTCCCATGCTGGAAGCTTTGCTGGGGAGCAAAGAACATCAGCAGTGTCTTTACTGAGAAGAAAACAGAGAGTGGTTTGTGTTTTTAAAGGCGACAGTCTTGCAGCAAACTGGGATGGATTATCAGCTGCCTACACCGATGATATGGTTTTGGCTCAAGCAAGCATGGGCATAAAGAGGTTCTGGTGTTGGATTTGTTGGTTGTTTTTTTTGTTCTCTGATGTTAGCCTGCACCCCAGAGAGACAATACACTGGCTCGGTGTCGTTACTTTAATTGGCCCGATCCTCTGCAGATGCCATTTGCAGGCTGATGAAAGCTGGGGAAGGGGCTGGTGCCTCCGCTCGCTGCTCACACGCGGAGCAGGCGGGAGGGGAGAGCTGCCGGTGCTGCGCGCTGGCTTGCGGTACCACCGCTGCCCCCGGGCTCTTGAACAGAACTTGCAGACCATTAAAAAGCCACATCAAACAGCATTTCTTCCGTTTAAGCTTCATGACAGAAGGCAGTCCACAGTGTTGAAACCCAGCTGGGAGCCGCTGGGATATAATGGGAAGAGCTCGCTGGAGGAGCCCCCAGCTACCCACAACGCTCAGGCTGTTCAGATGATAGAAATTCAGCAGGAAACCTGGGTGGTGGCACTTGATTGCTGTGCTTCAGGGTGGTGTGGCTGATTTAACCGCTTCATCAGCCAAAGCCAGGCAAAATTAGTGTTTTGATTTTGAGAGAAGCAGGTTGCGTAGTCTTTTTTTCTTTAACCAAATCACGTTATCAGTCCAGCTCTTTGAATCACCGGGGACCAGCCTTAAAAGAAAACAGGCAATGACCTCAATTCATTTACTTTCAGGTAACTTCTATACATAAGGGTGGGGAAATATAGATTTTATTTAAGCAGGTACAGAAAACAGTGTATTTTTTTTTCAAATAACTTTTAAAACCAGAACTGCAATAGATTTGGGGATTTTCTTGAAGAAACTCCAGGTGCCCTGGTGCGTGCGTGTCTGTGCGGTGCCACGGCAGGGACGCGTCCCAGGTTTCCCAGTGCCCGGACTGGGCTTCCAGCTCCCCGCACGCTTAGCTGAGGCTCGAGTTCTGCCTCTCGGTCCTTTCCAGGTCCCTTTCTACAAAAGAGTGAAGCTGAAATTTTTGTTTCCTGATGCTCACGGTAGAGAAAAGGCCAATATCTGAATTTTGAAAGTAGGGCAGTGAGAAACACCCGGAGAGGTGACGAGAGGCATGGCAACAGCCTCCCGCTGAAAGAGGAGAGTCGGGCATTCAGTTACTCGGGTTGTATGTGTGGTCCTGAGAGCCAACTTTCCTTTTCCCCTCCTTGGATATCACCTCCAAACGCGGGGAGATGCCAAGCAGTTTAACTTTCCCAGTGTTTCAGCGATGCTAAAAGAAGCGAGGTGAAAACCCTGCCTGTGTCAGCGTTCCCGTAAACCTGCCCCCGCCGTGCCTCAGTGCAGGGGACCTAAGGCGGCCCAGGGAAACCTGCAGACAATGCCTGCTTTGTCCACCTCCCTTCTCCTCGGGCGCCGTGAGATGCTGAGTCCAAACATTTAACCACGAAACGCATTAATTACCGTCCAGCTCCCTGGGGTAAGGCCCATATGCCAGTAACCAGGAAAAAAGCATGCTATTGCATGGAAAGTACATCGATTGTTAAATGACTCCAAGCTGCAATTACCGCCGCGAAAAGTTCTTGATTAACGTTTCCTAGAAACATTTAGTCCTCCAACCTCTGTGCTTGGAGCGGCGTTCACTTGGACCGTGCAAAAGAGGTGCGACCCAGAAATTGTGGGATGAAGTCAACTTCCCACATAATGATAGGGGACGTGTCCTCTGCTCCTGTAATTCTGCCTCAACCCACAGCAGAGAGCTGCTTTCCACTGTATTTTTCACCAGTGTCAGATGTTAACTCCGGGTCCGGTTCCACGCAGCGCTGCGTGTCCTCAGCTGCTCACTTAAGCGCCTTGTGGGACCGGCACCGTGAGCCTGCAGTTAATGCTAAAATTTGGCATCCGCCCCGGATGAAAATGAGCTATCTAGGGACAGCTGGCTGGGAGTTACAGCTAACTGCAAACAGTCTGACACAAGCAGAAGTCTGAGTTCCCCCGCACTCCCTGTAAATCTGGCGGGCTAACACCCTCCGAGCAGCTTCAAAAACAAACACTGCTCAACGCAGGGGTAATAAAACGCGAAGGAGCAATAGCAGCAGAACGAACCGGTCCGTCCTAGGTGGCAGGGGATGGATGGAGCCCCAAATCTCGCTTGGTGTCTGGGTGGGAGGCTTCAGGGCATTGGAGCTTATGGGGTTACGTTGCTAAAGGGGCACCATCAGAGCATCTGGGAGCCGCGGGCTCTGGGCCTGCGGTCGCTGCTCTTCCGCTTCAAGTCTCCGGGGAAGGACTCCGCAGCATCCCAGCCTGCAGACAAGCCCGGGAACCCGAATTAGCATCGGAATGAGAATGCTGGTATTTTTAAACCAGGGCGTGTCGTTTCTGCCTTTCTTTTAATAGGTGTCTGTGGGCAGGTTCTTCTCGCAGCTTCATCCACTATTGCTTTAAAGAGCTATCACGAACCCGACTGCCAGGCCAGGCTCGCGCCGCCAGCCGCAGCCGGCACCGATGGTCCAGCGAGCTGCCGTGCCGCATTCTGCCTTCCAAACCGTCCTCAGCACCCTTTCTTCTCGAAGCAGTTTAATTACGCTTAAAAGCCGGGATGTTCATAGGGCACGCGATCCCGCTGAGCTGCAGCACGACCCACATGCTGAGCCCCTCCAGCGCCTGAAAAATTCCCCTTAGAAATAAAGAGCCATTTCTGAAACCCGGGGTCCATGCGGCAGCAAATTCCAGCGGCGGAACGTGCGCAGCGAGGGCCGGGGCGGGAGAGCGCTTGCTTTGATATCTTTAACATCTGATGCCTCCAGTTTCAAAAGCCCTTGGAAAGTTTGAGATGGAAAATTGCTGCAGAAAGGCCAAAAGTGCTAGAGAAGTGAAACAATAATACGCTGTTTTGCTGCTCTGCCAAATGGAAATAAGCCTTCTCAATACAGCATAAAATAATATAGAGGGAGTGACCCACTGATCTAAGCATCGGTGGGGGGCCAGAATCGCTTTGTTCCGACTGCCTGACTCGGTGCAAATTTAGCTTTGAATAAGTCGCTTTTCTGACTCATTCCTCACAGCTGTAAAAGGTGGGTAACGCTCACTTCCCTATGGGTTGTTAGGAGGACTGGTTATTTATTTTGTAAAGCTTGGGCAAATTAATTCTAAGTATTATCGCAAAAAAATCTCCCAGAATAACAGAAGCAGCAATTACAGAGCTAGGAAAGAATCGAGAGCTTTCAATGTTCAAAACCATTCTGAGCATGGTTAGAGGAAGAGGTTTCATTATTGAATGGGGAGGATGAGGGATCTGGTAGGTGCCAGCTGGAAACCGGGAAAACGTCATCTAAAAGTGAAATAACTGAAAAGATATTAAGCAACAGACAAGGCTGGTGCAGCTGGATATAAACGAAATAAGCTAGCTATTAGCTGCTCTGCAAGATAACAGCACGCGCACTCTTTTGTTAGAGAAGAAATTCAGTGGCAGTGAGGAAAAAAACGGCCCTGGCAGCTCCTTTGTACGGCTGGGAAAACATAAAAAAGCCCAGAGTGCCTCGCAGACCTCAAATTTGTTGCTCTACACCTACCTTTAGCGGCGCCGTGGGAGAGCTATTCCTTTGTACTAAAAACACTGCCTTTTGAAAAGTAGCTAGTTCTTTGCTTTGGGGAGTCTTGTAAAGCATTTCAAGTTTTACAAAACCCTGTGATTTTGAAACTTTTGGCAGAGGAGGATGGTGAGGCACAGAGAGGAAGGCTGGGTCCTCGGCTGAGAGGGGTATCTGGCTCCGCGTTCCTTATTCCAGCGCTGCTCGGCCCCGGTTTCGAGGACTCGGCTCTTGCCTTTCCCCGCAGACACCGAGCAAGCAGCAGAGGATAACAGCATTCCCCTGCCAGCGTGCTGCTACGGCCTTGCGATAAAAGCCCCTTGTTACCAGTTCCTGAGCCTACTGGGGACCCTTGGTCCAACTGGTGCAAATTTCTCTCTCTGCCCTGTGGAAAAAGCGAACATAAAGCCCCAAAACTGATGCTCACGGAAGGTCTCTGTGACAATCCCATTTAAGGGAGATGTTTCTCCCTCCCCTCTATCCCACCCACGTTCCAATGACGGTGTCCTCTGTGGTACAGGCTGCGATTAATTTAAGGGCAATTATTCAGGGAGATTCCTGGACAGGGCTGAACCGCACAGTCCTGCCTTGCTCCCGGATCGGTTTGGTTACAGTGACACACCGATTTCCAATTTAGGCTGTCCCGCCCCATGAATCAGAGAGATTCCTTGGACTGTCTGTAAAATACACAGAAACGAGTCTTGCACCGACTCCCAGGGAGCGCGCTGAGCTGAGGAGGGCTGGCAGAAGCTGTAGGGATGGGAATGAAAAGGACTTGGCCACATCGGTTGCCCAGCCCTATCAGCACCGGGAGAGGGGCTGCCAGCCGTTTTTCCTGCTCTAGATGAACAATTCAAGGGCATTCAAAGATGAGATTTGCGTAAAGACACCCAGTTATGCAGAACTGAGGGTAGTAAAACGCCTGGAGAGATAGGAGGTTTTGTTACTAGCAGTGAATACTCTGTTGGTAACCTTTTCATCCGGAGCCATTGCCGGCTGCACAGATGCATTTGGGTACAAATTACAGGGAGGCTCGTCGCAGCGCCGGGTCGCAGGCGGCGTTAAGGCGGAGAGCTGCGTCTGCAAGGCACTCGGTGCCACCGCGGGCTATCCGCAGCCCCAGCGCATCCTACCCTGGGAACGGCTCTGCCGAGACGGTCCGGTGCAGCTGCGAAAAATAAAAAATGAAAATATGAAAAATAAAAAGTCTGATGCTCCTGAAAAAAAAAAAAGAACGGCGGGAGCGGGAGCGAGGGCGGGTGCTGCCGAGGCATAAAAGCCGCTCTGTTCGCAACGGCTTGGACTCCGCAGGCACGAAGTCGCATGGGGAAAATGTGATCGCAGGCTGCGTGCTGCCTGGTGCTATTTTGGTGAAACGACTGGAAAGGGCAAACGGTTTAATTTCATTCCGACGTTTCGCCCAGTTCTCCTGCGCATTTTTTCTGTCCAGCTCCGCAGTCCCTGACCTTAATAGCGAGAGAGAAACTAGGCTGGAAACACTCCTCCCTGCCTCTCGAAACAGATTCTCCCCCAGCCAGGAAAGAAGCGATTTCTACTGCTCTGGGGCAGACGCCCGCGCCCGGAGGGGTCGTGAGGGGGGAAATTCCTACTTTTGATGCTTTTCCCCGCAAGCGAGGCGGGCTGAGGCGACGGCGGGGGGGGGACGACACACACGACCCCCGCCCTGGGCCTGGCAGCGCCCACAGGGCCGCGGCCTCCGCCAAGGCCGGGCCCAAGCGGGCCGCTCCCAGACGGTAGCTCACCGGGCACCGCACCAAGAGCGGGCACCGACCGCCGCCGGCCGGCCGCCCCCCGGGGGTCTCCCCCGGCCCTGCCCGCCGGGGAGCCGCCCGCCTCAGGCGGGGGGCCGCCATGGCGGCCACCGCCCACCTCAGCGCCGGCCCCGCCCCTTTGGCGCCGGCCCCGCCCCTCCGCGCCGGCCCCGCCCCTCCGCGCCGGCCCCGCCCTCCGCGCCGGCTGGGCCCGCTGGGGCGGGGCGGGCGCAGTCGCGCGCAGGGCGGGTGAGGGGAGCGGAGCGGCGTCGCCGTCCCGGCTGGCAGCGGCGGGCGAGGCGAGGCGAGAGGCGGGCGGAGGCTGAAGCATGGCGCTGTCCGTGCCGGTGAACGGGCTGAAGGAGGGCGACAAGGAGCCCGTCATCGAGCTCTTCGTCAAGGTAAGGCGGCGGGGGGGGTCCCGGTCCCGGTCCCGCCTCGGCGCCGAGCGCGCCTCTCCCGTCAGAGCGCGCGCTCCGACCGTTGGGCGCCCCCTCCCCCAGCCGCCGTTTTCCCGCCCGCTCCCGCCCCGGGGGCTCCAGGTTCCCCTCAGCGACTCGCTCGGGGCCGCTCCTCCCCGGCGGGCGGGGGCCGCCGCCCCCGGGACCCCCCCCGCCCCGCCCGCCGCCGGGGCTCCCCCCCGCCGCGCTGGGCGCCGGGAGCCCCTTTCAGCCCCCGCGGGTCCCCGGGGGCGAGGCGGGGCGGCGGCAGCGCGGGGCTCGCTCCCCTCAGGGCGGCCCCGGGCCCGGCTGTCGGCGACGCCCCGTCGCTCGCCGCGGTGCGGGGCGGCCGCGCACAAAAGGGCCCTTCGGCGGGGAGGCGAGGGCGTGCGCCCGGCGGCGGGGAGGGAGCGCGGGGAGCCGCGGCTGAGTCAGTGCGTGCGGATGGAGCCAGCGACAACGCGGACCGCGAGTAAGGCACTTTCGAAAAGTGTGCCTGCCTGCCTTTGCTGGAAAATTCCTTCCCGAGAGCAAATGGTGCAGCTGGCGCGGAGCAGGACCGTGGGCACCGGCGGCGGAGAGGAGTGACTTGCTCTGGGCGCCGCAGTACAGCACCTTCAGCTCTGCATTGTGTGCCCGGCTCTGCGCAGGAAGGTGGCAAAAACACAGTTACTTCTCGCTCAGTCCCCTGCCTGAGAAGTCTGCTCTCGTGGCAGAAACCAAACATATAAATGCATCACCGGTTTTTCTTCCAAACTAGAAGAATGAGCATGTGTTCCACCGCCCTTATCTGGCCAAGATACCATATGGTATCCCCGCATGTTTTGCATTCACGTATTGCCGTATGATGCAATATTTTGCATCCTCCAGGGCTCTAGTGATGCAGCATCTTCCTTTTACTTCATATCAAAAGTGCAGGGAGTAAATGGTGCCAGTCTTTTTTTTTTTTTTTTCTACGCTCAAACTTACTTTGAAGAAAGCTTCTGTAGAAACAAAGTGTTCTAATTTTTCCGATGAAGTTTCTGTTGCAGTAAGAAAATAATGGAAAGCCTTCATAGCTGAGATCTTAGGAATTGCTTAGTTTAAAAGCCGTGATGACAAACAGAACAATTTCCAACAGACTAGGTAGAGCTTTGCAAATAAGTTATTAAGTATAGATTTTATTTATTAAATGATACTCTAAAAATACTGAATTTTTCCTGTTTTGGACTTTTTAGTAGTCTCAAGAGGCAGTAACGGGACCCAGGGAAAGCACTGCAGTGGAGGATTCCAGACCTGATTTTAGTCAGAATATTTAGGTTCTTAGTGTAGAGGTTAGAACTTACTAGTACAGCAATTAAGTTACAGATTACTTTGAATTATTTATAGCAGTACTTCTTTAATGTAATGTGCCAACTTATCATCTGTCCTGAAGTTCATTGGCCGATTTTTCTTATTTTTAAACAAATCAGAGCAGTGATGGATGGCAGAAGGATTTGGGGGCAGGGGAAGTAGGCTTTGTGGGTCTGTTTAAAGAGGATATTTCATGCATGAGGAGTAGCGTGGAAGAAGGTGTAAAATTAGTTGTGAGAAAGATGTATTGGTTCTGATTAAATCGGTATGGGACCACTGAAGATGTGAGACTGTATGAAAGGGGAAAAGCAGAGAATTTTTCTGACCCTCTCGGTTGAAACTTTATTGGCCTGGATTTAAGGCGGCTATATTTGGGATTATCAGTGAGTAGTATCTCCCTCAAGGAAGCCTTTTCCCAGTGCTATGAATGGCTGCTGCAAGCTGTATGCTGTCTGCCTTTAGGATAGAGTTCAGGTTAAAAAAGAAGTTATTCTTGTTTGCCTTCATGATCTTCAGGTAAAGGTTATTTCCCTGTAAAACCCAGCAGAGGAAGAACACCCCCCACCCCAGCAGACAGACCAAAACAGTTGTTTCATCTGGGCGTTGCTGCCTGTCCCGCGCTTTATTGAAGCTGTTAAGCCTTATTGGAACAGTGGTTTTGTAAAGCTAATAGGAGTCTCGTTTGCTACCTGTCTCATTAAGATGGTCACTTCATAAAGTGCAAGCAGAATATTTATGGTTGTTCTATAAAACTAATAGTGTCAGTCTAGAAGAGCGCTAGGTTTTGATTTAGTCTTTTTTTTTCCCCTGTAAAAGGGAAGCTCAGGTTCTGCTTTTGTCTGTTGCACGGTTTTCACCAGGTTACGGGCGCAATCCAGAAAAAGTCTGAAGTTACTGAGGGAATGTTAGAGTATTTCGCAATGGAGCTAATCACTTTTCAAACAGTATGTGGGGTCTTGGTTCTGCCTGTGCACTGTTGGTCAGCGAAGCTCTTAGATAGAGGTAGCGGAAGGATTTCTTGACCAAAAAATAAATCTCTGCCAAATGCCTGCAGCTGAAGGGCGGCAACTGTATGACCTGCATACAAAGGATTGTAGCAGCCAGACTAAAATGAAACAAAGGTATGGATTAAAGCTTGAGAAACAAACCTGTGAAGCAGGAGAAACTGTTTGGCTTCATGCCCAAAATGTTGGGGTTGAATCTTATTAAGTTGTGATCAGTAGCAAAATAGGATGGGCACGGCAGGGGAGGAGCGCACACGGGGTTAGGTTTCAGTTATGAATAACTGCATAGGGCTGTTTGTCACCAGCACATTGCTTTGATTTATTCAAGAGGACAGTGTATCAGTCTGCTATAACTTGTATTTTCGTAGTCTGTGATAACCTAGGTGCAGAATTAGGATACTTAGGTAAGAAACCGTGTTACAGTGCTGAAACGGAGGTGAATAATCTGGTTCTTGGTCTCCTAGACCGGGTAGCTTCAGCAGCTTTTTCATTACAGTGCTGGTGGGCTGCCTGCGGTCTCTTAAACTGAGTGTAAATATTTTTCAAGTCTTTCCTCTGAGAGCTGATTAGGGGAAACTAGTGATGTATCTGATTTCGTTTAGTTTCCTCGTATGTTTGCATGTTTCATTAATGAGGGAGGCCCACTTCCATTGTCTGACAAGAATATTTTTATATGCCCTAGTGGCATTTTAGAGTAATGAAGACTGCATTGTAATGAACGTGCCCGCAGAAACTTGAGCGTTGTGATCTGAATACAGCTCGTATAGGCCGCTTGTAACAGCTGCAGTGTAGTTGATTGCGTGTGGATTTTTATTGTAAATAAAAAGTGTGGTGGACTGACTTGGTCAAATAGAACCACTCATCTGTGGAAACCACAGGACAGAGCTTACAAAACTACTTGTGCAGGTTCTTTAAGACAGCGTACAAAGCTCAGCCCTGGGTGTTCTAGAGCGCAGTCAGTGATTGCGTTCTTGTAATAGCAAGGTGAACACACAGGTGATGAACAAGTTCGGTGTTAAAGAAAGAACGAACTCAACAAAAGAGAAATTCGTAGTCCCATATCTGCTGGCGTGAGATGGGCTATAGTAGATGTAGGTAACCATTAAGGAACGTGCTCTCTTCTTCAACTGTGTAACGTGCGTATACTTGCAAATTAATTAGACCTTGGATTTCTGGCAGCTTTCAAATAAGATGTCATTGCGAAATTGGGCACCGGTTTTGAAAATCAGATAGTGTCTACTATCTGTTTACTTGTGAATTGTACTGTCAGTAGAAAAAAAGCTGTGATTTCACATTTAATAAATACCCTACTCTAAATCACTTCCAATGATAGTAACAGAAGCTTGCCTACATCTTTGTATATCTGAATTAAACAGAAGTTTGGCAGGTGAACTGTTTGTTTTCCGGGAACTGGGTCTGTGTTGTTCAGTTAAATGTTGGGCTGTGTGCATCTGCATCTCTAGCAGCGGACCTGGTACGAGCTCAGGGCTGGGTGAGAGGAGGAGTGTGATCTGTCTGAACTGCACGCGTTCAGCTCTGCCTTTGTCTTGCGTTGCTCCTTGCCGGTGAGTATCCTTACGTAAGCTCTGATGTGTCGTTCTGGGGTAGTATCGCTGCTGCATATTGGTTTATAACAAACCATCCTATGATCTTGTTTGCCATCATTCGTTTTCTCCTCCCCCCCCCCCCAACTACAATATAGCTGCAAAATTAAAAGGAACATCAATATAAGGACATAACAAGACTAGAGACGTGCAACGTTGCTTCTCAGAGATAGTCTTGTCAGGGGCAGACTTGTCACTCGATAATCTTATTAGATAAGCCTCCTCCTTACGTACCAGATCATCCTTTGGCGGTTTTGATGTAATAAACTCAGCACCTGAGAACTTTCTCAGGCTGCCTTTGATAGGTGTTTGGTATAGATAGCAACATTTCACGGGTGGCTTATTTCTTGTGAGGAAATACTGGTGTATTGTGAAGGATCCCTTTATAAACTGAGGCATAACCATCTTGGCGTATCCTGTGCTTAGTTGGTATAAATCAAGCCTTTTCCTTCTTTGGCCAGCAAACTATATTCCTTTAAATTCTGCTTGGGAGGGCTCTCATAGCCAGTAACGTCCTTGGCTTTTTGATTTGAATCTGATCGCTAACACAGAAACTAGTGCACTTGATACAATAGTGTTTAAAAATACAGAGATGGTCTCAAGTGTAAATGTTAATTTTTTTGCAAAACATTGGAAAGTAAGCTTGCCAATCATTTTCAAACGGATTACACAGATGAGTTAGCTTTTCTTTGGTCAGAAATTGCTCCTGAATACGCTTCAACAGTAATAGTTTTATTCGCTGGCATCTATCCTCCCCTTTCCAATGATTAACATCTAGACAGCTCAGTTAGATTGTCAAGAGAACTTGTGTTTTACTGTGCAGCTGAAATAATGTCTAACACTCGTGCACTTTTCCTCCTTTCCCCACAAAGTGGTCTGAGAACTGGCCGAGTTCCTGAATTTCGGCTCACTGCCCTTCAGAGCCTGCGAATCTGCCGGCTGGGATCGTGCGGTCATCTGCTGTGGTGCTTCTGAGTCATTTGCTCCGTGGTGCACACAAGTGCTGTATGCCATAGATGCATTCTTTGAGCATGGATACTGCTATAAAAGACAAATCTGTCCTCACTTTTCCCAGATGGGAAATGTCTCGGGCTGTGCAGTGAAGGGGAAAGAGAAGCCTGTGTATCAGAGCACATATTGTGGGACAAACTTTGGGGGCTGGAAGCGATCAGAAGTCGGGGGTAAATGCACATCAAGGATCTGAGCAGCCTGAGTCTTGTTCCTGATGCTGTTGTGTGTCAGTCTGTGGTGGTCTGGCTGTGCAGTAAGGAATTCACAGGAGCAGGGAAGAGCATGCTTAACGCCCAAGTTCTTGTGAAAATATTTCAAGAGAATGAGAATCCTCTTAAGAGATGTCTTGTCTGTACATAAAGATAATTGATTGTTGAGAAATAACATGTAGATACGAGGAATGTTTATGTAAACTCAGTGTTAGGAAGTGGGTGGGAGGCTCTGCTAATCTTTCAGTGGGCAGCACTGCGACAGTATTAGCATCCTAAGAAGTTAGTAATCATTGCCCTCCCAGCCTGAAGTGACTCAGTGTCCCTGTCTAGTCTTTCCCTGGTTATCCTGACCTAATCTTGTGGAAGGAAAGAGTGAGGAAAGAGAGAGTTCTTTATTTGAAGAGTATTACTGTCTGTCTTTTAATGTGAATAGGGTGAGCAGAGAAATTGTTGGTTCTGTAGCTGAACTTGTGGATTTTTGAAGGCTGTGTTGTCTCAGAAATCCACGTTTGGAAGAGTCTAGTTGGGGAATTCATTGAACTTCTAGCTAAACAGTAATCTATGTACTTTGGAAAATGACTTTTGTACTCTGAGGTTGCAAGTTTGATTTTTAAAAAGTGTACATTAGTTAAAAGGGACAAAGAGAGCCCTGGGCTGTCGTCGTTTTCACACCAATGTGAGCACATTCAGATTCTTTCTTTTAAATGAGACATTTATTGCGATGTGACTAACACAAGGCTACGCGCTTTTATAACAGCGCCTAAATCAGTTCCAAGTTCTGGCTGGGCTGGACGTACCACTTAGAAATCCGCAAGAACTGCTTTTGAGACTGGATAACTGTACTTGGCAGTAATTGGATTTGTTGTCTTTTTTTCTGGGAGATGTTCTCTTTTGCCCTGCAACTGATAATCAGCTGAGCAGCGCAATTCTATAAAACCCTAACTGAACAGTGTGGGAGAAAGTGAGGTGTTTTTGCCTGCCAGTACACTCAGTTTGTCTAAGACAACAAACTTTAAGATGGTGGTTGGTTGCAAGTTGACTGTCCATGGAAAAATAATTTAGATCTGTACTTGTTATCCATCTAATTTGATTTTTGTCTTTAAAGTTCTTTGTAAATAACCCATAACAAACAACTTATTGTCCTAATCAAGTTTGGTTGTTTTTTTTTTTTTTTTTTCCTTGCCTATTCTTCACTTCAGAATGATATAGTTTCATTCTTAAAATAGATGCTAGGTACTCACTCGGTGCTCATTTGTTGTATTAAGAGATTGTGAGCATTTTAACAGTTAAAACACCCAAACCCAAAATCATTGTGTTGCCTTGATATGAGTTTAAATAGAGCTTTGGCTTCAGGAGCTTTGAATCCTTTATTTAGAATATCTTTTCCTAAAAAAGATAGTAGTTAATTTTTTTAAACTTGTTTTGAGTTGTTTGTTTTTTCTAATTCAGCTCAAACATGCATTTGTGGGACAGTCTGCTTTTTAGGGCTCTGAATGCTGTGTTTGTTTATGCTGCAGTGAAAAACATAAGCTGAACTGCTATTAATTACAGATGTCTTTGTGTGCGAGTTCTCCGAGAGTTCAAACTTATTCCTTGTATTGTTGCCTAGACAAAGGGCAAGGAACCTTACATGAGGAAAGGAAATGACTTAGTTCTGTACACTGAATAGCCATATTAGGTATAAACTAAATATAGGAGTGTAATCCAGGAGTGAAGTCATATCTGTATATTTTCAGGAGGAGAGCTAATGACATCAGTCAGTGCTACTGGATCAGCTTCAGGGCTTTTTGGCTGCGTTAAAGCATTACTATTTTGGCTGGAGTTTGATGGTCTGTACTTTGGAGAGCTGCTTTTCTTAAATAAAGGAAATAGTTTTTTACGTGGTTTTGTCTAAAAATAAAATCAAAGCGAGCGTAAGTATACTTCTGTAGTCTTTGAGAGCGATGTATTAGCCGCCCTAGTGAGACATGCTGTACTGGAGCTTAATGAGATAAGGCAAAATGTCCTGAGGGAGGAAGTTCTGCTCTGCAGCTGAAGAACTTGGATACCATCTCCCGAGGGATGTAGAATACATTCATAGAGGTGCCTTTTAGTAACTGAGTCGCAGTTCGGCCCTGTTTATCTTATCGAGGTTTGTTACAACGGGATTGCTTTGTTAAAGGTGTTGCCACTGGAGGAAGAGGGACGGAAGAGAAGAGATGCCAGGCTTCTGCTGTTAATGAATAATTTGATTTTCCTGGGTCAGGCTGGGAGGTGGTCGTGTGCGTGGCTGACCGCAATAATCCCATGTTTTTGTACTCACATCGTTAAGCTAATGTCTTCACTGAAGAAAATGATGATTAGTATTTAACGCAGGTTTTGATTCTGACTCTTCATCTGATTCTCCCAAAGGGTGAACATGGGATAATTTCTTTTCTCCAAAGAACTAGAAGCACTTAATTAATTTCTACTGAGTTGTGAAGTTACTTTAATACATCGTGAAGATGCCATAGCTTTTTGCAAAAGCTTTGCAGTGAGAATCGGGTAGCAATGAACAAGAGTTGCAGGAAAGTGGGCAAGACGAGTCTGCTAATTATTTTGTTAGGAATAGCATCACACGGCTAAAAATAGCATCATCCTAAAATGGCCAGTTGCTGTTACAGTCAAATGTCTAACCCAGTGGTGGCTTATCAGAAAGGTAATGACTTAAGAGGCTACTTGAATGGGCTGATAAACATTCCTTTCCCTGGTTTAATGGCCAGATCTCAAGTAAATGCAGGGAGTTCGGTTCATTTTTTTTCTTTTTAAGCTTTTTGAGTTTACGGGAGCTTCAGCTGGTGTGGAAGCTGGACTGATTACAAATTGCACAAAGATGATACAGCTTGTCAAGAGGCAGCGGTAACTAAGGCTGCTTTTCCCTTCGGTGGGGTTGATGTCAATCAGCATATAGAAAATACAGGCTAATCATCATAGGCTTTTTGTATTTGCAGTGACTTCCAGGTATGAGCACTGGCCTTATACTTTGTTTTCTATTTTTTCCCATGTTTTTCTTAACGGACTAGCTATTTAAGATAGCGGTGATTACCTAAATTTTTCCATAGAACTGAAATTGGGGGGTGGGGTGGTGATTGTTATTTGAGAGTTTTAAGTCTAACTTGATACTGTGTTACTAAGCTTTTTAAAGTTCCTTTATACAGGTCAAATAAAGGGGTTGCACTAGTCGATATAGGTCTTATAAGGATCAGACTGTGATATAGGTGCTGTAAGCTTAGTTTGGTGCTTTCTGAGGTCAGTCGTCTTCACTTTGGAGATGAATGTACATTCTTTTCCCGGAAAATATTTTCTTATTTTTAGGTAGCACATAATGAGTTACGTGCTTATCTTGTCACTTCCTTTATGAAAAAAGTTACTTTCTGAGTTCAAAAGCAGTTGAAAGGTATCGGGGAAACTTGTGGTGGAGGTTAGTTAAGAGTGACAGGAGAGAACAAGATTACGTAGAAAAGGCTGATGCAGCGGTAGCACCCTTCTTGCGCTGTCTGATGCTGTAGGCTCATCTAGTGACAGCGCACAACATGAGGACAAAGGTGAATTTGAAGGAATAGCTATGTAAGGCGCCAAACTGCTGGCCTTTGAGGTGATGAGGATGACATTCGATGTTTTATTTAGAATCTTCTTAATATTGTGAAAGAATCGCAGGAGTTGGCTTGCTTGTCAGAGACATTTAATAGTGTGAATAAATCTTCTTAATGGTTGCTACAAGCTTATTTTGTTCTTAGACTGAATCTTTAGTGACTTTTTAACGTATGCTAGCAGGAAATGAGTAGGATAGGTTTCAGAATACATTACACAGCTTTGTTAAAAAGCTGCGCTGCGGTATCAGCTGCAGTACGCAGGACCTGTGCCTTGACGCGCAAGATACCGGCAGCCTGAAGCTGTCCTGAGACTTGCCTTTGCTACTGTCTCTTTTAAGGGATTGACATGGATCTTTCAATGTGCAACAGTTTTCTATCTGTTAAGAAAAACTCCTAAAGGAGAAAGAGTTGGTTCATAAACATGACAAATGTCAGCTGCAATGAGCGCTCAGAACTGAAGGAATTTCAATATCTGTTAGATACTGAACAGCTTTGCCAGATGTGAATTCTAACATAAAGAATATGTTAGAGGTCAAGACCAACCTAATCTGCGAGCCTAGCAGTACTATTGTGGGGAAATATTTTGAATCTTCTTTATTCTGTCCTCTTCCTGTGTGTTTTTTGGGTTTTTTCCTTTATGAGGTGGTCCAGACTCTTCAGCTGGGATCCACGTCACAGTTCTCTGCCTGCGTGGCTGTGGGCTAGTAAGGTCCTCTTAGACAAGGTGCGTGTAGTAGGCAGTTTCCAGGCCTTTTCCATTCTTCTTTCCCGTGGATGTGGTGACAGCAGCTCTCACTGGCTAATTCTTAAAGCAAGAGGATGTTTGTGCAATGTTTATGAAGCGTTCATTGCTTGAATGCTCTCATTGGTATGTCTGGGGGGAGACGGGAACAAACGTGCTGGAAGGGTTGTCCAAGGTTGCCGTTGGGTTTGTGCTGGCATAGCTGTTCTGTTGATGTGTTTGAATAACAAAGAGCCTGAGATTTTGTTTACTTCCATTAGTTTGCCTATCCTTATAATAGTGTTCTTTATTTTTCTATTTTAATGTCTTTTTTTTTTTTTTCCAGTACTCTTTGTTTTATACCTACCAGAGTGGCTGAATTTGAAAGAAAAGTATCTCGTAGCAGCATGTGTCAAGTATTTGTAGACAATCTTTCGATATTAAGGTTAGAGTAAGAGTCGCTTGCTCACTGTCAGTGCTATTAAGACAATGAAAGCGAGTGTTTTAACTTCTTGTGTGTCGCAAGCAGTGCCTGCTGCTGCCACTAGCTGTAGGTTTCCAGTAACAGTAGGAAAATGTTTGATCTGTATTGAAACATGGCATGAAGGTCCTTCTAGTCTGAATCTGTTGCAGGATGAAATTGTCTTTCCAGCTGTGGGGTTTGTTTTGTTTGTTCGTTTTTTCCTAGTTCTCACCTTCCCTGTCGGTTGCTCATTGTGGCAGGGAACTTCTTGAGGCTGTCAGCAATATCAGCCTCATTTATCGTAATGTGCCACTCTTGCGCGTTGGAACGGCCTGTTAAGTTTTGGTCTGCCTAGTGGCATCAGGGCAGCCCACAGAGACAAAAGCGTTCACCGGTGAGTTGGGGCACTAGCTGTCCGCTGTCCTAGAGAGGCAAGATAAAAGGTGAACTGACAGGCGGAAGTCTCCCGTTCGTCTTGCCATCCGTCGGATTAAATCTGGTTGAACCAGATTTAGTTAGCATCAGAGTTCAGGGCTTGACTCTAGCTTGCTCCCTGACCTGTTCCTCCCATAAAAACACAAAACTACTCCCTTCTCAAACTAACAAATCTGAAAGCGTGAGAATGAATTGAACGCTGTGTATTGCAGCCAACACTTTTTCAGTCCCGATCTCTGCAACTTCTACCTTGTCACCCGTTTTCTTCTTTTGAATGGTGCTTCATTAATATTTGAGACATTGGGACCCTTTAAGCCACGTTTTGGCTTGCAGAGGGAGTGCTTACATACAACATCCCTGAAGCTCATCCATCTGCTGCCTGGACAGAAACACAAAACAACCGGTGTAGTGGCACCATGCGGAGGGGGCGTTTGATTGGTGTTACACCGGAGACTGTTCTAGTCCTTTCCTGGACGTAATTCTTTAAATCTTATCTGAAAACACTGTGCAATAAATGGCATGGAATTCTGTTTATTCAGCTTGGCAAGATAAAGGTCTGAGCAGACGCTGCGAGGATTTGCACTGATATTAGCAGACCATGTTCAGTATTCATGTGTGGAACATTAAACCACTCCTTTCTGTATTCTGTGTCCTTTCATCTCAGGAGTTCTGAATTGCTGCATGTTTTTCACTTGAATCACTTTGTTAGTTTACCTTAAACCATTTCCTCTCAAAACAGTAATCCATATAGGGTTGTTATTAATTTACTCCTGTTTTGAATGAGCTTACTGTTTGTGAAACATGCAAGAGTGAGTGTTACCTGCTGTTTTGAGGTAATGGGTATGCATCATGCTGTTTTTCTCATGTAGTTTTCCCAGCAGATTTTTTTTTTATTAGAACTGAGATACGTTTCAAGATTGCAGAGTTCAGAATTTGACCATACCCTCTGATTTTCTTTTTCCCTGATCTGTTTATTTGTTAGAACATTAATCTTCTAGACTTTGCAGATTGCAGATTTCTTATTCAGGGGAGTGGGGACTTCCTTGGTGGTATAATCAAATAGCTCCAGTGGTTGTCTTTGGCTAAAGGTATTCTGTGAGATACTTCTAAAATGCATTTTTCCCTCTTCATCCAAGCTTTATTTTTTCCCGCTTCTGGTATGTCAAATCTGGGAGAGATTCCCTTGATAGTTTTGGATAAATTAGGAAATGATCTTCTAGTGTTCTGCCCCTTTCTTTTGTTTTATTTACGTAGACAGAGACTGAACTCTCTTACATTTCTCATCAGATGCACTTTGACTTTACTATTATTTCTGCAGTCATTTGATCCAGTTTAGGAAACTTGCAGTGTGCTTGTTTTAACTGGTTGCTGTTTGAGACAATTTTGCAGGCTGTTGGGACCAAAGATTTCTAGAATTCTGTTTTAGTCTTGGAGTCCATCAGATCTACACTATATAATAAGGGCTTTCTGTCCTTTTAAGTGTTTCTTTGCTTGTCTGGTTTTTTTGTTAGCCTTTCAGTAAACTTCAGCACTACCTTGGTAAAGTAAATACATGCAGGTTCTTGTGTTAGGAGTCAAGTTAATTTTTGTGCAGCTGTAAAGACAAACATTTCACAATTAAAATGGATTTTTTTTCTTCCCTTAGCTTGTTTAGGTGCTTAAACAGATGTATGATTACTTATGCTCTCTGGGTTTTTTGGGAAAAACAATCTCATTTGAATGAAATCACTGCTTCAGGGGAAGAGAAGGGGAGGAGGTGGCTTCCACGTTGGCTGGACCAGCTAAGCTCAATCTTCCAGACGGTGGGATAAGTAGATTTTTTTTCTTTTTTTTCCCCAGGTAGCTGGCATTCTTACATGGGCTGAGCTACTTGGCGTTGGGAGTTGCCAGTAGTTTTATTGTGGCTATGATAAACCAGATTGACTTCTCAGTGAGCATACTGATTTGTTTTACTGCCTTGTAACTCTTTCATTCTTATTTGGACTTACTTTCTTATTTAGATTTCTTTAAAAAGTAGCCCTGTTTGTTTTTCATATAATACTGTAGGTTGTGTGTATGCCCAGCTCTTTCTCCGTGTCACATCTTAGAGTTCACGAGGTCCGTTTTGCTGCCTTTTCAGAAGATTTTTAGTTACCGTCAGTTTGTGGAGGGTAACACAACTTTGTTCAAGGCAACTGGATATCTTTAGTTTTTTCTTATTGCGATAAATCCTCTATGGCAGCTGTTAGCTTTTCAGACTGCTTGATGGCATCTCTAGCATGGCAGGAGTTGGCCATGGGTCACAGTCAAGTTAAACACTCTTTGGCAGGGTACTTTCCCGGTAAATTAAAGCCAGGCTCTTCAAAGCTCTCGGTCAGTATAACCCTTAAGCAAAATACTCACTTAGAAGCGAAAAATGCCATGTTTCCTTGCTGCGTGTGGTGGTGGACTCTTTCTGTCTGGTCCTAATCCGTACAGGTGAAAACCTGGCATTCAGTGAAACATAGCTGTGTGATGATGTTCTTGAGTGCAGGTCCTTCAGCGGATAATGGTAGCTTGATTTGGTAGTGATAACTGGAGATCAGCCCTAACGGTAGGAAGGTTGGTGTTAATTAGTCATAAAGATTTTTAGAC
Organism: Platalea leucorodia; assembly: GCF_965183815.1. Lineage (NCBI taxonomy): Eukaryota > Metazoa > Chordata > Aves > Pelecaniformes > Threskiornithidae > Platalea > Platalea leucorodia. Next base: position 8,924,316 of record NC_138840.1, read on the forward strand.
TGGCTTTAGAAAGAATTTGTAATAAAAACTCAAAGGTTCTTGGTATAGAATGAGCATAATCGTGTTGAATTAACAAAGAATCTAGGCTGATATTAGTATAGAGAAGTCAACGTTTAGTATTTTCGTTACTCTGATGGTGATGAGGATTAGACACTGAAGATGCCCTGGGTATTGTGGCCTAAATTCAGTGACAAGGCAATGACAGGTTTCTGGCTTCTAATAGCAGGCCTAAGCAACAACTGTTGTATGATTAAGCCCCTGCATGACTAGTCATGTAAAATTTCAGAATATTCCTGCAGTATTAAAGGTTTACAGTTTACTGCTAGCCCAGCTCTATTCCAGTGGAGAAAATGAGAGTCGGAACTGACTCTTGCAGAAACACCTACCAGGCTCGTCTCCCTCTGAAAAAAAACCCGTGTGTGATTGAAGGAGAATGGTGTGTTGCGTCGCCAGCACGGTGTTGCTCTTGATGACTGGTTGTAACCGATCTGTGCTGTAGCTCTCAGTGCATCAAATGCAAGAAGAGAGAAAACGGGCCTCTCGGGCAAGCAGTTACATAGCAGAATTCCTTGGCTCAAGAGCACTGAAGCCAAAAGTTTCTTGGCATTCTGACTGCATTCCTTTTCCAGTATGTGCTCAGAATAACTTGGGACTTTTTGGAGCAGAAGTGGGACAAACGTTTGAATGTAGACATAGAAGTCTATGCTTAGTTTAGCTGTTCGGCTGCAGTTTTGAAAATGCATTAGGTTTTGTTCAAAGCACTGTGTGTTAGTGGGCTATAATCCTTTTTTCTGATTCAAGTAATCCGAGAAGCCTGTCTTGCTTAAACAAAAGCAGATGCTATTCGTCATTTGTTCATTTTTGAATGTTATGCTTGTGTTGGGAGAGAAGAAAAGTTTTGGTAAAAGTTACAGCATAAATGCATTTGACCTTTTTTGGTCCTCATTGGTCGCTTTAGGTTTGGTATCGGTTTTGGCTTAGGAAGGTGGACCTTAATGACAGCCACAGTTCAGTGCTATGCCTCACATCCTAAACAAGTTTTCGTTCAGTTCTGTGACTTAAAAGTAGCTTTGCTTTGGGTTCCAGGTGGGCTAAGATTTCTTTCTTCCCCCCCCCGGTAGTACAATAAACAAAACTGCCTTCTGAATTTGAGTTTAGTTTATTTCAGTTGCATTTTTAAAATTTTCCACTGGAAATAATAAAGCTCCATGGTGGAATTATATCATATGAAAGAAGACATGGGGTTTAATCCAGTACCCTAACTTTCTTTTAAACTGTATTGTTGTTCAAGCTGATAAATTTCAAAGTCTGTCTGATACAAAAATATTTAACATCTCTGTCATTAATTTTTGTTCCTGTGCCCTTGGAACTTTGTTTTGCTGATGGAGGGTCACTGCTTTTCCCTATCACATTGACAGGTAGCAAAACCTGGGCAGCCAAAGGCTTGGTTGATGTTGTAGCTAATTCCTGAGTTCAGGAAAAGCCCTGATGTTTTGTAATAACAAATCTTTGTGTTTGGTTCTGTCTGCAAAAAGCGTATTTTGTGCATAGGGGAACCATTTTGCTTTTTTTATCTGATGCTATCACCAAAAGTATTTTAGTTCTCTGTTTCTGAGGAACTTCTTACTTTCTACATCTGGTGATGGATCATAAATCTTTAAAGCTCTCAATCAGCCCTCTGCAATGAGTTTTTTAAAGTCGTGTTTTGCAACTTACAAATTAGCAAAGCGACTTGTAAAAATTAGTTGTCGTCTTGATGCTTGCCTAGCGTCCATTAGGACGCTATTCATGCGTTTTCAAATGCTGGTTTGAAATTAGGGGAGCTGACTAGTGCTTGTTTAACTTAACATCCTCCTCGGGAAATGCCTCCATGACATTTGTTGATGTTGCGGTACTGAAGCTAAGCCTCTGGACTTCAATTGGTGCTGAGGATCATCTGTACGTCGATGGCAGGCCGTTGCATCCCAATGATTCTTCCTTTGGTTGCGTGCCTCTTTTTTTTTTTTTTTTTTTTTTCCCTATGCAAAGGTTCCCTTAGTCCGTATCAAATGAGATCTCTGGCAACGTATGTCCTATTGCGCCAGCTCTGGTCTCTGGTTTTGAGGTCAGAAGTGCTAAATAAAAGATGAAGAGCGAGGAGATCTCATCCTGAGTAGGTCACGGACTGGCTCCCGTACCGCGGCTGGCGCGAGCAAAGCGGGCTGAGGACCCGCCGAGCGGGGCAGCCAGCGGCCGATCCAGAGCCGCTGGAGAGCAGCAGCGGGAGCAGTTCCCGCGAGGTGCCTCAGGGTATGGCTTTGTGCTCTGAGGGTGTCGCGCTTTGGTCAGTGCCCGCATGCCTCCTTTTACTTTAGGGTAAGCGTGAGGTAGCGTTTCCAGCAGAGGAAGCGAGGTGAAGCTTGGCTGGATGGGGGCAGGCACGCCTGCGCTGTTCCTCCAGCATAACTCATGCTTTGGTTTAAGTAGCACTGTTGACATTGCCATAAAACTGGAAGACTGAGATCAGTTCTGAATCAAAGAATTGTTTCTACTTCAAAGTGAAAATTAGCCTGGGCAGTACAAAACATATTTTCCTTAGGTGGGATGAAGTGTTGTCTTTTTCAATATCATTTTTCAAAGGAAAATAAGACCTTGCATGTGGCAAAAAAAAAAAAAAAGGTAGATGAGTATAAATCTACATTGGCCTAATTTACCTGCAGGAAATGTCTGTTCCAGTGTAAACACAGTAATGTAACTGTAGTGGAAAATTCTGAAACGTGCACTGCTATCTGGAGGGATGGGCATTGCGGTTAAATATTAACGTCCATAAAAGCATACACCTATTGGAAACAGGCTCCAGAGTGAATTCTGTCTTCATGTAAGCATCTTGTGAGGGAGGAACACGTTAAGCCGTATTGTAGCTAGAAAAACCCTTACAGCAGTTATGTGCGCAGTAGAAAACTGTGGATTGAGCTCATATAAAGCAGAATGTCCAGAGTAACCTGACTGACTCTGTTTTATCCTCCTTGTCGGTGCTTTTAGAATTTAGTTTCCCTGAACGCTGAGAAGTCACATGCCAGCTTTTAAGACAATCTAGTGTCATTAATCTGCTGCAAGTGTTACTTGACTTTCCAAAGATAAAGGAGGCAATCTGTAATTTATGGCAGAAAGACAACTTCTTTTTTCTTTCAGATCTTCATTAATGACACTAATAAAGGTCTGAAGAAAAATGGCTCTGTATATTGTCCACAGCAAAGGATTCAGAAGGATGGTCAGCCCTGACAGGAGGGAGATTTGCAGAAATGAGACCATAAGCTTGGGACGACATAAACCAGTTTATGAATCCTCATGTCCTGGTATTTCTCAACAACTATTAAAGGAGTATTAGCCTTAGCTGCAAAGGCACCATGAGTTTTTTAAAAAATAAAATAGCTTTCTTGAATTTAAGACAGTTTCACTGAAAAATTTTCTGTTTTCCTGATCTTTGAAAATCCTGCTGTTGGAAAATGCTACTGTTACTCTTCTTAACTTTCAAAGTCTTTCTTCATTCTCCTGAATGTGGCCCTCGCTCAGTGGGAACTGGCAGAGAACAGATGAAAAAGCAGTTGCTTTGCATGAGTGTCTAAACCTTTCTCTAATTAGTTCTGGTCCTAAAGCTTAGTTCTCTTGTGATGATACTTTTTGTTGGCTTTTCTTCTCCTCCCTCTTTCCCAGCCCCTCTCGCCCCCTCTTTTTTAAAACACTGGATCTCCACCAGTCGCTGTTCAGGCCTTGTGTAGCTGTGCTTCCAAATACCCTGTGCTTAGTGAACATAATTGTTTTGTGTCATTTCCCTGGAGGGTACAGCCAGCATATCCTACAATATGCTTTAAAATGGCCTAGGGAACAGGTAATAGTAATGGGGGGAAAGTTAGCCCGGTTTTGAGAATTGTACTCATTAAAATTATGCTTGGAAGTACGCTAATAATAATAAGCAAAATCCTTTGAAACTCGTCTGATGTAAAGTACGTGTCGAGATAATCTGACATATATGGCTTTTTTAACTACTGAACCAGTTTTCTTTTCAGAGCATTGAATTTTATAACACGATTCAAGGTTTCATGTGTCTAATTCTAGCCCTAAAACTAAAGTTTTCCAACTCAGCAATACATACTTCATTGTCAGAGCAATCATGAGATGCATGCCATCACTGGGTGCCCTGGAGTGGCTTACTGTTGCTATGTAATGGACCTTTGTTGTGGTAGGACAAAGACTTATTGATAAATTGCCTATAAAAAGTGGCTTTGGAATATTACTTTATTGTCAGTGAAGTCTCTATGTACTTAGTTATGTCTTTCCTTACAACACCTGCAATACAATAAAGATTCATAGTTCCTGGTTGCAGTTGGCTCGCTGTAGCGCTGCACGGTGAGAGATATAAGCAATAAACTTGAAGATGACTACAATTAATTAGCTATGCCTTGTAGAAGAAGGAAAAAAGAATAATAAAGAACAATATTGACATTGGAGAGCTGCCATCAAAAGGTGTGGCTGCTCAGACGAATATGATTAACTGCCCTTTCTTGACTGTTAAGAGCAGTTGGATCATCTTCAGTGTGAAGGATAACTTATTTTGTTGTCTGAAATCTTGTTTTGATACATTTTGTGAGCAGCCGTTAGAGGACGTGACAAGTAGGCTAGCTGACTTCATAAATGGGAAAATTTCACTGGAATAAAATCCTCATTAGGTCTGCAGCAAAAAAATCATTGGGAGGTGCAAATATTAAAAAAAAAAAAAAAAAAAAAAAGAAAAAAATGATGCAGAAGTCCATGCATACCTTCCCAGTATATGAAGCGTAGTTAAATATGCTGAGGATGCTCAGCTTTGTGCATTGGATGGAGATTCCTTCAGCATATCTGGTCCAGGTGTGTCAGCTGGACTTTGGAGCAAAGGAGTGTTCCTGCAAGGTGATAGCGGGTTTGACTGTGAGCTTGTTAGGCCTTGGGAGGAGTTAGTGATGTGAAGACTGTCCAGGCAATAAACCCATGATTTGTTACAGAGTCTGTCTTTATTTAAAGATCTTTCAGTAATTGTGAGCATGTGTAGATGGCACCGTCCTACCTTCTAATTAATGATCTGTTCTCTTCTGCAGGCTGGCAGTGATGGTGAGAGCATAGGAAACTGTCCTTTTTCTCAGAGGCTGTTCATGATTCTTTGGCTGAAGGGAGTGGTGTTTAGCGTCACGACAGTTGACCTGAAGAGGTAAGAAATACTTGGTTTATCTGACAAGCCAGAGTACAGTGCACTTGGTGTAACAAATGTTTGTCTGGGGCTTCTAAACCTTGCATGGCTTATTTTCTGAAATGAAAAAGAAAATCTGTCCTCATAAATACTCATAGGCAACCTTGGTGTAAATTGATGGTTATTTACGAGTATCCGTAACCAAAAAGAACGGCTCTGAGACATTCTCTTGAATTTGTTAAATGATGCTCTTCTCCTGTAAAACTGATAGCTGATGTGAAGTCTCTTATAACTGAACACTGAATCTTACTGACTTCATATCGAGATCCCACAAGTGAAGACTGCTGGGTAGGTGTTTAGATCAAGCAATCTTTGATCAAATCTCCAATGATTATTGGATAACGGTCACAAATAATGTGCAGCCTTACTCCTCTTTTTAGAGATTTTAAGAGAATATTGCTTATTATGCAACAAGAATAAAACCAATGTGAAAATATCTGTCCATGAGGTAAATACAAGTGAAATAGGAATGAAATGGGTAGGAACAAAATGTAAAATATTCTGCTTTTGTGTAATGTTAGCCAGATATGTCATGATGCTGTGTGTTACCTAAATTGCGACTTCTCCATCTATGAAATGAATACCTTAGTGTCTAAGAAGGGCGAGATGTGAATCCAGAGTCTTAATTTCCTGAGGTTGGGTGTACTTTTATTAGAAGTGGTAATGCTAAATTCAGCAGAGGCCTTGTATTTGTTTTTGGTGTGAAGTAATGTTTTCACAGCACTAATGTAATGTAACGTTAGTCACTGAACTCTCTGGAGAGAGGAGAGACTGCCAGTGCTTACAAACTTTATTTTCAGAAATAAAGCCAATAGAAATATACAGTGTTCTCCAACGAATCCAGTGTAAAACGTGTAAGAAAGAAGTCACCCTGCTAGACTTAACCTCGTAATTTTTTTGAAGGAGGTGACTTGTTTTAATTTTTAAAAATCACTGAAGTTGCTGCTTCAGTGCTGGCAACTGGTGTTAAATATTTCCATGTGTAGTAAGGCTGAGGCAGGCCACTCAAGCAGAGGGGGAGAAAGCAGCTTTTGTCAACTGTGTGTGCATTTGTAGCAGCTCAGAGATCTTCTCTGGCCAATGTGGGACTTTACTGCAAATACAATCCTTGCTGCCAGCACACACAAACCAAATCTATCGTATCTTCCATTTAGCACTGCATGTGGTTTGTGGAAACCTCAGGAGTGGAACTTGCGTGCTATTTGTAGGTTTGGACTTCCTTGACTTTTAATGAGGGCGTTATTTAACCTGTTGCATTTATTGGGGCGGGAGGGGGGATGAGAAGAAAGTTGAAAGAGACATTTTATACTTGGAAGCATTTTTACTCCTGAACCAGTCTGAGAGATATTAAAATGCCAAAGATGCCTGATGAATTGGCTTTATTTGTGTCCCTTTGGCAACTTTGTGTTAATTGGACGGGGGAATGGTATGTAAGACTAACTTTTAGAATATAAATTGGTTGCAGATGTTTAAAATTGTCTTTTCTTACACAAGGAAAGCTTTCTTTCCATTTTTTTTATATTGGGGAGGGGAAAACAAAGTAAGTGCAAAATTAAAAAAACTGCACAGGAATAGGTGAAATGAACTCTACTCTTCTGTTGTACAGTGAATGCATTTTCTAGTAAAGGAGAAGGACCGCTGAAGCTAATTCAGATTAGAATAGATGTTGATACAAACTTAATTCCTTTCAGACTTTATTTAAAGCTTCATAAATACAAACGTAACATTCTGGATTGTCTAATACCTAGTTGTAGAGTAGTGTAGCATGCAGAATGTCAAATGCAGCTACGTGCTCAAGTGGAAACGCTTCATAGCAGATGGTGGTTTTTTCCCCTGTTACCATTACCAGAATGAGAATAGGTGCTAGACGTTGCCTTAATACTTCCAATACTGTCACAAGAAACTGCTTTTACAAGTACATTATTCAAGCCAATTACCCTCTCTGTACCACTCTGCTGTTGAAGACACAAACTTGTTGAAGAGCTGGGTAGTAATGGTTTTAAGCACCTGAATTTATTTTGCTAGCCAAAAAAAGAAAAAGGGTTTGCTTGCAAACCGTGCTTATGCCTCATAGCGTAATTTCTGCACAACTGTAAGGCAAGCTCTGTCTCTTTGTGAGGCTTAAAAGGTCATGGTTGGGTACAAAAGTTCACGAATAACTTGGGACACAGGGAAAAACTTGAGTCCGATGTAACTGCCTCTGTGGCATGTATTTTTTCCCTTCCATAATTGCATTGGACATCATACCGTGCTAACAAATGAACATTTCACAGTTCTCAGTTCTACTCTTAAGACAGAAACATATGCACATAGGCAAACGAAGTGGGACGTCCCGCCCTTTCAAAGAAATCATGCATTTCTTGCTTCTGTTGAGGCAGACAGAGGCTTTATTCTTTCCCTTTTCAGAAGCAGCATTTCAGTGCTCAGATTTGACTTGTTCTGGTGACGAGAGCAGAGTTGCAGTGCATAAACCATTTGTTGGGCTTGTAGCAGTGTTCAAGGCCAGCCTGCATTCGGTTAAGTTTTGAAATCCTGTTTTAAACATCTTGATTGTGTGGTTTTACAATTATGTTGACAAAGATTAAATAAAGAGATTAGTAAATATTAAAGACTGCCCAGAGGTGAATGCAACTTCAGCAGTGTAAAATACTGCTTAGGAACTAGAGACAGGGCTTTTTTTATTGCTGGCATTTTTTTCCCCCACGTTACTCTTCAGATACTCATTGCAGTACTTGTGTAAATTATAAATCGGTGTAGAGCATATTACATTTGGAGGCTGGCTTTTGTCTGATCCTCAGGAAATTATTTGAATGCAAATTGCTGTTCTGGTTTCTGGCAAAGCCATGAAATGTTCATACCTTAACTGGTGTTGAAGAGCCTGCCCACTTAATTAGCTAGTGATAGCCAGATACTTAGGTACGTGGACCTACATCCCTGGTAAACTCTGGGGCAGGTACTAGCTGTCATGGAATTGTTTCGAGTGGTTATAGAAGTGGTTTGGGTTTGGTTTTTTTTGTTTGTTTTTTTTTTTTTTTTTTTTTTTTAAAAAGCTGCCCAGTTTTATCTGTGAAGTAAACTTCACTATAATATTTTTAATTGCCTTCTTGTTTGGCTATTAAGGGAAGTTGTACTCTTGGCCTTTTAAGGATATTCCTGTGTACTCATGGTGCTCTAAAGGCTGTGGCTTGTATGTGGTAAACCAGGCTTTGTTTATGATCTACCGGCAAGTGCAGCAAACTGGAAGTCAAACCCTGTATTATGCTTGGTCTTTGGCTGTGGGATGTTAATCTCTGCTTTCTCTTTCTGGAAGGATACAGGTGGTCTGACTGGAGTGGCAAGAGGGGTTAATCAAGTGCTCTGGGATCCTTGAGATGCACTCTGATGCTTTGGAAAACTTTTTTGGTTAGTTCATTAGACTAGTCTGTTTCTGAAACAAAATCTTCCCTTTGATAGTGTTACTGCAAATCCGGTGGTCTTGCCTGTGTTTGTTTTTAAAATAACATTCCTTTTGAGGAATTTTATCTAGCCACCATGCGAAACTGGAAGCGAGCCACAATGACTTCCTGTAATTGTTGTGGGTTGCAAAGCTGTATTTAAATGAAGTGTTAAGCTACTTAAAGCATTAACCGATGACAGACTTTAAATCCTAGAAGTAAGAGGGCGATGGCAACTATTAGTGAGAAATAACTTCTCGGAAGCTTACGAACTGAAAATGGTTAAATTCTTGTATTAACAAGACTTCTGTCACCTGGCTGAAAGCAGGGTGCTTAATGTTCTTAAGTACGAAAATCGGTTTTCTCATTCAGTTTTACATACGCTGCCAAGTGCTGCTATCTGTCCTGCGTACACTTTGGCACTGCACACTGCTGCTGTTCGGCAGCGGGCAGGACACGAAATCCTGGCGGGGCTCTTAATTTTGTAAGAAATCGAAAGCAACGTTTCTACAGGATAGACTTGTAAACTGTGCGGAGTTTACGGAGTCTGAGTGCTATTGCTGCTTTCTCCTGCTACCCTGAATGTGCATATTGCTAATCTAGTTTCCCTCTCCAGTGCAGTCAGGAGCCTTTCTTGAACTGTGGTTCCAGTATCCAGTAAACCCAGTTCCTGGAGGCCCGGTGCTGGCTCAGACATGTGGCCACGTCGTACAAAGCACAGACCCAGTTCAAGGGTTACCGTCCAGTTTGGATTTGTTCAAACAGTACCAAAGGGGGAACTTTACCTTGGCAAACTTTCTGCTGGGTCAGGTGTCGTTTGTTGTTCCTCATCCAGCATACCGCTAGCCAAAGGTGGTGGTCATCCCGTAGCGATTGCTCTGGTCAGCTTGACAGAAGGGTAGTTGTCCAGGGGTGCCTCAGCTGGGTCGCGCGTGCTGTCAGGTGTTAGCACGCAGCGATGGTCCGGGGAACTGGGAATGGCAGACCGTCCTCTGCAATGGGGAGAGGTTCTTGGAGAAGTTGGACTGCGTCCTTCTGAGCAGCCATCCTGGGCTGCAGTCAATAGCTCCATCAGAGGGAAGCTTTAAGTGCTGCTACTGAAGAAGTGCCAAGCAGGACTGTAATTTTATTTCTGCTTCTGCTGAGACAGTTGCACTAGCATGGGACTAACTAATACCGTGATGATTTGCTGGGGAAAAGCTGGCTGCAGCTTTTTAGATGATGCTTTGGCTTTTATAGCTTCTAATGACTCCACATCTCATTATTGACTTCAGCTTTGCATCTGAATCTGCTGACAAGGCAGATGCGAGAGCTTTACATTAAAGAGTACGTTAGGCATTTTGGGGTGAATGAGTAGGTAGGTGCATATGCACAGCTGACATAGAGGCTTCTAAGGAAACGTCTGCAGTGTTGTTCCTTGCCCCACTACCGTGTCACTGCACAACTAGAGGAGAGAGAAGCCAATTGCTTACAAAATAGACTGGCTTTGCTTGAAAAGGATTAGCCTGAAAGGAGCTGGAGTGAATAGCCGGAGGTATCGCCAAAACTGACTTAAGATTTAGAAATGTCTGTTTCTCTTGTGTCTAGTCATACTAATGTCGGGGATTCTCCTCCCTTTGCCCAAGTGTGCTGCTCTTCTTTGTAAATAGTTTTTTCACCGGAGCAAGCTTTAAGCATCAGTTTTAAACATGGTGTTTGAGCATCTGTCAGCTTGTCTAGAACCAGATTCTGTGTGCGCCTAAGAGAGCGTTATGTATAAACCATTTATCTCAGACTTGCTTTTTTCCAGAGGAGCTCTGTGTAAAAGGGGAGGATTATCACGGATCGCAGATTACGCTATATATAAACTCTGTACTGCAGATCTTGGGACAGAGAGTGTGTGTGTGGTGTATGTATCCCCCCCGCTAGTCAATATTATACCGACTTGAGAAAAAACATAGCCAGAGGTAGGAGGAAGCAGGTGGTTTTAAGTATTTGAAATCAATTGTTATCACGTATATATTCAAAATGCTAATCAAGCTGTAAACTCACTTTTTAAAAAGAAGACTGGGGATATCTTTTTAAAACTGCAAGGACGTGAAAACCTCAGGCAGTGCTTTTGTGATTGTAGCGATGAAAGCTAGGTCATGGCTGTCCCGTGCTTACTTTTGTATTGGTTTGTATTTCACCCTAGAAAACCAGCAGACCTTCAAAATTTGGCTCCAGGCACTCATCCACCCTTCATAACTTACAATGGTGAAGTGAAAACAGATGTGAATAAGATTGAAGAGTTCCTGGAAGATGTTTTGGCTCCACCCAAGTAAGTGTTAAAATGGTAATTTGTCACCTTAGATTAGATGGAGTGTTCTCAAGGGGGTTTTCTGCACAAATTAAGATGTTCGTCAGCATCAAAAAACTGAAGATTAGGCATTGAAAATAGCTTGGAGTTCTTGCTCGTCATACTTTTCCTCCCTCCAGCTCCCTTATCTGTATATTAAAAATTTTTTTCTTTTAAAGATTATTTTTAAATTGTCCTTTATAGAGTCCTGTTATACTTCCTGCAGTTTTCAAACTAAATGACTTTTCCTTTTGATGACTGGGGCAGGCCATTCTGATGATGTGTCCAAATATTGTAAATGGCGATGAGCCTGCTATACAAAACTTAAACTTCACTCCGTAATGAACTGAGAATCTATTTTAAGGGGATGTGCAGTGTCCTTTTGGAGACTTGTATTTGCAGTCATTCTTCTAGAAGTAAGGTGTTATTTGAGTCTTCAGGAGTTTGTTGTTTTCTTGTTCTCAACAGGAATGTCAGTGAAATTTGTATTTAATGTTAAATTTTTCTTTATTCTTCCAGCTTTCTCTAAGCAGATGGATAGTTGATAATTGTACAGAACCAGTGATTACTAAATACAACTTGGAAATAATTTTTTTAAACATTAATTCCTTCATACTAGACATAATGATGAGTCCTGGAGATCAATTATTTAGTATTTGGAAATTATGGTGGGAAATACTGAACGCCTTTAAAAATAATTAGATTACACAGCACAAGCATGAGAAATGTGTTCAAGCTTTCTCTAAACTGCTGGCTTTCCTCTCCCTCCGCTGGCAGGCAATGGCAAAATGCAGACACCGCCTTTAGCAGACTGAACTGTTTTGTCTTTTTAGTGTGGCCAGACTTTACTTTTTGTTAAAAGATTTGGAGTCCATGATATTCTGGGACAGCTTATATTAATTTAAATGAAAAAAAAAAAAAAAGTCAGTGAAGAGAGAATGGACAAGAGCATTGAATTTGTTGCCTTTTTGATCCCTAACTATGTTCTTGTTTACCGAACTGTGATCCGCTGCCTTGGCAGCGCTGCCGTGCTGGAGCAAGGGAGCTGGCTCTTGTGACCCTGGGCTGTTTCAGACACTCTGTGCTTCAAACAGATGCCTGATGCAGAAAGCAGAAATATGCTTTGGTATTCCCCTGAAAAGTGATTAAAAAAGCATCAGGTTTAAAAAACTTAAGTGGAAGTGTGTGATACTACAGTTACGTAGCAAGTCCTCCACGTTAACCCGAAAATGGATAAATTGGTAAATGTACACGATGTAGAATCTTTTCTTTTAAAAAGGGACGTTTTGTGCTAGTTAATATACGATGAGCATCATTCTGCTAAATGTGCTGTAAATCTACTCCTTTCTACTTTTTAGGTACCTAAAACTTTCACCAAAGCATCCAGAATCAAACACTGCTGGAATGGATATATTTGCCAAATTTTCTGCGTTTATCAAAAATTCTAGACCAGAAGCTAATGAAGGTAGGTTCTGGGGGGCCGACAGCTGCACACGTTGTTTTCGTTGCCTTGTGTTTTTCAGAGCAGCTTTACTGTGAAGTGTCTCGCTGACAAATTTTGCTCCATGTTGACGGACACGTGAGGGAATCTCCTGAATTAAACCTGTGGTTTCAAGTTAGCGGTCAGAGACAAAGATTTCAGCACTTCTAAAGAGAACTTCGATTAGTGTTCAGTCAGAATTTTAGTAGGGTGTACGTGGTTTGTAAATATGCCTGGCATCGAAACTTCTCTGTGCAGCAGCCACTCAGAACTAAGTGGAAATGATTTGAACATCCAGAACCAAACTCCACGCAGAGTTTGTGTCGTGCCCCAGTGGCTGGGTTTCCGTGCGTTTGCTGGGAGGCCTTTCTGCACATTTGATTATTTGACCCTGCTAGGACTGAGGGCTCCCATTCAGAGTTCTGAGTTAAGCTTAGTTCACGTTGCTTTCTTTAAAGGATTGAGACCTTTCTGTGTGGAGAGAACATAGAAGGTGAGAGATCAACGAGATCTAGAATGCACAATTAGACCTTTAAATAGTTCAGTACAAATCTTTTGCCCTCAGCGTACTTGGAGGGAAAACTTAGGGAATCGGCGTGCCTTTCTGCTGTATTTCAGATGGAGAGATTGAAGATGTTTGCAAACAGCTTCCGATTTTGCGGGGTGTGCTGCCCTCTGCTGCTGTGTACCACAAACCTCCTCGGCAGCCTCTGCGTTCCGTTGCGGCTGTGAGCTGAGCATGCGGCATTAAGCAGATTACGTTTAAATGAATATAAACCCTAGCATAGCTTAATTCTAATTAGTTTAAGCCAGTTAGGAATAGTCTTAAGAAAGTGACATAAGCCACTTTTTAAACCAAAAATAAACACTTGTGGACAGCCTTAGAGTATTTTAAATTAGTGCAAACTCAGGTATAAACCAGCTTTTAAATAACCTGCATCTGTGTGATGTTTAAAGGGATTCCGGTTCAGTTTCAGCGTTACTAGTGACCACGAAGGCAGCTCCGGCAGCAGTGTTGTCACAAAAATTGTACAAGGGTTACAAATCCTTCTGTATGTGGTCTGTTCTGGGTACTGCAGTGATGTGGATTTTGTTTTTCAGATCTGGTGCTGATATCAATATTCTTAATGATAATTTGCTTTGAAATTTGTGTGCTGTGGTTTGGCTTTTTTTGTTCTTAAAACCGTTCCTTCCTCTGTAGCCTTAGAACGTGGCCTCTTGAAAACCCTTCAGAAACTGGATGAGTATCTGAACTCTCCTCTTCCTGATGAGATAGATGAAAATAGCATGGAGGATATCACAATTTCTACCCGCAAGTTTTTGGATGGCAATGAGATGACATTAGCAGACTGCAACCTGCTGCCCAAACTGCACATTGTCAAGGTAAATGGCTTGTATGTTGTTGTGATAACGAAGGACAAAATGCTTGCGGTTTATGACATTCTGGATTCCGACTCCTGCCACCCACGTGTAAGTTTAACTACAGTATTAACAGTACATGCAATTGTACAGTACAGATTTAGGTAATTCACAGGGACTGTAGGGATAGAGGAGTTGAATTCGGGGAAGGTGTGAACCAGTAGCCAAGCTGGGCGGCAGATGATCAAATGGCAGAAGCACTGACCGGTGCAGTCACAGGAGGCTGGGTCACGTAAAAGAACGGGGTAGAAGGAAGGTGACCATCATGTGGCCAGTTCGTGTTTGAAGCGGATGTCTTCTCACATCTGTAGAGAAAACTGCTCTGTTAGCAACAGGGTAAATGTCACAATGTGAACTACAAGGATTGTATTTAAAAAAAAAAAAGTCCCAGGTCTAGAAAGAGGTAGCCTAGGGTAGCTACAGGAGTGAAGATGTGCCTGTGAATCGTGGCTCGCTTTCTTTCGACCGTCTCCCATGATCTTTGTCAGTTTTGTACTGCAGATGGAGCCACAGATTAAGTTTCCGCCTGGGTGCAGCAGTATTTCCCTTGGCGAGGACAGTAATAGGAACTACGCGAGGCAGTGCGCTGCCAGGTCCGGGCACATCCCAGAGGGGCAGGTCCTGCTGACTTCAGAAGCGACTCTGAGCGTACGCGTTGGAAGGATAGCTTAGCCAGAGAGTGACAGGGGATGGAGAAGCGGTTTCAGTCGAAGGATGTAAATTCACAATCTAATTCTCTTGTTCTAGGTGGTGGCCAAAAAATACCGCAACTTTGAGATTCCCAAGGAAATGACAGGGATTTGGAGATACCTGACGAATGCTTATAGCAGAGATGAATTCACCAATACCTGTCCTGGAGACAAAGAAATTGAAATAGCTTACAGTGATGTAGCCAAGAGACTCACTAAGTAAACAGCACTTGCAAAAGAGATGACTTCTTGCATATTCCATAACAATGCTTCTAACAGACTGCTCTTTTCATATAAGATAGCAATTTTTTTTGCATGAACTTGCAGTTATTCAAAGTTATGGTGGATAGACCAGGTACAGTAATTACCTAAAGTTTGCAGACTTAATTATAGGCTTGTTTTTCCTTACCTCCTTTCACAGCAAGTTTGAATCTGATTAATGCAGGTATGTTAATATTGCACTGGGGTAACTCTAGATTCTTCAATATGAAGGGTTATCTTGCCCCTACTA
Source organism: Platalea leucorodia (assembly GCF_965183815.1). Classification (NCBI taxonomy): domain Eukaryota; kingdom Metazoa; phylum Chordata; class Aves; order Pelecaniformes; family Threskiornithidae; genus Platalea; species Platalea leucorodia. The sequence continues at coordinate 8,939,426 of NC_138840.1, forward strand.
CTTCCCTTTGCAAACATTTGGTCCCTGTCTACGAATTGGTTTAGCATACTGTCTTGCTATATGGTACAAGGAATATTTATGTATTTTGGAATTTATTGCTTTTCCAGAAGATCTATACACAATTGTCATCTGTGACACATTGAACTGTACCTGCTCGTCTATCCTATTTACATATAGAAGGGAACTTATTATCCAAAAGAGCCATTTGCAGAATATTTGGCAACGTTTTTTTAAAAAAAAAAATTCTGGATTTGAAATCACGGTAACGGTTGAGAATGGACTCAAATGTGAAACTTGGATTTGAATGACCTCAGACATCAGGGAAGTTTGAATCTAGGCTTGAGTGCTATAGCAGGAAGCTTGCAGTTCTGAGTTAGTATTTCGTTGTGTCTTCAAGAGCTTGATGAGATTTAAAAAAAAAAAAAAAAAAATTTTCTTTTTTTAAATTGGCAACCTACATTTGTCCCGAATTCTGAGTTGCAGCAAACGAGTAATTGTCAGGATGCCCTTTACCATCGTGGAACCAGAAGAACTGGATGCTTGCCATCTGTTCACCTTAAAAATTGCAAGTGGCTTTCTTTTTGGTAGTTAAGAGCCTTTATTTTGTATAGGTCTTTCTGGTGATATTTACTTACAAAATCTGTGCTGTCATAAACAAAGTACATGTAAACATTAGTGTCCTAGTTGATAAATAGCTACTGTATATGGTGAATAGCAGTGCAATGATTAGTGATGCAAGACTGAACACCGAGGGCTGTTAAAGTGGGAGTCTTTCTGGGAACTTTTTTAAGCTATTTCTTTCCTGAAGAAAGCTAAAGTGACCTTTAAAGATAACGTTTGCCTTAAATTATAGTGTGCATTTTTTCCTGAAAGAAAATCTATTAATTACTCTTGTAAAGAAATGGTGCGTGAAATCCAGTCCTTGACATGGAATTTGTCCTGATTGCTTGTCTGTGCACCTGGACTGCAATTCTGCATAATCGTAATCATTGCACTACTATACAGAATCTTTTTACAGCAACACTGAGGAATAGCACTACAATTTTTTTAAAAGTGATTTTCAAATATTTCTAAACGCAGGGAATAGTTTTCTTGTTTAAAATTAATGATTTTGATGCATGAAATAAACTGCTAGGTTATTTGTAAGAGACCATCATAAACAACTCCAAAGAATGCTAGACTTATATGCCTATTTTTTTGTAAAGATACTTTTATATTTAACTGATCTTAGAAGCTGGAAAGTGCTATTCCTGGTAGGTTGTTCTTGGAATATTTAACATTCTGCAATAACATGGAAATGCTCACATAAACACTTTTATACACTAATTTTTTTGGTAAGCACTGGCTTTATGAAAACCAGCCTGACTTTTCTAAGCATCCTGCTTTTGCTACTTTATATACCCGTGAAGTTAGTTTGACATAGAAGAGGTAGAGTAAAAGATCCGTATTTGTATACCTGGCTTGTGGTGCCTTGTCTCGCCTTCCTAGAGCTAGAATTCCAATATAAAGGCAGTTAGCAATCCTGTTACGTGTCTTTCGAAGACAACCATAGATGCGCTTAGACCCTGTTATGATTTGTTACAGGGGTGTTTGGGCACAGAAAGAAAATTCTGCAGAGCGACCTGGTTAGGAAAGACTTAACTGTAGCCTTTTAATAATTACTGTATTCTAATGTCACGTTCTCGTCCTGAATAAAGTTTCTCAGCCATAATAATCCTCTGTAGGGATTCAGTCTTTGCTACAACGTGACATCTAGAAAAAGGAATGAATTTGGGTTTTGTTAGATAACATTTTTAATGACACATAGGGTAAAAAAAAAAAACAAACCCAGCCCTCATTGGTTTGGTGCTCTTTGCCATCGTATCATTAACCTTGAAAAACAAAAATACAGGAAGCAGTGTGATTGTGGGCATAGCTTTGTTAAATTTTTAACTCTACTTTAAAACCTGGATGAGGATGGCCCTTGGAAGTTGTCTGAGGTGGTAGTAGTGGGGCCTCGCTCCTTTTAAAAGCAAATCAGCCTTTGCGTGCACACTTCAGTACACCAGGCAGTTATGTGCGTGTGAGCATGAACCCGCTTTCATGCAGTCTTCTAGCGCGTGCACTGCCTGCGTATCAATGCGTACAAATACTTAACGTGTTAAAATACCAGGCTTGTTGTCTTTTATAGATAATATATTCTCTCTACTTTTTAGGCAATCTTCAAACAATTGTAATACGTTATATTCAGCATTAAGCATTTTAATGATTGTGTCTGAAAGCTTGTAAACAAAGTTAAAGCTCTTGCTGTAACTAATGTATTTCTTATCTCAGTACAATGGAGTATTGAGCGTCGGAGCCTTTCCCTTAGAGGTGTAATTCAAATGAGGACCAGGTTAGCAATTTCTAAGGCGGTTACTGTCCGATAGCTGTTCACTGTCCTGTGTGAAAGGAGTCGGTATCTGCTGGGCGTCCTGTCGCGGCTCTGTTGGGTTGTGGCAGAAGCTGGCCAGCCTCCTGCTGGCCTCGGCAGCGGCCAGGAGCCTGCCGGAGAGCGAGCAGCTTTCACCTCTGTAGGTGATCCCTTCGGAACGGCAGAGTTGGAGCTAGGGTGGTGTGTAAAAGGCTTAGCGTCTGGTGTGGGTAGAGCACTTTCATCTGGCCCCAATCACCAGCGCTACATTAATTAAAAAAGCCCTTTCATAACTATGTAAATTCTTGACTTCTGTCAACTTGTTTACAATCTGATCTTTAAATGCATTTTTAATTTCATCAAACAGCAATTAATCTACCCCCTGTTTAAATTTAAAATGATGCTTCTAGCCCCTTCTACAATTTAAAAACAGCAGTTACCCTTTCAAGTAGGCATTCCAGTTTGAAAGTTGGTTGCATGTATTAGCATGCTGAATAACTTACTTTATTCTCAAGCTGAAATATGCTTAAATTCCCATTAAAACAGGTGACTTGTGTATTTCCTGAACATAAAGGGAAAACCCATCATCTTCACCCTGTTTTTGTGTGGGAGAACAGATTATACTATATGCATGGTTTTTGTTTTTTGGTTTTTTTTTTTTCTTAACAAAGTTTTCCTTCTTGAAGAGGTTCCTTATGTGTACGAGCTGCCTGTTGAACAAGAGGCGTGTGAATTCTGAAAGGATTTCATGCACTCCAAAGCTTTCCTGTCCATCTCCTGTTCACTGCTGGTCCGTGTAGATGTCCCACACGGACAGTCACAGCCATGTAGCTTGTGCGTGTGCATTTTCCCATAAAATTGGTGTTTTTTCCGCAATGGGCATGTCTAAACTGATTGAGAGTAGCATGCAGTTCCATGATAAGAAGAGAGATGTAATCAAGTTTTTATGCTAAAGTAGAAAATTAGCATTTCGTATCAAAGGAACACAGACATGAATAAATTGAAGATGCTTGAGCCAAACCCACTGATGCCTATCTCAATGTAGAACAAAAAGTGGTTAAGTACAGTCAACTTTTTTTTTTACTCTTTGCCACTCAGAGTACTATCTGAACACATCCAATTAATATTTTCAGAAGAAAGCTTTATCCCAAGTGAAAAATATTTAATCTGCCTCAGAACCTGTGCCACCAACTATTACATTTTGTTTCTGGAGGGGATGTGGGGGATGGAAGAACAGTGGAGCGGAGTAGGGTATCGAGACTCCCGAGACAGGACATCAAGAATTGGAGTATTGTTTGCAGAAATACTTGAAGAGTTGATACAATTTATTGTAGTTTGCTTATGTCTTTCACTCTCTGGAACATCTTTTACAGATATACCAGTATACTGCTGGCAGCTATTGTTAAAAATAAAATTATATTTTCACTACCAAGCAGATCTTTCTCTTATTTCTGAAGACTACGGTTCTCGCATGTGTAAGCTATGGCTTGAATGTGGTGTGCTAAACTACAGAACAAAACTTTGTGGTAATTATATTCTCGATTTTTGGCCGCCTGTTTTTTTCGGCGGTGGTGTGATTTAAGGCAGAGTACGTGCTGATTCTAACATTATAACTAGCTGTCGTGCCCCGTGACAAAGTCAAGAAGTTAACTTTCTTAAAGTTAAGAATGAGTTGAGAAGTACTGAATTCTCCTACAGAATTTATGAAAAGTGGGGGTTTTTTTCAGATTCTAAGTGGAAACTCTTAAGAACGTAAATTTTGGTAGCTTGTTTTTCTGTGGAATACTAGGTTTTCAGTGTTAAAAACTGTGAAAATGGATTAAAAAGACAGTAAAAAAATTCTCATGTTTGGTTCAACTTGTTTCCAGCCAGATAATCCACTAAATAGCCATTTTAAGAGTTGAGACTGAATTGATCCCATCTACAGAATTCATGGGTTTCGGACTCAGTGCTTTTGTTCTGAGTTTCAGCTGTGTTTCCTTACTGTGTTTTGCCTTCAAATATGTCTCAACTAGCCACGGTAAACACCATTCGCCCTCGCTTTTAATTTGAGTATTTAATTTTGAGTTAACTAGGTCCTAGGTCTTCAGAGCAAAGACCCCCAGCCACTAGTGGAAGTTTTCTTCAAAACTTCCTAAGCGTTATCGTGTCAATCTCCTCTCTGTCCTAGGAGCGTTTGAGGTGCATCTGGGGTCTGAGTTTTGTTTTTGAAAGGAAATTTGTGGGAATCCAGAAGACATTCCTGGAGCCTGTAATCTGGGATGCCATCATCCGAGTTTGAGCATGTGCGGGAAAGTAACAGACGTGCTTGAAGCAGCAGCAAATCCAGCAATTAAGCCCTTGGTAGGACTGCGTACCTGTGTCACTGTATTGTTTTACTGACGGCGAGGTTTGTGATCAGAGGTGGGTTTTGCACTAAGATTTGCAGTCGCCCTGTTTGAGTTTGGTCACCTACTTCCATGAAATGCAACAGGGCGGACTGGGAGGTGACGTGAAGAGCACACTGAAAGGGAATAGCGTTGAGCTGTGAAGACGATGCTCATCCTGCATGGCAAAGGCAAGGGTCTTAAGATAGGCAAGGAGTATTTTGTATAATTAGGACTTGCTGCAAGAGCTGCTTTTGACTAGCTAATAACCTTTAGATTTTTTTTTTTGCTAGATTTTTGTTTTTAAGCTACCTCAGGTGGCTCCCCAGTCTGGCGTGGAAGGCTCCTCCTGGACGTGCTAGCAAGAAGGTTTTGGGTTCAGTGAAAGCTTTGGAGCCCCCTCCCAAGCAGTTCTGTGTAGCTGCTGGCTGGGAGCAATGGAAAGAACGTAAGAGCTTGAGGGGAGCTAGGTGAGGCTGAATGTTTCACACTTGTTTCTGACCGCTGCGTCCTCCCTGTTCTCAGGGACAGCTCTGATCCAAATAGTTCTGAACTTGGCTTGAATCCAGGTTACATAGCTCTGGCTTACCTCTCCGAAAACATTGCCGCGTTCCCAAGGAAAGCTAGTCTAGAGATTTGTAACGAACGCCAGTGGTTTAGGATCTGGACTACCTGACCTGTGCTAAGTAGTAACGGCGAGTCGGTGTATGTTCAGCTCTTCGTAAGGGCCGAGAGCAGCGCAGTCCGAGAGTTGCAGTGACTACTGTGAAGTGTGTCACCCTTCTCCCGCGTCCTGCCCGCCCCCCAGCGTCAACTTCGGCTAGACCCCAGTTATATTTAAGTGATCGTTTTCTTTCCGTCTGTACTCTGCCCTATTCTAAGCGAGCCTAAGGATGCGCTGGAAATTGCTGTCGGTCTCTGGCACCAAGCCGGGGGGGATCTGGTGATCTTGAGCGCTGGTTCACCTTGAGGTGTGTTTTTAACAGCACTGGCCTTGAAGTATTGGCACCTCGTTTGGAAATACTATTTTAGATACTCATCAACTTATTTTTGCGATGCTTCACTAAGAAGTTCCTAGAAATAAACCAGCATTTTGTTAGCAGTGTTCCATTTTTCACAAAGGGGTATTGCACGCATTTCAGAAGATTGATCTGTCTCGGTTCATTCCTTCAGCAATGAGCACGCTTTATCAGAGCTCCGGTTTTTTTTTTTTTGTTGCAAAGAGGGTAAAACATACTATTTGCCAAAAGCGTCAGTAATATTAATTGTGCTGTGGAAATTCCAGAAACGGTTTTCTAATTACTTCCTCAACTCCCTTTTCTTACAAACAGCAGCAGAATAGAGTAGCTGAAAGGCTGAGGAGACCCTGCAAGTATCTCGGTCGGGTACCTGCTGGTGTAGGAATAAACCAATTTGTCAGAGGGTAGTCGGGATTCTTATGGAAGGAAAAAGAAACCTGGACCAACCTTTGTATTCAGTGGGATGGAAAAGGAACTCATTTGACGTGGTTGCCTGAGGGCTTTTGGACACTCATTACAATGAAAGCGAAGGATGAGCTGAATGTCTAAACATTCTTGCCGTCTCTGGAAGTCTCCAGGAGAAAGAGGGTGGATGTAGTGACTCGTTAATCAAGAATATGTTTAACTGTAGTGGTTCCCAGACTCCTCTTAGTGGATCAGAGGTGGTCCAGGAGGCCAGGGAGAGTCTTTGATGGGCTTATATGAAGCAGGGGATAGTGCTAACAGCGGGAATGGTCCATGAGAAGTCAACTGACCTTTTAATCACGAACGTTTAGGAGCTGCTGCTCGAGGGCTTTCCTTTCTTCACTGAATTCATTCTGCAAAATGCAAGATTCACCTTGAAAACTGAACAGCTCACACCCAACTGCTTGGTTTTGTGGTGGTCTCCTGAAGTCAGTAGGCATAGCGGTGAGACTTCAAGCAGTTTAATGAAAAAAATGCAGCAACACTGGCAATAACAAAGCTCTTTAGTCTGGGTTAGTATTTTTCCAAGGCTGCCAAAAGCGTGTGGTGGCTGAGCAACCTGGGGTCGTGATCGCAGCGTTCCAAAGTAACCAGAGATTGGGGGAGGTAAATTAGTCAAGTGTCACGAGATAATTTCTGCGAAGTATTAACTTAAGGCGACGTAAAGAGCCTGGATTTTAACTGTGTGCGAGAAGCAAAAAGTCTGGAGGTAAGCAACCCTTCTCCCTGCGGATCCTACTGCACTTGGTCTTGCTAAATTCCCGATGAGCTCCCAGAGCTGATGCTGGATGGCTTCCAGAGCTGGAGAAAGAGAACTCATGATTCTTTGACTCAAGAGAAGAACTGCTGTGTTCTTACCACTGGACAGAGAGATGAAAACAGTTGCTAAACAAAGATCAAACATGTGAACTTTATAAATAAACAAACAAAATTGATGCTAAGGGACGTCTCAACTCCTTTGCCTATGGCAAAGGGCTTGGCAGGACCTAGGAGAATGACTTCGTCAGTTTGCACATGGAATTCTTATTTTAAAGAGTCTGATTAAAGTGATACTGCTCCTCTTAATGAGTTTGAAGGTTTTGCTGGTTAAAAATGGCCTTCTCTGTCCACGCGTTGGTTGAATGCAGGGTAGAGGAGAAAGCATTTACGGTGCTGAACTCCAGATGTAGAACACGGCAAAGTTTTAAAGTATGTGTGATTTAAAAAGCTGGTTGTGAGAGGCTGCTGTTAATAGTAAACCACGCAAGGGCAGCGGGTTGGATAGGGTGCTGCAGAGGGAGCTGAGGCAACCGCGAGAGGCGCCGGCGAGGCAGAGCTGGGCAGCGGAGGGGTTCTCTGCTCTGGCGGCCGCTTCGGGCCTCCTGGTCCAGGCCGGGAGGAGGCCGGGGCTGCGGGTCGCGGAAGGGGCTTTGCTCAGTGCCTTGTAAGAAGTTTCTGCAACTTTTTTTTTTTTTTCTTTCCCCCGGGAGGAGGTAGTTGGCCTCCTGCCCAACCCCCATGACTTGGAGGGCCAGTGGGTTTTCTGTCAGGGTGGCCTTCCCTTAGGCTGCGTTGGTTCGCGGCACCTTCTTCAGTTTTATCCGGTGCACCCTCCAGAGCGGGATCCCCTCTCCACCCCCCAGGGGACGCGCCTTCCAGCCGTGCAGCCCCAGCCGAAGGGGGTGTCAGGAGCATCAACTCGGAGGTGGAGAAAATCAGTAATGAAGTGAGGAGGAGGAGATGGAACTGGATCGGTCGTGTCTTGAGGAAAAAACCAACGCTGCGCTGTGGCCCTTGGGACCCCAGAGCACGCAGCCGCAGACCGATGGAAGTGGAAGAACGATGTTCGCGCCTTGTGTGCCTCCTGGCACTGAGAGAATTCAGATTCCGATTGTAAGAAGGTGGTGGTTGGAGTGGGAGCAGAACCCCGAAGCAGACAGCCATTATTTTTACCTTTTTTTCCCCTCTCCAAGTTTGAAGTGAGGCGGCCTGGGAGCAGGAACCTTGTTGGTCAGACTCTTGCCCGACACGTAGCCCTAGCCGTCTTGACTCCCCCTCCCTGTTCCCAGCATTAAGTACCTTCCATCCTTGACAGCTGCTCCTGTTTCTTTTTTGGTTCAACACCCCTACGGCCTGCAGCCGTCGCTGTGTGATGCTTTAGTCTGGATGTGGAGCACAGCTGCAGCTGGCTCCTGTTTTTAATGCGGAGCAGCCCGCTCCTGCAGTCAGCCCGGTGCCCGGCAGCTACGAGCTGCTCCCAGAGGCTCAGTGCTCTCTACGTGTCATGCTGTATGTGCACAGCTTTCCGAGGAGAGCTTCAACTCCTGGATGCTCCGGCAGCTGTTGTGGGATGCCAGGCAAAATAGGAAGACCCCGGTCGTCTTCCTGAACGATTTACTGCCTGAGGCTTGGGTCTCATTAGAGACTTGCTGCCTTTAAGCACAAAGCAGTAGAGCTGGGCCCTGTGAGCAGGCGAGCTATTGCTCTGCAGCTGCGCAGTCGTTGGAGGTGGTTTCTGGGGTGAAGCTCTTGCTGGGGAGAGCCTAACGAGGAGGAAGGGTGGTCTAGGCAATAGCTCCCTGGACTTGGCTCTGGGGGCCATGAGTTCATTTCTTGTCTGTGTTTGGCAAGCTGTTTCCATTTGTAGTGTCTCAGCTTTCCTTTCTTAAAAGGGGATTAATTTCCTTTTAAAAGAATTTGGTAGCGTTTTCCATCTGTAGCTACCAAAGAGGAAACTTAAAGAAGAAAGTATCATGGAGGATCGTCTCCCTGTGAGACCTACACGAAGACCCTTGGGAGGGCAGATCCACACGAAGACCCTTGGGAGGGCAGAGCTCGGCTGATGTCCGTGCTCTCCGGCCGCAGAGCTGGCCCGGCACACGCGTCGCTCCAGACAAGTCACGGCATCGCTGCACCTCGCCTCGTGTCGGGAGGCTCACGGGGTGACGGGAGCCGAGGCTGCCACGGCAGAGAGGGGTGCTTGAGGACAAGGGCACGTGCCCTGGGGAAATGGGCTTTTATGAGCTCTGCTGGGCACAACGGCTCCTGTTTATCTGCTTTGCTGGCTCACTGGGAATGAGGTTACATGACTGTAACAAAGCTGCCTTAGTGTTCATACCGATGCTGTGGCTTGTCGCTGAATTTTTTCATTTGATCTGGACGGGTTGATCTGTATCCATGGGCTTCTGCTGTGGATGTGTTTGAAACAACCCTGAATGATGAAGCTTGTGCTTTTCTTCTTGTCATTCAGGGCGCTCGGATGACTGAAAGTGCTGTTTGCGCGCCGGGTGGCACTACCCGGGACAAGCGAGCATGGGAAGCCAGGATGCGCCACGCGAGGACAGAGGGTAGGAAAATGCTGAGGAGTTTTTTTTTTTACAGCTCCTGCTTGTGTATGTGGGTTTAAGGTGTAGGCAGGCATATGCTGCTTCAGCTACTTCTTAATTTTAATTTCCTCAGGCAATATTTCTTATAGGGACTGGGAGTTCCTCTAGTTTGTCTGTGTGGTGTTTTGTTTTTTTTTTTTAAGGCAGTGGTTGGCTCTTTCTCTCGCTGCACCCACTCGCCTCGGAATCAGATACACAAGAGCACATGCGCGTTTACGGCAGGCATCGTGCAAGGGGTTGGTGGATTTGAAGCGTTCAGCCTGAGATTTCTTCAAAGGGGTCTAACGCAGTTCAGAGCGTTTTCTGGACTTGGAGCCAGAAGCAGCTATGCGATAAAACTTGCCATGGGAAGGAGCGTGAAATAATGCTGCTCATTGGGTGAATTCTTCTCTGCTAGATTCTGTGAGGAGAGAAATTTTGCACGCTTGCAGGCAGCTCACGGGATGGAGGTTGTCCCTGGGTCCCAGCTACCTGCCCTCCAGGCCTACGGTGTGTGACAGACCAGCTCAGTCGGTCTTAGGATCCTTTGGTACTAGTGGGCAGCGAAAGATGCACATGAGCAAACTTTCTCGCAGTGTGACTAGCCCACAGGGCAATGCAATCCATAGATATTAGCGTGCCAAATCCCTTCTCAGGCTCGCTCCGTCCTTCCCCTCCAGCTGAGCCTTTCCTTACGGGCAGTTACTCGTTAGGGCAGAACTCGCTCCGCTTTCCCATGAAACACTGCTGCAAACTGGGTTTTGTAGTGGCTACGCATTGGCCTGAGCCCGTTGGTAGTTCATAGTGCCTTTGGGAGGGAAGGATTTGGGGGAGTCTGGGGTAGGGAGTAAGGTGTTGCTGTGTAACGCGCTGTAGGTGACGAGAAACCTGCTGGGAGCAAGGCAGAATCCTGCCCCTGAGCCTCGAGAGCCGAGGTGCAGGTGCTTGACTGTGGGTCCAAATGGTTAATCCCGTGCTTAGGGAGGGAGAGGCTCCTGAAAGTGTTGGATGGTTGCAAGAGAAGGATCCCGAGTATCATAACGCGGCTCAATGTATTGGAAGTCTTTGAAGTCTTCTCCTGACATCCATCCCGTACCAGCATCTTTCATCCTTCGCCAGCGCTTCCCCAGCTGAAGCTATTAAAGGGAAACTACAGAAGCCATAAATCCTGGCTGTTAACATCTCCAGTGGTAAGATTTCACAATGAGCCCAAGTTGCTGCAAAAGATAAGAGAAGGCCTTGAAACCGAGGCAAGTTGTGACTGGTTCCCAAGAATAGCTGAGCTTCACAGCTTCGTTGGGGGTCCCTCCAGGTTACTCGCTCCCGGGCGCCGTAGCTGGCTCTGCTGCCGACTCTCTGGGTGCCCTTGTCTGAGTCACCCAGCGCGCGTCTGCATCGTGCGGCGCAGCCCGGAGGAGAGATCCCGGGCTCTGACCTGACCCAAAGGGGTGAGCTCTATCTGGGGTGCTGTATATAGGTTAAACACCCCGGCTGCAGCGCTGTCCGGCTGTGGTTACGCTGCTTCCAAGGATTGATCTTATCACGTCCACGGGGAGCTGAGCTTCAGTGGAGTGCGGGCGCAGACCCTTTGCGTGCAGAGGGTGGAGTGCCTCTCCCGGAGTTTGCAGGGCCGGGAAGGAATCCAGGAGTCCCCATTCCCCAGGATCCCTGCTTTGGCCACGCCGTCGGGTTGGAACAGGCGATGGAAGGCGAGGTCTCTTTGGATCTTTACATTGAGACAGTAGCCGGAAGGCTCCCTGCTTTATCAGGAGCATTGGTTCAACAGAGGAGAAAAATGCAGCCTGAATTGCCAGACAGCAAATAGGAGCGATTCCTGGGAACGTTTCCTTGAGTGAATGGGAACGTTGTTAGTGGGCAAACTGGAATCAATATTACACTCATAATTTTATTTACACCCTTGCTGCGATCCTGATCTCTGCCCAGCCTAGGGTGCGTATCTGTACAGAGTTCACTCCAGTATAAACACTTGGCTCTGCAGAATGTGTTGGTACATCGCATCGTCTGCCAGGCGCCTTCCCGCACGATTCTTTTCAGGGGAGACATTTTTTTCTCATGTCTGTCTTCTTCGCAGCACTTGTCTAGCAAGTCTCCTCTTTCTAGCAGCAGGCCAGGGAGAAGCGGCGGGTCCGCGGGGCAAAAAGTCCCGTTGCCCACGTGAGAGGGCCGGTGGCATCATGGCGGAACGGTCAGAAGGTCTTTGCCCTCTCCACGTCAGAGGCTGTTTTCCCATTGGCGTTGCTTGTTCCCGCAGTTCCCGCCCGTAGCGGCAGCGGGAGAGAGAAAACCTGCCTCTCGGTACGCCGACTGGCGTGCCGTGGACGCGGCCGCTCCCAAGCCCTCCGAGGAAGGCGGTTGTCACCATCTTGGTGAAGCAGCTTTGGCTGGGCAGTTGCGAGGGAACCGGTCACAGCGTCGGTGCTGGAACGCAGGGCTCGGCAAGACCCCGAGGCCTTGGTCAGAGCAGGGGCTGGGCTCGGAGGGAAAGCAGTGGCGTGGGGCGGCGGGACAGGGAGCGGCTCCTGTCACATCTGGCCCACGTCCTCATGTAAACGTCTCAGACCTGCAAACCACTCGCTCGGTCCTGCCAGTTTTGTCGGCTTTGCTCTGCTCGCTCTCCTCCTCCAGGCATTAAAATGAGTCTCTGAACAATCCCGCTTTTGATTTTCCTCCTCCAAAGTCCTCCCCAGCATCACCAGCTCACTGCCCTTCTGTGGGGAAGGTGCCCACTGCTCCGGCCACGCACCGCTCCTCGGGGCCACGCTTCTCCGTTCCCGTCACGTGCCGTGCCGCGGGGAGGCTGGTGGCTGCTGGGACGTGCGGAGGGCAAAGCAGATCCGCTCGGATGCCGGAGAGCTCTTGGATTTGGCGCTAACGCCCAGACAAACCCAAGGCTTTGAGGAGGCGAACGCTGCGTCTAGGAATTCAGATCAGCAGCTGTTGGTGCAAACCTCAGCAAGGCAAGAGGCTTCGGAGCTGCTGTTGCCCTCCAGGGATGACTTTGCTCTTTGTCAGGGCGTACGCATTGCTCGCCCGGGCCGTCTTGGAAAAGGAAGCCTCAATGCCAGCTACACCGATGAGGTCTTTTTTTTCTTTTTGAGCTGAAAACCAGATCTTCAGCGTTTGCTGCCCTACTGGTTAACTGGAGATAGGATGAGCCCTTTCGGGCACCGCGTTAGTGCAAAGGTGCAAACAGCCCTTGCCTATCGTCGCTCTGAGCAGATGATGTGGATCCAGGGGACTCCTGGGTCTGCTCCTGGCCCTGACGCGTTGCTTTATCTTCTGTGTGCGCGAAAGGGGTCCTCGGGGCCCTGGAAAGCCCCGTTAGAGCAACAGCTTAATGAATTGCTGTGAACCTTCCATTTCTGCGGCATCCACGTCTCTTATCACCTCTTAATTTCTGGAAAAGGGAAGGCAGCGCGGGGGAGATGCACGGGAAGAAGCCCTGGGTGAATCGGGAGGATGGAGAGGAGAAACAAGGCCCGGAGCTCCGGTGTCCTGGGCTGGCAGCTCCCCTCCTCGCTGGGACACGAGGCGGGTGCTCCCAGGTCCCCGGGCGCCCGCTGCTTTGGGAGCGCTGGCTTGATTTCGGTGGGGAAAGGGCCCTGCTTTTGTTCGGAGCCATTTCCCCGGTCCCGAGGAGGAGGGCAGGGCTGTTATGAGCCAGGTGGCCTGTGGAGGTCAGCCTCGGCTCAGGGAATCGCCCCGGCAGCTCCCGGGGAGCAGCTCCTGCCCCCGGCCCAGGGTTTGGTGGCTCTCGCCACCCTCCTGCGACATCCCGCCGCTTTTTCCTAGCGGTCCGTGTTTGACTTCTGGAGAGGGAGAGAATGAAGGGAACGAAGGAGCCGTAACGCTCCGTTCGGACCCCATTGCAACAGCGTGAGTGCACTTGGGCTTGACTTAGGGACAGCTTTGTCCCCGTGCCCTAGGATCTGTGCCACATCTCCAGTGTGCCCACCTGTGCCTTGCACTTCTGAGGATGCAGGTTAGAGACGACCACGGATGGACATCAGGACTCTTTTTGGTGTTTTTCTGTGCTTTTGGTGTTTTTCAGATCCCTCCTCATCCAACAAGTGAAGAACGCTGGAAACGGATGCGTGTGTTCGCTATTGTAGGAGTCCCCATTCCCAAAATGCCACAAACCACTGAGCTCCGTAGCCTGGACAAAACGCGGCTCTAGATGTGGGGTAGCTTTTGAAGGACCCTGGGGAACTGAAGTCTGTGCGATGCCTCTCTCCGCAGCCTGCCACGCAGGCCAGCGGGACAAGCGCCTCTTCTTATGGCATTTTAAGACCATCTCTTTCCCGCAGGCGTTTCCTTGGCCCATCCCTGATGGATCCCCACTGAGGATCCCCAAGCACGGTTGGGTACCTGGGTGGTTCCTCTTGCTGCGTGCTGTCTGCGCGGTGCCCGGTGCTGGTTAGCAGAGCTGAGTTCAGGCTCCTGAAATGACCTCTGCTGCCGGGCTCCCGTCCTGCCCACGGGATGTGGCTTTTAGGCCACTTGTAGTCGCTAATGACGATGGTTGCGGTCACTGTGGGAAACGGGGCTGCTGGAGCTCTGAAGCAAAGAAGGTCCCGGCTGCAGGTGTGCAGCGAGGCTTTAGGGTCAATGGAGACCTGGGGGAGAAGAAGAGTACCTCTCCCTCCTTGGTCTCTCCCGTGGCGCTGGTCAGCCCCCTCTGGGCAGACCGTAACCGTGAGACCGGGAGGCTTCGTGTCCCTGTTTTCCTGGCAATGGATGGGACAGGTATCAAACCCAGCTTTCTGGAGTGGGTGCCTGGTGCTGCACCACAAGCCCTCACTGCCTCCTCCACCTGACAAGGGCCATGTGGGAGCCTCTGCCATGCAGAAATACATTTTTCTTTTTTGTTCTTTTTTTAATGCTGAATTAGCCCTGTCTATGGCGATACAGAATTATCTGACGTGGAGAGTTTGGAGAAACCAAGGGCGAGGAGCCTATCAGGCCTTACAATCCGCAGAGCTGTTCAGCGCTGGACGTTGCCGATGCCCGCCAGTGTCACGTCACGGGGGATGAGAGCTCGGCTTTGGACAGCGTGGACGGTCCTTGCCGTGCCGGCCCCCGCGGCAGTGGTTGCTGCCGGTGCCCTTTGCTCCGGCCCCGGTGATGACGTGGGATACCAGGCTTTCCTCTCAGGTGTGTAGGAAATTCCCGTGGTGAAGGTCCAGGAGCTTCCCTGGAGCACCTTAGGTGTTACCAAAGCAATAATTCTTCCCTTTTCCCACCTAATCAAGCAAGGAAAGCTTAACGATGCGGACGCCGTTGGTGACCACAGCAGATGCTCAAAGACTCTGCTGCTCTCCGGCGGGGTAACTGTGCTCACTTCGTGCTCCCCGGGCTCCATCACAGCCATTAATATGCAGAGAAGTTGGATTCGTGTTTTAGACGAGCTCATATTCTTCGCTATTAGCAGGTTTCTATAGATGCCACAGAAAGCATGTTATTAAGGCAGATGAAAGGCCAAGGAACGAGTTTGCTGTGCTTGTGCATGCCCATGGGGCAAGCTTTCTGCCCCTCCCCCATTTTTTTTCTTGTACCCATCCTGCATCAAAGGTGCTCCGAGAAGCGAGCGAGCTCCCCAGAAAGGCCCTGCGATGGCGGTAATGGAGCAAAACCACAAAGCGTTTCACTGCCTGGGAAGTACCAGACTGAGCGCTGGGCTGAGCCGCGCTGACAGGTTGATCTTTTGCTTCCTGCGGCCTGTTGTTCTACCGAAAAAAAGCAGCCCCCCCTTCGCAGAGACTCCTCCACCTGCCCCGCTCGCTTGCTGACTTGTGCATTCCTCCCTCCGCACGTTATAAAGATTAATCGCTCCAGTTGGAGCCCGGTGCGACTGGGCAAGGTGAGACATTCCTCCGTTGACATTGCTGCTTTTGACTAAGGGAGGCCAGAGGTTTGGGGCTCGCCCCGGCCGGGCGATGTGTGGGCAAGCTCCTCCTGGAGTTTGGCCGCTCCTCGTCTCGGGCACGAAGGGAAATGAGCCCCCCGGCACGGACGCAGGCCCTGGCAGGAGGGATTTCTCTTTGCAAGATGCACGGCTGCCCGTTGCTGTTGCAGGTCCCACGGTTTTGCCCTGGAGACCAAAGGGGCAGCCAGGTCCTGAGCTGGGTGGCAGTGGCCTGGGCAGGTTTGGAGATAAACACGGCTCTTTGCTCCCTGCCTCCGGAATGGGAAAGTGCTGCTGTGCCGTGGGGCAGGAGTAGCCGCATTCGGGTAGCGGATAAAGCGACGTCTCTGTAGGACGGCGGGGAGCCGTGGTGGAACCGTGGTCGAGGGTCTCGGGTCTGCTGCTGCGGCGGCGGCCTGTCCCCCGCGCCGGTTTCTGCTGGCTTTGCGAGTGCTGGCAGCCGCTCTGTCTGTGTGCACGCTCAGCATCGCTGCCGGAGCTCTCGCGCACCTTAGACCTCGGAGAGCTTTTGGCTGCATGCACGTACCCTCTCTCCAGACCCAAATCCATCTCACAACCACACCGGATCTTCCACCAGCTCCATCCATTAGGATCGCCAGCCCTAAAGAGAGGAATGTGGCTCCTGCCTTGCCCAGCTCAAACGGAGCATGGGAAGAGACGGGAGAGGCTGTGCCGGAGCTTCGGGAGAGCGGAGGCTTTCCCCAGGGTTTTCTCTGCCTCGTGCTCTCCTGTCCTGTGCACGGCTGCCCCGAGCTGGGAAGTCAGGGCTGGAGGCTGCAAGGTCAAACCTCAGAGGTAAGTGGCTATTTCTGGAATTTCATAGGGGAGAGGAGGGATCGGGAGCCTCGAGCAGGACGCACGAAGGGAAAGGGCGCATCGTCTAGAGAGACGAGGACCGGGAAGAGGCACAAATCTCCCCTGTGCAGGTGGGAGCCGCGGAGGGGAGCTGCTGTCTGGGGGAGAGGAAAGAAAAGGTGCAGATCCAGGTTAGGTGTAGGAGAAACCTCCCGTCGCCTGGGCAGGCTGGGGAACCGCCACCGCTGGGGGTGAGGGACGTGTCGGAGCACCCCAGACAGATGTTTGTCTGGGTAAACACCAGCGCGCCTTGGGCGAGGGAACAGGTTCGGCCGCTCCTCCGCGGGCTCCAGCCCTCTTTCCCCGCCATTTGTATGCACATACTCGCTGGCGAGCGCGTTCGCTCGCCTATGCGCTTGTCCCACCATAAACACGCGTTTTGGATCTGGAACAAAAGCTGAAATACGTATTGCTTTTGCTGTGTTTTGTCATCTCTTTCTAGTCTCATTGAGTGCTGCAAAACAGCTTCTGGGTACGAGCAGGATTATACAAATGAAGCTGTTGTAGGACTGTAATTTCAGAGATTTTTTTTTCTTACCATTAGTTTTTTCTTTTCTTTCCTTTTTCCTTTACTAAAAAAAAAAAAAACCCTCCTTTTGTGCACTTTGGACCAAGCTTGTCATATTTCTTAGAGTCTCCAGTGACTCCTTCATACTACAGACTTTCTGGAGTCCTCCTTGTTAGACCAAGAACTGCATGATTCATTGTGTGCTGGAGATTTAATACTGCACGTAAAACATTCCCGGTTCAAATTTGTTTTCTTTCTTTCTCCCCCTCCCCTCTTTTTTTTTTTTTTCTTTCTTGGCTTCTCACTTACATCCTGGAATTTTTTCATGAGATATAAAATAAATACATTCCCAAATATGTCCAGTAGGAAACGATCCGCTTGGATTTTTCAGCTGCTGTTTTAAGGCCTTAAAACAACTTGGTGCTGTTCGGCTTTCTCCAGGGCCGGCTGTGTGTGGGGAGGGCCCCCTCCTGTCCACCCCGGCCCTCTGAAGATGCTCGTCGCTTCGCGGACACCTCAGCCTCTGCGTGCAGCTGGGCTCCGGCCTTCGGAGGCGCCTCTTGCTTACTGGAGACCTTTGGGGTTGCTTTGCCATGGTGAGATGTAGATTTTTAGTGCCAAAAGGGACCTTTTTGGTTATTCAGCCTGGCTGAATCCCATCCTTTACGGTCACCAGCCCTGTGGTGGCATGTCCCATCCCAGTGCCCATCGCTGGGGCTGTCTGATGCCACCTGTGGACTCCAGAGCCATGCCGAGAGCAGTGGCTGGGGTCAGCTCCTTCCGAGGACAAAGTCCTCTGCGGGGCAGTTAAGTGATGACCTGAACCTGGGAAGAATTACTTGAAACCTTTAATTACAGGTTGCCTTAAGCCTGCCTGTAGCGAGGTGTATCTGTCCTGCCCAGGCTCCTCTTCATCTGCGTTTTTTAAATATATGGTAATGAATTTGGTAATGGTCCCTCTTAGCCATGACCTGAGAATCAATGTTTCCAAGGAGCCCAAGGCTGGGTTTCCCGGACTTGGTCCTGGCAATGGGCTCTTAGAGCAGCTCTCGGCCCTTCCCAAAGCACTTGAGGACTCTGGTTTCCAAAGGAACCTCGGCACCCCAGCGGTTTCCATCAGCCTTGCTGTGCAAGGAGCCCACCCCAGCGTGCAGGGTGCTTGGAGCGAGGTGGTCCCGCTCCCCTCGCTGCCCGAGGACGTGCTGCCTGAAGCTCGGGGCAGCGACGGAGTCGTACCGCCTACAGCCGGGGCGGGTTAGCTTGGGTGCAGCAGCACATGGAGACGCTCTGACTTCTTGCAGGCCAGGAGCACCTCCTGGCTCCGCACCGTGCCCTGGGGACGCGTTAGCCTGCCGGGTGCTAATGATCATCTGCTGTTTCCCGGTAGGCGCTTGCCTCCATCCCGCTCGCTTCCCGATGGAGCGTTAGTTTGCATCGCAGCTGGACCTAGGATGCAAATCCCGTCACTCTTCTGGTTAACGTGGCGATTTGAGCTGTTATCTCTGTGCTCGAGTGACTTGAGCAGCTCCTCTCTGTGTGTGTAAAGCTATTTGTATGGCCAGGCAGCGTTTCTGCTTCCGTGCCTCGTGTAAACACCTCGGGGTCTAATGCAGTTCCTGGCTGCCGTCGCCTCTCTGCTCCGCTGGAGGAACTGCCTGGAAAGGTGGCGATAATGATATGGGGTTTGCTTGACTGAATTGCGCTGGGACAGGCTCAGCTTGGAAAGCGGGGCCGCAGGAGGTGCTGCCGTCGGCCCCGCATCGGGCACCCTCCTGGGAGGCTCAGCCAGCTGGCACCCAAACCTGCCTCTGCAGAGCGGGTGTTTCTGGGAGCTCTGCCCCTGGCTCTCCTTCTCCAGGTGACCCCAAAAGGGACCTTTGCAGCACCTCAGCCTTGGAGAAGCAGGTTTGCCGTCCCTCTCTGAAGGACTTTCAGCCGCCCTGTGTGACCCTCGATACCCCCATGCTGGGATGCCTCGGCTCCCGGTCCCGCACCGGGCTACGGACACCCCGGGAAGGGGGGCCCTGTCCTGCGGTGCCATCCAAGCTGTGAAAACTGGGGAAAGGAAGGGAAGGCGGTGAGTGGCGATGTGGTTTGTACCAGCTCAGTGATGGACCAGAAGCTGTAGGTTCGGTCTCATGGCTTCTTCCTTTGGTTTTGTATAGGGTCTCGGCTTCTTGTTGGCCGAGGAAAAAGTGATCTCGGGGCTGCGACCACCCTTTGCACAGTAAAGAGGTCTTTTCCAAGAGTGGTTCTTCTGCAGGTGCATCGGCTGCATCCCCACCGGCCTCGCTGCCTCCTCCCGCGCCGGCGGTACCCAGGGGCTGCAAACCCCGCCGGCGCAATCAGCCAGCCATCGCGCCGTGGAGCCTGTGGATCCCGTGGTTCCCGGGCTGGCTCGGCGGAGGAACCCAGCGCCGCTTTCATTCACCAGCCTGTAAACACAGCGGTTCAGGCGTTGCTTCAAGTGTGGTTCAGCCATCGCGGCTGTGGGGGCTGCAGCTTCCCGGCCGGGGTGGGGCAGGCAGCTGGGGGCTGTAATTGCTCCAGCCACCCAACTTTAATCTACCTCTGCTCGTGAGTCAGTGCCCCGAGGGGCTTAAGTTAAGAGCTTGGGCTCGCTATATATAGGCAGTGGGGCTGCTAGGAGGCAATTCAGGAACCTGCCCCTCCCCGTTGGCTCCCTGGGTACCAGAGGCAGGGAGAAATACCCCGAGATGGGGAGTTAAGCAAACCTGTTTTACTTAACGCTGGGCCCAGACAAGGAGCCCATCTGTGGTCAGTTGTTGCAGTTCATCCGTGGCTGAGGCAACTTCTCAAACCACTTGAATTTGCTCCTAGGACGGCGTCTGTCGGCGCTGTCTCGTGGTGCAGAGCCGCAGGCGGATCGGCCCTGGGAGCCAGGGTTCGTCCTCCCGCCCCAGAGGTTCACGCTCTGCTCCTAGCGCGGGGGGCTGCCTGCGTCTCGCCTGTGCCTGCGGCCGCGGGCTGGCCCCGCGGGGTGCCGGCGTGGGGACCAGGCGTCCCCGTCACCCCACTGCATCTCCCCTGCCATCGCAGCTGCTCTTCGTCGACTTTTATTCCCACTTGCAGAGGGTGAATATTCCGGCTCCTCTGCCAGCCGTGGCTCCTGCAGAGCCATCGCCGCACGCGATGCCCCCGGCCTTTAGGGCTGGAGCTCCTGGGCCCCAGCAGAGAGGACCCAAACCTCCGCCCCACCAAGGTGATGGAGAAGATGGCTTTGAATCAGGGCTTCCTTTGTGCCCGGCGTTGCTGCCTTGGCTAGCAGCTCTTGGCTGATCGCAGCGATGTAGCAACTCCCCGGCACACATGTTAGTGGTTTTGAGGGCTAAATGGGACCTTGAGAATTAGCAGCCTTGTAAGTCAGTAACAACATGTCCTAATGAATGCAAGATGTCCCTAGGAAATGAAGGCTCCTTCGCTCGACTGGGATCCTGTGACTGGGAGAGGACCAGTAAACAAGAAGGAATGCTTCAACTGGAGATGAGCAGGAGATACAAAGTCGACATCTAGATTTCAAACACACCCCAAATGTGGGCGGCGGTGGGGGGAGCGCGAGCCATTTGCAGTTGTGAAACACGGCAGCGTCTGCCGCCCGGCCATCCCCTGCGTCTCCCTTGGGCGGGCTGGGCTCTGAAACCCGGCTGGGAAATGCCAGCCTGTCCCTCGCCGTCACCGCGCGGGCCGGGACGACTCCCGCAGCCGTCCTGCCGAGCGCCCGCAGCCCCCTGCCCTCTCCTGCAAGGGCCGCGTTTCCCCCTGCCCCCCTCCAGCGCCGGCCTTCGGGAGCGCCCGTGGCCTCCGTGCCCGTCTTTGCGCCCGTGGGCGACCGGGCAGCCCTGGCCGTCGCCTGTGCCTTGCGTGGCCGTGACACACGGGAAGGCTGTGAGCAGCCAACGCTGCAAAGGGGAGGCTTGTGTTTGGGGAGGGAGCTGCGGGGGTCCGGCTGTGCTGGGAGGAGGTGGAAGGGGCTGGTTTGCGGATGCTGTGATCTCCCCTCGGCCGCCCCGATGGCGGAGGAAGGAGCTGCGGGTGCGCTCTGCTGGGGGTACCCTGCAGGTAAGATCCGGGGGCTGCTCCCTGCTGCTGCGGGGGGCCGGAGCGGGTGACCAGGGCCGGGCAGGAGAAGCAGCGGGTCTGGCTCAGCCCTCCCCTTGCTGCAGCCTCTCCCACCGTTGGGCACAAGAAGCTGCCAGCCGCTGCCTGCAGCCCGGTCGCTCCCGGCGTCCCCGTGAGCTCGCCTGGCCGCTCTCTGAACCTTCCCACCCTCACCCCGATGCTGGCTTCACCGCGTAACTGCTCCATGTGGAAAAGCTTCCCCTCCACGGGTTTGCAGACTCGCTGCCGGCGCCTCTTGAGCGTTAGCACTGCACTGGATTAGGAGTTTAACCGTCCCACGGCCCTGACAGAACGTTTGATCGGTCCCCTAATTGCAGGTGACACGTACACGGGCTCTGCTGCGTGGTGAAGCAGCAGGAAAGTCTGTCTGTCCACGCTCCGGGCCTTGAAGCGTTCGCCGCCGTGCTGCCTGCTGCTGACACCCCTGCTATAACGCATCCTAAACGTGTCCCGCGCCAGGGCCGGTGCGCGACGCCGTCCTTGCGGCGCGATGGCTGCTCGCAGGCATGCCAGCTAGCTCCGATTAAAGCCTTGCTTGCAAGCGTGGGTGCAAGGGGTGACTCTGCACCCCCCACGGGGCAGCGGCAGTGGGATTTTGGGTTGTGCGTGGCCCCGAGCTCCTCGGCATCGCTGGGAGCACTGGGATTCGTGCTCTGCATGTGCAGCCAGGGCGGGCAGGTTGCGACATCCCGGGCCGTGCTGCCTCTCCGTGCATCGTCCCAGGTCAACTGCCCCATCCTGCCCGTCCAGTCGGCGAAGCGGTGACATGGGGCTCTGCCGGTAAAACCGCTCCAGGAGAAGATCTAGGAAAAGGCCAGCCTGGTTTCGCCACCATCTCCTCCTCCTCGCCTCGAAGTCGCTGTAGTTTCAGGTAAGTTTAACAGATGATTTATGTTCACAACCCAAGGCAGCGCTCGCCGCTCTGTCCCGCAGGCTGGCTGCCTCGCGAACCCGCGTGGATGACGGCACGCCGCAGGGAATTGCTCGTTGACCCCGACCTTTCCTCTACCAAATTATCCGGCTTAGCTTGCAGGCAGCCTCCCGAGCGGAGCACGGAGGGGCTCGTCCTCCGCTCCCGCCTCCCCTCGCGCCGGGGCAGGGTCGGCTCCTGGCCGGCATCGGCTCGCGGCAGCCCCAAAGCGGTCAGGAAGAAAAAGGCTCCGATCTCCTACCGCCCCTCCAGCACCGGCTTTGGTGTGCGGTAAGCACCGACTGGGTCGGGCGCTGGCCCACAGCACCCGGTGCAGAGCGATCCCCGCTCCGGCTCGCGGAGCATCGCCAGTGCGGTGTCCTCACGCCGACAGATGACTTTCTCCTATGGCCGCTGGCGCCTTGTGGCACGCGTGCCGACCAGCCGGCCAGAGCAAGCGGCTGGCCCTCGGGGTTTCCTTGGGAGGTGGCACCTCTTGGGTCTTTCCCCTCAAACCGTTTTCCCCAAACCCGCAGGAGCCTGACACCTTCAAGACCTCACCCACCTCCACCAAACCTGGAAACGGGCTGAAATTGCCCCATGGCTCTGTGTTTCCCCTCCGGACGCCCCGAGATGGATGCGGGGATGAAACCTGGGAGAGCCACGAGCCGGCGGCGGGGCAGGGTGCTGCCACCGCGCAGCCCGCGAGCACGCGTGCCCTTGGCGGGAGCAGGGGAGGCAACACGGGAACGGCAGCGTTGCCCAATCCACGCGCATGGAAATGAACTGCTTTGTGCGCAAAAAAAGTTGTCGTTTTGCAGAGGCGCTGGGTGTGTGCGCGTGTGGGTGTTCAGACTCTGCAGAAGCAACCTTGGATGCCTGGAAAAATCTTCTTTGTGCATTTAATTAGTGGTAAATCCGATTTACATGCGAGATGCCTCTTGGTCTGAATCTGCTCGTTGATTAGCAATTGCAGCCAATTTATATTGTGTACTTTGTTTGCCTTAGACCACAACAGCACTACCTGAACGTAACAGATCTTTCTGCCTTTGCATTTCAAAGCCGGGCTGGTACCGGGGTGTTATTGCACAACGCGCTGGCGCTGCCCCGGGACGGGAGCTTGGCCCCTGCTCCCCCGCCGGCTGCGGCTCTCGCCTCACACCGTCCCTGCGAGATGGGGACGGTGCAGCTGCTCGGTGGCTCAGGTCGGGTCCCCGGTCTGGCGGGCGCCGGGTCCGGCCAAGGAAAGCCAGACCGCAGGGCCGAGCCGGGCTGCACGGCCAACGGCAGCGAGGGGGGGCGGCCGGGGAACGGCCGGGGAGCACCCCGCTCCCCGGCCACCGGCTGACGCGTCAAGCAGACGTGGTGCCGTGGCTCTCAAACCACGCTGGCTTTGCTGTGAAACAGTGGCGCTGGGAGGGGGTAGGGGCTTCTCCGAGTAGAAGGAAGCCCTGCTGCATTTTGGTGCGTGCGGAGGGGATGCCAGAGCATCTCGGCAGCTCTGGTGCTGCGCTTTCGGAGAGAGGAGGGGAACGGGGATGCTCCACGGCCGGGTGCACGCGGGCACCGCCGCAGCGGTGGTGCTGGGGTCGCCGCATCCCTCCCGTCTTCCCGCTGCGCCTCTCCTCGACAGCGCCAATGGCGCCGCGTCCTCGGCCGCGGGCTGGGCTGTGACCCCGGCGGCTCCTGCCCGTCTCGCCTGCCCCAGCGCTGCCTGCGCGGTGGTAACGGCCCTGCAGAGGCTGGCAGGGGAGGGCTGCCTGGACGTGTGTGTTATTTCCTGTGGTCAATGCAAACCATTCCCATAAACCAGCAGCGTGTGGTTGTTGGTTCAGGTTCCCTTTTGCTTTCTCTCTCCCCTCCAGTGCCGGTGCTAATAAGCCGGGTCCCCTGCCCAGGCCGTGGCGGGGCGCAGGGCGAGGCGGGCTGCGCTCTCCTCTCGTCCTGGCAAATCCCCGCGGGGTGTTGGGGAGAGCTGGATCCAGCCTGGCCGCTCCCCACCCGCCCCATCCGTGTCCAGGTGGTGGGATGGGTCCCTGCGCTGCGAGATGGGGATGGGCGAAGCACGGGTGGTGCGGAGCGGGGTGCAAGCATCAGCCCCCAGGTGCGAGCCCCTGGGGTTCAGGGCCCAAAGGGAACCGCTCCTGCCCTCGGTTCCTTGTCCTGCTCCCTGACGCGGCCGCAGGGGCTCTGCAACTGCTTCTCCACCCCTTGGAGATGGAGCGAGGGGGGGCTGAGGGTTGGCAAAGGAGAAAAGGAGCTCCCCTCTGATGCCCAGATTTCCTCCCCCCTGCTGAAAAGCCAGGGTGAGAATCACTTCTGCATTCCTGCCCTCTCTTAGAGGAAATAGGGTTTTTTAGGATGTTCCCAGAGCTGTGCAGCGAGTGGATGTGGTGCATTGGGATGCCCGAGCCCAGTGGCTACTGGGTCAAATGGGACCTGGAGCGGCTCAGCCTTGGCACCGGCCCTACGAGGACCTGGGCAACAGCCCGTGCTCCAGCCCGCTCCCCGTCTAAACAAACAGGGAGGAAAGAGGGGAGCGTTTAACCCAGTTTTGCAGAGACGGAGCGAGATGAAAGCAGTTGCCCCAGGTCATTCCACGAATCTGGGGCAGGGCTCGGATCCGAGCGCGCGCCTTCCCCGTCCTCACCCCAGCCCCAGCGCAGCCGATCCGGGGCAGGTTTGTGTTTGCTCATCCTCTCCCTTTGTCTTGTCCATCGCTCCGAAACGCTCGCGGGCGCTTTCATCTGCACCGTGCCGGCTCTCGCCGCTCGGGGCCAGCAGCTCCTCCGCTCCCAGGAGCCAGGCGGGCGGGTGCGAGCCCTGCGCATCCCAGGAAGGTCCCACCAGCTTTTGCCAGCTGTGGGACGGGTCAGCCCTCGCCCGAGCCGAGTCCCGCCATGCTCTTTTGGAGCGGGTGGGAAAGCCGAGCCCTTGTCACCTCGGTTAAAGACGTGCCCGAGGTGGGTGGGATGCAGCCGTGGTCCTTTTGCTGAGCTGCGGAGCAATGGGGCTTTCTCTGGCCCCCTGCCCGAGCACTTCAGAGCCTTCTTGGGGAACCAGGGCTGAGTCAGGAGCCTCCTTTGGCTCCTGGAAACTGCCCCTGCCAGGCTGGAGCGGGGCGGGGGTTCACTGGCAGCGTGTGCCCCCTCCCTGCCCCGTGTCCTTGGCCCTTGCGGGGAGGGGACGGGCGTGCACCCATGGGGAGCCATCGGGCTCCCTGCAGCACCCCGCGGGTGGCGATGCTCAGGGTGGGCTCTGCGTCCCCAGCTTCAGCGCAGCACCCACGGCCGAGCAGCTTGTCCAGCCTCCCATCGCCGTCCTGCAGTGCGACGGCACGTCCCGCCGGCATCTTCACCCCGGTGCAGGGAGGGCAGCTGCTCCACACCTAAAGCGTCTGGGCAGTTCCCTCTGTGACCCAGGGGTTGCCTCTGAGGCCGGGGGCCATGGGTTCGCCCTTCCCTGCCTGCACGGGGGCGAGGAGGGATGTCGGGAGACGCCGCGGGACCTGATAAGAGGGTGAGGCGGTGCCGCTGGGGGAGCGGTGCCTGGACCATCTCCCATCCTTCATCTTGACTCTGGTGTTTGCTTTGATCGAGTGTTGCCACCATGTCGGGCTTTTGATGAGCTCTCGTCTTCCTTCCTGGGAGCCACGGAGGGTTGGGAGATTGTCCCGCAGCTGAGAGAGGCTCTGGGAGCAGATGCGTGGGTCATCGGCGCGCTGGGAACCGGAGCCTTTGGGATGCTCCAGTGCCATAGCAGAGCAGCAGGAACGCTTGCGAATTTTTTATGAGTGCTTCCATGGGTGTTACGGTTTTTCCATGCTCACCCTGGCTGTGCTGCTGGAAGAGGCTGCTGAAACGGGGTGTTTGCGTCGGTGGGCTTGGATTGAACCTATGCCCGGGAGTCAGTAACCATGCTCAAAGCACAGGGGGTCCAGCTGAATTGGGAAGGATGAACTGTGCGAAGGTGAACGCTTTCATTTTCTTTAATTCTCACTAGACGTGGATATTCGCATCAGTTTGGAGCTGCTGTCTGCCTTGCTTAGTGACGCTGGTGCTGCCTTGCAGGGAAAGACCCAGCCCGGGCTCGTGCACGTTGCAAATGCCGCTGCGCTGGCAGCAGGGTCCCCTCGGCCACCCCAGCAAAGCTCTGCCCGGCAGCGATGCTCCGCCAGCTCCCTCCATGCCAAAGCCATGGGAACTGCCTGACTCAGCGAGGTCCCAGCTGGCCTCCGCAAGGCAAAAATCCGTCTCTGGTGGGAGGGGAGGCTGGGGCAGGGGAGGGAAACCAGCCTTCCTCCTGCAGGAGCCACAAACCCTGCGGAGATGAGTAATCTCCTCCCTCACCAGCTGTCCTGGGTCTCTGCACGCCGGGAAATGGCTTCTCTGCGAGGCTGGTGGCCCTGGAGTCAAGGGGCAAAGCCATGGTGGTCCGGAGAGGGTCCCTGCCCCTGACTCTGCATCCCTGCCGGCTTTGCTCACGCTCCCATGGGAGGTTTGGTGGCTCCTGCTCCTGCTGGAAGGTGGTTTGGACCTCCACGACACGCATCCATCCCCCAGCAACGTCCTGGCTGGCAGACGCAGTTGTCCAGGTCCTGCCAGTGTTTCTGTCCGTGTGTCCAAGCGAGGCCGAGGCTGCTGTCTGGGCTTGCAGGGGAAAAAAAGACAGAAAGGCCGGGGCCAGCCCCGCCAGCGCGCCGCAGATGCGCCCTTCCCCGTCAGCCGAGCCTCTGCACAGCACATTTCTTACCAGGGTCTCTCTGGGCACCTTCAGCATCGCCCTGCGGCGATAAATAGCACGGAGGGGCTGAAGTTCCCTCCTCCTGCTCGGGCTGGACCCGAGGCCAGCTCCCGGCGCAGGGACGCCACCGCCTTGGATTTGGCCCCCACCAAAGGAACAGCGCTGCGACTTTTATTTTTTTGTTTATTTCCCCCCTTTTTCTTTTTTTTAACCAGATGTTTGTTTTCCTTGTGGTTTTGGCAACCCGAGCATTATTGTACCGAGCTCACCAAAGCCCGGCCCCCGCGGGAAGGAGAGGCAGAGCCAAGCGAGCCAGCATCTCATGGGCATCAGATGGTGGCTTGGTCCGTCACCCGCACGCCGGGGACGTCCCCGAGCACGGCTTGCAGCTGAATACATCCCAACGTGGGACGTGGAAAGCAGACACAGCTCTCCAGGAGAGACCTCGAATTGAGTGAAAAGACTCTGATTTCAGCTAACGGCAGCAAGGTGGGAACGGGAGTTTTGACTCTTGCAAAGCCCCTTGTGCCAATGCGAGGTTAAAAAGGAGCGTCTTTACGTGCGCCCGAGCCGGGCTGTTGCACAGCAAACAGCTCATCCTAAAAACCTGCAGCCTAAGCAGATAGGAAAGAGGGCTGCGCGCTGCCTTGGCACAGCCGGGGACGGAGAGCCTTGTCCAAGCCCTGCGGGAGGTGGTTGCAGAGCCAGAGCTGGCTCCTGCCTTTGCTGAGGAGCCAAGGAGCACGTCCATCCCCTGCCTGCCCCTGCCCGCCCTGCCTGCACTGCGGGACGCGGGCAGCCACGCACCTAAATCGCAGGGATGTGGCGCAGAAGAAAACCAGGGACCCCTTGTCTTTGCAGCTCCCTGGATCCCCTTTAAGCAAAAAGCTTGGCTGGCATTTTTTTTTAATTTTTATTATTTTATTTGTGTTTATTTTACTTTCCAGACAAGCGTTGGGCGGCAGGGTCGCTGGCGTTTGTAGGCTGCTCCGGTGGAAATGACACTGGACTTGCAGTGCCCGGCTTTTCCCCGCCGAAGTCCAGCCCCAGGCAGCACGGGCTCCCCCGCCGCCTCACCTGGGGCTTCGGGCTGCGTTTCCTTCCAGCCGCTCATTTTTCATCTGCAGAGCTGAACCTCTTAATACTTGTGTTGGCAAATGCAAAAAAAAAAAAGAAAGAAAAAATTAATCCTCTCCTGTAAAAACAGCTGATTCAGATCCGTAGTATCTTGATGTGGCAGAAAGAAATTAGTTCTTGCATGTGGGCTGAGAAAGGCTGTTTGTCCAGGAGGACGGGGGCAGGGAACGGCTTCCTTGATTCCTTTCTTTTTTTTTTTTATTTAAATGATTGAAATCTCCCTGCTCGCTGTGCGGGCAGGGGTTGTTTCCTTTAGCAGCGAGACGGTGCTGGGGAAACGTGCCGGCACAACCACGCCGGCAGCGCCCGCTTCCCCAGAGCATTGCCCGCCCTGGCCGCCGCTCCATCCCCGGGCACCCTTGGGTGGGCTGGGGACCCCCAGCCCCTTCGGTCCGAGCGCGGAGAGGAGCCAACGCCAACAGCCCCAGTGGTTTTGGAAGAGCCCCAGCAGCGTCCGAGCAGTGGATGGAGAGGAAATAACCGGGAAATAACAGGATTAGGTCCAAGCCTTGCTCTCCCCCAGGGATGCCGACGCCGGCAGAAGGCGGGAGGCTCCCCGGGGCTGGCACCTCGCTGGGCACAGCCCCGCCAGGCCGCTTGTCGCAGCCAAAGCGGGGGACAAGCACCTTGAACGCCAGCATCTCGCCGAGAGCAAAGCTCTGCCCCAAGGAGAAAGGGGTGGGATGGCTCCCGGGGGAGTTACTCCTGGTCCAGAAGCTGGGCCTGCTTTGGTGCAGCTCCGTGGGCAGGTTGGTCCCGTGGCCCCTCCTGTGCCGTGGGGCTCGGTGGGGACGGGACAGGCTGGAGCTCTGCCCATGGCGGACCACCGGCACTGGCGGATGCCTCCCCATCCCTGGGCTTGGGCGAGGTTCAAGCCCAGCATCCTATGTATCAGTATTATTATTACCCTTTTTTGGGGGAGAAAAAAAAAAAAAAAAAGAGAATAAAAATTCCTTTACAATTGTGAAGCGAGAGCCTCGCAGGGCTTCTGCAAATGTGCGTTACCCTGACTCCGGCTGCCACCGGCGGTGAGAGGCCATTTCACGGACAGGCAAACCACGTCCCCGAGAGAGGCGAGGAGTCCCTGTCCCGCTGGTCCCCCGGTTTTCTGCAGCGCAGGCAGCGGGAGGCTGGGGTTGAGCCTCATTTCCAGCCCTTTCCTTTAGGCCCAATTCCGATTTTCCTCTAAGCCTGTCCTGAGCATCTCCCCGTGCCGCCGGAGTGGAGATTCGGTCCCCAGCCGGGAATGTTGGTCCTTTCTGGAGCAGCCCTGAGCTCTGCGTTAGACCGGCAGCTTTCCAACTCGGAGGGTGAGGTTGGGGAGCAAAGAGTTAAAATTTATTCCATCCACCTGTATATTTTCACAAGCCTTCAGATAGCAATCAAGAATGCAGGAAACGGTGTATTTAAGGGGTCTGAATTTGCCAAAACTGTGTCACAAGTCAAACTTTTAAAGCAAAGTTTATTTGTAAAGTTACAGAAGGCCGAAGTATCTCCTGTGAAGGGGTAAGTCTCTTTAAAGCTATCCTAATTTTTTTTTCCACCTCTGCCTTTTAAAATGATTGGGCTCGGGAAGAGGGAGAGGATTCATGAAGAGGGGCTTGGTTTTAATCTAATAAGCGGTTTTTTCCCTGTAGGCAAGTGCTAGAGCTCATCAAGGCACAGATCAGCCCTGCGCCGGGTTATAGAGGGGCCTTTGACGTTTGCCTTGAATAATTTCAGCTTGTTTGGAGCCCTGTGAGGGACCCGAGGGGGCTCCGCGATGCCCCAGCCGCGGCTCCCCAGCGCCGGGGGGCTCAGCGCCGCCCAAAGCAGCGCCCGCCCCCGCCGGCCGGTGGGATGCTGCGGCGGTGCACGGCCAGCACGCGTGCAAGGGCTCGGGCGATTAACCCTGCCCACCCCTGTGTGCTAATTACCGGGGAGCCTTGAATCCGCAAAGGCTCCGTGAGGGCGTTTTACAACCCCTTTGCATGCGGTGTTGAAGTGACGACCGCAGAGGCGGTAACTGTACTCCTAGCGCAAGGGTAACATTTATTAAAAGTTCATTATATATAAAAATATTAATGATGTTTGTATTTCTTGCAGTAGGTAGGAGCTGGGTAGCTTTTATTCGGCCGCTTGTTGCTCGTGGGCTCTCAGGGGGCGGGGAGGGGGCTGTTGGCATTCACCGCTCGCAACGAGGACCAGCCACGTCTCCTTTCGACGATGCCTTTGGCTGCCGGTCGCTGCCCGTCGTGCGAGGGGAACGGGATGGAGAGGAGGCAGCCGAGGTCGGTGGCACCTCCTGCCTACGTGAGCTCCGGCAGGCAGGCGCGCCCGCGCCCGGCGCTCCCCCACCTCCCAAGCCTCGGCACCCGGGGCAGGGCGCTGGGACGGGCAGGGGCCATCGGCCCCTGGGCAGGGGCTGGGGGAGCCCAGGGACACCCCGGGGGGGTGAAGGTGAAGCCTTAGCTCCATGACGCTTCCCACCCCTTTGATACGCTGCAGCCCGGCAGCTGCCTGCAGGCAGAGCGGGCTTGTCCCTGCCTGCAGAAGAGCAGGCAGGCGAAGCCCCGTGGCCAGGCGTGGAGCCCACGTCGCCAGCCTGGCCGCTGCTGCTCGGCCGGACCCCGCCGTGGTGCAGGGATGCCGGCGCAGGGAGCAGCTACCAAACCATCTGGCGGCTGCTTTTCCGAGGGCGTCGGGTCAGCACGGAGCGGCGGCATCCTCGGGGTTTGGCACCCATCGCCTCCGCGGCGGTGTGTGTGCGGCTGTCTTGGGTTTATTCAAATCCCTCGGCTCCCTCTAATCCCTCTGGAAAGAATTGCTGATAAACACGGGCCGGGAGCGCTGCAGGTGATCCCGCGGCGCGGGGCAGCAGGCCGGGCACCCGCGGTGGCACCCTGCCACCGCAGACTGGGTGGCCCTTTCTTGGGTGGTGACTAATGACTCTTGTAATTGAGATGAGGCTTTAACACACAGCAGCAGGTGAGCTGACATAAGGGAGTGGGGGGGAAAGAAGCAGAGATAGGGGTGAACGCGGCGTGTCTGGGTGAAACGGGTGCTGCTCAGCCAGCCCGACCGGTTGAACCAGCCCGTGCCGGGGTGCCGCACTTCGGCACAAGCCACCCAGGGCTGGGCTCGCGCCTCCTCCCCGCTGCCGCGTGCCCTAACGCGACACCGAGATGCCAAAGCGCGTGAAGGGTTTGGGTTTTTATCCCGCGAGAGAAAGCACGAAGTCACCCAAAATGCCAGCTCGGTTGGGGTTTGCATGGGGAAGGCGAGGTCTGGAGGGCGACGCTGGGGTTGCGACACGGCCTGGCGCGGCCGCAGCCAGCGCCGCGGCACGGCCCCGAGGAGCCGGCTGGCTGCGCGGCTGGAAAACAGCTCTTTGCAGAGAACAATGCGGGCGGCCGGGCCCCCGGGGACGCCCGGCACAATGGGGCCGTGCTCGGCGGGGACGGGCCCCGGGACACGCGGCCGTGCCAGCCCCGCGCGGGGGCACAGCGTCTCGGCCAGAGGCGCAGCACCGCGGGGCTCCCCAGGCGTCGCTGGTGTCGGCTGGGAGTGGGGTGGGTGCGATGGAAGGGGCGTTTTCCCCCAGCTCCCTCCACCCCACTCCGTTTAAAATTCACCTTCAAAAACGCTGAAGACCAGAAACCTACTTTACAATCACTAAAAAAATTAAAATAGGCTGATGCCATGCAAAGGGGCACTTATAAAAGCCCCCAGCTGGTGCGGCCAAGGAGCAGTGATGTAACACAGCAATAAAATAACCTCTTAGGCCAAGACAATGATCTCCACGAGGCCAGCGATGACTTAGAGGGTTGGAAATGCCTCTCTGCTCCCTGACGATGGTGCTCAGGGAGGTACGTGGGTGCCCGCAAGCGCTGAGTGCCCCTGCTTTCTCTCAATGAAAAAGACAAATCCCCCTTTAAGAAAATTCCTGCAGCATTTTCCACACATTTCTTTTCCCCCCAGATTATCTCCTCGGGTTCCAAAGCCACAAGAAAATAGCATCGTATTTTTAAAATGAAACCTCAAGGTAAATAAAGGCAAGGGTTTGCATCTGCATGCAACGCTCGCCACTTCTATCGCCCGGGCGGGGGGAAACGCCAGCGCAGCTCTCTGCCGATACAAGATAGAAAGGTAGAGAACATTTTTTAAACGTTCTGAAAACATTCCATCATCTATAGGAATCAAAGCCCCATTGAAAGCTACAGAACCCCTCACATTCGAGGTTTTTAATGAAAACCAAATTTTTTTCATGCCCTGTGTTTTTCTTTGCGAGGATTTCCAGGGGAATACAACTGAAGCGGGGGGCGGACTTGGGGAACTTGGCTGGAGTTGCTCCTGGCCCAATAGGGCTTTCACTGTGGGTTTTTTTTTTTAATGGTTTAAAGATAATATGGCCCTCGTATTTTTGGACTTGTCAAAGTGCTCGCTCTTGCCCTGGATCAGCGCTGGGTTATTTTTCACTGGAAAATAAATGATGGAGCCGGGGCAGGAGGGGAGATGGGGGTCTCGGTCGCTTGCTGGGAGAGGAGGGCTCCCACGCTCGGGCTGCCATGCTGTGGGCAGGAAAGCAAAGACCAAATTTTGGGCTTAATGGTGTGGAGCCGGGCGAATCCTGCTCCGGCGAGAGGGGCCGGGCGCCAGCGCCTGCCTCCCGTGCCTGGGCAGAGCTGCCCACGTGCTGCAAGCTGCCCAGCCCCGGGAGCAGAAACCCCTGCGCGCCCTCCCCAGAAAGCACAGGGCTTTTATGTGTCCCCCCCCAAAATTCTGGGTAGAAAACCAGTTGCTTTGGGTCAGCTGAAAGGCTATTGTTAAGAAACATCGTTTGTTTGGGTTTTTTTTTCCCCCCACTTTTAGTCTAACTCCAGGTGGAAGCGAGCCATCGTCGTGATGAGGCTGCTGGTGAAGAGGGGCCGGCAGAGCTGCCGCAACGGCCCCGGCCCGCAGCAAGCACCTTCCCTTGGGTCTCTCCCTTGGCTGCCAGCACCCCGAAAACCCTCCGGAGCCGCCCTCTGCCCGGCGGGGTCCCCGGCGGGACGCGGGGAAGGTGAGTGGGCGAA
This sequence comes from Platalea leucorodia, assembly GCF_965183815.1. Taxonomy (NCBI): domain Eukaryota; kingdom Metazoa; phylum Chordata; class Aves; order Pelecaniformes; family Threskiornithidae; genus Platalea; species Platalea leucorodia. The sequence continues at coordinate 8,972,306 of NC_138840.1, forward strand.
GCGCGGCCGCCCACCCAGGCGGGGACGGCGGTGGCTTGGCCGGGGGCACTGGACCACACAGCTCCGAGGCGGCGCGAGGGAGGGGTGTGGGGAGCCCTAAAAGCACCCGGCGGGCAGGCAGGGGCGGCCGGGGACCCCCAGGTTTTGCAGGAACATTTAATCCCCTCGTTAACATCCCCCATTAGAACAATTCATTCTTTCACTCTGGCTTAAACACCCAACTTTACTTTACAGCTCATTTCATTTATGACTGAGAAATGAAATTACTGTATCGATTCCATGGCAGACAGCGAAAAAACCTGGGTGTTCCCAGTCGTAATAAACCCGCCGGCTGCAAAGACAAACAGCAAAACCTGCCACGGGGGGGGACCGGGCTGCAGCCACCCCGGGGACGGCACCGGGGACGGCACCTCCAGGTCCCCTCTCTGCAGCCAAACCCAGCTCTGCTATGGTTATTTTCCTCCCCATCTTAAAAAATGAGCTGTATATGTTTGCAGGGACCCAGGGGGCTTTGCAAGTTGCTAGAATGGAAAGGAAATACGCTGCCTGGTAGCACCGGTGTGAAATATCCCTCCTGGAGCTGAGCCAGAGCCCAGGCGGGGGCTGGAGAAGGGGTTCACCGCATCACCGGAGGGGGATCACCGGAGCTCTGCGCGGTGATGCAGAGCCCGGCCTGGTCCTTGGCCACCCAGCTCTTGCCATCGCAGTGCGGACAGAGCCAGGCTTTGGGCAATCTGGCCCAAAAAGGTCGCTGGTGTTTTCCTGTCCCTCCTGCTTCGCTGCGCGGCGGGGCTGCAGGCAGCACTGTGCCGTGGGCAGGAGTTTCGGGCAGCACCCCGGTGCTTTCAGCGCTCTCCGCCTGACCGCTTTGCTGGCCCCGATGCCATCCCAGGGTCGGTTTGGTTGCTCACCCAAGAAACCGGTGGGATTTCCAGCCCTGTGCTCCCTGGAGCGCAGGGTCGGGCTGGAGGCGAGCAGCACGCTGTCTGCCAGCAGCCCGGGGTACATTAAAAATGTTTAAAAGCAGCACCCGTTTAAGCACCCCGCCTGAACCGCAGCGGGACGCGGGGCTGGGGCAGCAGTGGGGTGATGCTGCTGACCCGCTCCCAAGGCCGGATCCTGCCCCGCAGGGGCAGAGCATCCCCGGGGCAGCGGCACATCCCCGGGGGGATCCGGCCGGCTGGAGGTGCCCGAGCGGGGCTGGCGGGAGGTGGCGGGTGCCGCTGGGTGCTGCTGGGCGCCGCCGGGCACGCGTCCCCCCGCCACGCGGACATGCCCCGTCACGCGTGTGCGCCCTGCCCACGCAGGCAGGTGCACGCCCGGGGGTGCTCACCTGGGGGGCGCGCCGAAACGGCACCGCGCGCGCACACACACACGCTCCCGCCGGGACGCAGCCTCCTCTCCCCTGCCCGCCTCGGCTGCCCTAATTAAAGCCCGCTATCGCCCCATCTAACGCGATTCCAAGGTTAATGAGTCCTCGCTCTCCATCCTCCCCTGCCCCGGCCCTTTGAAGTCGAGCTGCTTTCATTGCCCGGTGTCTGACGGCAGCAGGAGGTGCTCGGTGCAGCGAGCCGGGATCCCAGCACCGTGTCCCTAACATCATTTTTAGCCTCTGTGGGTTAAGCCAAGAATAAAAGCTCACAGGGCATGAGCCTATTTTAATTTAAACTCTTCTGATCTCCTGGCCCAGCCCAACCTCTGCACAAGAAAACACCTTCCCTCATCTCAGCCTGCCGCTGTCAGGGAATTAACAGTTACACAGGTGACTTGGTTTGCATGGCTTAGATGAAAAATAGTATATGTTATTAAGTTACAGGCCTCGTGCAGAATGGCACATAGGTGCTTCGGGGGGACTTCGAGGTGTGGCTGCTGTTCTTGGTGCAGCCAGCACCGGCGGGCGGGTGCGGGTGCCATCAGGATGCGTGCCCTGGTGACATGGCCCCGCGGGGCGGGAGGGAGTCGAGGAGGCTGATGGGGATCCAGGGAACTGGGTTTAAATCTGGCACTGGGAAAGACTCCTGAGCTGGGCAAAAGTATTTGGGTGCTTAATTCCCACTGGCTTTTTTGCTTTTGGCTTTGCTTTTTTGCCCCAAGTGCAGCCTCAATCCCGAACTGGCTTTAGGGAGAGATTTCCATGGTGGAAATTTAGGGAGAGCTTTCCAAGGGATGGTGTTGTAGAAGTGCCCCAGACCTGCTAAAAATGAACCCAGACTGCTCCAGCTGGACCATTCCCCACCCGGGAGAGCCACGGTGCACCCCGGGGAGGGGATTGGCCCTCGGAGCCCCGGCTGCCCCGCGATCCGGTGTCCAAAGCCCCGCCGTGCCGCGGGGACGGCGCTTGCACGCAGCCGTGCCTCAGCCTGATTCCCTGCAGGTGGCCGGGAGCAAGCAGGCGCCGGGGCAAACGGGCGTCCTGGCACGGGCTGAGCAGCGAGGATTTGTTGTTGGAGTCCTATTTGTGGGCAAACAAAGACTGCCTTTTTTTTTTTTTGAATCAGAGAGTCTCCTCTGCAATACATGGAAGGATTTGGGGGTGATTTGGGGGTGGTTCAGGGCTGGACGGTGGCGTTGGGACTGGCCGAAGCCGGGGAGAAAGAGGTCAGCAGAGGAGCTACAGCGGACCTGAAAAACGAAACATCCTGACTGCAGCTGAACAAAACGGCTCTTGGGACCCCGGAACAATGTTTTTATTGGGTGGTTTTTGTATCGCACCAAACTTGAGAAATCGGAGTGATCAGGAATGAAGGATTGGGTTTTTTCGGGTTTTACAGTTTGGGCACTGATGCAGCCCTCCACCCCCCTCGCTCTTCTCCCAGCTCCCGTCCTCGCCAAGCCTCTTGCCAGCCAGCACCGAAGAGCGAGCCCGCCGGGGCTCCTTGCCAGCGGGTCCTGGCGTGGCTGCGGATTTGCCCTTTACGGGCCCTGGTTTAACAGCTCCTGCCTTCTCCAAGCGGGTGGGAACGGCACCGGTCGCCTCCCAGGGATGCTGAGCACCGGGGCTGGCCCGGCGCGGTGGGAAGGGGCAGAGCCCCGGCGAGGCCGGGCGAAGGGGGTGAGTTTTGAAGAGCCTGTGAGAAGCGAAAGGGCTCATTTTTGTGCCTGTCTGGGAACTGAATGGAGAGGAAAAAAAACCCCACCAACCCATATATAAAAATATATATATATAAATATATATCTCCCCCAAGGCGCGAGGTCCCGCTGAGTAAGTAGATGTGAATGACGTGTAACCTAACACTTTCCCAGACACCCTAATGAATTTTCCATGTTTTCCACCATTTAGCTTCTAAATAGGCAGTATTCAAAAAAAAACAACCCCCAACCTCAACAAACCACCCATCCTTTCCAGCAGGACGGCCCTGCAGCAGGATTAACCCCCCGTGGATGCGCACGGAGGTGATGCCGAAGCGGGAGGCGGTGGCTCCGTCTGACGCGGGTCCGGGCGATGGGCATCGGCGGGGGTTGTTGTTTGCAGGTTCGGGGGTCCCCGGGGGTGCGGGAAGGGTGCTGGGCACCTCACGGGGCCATTTGGCCCCGCTGTTTCAGAGGAACAGGATTGTGCCTTAATGCTGCCGATTGCTCATTTGGGCAGGGTTCGTTCAGGGCCTGCCGAGGGAAAGGGATGGCGTGGGCAAGGCGGGACCCCGCGGCAGCAAGGCAGGCTCCTTCCCCATGTCCTGCGAAGCCTAGAAACGTTTTTGCAAGTTAAAAGTTTATTTACTAAAAGACAGGCAGTTTGGAGACAACATAGTCATTAAAACAGAGGCTGGGGTTGAGAGTTTGGTCTGGAAAGAGAATATAATAGGATTTTTGCTGAGACTTTTGTTAGCTTTGTTCTCCAAGGAAATACTCTTCATTTTTTTCTAGGAGATTTTTTAGCCCAAACTCCACTCAATTTAATATCTGAATGATCAAAAAAAGTCATCCAAGGTCCAGTGCTTTTTTTTTCCTTTCAGTTTTCTTTTGCAAAAGAAAAAGCAACCGTTTCTGCTCTGGCTGCCCCACCGTATCGCTTGCTGCCCTGTTTTTCGGAGTCCCCCGGAGCAGCCGGAGCCCCTGGGTGCCCGGCTCTGCTCTCCGGCAGCCTGGGCCGGCAGCTGCAGCCGCTCTCGGCTCTCGAAGGGCCCCTGGGAGAGGCCGATGCACCCCACGGCCCACGCTGCCGTACTGCGCTCCAGCTTTCCCATTTAATTCGTTAAATTAGTGCAAAGCCTGTGCACAAGCAAGATGCAGCCCCAGCAGCCGCAGCACGCTGCGCCCTGTGCTTGGTAGGTGGCCTGTATAAAAATAACGCCCATATAAAAATAACGCCCATACAAAAATAACGCCCATCTGGCCCCGAGGTGTCGGGGACATTCCCCACCACCGGCTCGCTGAGCTGCCTGGGCCTCCCAGCTCTGTTTCAGCTGCTGCCGTGCCCTCCCCGCACCGGCCTGGTCCAGCACCGCCTCGAACGGCAGCGCCTGAGCCCGCCACAGCCTCGCCCCCGACGGCATCGCCCCGTCGGCACCAGCACCAAAACCACTTTGCAGAGGGGCTGCGCCCCTCGAAAGCTCCTTTCTGCGGGTGACGCAGCGCACGTCGGTACAACAAAGCCCTTTTTATTTGTCCTCTTTTTCTTTTCCCTTTCCTTCTTCTCTCTTTTCATTGCAGCTTTAAACGAGGCTGCGCGTAAAGCGTGGATCAATTTGGGATGGAAAGTTCCTGGAAATAATAGCTACACCTCGGGGTGTTTCCTCTCCCAGCAGCTGTGAAGAAAAGGCGGGTATGTCTAGGGTTTGACTTGAAACATATTTCCGCTGGCCAGGGCTGCGGAGCCGGCTTCTCACCCGTATTAGCATCTATTGTGGTTTTGTTCGGGCTTTTCCTTTTTTTTTTTCTCTCTTTCTTTTTTTCTCTTTCCGTGCAAACGCCACTATGGGTTACGCTTACAGAGATGCTGCAAAGGAGAGGCAGAACATCGGCTCCAGCCCGTCCGCCCCGAGCCCTGCTCGACGGGAAGGCGCTGGCATCGCCCCGGCACGCCGCGGCCGTTGCCTTTGCCGGGCTGATGAATAACGCTTGCGTTGAGTGGCTTGGCTCCTCGGGAGCCCCCAGCCTACAGCGCATTGGCATCAGACGCTATTGTAGGCTGGGATTTTTTTTATTTTTGCTTTTCAGCTGTCATTTGGGTTCTGGAGGCGAGTGGTGAGTGCTAAGGGGTTTGGGCTCGGACCGCCTGGGAATTCGGGTCCTGTTTAGGATTTGTGCCGGAGCTTTTGTGTCTCGGGAAGCGGCGCGGCGATGACAGGCGGCGGTCGGGGCGTGCGATGCCTGGCCGGGGACGCAGGCGTCACCTGCCAGGTCCAGCTTGGCTCGGCCTGAGTGGCCCAGCCCCACCTCGGGGAAGCCCAGAGGGGTTTTCTCAGGGCTCGCAGCCCGGGGTCGTCCCCCCGCCATCGCCTCCCCGCATCCCTGGGAGGGCACCTGCCCGCCCTCCTCCCCGGACACCCTCGCCGCGCCTGCTCGGGCCAAACTGCGGTCAAGGGCAGCCGCGACCCCCCCGACACCGGCTCCAGGCACCGGGGGGCCTGGGGAGGTGCCAAAATTGGACCCCGGAGAAGGAGCAGCGCGAAGAACCCTCCTCCGTGCTGGGGCACCGATCTGCTCCCCCGGCGAGAAGTGAGCAGGCAGAAGGCACCGGGGAGACTTGTAACCGTACATTTATTATTCCACATGGGAAGTCATCAAAATGCTTACACGGAGGCCTGACGACATAATCACGTACATTGGACAAGAACATCGGCGCCGATAACAGAAAAGCAGAGCTGACCGCTTTGCTACGGCTTCGTACCAGCGCGGTTTCCACCCGCTCACGAAGGATTTCCACCCGACTCCCGTCTCACCGAAGCCAGCGCAGCAGCGACGTCTCCAGCGAGAGCTTCTTCCAATGACTTCGCCAGGAGCAGACCCTCCTCTTCCTCCCCCTCCCTCCCCGCCTCCCCCCTCCCCGGTGCCAAGTGCTACAGGTTAAAAAGACGGGCTACATATTAAATATAGGGCATTACCTTCAAGTAGGGCCGGTATATTACACAAACCACCACATCATTTGGTATCGCTAGCATTTTTTTGTTTTTTAATGTCCATCGTAAGACACCATTAAAAAAACCAACAACTTTCGCCTTCTTTATCTGCAAAGAAAGATCTTCGTTCTCATCTCCTTAGTTGTTTTTTGTTATTTTACCCTGCACATACAAGTATTAGAAGCATTATTAAGAATTGGATCCTTCAACACATTTAAGAATTATATTATTATAACAAATAAGACCAAAAATTAGATTTTATAGTTAAATATTCTGTGAGCCAGACAAAGGGGTTTTACTGTACAAGCAATTGTGCATTTTTTTAAAAAAGCAAATTATAGTGCAAAGCAAAAAACATTGGCCTGTCTTGTGACCATTTGCATACAATAGAGGTGCATATATTTACACCTTCACATGACAATATGTCATAAAAATTACATTGTTGCCATTCTTTTTATTATTTTCTTTTTTAAATTCACTACGAACAGTCTTAAATTAACCTACTACTACGAATGCCTTGTCGTCTTTGTGCTTTCAATCAGTGGCGCGATTGGATGATTAACATAAATGCATCAAAACACAGGCTGCCGTGGTCCAGTTTCTGCAGCTGGCAAGCACCGGAGAGGTGCTCGCCGTCGCTGAGGCAAGTAAAGGTTGCAGTTTTGCTGGGGTAGAGCTTTTTTTTAATCATTGTTTAAAAGAGTTGTTCTTCTCGTTGCTTATTTAACTCGTGAGTGGTCATCGCAGCTTTCCAACGAAGCCAGGATGGCTTGCTCCAGTCTTGACGTGGTAGTGCAATTACAGCGCTCCGTACCTCAACCGAGTGCTGACAAGCTGCCAACTGAGATTTGGGGATAGGCGCGTCACGGTGTCACTCGGATGGGGGGCTGGGAGGGCAGCTGGGGGGTTTCCATTTTCTTATGCTCATGCGAAAAAAAAAAAGGTTTGGTTACCGGTGGCACTGGGGGCTGGAGACGGTCCCCGTCCCCTTGCCACAGGGCAGGCTCCGAAGGGCAGCGGGTACCGCAGTTACGTGCTCCCCGGAGCCTGCCCTCGCACCCTCAGCCCTGTCGGCGTGAGGAATCCCGAATCCAGCCCGAATTCCCACGCCAGCAGAAAGCACGGCCGGCTTGCGGGAGGCGGCGTAACCCTGCAGCGTGCGTCCCAGCCAGCCCACTAACCCGGCCCTGGGGGAGCCCCTGCCACCTCTCCGGCTGCCTGCCACCTCCCGTCGCCGTCCCGTTCGGGTTTCAAATCCTTTGGTATCAGCTACGAGGGTGCGTGGTGCCCAGGAGAGCTGGTGCCTCCAAATGCCACGTGATGCCACCAGCTACCGACAGGCCGGCGGCACCTTTAGTGCCCCTTCTTCACCTTACTCATCTACAGCAAGACACCCGTGCTCTGGGTCACTGGGGGGAAGGAACGGAGGGTGACGGGATGGAAAATGCTAATAACGTTGCTTCGCAATTTTCCCACCACCAAGGGACTGGGCAGAAATTGCTCCTTTCTCCAAATCTCAGTTAGAGCTTTCAGTATGAACTGACAAGTGTAAGTCGTTTCCTAATAAAAAAAGTCATCGTGTGTCGATCCGCTCTGGGTGAAAACATGGGAAAGAATCATAAGAGAAATATGATGCTTTGCCACCAGCTGCATGTGTTGCCACTCAGAGAGGAGGAAAGGAAGACCCAGAGCCCGGTGGCAGGGTCACGCCAAAGGCTCCCGAGTCCCTTTTGCAGCTAAGGCGCTTGGAAGTGCATCTCATACATCTTGGATTGTCCTGAACGCCGCCTTCGCTTCAGCCACCATCACTGAGATTTGCTAAGAGGAGCAAAGAACTGAATGGTGAGGTCAGGACAAAAGAGCAAACAAAACAAAACACGTCTCGTAAAAAGTACATCTCATATGTAAACATACAGGAAAGAGGGGTCTGTCAGGCGCGGGATCAACCACGTTACTGTTTTAAAAATGACGACAATGATAAAAATGAACAATACAGCCTCTGCCGTCACCAACAAATAATAATAATCACATCACAGCTCTCGTTCACATGGCTGATGCCGGCCAGTCCGCGAGGAGCGCGCAGCCCCCACGCGTGCCCAAGTCCCCGCGGTTGTGCTGTAAACCAGACTCTCACGTGCCGCGTGTGGCTCCGGCGGCGTCCCGGAGCTCTTTGGTCGTCAGGGGCCCTACACTGGCGGGGAGGGAAGGAGAGGAGACAACGGAGGGGGGGTGTTTCTTTTTTTTTTTTTCCTTTTTTTTTTTTTTCAGTTCAGTCTTCCTGCACTGGCAGAGATGGCTTGGACGGCTCCCTGGTCTTTTCTCTTCTCTGAAACATTCTGCAGAAGAAGGGTGAGCTTTTTGTAACTTTTGAATGCTTTGTGTGGGGAAGAGGGTGCGAGTGAGATGACTGAGAAGTGTTCTGCAAGAAACAAACATCTGGTGCCACACGTCCTTTTTTTTTTTTTCCTATGTACAATCCACATACTTAAAACATACGAAAGGAACCACTTCGAGTGACAAATTCAAGCCTCGTGGACGTTCATCTTGAAATGTAACGTAGGTCGTGGTCCATCTTCGCTTGATGTTTGCCCATGCTTGCATGCAGAGGATCCTGGTTTGCTTTTGGTTTGGGAGACTTTGGTTTACCTTTTCCCTAGGCATCATTTTGCTCTATTCACTACCAAAGGAGTAACGTAACGGTGGCTGATTAAGTCAAAGCTATCGGTGCCCAGTTGAGGTCCTCCTAGTAGGGTCTCCAGACCGACTCATCCATCCTGCCAGTAGTTGTCATGGTCGTCGGCGAGTTACTGTGGCTCCCGTCCGCGTCCACCCCGTCGTTCTGATTGCCCAGGTTGGGATTCATTAAGTTGTTCCCCGCTGAGGCACTTGTACAAGAAGAGAGCATCCGGGTGGGGGAGCGCTCGCCGCCCGCCACCATGGAGAACTGGTAGGAGCCCGAGGACGTGCCGTAGTACAAATGGTAGGGAGAGGGGTTGGCCTGGAAGGGTCCACTTTGGTTTTGCGTGGAGCCGGGGTAGGGGGGCGGCAGGTAAGTGTGGTGGAAACGCGTCGTGGTGGGCATGCTGGTCATGCTGATGCCCCCGATGCCCGTGGCGGAGGGCGTCGCGGTGTAAGGGAAGGCAGCGGACATGGCGCCGGGGTAATGCATCCGTGGGTCGGAGAACCTGGTCTCGGTGAGAGCCGGCAGCGTTGGGAAGGAGCGATCGAACTGCCGGGGGTCAGAGAAGGGGCTCAGATCGGACGTGCCTGTTGGGGTACAAGAAGAAAGTGGGCGGTTAGAGCACTATCCTTGAGGCTTGGAGAGTCTGTCCTATAGCCCGGGCCATCCCCTGCCCAAGGAATTAAAGTCAGAGGGAAAAGCATCGCTTGGATCTGCCAGGGAAGAGAGCTGGGGAACTTAAATACAAAAATCCTAAACCCATTTGTTTAAGTTGTTCTCATTTCCTGTCCTAAAATTTGTTGTTTCCTATCCAAGAAGGGACACAACCAAGCTGACTTCTCTAGGGGTCTATTCATCTCTAGCAGATTAAAAAAACCCACCCCATAAACACAGAAAAAAGATGTTTAGCCATTACATCAGCCGTGTAGTAAATAAATGGATGCAGGCCCCAGACGGCCGGTCCCTGAGATAGTTGGTGGTGTATACACAGACCCAGGGAGACAGAGAGGAAAAGCTGGAGCCCAGAGCAGCCTGCTAAGCCTTCTTGTGGGTGGCCTGTTCGTGCTGATACCATCAGGGGATGGAGCTGATAAACACACAGCTGAAAACTCCCAAGCTAGGAGCCACAATATCCCTCTGCTTGATTTCTCTGTGTATTTTTCTCCTTCCAAGAGGATAAAGAGAGTGAGAAATTTAGGCTTTCTGCTGCTGGGGGAAGGGAGACTTGAGTCAGCATGGTGGGGACATTACCCAGCTCCCTCGGGTGCCGGAGCCCCCCATGCCTTTTCTTGGGGGGTATAAACCCAAAGGGGGTCGTAGCCAGCCAGCCGGGAGAGGGACCTCTGCCCGGTGCTGCCGGGTCCCATCCTCCTGTGGGAAGCCCAGGTTAGAGCGGGGAATCCAGGCCAGCAGATCCTTTGAGGACCTCAAGGCTTTTCTGTGGCTACCTCAGCTGTCCGGAGGCTGGTGGCATTTCCTTACGGAGCCCAGCACACCTCTGGCCTTGGCGCACCTGCGACAGGGAGAAACAAGGTTTGCTCGCCAAGGAGAGACGCGAAACCCCTGTCCTCGAGACCACAGCGGCCCACGCTGAGCTGCGACACTGGTTATGCAGGAGGACATGGCTAGAAACGCTGCGATTGTGCCTTTCTCAGCCTTTTGACACCCCTCATGAGACGACAATCTCTAGGAAGAGCAGTTCTAGCCCAAAGTGCTTGGCTGGTGCACCGAGCTCAAAGCCTTGGCCAGCTGGAGGTGGCTCTTCATCCCTGCCCTTTGCTCCCACGGCCCCTGTTCCTCCCTTGTTAAAAGCCGGGGCACCGCGCCTTTCTGCTTTGGTACTGGGTGTCACCTGGCCTCCGTGACTTTCTTTGTCACATCGGCTGGATTTTGGATCGACTCAGAGCAAGCAAATGCGTGAAATGAGTGTGATAAACATGCTTGTTGGTTTTAGATAGGCATATGTATACAGACACACACATTCATATGATTGTATATTTGCTATGCATGCATAGGGATGTGTGCCTTATATATATTCAATTACGATGAAGCATTTTTAACTTCTCAGGGCTGGTGTTCCAGGCCCAGCAGCATTTCCCCAGGGAAAAAACCACTCGAGCTAATCCCTTCCAGCTAACGAGTGGCAAGGGCATGCTCTGGAGGAGCACACAGGGAGGGGATTTGAGCTGAACCCTCGTTCTCATCCCAGGTGAGTCCTTCAGCCATCGGCTGGAAGAAGGGGAGGAGAGGTTCCTCCCTCCCCTCCAGCCATTTTGCGGGCGATCGGCAGTGCCTGCCTTCCCACGCAGGCTCCACGAAGGAGAAAGGCGGGGGAGCACCTGGTTTGTGAACGTGGCTGCGGCTTTGGTGTGAGATAAGAGAGGAGCAGCTCAAAGCTGTCACGAACCGCACCGCTCTGCACACACCCGGGGCTGGATGCAGCCGAGCCGAGCATGGCAGCGGCTGCCCGGCCGCAGGGCCGACCCTCTCGCACGCTACGTGGAGGGGTAGCGTGCTTGGGCTGGCTAGAAAAGCACAATGCTGCGAAAAATGCTCACAACTGGCCAAACCAACCTGATTCCACATCTCAGCCTGCCAGCAGGATGCTCTGTCCCATCCCAAAGCCGTGCTACTGCAAAAGCAGCACCAAAACCGCTGCCAGGCACTGTGAGCTGAGGTTTGGAGACCAGCTCTGCAAGAAGCAGCTTGACCAGAGCCCGTAGCTTTAGCAATCCAGCAGCATCACAGGATAAGGTAGGACCACGGGACAAAAATCCTGGCTGAACTTGGACTGGAGAGAAAAAGTGCTGTTTTCTGAATGCTTCCTCCTTACACGCACACAGCCCTGCCACTGCGGTCCAAGTAGCTGGGCTGCTTTGCCATACACCGAGAGAAAGCGGTCTCTAAATCCCCCCCAGCCCCCCGAAAACCCAGACTGCTGCTCGCTACCTTCCCCAGAGCAGATGACAATCTCCAGCGATCAGACCACGCTCCTTCGTTAGCCTTCACATGCCTATAAATAATATTCCATAAAATGCAAATCGAAATAAAACGTAAGTGCTCAGGGCACATTTCCCTCTTCCTCTATAACACACTCAAAGGGTTTTTTTTAAAAGGCTATGGTTTATTGGCCTGAACTTGCAACGTTTGGCAATGGGTCCTTGCTACTAATTTAGACGCAAGCATGTCAGCGTGTTAATTACAGGCTGTGCGTGCGACGAGCAAAGCACAGCGATACCGCCGGCTCGAGAGACACTCCAGCTACTGCCTGCAACACACCGGCGGGCAGCGGGCGAGCTCTCCAGGCGCCAGGCTTTGAACCCCCGGGTCTCCGACAGCGCTCCGCAGGGCTGGGCCCCCGCAGCCTCAGCGTGTGGGGCTGCGAATCCCTTACGACGCAAATCCCTTACGATGCGAATCCCTTACAACGCGAATCCCTTACAACGCGAGCCCCTCGGCGGTGCCGGCCCCGGCCCCGGCCAGCGAAATCCGCAGCCCCGCGGAGCCAGCGGGGCATCCAAGCAACCATGACCGACGCGCTTTCATCTTCGCTGGGCCTTGGGCTTAAAGTCTGGCCTAAAATAAAGCCCCAGCTTTCCCCGACCAGTCTGAGGCTACAGAAAAAAAAAACAAACCGACACAACCCCAGAAAAGAAAACCCACTTGTGTATTTTGTCTCTGTGTTATCTGGGGGCGGTTCGGCCTCCCCAGGCTGTGGCAACCAGACACCGGGCTGCCCCGCTGCATCATGTCGGCCTCTCTTTTCCCGTGGCCCCCAGCAGCCCCCGGGGAGACGAAGCCCCTCCATCCCCGCTCCCCGCACGGGGCCGAGGCGGCCGCCGCCGGGCTGAGGCACGGAGCTGCCTGCCCGGGTGCGGTTCCCGCCGGGGCCTCCTCCTTAACCACCGCCGCGTTGTCCACGGCCCGGCCCGCCGCGGGGCTCGGCGGCGACCCCGGCTCCCCGCAGGGCCCAGGGCAGCGGCCCCGGAGGCGCCTCCGCGGCCGCCGGCTGAGGGGAAGCCCGGGCCGGGGCCCGTCCCGCCACCGGCAGCGGGCGAGGGCCGGCGGGCCCGCGGCGGGAGGAGGCCGCTAGAGGGAGCCGCGGCCTCGCTGCCGCCCGCGCTCGGCGGGGGGAGCCGCCAGGCGGGGACCGGCTCCCGGCGCGGCGGCAGCGGGCCCGGGCCGCCAGCGCGGCGGGGAGCCCTGCGCCGTCCCAGCGCCCTCCCGGCGGGGTCCCTCCTCAGCGCCATCACCGCAGGGCTGCCCCTCCATCTCGGTCCTCACCTCAGGGCTGCCCCTCCATCTCACCTTCACCTCAGGGCTGCCCCTCCATCTCGGTCCTCGCCTCCGGGCTGCCCCTCCATCCAACCTTCACCTCAGGGCTGCCCCTCCATCTCATCTTCACCGCAGGGCTGCCCCTCCATCTCGGTCCTCACCTCAGGGCTGCCCCTCCATCTCACCTTCACCTCAGGGCTGCCCCTCCATCTCGGTCCTCGCCTCAGGGCTGCCCCTCCATCCAACCTTCACCTCAGGGCTGCCCCTCCATCCAACCTTCACCTCAGGCCTGCCCCTCCATCTCACCTTCACCTCAGGGCTGCCCCTCCATCTCGGTCCTCGCCTCAGGGCTGCCCCTCCATCCAACCTTCACCTCAGGGCTGCCCCTCCATCTCGGTCCTCACCTCAGGGCTGCCCCTCCATCCAACCTTCACTGCAGGGCTGCCTCTCCATCCTATCTCCCTCACCACAGGGCTGCCCCGCTATCTTAGCCCTCATCTCACGACTTCCCCTCCATCTCATCTTCACCTCAGGGCTGCCCCTCCACCTCAGGGATCCATGCGAGCTGGAGCCACACAGCCCCAGGGCCGCCAGCCCGTCCGGGGGCATCGGCCCTCCTGCCCTGCGTCCGAGGAGATCCCCGCTGAAATAGCCCCGGCAAGGTCCAAATAAAACATCGCCGTTAATACCCTCCATAACCACCTAACTCAGCAGCAAAGCAGCCCTCCGTCACGCTCAGCCAGCCATCAAACGGCAACCCGGAGCAAGCAACGTGCTAAGCAAATGCCAGGGAAATCGGAGCAGGTGAAGCTGCACCCTCAGGCCCCGTGCTGCCTTCGCAACCCCAGCCGAGAGCGGGCTTTAAAAATCCCATCTCGTGTCGCCCAGCACAGAGCCCAGCGCATCTCACACACATCTGCCTGGGAGGATTTACTACGGTTTGCCTCGCTTACTCGCCGTCCAGCCCCCATTCGCTTTTTTGGACCCTGGCAATCTGAGCTTGAGTATTTCAGTTGTCCAGTTGCCAATCAAAATATTTGAAGGAAATGTTTATTTTCTTCTCGAAATCACACCAGCTGCTGCACTAACTGAATAAGCCCATTTAGCTGTAAGAATTTAACCATTGTAAGAGTGAATTGAGTCCCCCAACTACTCCAAAATCTGACCCAATCTATCAGCGGAAATGTCAATGTTTTGGATGGGAGTTTGGGGAAGTGTGGAATGCGTATTAAATAAAAGCCATGTAAAGGTCAAAGCCCTGATTAGTAATGCCACTGTCTCCTCATTAGGGCTGTGCTGCCCAGGGGACCGCGGAGGCCGGGACACACCCTGTTATTTAATTGTGCAGCTGCAATTTGCACCTTTTGAGGACCCCCAAGTCCCCCCGCATGCGGAGCCGGATAGAAACAGGCTTTCAAAGCCGCTCAGCCCCTTTCCAGATAAAACAACCGCGCTCAAGTGACACAGCAGCTTTCTTTTCGCCTCGGAGACAACATGGGTCTTTTCTTGGGTGGATGGCAAGGAGATAAACGCAAAGAGCTGCCTTTGAGCGCCCGCGCGGCGGTGGGCGCTAAACCTCGGCTGGTTCGCGGCAGAGCCGGGCAGGGCGGCGAGGGCTGGTCGCACGCATGGAGGTGGGGAGGCTGGTTCGTGAGGCTGCCGACCACAGAGGTTTCTCTGGGTGTGTTCAGCCGCCTCCCTTGAGACCATGCCGCGTTTGGGAGCTGCCTTGGATGGAGTGAAACTGGTCCCTGCGCCCTTGCTGGGTCAGGACTGGTGGATCTGCTCCGAGTTCCCTGGAAGCCTTCGTGGAGCCGAGGCAATGGATCCTGCAAGAGGTTTTTAAGGACTAACGGCACTGATGTGCAGCCATCCCAGTGAAGCAGTGGGGGCTTCCACTGCCTCCTAACCCAGGAAAATATCTATTCCGCCTGGAGAGAGGAAAGGGCAGCAAAAGCAACGCCAGGCCCTCTGCAGCGCTGCAGCATGGAAAGAGCTTTGAGGGCCAGCTAAACAACAAGCTCACCCAGGGCATGTGCGCAGAGCACTGGGGCTCGACGTACGGCAGCAGCAGGAGATCATCAGATCATCCGGGGCCGCGCAGTGACGTACGGAACCGGAGCGACTCCACAGCACCCAAGATATCCCTCCCTGGTCCCCCTTTTAGAGATGTGGGGAACATGCAGAGGCTTACTGAATAAAGCCAGCAATAAACCTGCGTGTACATTACACAACACACACAAATACACCAAGTGTGTGGTACACACGGAGAGAATAAGGGAAATTTAAAGGGAACTTGATAGCGTGGAACTCTCCAAGTGTATAGAGTGTATAAATATCTTCAGCTTGGCCATATATCACCGATTTATTTATATGCATATATGTGCCTTGCAAAATTGTCATGAAAAATCTAGCCCCGGGGAAAAAAAAAACTCCTTTCCTGTCTTACGCGATGACGATTGACGACAACGTAAACACTAATGATACTTTATGCTTCTGTATATAATACGCATGCATGTGCGAGATGGAGCGTGGACAGAAATTCTCTCTCTGTATGTACCTTTGGCTAGTTTTTCTCCACTAGTTTCTGCGATGCTTGGACCTCCAAGTTGTCCTTCAGCATTTTCCTGACCTCTCTTCCTCTCTGCTTCCTTCCCCCGATCATGACGGCTCCATCTGGGAGCACGGAGAGGCAGGTGGCCAAAGATGGGGAGAACCTGCTCGGTACGGGAAGGTGCACGGGATGCATGTGATCTCTGAAGACCCAGCTCATCTCTAGAGAAGGCGCCGTTCTCCTCCCCACCCACGCCTGCAGGCACGCTCTCACACCTCTGTCACATATGTGAACAAGTTCACTTGTTTCCAAGTCAGAGCCAACTAAAAAAGAAAATGGCCCTTTCCTCCCACCCCACGAAAAATAGAGCAAAATTTATTTTGGGGGAGGAGGGGAGGTGTTGAAAAAAAATGAGGGTGTGAACAGCATCCGTTGTTACACGCCCATGGAGCAATTGTTCTGTATCTGATATAACCAGCTCACGAACTGGGTGCAAGTACTTCCTCTGCAGAGTTTGAAAAAAAAAAAACCCAAACCCCAAACCAAAACACAACAACACACACGTCGCTTATCACAGTATCACCAGGCACCACCTCAAGGCTGCCGAGCACGTCTGCTGCTCAGTTTTCTAATTCTCTCCAAATACCGTGTGCTGCCGTGCAGGCACGCACTCAGCCCCCAACCCTACCCCGGTGAGCATCGCAAACCTGAACTCCGCTCTCCTGGGTCCTCTCCCAGCGCTTTCAGCCCCCAGATATGCTGGGCGATGGCCTCCCGGTCTATGCAGGCGGGCAGGGCAGGCAGGCAGGGAAATTCCCAGGTATTCCCAGCTCAGTGAACCACGCACCACATCTTACCCTCCTCTGCAAACCCTTCAAGGTCCATCGGGATGCTCCCAGCCATTCGTTGGACCCATCCTGCCCTTCTGGGGAAGACCCTGCTTCTAACCTCCAGCCCGGATGTATTCAGGGCCGCTTCAGCCCCATCGCCTGTGCCAGCACTGTCCTTCATAGCTTACATTAGCTCCTCTCCCTCCCTATGTTTACCCCCTGGATGTATTTATACAGCGCAATCAGCTCGCTCCCAGCCTGCCTTTTGCTAGACTAAACACGCCGGGCTCTCCCAGCGTCCCCTCCCGCACAGCCTCCCTCTTCCCTCGCCATCCCCAGCGCCCTCGGCTGCCCGCAGCCCCCGCCCGGCACCGCATCAGGCTCAATCCCCGCCGCTCCGTCCCGCAGCGCTAATGACCGAGCTAACGGTGCTAACTGGAGCGGGTGGGTGGGCTGGAAGGGAAATGCTGCCTTGATTGCAGGCACTCCCTCTGGCCTGCCTGCGCTTTGCTCTTTACCTGTATTCAAAGGGTATTAAAAAAAATTAACAAGCCCTGACTACATAAAAGGAAGTTGCTGAATTTACAACCCAGCCTGCAGCTAGACCACCTTGCCTGCCGAGCAGGTTTGGACCAGGCCAAGTCTGCCATGGGAAACCCACTGCGGAGCGGCAGGCTGATCGGGGAGGCTGATGGGGCGATAGGAGACAGGGCTCCAGCCCTGCTCTGCCGCTCCTGCGCTGCGCCGCGGCCACGCAGCCCGGCAATGCGGGCAGTGCCCTCCTGCAGTGGGACCCCGGGCGGGAGCCTCCCCGTCGGCGCTCTGAACCTGGCATTGAGAATCCCAGCACAGTGAGAATCCCGCGTCAAAGGCAGGATGGCATCCCTGGAGCCTGAGGCAAATCCAGCCAGGCTCGTTGCAAGCTCGTCTGCTATTTCGCTCAT
Organism: Platalea leucorodia; assembly: GCF_965183815.1. Classification (NCBI taxonomy): domain Eukaryota; kingdom Metazoa; phylum Chordata; class Aves; order Pelecaniformes; family Threskiornithidae; genus Platalea; species Platalea leucorodia. Next base: position 8,989,648 of record NC_138840.1, read on the forward strand.
CTGCTCTTTGGTAGGAACGGCAGCGCTTCGGCACCCTGAGCAGTGGCTGGGAGACGGAGGCGGCTGCACATCAGCGGCAAAAGCAGCGGTCGCGGGTGCTTGGACTCTCTCGCGGGGGATGCTCCCGGCCAGCACTGGCCTGCGGTTCAGCTTTGACTGTCACACGCCAAATTCATTTAAGGGACATCCACCGCGCAGCGGGCAGATGTAATTGAGGGGAGCAGCAAAGCAGTTTAAAGATAGGCACAGAAGCCTGCGGAGCCTGAAAGCAGGCAGGAAACCCATCTTAAGCGTGTTCCTTCCTTTGAGGCTGAAGCTGAATCCCACAATATGTTTTCTTCCCACTAATGCTTGCCTAGCTTCCTTTGGAAACAATTTCGTCTCTGCCCATGCTAGAATGTTTTTATCCATTAAGAAACGGATATTTTAAAGAAACCATAAGTCGATCTGGACAGGGATTAGGAAGCAGCAATTCAGTGTATTTGCTGGGCCCATAATTCAGGACTTAACCTCAGAGCAGCCACGTTGCATTTCGGAAACAATAGGGCACTCGCTGCCTATGCCAAGAGGCTTCTTAAAAGTAATGTAATACTTTAAAAATGTATATTTAAAAAGAAAAAGAGAGAGAGATTTTACTTTAAATGCATATGGTGAAGCATTCTGCTGATGGCTGGCCTATGTTAAAAACGTTGCACTGGCTTTAAGTAATGAATTGGAAATCGAGCTGGTTAAAGCTGAGCAGTTTCCCCGTCAGGAGATCTGAAAGCTCTTCACCAGCAAAGACAACGTCTCCCAGACCGTTCAGCAGACACTGAGGCTGGGAGAGGCCAGGATGGAGTTTGCAAAAGGATCCAGCGTTTACTGTTCTCCCTGTGAAGTCAAGGGGATTTGATTTCGCTGGAGCAATATGAAGAGTGTGCAAGGGGATGCTAAGTGCATTCATCAGAACAGCTTGCTCTGTTGCTGAGTAGATCAAATTTAAAATCACTTTGCAATTGTCCTCGTGTACACAAGGCCCCTACATGTTGCCGGACAATGCACACAATTGCTTTTGAGTGGTTGAAGATGTTTCCACCACAAAGCTAGAACACAGGAGCCGGCTGCGTGGGCGGTCCTCCTCTGTTGCAATGGGAATAAAATGGTTCAGCATGAACCACTGCTGAAACACGGGCAAGGGCAAAGCGTCACGCGGAGAACTGGGGGCTGCTGGGACCATCCCCGTTCTCCCCAGGAGGACGTGCGTCTGTCACCATCCCACCTCCCCGGAGCAAGGGGGCCCCGAGAAGCAGCCGAAGGCGGGCAGAGGCAAGTTCCTTTAACATCTTGCTTCACTTTTGAGAGCTACTTCGTTTTTTTTTAAGCTAGAAGACAAAACTCGAAATGAAGCAAGCACGCAAGGCTCTGGCTTCGCGTGCCCCGTAATAAGGAACCATTTCAAGCCATCCTAATGACAGCTTGGTGTCTCGCTGTGGAGACGGGAGAGCCGGGATTTCAAAACCTCAGATTTTCCAGACCTCACTGGAGAAGTATTGGGCCAAATCCTCAACGGAGGCAAACGGCTCTGCTCTGCTGAGGCCAGGAAAGCAGCACTGGCTGACGCTAGGTGAAGGTCTGCCTGTCCTACCTGCCCGGCTACCGGGTCAGATTCTCATCACAGCTACACTGGGGTGAACCCAGAATTACCCTATTTTCCCCCCAAAGTAGTGGAAATGGGAATGAAATCTGGTGCATGAAGGGCTGCAAAAGTCTGTCCCGCTGGCAGACAGGCATGGGAAGGGATTGATTCTCTGCCCATCTGCACGGGGTAAGGCCAGACTGAAGCCACTGAAATACGCTGACACTGGGCAGTGGGAAACCAGCACGAGAGCAGGATCTGACCCGCTCGGCCACGGTGCTGAGCACGCTCTCCTCCCATGTTTCCTGGCATGCCCTTCAGAAACGATCGGTTTTCTCTTACCGGGAGGTTTTTGGTTTGAGACCATTTAACCTCAGGATGATCGTTTTACGTGGGGGCTATTTATAACCTCCAGGGGCTGCTTTACTGAAAGTCTTCTGCAAATGGCTGAGGGCCAGATTCCTCCCCCGTTTACACCAGCGTCCTTGCTGTGATCTCCACCGCGGCCGCAGCCTTCGCTCCCAAGGAGGAAAGGCTGGAGTGGGCCAGAGCAAACACACCTCCAAAGGACCTCCATTCCTCCCAAAGATAACCGCTGTCTCCTACGCGCCCGCCTGCGTCAAAGCCCAAACTCCACGTGCTGCGTTGGGGGATCCGAGGTGCCTGAATCCCCCCTCGGTGGCCGAGGCTGTTTCTGAGCATCTCAGCTCCCCAGCCTGGTTTTGCCAGAAGCGGATTAGGAAGCGCTTGTGCAAACTGCTTGGTCAGCAGAACCGGGAGGCCAACCACCTCCGGCACACGAGCGGAGGGCTGCCGGGCGTAGGTGCTCGCAGAGGGAAAACCTGCCTCCCCCGGCCCCCTTTAATCCCTGCACAGAGTTGCAAAGATGCTAAAAGGCTGGGCAGCACCCAGGTAAAGGCCAGCAGGGGCCGGATGGACTCCAGCCTGCCCCCTTCGTCCCGCCTAACCAATATCTCGTTATGCTTTTTGCTAATCGCCTTCTCGTGTGTGTTACCTAAGAACGTGCCAAGTCGCGAGAATTACAGGCCTGTTAACTCCTGTATTATTCTTGGCACAGGCCAGGCTCCACTTGCTTGGGTAAAAATTATGATCTTTGTGAATAAGCTGTGTGTGTGAGAGAGAAAGAGGGGTTTTTTTACTATTATTATGATTGGTTATACTCAGCGTTGTGTCAAAAGGACGGGGCTGAGATTAAAATTACTGAGCTGATTCTGCTCCCAGTTACGCGGGTAAGAACCCACAGTAATTTTAAGACAGTTCCTCCAACTTGGGAACAAGGGAGCCAAGAGCAGAGCGCGCACGAACTGCCTTTTGCAGCATTCCTGATACTTTGGATCCACTCCGCAGGAATGATTTTAGATGGCTAATTTTGTGTGTCTCCACTCCTGCTGTCACTTGACATTTGGGAATTTGGCACGGACGGCAGCTTGTGGCCAGTTTCATTTTTTTCTTGTTGAATTTGTGTCATCACCTGATTCTTTGCTCCAAACGACGCTCTTTGGGTTTCTGGCACTACAGGGGACTGTGCTAATTTAAAATACGCATCTTTTTTTCTTCCCCCAAGAATCTCTTTCTTTATTAAGCAGCCAATGGGACGAGCCTATAAAACTCTTTCTCTCTCTCCCTCTTGCTTTTTTTAACAAAAATCAAATGATAATCCTACACAAAATGCCCGGGTTCTTCTCATAAACCGTGCTAATATCAATGAAAATTCCAAGCATAAAGATTTGCATTTCAATGAGAAATAAATTAAATTTTCACTGTAATTTTGGGTTGGGAGGAGCGGGGCAGCTTTTACAGTTCGGGTAACGTTTTCAAACATGTTTTTGCGCCCGAGACACCCTCTTTGCCAATGACACTGAGGTTTTCAAACGTCTGCGTCACTTCTGAAAATGCAACACAAAGGCTTTTGGAACTTTTCATATGATGCCTTCCAAGAAGGGCCACTTTTCACCAAAACTCAAAATGCAAACAGCTTAAGTACTATCCCTTAAATGCTCGTTAGCATTTCTGCTGATTTTCAAAGGAAGATACCACCGAGATTAAAAATGCATGGAAAAGGAGCACGTCTCCGGTGTGGACAGGAGAACGGTCCCTCTCCATACGTCCTGGTGGCGCCTGGCTGCGCTGAGAAGCGCAGAAAGCCGGGAGCAGCAAAGCAGCTGGGTACTTTCCAATGCAATGCTTAGTCTGGGGCTGAAATTCAGGTGCACGGGAACGAGCAGACTGACCTCTCTTGGGTAACTCCGGTGGCAATTCCTACCTCTTTCCTGGCAAGAAGCTACGATGCAGATTCACAGGGAACGCCCCGGGGCTCAGCTACGCCGATGGCAAATATGGGAAGAGCAAAGCCTCTGTGTGTGTGTGTGTGTGTGTGTGCGCACGCGTGCGCCCATGCAGGTGTGCATACGTGTGGGGAATTATGCTGGAGCTGGGTGATGGATCACCAGACTTGGCATAAACACAATGCAACAAGATAAGAAACCATTTGGATTAGCATGTAAAGTATAATACACCCTTTCTAGTTGATGCTAAACCGTCTACGCGGGTGCCTTCATGTCAAAGAAGCTACTGGAGTCAAAGTATGTTGCTCTGATCTCCCTCGCTTTCCTGCTGAAACTCAGTTTTTCCTAAGACCCCGTATCTGATGGCACACAGAGTGAAATCGCCTGGGTTTATGACTTGGCAGCTGTCTGCTGATTTAATGGGTGCAAAAAGGCTTCCAGGGTCAAGAACCCAACCAAACCCCTCCCTGGCTTGTCCCCCGGCAGGGCTCCGTACCCAGGGGAGAGCTGGACTCCAGCCCTGAGACCCCATCCAGCGGGAGGCTCGCTCAGCCGGGACGGCTCCGCTCCCTGCCCAGCCGTGTCGGGAGCACGAGGGTTGGGGGTGCGACGCCAGGCTGGGGCACCCACCCAGTTACCTTGTATTGGAGTCTGAGCCTGGGACCCAAAGTGGCTTGGGGTGCTGAGGGATCCGCGGGGGTTGGGTGTTGTTGGGGTGACTCTCATGGACTGGCGCAGCCGTTCCAGCTCCCCGTAGCGGTCGGTGAAGGGTTTGGCTTGGTCTTCTAGCTTTTGTCTGTGCCCTGGAACATGATAAGAGAGTCTGATATCTAATCAGTTACCCTTTGGCTAGAGCGCCCTGGTTAAACACAAAGTCAGCGCAGCCTCCATCTTCGCGGTTTGCTGTTATTCGCACGGGGAGTGCGTGGCGGCCCCGGCGGAGATCGGCTCCCCGGGGGCTTTGCATGGCACACGCACGCGGGAAGAGCTCGCGGTTCAGACAGACGAAGCCTGCTGAAGAGGGGACACAGACTGACCCATGCGGGAGCCCCAGATCGCCCGGCAAGTCAGCGTTCATCAAGGAGCGGGACGTGGGTGCCAGGGTCAGGATGCCCTGTGCCGTGCCCGAGCGACCAGCCTGTACCAGCCCTCACTCGCTCCCAACAAGGAGGGGAGACACGTGCAAGGCAGGAGAAACCCCATCTCCTGGCAGGGTGGTGACTGAGGAACCAGCAAAGGAAACATTGAATTTTAAGTATTTTCTACCGAGTTTGCTCGGTGCACAAAGAATAAACTCTCGCCTTACTCCAGCCCCCTCCCCAGCTCTGCCCACCCAGCGGGGCCGGAGCCAAGCAGGGCTGGAGAGGGTGCAGGAGGAGGGAAGGGAGCAGCCTGCCACGGCACCGCACCTTGGCCATCTCACTTTGCTGCTTTCTGTTCCTCTTTTCCTACCCGTAAAATGGGGAGACTATTCACCTACCTGCCCCAGGCAGGGCAGCAACTAATGAGCGTTTGTAAAGCACTCCCAGCTCCTTAGGTAGCAGCTGCTGGAACAGGGCAATAATTATTAAATTTATGCTAATTGTCCCGAGGCAAGAGGCGCATGAAATACACTTGATACATAACTTTCGCATTTTACTATATTAATCATCGCCGAACAGCTTCACTCTCTCTGGGCCGGATTCCAGTCTCAGTTACACCCGCACAAAGCTGGAGGGACTCCAGAGAAGCCGAAGCTACTTCAGTTTTACATCAGTGCCGGGTTCAGACCTCGGATTCTCCTCGCTCTTTACCTGCCGCAGCAGACGGCCATGCAGCAGCCCCAGCTCTCTGCACCTGTCAGGCAAGGACCTTCCCCAGGTGGCAAACGCCTTACCCCAGCGTAATCGGGAGCAGAGCTCGGGGGCACTGGAGGTGTGCAGGCACGCCGGGGAGGTAGGAGAGGAGCTGGGAAGAAACCCTTCTGCAGCTCTTCTGAGAGCTGAGCCTTATCAGATCCAGCCCTATGGCCAACATCCACCAAGCCAAGCTCAGTTCTCGGTGGCTTTTAAGAAAAGCGATGCACTTGCAACGTGAAAAACGCAGCCACCTCTTGTTCGCACCCCCCTTCCCTCCCCCCTTCACATCTGCGTGGCGTGAGCTCGGTGTCAATTTATAGCCAAGTCACAGAAAGTCCCCAGACTTCCCCCTCTTTAAATCTGATGTCTGATATCTTCTGATCTTGCATTTGCTTGGCTCGTCGCGCTCAGGCTGCACTTGCCAGGCTGTCTGCAGAGACGCCGGACGGCTTGGACGGGAGGGGAGAGCATCGACTCCGGAGGGGACCTCGCGCTCCCAGCTGAGCTCCCTGCCACGGCAGCGCTCCGCGGGGGTCCCGACAGCAAACCGCCCCAGCCACAGTTTTTGAGGGGCTTTCACCCTCCTCTGGGAGCTCCGCATCCAGGCCAGCCCCACCGCCCCCCCCCGCTATAATCCCAGGTTCCCGCCTGTGTAAAAGTCCAAACTGCACAAAAATGTGCTGACGCCAGAGAGCGAAACTCGGTAAGGACGAACTCCCAGCAGAAAGCAAAACCCAGCGGTATTTTGAAAATGTATTTTCCCTGCTGTGTGAAGTAAACCAAGGAAACCTCAAATCAACACCATAAACGATCTCTTCTAATCTCTGTCCGTCCCTAGACCTCGGGCATCTCTGCGTTATCTGAGGGCCTTCGGGGACGTGAGCAGCATCCGTCACACGGTATTGGTGCTTGCCCCAAGGGGCAAAGCGTGTGCAGTGAGGTGTCTTGTTTTGGTCCACATTTTATTATATCAGTATACATTTGAGCACAGAAGAAGAAAAATAGGTTTACGTTTTTCCCTTCAGCAGTTTTCTCAGGCAGCGCTTAGCAGAGAAGCCAAAAGAACTTCAAAGATCAAAAGTTCCACAGAAATTTAATGGAAATTAAATTCTCTGCCTCTATCTCAGCTGAAACCCTATCCTGCGGTAGTATCTGGCATGTGACGGAGAAAATCCTGAAAAATAAATCAAGTGACCTCTATGCTGATAATGTGTTTGAAGATTATTCAGCCGTACGACTTAAGCGAGGGCTTCATGTGGCTGCATCATGCTGCGCTGTGGTCGCCCCGGTCCCCATGCTGTCTGAGCGCGGGCACCGCCCCGTGGGGTTTTTAAGCCTCAAGTAAATAGCAGTGCTGTACTTACACCCTCTAAAAGGGGCTGGTTTGTGGGGAGACCCAGCGATTACCAGCGCAACCCCCAAAAGCCTAAAACTGTCCCGATAAAAAGAAAGTAGAAAACGTGAGGCAAGTATAAGGCAAGGCAAACACAGGGGCTCATTTAGGAGTGAAAGCCCAGAGCTGCGGTGGGATCAGGACCCTTCCCGGCTCTCCTAGACCCTCTCCGGTTCGTATCCCACCCCGTCGACACGGGTGGGACCGGGCAGCACTAAACTGTAGGAAACAAGGCAGTGCACGAGTTAAACCCCGCAGCTGGGGCCGCCAGCCCTGCTGGGTGCAGGCTGTCTCCCCAGGACTTCCTGCCACTTGTCACTTAGAGCTGGGGACGTCAGACTTTGTCACGCAAGAGAGAATCGCTATTAATGGGTTTCTTTCATCAGAACAACCTGAGCTTTTTAATTTCTGCAGCGGTTGGCTTCATTAAAAGCCCTTCCCCATCTACCCACAGCTGTCATGGAGAGGAAACCAATGCCGTCAAGCGAACAATAGCTCATACCTTAGAGAAGAGGAAGGTGGTTTCTAGCTTAACCCAAGGGCTGACTCAAAGCCTCCTGAAGCCAGTGGGTGGATTTTCAATCGACTTCAAACAGCTCCAGACCTCATCCCAAGAAATCTGTCTGAGAAGTCTTAATCACCCCGACCTGTGAATTTTTGGGGCACGAAACCTGCTGTTGGGTTGGAGGTTTTGCACGGCGTTTCCAGCTGTGCTAGCACTGGCTTGCAGGTCAATATTTATGGAAACAACAGTCCTTAGTACTAGAAAATGATGGCAGCTACTGACCTTAGGCACTTCTTGTCAACAGCGCGAGGGTTTTAACGCTGGATCGGGTTTCCGAATCAGTTAACTCCAATATTGAACATGACATGATGTAAACATTGACAGATCACCTACGATCCTGATGTAATAACAAGATCTGTATCAGCATATCAAACAAACGATCCCATTGAACACTTCCCAGCTGGAAGAGCCGATGTGAATTTGACACTTTAGGCCAGTAATAAGAAGCATACTGGAAGTTTTGGGTGTTTTCTTGGAATGCAGACAGCGAAACAGTGTGTGCCGCACTGGAGCTCAGGCCCTCAAAGCTATGATTTAACGACATGCTTTCTGCATTAAAACATTTCAAAGACCAAACAGACGCTGCTCTTCCTTCTAGGAGTGTGCAACCTGACGTGGCTTCCAAAGCTGGGACCTGGAGGGGGTTTCCAGGCTGGGGGGGTGTCCATGGTGTTCACCAAAAGCAGCTTATTTCCACAGATTACTGAGATGCAGAATATAAAGTTGATCAAAGGTAGAAAGGGGCTCCAGGAATTTCATGGCTTGAGTGATACCAAAATCTCAGAGCTGGCAGATTTGACTTGAACAAACACCCTCCGGGGTGCCTGGGGGTCACGGTCCCCTGATTTAGCTGTGTTTAGATGCATATGGGGTTGCTGTCGGGAGAGGCAAGGAGCTGCACAGCCGGCTCTCTGCCCTCGGCGGGTTGGAGTTTGGGTGTCACGTCCATCCCCGTCCCCCGCCGTAGCCTCATGCTACCAACGGCCGGGAGAGCAGATGGTGGGAAGTGGCTTGGCCCTCCCCAGGCGCCTTGCTGCGAAACACTGGCGGCAAGCTGGAGCGAAGGAAACGCGCAGCGTTTCAGCTCGGAGGGGGGATGTTCATTAACACACGCATTTGCAGATCATTTCCTTAGCTCCACTGAGGAGGAGACATGAACCAGGAGACGGTAGTGTGGGCTGGGGCAGCAGCTCGAGCCGAGCCGTCAGTGGCCGCAGAGGCCCCCGCTCGTCCACCACGAAAGCAAGGCTCCAAGCATCCCACCGGCAAGCTCCCCCCATCCTTCACCCAAGGCTCTGCTCAAATACGACCAGCCAAACTCCACGGCTTAGCCGAGAAGGAGCTCACCAGGAGCAGCCTGTGCAGCCATGCCGCACACAGCCCAGTGGCTTAGTCTCTACACGTCCGTGAGAATGGACCACAAAAAAGCGATCAGCAGTGGATAAAACTCCGGCTCAATGCGCAAAACACCTTTCAAATCCCTCTTATAGCCCTCAAAATAGGTACTTCAGAGAGACACGCCAATCCTCTACAGAGGGTTGAATTTTTTCCCAGTCTGAGTCTCGGCTAGACTATCAAGTCCCAGCATGTGCTCCAGAAACAAGCCACATGTGAAACGCCTGTGTTATGGGAACAGCAGGCCTGTCCCTTACAGCAGATGTTGGGGTGGTTTCATCTTTGCACACCTATAACGCAAGACGTGAACGCCCCTCAGGTCTTCCCTGGAAACCCACCTGCGGCTCGAGACTCGCCATGGGAAATTCCTGGCCAAGAAGAATTTGGTGGAGCCCCATGGCCAGCGAAGGAGGGAGGGGAGGACAGCGTGGAGACGGGAACCAGGCTGCCCGCGGTGCCGGCAGCTGGACGGGACTCAAACATGACGTCTCCACGGAGGAGGATGGAGATCTCCGCTGAGCTCCGGTGAGCAGCAGCAGCCGGCAAGTGCCAGCGCTGCTTCAGCCCACTTCTAAAGCTGAAGCCCAGAAGTTCACAGGAGGGAGCGGGAGGAAAATGTTAGAAGGAACTGTCTCTTCTGCTGCCGAACAAAGTCAAGCACAGATAACTCATTATTCACATGTTTGAAGTTGGCCTGCTTACGCCATTTGGAAAGAGAATCAGTCACGGCGAGGCTTTGCTTTGGTTTCCTCTGGCTTTCGTGAGACACTACCGCTACTGTCTTTCTCCAGCTTGGAGAGAAAGGGGAGTGTGTCGCAATGCGCCTCGGCTCGCATGTCCTGGCAGAGGATTTACACCGACTTGAACAACGAAAGGAAAATAATATTTAAGGGGGTGGGGGAGAGAATTAAAAAAAAAAAAAAAAAAGGGGCTGCTAATTTATAAAGCTTTTTTAGCTGGTGGTGGTCTGAGATGAATTGGCTGCCTCTAAAAGGATGAAAATAAATATCCCTCTTTTTGAAGGAAATAGGCTGGCTCCCGGCCAGCTGGCAGGAAGCACAGAGATATGTTGCATTTACAGTAGGTTTTTTACTGTCTGAAGCTCCAGCAGCGGGAGAGATGCTCGTTTTAGGCAGCCTGGTATTGATTAGCTGGCTTCGCAAGCCCCTCATCTCCTCTCACTTACGGCTTAGTCCCTCGGCTTTGCCTCTGCCTCCCTCCCTGCCCGCCCTGCGACGGGAGGCCTTCCAAGCAGGGCAGCTTCTGATAAATCCTGTCGTGGCCTTTTATTACACTGGGAGACCCCAAAACTAAGCCCTCTGGAAGGAAAACAAAGCAGGGCATTAATTCAGATATTCAAAGAGAAATCTAGGGTAGCACTTCCCAAAGCTCCTGAGATGCGAGAGCCGTGGCCCACGTTCAAATCAAAAGGAACATCACACCCAAATTTCCACGCAACTTCAGCACAAACCCCTGAAGGACACGGGCTTCCCGTTCCCAGGGTTTCAGCAGGGAGACTGAGCCTTTCTGGATTTGCGAAAGTATTTAAAGCACTTTACAGCGCAGGTAAAGCTGGGGGCATTCTCAGCAGCAGACTGGGTAAAATCCCTCGGGTTTAAGCATTTAGCCCACTCGTGCCTTGCTGAAAATGCCCGCAAGTGCTTTCCCGCATCCTCCATCCTTAAAGACCTCTGAAAATCTGGCTCTGAGACTGCAGAGTGAATTAGGTGGTTTTTAAAAGTTTTGATTTGCAGATCTGAGAATTTCACCCTGTGTGTCACAAACTATCAGATCGGTGCACATCCGCGGGAAATACAGCACCTTTCGTAACAGGGTGCAAACCCACCAGCCTCGCTGACTTCTCTGCAGTTGCTCCCATTTCCAGGAAGGCAAAATTCATTTATGGGCTGCGATCCAGTTCTCAGGGAATTAGGCAAAACCCCCGATTCAAAACTTTCCAAGCTGGGCACTTGGGAGGAAGCAGACAGATCTCAAGTACATCCAGCTGGTATTGCCTCAGCCACGTCTGAGATCAGATTTTCAGCTGCATATATTAGCTGTCACTGCGTAGATCAGTGGAACGATGCCAGTTTACAGTGAGTTAATGCCTGCTATCTAGCAACTTGAAATGGGACCTGCGTGGTACCAGTATAGCTGGTTTTTCCCAGTTAATAACCTGTTCCATTAGGGCAAGCACATCAAATTCCTTTGGGTGACACTGGTTAAGGATTCTCTGCCCAGGATGGGGAGGACCATCTGCCGGGTTCAGACCTGTGCAAGGAATGTGCCGTGGTACAGCTAAGGGATACGAGATGCATCTGGCGCTGTGGGGCCGCGCGGCAGCCGACTGCACGCAGCAGCGTTTTGCCAGCCGGTCCCGTGCTCTCGGTAACACGGCGCAACCCAGATCAGACCCAAACTTTCCCAAGGTTTGAGGATGCTGAGCGCTGGGTTTCCCCTTTGCCCTAGGACAGAGCTGGAGCCGAGCCCTGACATTTGAATGTTAATATCCCCCGATCCCAGCACTGAGCTCCAAGCTCCGTCTCCAGAGACCGGCTGGTATGTCGGGTAATTACAGCTCCCGCCGCGCTTTGCCAGCACGCACAGCGCAACGCTGTAAGCAAGAGCCCCAGAGCAACGCTACCTGCACGGCACCCTTAATCCTCTCTGCAACGCTGCTCCTCCAAAGCCGAGCTGTGCACGGGCTGTGAGCAGGCAGGGGAGCTGCACCGGGCCCGTGGCTGCCTGCTCCCGCGTGTGGTTTTGGGATGTGCTCGGCTGGGAAGCCCCACGCGGGGAGGCACGGCGGCACGGGGCTTGGCCGCTCAGCGTTTCCCGCTGCCGTCATCCTCGGTGCAGGGGCTCGGAGGCTGAGATGGGCACCGGGGCCACTCACCACTTGCTGGGTCCCTCTTCTTCCTTCCCCTCTCTCCCCCCCTCTCCCACTACAGTGCGTAAATTCACTGGAAAGAGTAAGATAAAATAATGCAAAATCATGTCTAAGCACCTTCCGCTGCAGGATATGATTTATCTCTGGCTGATTGCAGAACAGGTGACTGGTCGCCAGCAGCGGAAGAGAAGGGTCTTAGGAACTAAATTTCATCTCGCTCTGAGTCAAATCCCCTTCCTCCCTCCGCCACATCATTAAAGTGATTGGTTGCGCTGATAAGCCCTTTCGAGAGGGAGAAACGAGACGTGTCCTGCCCTGACATCTGATGTGATCTTGCGGTTTTGTTTGATAGTTCTGGTCCTTTAGCTGTTGTCTTCCCTGAAATGAAACTTGCCTTTTAGCATTGACTTTTTTTTTTTCCCTCTTTTCCAGTCCCTGACCCTTCGCACTGTCCTCCTGAGCTCGCAATCCCACCCGAGGGAAGCGGGGCCGTGTTGCATTAATAACCCTGCAACATGCAGTCCCAGCTACAGCTCAATAAATCCTCACCGACAACAACCTCCACATACGTGCAGTGCTCCTGCGTCACCTGCTGCCCAGCGGGTCATTAGATCCACTTTACAAACGGGTAAACTGAGGCACGGGGCGAAGCACTGCCCCTTTGCGAAGGAGCGAAGCTCACCAACAGCCTCGCTGCAACGCTCCCGAATACCCCGGTTTAGTGGCGACGTGGCCGTCACCTGCACCCCGCCCCAGCCCGCTCGTCCCTTTGCACAGCTCCCTTCGGGCCGCGCCGCTGGACCCCGCAGGAATGTCTTTGGCTCCTTGTACAGCACCTGGCGCAACTCGCCCCCGCGCACGGCATCGGAACACCGCCGACGTCCTTCTGCCAGAAGCCGTCAATGAAACGCCATTCTCCAAACATCCCCATCCACCAGAGGCTCCTTCTGCTCCGGTTTAATCTTCTCCAAATACACCATCAATGCCCACTTCTCCAAATGCCCACTTCTCCAGTTCTGATTTATTTCCAAAGCAAGGGCAGGTACGCCTCTTCTACCCCAGCTGAGAATCGTGCCCTGGGGTTTTCACAAAGTTTTCAAAAGCAGGAGGCGTTGCAACCAATTTCAACAAAGATTTCTTTGTACAATGCGCACAAAAATAATTTCCCTGTTCCGACTCCCAATACTGCTTTGCTTAGAAAACATTGGTCATTTTTAAGTGAAATGATTTTGAAGTTATTATGCACGAGGTGATTATAAAAGGAGAAGTGGAATTTACTATATGTGGCAAATAAAATAATTAGAGGAGTGAATTTACTGGAGCCCATGTAATTTTGGTTGCTCGATTAATACTTCTTTAGAGGCCGGGATTACAGCCTCGAGCTGTAGCACCAAAGGCCCAGGCGATGCAAACCCATTGCTTTGAGCGCGGCTGGGCAACCCTTGTCCCCGCTCGGCTCTGCAAGCCCCCGGGCGTCCCTCGGGATGTCCCCGTGCCCTGCCGAGGGCTGAGCGGGTCCCACGTGGGGCCGGGGGTCTCGCACAGCCTGACCCACCGAAACCCACTGCCGGGCTGCTCCTCTCCCCCAGGGATTTTTATCCAGCCCGCCCAGAGCTGAGCCCCGACTCCCCGTTGCCTCGTCTCTGCAGGATCGGACCCCGAAGGGGTTAACTGGATAGCAATGCCTATAAGAAATTAAAGGAGGAGGTAGTTTAACATAATTGCTTGCGATGCATGTATCAACAGCGGTCCCGAACTGCCTCTGCAAGAAAACAATGCCCTGGACGGTCTCGGCAGATACCAAAGGGTGCAAATCTCCCCTCTGGGATCAAAACACATTAGCGATGGGAATACAAACAGAGAAACCCTCCTGCGCAGCAAGTACCGATCTGCAAGGGCTCCTGCGTGAACTCGGGAGCCGGCGTCTCCTCATCCCTCCCCAAGCCGGGGGCCGGCTGCTGCCCCACCGCCCGCGGGCCTCCTCCGTGCTCCCAGAGATGCGGGTTCAACCGCATCCTTTGCCTCCCGCCCGGCCGCTCGCTGCCAAGGCCCCAGGTAACGGGGCCTTAGGGAGATCTGTAAGGGCTCCGGCAGCGGGAGGGCGAGAGCGGGCGGCACGCAGTGCCCCACGCGAGCTGCTGCTGGGGTGAGCAGTGATGGCACCCGTGCCACGCCGTCCTCCCAGCCCCTCGCCCCAGCTGGCGTTTGCTTTTCATTTGCCTCCATCCAAAGAGCAAACGGGACAGGGAAGGGTGGGATGGAGCCGGACGCCCTCCACGCAGGAGGCATGGGGTGGTCTGGGCTCTCGGGCACCGTCCATGCAAGTGCCCCATCCCAGGCACCAGCCCCAACAGCAGCCAGGGGACAGCAGAGAAAACACCAATAAAACTAGCAGATTAAAATACGTTTCATTCCCACCGAGGATTTCTCATGCCTGCCTTGTTTCAGGACACCCCAAAAAGCCTACAGCCCATCCAAAGCCCTTTCGCTCCCCCGGGTAGGACCCTCTGCGGGGCTGGATCAGTGCGGGGAGAAGCAGAGACCAGAGACCCGCCAGCTCTGCACAGGCTCCGTCCTCCAAAACCGGAGGCGGGAGCACGGCCGGGATTAGCCTGATGCCCCCGGCCAGCATCACCCGCTCCGTGCCCAGGGGCCACCGCAGGGAGCACCGTGGCGGGTCCCCTGCCAGCGACAGCGATGCCAGAGCTCCCGGGCGGCCGTACGGAGCCCGCAGCATTGCTGCAAACGTTCATCTCGGACGGCTGCAGCACGTCCAGAGCTGAGAGTTCATAGGGAAGCGGGAAAGTGTCACTCAGGATTTCCTCCTCTTCCTCCCCAGGGAAGGGGACAGGTCTCAAGAAGTGGGAAATCCGCATATTTTAAGCACCGCGTTTTAAATTAGAACAGATTATAGCAACTTTACATTGACAAATAACTGTCCAGGAAGTGGTGAGGTCATTTATTTATTTAAATGATCTTGTTGGTTTGATTGATTGAGTAGTCTTTTTTTTTTTCCGTATTTTTCCTTTTTCTTCACCATTTCTCTTTTTTTTTCCCCCCAATTCCCGGACAAACTGGGAAATGTCTGTGTATTTATATCTAGCTAAGGACAAGTAGGGGAATAAAACAAAAGACCCTAATAATACCCAAAACTATCACCCCACGGGAGCACATCAGCAATGAGCCTGCTTTTAATTATGGAAACATCTCAAGTTCAAGTTCTGCGCATCCCCACGAGGAAGCCTTTTTGCCAAGATAAAGATCTGCAATCGTACAATACTGGCACGACGCAGCCCCCGTCCTGGGTCTCCATTCGAGCTTCTGAGACGCGCAAGACCCTGTAATAATTTATTATCTCTTCTCCAAGCACTCGCCAAGCCCGTATCGAATCTCCGAGGGTAAAAGGCGCAGCAAACACGGGGCGTCACCGCCCTGGGCACGCTGCAGACCGTGGGGTCCCAAAACTGCCCGTCGCGATACGGCAATAGGGGAGCATTTTGCCCTCGCTCCTCTTTGGCTCCCATCCCGCAACCCCGTCCAACTGCCCCTCTTCCTCATCCACAGCTATTTCAGGCTGTCCCTCGCTGACCTCTGCCACTCTGTAGATCCCAGTTTCCCTGTGTCCCAGGAATGGGAAAGCTACAGATTTTATTTCACCATCCAGAGTCACGGAGCTGGCATCCCGGTGGGCCACGCTGCATCGCCCCAAGCCTCCCCGCAGCGCACCCGGCCCTGCCAGGTCCCTGTCTCTTCTCAAAGTTGCTTTGAATCATAAGAACACCATGAGAAAAACCTTTTTTTCCCCGTGTGGAGGAAGGACGGTGTGGATTTACACAAATCCCCCCGCTCCAAGTGACAAAGCATCCCGAGACCGGCTGGCCAAAATCCCCACCGGGCTGGGGGGCAAGCGACAGCTTTGCCGTGGGGCTCCCGGCATCGGCCCCGCTCCCCGAGAGCGGCTCTGCCTTCCCCAAAGTGCCGGCAACGTCCCCTCCACGAAGCACCGTGTCCGGCGGGGCCGGGATGGGTGAATTTAGGGACCATTGAGGTTAATTGCGCAAGCCCCATGCAGCCACTTTTCTCGAAGGAAATGGGAACATTTCTGCTTCATCTCTCTCTCCCTTTTTCCCCCAAAATGGTGTGAATGAGGGAAGCCCTAAAGAGATGCTCGTTGTTACAAGCAATTACCAAGGAGCCCAAAATCCTGCCAGAAACCATCAATGCTTTTAAAGACATTACAACCCAAAAGTTAGCAAGGAAATAACCAACTCTGCAATATATTAAACACATAATTTTGTACTTTTGATGGCATTTAAGCCATTAAGCCATGAAAATTCAATACTGCTAAAGGAGTCAAGTTTGCACAGGGCTGCTGTACCCCAGGAAAAACAAACAGGAGCCTGGAAGCGCCACGGGGAAGCTCCCACCGCCGAAACCCCCAAATCCGAGCCCTGCTGCCAGCGAGCGCGGAGGGGCTGACTCAGCTCTTCGGCCTCACCCAGCCACGGCACGGCCCCGGCTCTGGGCAAGCCGCCTTCGCCTCCGAACAACCCATCCCCGCCGCGCTCGGGGGCTGCGGGGCAGCGGCGCTGGTCTGGGGGTCGAGCCCAGCGCCGCGCAGAGAGGGCGGCGGGGGGGGACCGGCTCCACGCATGCAACCGTCCAAATTAAAGCACTGAAGCTCCCTAACGCAGCCCAAGGTGAACGCAAATCCCAAGGTGAATGCAAATCCCGGGTATTCGGCCTCCCACCCCCCTGCCCAAAATCTGCGGGTCAAACTGGGCGGGATGGGAGGCTCGAATTAGGGCAGCACCATCTCCTAGGGGATGCCTAGCGATTTCTAGTTGTTAGCATCACGTTGGGGCCTCTACAGAGGTTATTCTGATTAACAGGGTGGAATATTGCACCTCCTTTCCCTTCCCTGAGTAAAACAGGTTTCAGTTTTGCTATTTCTGGTGGTAAATCTCAGACTCATCTGCAGCCACGAGGGATGGGAAAAGCGGCAGGGGGATCGCTTGCCTTGCTAGCACGGCCCTGCGCATCCTTTGTCTCCCTAGCCTCAAACTAGAGCATCCCTAGGAATAAAAGGAAAAAAAAGAAGTCCACAGCACAGACTCCTCTGAACTCAAGAAAAATGGATTCAGATGCACCTTAAATTAAAAAAAAAAAATAGTGAGAAAGGCTTTTTCAGGGTGGTTTGCGGACACGCCGGGGTTGGGGGAGCCGGGCCGGCGAGGCGCTGGGCGTGGGATGAGAAGCGAGATGGAGGCGGCGAGATAGGGGGTGTGGGCAGCGGTGCCGAGGTGTGTCCAGGCTGGCGGGTCCGACCAGCACGGGGTGGTTCAGGGCGCTGCTTTTATCAGTGCGGCTTCGAGATGGAGAGGGAAGCCACGGCGAGGTGTGTGTCATCCCGGTAAGTGCTGATACAACCCTTTCTGCTCCCCGGCTGCCACCTGGGCAGCACAAGTGCTTGCTGGAAGAAATGCCCTTCCAGCGGGGCTGGGGGCACCCGGGGCACGGGCACCCTCCTCCCGCAGCCCCCCCAGCACCCCGCTGTTAACAGCGGCAAAGCCCTCTTCAGGCTGGATTTACAGATGGGATTTTTCCCCTTTACAGTCAATCTTTCTCCCACTTTTTTTGCTTTTCTGCCCCGTATTGAAGCCAAGGGCCCCCAGCGCACGGGGTGCTCAAGGGCAAGCAGCACCCAAGCCGCAGCCTTGCACCCACTGGCCGCCAGCACCCCGGGGACACAGATGCCACTAACACCTTGCACAGGCACGGACAAGGGGGTTTCCACCCTCTGCAGATCCCAAACTCTTCATTTCCCATCTGAGAGCGCGGGGCTGGGCTGCGGCTGCGGCTGACGTCGTGCACGGGGGGCAGGTGGGGAGGGAAACCCTCACCCAGCTGAGGCTCTCGAAAATATGAAAGCAAAAAGCAGCGGTTCTTGGAAACGACTCAGAGCCGTGGGAGGTGAGAAGCCTTTCCACCCGCCGGCTACGTGCCGCGCGAGGGGGGAGCGAGTGCTCGCAGGGAGCCGGGCTGGCGGCCGCCGGGCTGTCCCCTCCGGGGTGGCACCGCTCCCGGCACGGCCCCATCGCTCCCTCCCCAGGGACATGGCGGGGAAGAAGCCTTTTGGGGAGGAAAAGTGGCCACGGAGGGGATTTGTGCCTGTGCAGGATGGGGCCCAGTTAGAAAAACCCTGCGGGACAAGATGGTGGGAGAGGGGATATGAAATGGTCTTGCCTGGCCGGGGGGAGCCCAGCCACAAGCCCCCTCCTCCTCCCGGTCCGAGCCTGCGGACGCTGCAGCATGGGGACGCGCTCCTGGCACTTACTGTGGTCACACCAAGCGGGGACACGACCGAAAGCACCGCATCTCTGACGTGCACACCCCAAACAAGCAGGGCGGGGGACACCAACAACCAGCACCAGCCCCTCCGCCAGCACTCGCGCTGCCGTGTGCCCGAGGGGGCAGCGAGGGGGGACACGGGGACCCTCCTGCCCTCGCTCTTCAGGTGTGGAAACCCAAGCTACAGCCCTCCCTGCCTCACCCTCCATTTCATCATTCATCGAATTGTTTAGGTTGGAAAAGACCTTTAAGATCATCAAGTCCAACTGCAATTCAGCCCAGGACAGGAGAAAATTAAACTGCAATGTAAGAGCAGGGAGGTCTGCGCTGCCGGGCGAGGGCTGCAGCCCCCAGCACCCCGCTCCAGCACCCCGCTCCCTCCTCTCCTCGCCTTCTTTGCTGAGGGGGGCAAGAAAAACAGCTCCATTCACCCAAACCTACGCAGCATTAAACCTCAGAAAGCAACTTTACCCTCAAAGCGGTCCAAGCCCTCGCCATGCAAGCGGCGAGGGCCCCGCGCATCCCGGCGCGGCTGCCTTGCACCCCTTCCCGCCTCCCCGGCACATGGGGCTCGGGCACGCTCGCAGCCGGGGGGTGGTCTGTACCCCAGGCGAGCACAGCTGGCTGTGGATGCGCTTCTCCCCAGGGGCTGATGAAGTCCTCTTGGTCTCCCTTTCCTCCTCGACACAGTGACCGGGACAGCAGGGATGGGGTGGAATCAGAAACAAGGGGTTAAGGGCAAAGGGGGTTTAGAGAGCGGGGAGAGAGGTTAAGGAAGACTGAATGGCAGCAAGAAAAAAGTCAAGGGGGGGGGAAGACATTTAAAGGCAAAAAAAGGCTTTGCACAAGAGCTCCCAGGAGATGGGCAGAAAGGGGCCGGCGCGAGCAGAAGTGCCAGCAGCGGAGGTGCGAGCGGAGGGAAGGGAAGGGCGAGGGAGGGCGGCCAGCAGGTGGGTGTGATGGGGGAGGCCCTGGAGATGCTCCCATTTACCCAGGAACAGACTGAACAGCCCTGTATAGCTTCCAGCTATTCATTTTTCCACGTTCTGCCTCTTGTGGATTATTTTGCAAGCAGCTGTGGATGCGAGAGGGCTTTGCAGCAGGGCTGCAGCTCGGCCGAGTCGGGCTCTTGCTAAAGAGCTGCAGAGAAGGGGGGAAAAAAAGAAGGAAATTCCACAGGAAGTTAAAATATTTTATTACTTCCTGTTTGTACAAAGTATGTCAACACTTGGCACCCGCTGCGCCATTTGTTTAGAGCTAAGGTGTCAACTTGAAAAAATGCCCTTTTTTGCTCCAGATCTAACCCAGAAAGAGCCTGAGCACAAGAAAAAAATATCTCGGAGCGAGCGGGGCACTCGGCCGGAGCCTGCGGGATGCTCGGGGACCGCAGCAGAGCAGCCGGGACGGTGGTCCGGCGGTCCGGCCAAAGCCACCGCCGTCGGCAGCCCCACGCCGGCCCCGGCGCTTGGCTGTGGGTCCTTCAAACGAGCAGGAGCCTCCGGCCCCGCGGGCCAGCTCTCCCGGTCCCCCCGGCCAGGCTCCGGCCCCACGAGGGGCTCTGGCCGTCACCCGCTTCCCTGCGATTTCTCGCCCAACTCGCCTCGATTTCAGCCTCCTCAGAAGTTTTTCTGGGCGCAGCTCTAGTTAAAAGCCTTGCTCAAGGGCTGAGATGAAGCGATGGGGCAGGGGTGGAAGATGAATGGGATGCTCAGAGGTGGGGCATGGAGCCCAGCCGCGTTTCTGACCCAAAAACCCCACGAGAACGTTTGCTGGAGGAATTTCGCCGCATCTGAGAAGACGATGCCCAGGGCTTTCCCAGGATACCAAGACAAATGGGCAATTCTTTCCACATTAAGGGTGCTTTTCTGCCTGCTCACACCAGCCCCTCCCCGGCCCCACATCCCGCCTCCAGCCCCGGCCACCGCGGATCCTGCGCAACAGGAGCCAGCACACACCGCGTCCCTCGCGTTTGCACCGCTGCGGCCAAGAAGGGGAAAAACCCACATTTTTTTGTGGACACACATATATATATGCACATATATACACACATATATGTATTTACATATATATATGTAAAAAAGTATATATAATAAATACACACACACAAAAATTGCAATTCCTGCTGGCAGCTCTCACCTCCCGAAGCCAAGCAGGGAAGGCAGCGTGAGGCGGCGCGTTGGGCCGAAGGCGGTTATTACCGGGGCCGTACCGGCTCGGACGGACGGACGGCCAGCCCGGCGGGTGCCGGCGCACCGAAGGGTGCTATGCCGGAGAGCCACCCAGTGGCAGGCTAACCGGGAAAACCACGCCGGCTTTCCACGAGCAAGCTGGGATCGTTTTGCAGCTGGTATTTCCACACCGAGGGTTTCTGCAGAGGACTGCAGGGAGGGAAGGGCAAAGGGCATTATTTAATTATCCTTTTTAATTTCAGGTTCATTAGAAAATGCAAACCAAAGTGTGGCAAAGAAAAGGGTTTTTTTTAAATTTTTTTCTTCCAGTGCAAGACTGGGTTTTCATCAATCCTGAATTTAAGCCCCAGGGTCAAACTGGGAAGCAAAATATGACCTTTGCTGCCAACAAATCTACGATCATCTCAAAAAATCCCCCCAAAATCACAACTTGGGTCTAAACTCCTTAGATCAGCAGTTTATGGGCTGTGGGGGTGCAGGGATGGCGGAGAGATCAGCCTTTGGGGTCCACGCAAGGCAAGGGCACGAGCAGCAAACAAACACCACACAGACCTCCCTAAGGAGCCTACACCGCCGGCACAAACGTTTTGGGGTCCGCAAATCAGGGGAAAAAGAAAAAAAGGCAGAAAACTGCTGACCTTGCAGCCCGGGCAGGCGTCCCAGGGAGGGCATCCCTCGGGCACGCCAAGCCAGGGCCAGGACAAGCCGCTCCAGCCTCCGGTTTTGCCTAATTATGCCAAACGAAGGCACGGCCCCAACCCAAACAGCGCGGGGCCAACGCGCCCACGGCTCAGCCCCCCAGCTCCCCGCCTGGCTACGAAGCCATATCAGAAAATTTAAATTAAAGATCGGGAGCGATCGGCCGAGATGCTGAAATTCAGGAGGAGCGGGTATGATTCAGCGGGGGTTTGGCAAGCGCTGGCTATCGGTGAAGTCAGAGCAAACCAAACGCCAAGAGTAGTAACTATCTCACCTTGTATTATTATTTATGTATTCCTGATTATTATTATTATTATTAGAAAGGTGATCTGATGCAGAAGATAAGGGGCTGAGCCAGGAGTCAGGAGACCTGGTTTCTATTCCTGACCTGGAAGAGTTGTGAAATTCCCTGCCCAAGCCCTGCCTGCCTTCCCCTCCCAGCCGCGGGCTCAGCCCGTTCCTGGTGTCTGCAGCACCCACCATGACCCACGTTTGCTCGCCGCCGCTGCCGCAGCCCCACAACAGGGACCTGCCTTGTGTTTCTGGCTTAAAAGGAAAAAAAAAAACCAAAAAAACCCCACCAAACCAATGGACGCCGGCTTTGCAAATCCAGCCCGCCAGCTTGACAGGCTCCGTAAAGCCTCTCGCGCTCCAAAATAAAAATCAAGGGGGAAGAAAATCCAGCAAACCCCAATGCAAACAAAACCCCCTCGCCGAGGTAACAGCCTCCACCTGGCCTGACATCAAAGGGCACCGATGGCCCAACGACAGCATCAACAGAAAATATTTTCTGAAGCATATTTAGAAGGATCAAACCGCTTCCCTTCAATCTGGGCACTGACAGCTTTACACGCAAAGGGAACAAACTCTGCCTTATGGTCCCCGCGGCGGTGCTGAGCGAGCAGGAAGGTGAAGCCGGGGCAAAAAGCCGGAGACGGAGGCCCCGGGGACGAGGTCCCGCCGCAGAGGGGGTCCCGCAGAGCAAATAATACTCATGGCAGAAGGAAACTCCTCCAGCCAACGGCACCGGAGCATTTCCCCGCGCTCCTCGCATCACGGGAGATGCCAAGGTGAGCTGAAAGCAGCCCGACGCCGAAAACCAGCCCAGCGAGGACGATTCGCAGCCGCCTTTGCAAAGAGTCACCCTCAACCGAGAGGCACCGTCCTGCATCCCGGAGAGCCTACTCGATCAAAACAGAAAGACATTTCTGCGGTTGAATCGTCTCTTTGGTTTTCTCAAGCAACGCAGCCCCCGGCCGTGGGCGCTGCCAGCCGGAGCCTTTGACAACCCGAAAGCGAAACCACCGCTAACCAAAAGGGGAAGGTGCTCTCCGAGCTCTCCTGGGCCCGTGCGGACAGACAGGCAAATACAAGCACGGCGCGGAGGAAACCTGCAAACGTTTTTAGTTTAAAAATCAGCAAGTCGGCCTCCGAAGCCGGGCACAGCATCTCTGGCTGCGTCACCCCCTCAGAAATGCCCTGCGCGCCGCCAGATTCGAGTCCTGTGGATTTTTGCTGACGAAGACCAAAGCATTTTCCCTACATCCCAACCACCCCGAGGACGGGGGCTGTAAAACCACCCCTCCACGATGGGATGCAAGCAGCAGGCAGGGCCGCACGCCTGCGTGCGGAGAGAATAAAAGCAGCCAAGCCGTGCCCGCCGCAGCGCGCGCTCTCGGGCTCGCTCGGCCACGCCAACGCCGTCTCGTTACCTCTGCGCGCTGCGAACGCCGCCCGCCCCGGCTGGCTTTGCCCGGCCGCAGAGGCATCCTGCGCCCTTCGGCCCCGGCGAGCTCGGCCCCCCGCGCCCCCCGCGCTCCTCGGTGCATGCCAAATAACACCCATCACTTACTGCGTGGCTCCCGGGGTCCGTCTACGGTGACTTTAATGGCTCGGTGATAGGTAGCGACTTGGGTGGGGTTGGTGAAGACGGTGATCGTCAGGGTAAAGCTTTTTCCTAAGGAGGGTGGGAGGAAAAAAAAAAAAAAAAGCCATGAAAAATGAGGATATTCACATGGGTTCAGCTCTTATGGGAGCAAAAGGCTCCTGCTGGAGCAAGCTCAGACACAAATATCCACATCCACCGAACTCCAACACACACATCATTTAATTTTATGAGACATTATTGCCGAGACACAAAGCTCGGCTGGCTCCCGCTGGGGTTCGGCTGGCTGCAGCAGAGAGAGGCCTGGACCCGGTTCAGAGCGGGAGCCAGGACCTTCCTGGATGGAAAAGTCACTTGTCCCCCCCTCCCCTGCCCTGTCCCCCCATCGACCCCTCCACCCACAGCCGCTTCCTGGTGCCTTCCCGCTCGGGTGCCTCCCCTTTTCCCATGGGAATCCAGCCCCGAAATGTGGCGCTGGATGCAGGACCCCCTCCGCAAGGGATGGATTTGGGTCCTGGCGCCCATGGGATGCTCCTGCGGGAGCAAGCTGGTGAGATGGCATCAGCCTGCAGGCAATGGGTGCTGGTGGTTGCGGGGGAAGCCCGCCGGCTTTGGCCCCGTGGATGCCCGCACGACGGGCGTCTGGAGGGGAGCTGCCCAGGGCTCCCGGCCGTACGGGCACCCGCAGCCCGCGCACGGGGGCCAGAGCCAGGAACTGGAAACTGCAAAATGGGAACTGAATCCCTCCAGCTTTGGCCACCAGAAGTGGCCATCAGAGAGCTGGCCCTGCCGGCTGCGGGGACTGTCCCCCTCTCCCAGCCCTGGCCAGGGAGCGGGAACCCGCTGCTGGGAAAGCGTTCGGGTACCATCATGGGGGCTGTCAGGGATGCTTTTGTAGCACTGAGCTTGGCACCGTTCTTAAAAAAAACAAAGAAAAGGGGCAAAGCAGCGAAAAGCTCTTGGGAGCCCAATTTTGCAAGAAGACAACAGTCATGCCTCGCCCCAGCAGAACAGGTTTCCATCCGCAGCCCGAAAACGCTTTTGGCTTCATGGAGGGTGTTACACACCTGCACCCCAGTACCACCCCGCTCTCCCCTCCCAGCACCCACCCTGACCCCAGACCCGTTCACCTCCTGCAGCCCTGGCAGCTTCATCCCAGCCCCTCTGCCCTCTCCTTGCCCGATCCCGGCTGCCATCGCCATCACCCCCAGCCGATGGGGAGGCGGTGGGAGAGCGGAGGCCTTTCCCGCGGACGGGGGGCACCCGCCACGCACCGGTCTCCACGGGGAAGGGCCTCCGCTCTCCCGCCGCCTCCCCAGATTCGGGAATCCCTTGGGTAAAGGGGGGAGTTTGCACAGGCAAGGGAACAAACCGCTCTAACCAACCTCCCCCGAGAGCAATCGCCGTCCGATTTCAAAGGTATCGAGTATTTCGGAGGTATAAACCCCAGCAGGAATCAGGCTGGAAATGCCCGTGTAATAGCCCTTAGCTCCTCCAGCCTTCATTTCACAAAGAAATGCAGTAAGAAACCACCTCCTTTCCCTTTTCCCCTAAAGGGATTAGGGGTTTTCAGATCCCGACCATCATCTATCTGCAGGGTTGGACCTGAGAACATCTATAGCAAAACAAAACAGTATTTATACAGCTAGAAGGAAAAAAGAATAAACGGAAAAATGAAATTATCTCCTCCGGAGAACATCCTGCAATTATCCCAGGTGGGAGAGTTTCTCTCCGGGAACGGCAGGGAGGGGGGAAACGCTGGCTTTAAAGCAGACAGCAAACATCAATCCATGCCCTACCTCAGCTTTCAGAACAGGACTAAACACTGTGCAAGCCTTCAGCTCATTTTCTGCACAAAAAGGATTTTTATTTTTTTTTTTTACCCTCCCAAATACAATTTGAATCCTCGGTGAAACGGTCGCGCTGAGAACCTGCGCAGCAGAGCCGCAGCCTGCGAAGCGCGGAGGCTGCCGGCGCGGCCGCGGAGAGCACAGCCAACGCCGAGCTCTCGTTGGCAAAAGGGTTACGGAACCGGGGTGCGGGGATGAGGATTATTGTGAGCAATTATTTAGGAAATGTCACGGGCGGGGAGCAGGGGGAGGGAGCCCTGGGGCTGCGTGCGAGGGAGCAGGCGGCGTGCAGGCGAGCCGGGCTTGCGAGCCACAAAACCCTCCCGCACGCCCAGGGAGCTGAGCCCAGCGGCTCCATGCCCGGCTCCCCCACTTACTACTGCATCTGGGGTTTGGTTTTTTTTTTTTTTTTTTTGTATTTTAGTTTTATTTTTTTATTCTCCATGTGCAATAACTTCCCTGCATTTCGGTTCCCCCCTCTGCTCGCTGCAGACACGAACACCTCTCCGGGGAGGACGGCCGCAGCGCGGAGCCGGCCGGGCCATTTTTACTTCTCTTAACAGCTCTCAAAAATCCTCCCATGAATCGAAAATGACAATTATTACTCAGCATCATTTTTACTCATTTCCCGCCTTCTCGGGAAGCCGGGCTGAGGTTACTCATTCCCACCGTGCCCCAGCCCCGATTTGCCGGCTGCGGGGGGCTGGATCCCAGCTCCCGGGTGGGTTTGGCAGCACCCACGGCTCCGTGGGCGCTCCGGGGATATTCCGGCCGGGAGGCGCAGCAGGCATCGCAGCACCCCGTTGGCCTTGGCTTTCATTTTATACGGTGCCATCTGAGCAGAAAAGGGGTTTGGTTTTGTGGTTGTTTTTTTTTTTAGACTGAAGCAGAGGGGAGCTGGTCCTTCTCCCCTCCCTTTGTCCTGCACACGGGGGGTAGTGGGGGGGTAAGGACCGGCTCTTCCCAGCTCACAGTGCCGGGGAGTGACCCCAGACACGTTAATACTAAAAATACCCAATTCTGAGCCATTTCAAGTCGTTTTGAAAACGAGAGCCTCGCTGCTTCTGATTTTAGCGGGCTCCCGCAGCCCGGCACAGGCAGGGGCCGTCGGCGGAGGCCGATGGGGCGCGTTTACGGCGGCCGCGTCCCCGCATCCCATCGCCGCAAGCATCGCCGCACACGCAGAGCTCCGCTCCGCCGAGCTGTTCCGTAGCAAACCCAGATTTCTGCCGGAATAAACAAAACCAGCACCGGGCTCTCAGAGATTACGCCAAAGAAGGGAAAGCAAGCGCGGCACCCAGAATAAAAATTCAATAGCAACGATTTTTCACGCTAAAGAGGTCTGAAAGAGCCCCTTGCCGGGAAAGCCCGGCCGTACCCGGGGAACGAAGCACAGGCTTCACGCTGGGAGAAAACCCCCCTGTGCCGCCCTCACGCCAGCCCGGGGGGGTTATTCCTGGGCAAACGTTACAAAGCCTCATCCCACAAGATTATATTAAAAAAAAATAAATAAAATAAATCAGCACTTGAGTTACGCTCCTCGCGCCGAAGCCTGTTAGAGGCAGCGAAGGTGTTTCCACTGCTGCAATGAGTATTTGCCAGGACTCTGCCCGAGGAAGGAGACCATGAACTACTGTTAATTCTGGGCTCGGGACTGCAGAGGAGGAAAGTTAATAATGAATTCAACAGTCAAGCTGAGATTGGGTTGCATTCAGCTTGGAAATTTGTGTAAGGAGGATGAAAAAAAAAAAACAGAAAGAGCCTAAGAGAATAATTGATTACAGAAATGAAAGCTTAATTCATAAAAGAAAAACATTTTCCATCCATCAACCTGCAACCAGTTAAGTGGAGAGTTTTAAAGAAACTGCAACATGGAGAAGGAGCCAACAGGAAAAAGGAAATGTATGAAAGAATGTAAACTATTCAAGTTTCATAAAGAGGAACAAGTAAACAGTTATTACATGCAAATAATTCCTAACATCACTGCTTTTAATTAATGCAGAGAAGTCAAAATATATCTGACACTGCGTGGATACATTCGAAGCCTTTGAGAAAATGCTGCCGTATGGCCATTAAAATACGGTATTCTTATTTTTGTTTAAGTGAACAATTAAGGCTTCGCTCCGCAGTGTTACTGGCGACGAAAAGCTGAATTTCTGTTCGCCCGGAGCTCAGGTGCCGGGGGCGGGGGGGAGCCCCGTTCCCGTCCCGATTCGTTTTGAAAAAGCCAGCAGCGGGATCCCTTTAGAGCTACAGGACAGAGCCAGCCTCGACGGGCAGAAAATAACATTTCTGCCCCGCTCTTCCATGCGACAACCGTGGAGAAAACGAGGCAACCTCCCCCCGAAAGCAGCCGCGGCTCCGCGCCCGCCTCCCGCATCTCCCGGCCGCAAGGAGCCGCTCGGCGCCGCGCCGGGCCCCGTTTTCCCCTGCACGCCCCATGTTCCCCGTTTCGAAAGGGGCCGCCGGCGGGGTCACCGCCCTGAGCGCCCCCGCCGCGGGCACCGGGGCGGCGGGGGCTGCGGGGCCGAGCGGGGCCGCCTCCTGCGCCGCCCTGTCCCGACATATCGGCGCCCCGGGACGAGCGGGGCCGAGCCGCTCCCGCACCCCTCCGGGGCCGGGGGGCTCCCCCCTGCCCGCAAGCCCGCGGCGACGAAACCACCGGCCCACGAGAAATGCGCCGTTAAACATAAAAGAAAACTAAAGCTTTTTTTTTTTTTCCTATCTTAAAAAAAAAGCGAAATAAAAAGGCCAACCATTTCCTAGCCGGTACCTACCCCTGCCGCTTCTCCCAACAAATCTGAGGTCGTTAAACCTTGCTACTTGGTTTTTCATCACGGCGGAGGCGTTGCGGAGCTCCGCCGAGTAGTTTTCGTCGTTCCCCGCCATCACCGTGACCACCGTCCCATCGGGGACATCGCCGAGGGCTACGACCTAGGGCAGGACGAGAGGGTTTTAGGCTAAAATTATCTGCGACGGGAGCTAACCTGCCCTGCGGTTTCCCCCCTAAACCCCCCAAAACCCAAAGCAAAACCAAAAGCAACCCGTGCCCCCGAGGAAGGCTGGAAAACCGGAGGGGGAAGGGGAAAATGGGCTAAAAAAGGGGTTAAAAGGGGTTCCGCGGGGCGGGGGGGGCCGGGCCGCCCCGGCCCCGCCGGGGGGAATCGCGCTTTTATTTTGTTTGATTCGGGGGAAACAAAAACCCAAAAAGCGCTGCCGAGCGCGGGGCGGCCGCTGCCCGGGCCCCGGAGCTCCGCGCCCGGCCCGGGGGAGGCGGCGAGCTCCCGGCGCCGGGCCGAGCGGGGCAACCCGGTCTGCAGCCCCCCGGCCTCCGCCGCCTCCTGCCCGGCTCCCCCGCCTCTCCTCCCGCCGGGCTTTGGCTTCGCTCGCTGCCCAAGCCCCGGGCCCCGGCCCGGGGGGCCCCGGCCGATCGCCCCGGCCCGGGGGAGCGGAGCCGGGCGGCCGCGGGGAGCCGGGGCAGCGCAGCCCGGTGCCGGTGCTTCAGCTCTGCGCCTTCTTTTTGCAGATTACATCTCCCTTCCCTGCCTCTCTCTCTCCCTCTCCCAGGAAGGTAATTAACCTCCACTCTCATTAAACTTCAAAGTTGCCTGAGAGCTCCTAACTGTACGGAATATCTAAGATGCTGTGACCGCGGGGCAATGCGGAGACTTGATTAAAAATAATAAACCGCGCTCCCGTGGAGGTGATGTCAGGAGCGAGTTACAGCGAAAGGGGCGGAGGGAAAGAGGCGAGTGGGTCGGGGCGGAGGGCGAGCCCGGGGCCGAGCCGGTCCCTCCGAGCCGCCGGGGCTACCTGCCCGGCCGCAGCGCGCCCCGCAGCCCCCGGCTTACCTTGAAGGCGACGGGCAGCGTCTTGTTGCACCTCCAGTGGGACGGCAGCACCGAGCACAAGAAGTTGGGGCTGTCGGTGCGCACCAGCTCGCCGGCGTGGTCGGCCAGTACATCCACGACGGAGCGGACCTCGGGGCGAGCCCGGGCGCCCGGTGCGGGGGCCCCCAGCGCCCCGCTGTTCTCGCCCATCTTACCGCAGGGGAAGGCCGTGGAGGGGGGTGTGAAGCGCCTGCTGGTGCTCGGGTCTACGGGAATACGCATCACAACGGCGGGCGTCAGGGAGCCGCCGCGGCCGGGGGGGACGAGGAGGGGCCCGGCGGGGCCCGGCGCCCACCGCTCGGCTGCGGCGGGGCTCGGCGGCGGCAGGCGGCGGGGGCAGCAGCGGCGGCCGGGCCCCGCGCTGCCTCGCTCCGTCCCGGCAGACCGCCGTCCTCGGCGGGGCGGCGCGGGGAACGCGGTACGGGTCGGTCTCTCCCGCCCGGTTCCGGGGCTCGTTCCCGGCGGTTTCGCTGCGGTCCCCTCCGCCCCGCCCGGGGAAAGGCGGCGCGGAGCCCCGGCAGAGCCACGTCGCGGCCGGGCGCCCTGGGCTGCAGGCGGGTCCCCTCCGCCGGGCGGCCCCGAATCCGGCTCCAAGTGTCAGCCGCGCCGCCCGGTACCGTATTTACTGCCGGCCCCGGGGGGGGCGGGCCGCGCCCTGACGGACGGGGCGCCGCGCCAATGGGGAGCCCGCGGGGGCCCTTGTCCCCGCCCACCCCCCCGGCTCCCGCGGGGCGAGGGGGCGTGGCCGCCAACGAGGGGGCGTGGCGTTCGCGAAGGAGGCGTGGCCTCTGGTGAATGGGCGTGGCCTCGGGAGCCGGGCGGGGCGGGCGCACGTCGGGGCCCCGGTGGCTTCTCGCCGCCGCCGCCGCCGCCGCCGCCGGGTTTTGGGGTGAGATGGGGCCGGTTTGGGGCCGGAGCCACCGCCGTGCAGCGCGGCTGCGAGCACAGCACGGCCCCCGCCGCCTCCCCGCCGCCCGCGGAGGCTCGGCCGCGGGGCAGCCGCTGGGGCCGGCCGGCACCCGCGGCCCCGGCGGGGCGGCTCGCCCCGCGGCCCGCGCTGACAACCGCCGCTCCCCGCCCTCCGCCTTCTGCCTCCCCCCCCAGAAAACTGAAAACCGCCTCGATCTCCGGCGGTCCCGGCAGCTCCCCCGGGGCTGCGGCTGC
This sequence comes from Platalea leucorodia, assembly GCF_965183815.1. Lineage (NCBI taxonomy): Eukaryota > Metazoa > Chordata > Aves > Pelecaniformes > Threskiornithidae > Platalea > Platalea leucorodia. The sequence continues at coordinate 9,019,678 of NC_138840.1, forward strand.
GGGCAGGGCCGGCGGCTCCGGCCGGAATCGTTGGAGAGAAAATTGGTGGCGAAGCCACCGGTGCTGCGGGAACACAACGAAGGCGGCGGTGCGGTTCGGTCCGCTCCGCTCCGCGGCTGCCCGCGGGGCCCCGGCCGCGGAACCGCCGCACCGCGGGGCGGGCGGGGGCCGGGGCCGAGCCGGGGCCGAGGCGGAGGCTGCTCCGCCCGCTGCTGCCCGGCGCTGCCCGGCGCTGCCCCGGGAGCGGGCCCGGCCGTCGGAGCGGGGCCGGCCGGGCCGCAGCGTTCCCAGCTCGGCGCTGGGCGATGGGAAACGCGATTTTCCTTAAAACAAACACAAATAAACCCCAACAGACAAAAAAATTCTCTTTTTCCTGAACTCCTTCCACAAACTAATGAAACGTTTTCCTCCGCAAGCCGCAGCGCCCGGAGGGGCGAGCCCGGGCCGGGCTCCGCATCCCGCTGCTCGCAAGACCCAGAAAAACCCCGCGTTTGCCCAAAAGAAAAAAAAAAAAAGATTTTTGTTTTTAACGGGAGGGAGCGGGGGGTCCCTCGCCGGCCGAGGCAGCGCGGGTGGCCGCGCCGGGCCCCGGGGGAGCCGCGCCGGGCGACCGCCGCCGTCGGGCCGGTGCCGGGGGCAGCTCCGAGCCCGACCGGCCCCGGGGGGCGGCGGTGCCGGGGGGGAGCGGCCGCCAGCCCCCCGTGTCGCCCCGTCTCCCGCAGTCACCGGCGCTGAAATCCTGCCCTTTTTAGGTGAAAGCGGCCGCCGGGTTCAGTTCTATTTTCCGTCCCCCGTTCAGCAGCGGGGGGGACCCACACAAAGCCCGGAGCAGGGCGGGGAGGACCCGCCGGGCCGGGCTGCCGCGGCCCCGGGCCGGGCCTTGCCGGGGGCTGGGCACGTCCCCATCCCGGTACCCCCCCCCCCCCCCAGCCCCGGTACCTCCGGGGGGGCACGGGGGGGCCGGGGGGCTCACACCACGCATGCGCTGCAGTGCGGCGGCGCGGCCGCCAGTTGGCGCCGAGGCTCCGCCGTGGCGGCTCCGCGACGGGGCGGGCGCGACGGGGCGGCCCCGGCCCCCGACCCCCCCCATCCCCGGCCCCCGACCCCCCCCATCCCGGCCGGGGCGGCCCCGGCCCCCGACCCCCCCCATCCCCGGCCAGGGCCGCCTCGGCCCCCCGACCCCCCCCCATCCCCGGCCGGGGCCGCCCCGGCCCCCCGACCCCCCCCATCCCCGGCCGGGGCGGCCCCGGCCCCTGACCCCCCCCCCCCCATCCCCGGCCGTGCCTCTCCTGCCTCTGCCCGCTGCCGAGCCGCCCCCCCGAGCCGCCCCGCCTTTGGCCCAGCCGCCCCGCGCAGCGCTGGAGGTGCCGCCGGTGCCCCCCGGCCCGGCGCCCTGCAGGGCGGGTGGCCCCGCACCGGCGGGCAGAGCCCCGCACCGGCGGGCAGGGCCCCGCCGTGCTGCCCGCCCCGTCCCGCAGGCCCCCACGGGGTGACTGCGGGCCCGGCAGGGCAGAGCTGCCTCCCGGCGGCACCGTGCCCGTTGCCAGCTCCTGCCGTTCCCGGTTGCTTGCTTCATCCGCGCAGGGCCGCTCACAGCCCTGCGTCCGCTCACAGCCCTGCGTCCGCGCAGCTCTGGAATCCCCCGTTATACTGGGAGCAACCTGTTAGAAAGGGCCCCTAATACCTCCCCCGCTGCCCTCGAGGTAACACAGCGGCTCCCCAGGAGCACCCTGAGCCGATCCCTGGGCGTTCCCGGTGTGCGGGGTACCGCGTCCTGCTCCTGCCCCAGAAGCCGCCCTCTCGGGCACCCGCTGCCCGCCCACCCGGGCCTGCTCTTGGCTGCAGGGCAGGGGGACGCAGGCGCACCCCCACAACCCGTGCGCGGCCCTGCTCTTCGCTGCGCGGGGGCAAAGCCGGTCGCCGACTGGCGGCAATAGAAGACGAGACCCGAAACGCAGAGCGGTGGCACCCCAGGCTGCCCCCAGCCCCAAACCGGCCGGTGACCCCGGAGGTGCAGAGCCCACAGAGCAACCCGGCGGCTGCTTTGCAAAGAGGCGTTCAAGCGAGCAAAGGCACCCCGGAGCTGTGCGACCTGCGGCACCGTGCCCTCGCGGGAATTATCCTTCATTTGAATTATCCTTTCCAGCCCAGCAGGATTCCGAGTCTCAAATGGGGCAAACCTCACGCTGCTCCGTCCTCCGCAAACCAGGAGGCATCAACACGTGGCGATTATTCCTCCGCCACCCTCCCTGCGCTCCCGAGGAGGTTAATAGAGTATAAGACCCAGGATTTGCATGGGCCTCTTTTCAAATACTTAAAAGCTACTGTTCACATCGCAGGGAGGTCAGCGGCTCTTTAAATCATTACTCGCTGGGATTGCTTCCCTTACAGGCTCCTCTGTAGTTTTTAATTCGTTTGAGCTGCTATTTAGCAGCAGAGCCACTCATTTCGACGGCAAGGAAGCGAGTGCCGAGGCTTATAGGAAGTTTTCTATTAAAAATTCATCGCAAAATCTGCCTCAGACCTCTCAGGAGCACGGCGCTCAGTAGGGCCATGCGGGTGTCTGGATCTGTTTTGTAGTTAAGGGAAGGGGATCTGAGAGCAGCATGCAGGGAGGGAGCGTGCTATTCATTCATAAATCAAACAACAGATGCTGGGTCCAATGGGGTGCACGATGGTGACAATTTTTAACCCCTGAGTGTCACCGCTAAAAGGGGCTCCCACGGGGCAATTCCGGGCGCCGCAGGCGGAGGCTCCTGCGGGAGGAAGCTGCGGGGCTCAGGGGAAGAAATAGGGGGAAAGCGGGGGGAGCAAGGCAGCGGCTGCCCCAGGCAGCGATCGGGGGAAGCCTGCGCTGGGGCCAGGGTCCCGCTGCGAGAGCGGCCTGCTGACGGCTGCAGCGGGGCTCTGCTCGGCGGCCGCTGCGGCCCGGGGCTGGGCGATGCCGGCAGCGGGGGAGACCCGGCTCAGCACCCGCTGCCAGGGCCGGGGCTGCAGCCCGACGTCGGATCCTGAGCCGGGACACGCGTTAACCCCACGGGAGCCGCGGCTGCCCAGATTCGCCTCGCTGTCTGCAAACGCAGCCCTGGCACCGGGCGTCCAGGGTCCTTGCTGGGGGCAGCAAGAGGAGGAGGAGGAGGAGGAGGAAGACTTGAGTAAGAGTTTCAGATCCTGGCATGAAATGCTGTTCCCTGGGAAGATCAACACGAGATTCCCGCCCGGTTGCCTGGGACCAGGTTTCATTCACCATCATTTGAAGGACTGGAAACGGCCACGACCAGAGAAGTGGTTGCTGACTCTCCCTACAGTTTTGGGGCTTGCCTGTCCTCCCAGTTCTCCCCATTTTACACCAGTGCATTTAATTACCAAAATCAGCACCCCCGGGGAGACGCTCCACGCGTGCCGGCGCCCACACGTGTGTCCTCGGCCGCTCGGGGACAGCGCGGCGAGCCCCCCGCGCACGCACGGGGTGAGTCAGGAGCGATGCCGCTGCCGGCGGGGGATCCGTCGTCTCCCTAAGGAGCGCGAGGGGAGCCAGGACCCGCCGCTCCCCCGGCACCGGCCTCGGGCGGCCGCCCTGCACCCCGGGCGTAGCAGAAATACTCGAGCGTGCGCAGCGCCGACGGGATGAGATGAGGTTTTCAAAAGCTGCGAAGCGACTTAGGAGCACGAGCGCGGCTGACGTGAATCCTGCGGTTCTGAAGTCACGAAAGCGCCGTTCTTCATTGCCCGGGACCGCGATTCTCCTGTCCCCACAACGCCCGACAATGAGGAGCATGTTCAGGGCTCACATCCTCTGTGCTATTGATAGCACGGCCGAGCTTTTTGGAGCGTGGGTCCCATCTGCCACTTCCACTCCTTTTTAAAAGATCCTAATGACTGTCAGATCCTTTTAGTTCTTAATTAATTTCAGAGTTCGACTGCAAATAGGAAACAAGGCAGCTTTTGCCCTTACGCATATGAATATTACTGTTCCATTTAATGTGGTTACTGGTGGAATGCTGTTATTCATTCCTGCCTGCAATAAAAGCCACATGTTTTTAAAACTTTGCACTTGAAAAAACTTTTAGGAAAGAAATCAAGTATGTTTTGTATGCATGGCATGAGATAAAAACTAGTCATAAATATTCAAAGAACAGTTAGAGCTTTATGCTTGATTTAAACAAGTGAACAGAGAAGTACAACGGTTGAAGTAAGTGGAGAACGAAAGCCCAACGCTCCTTTAAGAATGTGCTTATGCAGAGAAAAGGAACTATTCATGCAAAGGTTATGGAGCACCTAAGGACATCCCAGCCCCTCCAAGAATGCCCAAAGGTGGATAGCACGACTGGAAACATTGGGCTTTGTTCAGAGCTGTTCAAGTTCACGGGAATTTCTCTCTCTTCGGGGCTTTCGGAGGAGTTTTAGGGGGGTGCGACGCCTCCTGCCAGACCCTATGGGGAAGGAGGGCTCTTCTTGCACGGAGGCATCGCCAACGGGTCCGTTCCCCACGTTGGAAGGCAGATGGCTGAGGTCGTGGCGAGTGTTTCATGGGGCACCTGGGACCCCTGGACAGACCTTCCCCAGAGCCGCCGGCGCCCGGCACGGCCGAAACCACGAGGGAAGGGACTGAGCGCCGGGGCCGCGGGCAGCGCCCGTCCCGCGGCCGTGCTGCCGGAGCCTGGGGTGGTGCCAAGCCCTTCAAAACCCAAAACGCGACAGAGGGAGAAATAAAAAAAAATTCCAAAGGAAAGAAAAAGGGGAAACGTCTGGATGGTGGAAAGAGGAACCGAAAGGCACATGACGACGAGAAAAGTACAACGGGGTGGACGCAGAAAAGCACGATATGATTTCGAATTGCAAGGAGAGGTGCTCGGAGGAGTTGCTGTCACGGAAGGGCTCCCGGGCAGAGCGCCGAGGGCCGGGGCGCAGGGAAATCCTCCTGCACGTGCTGAGCAAAGCACTCTTGCGACACGAAAAGGCTGCAGAAAGCCGTTTCTTGCCTGGGAAAATAGCCGTGCATTGGCAAAACTGCCCCATCGCTTGTCCCCGTCCCCGCCGGGGTGGGAAAATCGACCTCCTGTCCCTCTACGGTGACTGAATGTGCAATGCGGTTCCAAAAGAGCATTTTTCACCGCTGTTCCCTACAGCCTGGCCCAAAATGTTGGGGTGATGCTGGGTATCAAATGGGTGCTCAGTGCTCCCCTGCTACGCTGAGGTTTGCAGGGACCCTTGGGGAAGGGTCTCGCACCCGCACACCCAAACGGCGGCCGGGGTACGTGCTGGAGCCGTGGCGGGGCGAAGCGAAGATGTGCTGGGCTCCGGCTGCCGGGCGATCCCCTCGGGGAGGTCAAATGCGAAGAGAGAGAAAGTGAACCTTGGGAACCGCTCACATTCCCCTACCTCCCTGCGAAGGGCACCCGGCTGGCAGCAAACCTCGCCAAAGCTTTAGCTGCTGTGATGTCTGCAAATACCCCTGGGATGTGGGGACAGAAACGGGTGCTCATCCCCCCCGGAGGGCGCTGGCAGCTGCCTGCGACGGGCGCTGGCGTCAGACAGGGAACTCCAATTTCCCTTTTGGTTCAGGTCTGGTAGAGCATCTGAGGGTCACGTCTCAGCAAAAGCAGCTTTACAGGCAAGTGCAAGCACGCTATCCATTGACCCTCCCTGTGGGACGTGGGCATCGCAAAGGGAACCCAGCCCGGTCACCCCGAGGGCACCCCACTGATTTGAGAGCCCCGGGCACCCCTCTAAGCAGGCAGCCCACAGATCTGCTTCCCACAGCGGCCTCGTGCATTGCTTGCATCTTGCTCCGAAGGGGAGGACGAGGCTGTGCCACCTCATGCTGGCTGACCGCAGGGCAGCGGAGATGCCTCGCGGCGGCTTTGCTAAATTTCCAAGGCCCTTCCTGGAATATCCTCTTGCTGGAGGCGCCGAGTTTCCCCCCCAAACCTCAGCCTGCGACGCCTCGCCGGGAGAGCCACCGGCCCGCTGCGGTGGCCGGCGGTGACACCGGCATGGGCATCTCCGCCCCTGCTGCCTCAGCCCCAGTGCTTGCCCCATCTCCCCCCCGAGGTGGCTACCCCATTTCTCTTGCCTGGGCTGAGCCCTGGCAGAGGCAGAGCCGGCGGGTTGGGAGGGAGGCAGATCACAGGAGGTGCTTTATACATGCGTGGTTTATAAATGTGCCTAATCCTCCAGCTTTCATCCACGCAAGGTTTTTTCCCCACCTGTCTGCAGGCAGATGAGCTTTGCGGAGCGGTGCCAGCACAGGGTGGCTGATAGCTGTTCTCCAGCAAGAGAACGGGTTGGAAACCCCCCCAAAACTGATATTTAAAGGCAGAGGTCAGGGACGGGAAGAACGGGACTGACTGCAGCAACGGAGCCCCACGAAGCTGCAAGGTCTGCACCAAGCAGCACCGCATACAGCTGCAGAAATGCAAACAGGCGGCTGGCAGCGCGTTTCTCCGGCCCATTGCGATGCTGCTTGGTGTGGAGCATGAGCAAACGGCCGGCAGCGCGCAGGTCGCCTGCAGGCAGCTGCCTGCGCAGCCCCGCGGGCAGATCCTGCATCTCTGCCTTCGGTCGTCGCCCCGGGCCCGCCGCGGGTTGCTCCTCAGGCAGCTTGCCCATGAAACCACCAGCACACACGGCTCATTAACTCGACCTTATTGCTCAAGGCAGAAGATACAGATGGGGTTCGGGCTGGAACCTGGTTCGAGCCCTTTTGCAATGCCAGTGCCACGATTGCACCCCAAACATTTCTGTCAATGTATCGGCCATTTTCCACAAAAAATACGGTCCTGGGCAAGGACCAGCTCTTCCCACGCGAGGTGTTTATCCTCCCTATGTGATCAATCCCTGATTTCTGCCATCTCTGCCAGAATTTGTGGCAACCCGCAGGAGAAACGGTGAAGATCCTCCAGCAGCGACATGGAGCAACCTCAAACTGCCGTCAACGACTCGCCCACAGCAAAGTCATTCTGAGAAAACTGGCCTCTGGTTCCCGGTGCAAATTGTCCTGCAGGCCCGCGCCATTTTTTCCAGGTTCATTTGCTTTTTGCAATTATTCACTACTTTCACTTCTATGAATAAGTCCGGGTGATGCTATTTCGCAGCAGGGCTGTGGTCGGACCACTTTGACTAGATGGGCTCTGGGTTGCGTTGCTTCTGCTCCTTCCTCGGATTATTTTTTCCGGTGCAAACATTTGCTTTCGTATTTGCCCTTCCGTAAAGACTCCCATCGGTGTGAGTTTGCCCGACATCCCCCACCCGTAAGTCTGCTGGTTGTAGAGTAGCTCCAGCAAACAAGCCCCCGCGAGGCTTCAGCCTGCGAAGTCACCCAGCCCTTAGGCATCCCTTCGGGCACAGAACGAATCCCCGACTCGGAGGAATTAGTCAGAGGCTCAGAACGACGCAGAAGGTGCTTTTCTGGTTTCTGGCTATGAATTCAGACAAATCAAACACGATGTTATTTAGGAACCGCTGTTAAGTCACTGGTTGCTCCTCACCCATCTCCAGCAGCTCGGAGATGGAACCATGCCTGCTCGCCTCCATCAACCCCTGGCCCCGCGCTCATCAGCATGAGCTCATTTGGTTTTTTTGCAGAAGTTTCTTATAAAAGTTGGTATGCAAGCAGGAGGTGCCCGTCCGCCTGGGTCCGCTGGCTGCCACCACGAGCGGGCTCCTCGCCCCAGCCCAGACAGCAGCCCGGGAAGTCGGGGCGGTTCAGCAGCAGGTTGGGGCTGGAGAGGACAGAAATGGAGAACTTGTCCAGACAAAACGGTAGCGGCTTTTGGTCTTGCACGAGCAGCCAGCTCTGTGGGGAGAGAGGGGATCTTATCTGCGAAACGCAACCTCAGCCGTGTCCTGGGGTCTGAGCCGCTCCCTGCCTGACCCTCCAAAACTGGTGGTTTCCGAGCACGTTTTTACATTTTCTCCTCCAGCCGAGTGGCAGCCCCTCGCTGGGAGGAAGCACGGGCTCCGGGAGAAGGCGTTGGCAAGGGAAGCAAGGTGTCCGGGTCCAACGCGCAGCTTCGCCGCAGCCTTCCCCAAGGATCCCGGCCGCGCTGCGCAGGGGCTCCCCGGCAAGTGCTTCGGTTCCCCCGTCTCCCACCCCTTGGCCACGGCAAACCCCCTGCACCAGACCCCGCCACACAACACGGTCCCGGCACCACGCGTGCATCCCACCTCCGGCAGCGAGGAGCCCCTGATTTCAGCCAGCCCCCGAGACGCGACGTTAACCCGAGCAAAGCCCCGCCAGCCCCGGCAGGCTCGCACTCGCATTCTTGGCATTTCAAGGCGCAACGGGGACGAGCCCATCCTGCCGCCAGCGAGCGCTCCCCGCTTCCACGGACGTCAGTGGGATGCAAGCGGGCTGGATTTCGGCAGGATCGGCATCTTTTCATCTCCCAGCGGCGAGGGTCGGCTTTGCTCACCCACTGAATGGCGGCAGTGGAACCGCAGAGGTGGTTGGGGACAGGAGGTGGGATGTCTCCGGTGAAAGTTTGGGGAGACAAACTATGAATTCCCCATCTCGGGAGCATATCCCAGTGCCCCAGCTCTCGTCGGATGTGGTGAGGGCATTTCATCTCCTCCGACATGGGATGGGATGGTGAGAGCGACCGCCCGAGCAATGATTTCTGCAGGGCATTGGGTTAAATGGTGTCTGCTGGCTGTCGAGGTAGAAAGAGGTTTGAAACTACTAAAAGATGCCACCTTAAGGGCTTGGCTAATCCACCGCCTGCACCAAAGCGTGTGTTGGCTTCCCAGGCTGCGCAGGAGGGATCCCAGCACTGCCCGTCCCGTTGAACCCCTCCTGCCAAGGGCGTCCGGCTCTGGGCGCAGCCGGGATGGAGGCGCTGGGAGCCGGCATCGTAGGCGTCCCGCTTGTTCCACCACGGACCCAAAGCTTTGACTCTGGGGGTCCCAATCCCTCCCACCATCACAGATTCAACATTTTTTGTGGGCTCCTTTCATCGCTGTTAACCAACCCCATTTGTCTTCCACCCGGCTGGATCCCACCACAGCGTGCAGGGCCACGTTTCTCAAGGAGAACGTCCCCTCTGGCCGGGGCTACCTGGGCAAAACAAACCCTGGAGGATGGACAGGCACATATTTCTAGTAAATAGGAGTAATGGTTTTGCATTTTAATAATATCCTATACTGCTGTCTCAGAGTAAATGAAGATGAACTCTGGCATCACAGCGGGATCGAGCCCCTGCGAGCGACAGGAGAAAAACGTGTGTTGGTGGTGCCAGCTAGCGCAGTTCGGGCCCAAAGGAGTTAAGCAAGGCAGGGGCTGAGCAGGAGCTCTCTCATCTGCGTCTGTTCTCCCACTGACCTCCAGCTGCGGCAGGGAGGTGATGGGGAGAGTTGCAGGATGGAGGACTCAGGACTGAACTGCCCAGCTCCGGCTCCCGGCAGCACCCGGATGCGCACCGAGGTCCCACCAGCACCCGCTCCCCCACGGAACATCTCCGGAATCCCGACCCAAACTCAGCCCTTCCTACAACAGACCAGAAGTCCCCACATCGACACGGGAGAGCAAGCGGGGATGGATTTCAGCAGCCCCCAGGCTTGCAAGAGCGGGTCAAGCCCCTGCTTAGGATGGCAGGGCTGCTGCGCTTGCTGAAACAGAGCTCACAGGGAGCAGAAACGTGATATTTTGGGAAAAACCAAGTGAAGTGAAGCTCTGTGCCCAGCTCGGGATGCAAAAGCAAATGCATGACACTAACGTGGAGTAAATTCAGGTCTGAAAGGCTTTGCCGCTGCTAGCTGCAGAGCTAAGGGAGGTTTAGAGCACGTGCAAGGGATGGAAGCCCCATGGGAACGGGGCCGAGATGCTGGTGGGTGTCCCCCCACCCCGCTCCGGGACGAGGCGTCGGGGCGGGGGCTGCTCCTCCCAGCCTGCCAGTTTTGCTGACTTTTATGGAAAAAAAGTGGTAGGCTCACTCATTCGGTGAGATTTTCCAAACCGACCCAGGGCTAATAAAAAAAGGTGTTTAATTACAGGGTTCAAGGTAATTGGGCACAAAAGTGGCCAGTAAAATGCAGCGCGGTGCAAAGGAGCTGCAGAACAAGGGCTTAATTTTGGAACAGCACATCTGATTTAGTCTTTACATTTTCTGGCCGGCACTTTCTCTCTCCTAATGAGGGAAAACGGCACGGCCTTTCACAAATCCCCGCTAAGTAGTTTATTCCTGACTTCAAGTCACTGAAATCACGGCACTGTGCTCTGTCCTTAAATTATCTGCATGCATATGCTTCCAGTTTAAAGGGAAACAGCGCAGCCCATGTCTGGCATTTAATGTCTGCCAGGCTGGGAAGACACAGCCTCCCCGGCTTTTCCGTGCACCCCATCGACGCGTGGCCCCGCTCCCAGCTCCAGCATCTTCTTGCCACTCGCTTGCAGCCACCATCGCTGAGCGTGGGGCGCAGGGAGCAATACTCCTTTAAATATTTTGTAAGCAATATGAGCAGGAAGAGAAATAGGCAATTTTCTCGGGAGTTTTTAGTATTTGTAATTGAGTGTAGCTTCCTCCCCGGCTTTTTGGCTTCTCCTTGGGAGAGAAATTGAGCTACAGCTGGGGATATTCCTGTAACAGCCCCGCTAGCGGCAGCGGCTGGCCGGGAGGCGCGCGCGGGCTGCGTTGCTGGTTAGGAAATGTGCCGCTCCTGGGAATAACCCACGTGCTCGCTCCAGCGATCAGAAACCAACCGCTCCAGCCACTTGCTGAGGTTTTCCTCCAAGAAAACTCCCTTCCAGCTGCAAGAGCAGCACTATTTAACCAACCCGCGTCTAACGGACACACGGACCCCGTGCTGTCGGCTCCGTCCTGGGATGCTGGTGCTGCACCCGGAGCCATGCGGGAAACCTCTTGCAAAGCCCCGACCAGGGCTCGTTAACACAATAAATATCTTTTAAGGACCAGCTCACCCTGTCCCGCAATCACGGGCACTGGCGCGCTCCCCATCGGCACACAGAGAGTTTGCGACACCCTTTGTCTGTCTGTCTGTTCCCGTGCCAGACTGAGCCCTGGCTGGGACCCAGGAGGCGCAGAGGGTGCGAGAAGCCAGGGCAGACTTTGGTCCAGGGTTGTGCCGCTAACATCATTCCTACCATTTTGTTTTGATTTTTTTTAGAAGCTATTTTAACACAAACCATGCTGCCTTGTGAAATCACATCCCAATATAGCTGCCATAAACACACACACAGAGCAACTGGAAAAAAAAAAACCAAAAAAAGCAGCCCCAGAGCTCTAAATCCCATCATTGCCAGGGGAAAAGACCCTTGGAAGGTGCCTCCTCCCGGCCGGGCCCCCGCGGGCACGCGGCTTCCCCGCGCCGACAGCTCGTGGTTACGAGGTCAAACCCCGCCACGGTGCCAAAGCACCGGTGAAACCTCAGCGAGGGCGGTCGGTGCCCCGGGCGCCGGCGGGGCGGGCTGGGGGACGCGTGGCCGGCGCTGGCGGTGATTCGGGGCACCGCTAGCACATCCCGCGCCACCAGCTGCCCCGAATCGTGGCCGTGAAACTGGTGGCGCCTCGGGGACGCGAATCCCTGATGGGATGCTCCTTGCTGGGGTGACGGGACCCTCCAGGGTGGCAGGAGGTCCCTTCCCAGCCGTCACGGGGGGGCTGCATCCCCCCCAAGGGGAAACACGAGCCCAGGCGCCTCTTATCCCTCCATCCAGGATCTGTCCCTCCCGGGGGCAAGGGTCAGGCCTCTACAGGGCCCCCTGCACGGCAGAGATGATTATTGAAAAAAAGCCCATTTTTCAGTGTCTCCCTTCCCAACTGAGGCTTTTTTTTTTCTTTTTAAATCTCTCCCTTCTCCTCCTATTTTGGTTGTTTTTATATTTTATTTTACAATAGCTTGAGTAATACGTTCCTCATGTTCCAAACGCACTCGCTGCTTCCAGTGGGAATGGAAAATCATTGTTTCTTTTTATTTTCCCTTTTTCTTTTTAATATGTTTATGTTATGGAAAATACCCCCAGATTGCAGACGCGTCGGCTGTCCCACTTTCTTGAAAAAAATAATAACAATAATAAAAAAAAATATTAAAGCATTTTTAGAAAGACAAGCGCTGAGGAGGAGGAGGATAATGCTGTGGCCGAAGGCTGTGCCCGGCGCCCCGCAGACCGCTGTCGTGGCCCGCTCGGGTGCTGCTTTAGGCTGTCAGTGCATCGCGGCGTCACGACGGTCCGCACCGCACCCGGTGCCCTGGGGCCGCATCCTGCCCCCTCGGAGGCGGCCGAGGGGGGATGCTGGTGCCCTGCGTGGGAGGGGGGTGCTCTCTGCTCCCCCCTTTCCCACGTGCCCTTCTCTGCTGGGGGGTGCCCAGGAGGGAGCTGCCCCCCGGGGATGCTTCTGCGAAGGCCCTCACCCTCCCCACCAGCCGGGAAACCGCATCCACTGCTGGCACGGCAGCTGCCGCGGCGAGGCCAGGGCGGCAAAGGGAAGCAAAGGGAAGAGGCAGAAACAGATGGAAACGGAAAGAAATTTTTCCGGACAAGGCAGGGAGCGGCAGCAGGTCCAGAGGGTGGAGGAGGATTTGTGTTTGCAACCAAAAGGGCTGAAGCATCATCGGTTTCAGCCAGCGCTAACGCCGGGGATGCTTCCCCGTGCTCCAGCAAATGCCGATAGCCTGCATGTAACCGGCAGCACCGTACCAGATTTGCTGCGCGTCTTCACTCATTTCTCTTTCCCACCCAGCGCCGCCACCCCAGGGTGCTGCCGTCGGCACCCCCAGCCTGGTGCACCCGAACATCTCCCCTCTCGCAGCACAGGGCACATCCCCCCCGAAAAGCAGCTCTTCCGTCGGCTCCCGCCCCCTCCGCCTTCCCCTGCAGCGGGGCATCGCCAATCCCCGGTCAGCGAGACCGGCGGCCTTGGGTTTGGAGCGGTGTCAGCAGACGCCGGCCAGCGGCGCGGGGTCTCACCTCGCCCACGCTCACCGCAGGGTCTGCAGAGGTTGTGCCAGCGACAGGGCAAGGCTGATGTTTTTTGGCCAAGAAGTGAAGTTAAAGGCTGCTGGGATCTATGGGTGAAGGCGCCGGGAGGCGGATTCAGCCCCAGCCGTTGCGCCTGCTCCATCCCCGGCACGTCAGGGGTGAAGCACCGGAGCCAAGGAAAAGGAAAGTGTGATGGGAAGCCCTGGGGAGAGCTCAGCCCTCTGGATCCTGCATCGCTTGCGCAGCTGATGGACGTCACCCCCGCAGCGACATTTTCTTCCCACCCAGGAGATACCCAGGAGAAAAACCGTGCGCGAAGGCACCCTGCGGCAGGAGGGAGAGGGGACGCGCACCCTCAGGGCTGAGCCCCGTGCCCCCAGCGCCCCTGGAGACCTCCTGGCAGGTTTTTCAATGTTCTCCCCTCCATTCCACCCCGGTCGGGGAGTATTTACGGCGTGGCCCGTGGCTCGGGCTCGTCGCTTCAGATGGGAAGTCACATTCTTACTCCTAATGCCGACCATGTGTGGATCCGAGCCTGCAAACATACAGCTCATTCTTTGTTTCCCAAACCGTACGCGGCCAAAACAGTGGACCGCAAATACTGATGACATATCGGAGGAGATCAAGTCTAAGAAATCATCATGAATTAAAGTGCTCAGCAAAGGGGAACGCCACTGTCTCTCTACCCCTATTAGATCATAACAAGGTGATGAGAGACAATGGATTTATACTCGTCCCCCCCCTCCCCAAATATATTTAAAAAAAAAAAAAAAAAAAAAAGACATGCCACCAGTCAGCGGGGTTCCCTTGGAAAACGCAAAGCCACTGACAGTCAATCAGGAGCCGGCGAGCTCGGAGCGCAGAAGCCTTCCCCGGGAGGGGAGGATGAATGGAGGCAAACCAGATTTCGTGGCCGCGTGGTGCTGCGCGCCAGGCCCCCGGCACGTGGGCGAGCGCGTGGGGCCAGGGTGGCACCGGGGCTCCCTGCGCCCCCGGGGAGCTGGGGGGCCAGAGGGGGGGTTGTGCAGGGGTACGGGGGTGAAGGGACCCAGGGTGCTGGGTGAGAGCAGGTGCCGGCTGAGCCGTGACTGTAGGGGAGCTCCTGGGTGTGCAATGCTCATGGCCATGCAAACATCCATGAGGAGTGCAATACTCATGGGCGTGCAAACATCCATGGGGAGTGCAATGCCCATGGGCGTGCAAACATCCATGGGGAGTGCAATGCTCATGGCCATGCAAACATCCCTGGGGAGTGCAATGCCCATGGGCGTGCAAACGTCCATGGGGAGTGCAATGCTCATGGGCGTGCAAACGTCCATGGGGAGTGCAATGCTCATGGCCGTGCAAACGTCCATGGGGAGTGCAATGCTCATGGCCATGCAAACGTCCATGGGGAGTGCAATGCCCTTGGGCGTGCAAACGTCCATGGGGAGTGCAATGCTCATGGCCATGCAAACGTCCATGGGGAGTGCAATGCCCTTGGGCGTGCAAACGTCCATGGGGAGTGCAATGCTCACGGGCGTGCAGGCATCCACGGGGGCATGCCTCCTCTCCCCAGCACGCAGGCTCTGCCTTGCTTCTCCCACCGGCGGACCCAGACAAGGTGTCTGGCTGCGGGCAGGCATGGTCCATGTGCTCGTGTCTTCCACCCCAGCACCCGATCACCGCAGAGCCCCGGTGAGATGCACTGCTACCGTGCTGGTGGGAGCTTAGCTACCCGTATTTAAAAAAAAAAAAAGAAAAGCACCTTGGGTGGTAGCGGACGAGACAAAACACCTGCCGTGAGGGAAAGCCGCCGGCAAGGCTCAGGGAGACCATTACACGTGCACGGTGTTACTCGGTGCCTGCTCACCCAGCCTCCACCGGAGGCATTGCCCAGAGCGTGGCCTGGCAGGAGGAGGAAAAAACAACTCTAAATACTGTCAGGGTTACAGTTTTCTGCGGTTAGGAAGAAACACAGAAATCCATTAAAAGGAAGTTTGCCAAGCGGGAATCCTGCGGTGGCTGGTTACGGGAAAGGTGGAAAAAGAAACCTCTGCTTGGGGCGAGCCGGGGCCATCACCTCCGCCCCGGCGGGCGAGGAAAGCCGCTGGTGCCTTGGGGGTGCAGCGAGGAGAGGCACGGTGCCGGGGCACGGCCGGAGCACCGGGGCGGCCTCCCCGCACCCCGGGATGTGCCAGCCCCGGTACGCGGGGGCAGCCCAAGATCGCAGCCCCCAGCGCAGCAATTGCGAAACTCTGACTAATCCACGCTTGTGGCAAATGGGGGGAAGGCACAGACACAGCGGCCTTCCAGAGAAGAAATGACGGCTGCCTGCCGCACCAGGGCGGCTGCCATCGCCCGCTTTCAGAAGCCAAAGGCGACCAGCACCGGCTCTGCCACCACAGGGTTCCCTCCTGCTGGGGCAGGGCCAGGAGAGGTCAGTTCGTCCATCCAAGCTGCCACCTTTTGGGAATGGGGTGGGTCCCCCATAGGGTCATGGCTCCTTTCTTCCCCTGCGAGGTGGATGATGTTCTCGGGGGGATTTCAGACCCCCTGGCGAGGCTGCCCTGCGCAGGGCCATGGCCCCACTGCCTTCCCAGCTCCGCAGGGACCCTCTGAGCCCCCACGCTCCCTGCTTTAGGCAGAACCCTGCCTGTTCGTTAGGCTAACGAGGCTGTGCAGGGCCCGCAGGGCCCCTCAGGCTCCCCGCACCCCCAAGGACTGCCCGCTCCCTTTAGCGAAGAAGGTGCAGTGCCACCATCAGCCAGGGGTGAGGACCCCAAGAGCCCAGGAGAAGCAGCAAAGCAGGGACTAAACCCCAGGCTCAGCTCCTTCCGAGCAGCACCGAGCACTGCGTCACGGCCAAACAGGGCTGAGAGCATGCCTACGTTCGCACGTTTGCAAAATCAACAGTGAAATTCCCTCCTCGGAGGCCAGGACCGAGGCTCAGCGCCCTGTGCATCCTGTGCGAGGGCATGAAGCCACCTGGGGGAGGCGGTGGGGCGAGGGCAGCTGCCCACGAAGACACCAACATGGTGGAGAAAGAGGCAAAAAGAGTGATATAACACCGTTTCGTTTTCACTGGGGAGCGCGGACGGACGGTGATGTTCCTGTGTGCTTTTAGATTTACAAAGGTCAAGGAAAAAAACATCAAACATCGGCGACCTGAGCTAGGGAGAGGTGAACAAGCCTGGCATGGACATCCCAAGCAGAGGAGCCAGCTTGTGCCACCAGCAAGCCTTCGTAGGGCTCACCCCGAGGCAAAACAACTCCCAACCCTCAGCTGAACGGTCTGAGAGCATCCGAGCCACCGGCACCTCGCTCCTCCCTCGGTGGCCCCATGGAGCCTCGCACCCCGCGGCCGTCCCCGCCGACCATCGCACCCTGTGACCGTCCCTGCAGCTTTCCACTGAAAATGCAGCGGTGGCTGTTGAGAAAGCAGCCCCTGGGGCTGAGGCCTCCCCGTCCCGATAGCCATCGGTAGCGAAGAACTGACTCATGGATGTGACATTTGTGGTTTGATGACTTAGAGGCAACTGGCTGCCACCAGGGTGGCAGCTCCGGAGGTCCCAGGAGGGCACGGCCGGACCCAGGAGCTGAGCTGCAGGGGGCTCGGATGGAGCAGAAAAAGACGCAGTTATTTTTTTTCCTTGGAAAAAAAAAAAAAAAGAATAGAAAAGTGTTCGGCAGCCCTGCGGAGGAGCACGGCCGCGGCTCGGTCCGGTCGCACGTGCTGCGCCGGGAGCTCAGGCAGGCACCGACCGCGGGGTTCGGCCATCGGGAGCAGCAGGGGGGAGTCTCCCCCAGTTCATCTTACAACTTCTGGCTGGTCTCCCAGAGAAGTGAGGAGACATAAAGGCAGCCCCCAGGCCAAGCTGGCGCTGGCCGCCAAAAAGGGGGTTTAGATCCCCAAACTCGTCAACTGGAGGCAAATTTGTTTCACTCCCCGCCAGATATTTTCCTCGGTTGTGAATCCAGCGCACGCGAGCGGGGATTGGTGCCGCTCTCCCACGTGGGGCTCCTTCGCCCGCCCCATCGCAAAGCCGAAAAATCCCTTTTCGATAAAAAAAAAAAGTTTCCAGACTAACTAGTGAATACCTTTGGGATTTTTCGTTTCATTCCTTAAATATTTGTGCAAACAAACACCCATTTTCATGGATGTGCCCAGAAAAGCAAACAAAAACTATGAATGCGGTTGAATCCCCCAAAGCCATAAGGAATTTAAATGAACGTTCGTGAATGTTTTGCAGTACTCACCCAAATCTAGCCGGGCAGGAGAAGACACACTGAGCTCCTTAAAGAAAACAAGGATTTCTTGTCCTAATACTAAACAAATGTTTCACCATTTGGCCATATTCCATCCTTGGTGCAATCATTTAATTCTCCCCCATTTAATAAAAAATTATGTCTGAAACAAAGATGTTTATTGCTTTTATGAGTTCCTATTTGTATGGAAATTGCATACAAGACGTGATATTTCTGTTGCTCGCTCTCTTTTTATTTTTAAATGAGCAAGCCCAGTTAAACCCTGGCATTTCTTCATCTGGCTTGCGGAGGGAGAAGTATAGATTAAAAAGAACCATGCAAATGTTTTTTATAAACTTCTCTTATTTCCTTGCCATGGGACTGCCTTTAATTAGCTGCCTGAAGTACAAAGGACACATTTATAATGCCACCATCTCTGAGCGGAGGGCATTAAGATGAACGTGGCTATTGCCTATTCGCCCTGCGCTCCGGCGTGGCGGATCCGTGCTGGGGCTGGGGAGCCGCTCCGGATTCACCCCCGTCCCTGGCTCTTTCTGCTGCCTCTCCAACGCTTCTGCTCAGAAGACTCAAAGCCACGGAGGTGCGGCGACGGAGTGACCCCACCGATCCGCCTCAAAAGGACACGTAACCTCCTGTGTTCTCAAAAACGGGCCAAAATCTGGTCTGGAGCAACCTGTTTCTGGAGGACGTGCTGCATTCTGCTCTTTGGGCAGGGGTTGATGATTACCCTCCCTCACCTGCTCGGGTTCAGCGCGACGTGCCGAGCCATCGCTCAGGACCTGCGTCCTCGCAGCCGTGACCAGCTCAAGCTTTGGCTCCTGAGCCGCTTCAGGAAGGGAAAAGGCAGAGGTTTGCAGAGCTCTGCCCGATGCATTAGCAAGCCCCCAGCTTCTTCCCCAAAAGCTCTTGGCACACGCCTGGGAGCCGTGGTCCCAGCAGCTCCAGCCCACGCCAGCCCGCCCGGTTCACCCGAGCGGCAGAGGAGTCACGACAAGAGGACGGCAGCTGTGAAACGAAGGCGGGTTCAGTTCTGGGGACGTGGGACCCTGCTGGGAGCTGGGATCGGGCAGAGGAGAAATTTGGGGAGAAGCGACCCCCTCTCGCGGGCAGCTTGCCCGTCCCGAGGCAGCCGGGAGGGACGAGAGCATCGTGGCCTGGGGTGTGCAGAGAGGCCGGGAAGAGCAGGTTGAACACATTCCTCGCCCAGCGGAGTTATATGTTTAGTAAAGCACTATATACAGTTGCCGTGTGTTTTCATATTTAGAGTATTATATACAAATAAACATATAAAATTGTAACCGTGAATGCAGCCCTGGTCTCCCCCAGCTCTTCTCTCCTTGCAAACCGGTTTCTCTTTAGAAGCAATTTACATTTCTGCAGATTTCTGCTCCCCCCGTGCGGCACCTCTGGCTGCACCCGCCCAGTACCCAGTAACGACTGGGACTGCAGCAAGCACATCAAATCAATCCCAGCACCGCTCAGCCCCAACCCTTCCCAGTGCTGTGATTGCATGGGAAAAGGAGAAGGAAAAAAACAGGGGAGCAAACCACCCACCAGACCCCGACAAACACAGCGGCGGCCTGGAGCATCGCAGAGCTGGCAGAAAACCCCAGCGGGCAGTGGCGAGGAGTGAGGTGCCAGCCAAGCCGCATCAGAGCCCGTTGCCAGTTTGCTTCTTTGCAAAAAAATAAATAAAATAAATGCAAAACCCGACGACGTTTCCTGCCGCCGAGGAACGAAAGAGCCCGGTCTGTACTCACCGCGCAGGAAAGCGGAGGAGTAGGTGGCGAAGGAGTCGAAGATGCTGTTGGAAGCCATCGCCCTCGTCCCGTATCCCAGCTCGCCTGGAGGAACCGCTGGACGGCGGAAGGAGGAAGAGGAGGGATGGGAGAGGTGGCAGCGAGGGAGAGGAAGAGGAAAACCCTGCCGGCGGTGCAGGTAGCCTCCGGCTGGCTGGTGGTTCTGTGGTCGGCACGGCAGAGCCGCCGGCTCGGCATCCGCTGGGTGGGAGAGCGGCGTCACCTGATCCGTGGCGTCAACGGGCCGGCGATATCGCTGCGGCTTCGGGGTGCTGGGCTTGGGGTTTTTTCCCCCCCCCCCGTGCTTTTTTTTTTTTTTTTTTTTTTTAACTAACAACTTTATGGTTTGTAGCTGGTGGTTCATGGGAGGCTCGCTCGGACTCGCGGCTGAGTGACAGACGGGAGCGGAGAAGACATTTCTCTTTAATTAATTATATTGCTGCCTTAGAAGAAACGAAGAAGAGAGCCCGTAGATTCCTAATTGGGTGATTGAAGTAATAACCCATTTACATGCCGTGGTTTTCTCCTTTTAACTGCCTTTTCTCCCACATTCACCACTTGTCTGTATCCTAATGTTGGGCTGTACACGGCTTCCCGACTCCCAGCTGGGGATGGGGACTGCGTGCCGAGACTGTTTCCATATGTGTAGATGGGTGGTTCTTCTTCACAGGGATTTTATGTGAATTAGTATTAAGCAAAAATATGAAGCACATGCGGCAGAATAAACAGCGCTGGCTGCGGAGGGGCGACTGGGGAAGGTGAAGAGGGCTGGCAAGGAAGAGGAAGGCAGTGGGTATGGCTGGCCTCCTGCTTTGCCCAAATACCAGCAGAAAATTTTTGTGTACTTTTTTAAGTAATAAAGCCGATCCTGTAACGCAGGCACAGCAAATTTCCAGAAGCGCCTAAAGATGCTGTTTCTGCTGGACCGCAGCAACGCCAGCGCCTGGAATTGCAGCTCACACCTGGAAGAAGAGCCGCTGTCGGACGCTGCCTGGCCGGGGCCTGGCGGGTTTCTCATAGAAAATCGCCATTATCGCCCTCGGAGATGAATTTTCCCTAAACGGGAAGAAATGTTGAATTGAAACATGAGATTATATTTGTCCTTTTCTTTTTTCTCCTCATAAGAAAGAGCAAAGGGAGCTCTCTGATGGAGTAAAACAAACGCAAACTAAGCCTGAGTGACCAAAATCCGCAGGCAAATAGGACCCAGGGCAGGAGACGCTGGCCGTCGGGGCACACAAGCACGGCTTCAAGGTACTTGGAGAGTTTGGTGTTCGTCACGCCTCGCTGCTCACCGCTGTCATTCTCCATTGAGTTTTTCATCCAATGGATGTTGGCGGTCGGACGTACCGAGATGTTATCAGCCGAGGCGTTACAGATTCCTGCAGCGCTATGAGAGGCTGGGAAAAAAAAAAAAAAAAGAGCTGCTTGTATTTACTGCGGCTGAAAACTGCTTGTTTGCCGCTTTTAAGCAAAGAGTGGGGGGAAAAAAAGTGGTTTCAGAGCGGTGAAGGGGGCAGAGGTTGTGCAAACGCTGGCACAAAAGGAAAGGGAAAAGCAACGCAGTCTGGAAAACACCCGCCGCTGCACAGAGCGGGGTCTGTGGCACTGAACAGCATCGCCTTGTCTCGCTTGCCAGACACCCACCGCAACCACAGCTCCAGCCCTGGGATGCGAGGCTGCGGGCAGCGAAGGCATTTCTACCGGAGCGGTGGCATCGCTCCCCTCCGGCTCCCCAGCAGCGGGGGGACGTGGCCCCCTGACCCCCCCGTGGTCCAGAGGAGAGCAGGGTGGCTCAGCCCAGCAGCATCCCGCTCGCCACCCCTGCCTGCTTCGGCCTTGCGAACCTCTTGGACAACAATCAGGTTTTTTGGGCTAATTTTAGGTTTCATGGCTCCTTCCCTGCAAAAAAGGGGTGGGAGTCTCAGCCCTTACCTGGCTTGGGTCCTAGGGGGGTTGGTGGGGGGAAAAGTCAGGATGAAGAGGAGGAGGAAGGAGGGGGGAAGGTGCTTTTAAGGTATCTTCCCACTCCCCACATCGTTAGGTGCCAGATGGGAGCTCTGATTCAGCTGTGCTGATTTACACGCCGACCAAACATCCCTCAGCAGCACTAATTGAGGGAGGTTCTGGATGGGGCTTTTCTTCTCCATTGCCCTCCCACCACCCCCTTTTCCCTAAATCATGGCTGTACCACCCCACGGACGTGGTCCTGAGCCCCTTCGGCACAGCCAGGGCTTCTGGTCCTGGTCATCATCCCCATGGGATCCACAAAATCAACCTTTGTCATAAAATTTCTCCTCCTGCCCCTTCAAATCATGTTTTTTGCCTCCTGTGGGGCTTTAAATGAAATGTTCCCAATTGCTCCTGCAGTCAGATGTCAGGGGCGTTACGGGGCTGCACCCTGCTGGGTATCGCGTGCGGTGCCTAGGCACGGGCGTCAGGGAGCTAACGCCCAGCCCAGGCATCGCGCTTCATTACGCACATTTATTTGCATCTGCGCGAGAGTCACGGACATCCCCAACGATTTTGTGTTCACCGAGACTCGTGGAGATCCAAAATTCTTCCC
This sequence comes from Platalea leucorodia, assembly GCF_965183815.1. Classification (NCBI taxonomy): domain Eukaryota; kingdom Metazoa; phylum Chordata; class Aves; order Pelecaniformes; family Threskiornithidae; genus Platalea; species Platalea leucorodia. Next base: position 9,041,228 of record NC_138840.1, read on the forward strand.
CAAAGCCCCACGAGGCTCCAGAGTGATTTGAGGACCAAAGCCACATTAAATTCCTGTGCTTTTATATCCATTTACAAAAATGGGTCCTTTTTCGTTAGCGGTGTTACCACGGGAGCTGCGAAATGGAGCCAGGAGGAGGTGAAACACCTACCCCATCGAAAGCACAAGGGAATATAACCTGATCGGGGGAGCTGCTGGGATTAAAGACGCTGTTCTGTTTGTGCTTGCAAAGCATGGCTCGAGAATGGGCAGGTTTTAAAAATAACTGATTAGCAGCTCTTGTGCAATTAATCCACCTCTGGGATGGTCCCCCCGGTCGGAGCCTGGTGCACAGCTCTCCCCCGCCGCCGTGGCCTGGGGTCAGCTTTCAGCTGGGTTTTTCCCCTGCGTGGCCGGGGAGAGCTCCGTGCTGGCTCAAGGCAAGCGGGCAGGTTGCAGAGGATGAATATTTCCTGCTAATAATAATATTGATAGAAAAAAAATATCAGAGACCCCAGCCCCAAACCTTTCCCCTTGCTCTCACCACCCTGAAGCTCGGGATTCACTTTGTGGGCATTGCTGCGGGTGAAAGGCAAACCCAAAAACCCACCGAGCCTTGATGCTCCCCTGCAAACACAGCCCCGGCCTCGAGCCAGCCCGGCTGCAGCTGCACGCTCCCAACCAAAGCACAGGTACAGCAACAGCACTTGTGCCCTCGCTGCCTGCACCCCAGCTGCCTGCACCCTGCTGCCTGCACCCTCACTGCCTGCGAGCCGCAGAACCACTCAGGCATTTCTGGTTTAGCAAACCCACTGGTTTTACCCCCAGCAAAGAGCTGCTTCTAAGAAAGACGTGACGGTCCCTGCAGCAAGCAGGTCGCTGTACGCGCAGCCGGCGCCGGGTGCTGGCGTGGCAGAGGGGCTCCGCAGCTCAGCCGCTTCCTCCACCTCTCAGCCAAAACCGCGGCTGGGTGCAGCCTCTCGCTTCGCCCTGTGCTGCCAGCTCTCACCTCCAGGAATGGGGTGGCCAAATTCACCTCCCAGTGGTGCAGGCAGCGGGTCTGGCAGCGCCGTACGCGCACACGCGTGCACACTGCATACCTCCCCATGCAGCCCAAGCGCCGGCACCCAGACACCAGGGAAATGCAAGAATTCGGCACCCGCAGGTCTGCTCCGTAGGGAAAGCTGCTGCAGTGCTCGGTGCTTCCCAGGCAGCATCACTATGTGCAAGGCAGGGAGGTGGGATGGGGCTTCCACTTTGTACATGGGAAACTGAGGCACAGGGCGATGGGGACTAAAGTGTCCACTCGTTTGGGGAGGTGACTGAAAGCAGAGGAGTCGTGCCCTGCACAGTGCCCAGCCCGGCACGTCTGCGACGCGCTGCATCATCTCAGCAGGCAGCATTTTAGCCAACGCAGCCGCCAGCTTCTCACCCAGCTCTCCCAAAACTGAGGGGCCGCTCGTGACCCTCTCCAGCGCCCCGGGCTGATGGCGGTGCCCAGCCGAGCCTGGCCAGGGCAGGACTCGCTTGCCTGAGCCATGAGGCCGCGATGGCACATCCCTGCTCCACCACCGGTCCCAGCGCCCAGCCCTGCGCTGGCTCTGCCCAAAGCCCTGGAAAAGGAGGCGTGATCAGCTCCATAAAAACCATCAGGACCCGGGAACACCCCACCGTTGTGTCTGAGCTTCACCCCAGCCCTTCCTCGCTGGTGCCAGGGCGCTCCGGGAATGCCCCTGGCCGGTGCACAGCGCCCGGCTGTGCGGAGCCGCGGCGGCACGCGTGTGCGGCGAGCGGCACAATGCCGGCGTTGTAACCCCGACACCGGCGGAGCGATGCCTCCTGACCCCGGAGCAGGGACTGGCCACGGGACGTCTCCTGTCACGGCTGCCTTGTTTTCCCCATGCATCCCAGGGGTGCAAGGGAAAGCACCCGAGCCTGGGAGCCGCGGGTGCTGCTGCGGTGATCCAGGGCCCCAGTGCCGAGCTGCTGCTGGTGCCGGAGCCGGGGAGCGGCCAAAGGCAGTGCAGCGGAGCCGACGGCCTGGCGGAGCTGCCGTCCTGTGCCTGCAGGAGCAGCCGGGGAGGTGCAGGCAGAGGGACTCTGCAGCGGATCCAGGGGATTGGCCACAGAAGCGACCACAGCCCTGGGATGAGGGGCAAAAAAAAGAGAGAAATGAAAAAAGCAAATTTAGGAGGGGACCAAATGTCTGAGGCAACTTGGTGGTGCCTTTGGGCAGAGAGCCGGTGCCTGCCTGGCTGTCTCCGGAGCCCGGAGGGGCTCTGGGGACAGAGGTGTTGGCAGGGCAAGAGGGATGGGACAGGCTGGCCGTGCTCCCTCCCGCTCCCACGGGACCCCGAGACTGCCGGGGAGGGGTTGCAATGCCAGCAGACCCGCGGGACAACGAGCAGCTCCTTGGAGCGGTTTGTAACACCCATCCATGCACCACCATGCACCCGAGGGCAACCCTCTGCCACCGCACCGCGGGTGCCCAGCGGGTCCCGGGGTGTTTGATGGGGACATGCAGCCCCCCGGAGATAACAGCCAGCGGAGACGTTTCAGCCGAGAGCACAGGCGAGCCCGAAGGGAGGACCCCGCACGGGCCGGGGTTGCGCCATCGCCGGGTCACGCCGCAGTCACACGCCGGCAGAGCGCGGTCACGCCAGCGCCCTTCGGCTGACCCTGGGGATCACCGGCAGGCGCCGGGGAGGGCTGGCGGTGTCCTGGGGGGTGACAGCCCCGTCCCGCCGTGCACCCCGTCCTGGCGAGCGCCGGGCTGTGCCCATCACCGGCATTAGGGGATTTGTTGCATTTCCAAGCAGGATGAGCAAAAAAGTAGTGGGGCCAGCACGTCCCCACGGTCAATTCATCCATGGAGCATGAGGAAATTCGCTTTCCTTTTTGGGTTTAAATACAGCTGCCTGTTCTGAAATACCCCGGGGATCATACAGCAATCGGCCACCCATTTTAACTGCTGTTCTCGCAAACAACAAGGCAAAAACAAACAACATTTTATGGCGAAGAACGTGAATTTTTGTGTCTGGTCTGTGGTCTCGGAGCGTACGTTCTCCAAGAAGCGTTCCCTGCAGAAGCCAAGGAGGCCGAGCCGGTCGCTGGTGGGTTCTCACTCGACACGTCTCCCATCAGGGATGGCCACGCCAGAAGTTAATCCATGTTTACCAGCACGGAGGAGACCGGGAGCAGCCTGAGGTCCGTTCCCCACCGTGCTCAGTGCTATGGTCCCACCACGACTTGCACCAAGAGCAGGGGGGTCCAGCAGCAGAGGCCATGGAGGGAGGCTCCAGGCACTTCTTTTTTAAGAGTATATTTTGCAAGATTGGGCATTAATAAGGAAAAAACATCATCTGGAGAGCTTGGGGGAAACTGCCGCCACCCTCCAGCTTCCTTGTTTCCCTCCCCAGCAGACAGGGCTGGATTTACTTTGTTAAACAGAAGCAATAATTCACATTTCAAGGGGCACCTGCGAAGCAGGAGCGCCTGGGCTGTGAGCAGGTAGGGAGGCTGGGGCTCAGCCCGAGCACGTTTCAGGGCAGCGATGAAGAAGGGGGCTCCCAGGAGGGTCAGGATCCTGGCTTTGCCCCCATGAAGGACCCGCTGCCCTCGGCAGGACGCGCCGGGTTTGCCTTTCGCAGCCGGCCACTGCGTCTCTCTCCGCTGGCGAGCAGGCAGCGTGCGAGAGCACGCGTGGGCTGCAGCTCGTTATCGGGGAGCTTTTGAAGTGGTTAGAAAAATGAGTATTATCCCCACAGCCTGTGGGCAGAGGTAGATTTGGAGACATTCCACCTTGAAGAAATAAAAAAAAAAAAAAGAAAAGAAAAAGCAAACCAAGATACAGAGACGTCGCCACCCACGGGGGAGCTCAGCAGAGCCGTTGGGCTGACACGGCCTCGGCGGGTCCCGAGCATCCATCCACGGGAGGTGGAAACCCTCCCGCACGCCCCGCGCTCGGAGAGAGGAGGATTCATGTGAAATGCCAAAATCATGAGTCTGGGCTTCAGAGGGAAGGTGGAAACTGCAACCCCTGAACACTCAGCAAAGGAAGGGGACAGTGGAGGGGGGACCCCTAAACATACATCCGTATCCTTATCCTTATCCTTATCCTTATCCTTATCCTTATCCTTATCCATATCCATATCCATATCCATATCCATATCCATATCCCTGTTCACCCCAGTGCCCCCCACGCTCCTGCTTCAAGGACCTGATCTAGCGGGCTCGTCGTTCTTTCCAACTTTACAATCCACGACCAAAGCGAAAGGCAAAGGTGCGCTGGGAAGTTTTGTGATGTACGGTCACAAAATAGTAGAAAATACCGGTACGTTAATATAGTCGTGGAATTGTGGAAGAGGGACCTTGAGGAGGCACCCAGCCCCTTCTTACAGAGCACATACGCACAGGCGCGCGTGCGTATGTAGGTACACGTATATATATATATTTGAATTTCCACAGAATTTGTAAGTGATTCCACTGGAATTATTGCCTGGCCTTTATAGAGTGTTTCGAAATGAAGGTGTCTCCATAAAGAAGATTCACTTTTTTTTTCACTAAAAACTTTTAGCCGAAAATGTCTCATTTAAAAAAAAAAAAGCCCAGGTTGTAGTTTGGCTGAGATTTGGTTTTTTCCACAAAAACCTCATTTTTCCCCCCCATTTCTTTCGCTTTGAAGTAGAAAGTTTCACCTTTGTTTTTAAACTGAAAACTGAAGCTATTTTTGTTGGTCTGTTTAAGAAAGCCGATTAGCTATTGCTCAAGTCATTAAAAAAATAAAGTCCCCCCCCGGAGGAGGAGCCCCCCCGCCGGCCGCGGCCGCCATCCCCCGGCCCGGGGGCCGCTGCCGTCTCCGTTTGCAGCCGCAGGCCGAGGGGGGGGCGGACAGAAAGCTGGTTGTTTGAGCAAACCCGACAGATAACCCTTCCCACCAGCACGGTGCATCGGCGGGGAGGGCAGAGCTGGGGGAAGCGCTCCTTCCTACAGCCGCCCGCCGCAGCCCCCCGCTTCTCAGGCAAAAAATTGCTCCTGAGCATTTTTTGTGATGGGATCAACCTGGGAGCAGAAACATCTGAGTGCTCGGAAGAGGCAGAGCCGGGAGAAGAAGTTGTCCGTTGGAAGATGCCTCCCCGGGCGGGAAGGGGCAGGAGGCGGCGGAAAAACCGGACTCCTGCTCCTCGCTTCAACAAGCACCCTATTCGGGCTGGTTTCCACCCCAAATCCAGGCACGCCACAAGTACTGGTACATCGCCGCGGGGAGAATATCCACCTGAAAGGGGGCTTGTAGCCCTCGAGACACCCAACGCGATGGATTTGGCATCGCCTTCGTTTAACTTGTCTCAGGGTTTCTCTTCTAAGGCCAGTAAAACCAGTACAGGACACAGGTGTGCTGGGGCAGCTGCCTGGGCTAAGCCACGATGATCATTTCGGGTCTTACTTGCCCATCGCGCTTTTGGCTCGCCAAAGGTGCTGTTAGCCAGATATCGCTGTTATTTTGCCTTCCAAAATAATGCTCGGCCCAGCGATGTGAAGGGAGAAAGGCGCAGCCGTGGCCGGTGCAGAGCCGCGGGCAAGGACAGTCCTTGCGGCTGCCCTGCGCCAGTGGAGCGAGATGGTCCCTGCTTCAAGGTTAAAAACCAGGGGGTTTGGAGGTTTTCCCCGGCTGGCTGCGAAAGCACCGGCGGTGCAGCAAACCGAGGTGGACTTTTATTAGGGTGGTGCGTTGGGATTCAAGAAACTGGGGTCTGACACCCAGTCCAGCCGTGACCTCGGGCATCTGCTCTGAGAAACAAGATCCTCTTCAAATCCACCCTGCGGAAAGCATCCGTGACAGCAGCGTTGGTGGGGACTGGGCTGGGGTCAAACCCTGAGTCCCGGGAGGGTTTGACCATGGCCAGCTCCGAAATCCCAACACGAGCCTCCGACACAGCAACCGGCCCTGCCGGGGGTGGGAAAGGACCCTGATCCCTCCTGAGTGGGGGTAAAAGCTACTGTAATGCCAATAATTCACATAATTTATTACCAGCTGGTCACCGATTCTCTCCTGCCATCCATACTGCAAGTACTATGTCTTATTTCAGAGACAAAAATCTTTATTAGGATTACTACTGAGTTACTTGCTTTTCTCCAGAGAGAAGAGATTCAAACCAGAAGAGCTAATGGCTTAAAGACCGGGGATGAATTTAAAAGGATTCAACCCGTGGTGTTCTGTTCCCATTCATGCAACACCCCTTTTGCTAAACAAAATAACACTGCCTCCGTTTCTTACTTTTTTTCCTTTTCTTGTCCCTTTTTTCCCTCTCACAGACAGCTGTTTCTCTTGATCACATCTGTAGCAAATCTGGACTTAATCCCCCACTGACAATGCAGAAGAGACTGGAAAAATGGAAGGGCTGATCCCAGCGCCCGGGATGTGGCAGGGAGGGAGGGAAGGGCTGTGATGGGAGCAGGAGGCTCCGGCCGGGGCGGGTTCCCGGGAGCGATCCCCTCTCCGGACCCGTCTCCCCCCATTCCGTCCCCGGGATCCAGCTCCACCTGCCTTGGGGAGCCCCGCGGCCCCGGTTGCAAGCACAGAGAGATGCAGCTCGAGGTGTTGACTCATTGCTTTAATTTCATTTTCTTTTATTCCACCTTTGATGGTCTGAGCCCTCAGGCACTTTGCTGCAGGGCAGGGCCATGCCAAAAGCAGGTCGGCAAAAGGTTCCCCTGCGTGGCTTCACCCCCAGCAAGGTGGGAGCTGAAGTTTTGGAGAGGATGGAGAGCTGCCGGTGCTGGCCAAAGCACCCCTGGGGTGGCCCACGCCCTCCCGGGCCGGGAAGCTGGGGCGGCCCCGCATCCCAGCGCTTCGAGGTCATCGCTGCGTCACCTCGGGCAGGTTTTGGTTCGAAGGTGGTGCTTCGGGTCGGTGACCTGGCAGCGGTCGGGGGCGAGCGGGGAGCGGAGGGCAGGGTTCATGGGTGCTGTTTCATGGGCGGCTTCTGCAGAGACTCGTTCGCTTGGCACCGGGAAACAACGGCCAAACCTGCCTTTCCCTGGCCCTGGCGCAAAGCAGCACTAATCCTGCCGGCGGCGATGGAGCCCCACCAGGACAGCCAAGAGGTGACTCAAACCCGAGAAGCGTCGTTCAACGGCAGAAAAAATAACTGAGGCGCAAGCGTGGCTGCTGGGGGGATGCCAATGCCGTGCCCTGCCGGGGTGAGGAGCTGCAGCGGGTGCAGCCCCGGTGGGTGCTGGGGCAGCTGGGATTTTGGCCGGCTCCTGCCAGCCCCCAGGGATCTGCCCGGAGCCAGGAGCAGCCAGGACGCGGCAATGCCGGGAGCGGAGACCCGTTTGCAGCAGGACAGGGGCACTTTGCCACTGTCTGCCAAATTCTGCAAAATTTCACCCTCTGTAAATATAAAGCAATTTGTGGCCTAAATTGTGATTATTATTATTATTGTCAGCATCTCACCGCAGCCAGCGCGGGGAAGGTTTAGCACTTAAGCTGCAGCATCCCCAAATGCGAGCACAGGAGATGACGCCCCGAGACTCCCCAGCCCTTCCCTGCGCCGGCCCCGCGAGACGCGGGGTTTCGCATCCGCACCATGGCGCGCGGGGCAAAGGGCCCTGCCAGGGGCCGGGGTGCCCGGGGAGGGCGGGGGGTCCCTCTGAAGGTCTGGGGTTTCCAAGAAGGGCTGGGAATCCTCGGGAAGGTCTGGGGGTCCCCAGCACCCACTGGGGGACGGTGCTGGGGGCACGTCCAAACTTTACCTTTCACGCCCAAAGCGCTTCAGAAGAAGAGCGAGCGATGGGGGGAGGCTGGTGTGCAGGAGGGGGCGCGTCCCCCCCAGCTCCCATCGCTCGGTTTCCCCACCGCCAGCCGCTTTCACAGAAACCCTCCAGCCCCCGGTGCCCCTCCGCCTCCCCCGGCACCACGGGCTTCTCAGAAGGGCCCGGCGTCCCCCCCCGGCGCTCGCCGCTCTCGCTTACTGGAAAGAGGTGCGGAGAGGGCCCCTGGCACGCTCTTTCCTTTCTCACCGCTTTTTTTTCTTGCTTGCTTTTTTTTTTTTTTTTGAAACTTTTTTTCGGGCAAGAGCTCAGCGGCATCATGAGTGAGCCCCGGGCGGAAGCAGCACCGCGGGGCGCTTGTCACGAAGGCGGTGGCAGGTGACAGGGACGGAGGCAGGGCTGCAGGCAGGATTTGGCAGGGGATGGCTGAAAAGCGCTGGGGCTCAGCTACCAGCCTGGGCGGGAAACCTCTGGGCAGCACCGCGGGGTCCCCGGCGGGCTTCAGGGCACCCCTGAGGGCGTTGGGGTGAAGCGGTGGTGGGTTCGTACTGGGAAAAATCCCCCCGTGGGGTGTTTTGGGGGTGATGGGGGGAAAGGGGAAGGCGTGCGGGAGAGGAAGAGGATGGGGGAAGCGATGCTCGAGCACCGGCGTGGTCCAGCCACGGCTCGCGGCAGCTATTTAAAGAGCAGACCGTGGGAAACTTCTTCAGACGTGCGGTTTCTCTAAACGGAGGGACTTGTGTCTTCGCTGCCGCCGGGTGAGTCACAGTCAGAGCAAGAGAGAAGGGGGGGGAAAGAAGAAACCAAAAAAAAAAAAAAGACCAACCCCAGCCCCCAGCGGCGGCTATTAGTGCCGCTGCCTCGGAGGACCCGCAGCACACTTATCTCCCGCGCAGCAGGTCAAGGTCAGATCTTTTAAGACGAGGAAGCTCCAAAGAGGTTTTTTTTTCCTCTTCAGACAGAAAAACTGTCCCCTGCCTCAAAAAAACAAAGCAAGAAACCCCAAACCTCTTACCTGAAATTGTATCGCATGGGGGGGCAGGAGAGATGCTAAGGGCTCCCCTGACCTGGAGGGGACCCTCGAGGGGACCCTGGGCAGCTCCGGGACCTGGGGCAGCTGCGGAGGTCGAGCACCCCCAGCCCTGTCCCCAGGGAGGGCCCCTGGAGGTGCCAGCCGCCAGCACGGGGCTGGGTCACCTCCCGAGCCAGGAGGGCCCCAGGTGTCCCCGGAGAAGCCCAGCTCTGCCCCGACCCCGCGGGGGGCTGAGCAGGGCCGGCGGGGGAGAAGGATGCGCATCCAGGATTTCTAAGGGCCTTTTTCTCTTTCCCTTACAAGCCATACACTTCCCTGCAGAGGGTTTCAGCTGCTGTCTTAGGGGAAACTGAGGCACAACCCAACACGCGTTCCCGGTTCATTGTGAGTTAGCAGCATCTCGATAAACCTGGGGTGGCTCTAAGCTGGAGCAACTCAGGCTGTTGAAGTGGCATTTTTCTGGGTGAAAAATCCACCTTTCTGGCTCTCAATACCATCACGGGGGTGATACGAGATCCCTCAAGCTCCGGAGCCCGGGAGCGGGACCAGGCAGGTGGCTTCGGCCAGCGAGGAGCGGCAGCGGGAGCCGGGAGGTGGCTTTCCCTGGGGCCAACGTCGGTGCGGAGGCACCCACGGGGTGACGGGGACTCGGCGAGCGCTGCTGACGCAGGCAGGGGACACGGGCAGTGCCCGGGGCGGCTCACACCTCCCGGCAGGCATCGCTCGGTCTCCTCCTGAAACGAAACCGCTCTGAGATTGAAGTTTTGAATTCTTGTAATTTGCTCTGAATCATTTTGGAACAGCCTCTGCAGGTGACTCAACCTGGGGGGAAAAAGCTAAAACTAAATCGCAAAGCCACGTTTCATTCACGTTTGGGAGGCACCGGAGGGGAAAGGTCAGGGCACGCGCGGCATCGCGCTGCTGACGGCGGTGACGGGCGACTCCAGCACCGAGCTGGGGCCGTGGCAGCAAACGGGCGCTGGCTTTTCCCCAGCTGCTTCGGGTGCAGGAATCCCCCCAAAGGACAGCTTTTTCCTGGTTCCTGAGCAGTTTTGAGAACTGCAAGAGAAAATATCGAGGGTCCAAACCCAGCAAAGCAGATCAGAAAGGGGGGAAGAAATACACAGCAAGGTTTGCATTTGGCTTGGGAAGAAACGCTTCATTTCAGGCACCAATTTTTCTAAGGTTTTAATTTAGAAAGTGACAACTTTTAGTATTGAAGCTACTTCCCCCCGGCCGTCCCGCCAGGCTAAAGGGAAACCCAAAGCCCTCGCTGCAAGCCGTCAGGGCTTGACCTGCACGTCCTCCTTGGCGCGGGCAGCCGAGCCACCCGGGGTGCCACGGGGGGACGCTGGGGACAGCGGCAGACCCAGGTGCGAGGAGCGGGTGCCACGCGGGGACGGGACAGCGACTCCGGTTCTGCGCCGCTTGGAAGGATTCAAAACCCAGCGGCCGCAGACGCTGCTGAACTTCGCAGGAACCCTGCGGTGACACGAAGACATGGGCCAAGAGTCACCTTATCTGTGACCCAGATAACTGATGTGAAACCAGCCCGGTGCAGGGCCGGCCGGCACCCAGCTCTCCCCCAGCAGCGATCCAGCTGCAGACACCGTCCCTGCAGCAGAAAAGGGCTGCAGGAAGCCCCAGCCCTCGCTCGGGGTGTCCCTTCGGGGTGACACTGGTGCCGGCGAACCAGACCAGTGTGGAGATGGCTTTGCACCATTTCTGCCCCAAAACCGCTGGGGATTTTGTTCTGGGGACCACGGAGAGGGGGTGGAGGGGGTGGAGGGGGTGAAGGGGGTGGGGGAGCACCCCCAGGACGGGGCCAGGCTGCACCAGGACCTCAGGTCCGAGCATCCCCCCCGGGTGCCCCCCGCTCTGTCACCCACCGTCCCCGCGGCCGGGAGGAAGCGGAGGAGGGCGTTTTTCCCCCCGCTCCAGCAGACAGAGCCGCTGCATGAAATCATGAAATCGCCTTTTTTCTCAGCGATGCAGCAGACACAACACGCAGCAGCTTCCGGTGCCGGGGGGGCCGCGGCGCAGCGGCTCACGCACCCCCGGCCGCCCGCCGTGCTCCCCAAGCAGAAGTCTGCGCCTCGCTGGGGAAGTCACCGGTGGCCGATGGCCCCGGGGCGGTTTGCAGCCCCCACATCGCCGGGGCGGCCGCGTGGGAGAGGATGCTGCTGGGGGGGCTGGCGGGAGGGAAGGAGACGTGGCTTCCAGTGACCCCACCTGCCGCTCTCTGGGGCCAGTGTTGCAAACCCCAGTGGGGATTTTTCTTTCTAGCGAGGATTTATGCTGAATTATCGTCTCTGAGCACTTTGTTTCTCTCTTCCCCAGTGCACGGTGGGGGCCAGTGGCTGCAGGGAAGGGGATGCCGGCCCACTGCTGTGCCCTCGCCAGCCAGGTGGACGCGGTGCCGCACCCCCGTGGCACTCGGGCTGGCCCTTGCCGGCCATCGCAGGGCCCCAAGACCACAGGTCCAGGGTGTTGGACTGGCCTAGATGCAGAGAGGGAGGAACAAATCCCATATCAGCACTGGCTTTGCAGGAAAAAGCAAAAGGAAAAAAAACATCACAAAATAAAAAAAACCACCCCAAACCAACAAAACACCACCACCCTCCCCCAAAAAAACCAAAGCAAAATAACAGGTTTTGGTGGTTTCCAAACCCAAGAGGCACGCCAAGCCTGGGCTCTCCGCTCCTCCCGTGCTCCCCAGGAGCATCCCGGTGCTGCATCCCCATCCCTGGAGCTCGCCGGGACGGGGATGGGGCGCTCAGGCTGGGCACCAGGGCTGCCCCTGCTGCCAGCCCCCGGCCTCGCTCGGGCCGGCCGTGCCGTGCCGGCAAGGACAAAACCACAGCGCTCTTAGCCCGCAGCGTGGCAGATCCCTGGCACAAAGCACCAGGCCACCTCCGTGGCCGTCCCCAGTCCCCGTCTCCTCTCTCGGGACAGATCCCCACCAGGGCTGCGCGGATCGCGGGGCAAGGGGGTTTTTCCCCTCGGCGCAAGCAGCCAGCCTGAGCTGACCCCGCGCGACGGCTGCAGCCGCGGCAGCACACAAACACTGCAGGAATAATTCACCAAGAATCTCATAAACACTTGCAACCGCGGCCAGTGCATTTCCTTCATTACCAGCCTGAAACTTTTCATTAGAAATTACTTATTAAACAGGGATCTAACCTTTCTCCTGGCTGGCAGTGGATAACGAGTATTTTATTAAGTCGTCAGGAGCGAGCAGCAGCTAATGCAAGCTGCATCCGCTGCATCCGCAGGGCTCTGTACTTCATTAGCCATGGATTATTATGCCATTTATAATTAAACGTTCAATGCTTTAAAATACGGCGTGGCAAACAGTGGTGATCAGGCGGCAGGGATTGGGGAAGGCTCCTGTAAACGGTGTGTGCCATGCAGCCAAAAAACACCTTCCCCTGGTTTTGGCTACCGGGCGATTTGACCACTTCTCCAGTTTTTCCAGCTCTCCTTCAGTGGCCAGGGGGTCTCCGGGCAGGGCAGATGCAACGCGCACCGGCTTCTCCAAGGACCACGGCCATGAATTCGGTGGCAAAATCCCCGCCGGGTGCTGCGGCAGCGAGCAGTGAGAGGGGACAGAGCAAAACCCCAGCCTTCCTCGCCTGCCGTGCCCGCGGTCTTCACGGACAGAGCCCACGGAGCAGCCGCTCTCCAGCAGCACCGTTTCCATAACGGGGCCGTTTTACAGCAGCACCACAGTCCAGAGCGGCCTGATGGTTTCGCTTGATTTTAACCCAAAAGAAATGTCTCATTTCTGATGGAATTAGAAACACTTTTTCCAGGGAAAGACCAGCCTTCTCTGCCCCACCACAAGAAGAGGAGCTTATGGATGAGCCAATGCGTCATCCCACTCCAGATTTTGCCAAGCCCCCTATGCTGTTATTTTGACCTAAAAGTAACTGGGTGCTTGTGCCCGTCCCAGGGATGCTGCCAAGGGTGAAGACAGCCCTACTGAAAACACAACGTTTCCCTTGACGTGGGTCCTGGGAAGGACCCAGCCAGCTTCAGATTTTGGGCTGAAAGTTGCCTCTGGACCAGCATTTGCAAACCCAAGACCCTTCCCGAGCAGCAGGCAGAGCAGCAACGGCCACACGGACAGTCCCAGCGTGTTCAACAGCAGCAGCAGCTTGAGAAGAAACAATTAGGAGGGGAATTTGGATGGGCAACAGGCTGAGCTTTTCTCTTGCCTGGGAATAATCCCATAAATTTTAGCTGAGTGAATTAAGTGCAAATTGATACTCAACTTGTTACGCGGCTCCGATATTTCGGTCTTGTCAAGAAAGAGGATATATGAGAACAGAGGGGGTTTCATGACACTTTTCAAGGCAGGGAAGGGAACGAATGCTTCCCTGATGGAAACCGAGCCGCAGCACGTGAGCGCTCGCCACGGCGTGGAAGCCAACCCAAACCAAACCCAAACCTGTCCCAGTGCATCCCGGACAGGGGCAAAACCTCCCAAAGCAGCCGCTCACCCCGAAGGAAGAAACCTCTAATGAAAAGACTAATTAACAGAAGACTTTATCCCTACGCCAGTAATTTAAACCTGATGAGCGAGGAAAGAAAAACCACACTCCCATTATTTCAGCCTCGCTAAGTTTGGTCAGTTGGGTTGTGCTTTTTCATTAGGCGCTCTCTTGCAATAAGTAATTTTCCTTAATGCCTCGAATCACTCTTGATACCGCTGTGGTGTGCCTGTGGCCAGCGTGAAGTATGAGGAGGTCACAGCTGATGTGTCTTCGTTGGGATGGGGTTTCATTAAATGTGAGTGACCACAGAATTTAACGGTGGAGCCCGGCAACACTGCCCACTAATTGCTTTAGCGTACTTCTGGTACCACCACAATTTCCCCTCCTCGGTATTGGGATTTGTCTACTTAATCCAATGCCCTTCGTCAGGATTGTAGGGAGACGTGGCCTCGTTATGTAAATACGGCTTTTCCCAAGTCTTCGGTATTTCTTCAGCGCTGAGAAGAGGGAGAGAGCCCTGCACGGGAAACCTCTCGGTGCCGGGGGAGCGGCAGTGCCTGGAGGACCTCCAGCTCCGCTCCCCAGTGCTGTGAAGTGACCTGCTGGTGACACCGCTCAACAGCATAACCCATCGCAAAGTGTCACTGAGCCCATTTCACAGATGGGGAAACTGAGGTGCTGGCAGAGAATTGCCCAAGGTCACCCCACACCCGATGGGCCTCTGGGAAAAGGCAAAAGCCGTGAAAGCACATCAAAAATTGGGGCATCTCCTGGGTGCTCGCAGCACTTTCAGAAAAGCAAACGCCTTTAAGGTGAGCGGAGCTGAACGCCCCACGACGTCCCTCCCAGGCAGCAGGTAAACCAAGCAAAGCCCCATCGCAGCCGGGAAAGGGATGAGCAAATTGGGGACCGAACCCGAACCCCTGCCCCGCGTCCCCCGCGGCTTCAGCCCTGCTAGAGGCTGCTTGGAGTCGTCTCTATTGAGCGGCGTTATGGCTTGTTTTGCTTTAACTAAGTAAAATCCATCTGCTCTATTGTGCTATTTCTATTCCTAAATCTTGCATTACATTGAAAGTCTTTTAAACCGTCTGCACAAGAGGACTCTATGCGGTTTCTAGGGCATTTTCTGTTTAACTTGCATTAAAGTGTACCAAAGAGTTACAAGTGCATTAGCGGTCCTGCTCCCAAATTGCTGTTATAACCTTTGCCCCCGGCCAATCAATCTTGCTGACACCCATTAAAATGAGCTCATGGTGCCGTTTTTATGGCCGGATTAAGTGGTATATCTGTAGCTCAGGCGGTTCGGTAAGGGCGTCACACTGCTAATGATTTCTTTATTGATCTTTAATGATTTCCTACATTAGTACAAGCAACATTAGCCTCAACAACATGCTCCGGGACAGATTGACTAAATAATTCACTGCAGCAAACTGTGATCACATAACTGCACATTCCTCCTTTGTGTTAAGAAACAGGGGTGGAAAGTGCATAATTATATTCTCTGATAGAAGACAGAAAGCCGTTGCCTCCCCCCAGATTCCTCCCGGCCGCCCCCCCCAGCACCGACCCACCGTGAGAAGCAACTTTCCCATCAGGGGCCGGTGATCTGCCCCAAATCGCTCACCGGGAGAAGAAACGCATCGACATGGTCGAGGCTTCGCTCCGCTTCTGCCCGAGGAAACGCAGCGCCTGGGGGGCCGAGGGGGCCGGGAGGAGTCGGGCTCTGCCAGGTCTCAGCATCGGGGCGCTGCCTGGGGACCGTTGGCTCGGAGGGGACATCGCTCACGGAGGACGTAAGGAGCTGCTGCTTCCCCGGCTGTACCCCTCCCCACAGGACACCCCGCGGCTGGTGTTTAATGGGCGACTGGGGCTTAATCTGAAATATTAAGATTCCAAACCCCAGGGCTTGGTTTGCATCCCATGTGGGTACCCAGCAGCTTGGGGAAACATCACGCCGTGGCTGCCTGCGAGGGCAGGACCTGCCGGACCCCGCGGAGGCAGACCCGTCCCAGCTTGTTCCACTTCACCTCCGGGCACGCCCGGAACAGCAAATGAGATGAGAAGTGCAGAGGTCCTCAGCAGACTGAAATGCAGTTTTAAAATCTCTGGGATGAGCCTGACCTCCATCGCTACCTGGAGGATGGATGGATGGGTGGATGGATGGATGGATGGATGGATGGATGGATGGATGGATGGATGGAGGTCTCTCTGTGCCACCAGTGCACACAGGGTGGATGAGATGGTTTAAAGGAAACCTCTCACCAAGCCCAGCTGTAGAGAAGTGCCCAGGGCCACGGCCAGCACGGGCATCCCTGCAAGCAGAGCACTCTGCCACGCCGGTGGTAGCAAAGCAGTGCCAGGGCCGCGGCAGAGCCCTGGCACCGGGGGGTGAGCGGAGCTGCTGCAGGGCTGGGAGCTGCACAGCACCAGCCGCGCTCCTCTCCATCCACCTCCCAGCCGCCAAACCCCAGGAAAGCCCTTCAGAAGCTGATTTTGCAGCATCGCTTCACTGTTTCCTTGGTTCACCCGACCTGGGAGCTCCTTCCTTTGACAGCGCGCCGAGGACCGAGGCCAGGATGGGGATGGCTGCTCCTTGCCAGCCACCGGCCACAAAACCAGCCCGCACGGCTCGGGATGCATCGGGGGTCTCAGGTGCCGCAAGAAACCCGTCTGCGACCTCCCGCCTTCCTGCTGGGAGGTAACAGGGAAGCGCCGGTCCCGCTGCCGCGCCGTTTAATTGGGGAAAGCACTCAGTGGCGTGGGTCAAATTCTCCACGGGTGCTGGCGCGGGGCCAGATGAGGCTGGGCATGCCACAGTCTTCATTAGCGTAACTGGTTGCAAACCACAGCTCTTGACCTGCAAATAGAAATGATTTCTTCATTAATGGAGATGTCAACAGTGGGGAACCTGTGGTTTCTAATGACACAGCCATTTTCATCAAGTGTACAAACAAACTATTAAGAAAACAGAAAACCGGAGCCTTCTCCCCCTCCCCTAACTCAGGACAGGGATTTTTCCCTTGAAATGCAAGGCGACGCTTCCGAGGTCCTGCAGCGAAGGCGCGCTCTCCTCCAGAGAGCCTGAGCTGACTCAGTCCATCACCATGACTTCCTCGAGTTGGCTAGAAAACCCCTCCCTGATGTTGCCACCAGCACGTCAGCGATGGGAAAGGCTTCGGGATGGCACCTGCAGCCGTCACGGCTTGGCGTAGGACAAGGCTAGAGGGACACGAGGTGGCCGAGAGAGGCTGCCTTGGGGACCCTGGCTGTGACTAACGAGGTGTCTTAATGATGTTCCTGTCCCCGCTGCCCCAGGGAGGTGCTGGGGAACCGCCTGCCTGTGCCGCAGGGACCCTGGGCTTTCATCTGGCTTTTCTAAGTATCCTAAAAACCTAAAAACTCACAGCTGACACCAGGTCCTGGGGAACCGGTGCCGGAGGAGCCGCCACAGCCTGTGCCCTCCCTGGCCAGCCCTTGCCCGGCACCGAGCCCACAGGAGCGTATGGCTTCACTGGGTGATCTCAGTGCCTAGGAAAAACGTCCCAGAAAAAGGTTTTTTTCAAGCCCTGGTACAGATGGGCCGTCTAAACAAATGAGGCTGCTCGGACGAGTCCAAATTAGAAGCCAGAAAAAGACAGACCGTGGCTCTAAACAAATAAACAAACTAAAGCAAGAGCTCGTTTGCATCCCTCAGCCCTCAAACAAACCACAGAGGATATTCTCGGCTGAAATGCAGCGACAGCGTCTAACACCTGGACCGAGCCCTGCTGTCAGCCGCCGCTTCAAAACCCTCCCCAGAAAACTTGCCGAGGGCCATTTCCACCTCTCCCGCCTGGATGCCGCGGCACGGAGGACGCGTTCGTTGCTCTAATTATTATTTGCAGGAGCGAGGCACCGCCGGCAGCGTTCGGTTCGCGTCGTGCCAAGCGGAGCCGCTGCAGCCCGGCGCTGCGGTCGGTGGAGCGGGATTTTGCCGAGATGCTCCGGGGCGGTGATGCGAGAGCTGCCGCGGCCCCGCGGCAGAGCATCACCTGAGCACCTTCACAGCGGCTCAGAAATGAGAGCCAGTTTCTGGCCTTGTGGTCGTGGGCAAGGAGTGGAAAAAGGGAAGGGAAAAGCCTCGGCCGTGCTGAGGAGAACAGCCTCTGCTTATTTCACTTATTTTTCTGGGTGATTTTTTTTTTTTTATGAGGCCACCCTGGGTGGCTGAGCATGCAGGGTGGCAACGCTGCGGCCTCAGGAAGAGAAAGTGGGTTTTCTACGGAGCAGAAATAGAGCAAAAGGCAAGAAAACAAACAAACAAACCCCACTGAAACAGAGGACTCGGGCATGGGACAGGCTCAGACCGAATCCAGCGCTGCCAGCAGGAAAACAGCCCTCCCCTCCCAAGAGATTCACATGGAGAGCTCGGAGCAGAGCCGTGGGGTGCAGCTCCAGCCCTCCCCGTGCAGGCGGCCCTTGTCCCTCCGGGAGCCTTTTCCCGATAGCAAAACCCCCCGCGGATCAGAGAAAGCGGCTCCTCGGAGCCGGCTCTGCTCCCTTCTGGCCCAAAACACGAGCACAGCCCAGCCCCTGCCCGTGGTTTCTTGCAGTGGACGTCCCCGCAGCCATGATTCACACCTCGGAGCTGCCATAAAACGGGCTGCTGACAAATCCCACCCCGGTGAACTCGTCAGCAGAGAGATGTAAAGGATCTCGTTAAAGGATCCAGCCAGCAGCCAAGGCCGCCGCTGGGAGGAATCAGCGTCGTCCCCCTTGCAGTCAAGGAAAGCGATGTCCCATGTCACTCACTGAAGCTCTGAATTTATACCCGAGTTTGGGGGGCCGGGAGCACCGCAGTGGGAAACGCCGCCTCCTCGAGTAACTTCTAGATTAGGGTTTTTTTTTGGGGGGGCGACATAAAGAATAAATAAATAAAATTGCAATTAATCACACAATCTACACGCAAGCAAACGAAGCACCGGGTAGGTGGGCGGCCTCGCTGCGCCGGAGGGAGGTGATGGGTGGAGATGGACTACAGCGAAAAAGCAAATATTTTTGTTCTCACCCATACCTATTATATTTACTTGGAAGAAAACATACTCCAGCAAAAGAGCATCCCCTTGGCGGACCAGTCATAAACCATCCCTCGGGGACAGCCGGCTGCCAAGGGACTGCCTCTCTTGTGGGCCAAGCAGAAACCCAATCCTGTGGGTTTTCAGCCCTTCAGACCCCAGGAAAACCTCACTGGTGTGCGGGCAGGGCAGGCAGGATGGGCAGGCAGGGATCCGTGCCCTGCGGGGACAGGATGGTGCTGGCGGCTGCGGGAGCCCCGACCGCGCTTCCCATGTGGCTTCAGAGCCTTGAGCTGCTGCCGGCCATGGCCAGCGGCTCCGACGGCGAAGCCACAAACGGCCCCGTCTCCCGGCCCCTAATGCCTATCGACCAGGGGCCCCGCGGGGTGCCGCCGCGGTTGGGGACATCGATCGCCGTTGCAGCGGAGCAGCAGCCAAGGCCGCGTGGGGTGGCACGGGGAGCGCAGCCCGGGCACCGGCACCGCAGCCCGGGCACCAGCGCCACGCGGGAAAGCTGCGTGCCATCACACGTCCTGCCAAGGGACCGCGGCAGCGGGTGTCACCCCATCCGCCGTCCCCAGGGGTGTGAAGGGGCTGGGCTCAGCTCACCCACAAATCCAGACCTGAGCCCTCGAGGAGCTCCCGGCCCCGTGCAGGAGCATCCTCGGTGCGTCCAGCTGGACCCTGCGCCGGGGGAGCCCCGGCAGCGCTCGCCGTGCGCCCGCAGCGGCAGGACTGGGGCCCCCGTCCCATGGGGCACCCAGTTCCACCCTGCACCCAGGTCCCACTGGTGGAGCGTGGGGCTTTGTCTCCCTCTAGTGCACATGGCTCCGGAGCAGCTCGGCGATGGGACGTGCCAGCCGGCCACCCCTGGACATGGCCAGAGCCCCAAGGCCGGTGGCTAGCACGCCGGCCGGCCGCTGCGCCCGCGCTGCCTGCACCCCGCAGCACCGCTCCCCCGGAGCAAAGCTTGCAGCAGCGTAACGGCAGCACTCACGGCGTGTCCGGCTGGTCCTGACGCAGGGAACGCGTCCGAGCGGAGGCTGCCGTCCTCTTAGGACACAGGCTGGACGCGGGACCCCAAGAAACCGCCCGCCTGGAGCGGCACCCCGAGTTTGTCTCCTATGGTGACGCGACCAGGAGAGTTTTATCGTGTCCCCACGCACCTTCTGTATTGACTTTCCCAGTTTGTCCTGTTAAACAAATATTCTGGCAGGGGTACAGGGTGACTTATTATCCTTGCATTGCAATACCTAATCCACTGATATATCTATTATTCATTTATTTTTCTATTATTCATTTATTCACTGGGAATTTAGAGGCAATCAGAAAGGCACTCTTGGTCATTTTGCTATAAAAGCATTTTTGATCCTCCTCTCTGCCAACACGAACTTGTCTCTCGCGCTTAAAATACATTAATGACCCATTACAGGGATGGGATCTGATGCCCTGCTTATATATAGGAGCGTCTTCAGAGATTTTGAAATTGATATAAATAAACGGGGGCTTGTTGTTAATGTGCTCATTAAGCAAGGGGTGGGCTGGGACGAGGAACACAACATTTTCCACTCCGAGCTCCCCGGGGGCTCTGCGATCGTGGATGTTAATGCCTAAAAACAAGCGACAAGCCGGGCTCTGCTGCCCTGCTCCAGCAGCCAGGAGGACCCAAACGGTGCCGGGGAGCACCGCGATCCCTTCAGCCTCCCCACATCACCAGGAATCGCTCACCGGGGGTGGGGGCCGGATCCAGCGCGTCCGGGGGATGAGGGAGCGGAAAGGTCCGATCCTGCCGCGGACGCATCCATCCGCGACTGGGAGGCCATGGTGGTGCTGTGGCTCTGTCAACTTTCAGATGCATAATTGCATTTTAGCACAGGCACACAGATAACCTTGCAAGGGATCCTGGTCAGAGGGGCAAAACTTTACTTACAAAAAAAAAAGCCAAAATTCACAAGGTAAAAATTAACGACGACTGATGATTTAGCCAGTGCGACTCTCCATTGGGTGCTGAGCACTGCACCATGCTAGAACCCTCCCTGGTTTTACTGGGGCCAGTATCTTACACCGGGATCTCTGATGGGGGAGATGTCGCGGCTTCGCCGGGCACAGACCGGCACCGGCGCCTCTGTCCCGCAGCCTCGAAGCCGTTGGCGACCGGGGCGAAGTCGCAGTGGCGGCAGGGGAAGGCGCCTTCGGCACCTGGGGAAGCGGCCTGCGGCCTCGCGGGAAGGCAGCGGAGCGCCTAATGAAGAACCAGCTGCAATATTGCTCTAAACCCAGGGTAATGTCGTATGGAACGCGACGGGGTCCGTCCATCAGCCTGCTCGTACTGGCTGAGAATTGCCTTTAATCACCAGCAAGGAGAGCGGGCAGAGCCCGCCCTGTTCTGCAAGATGTGTGCAGCCTGGGCCACCGCTTTCTGCCTCGCCTTCCAGGACCACGCGTCTCTCCGGGGTCCACGTCGTGCCCTTTTCCCGGGAGCTAGAGACCTTTTCTGTTAATTAGGGATTGGATGTGAAACGGCATTGCCTGCCACCGCGCCGATGCCCGTCTGCGGAGGGCAGGGCTGGGTGCACACTGTCACCTCCGCTTGGCACCAGGTTTTGAGTCGCAGGGACTCGCAGGGGAAATGTCACCCAAGAAAAGCCAGTGGCAATGGGAGGGCAAAGAAAAGAATTAGACAAGGGCTATCTCTGCCCCTGCGCCACCTCCCATTGCCTGTTCCCAGCGGTGCGGGGACAGGGAGGTCCCTTCCCCAGGGCCAAGAGAAGTCCCGGGATCATTGAGCCGGGCCAAAGGCTGCCCTCAGCACCAGAAAAACCCAGGAAAGCGAGTCAGTGCCCACCCGGCACCGACCCAGCCCTCGCCACCGTGCTGCTCCCGGGCCGGGCCGGCTGCAGCTGCGGCCACCGGGCTGCCCCAAACCCTGCGCCCCGTTTGCTGGAGCGGGGAAAGCACCGGCGCAGGGACTGGGTCCCGGCAGCTCTCGCAGCTGTGTGATGGCCCCTCACTTCTGTTTTCCCGTTCCCGGCAGCGGTCACCCCCTGGGGTGGCCTTTCCCCGCTTCTCCCTTTGCTCCTGGCCCGAGACAACGCCGGTCCCCAGCCCTGCAACCCGATGGTTTCCCCGCTCCCAGCGGCTCCTTCTGCACGAGCGAAGGCGAGCGCAGCTGGCAGGGCACCCTCTGCAAAGGGCTTCTCATCTCCCTTGCCCAGGGGAACCAGCTCCAAGCATCACCTGGGGCTGCTCGGCAGGGCAAGGGCACAACGGGGCCAGCAAGAACCCAGACCCCGTCCTTGACCACCAGTGCAACTTCCCTCGCCTCCGCCGGCTGAGCGTGCAGCGTACAGGGTCACCGTCACCACACAGCTGCCTCTCGGGGTTGTGCTTTGAGACGAAGCCAGACAAGGTGGTTTGCCGACATCCTACTTCTTCTTCAGCATCTCAGCTCTTCTCCCACTTCCATAAGCAGCATCCTCTCTGCTTGTGGGGGGAAGGGGCTCGGCAAGCGCTCGGCCCACCGGCTGCTCCATCTTCCAGCAGAGCAGGTCACCTCCGAGCATCCCCCGTGTCCGGGAAGAGCCCCCCACCCAGGAGGAAAAACGAAAGCAGGGAATGGGCTGGAAGCAAGGGCTTGACCCAAGCCCTGACATCAGCCGGAGATTTTCCGTCTCTTCCAAAGGGCACCGGATCAGGCGTCCCCACGCGATTGGCATTGGTCACCAGCTCTGGCGATACCGGGTTGGCGGTGGAGCCGAGAGCGGCCGAGGGCCCAGTATGGATCGGGGACGGGTCTCAGGGCAGGCACTTGGCCCTAAAGGCTTCCCGGGGACACCGACCCCAGCCCAGCCCAAACCTGCTCTGCCCCGGCTGCACACGGCGCCGCGCGGAGCATCCCCACGGGCCACCCACGGCGTAGCCAGCGGCCCAAACCCCCTCGGCGCTTCGATGGCAACTCCCAGCAGCCGCAAAGCCCAAAACACCCAACGCCTTTTCTTTACTCTGTCCTCCAAATACCCATTTATCGTCCTCCTCCGAGGCCGCTGCAGGGCACAAGGCTGCCATAGCGAACTCCCACGGTGGGCGCAAAGCCTCTGGGCCACAGTCAGGGCCAGGCAGAAGATGTCAATTATTACATTAGTGAAACACATTAAAAACAAAACCAAAAACCAAAACTAAACAAAAAAAAACCTCAACCAAAAATGAAAACAACCCCAAGCCCCCACCAAACGAATGGCACCAGCATTATGGAAAAAATAAAGTTATTACTGGCTGCAAACGTTCAGGCTCCTGAGCAAGGTCTTTCATAGGTAATTTCTGTTGTAATTAACATCTCTGGGGTTAATGGATCCGAGGTTCAGAGGATAAAGAGCCGCATTGTTAACAGCCCGCGCTCCTGGCTGCGTCCGTCCAGGCTGGGGCTGGACCGACCGGGAAATCTCCGCTTTCATCTGCCATTAGCGTCAGCCCAGCTGTTATACCCAGGAAATTAAAACTATTCACTGCAGTAAAGTTTTAACGTCCGTGGTTTTATTTGACGTCCCGTGACTTATGGGCTGGACTGGATCTCCCTGCTCTGATCTCTTGGATTTATGAGTTTGAAAAAGGCAGCAAGCGACGGCCCCCAGCACCCAGCCGCTGGGCAGGGAGCGACGCACGGCCCCGAGGTGCCCATTTCCCTCTGCCGGCTCCTGGCTCGGCAAACCCGGAGCAGGAGGCAGCTCGGTTTGCAGCTCGGTTTGCAGCTCTGTGCTGCCTCTGTCCTCAGGAAACCTCCCCGCGGCCGGCTGCGTGCTGGCCTGAGCCATGCGTGGGCTGGGATGGCTTTTACATCCATCAGTGCTGCTGCGCAGGGCAGCCGGCGTGGAGCAGAGCATCACGGGGACGCCCGGGGAGAAGGGACGGGGACGCCCGGGGAGAAGGGACGGGTCCTCCAGCACCAGCCAGCACTGGAGGCAAGGACAGCCTGCTGCAGGAGAGAAGAAAACCCGTTGTGTAGCTCATCCCAGTCTCAAACAGGCCCATGTGTTTTATAGCCTCTGGTACGCTCCCGGCCACGGGTACCTCCCTGCAAATTTCCACGCTGGTCCGTCCAGCAGCAATTTGTGCATTTGGGAACAGAGGGAGGAGGCAGGACCCAGCAGCAGCCTCCGCCGATGAGTTTTCACCGTCGGCAAAGCCAGCAAATCAATACTGCAACTGAAACCTGCGGGAGAATTACAGCGGGTACCAGATCTCCCCGCAGAGGGACAAGGAGCTTCGAGCTGTCGGAGGGGAACGCGCGGCTTGGGAGAGCCGACGCGGCTGCTCGGTGCCCCAGGCCGTGCCGGGAGAGCGGCTGCAGCGGGAGGCTCTCGCTGGAGCTACTGCAGCAGCATCCTGGATTTCAGCAGGCAAAGAAATGCTTAACGGATGGATTTTGCATCCATCCTTGTGGCTCCTAGAATATCTTCATAAGCCACAATGTGCCCTTAATCCCACAACAAAATCAAGTCAAAGAGCAATTAATATTCTGATACCTGTGGCTAGCTGAAGTGATATAGAGCTGAAGATTTCTTTTTCCATTTCACTCCAACTGTGGTTTTGTTTTTTTCCAGCCATTCTCTGGTCAGTGGTTTTAGGGGCACCAAGGTTCACTTTTGTGGGTAACCTCCACTGTTAGCTGTTGATTTAATTAACTCAGGCTTCTCTGCCTTCTTGACCATACCAACCCCAGCAGGGCTGGATTTCAAACACAAGCCATGGGTGTTTCTCAGGGCTTAAAAAAAAAGCCCTGAGAAATTAAAAAAAGACAACTCTGACCGACTGGGCTCTGCAATTCCAGGGTAGGATATCGGTCGCTTAGTCCCAAAACCGATTAGGTTAAACAAGTCACACATGCTTGTTGCTGAGCTTGAACCGAGTGTTACTGAACGTGTTCGAGGGCTACAAGTCGAGGCAGGACCACGGGGACGCTCGCGGCGTCTCCCAGAGGCGGCACTGCACGGCAGCTCCTGCTGCTTGGCAGAGACCTCGGATGGCACCCCAAAAAAAAGGGAAGAGCTTCTGGGCAGGCGTGGCAGAGAGACGAGCCCGGGCGCAGGGAAGGGGCCCGCGGAGCCCCAGCACAGCCCCACGGGCAGCGCCTGCAGGTCCGGGTCCAGGCGGGGTTTGGAGGAGGAGAAGCTTCCGAGTCCTCTGGGTTAGGAGCAATGGGAAAACAACTGTTACCTACAACAGCATTTATCACCAGCGTCGCCAATCCGGACCCCAGCGAGACACACGGTCCCCAGCCTCCAGGGAGGGGTCGGCACCAAGAAACCCCCAGCAAGACCCGAGGACGTCCTCCATCCCCTGCTGAACCTCCCTGACCTTCGCCGGCAGCCGAAACCCCGGCCGAGCGATCGCCCAGGCAGGTGCTGCCTTGTTTTTAGCAACCTCGTTGAAATTTAAATTGATTTGTTATTTATCCAACTGACAACAAAGAGAGAAAAAAACGTCCTAACTCCGTGCGCTGGGGAGATTGGATTCCTGTATCACTGTCAGCTGCATTAACTTACTTCCTGGACCTAAATTCAATTAGGGCAGCATTCCCTAGCATTAATAAATCAATACCAATGCCATTTTGATATATTTTGAATGTCTTTCATTATATATTTCAGGGCAGGGATTAGTGCTGAATTCGAAGTTAATGGGACGTGACAAGGCAAATCAAG
Organism: Platalea leucorodia; assembly: GCF_965183815.1. Classification (NCBI taxonomy): domain Eukaryota; kingdom Metazoa; phylum Chordata; class Aves; order Pelecaniformes; family Threskiornithidae; genus Platalea; species Platalea leucorodia. Next base: position 9,066,261 of record NC_138840.1, read on the forward strand.
TTGGGGAGGTAAAGCCTTAGAGCCGTTAGCTGTAATTGCTTTCTGTTGCAAAAGATTGCAGCGGCGAAACAAAGAGCCGCTGAACTTTTCTTGTCGGGGAGCAATCCCAGCCAGGGACTGTCTCCCTTTGCAAGGGGGAAGGAGTTAAACAGAAAAGTCTCTGGCAGGGTTTGTGCCCGCATGGCGATAGGGGTACGGCGTCCAGGCCCTCCTGCAGCAGCTTTTGGGATGGACTCGCACCTCGCGGGTCGCCCCGGCGCTGCCAGAGCTCCGGCTGCGCCGGCCGCGGCATCCCCAGCTACCCGCGCCCTGCGCTGGCTTTGCAACTAAAGGGTTGCGGGCAAATTGAACCGGTTTTGAGGCTCAGTTACAAAGGGTGAGACGTTGGTGCTGCGTTAGGGAATTTGTCCCCCAGCCCCTCCGAAGGCGTTTTTTGAAAAATCAACGTGAGAATCCAGCAGCCCGGGCACAAGCCCAGCCGCCGGGTCTGCGCCTGCGCCCCGGCCCGCCCGTCTCGGCCCAGGCGTTTTTCACAGCAACAGGGCAGTCAAAATGAAAATAATTTCTACTGCAAAGACTCATTGCAAAGCACAGGGGAGTTTGCAGAGGTGATGGAAAAGCCTTTACCTGGGGCGAGGAGAGTTTAGGGGCATCAGGAAGAGCACGAGCAACAGGCAAGCAGAGCAGTGCCGCTGGCACAGCTAAAGACATAGCAGAGCATCCTTGATATTGGCATCCTTAACCCCAAATATAAAAGGCAAAAATCCAGATCCTCAGCTGGGATTAATTTCACCGACTCCCACAGACAACCCAGCCCTGGCTTTGGCTGCTCTGGGCAATAATCCCTCGATAGCAAAGGTAAATCTCCGCATCTCCTCCTCGCTGCCTCTCAAATTGATCAGGACAGTCCTGATTGCAGATTAAGTGACCGGCTATCAGCGACTTGAATCCTGTCCATCAATCACTCAGTTTGGTCCCTTGCAAAACATTAGTGAAGTAATTTCTCAGAGCGACTCTTTCAGACAATAAACCAGGCACCTTGCAAAACGGAGCGTGCGACTGTTAAAGGTCTTAAAAGCATTTGCCAATTATGAATGGCCTGAAGGGAGCCATTCTTGCTGCATCTGGGGATGAATAAAGATGGAAAATAATAGTATATCAATGGTATTGCAACTTTGCTGTATTAATCTTTTAAGAATTAAAGTTGCTTGGCCCTTCAAAACAGGAATGGCACGAGATACCTCTGAATTTTGGGGCATTAAAAGTGGAAAAACGTATAGTCCGAGACTTGTTCTGACCCGTCCCCACCGAGTTTGCTGCGGTTGTGTCCCTGCAAAGCTGCTGGAGCCTGTACAGGGGACAGGGACACGCGGGGAAGGGCCCCGACTCCTCCACCAAAAACCCTCCTGAACTCAAACTTCAAAGCATCAGAAAAGCCCGGTGTTTCCTTTGCCAAGCCAGCAAGCCCCCACGTCGCATTATCCTGTCCATAAAATCAAAATATGCTATTAAGAGCAATTAAGAGTCAGGATTGCCCTTTGAAACCAGGTGTTTTCACTTTCAGGGGCACCATAAGCTGCAGAATAGGGGATTTATATAGATTTTCCATAGCTGACTTGTGAAAAAAAAAAAAAGGAAGGAGCCCACTAAAGCGTAGCCCCAAGACGGCAGGTACGGTCGCATCCTTTTGCAATTCATTAGATCCTTCCTCCTCCGCAGGCAGGTGCTGATCTCACCCGCGGGTCGGGCAAGGGGAGGAGGTATAACAAAATGCCGCATTGTTGATCAAAACCGTTTAGCCCCAACAAAAAGCAAGTAGTTCTTTTTCCAAGTGGACTCCAAAGCCTCATAAAAAGGCACCGAAAGCGGAATGACCTTATAAACCTCATCCCCGAGTGCCTTTAGGGGCCGTTCAGCTTGGACCGCGCCATCCGACGAGGTACCCAAAATGGCTTCGCCCCTAAAAGCCAGAGATGGCGGCCCTTCGGATGATGCAAAAAGCCAAGTCAGGCTTAAGCCCAGCGGGGGATCCAGGTCCGGAGGCAGGATCCGGCCCTCCCAGCCAGCGCGGTTTCCCAAATGCCTCCGTCGGGGCCGGGCTCCCCCGAGGTCCTTTCGGCTGGTGGGGGTCTGGCTCGGTGAGAAGCCGAACGGAGACGTTTTGGCCACATCTGCGGCTTGCCAAATTAAACAGGGCATTTTCTGCCCACTTCCGAGCGACCAGAACGCGGGTTTATAACTCCCGGAGGGTGTGGAAAGTCGGCTATCGCAGGCTTTTATTTAACTTGGCCACGGAGGCTAAAAAAACCAAAATTAACACAAGCATCAGTGAGGATTTTTCCACCTCGGTCACAGGCAGCACACCCTCCTGGCCGGGCTCCACTCGTCAGTTTGATGGTAGCGACTAAATCTGGACAAAACACACCCAAAATAAGATCCAGGCATTTCTGGCATTGCACCCCAGGCTCCCCAAGGAGGAAAGGCGAGCGGGTGGGGGGTGACGTGCCCGCCTCGGCCACCCTCGGCCGTCCTGCGAGGGCCACCCGGCGCTGCCCGCGCGTCGATGGGTTTTCCTCGCCTGTCCGTGGTCTCCCTAAAGCACTTCCCTGGAAGCGCGTCCGCACGCACAGTTTTGGCCGTGCCTTCCTTGTAACGGGCAGCTGAACTCCATCCCGCACAAGGCGACAGCCAAATCCCAGCCAGCAGCTCCGGGCAGCCGCCCCCCCACGCACAAAAGGCATTTCTTTTCCCCTCAGCCTTCAACTTTTATTTTTCAGGGTCAAAACCTTTCACATCCACAAAGCAAGCGGCTGCATCGCTCTCGCGGCGCAGCCCCGTCCCGGTGCTCCCTGCCTCCCCCGCCTCCGTGCCAGGTGAGACGCCGAAAGCAGCCCCCGTCCGGGCTGGCCTCCCCGACTTCCCCGTCTCACCCGAGCGCTTAACCTGCTCCGGGGAGAAGAAGAAGAAGAATCAAGAATGGCTTTGCCCAGATGCATTGCACAACCTTTAAAAAAGCAGAAGCCTCACTTGCGAAGAAACCTGCTTTGGGCAGCCCAGACGAGCCCCAAACCTCCCTGCCCACAAGCTTGAGCAATAATTTATCCCAGCCCCGATGGGGATCTTCTCCCCCCACGTCGCAGCGAGCCGAGCGCGGCCCGGGCGCCGGGAAGGCTCCAGGTTTGCTCGCGCATCCAGGTCTTGTTGAGGGGGTCTCCAGCCTGCAAACAGGGCACGGCGCTGCCGGCTCGCTCCTAACCCAGGGGAAGGAAGGAGGAGATGCAGAACGGGGCTTGGAAAGCTGGAAGATCCCACGTCTGCCTAAGGGATGTTTGATTTTTCCTATTTTTAATTAATTACAGATGTAAAGTGAATGGCAAAGAGCACTGGGGCTGCAGAGACCCAGAGCTGGTACAAAATCCCACGTACAAATGTGAAAATTAGACAAGGTGTTCGATGAGCCGAGGCGGGGGGATTAAAAAAATGAAAATATTTCAAACATTCCAGAAATAACACAGGCAGTTCCTGAATTACCACCGCGTTAATGGAGACTGCTCCGCTGGCAAGCCACCGAAATCTGCCGTAACCCCACAGAAATCGATGGAGCGCTGGCGCTGCCAGCCTGCCATCGCGGCGGCACCTCCTCGGGCTCCCGAGCAGCCTTGCTTCGGGGATGCCGAGCCAGGGCAGCGCCGGGGGCTGCACGCAAGCGCGCGCTCGCCCCCCAGCCCGGCCATCGCCGCCGGCCGCTGCTTAAAATCAAGCCAAGAGCGTTACCGCGCCAAGAACCACCAGATCCAGGACCGAACACGGCAGGAAAAATCACGCAGCCTGCAGCCCGACCACTGCCTCGCCTTTTCTACCCCAAAGAAAGCTCTTCCTTCCCTCCCTGGAGACACGGCTGAGCCCCCCTTTCAGCAGGGTTAGAGCCCGTCAGAGCGACGGCAGGACTCATTTCACGGACAAGCCCATCTCCCCCTACTTCTTGCCTTTACTTCAGACATGACCTTTTGATTTCTCGGGTAGAGTGTAAATTACATGTCGCCAGCATAAAATATTAAATCCAATTTATATTTAATTATTGATGTTATTATGTATTCCATAGTAATGGCAGCAGGAAAAAAAAAAATATCCGCCCCACCATTAAATAGCTCGGTTGCATTAGCAGCTTCTTGAGGTTAGATATCTTCCTCCGTTCCTTCTTAACGGCAAGATTGATGGGTATGGGGAAGTTTGTAAATAGTCTTCCAGAAATATTTTATCTGATTATTGTACCTATAAAAGGGAGCGGGGAGGGGGAGAAAAGGCCTTTTTAAACCGCTACTAATTATTTGCTCAGCTAAAGGGCAAACAGCTCGGCGAGCTGCGTGCATCTAATGCTCTCCAGCAACCCCACTGGAGGTCGGCAGCCCCAATAGCCCCCGTAGGCAGAGACGGGGCCGTGGAAACCAGCCTGGGTTTAAGAAAAAAAAGACGGTGGAGAACCACAGTGGTTTTTTCCAGCTGAGATTTAACCAGTATGTTAAACATGAGTTTGACATTTTTACTAAAATATTAATCAATTCTCTTTCGACTTGATTAAGCTAATTTTCTCCCCATATATATTTAATGCCAAAGCCACCCAAGGTGCACAGGGCGCCGTTGCTTTGGTTTTGCTCCTGTGGTCCTCACAGGATGAAGAGGGATTTATGGACGTCCCGCACGGAGCAGGCTCCCAGCGGGGAAAAGCTCCCCCCTGCGCGCTGCACCGAGCCACCCGAGCGCCCTTCGCCCCCGCCACGGCGGCTTCGCCTTCACCATAACGCAACAATAATCCCATTTCTTTCTGCAGCGCCCGCGCCCCCCACGTGTCCTCAGCTCCCCGCTCAGCACAATAACAACAACATTATCCCCCTCACTTAAAATTCAAATCAATAGACCAAATGGAGAGAATCCGACTCAAGAAAGGTAAAGAGAAATGATTCATCTGGGGACTGACAGCAGGCCGCTAAGTGCTCGCGTGTCACCGCGCTGGGTGACAGCCTTTGGGACCGGCCAAGCTTCGGAGGCGAGGGGCAAAGTTTCTGCGGCCCAAGGACGTCAGGGAGCCGCTCCCGGGAGGGAGCCTCGTTCAGACCAACACGTTTGAACGCTGCCATTCCCCTCCCCACCCGGAGGCTCGGCAGAGCCAGGGGAGCAGCTCGGCGCGGCCCCGCACGCCGGCGGCGGGCGATGCTCCGGCGGGAGCTGCTGGGCTGAGCCCGCGCCCTTCGTGACACCCAAATGCTCTGCCAGCTTCTCTCCGTTCCCTGAGCCGTCGTCTCAGAAATCAACACTGTCGCACACGTTATGTCAGCGTTTCAAAATAAAGCGCTCCCACTTTTTGATGGGAAAGGCTTTTTTTATTTCTTTTTTGCACAGAAACTCTTCCTTAGCAGCCTTGTAAAGCAGCCCAGAAGCCTTTTCCAGCCAGTCCAAAAGAAACACCGTGATTTTTTTTCTTTCTATTAGCTGAAAAGCTTTGCAGGTATTTCCAGGGAGCCAAACACAAGATCAGCCGCTGCCCCCACCCCAGCACCGCGCAGAGACCCCCGAAAGCTGCTGGGCCGGAGACCCCAGGGGCCGACCCGATTCCTCCCCTGCTCCCCAGCCTCGGGCCAGGGCAGCCCGGATTTTACCCTTTTGCTGCCTGCCAGCCCTTGCTTTTCCCAGGACTCCAACGCACAGGGGCCCCGAGTCTGTTGTGAGATATTTCAGCATCATGACAGCCCCGAGGAGCAGCAACCGCTTTTCAAGACTCACGTTTGCCAAAGCAGCCCCTGCGGCTCGCAGCACGGGAGCAGCCAGGAGCCCCTCGGCCAGCTCTCCGGCGAGGCACTGGCCCACAGCACACCATGGTCCCGAGCAGCCACCACCTCCCCTCCCTCCCACCGACCGCGGCTGATCAATCCCTTCATCCCTAATCGCCTCCACCCGTCCATCGGTGCCCAGGTGCCGGGCGTTTGACCCTGCCTCTCGTCACCCCCTGGACTGTGCCAGCTCCAAACTGCGGGTCGGGGCTTCATTTCTGAATGCACGGGACCCCCAAGGGGCTTAAGAAGGGGCCGGCCTGCAGCGCAGCGCTGACTTTGCACCCATCCCACCCTGCCGCGACGCACGGAAAAGGAAAATCTGCCCCGAAGGGAGCGAGGGGCTGAAGCTGCCTGGTGCAAGCCCAGGGATGGGCTGGCTCCCGGAGCACGGGAGCATCCACCCATGCCGGGCGGCTCCGCAAGGGCTGCAGGGTCCCAGCGCCGTGGCGGGGCTGGAACCGAGGGAGAAAACAAGAATATTGGGTCTTTACATTTATTTAAATGCTCGGATCTGGACTTTTCCCAGGTTTTTGGCAGCATGGAGCAGCTGGGAATTTCAGTGCGGCAGGATCCCTGTGTGTCCCAGCGGCCGGACACTCCCAGCAACGGCCCCTTCCCTTTCAGCAGCTCCTCGCTTCAAATATAAATTATCCCCCGCTCCCGGGGAGCTCAGCGAAGCCGCCCCGTCGGGGGAGGCAGCTCTGCCTGCCCTGGGCTGGGCCGCAAGCGCTGCCGATCGATAAGCGTGTCCGGCCGCGGCAAGGCGAGCGATCAGGCTCTGCCCCGCTCCTTGCACAGCGCAGCCTGGAGCCCACCCCTCTGCGCCTCTCATCACCAGTGTCCACTTGTTGCTTTTGTATTTTTTTTCCTTTCTTCTTTTTGCTTTAGCTGTTTTTTCCCACCCTGGGGCCCAGCAGCAGGGCTGGCGAACCCTCTGCTACCCCATCACCCAGCCCCGCTTGGGTACCTCCGGAGCTGAAACCCTCCCATCGCGCTCGGCCGAGCGGTTGGTTATGTTATTAATTAAAGCAAGCTGGACATTTATTTTCTTTGCCGTATCTTTAGCAGTAAATGCCACTTGGAGAGCTCAGAGGACCATGTCAGATCGAATCAGCTTCTGAACAGGCTTGGTTTGTTCCTTGTCCCCCTTGATTTCAACTGCTCCCTCTTTTCCATTCCCAGGAAGGAAGCAAGCGCTGTGCTACACCCGCGCCGCTCCCACCGCCACCCGTGCACCCTCAGCACCGCGGTGCCACCCGGGCACCGGCCCAGGCACCCGTGTGCCTTAATTACCACCCCCCTGCTAACAAGCACGGGCTTTTTATCCTATTCCATTACCTTCTGCGATGCCTAAGGCAGTTCCAGAAGAGTCCTCTGCCCAGACCTCTGATCTGGCAGCATCGATTCCCTAATCGTGTTTGTCCACGTCCTAATCCCTACGTTTACTTTAATGGCCATTTATGTATATGAATAACAGCGCAGCCCATGATGGTTCTCAGAAATACTCAGAGAGCCCCCAGCAAGTGCCGCACACGGGCAGCAGGGACCGGCACAGCCCCGCGTCGGGGACCTGGAGGGATTTCTGCGCCTAAAATATACAGCCTGCATTATTGTTTAAGCCCATTTTTCTCCTGAAGACCCCAATCCAAGGTGCGTCAGTACGTTATACAGGCACACAGACAAAGCCCCGCTCGCCTGTCGCCCGAGGACGGGCAGCCGCCCGCGGGGACGCAGAGGGACGGCCACCACCGACGGCACCGCGGAGCAGCGGGCGCGAGCACGGCGACAAACGCTGGCAGAGCCTCTGCGCCGAGCTGACGCCTCCTGCCAAGGCGCTGCTTGTCAACAACAAGTGAAACAACCGCCCCGGGCGGCCGGGGAGCGCTCGCCGTTCCTGCTCCCCTCCACGGGCTCCCCTCGGCCCCGGGCGGCCGGTGGCAACCACGGCTGCACGGCTCCTTCCCGGAGCTCCGCGGTGGGAACCCGGCAAGGACGGGATCGAGCCGCCTGGTTTGGGGGAGCAGCCGGGGAAACGCTGCAGCTTGGAGGGAAGCAAAAGACAAGCGGCCCCGGCTTGGGTTTTGAAGGGAGGAGAGCTGGCAAAGGGAGACGGATGGGGAGGCTTTAACGAGCGGAGCTAAACGCTCAGAGGGGACTCGTAGATCACGCTCGGGCTCGGCTCGGCCCCGCTGCAAGGGGTGAGCGCTGTCGGCATCCCGCTCGCTCCGTACAAACCCATCTGGGCTCCGGAGGCTTCCCGGGATGAAGACGTTTCCCCCTCTCCCGCCTCCCGGGCTAATTTTACTCCGTCTGGCCGGAGCTCGCAGCCCCTGGTTCTCGTTACGCCCCCCGCCGCGCACCAGCGCAGGCACGCAGCATTTTTGCAAAGTTACAGGGTAGCAGAAATATCCTTGTTTTGTTTTTCCTTTGGCCACTCTGTCGCGCTTCCAAAGTTGGGAAAAAATTACGAAGTAGCAAGAAGGGGAAAAAAAAAAAACAACAAACCCAACCAACACAGATTAGACAAATGCATAAATAACCTCTGTTCTTTGGGGGCTGATCACGCTCCAGAGCGGAAGAAGGGGGAGGACAGAAGGAGGGAAGAAATTCAAACTCTAAAAAATTGGAGTTTGTTTATTAAAAAAAAAAAACAACCCAAACCTGCACACACGGTGACGCCAGCCCGTCGTGCTCCATCCCTGCGAGACGACTCGTCGGCTGCGGCTCCCCAGCCCCAAGCGGGGGTCCCTGCCCCACGGCGGGGGTCTGCTTGGGGGGAAAAATCCCCATGTCCTTCTCCGTGCCATTCCGGGCAGATCCGTCCCAGCACTCGCTTGGACGGGGCACGAGAGCTCGTCCCCACCTCCTGCCACCGCGCTGAGCCCTGGACAGGGCAGCACAAGGGAGGAAGATGAGGATGAGCTGAGGGTGATTACAGGCACCTGGGAGAGATGTAAAACACCAGCAAGAGGGAGAGCAGTGAGGCCAAAGAAAAGGGAAGGTGCTGGCCTGGGAAGGAGAGGGCCTGGCCCTGAGAGGAGGGCAAATATCGCTGGCCAGAATGGCCAAATACGTGCTTGGAGCTGGACGCGGTGCAGGGGGTGAGCTGGCGGCAGCAGCGAGCGGGACCAGGAGCCGTGACCGGCCCCCGCCATGAGGGTGGGCTCTGCGGAGCCGCCGGGCCGCGGCAGCCCAAACCTCTGCGCAGAGCACGTCCGAAAAGCCCCGGCCCCGGGGGCTGAGCGGGAACCTGTCGCCGAGCTGCAGCGGAGGGAACAGGGGCAACGCTCGAGCCCTCGAGGCTTTCATCGCAGCCCTTCCCTGAAGGGAAAAACACGTGGAACGGAGGGTACAGAGCACAAAACACCGTGTTTTCCCCCGAAACGCAAGAGTCGAAGCCATCACACCCCTGGCTGCTGAGTGGACGGGCGCAAGGTGGGCGCCGGGAGGAAATCGTCCCAGCGGCGGGTGAGGAAGCTGCGGGGCCGGGGCTGGATCCGGCGCGCAGCCCTGGTTAACACATGTCGCAAAACTGAAAGCCAAATGGAGAAGGAAACAGAAGGTGACAGTAAAGATACCGTGACTAACGGGATCTTCCAGGGCCGGTTAGAGGAACTGGCTTTGCCTTGAGGTGGTTGGGGATGTGCTCGAGAGCTACGGGCGGCCCCGCTGATACCATCGAAATGCCACCCAGGTGGTTACGAGAATGACAGATAAAGGCGGCCGAGCAGGAACAGATTTGCAGAAGTGACACCCTCCGGGGCTCAGCACCAGTTTTTGGCCGGGCCTGGTGGTTTCTCTGTTTATTCTCCCAGCGAACAGCTACACCCCAGCTCCCGCGCAGCCGGAGAAGCTTCCCAAATCCAGGCCCGAACCAGCACCCTCCGAGGGCTCCCTAACCCCGACCGAGGTTTCGAGGCCGGCAGAACGTTGGTGCAGAGGTGCATGGCGTCAGCGCGCCTCCAAGGGCTCCCGTTGCCAATACATCGCCTTTCGGTCCGGCACTTAGACGCCTTTTTACCACTCTTGAATGCCCAAATGCCTTTGCCTCAGTGCATTTTTTGCTTTGGTGCATTTATCACCTTGCACAAAGGAGGAGGCGACCGCTCACGGTGCCTCCCAAAACAGGGGGAAGGCATCTGCACCGCCCAGCAAAGACCAGCATCACCGAGCCCTCCCAGCACCCATGGGTGTCCCCAGGCGAAGGACGCCCCGGGCAGCTCTCACGGGAGCATCTCCCATGGGACCGAGACAGACGACGGCACCGGGAAGGAGCCGACCTGAGCTCGCGTTTCCCCACGGGACCAAACGGCCCCGTGCACGAGCGCCAGCTCCCGGGTTTGATCCTGCACGAGAGCCGAGCAAACCCAGCTTGCTTGCAGCCCCTCTCTGCTCCTTTCACCAAAGTTTCACCATATTAAGCAGCTGAACTGCATCATCCAAGGAGTGTCAAATTGGTTTTAAATGGTTCTAATTATAACCAGGAAGTTTTAAAGTGTGTGGGTGGAAAGGAATGCAGCAGATTAATTTAATAGCAGTTACCACGGCACAATAGTCCTTCAATTAAGAGTTCTTTCTGGCTGGTTTTTTTTTCTTTTCCCTGTTAATAATAAATGTCACAAATGAGAATAGACATATTACTTCATCAGATGCCTTGGCATATCTTGTCGCCGAAAGCCTTTTGTGCAGAAATAGTAGCTGAAAGGGTAATTTTATAGGGCTTAGCACTCACTTAACACTTTAGGGGCCAAAATCAGGCCCCAGAAGAAACCCAGCAAGCTGCACCTGTTTACATCCCAGCAGAATCCGACTCCGCAGCCACAAAAAGCCCCCTCGTGCCGTAGTGTCAGACACCAGCCTGGCTGGGGAGCATCCTGCTGCCAGCGGCTGGAGAGAGCACGGGGTGCAGGGCTGGGGGGCTCAGCTTCGCACCCCCAAAATGCTCCCACTCGGCTCCTTTTGGTTTTCCAGCCCTGTGAACCCGAGTCCTGCGCCGGCCGTGGGGCGGCTTTGCAGTGCACGGGAGGGAGCGGGACACTGCTCCGGCTCCCCGTGGTTGGGGAAGGGGCGGCTTCCTCCCCTCTCCGGCTTTGAACAGCGTGGGGGTTCCTGAAATCCAGGTGTTGAGCCGGGAAACGACGTGTTTCCCAGCGCTACTCTGCAAAGAGGGAGGCTGCATGGGGGGCTGGGGGGCTCGGGGTGTCCCCCAGGAGCTGCCTGCGCCCCGGCTCCCTCCCGGTGCTCGTCAGCAGGCACGATGTGCAGCGATGTGCCCCGATGCACCGCGTCACCGGCTGTCCCTGCTCCGCAGGGAGCAGCAAATTGCATCTCCCTGGAAAAGAGACATTGCGGCCCCGTCTCTCTCCTTTGAACTCCCCTCATTAAAGCCATCAAACCCCAGTCCTAATCGCTTCCCACCTGCAACGCAGGCTGGGTTTCCAGCAGCCCTCCCCGAGCTGCGCAGCGCTCCGGGGCGAGCTCCTGCATCCCCGGCCATGCCCCCCCGCCTTCGCAATCCGCTTTTTCCTCCCAGGTCTCGGCTGCAGCCAGGCACAGGGTTTCTCTTTGCAGCTGGAAGTTTTCCCCGGATCCGGCTCCCAGTGCTGCCCTGGCCCTGCCTGAAATAGCCTTTACCGTTCCTTTTTTCTTCTTTGAAAGGTTTATTCTGGTGGGTAACGAGGGGGGAGACCGCTGGGATAGGGGAAAACCACGGAGCAACCCAACCCAGGCAGTTAATGATGAGGGAGGATGCAGCGGCCGCAGCCAGGAGACAAAAATACTGGGAAGAGCCACCAGAAGCATCTTTAAAAAGAAAAGCTGCGGCTGGCAGGCGAGGCGGCGGGGCTGGGGGCAGGAGGCGCCCCGACACCTCCGGGCTCCCCAGGGCACTGGGCAGAGGATGGGGGCGAGGGGGCCGCAGCCCTTCCACTGGCATGGGCGCCCCGTGGACCCCCAGCACCTCTGGGTTGGCACCCAGGGGCGATGTACTGGGAGCACTGGGAGCCCTGGGGGGAGCTGGCCCCTGTCCCCCGGCGTTGCCGACGAGCCGCAGCTTGGGGGTGAGGTGCCTGCTGCTTACCAGCACCGGCTGCCCTTTAATATTTAATGATGGCTGAAGCGTGCTTCCCAGGCAGGGGGGCTCGCCGCGGGGTTACAAGAAAGCGATGGTGGGACTGGGAGAGCTCGGTCTCTGCAGCGGCAGAAACGCACGGGGGGGATGGCAAGGCAGGGGCGAGAGGCGTCCCAAATACCCAATGGGGCCCACGCGGGACAGGGTCACGGCCCCTGGAGCCGCAGCAGCATCACCCTCGCCCGGCGCTTCCCCGGCCCCGCTCAGCCCCGGCCCCGCTCAGCCCCGGCCCTCCTGCGCTCGCCGCGAGGTCGGCGCTTGCTCGCGGTGCCCGGCGAGCCCAGGGGAGCTTCCCTGCACGCCGCCGAGTGCTAGAAAACAGCGAAGACTGACTAATATTCCCCAAAATCCGGCTTCCTCTTGGTGCTTTGTGTTCACGTTTGGCCGATGCAATATTGAACAGATGCCCAGAGGGACTTTGGTACTTAAAAACAACGCACAGGAGGTAAACAGGGAGATTTATTATTTTACTTTTGTGGGTTTGAGATAGTTTATGACACCGGGCTAATAACTCACAAACCAAAATCTTCATTGATCGGGGGAAACGTTACGTTATCCTCCCTCCGCGCCCGGAGAGGCTGCTCCCCCGCAGCCACCCCCTGCCCCGCTGCCTGCTGGGGAGGGACCCATCCTGGCACAGCCCTGGGGCCCAGCCCCGCGGCCCGCAGCGGGCGGGAAGCAAATCCCCAGTGTCCAGGGCAGCCTCTCGGGAACCCCGTGGCGCTGTGGACTCAATATTACTCGTGCCGGGACCGGCAGCAGGAGCGTCCCCCGCCACGCTGCCCAGCTCGCAGCATCCCCCCCTCCGGCCTCCTCCCTCCTAATTGCAACGGTGGGACCACAGGTCCCATCCTTCCCCGTTAGTGACAGCTAATTAATTGCCTCTTGTCACATTCCCCCAGGGAAGCGTCCACCCCAGCGATCGATCCCTGCTGCTGCTGGGTTTTGGGAGCCTCGACGGCATCCCCATCCCGCAGGGGCCAGAGGAGAACCAGCCCGGCACCTCCCGCAGCGGCCGCGCACAGTGCGGCCCTGCGCCGCGGCACCGGGGTGGCCGGGCCGGCGGGCGATGCTCGAGGGCAGCCCATCAGCCGGGCTGGCGGGCGATGCTCGAGGGCAGCCCATCGGCTGGGCCGGCGGGCGATGCTCGAGGGCAGCCCATCGGCCGGGCCGGCGGGTGATGCTCGAGGGCAGCCCATCGGCCGGGCCGGCGGGCGATGCTCGAGGGCAGCCCATCGGCTGGGCCGGCGGGCGATGCTCGAGGGCAGCCCATCGGCCGGGCCGGCGGGTGATGCTCGAGGGCAGCCCATCGGCCGGGCTAGCGGGCGATGCTCGAGGGCAGCCCATCGGCTGGGCCGGCGGGCGATGCTCGAGGGCAGCCCATCGGCCGGGCCGGCGGGCGATGCTCGAGGGCAGCCCATTGGCCGGGCTGGCGGGCGATGCTCGAGGGCAGCCCATCGGCCGGGCTGCAGCCGGGCCAGAGCCTGGCGAGGGGAGAAGCGCAGAGGCGAGCACCCCGGGCCACTCTCCTGCTGTCTCACGCCGGCATATTTGTGTGATATATACTGTAAATCTGCTTCATCTGAAATTCATGGTTAATGACTGAGGTGCTCTCATCCAGGAAACTCCGCGAGGTTCCGGCTTTTAAGGGAAAAGATGTAACCGGGCAGGAGTTGACAAGCACCGCAGAGAGCTGCCCCGCTCTCCAGGCACTTAAGTCTCCAAAAGAAACATCAGCCCCCCAGGAAGGCTGCGATTTATCGGCCCTCAGGGCTGGAATCCCAAACCGTCCCACCCCATGTCCCCCAGCCCATCATCCCGATCCGAGCTACGATCCCGGAACGACGGGCTGTAACACGGACAGGGAACGCGTGGGCGAAGCTGGCCCGCAGCCCCTCGTTTGGCCGGCGGCGGGGACACCCGGCGGCAGGCTCCGCGCCGGCCCAGGGCAGAACGGGGTGGATTTTCCGCTCTGCCCACCCGCCGGCTGCTGGCACTAAAGGCAAAGCGTCGCCATCGGTTGAACTATGTGATCGGGAGCCTAATTCAATACACTCAGGCTCAGCGTTGGAGGGCTGAGCATTTAGCTGAAACCCTAAGCCAGCCCTGCAGTAATTTGGCTGGGGAGGAATTGATTTTGACCATCAGCACTTTCTCATTTTCAATAGAGTACGAACGTAACCAGGTTAATTTCTGTTAAGCACATTACCCAGGTACTTTTTGCTCTCCAGCCCAATGATTATGTGTCTGATCTGAAAGATTATAATTGCAACCCAACAGGACACAAACAGTAGCCTGTGATTGAGAGGAACCGGACTGAAAGAAAACCAGCTTCTCTTCTACCTAAAAACCAAACAATCTTCACGTTTCCCTGCTCTCCAAATTTCTTCATGGTTAATGACCACACGCAATAAAGCAGTTTATGAGATCTGTTCCAATAAGTAAATACGCTCTGATTAATCTCATCTTCCAATACACTACCACATCGCCCAGCTCGCTGGATTAATGCAGTTACTGCAAGTCTTACTTGGTCCTACGCAAGTTTGAGGTCTGATGTTCTTCTTTACCCAAACCAGCGCTTCTGCCTGCAAAGGGCTTCGCAGCGTGTTGATCCCAGCCCCGCGCTGGTCCCAGCCCCGGGGCTCCCGGCCACGTGGGGCTCCTGGCCACGGCCTCTTTTCCTGCCCCGAGTTTTCATCCCGGTGACAAAGAAGATTTGGCCGTGGGTCTGAGATTCCCAGATGTCGGCACGCTACTGGGATGGCACGGCAGCGAGCCGGCCCAGCGGGAGCACCCCAACCCAACCCCGTGCGTGCCACCCACGCTCACCCCTGCGCTTTCCCCCAAAATCAGCGGTGGGGAAGGGGCCCCGCTGCCCGGCTGAGGACGTCCATCCCCCCGCCGCCACCACCCATCCCGGGCTGGGGCCGGGCTGAGCGCAGCCTTGCCTTGTCTCCAGCCCTGCCTGCACATTATTCCTCCTGATCATCGTAACGTTCTTCCGCTTCTAAAGCACCTTTCATCACGAAACAGGATGGAGCGCGGCAGCTGTTGAACAGCATGGAGCTGCGCTGCACAGGCAGGGACGGGCAGGAAGTGGAAGCGGCTCCTGCAGCTGCTGGGACCGCGCAGGAGAGCTGTACTCACGCCACCGCATGCCGGGGCCTTATCGCATCCCCCGGCACGCTCACGGCTCCCTTCTGACACGCAAGACGCCCATGTGGCAGGTTGCACGTGACGGCACCGGTCTGACACGCGGCGGCTGGGGAGGGGCGAGCTCCCCTGCGGGACCACGGGGAGCGGAGCCGCCCTCGGCTGCGGCGGAGCATCGCGCCTTCCCGCCCTCTCCGGCAGCACCTGCACCCGGCGCCAGGACCCGCGGCGCTGCAGGTCCCGGTTGTGGCATTGCAGCTTTGGATCGTGACATTGCACACCCAAGCCACGGCATTGCACACTCAAGCCACGGCATTGCACGCCCAAACCACAGCACTGCACGCCCAAACCACGGCATTGCACGCCCAAGCCACGGCATTGCACACCCAAACCACGGCATTGCACACCCAAGCCATGGCATTGCACACCCAAGCCATGGCATTGCACGCCCAAACCACGGCATTGCACACCCAAGCCACGGCATTGCACACCCAAGCCACGGCATTGTACATCCAAACCACGGCATTGCACACCCAAGCCACAGCACTACACACCCAAACCACAGCATTGCACACCCAAACCATGGCGTTGCACTCTCAAGCCATGGCATTGCATGTCCAAACCACGGCACTACACACCCAAGCCACGGCATTGCACACCCAAGCCACGGCATTGTACATCCAAACCACGGCACTACACACCCAAGCCACGGCATTGCACACCCAAGCCACGGCATTGCACACCCACGCTTTGGTGTCGCGGGTCCGGCCGCGGCGCCGCACGCCCAGCTCAAGCCGCCGCTGCCCGCGGGCCGGGCGCTGCTGTGGATCAGCCCCGGAGCTGCCCTGCGAGGGTGGGAGATGGAGGCTGCGCCGCAGGGCAGAGGCGGCGAGGGCGGACGTTTAGGGAGGAGGCGCTGATGGATGCCCGGCTCGGGGCCGGCCGGCCCGCGGTCCCGGCTGGCGTGTTCAAGCGCGAGCCGGGCGCGCTGCAGAGCTCGCTTCGGCCCCAGCTTGGGGTCGCCCTCCCTCCCCACCCTCCCTCGCGGCGCTGGGGCTCGCTACCTGCGGCGCTGGCGCGCGGGGGCTTGGCTCGCGCCCCGGGGAGCGCGCTGCGGCCTCTGTCGCGCTGGAGCCACAATTATTTTTCTGAGAAATGACACGAACCCCTCCCTTCCGCGCTGCCCCGGCCGCCTGAGCAGCCCGAGGAGCCTCACACCGCAAGGACGCCCGGCCGCCTTCGCAGGGGCACCGGGCCGCGCGCCCTGCGGACCCCGATAAAGGCGTCACGCTTGCTGCGGCGGACGGGAGGTGAGCGATGCTGCTCCCCCGCCACCCCTCGACCAGGATCTTCCCCTTTGAAAGGACAAATATAACCGAGATGAGTCAGTTCCTCCGAGCTCCCATCCCCTGTACAATATGTAACTGGAATTTTTCATTTCGGCACTGCAGGGGAGGCATAACTGGAGAAGACAATGGAGTCAGCTACGACCCAAAAAAGCAGTGCCAATTCTGTGTGCATGAGAAATAAAAACATTTTTTAATCTAAAAATAAATTAACTGTAAGTGACAGCAAGAGCAGATCTGCATGTACTCACTGTCAGCCCGCGCGGGACCAGTCCCTGCTCCTGGCGCAGGGCGGCTTTGGGTGAATTCCCCGCTCTTTCAGGCCGGGTTGGGATTCGCAGCAGTACCACCAAGCCGGGGAGGCACTCGGCACCTGCACCAGGAACCGGGCTCCCGGAGCTGGCATCGGACCCAGAAGCACATCCACAGAAGCCAGGGAGACCTCTCGGGTTTATTTCATAACTGCATTACGGCAGCGAGAAGGGAAAAGAGGCTCCACCGAGCTCAGGGCTTGGCTGGGCCAAGAAACTGCACAAACCCAGAAAAACCATCCAGCTTCCCGTGATTAAATCAAAGGGTAGCGAGTGCGCAAGCGGCTGATGGCCTCATTCTGCAGCTGAGCCCTGGCCACCCCCGCGTCACGCAGCAGAGCAGACACCCGGGGCAGCCTCTGCCCGCAGCCCGCCCTCCTCCCCTGCCGCTCCCCCTCCGCCTGCGCCCAGTGGGCGTTTGGGGGAGACGGGGAGCGACCGAGCGCCCAGGTGTCACGGGAGATCCTCTGGATGCGCCAGGAAATAAAAGGCGGGACACGGCCAGGGCTGCAGCGGCAGCAAGGCGTTTCTCTCAGCCTCCCTTTGCTCCTTTGATCACCTGCGCCAAAAGCGGCGGGACGCCCCTCGCCGCAAAGGGCTCGGAGCCGGCGAGGACAGGACCTAAGGGGCAACCTCAGGGCAGAGGGGCCGGCAGCTCCAGAAGGAGCAGGGAGGCATTGGTAAAGCCGCGGCCCGAGCACGTAACTCGGGTTTTGACAGCGCGCTGCCCAGTTTACTGCGCGACGACATCAACCACTTCGCTGGCTGCTTCTTCCAGAAATCTCCCTGCTTCCAGCACCAGTGGTCCCTGTCCCCGCCGCGGTGGCAGCTCACTCCATGTGCATGGAAATGTGACGCCTCCCAGCCAAGCCGTGAGGGTTTGGACAAGGCAGGTGAGGGGGGACACCCAAAAACCAAACCACGTCAGGACAAACCTCTCCTTTTTCTTAAGATATTCTCGACAGGGCTGTATAAAAGCCTTCTGCCTCCCATTCTTTGCCCCAGTCTGCTCAGTTTTACAGCACTGGCTTCACTGGGTTGGGTTTCTCTTTTTTCCCTCTGACTCCTTGCTGGGTAACACTGTATTTGATATTTTTAATCACTCAGCATGCATCAGAGTTTGGCAGCGGAAGAAAGTGAAGTTAAAAGAGAACAGAGATCGCTCGCGTTTGCCAGGGCTGCCTGCCATCGCCACAACCCCTCATCGCTTGTGCTGCATTTCCCTCTGCTGGAAAGTCACGAGCCGCAGCTGACAGGGTCAATTTAAAAAACATATCGTCGGCTGGCAGTTATGAACCTTCTGGGGTTTGGATCGTTTCTTCAAAGAAAAACAAAAGTCCCGAACCCTTCTACCTTTACTGTACAAATATAAGGACGTTACACATACATACACACAGATGCATGTCGATATTACTGATAAATCCTTATCACAGATCTACATTTGGCTTTGTAAGGCTGGAAGATCCTGGCCACTGCAGCAATATTACGGAAATTTTGACTTTCTTTGCTCAGAAGTTGCAGCAAAACCTTTATTGCTTTGTTTTCTGTGAGAGCTACAACTTTCTCCTGAGCAAACCTGTTGTGGGTAACCCGAGCGATTCCCGGAGGGGCCGAGTGGACGGACGGCGCAGACAGACGGACGCCGTTTCTTGGTTTCTCATCCTGCACCAGGCTCTACCCCGGACCTCGCCGGTGCCTCCAGGTGAGCTGAGGCACAGCAGAGTGCAGCTGGTTCACGCGCTGCGCCCTTACCCTGACCACGAAGTCTGCGTCACCCCATCGATTCCTCGAAGAAAAGAGTTGATTAACGGCGTTCACCAAAGCGCGGAGGCACTCGGAGCCCGCGGCAGGTTGCCTGCCCGCGCGTTACTGTCTGGCATGCAGGGGTCATTTAAAGATTGCTTTCCAGGCGGCTCCGAGATGCAGCGACAAGGCTTTAAACCTGCCTCCGAAGACGGGAAAGGAGAGCCACCGCTTCTCCTCTGCTTCTCCCCGGCACACGGGAATTAAGCCCAAACCGCACTGGAGCTGGGTGCCGACCCCAGGCTGGCGCAGGGCAGCAGGGACCGGGGCTCCCGGCGAGGCCCCCTGTCACCCCGGCTCGTTTGAAATCACGCAGGGGAAAGGGGAGGCCGCGACTGGGGGCCGTCGCGACAGACCCAGAGAGCAGACGGCGGTGGGGAGCGGAGCTTGAACCCTCTGCAGCTCCGGGGCGGGGGGAAAACCCCGCAGGCGCCGAGGCCAAGAGCACCGAGGGGCGGTTTCGTGGCGGCAGGGGAGGCCCCGGCCCCGGCCCCGGCTGCGGGGGAGCCCCGGGCCCCGCCGCCGCCGCCGCCTCGGGTGCTGAGGGGCGGCAGCGGAGCGGGGCAGCGGCACCTCCCGCCCGCCGGGGGGCGCCCGAGCGCCGCCGCAGCAGCTCTCCGGCAGGAAGTGACGAGTCCGGAAGCGGAAGTGTTTACCGTGGGCGATGGCGGCGGCGGCGGTGTCGGCGCTGGGCGGTTTGGAGGGTCCCGGTCCCGATGGCGGGGTGAGGCGGCGGCGAGGGTGGAGGAGGGGGAGGAGGGGGGGCTCCCGAGTCCTTCTCAGCGCCGGTGGCTGAGCGTCGGTCGTTTCAGGGCTCCTCGGACTCGGAGGACGAGGCGAGGCCTGGCACGGCGGCGGCGGCGGCAGCGCAGAAGCGGGAGGAGCGGCTGCGCAAGTTCCGCGAGCTCCACATGAAGCGGGTACGCGGCGGCGGCCGGGCCGGAGCGGGGCCGGTTCCTGCCCGCGCTGCCGCTGATGCGCGGGGAAGCAAAGCGGGGGCTGCCGCGGCCGGGGGGAGGCCGGGCCGCCGCTCCCCGCCCGGCTCCGCCCGGGCCGGGGCTCCTTCAGCCCTTCGCCAAACGCAGCGCTTTACCCGGCGCCCTCCCGGGCCGGGCCCCCGCGGCTGTTCCCGTGACGGCGCCCTGCCCCGCGTCCCCGCGGCTCGGTAACGCACCCTTTCCTTCCCAGAACGAGGCTCGCAAGCTGAATCATCAAGAGGTGGTGGAAGAAGATAAAAGACTTAAACTGCCAGCGAACTGGGAAGCCAAGAAGGCGCGGCTGGAGTGGGAGCTGAAGGTGGAGGAGAAAAAGAAGGTGAGGACCCGACCGCGGCTTCCCGCGGCCCTGCCGGGCCCTGGGCAGCTCGGGGCGGCTGGCGCGGCCCCGAGTTCGCTGGCTGGTGTTGAAACGGAAGCGTTCCTTGGGCCGCGTTAGGAATGCGCAGCCAGAGGAGAGGACTACGAGCGAGTTAAGCTGCTGGAGATCAGCGCGGAGGACGCCGAGAGATGGGAAAGGAAAAAGAAGCGGAAAAACCCAGATCTAGGATTTTCAGGTAACGAAGGCCTTTGTTAGCGTTTCAGCTGCAAACCGCATCGCAAGTCACGTCCTTCCCCTTGACGCCGGTTCATTTTCTCCCCAAGATTATGCGGCTGCTCAGCTGCGCCAGTACCAGCGCTTAACGCGGCAGATCAAGCCGGACCTGGAGCAGTACGAGAGGCTGAAGGAGCAGTAGTAAGTCGCGATTTCAGTCTGGGCCGTTTCTCCGTTATTGGCGAGCGCTGAAGACTTAAACTCAGCCTGTCGGCGCGCGCTGCGGTATCAACGGGCCTTTTAACGCGATCTTAAAACGTGCGGCGCGGTGACGCGCTCCGCCGGCCCCGCTTCGCTGGCAGCGGCGCTGGTCAGGGTCAGTTCTTCAAACTTGGCCTTGCCGGCTTTGGAGAAATATTTTGTCGACCAGCTTAGAGTTAATATTGAGAAGCATTTTGTCCGTTAGCTTGTATTTACTTGTATGTATACGACTCCGGTTCCTCCGAGGCGGCGCGGGTCTCGGGGACGGGCTGCCCCGCAGCCGAGGACCTGCCACGTTCGCCTTCAGACGGACGTGAATTCCAGCGCGGGGCTCCCCCATCTTCCGTAGGCGCGCGCTCGCGCCTGCAATGAATTAACAGCTTGGCGTGGTACCGCCGTGCTCTCTCCTGACCCGCCCTCTCTTGCTCCCCTCCAGCGGCGAGGCGCTCTACCCCACCTCCGACAGCCTGCTCCACGGGACTCACGTGCCGTCCAGGGAAGGGGTGGACCGAATGGTTGCCGATCTCGAGAAACAGTGAGTACGGCCTGCGACGCGGCGGGGCCCGCGACGCGGCGGGGCCTGCCATGGCAGCTCTGCGCGATCGCGCCCACGGGCCTCGGCCCCCCTCCGCCACCGCTCTCTTTGTCCGACAGAATTGAGAAGCGCGAGAAGTACAGCCGGAGGCGGCCGTACAACGACGACGCGGACATCGACTACATTAACGAGCGAAACGCCAAGTTCAACAAGAAGGCAGAGAGGTTCTACGGCAAGTACACGGCCGAGATCAAACAGAACCTGGAGCGGGGAACGGCCGTCTGACCCTCGCCCCCACGGCAGCGCGACAGCCCTACGTCCGGAAGCGGGGTTTTGCGGGCAATTTAAGGTTGTATCAGAAAAACGCCCCGTAGCCCTCATTAAGCTGTGTGTAAAACCCGTAGTGTATTTAATGTAACACGAGTCATTTGCCTAACAGCCGCAGCTGTACCTCGCTTTACTTGCGGAAGTAACCAGCTCGCGCCATTTCGTGTTCTGAATAAACGCAAACTCTTTCCACTCAATTTGGAGTGAAGCTCGTCTTTGGTAACGCGCGCGGGGAGGTGGCAGAACGCGCGAGGAACACGCGGCCCTTCCGTGACAGACGGTGCCCCCGCCGGGACGACCCCAGCCAGTCACCTCAAGCTGCCAACGCCCGACACACGGAGCAGCCAGTGCAAAACTAAAGTTTATTTACTTGAAGTAAACAGTTACACAATGTAAATCGATGTTCAAAATAACAACCACCGAACTGTTGTTTAGAAAAAGTTACCCACCTGTAAGTTCTAGTCCATTAAAGCAATACAAAAATATTTACAAATATACACAAGATTCCCACCTGCGGCTTCTGGATCACTGTGCTCTAGATCTGAAAGAGAAACCTAAGATTCCAAAATTAACATCTCCGAATAAATACTGAGTATTAACAAGCCTTCAACCTGATCAGAAAATTTCAGATCGCGCCACTGACGTATGCGCAATGCTGCAGTCGGAGGCGGCGAGAAGAAGGTGCTAGCGGGCCCGGAACAGCGCGCTTCGGGGCGAGAAGTTTAAAAACGTTTTCTTCTCCTCCTTCTTGACGGGAACCCACTGCCCGTAGGGACTCCCCTTCCTGTCCTCTTCTCGGCCCGGAGAAATTGCCGGTTCTTTAACAACATGGCTCGCTGGCTTCTGTAGAACTGGCTTTGCCATTGTATTCTGGAAAAAAGAAATTTCCTTTAAAAACGCTAGAATGAGAAGGTCCAGGGGTTTATCTGCGCCGGTAAGACAAGTGCTTTCTTCCCAGCTCCCAGCAGACCCGATGCCTACTCGGCATCAACGACGCACGCACCCTTCCCTGCCACAGGATTCAGGGAAGTTCCTTTTTCCTTAGTTCTGCATTATTAAACCACATCCAAACACATAACTTGAAATAAGTTCTGGTGTAAACCAGTCCTGGCATAAACCAGTCCTGGCATCCCCTTCTGAGCCTGCGCTGCAGTACGGGCATTCAACGTTACCGAGCGCCGAAAGGCAAGCACGCTGCTGTAGGGCTGCCAGGGCTCTGCTGCTGAGCTGACTCCTCCGGGGAAGCACTCATCAACCAGTGAAATTCAACTCGTTACTGTTAGCAAGACCTTCCACCGGGCAGCCGGGGCCGGGGCGAGCCCCGCACAGGAGGGATGAAGGACTGGACGTCCGCCTGGGGAAGCCGCACTTACGTTAGGGCTGAAAGAAATGCTCCTCTGCACGGTCGCTCTCTCCATTGCGCTCTTGGGCCGGTCCTCCCCGAGCCTTCCGGGTTGCTAGAGAAGAGCACGCACAGCGTCAGCGGGCGGACGCGTTATTCCGCGCAAGTCAAGGCAGTCACTACAGAGCATGAACTTTCGGTAGAGTTCTTTCAGATATTTACATCAAAAGTAGCTGTAAGCTACTAAATACGCAAACAGATCAATGTTGAACTCAATTTGAACAACATTCCATGTTTTTATCAAAGCCAATTCACGTGTGACCTGACAGCCACGCCCCAGTTACAGTCTTAAGGATTCGGAGCATGGGCTGCCATACAACAGAGTGTAGCGGTAGAGTAAGTCGCATTAAGCTCTGCGTATCCGTCCTGCAGAGCTTTGGATAACAACAGTTAACTTATCTGCAAGTGATGCAGGCCTCTTCTTCTGTACTCTCTCAACATCTGGAATATATTGCATACATTATGAAAGGGATGCCTGTACCATTTGTCTAAAACCCTCAGTAAATTTACTTCCCTTTGAAATAGCAGTATTGAGCGATGTAGCAGTTATCGCAGTTTTGTATTTACCACGCATCAGGTTAACGCACCGTAACAGAGCCAAACTAAAATTCAAGTTCAGTTTAAGCTGCTCAAGTCTCTCCCTCCCTTAAATGCACAGCAGCTACAGCCCACAAGTCCCTTAATTACCAACAGATTTTCTTCATCATGTCTGGAACCATAGTCATGATTTCTATAAGACAGAAATAAAGTATGTAAAATGCATTGTGTGCTTGGGTATGTAATTTCTGGGAAACAAGTTTGTCGCACATGAAAAGCTTTCAACAGTTAAAAAGGGTAGAAAGATTTAACCTTTAAAAAACCCACACTATTCACTAGGCTTGGTAAGGAGACTCCTGGGTTTAGGTCAGAACCACATAAACTCGTCTAAGAAACGGGCAAGAACAAACTACATCCACCTCTGCTTCCCGGCCGATCGCTAGGGGACACCTGCGTGCGCGCAGGGGATCAACGCCTCGTCAGCGTCCACCGCGCTTTCAGCTTCGCACGAAGCCTACAGCCATTTCTGGATCAGATCTTAGCATTTTGGTAAATCTGAACTTTTTGTTCAAGGGTTTGAATTCATAATCACAAACTCCACAGTTAAAATCTAGAACACATCCATGCAGACGACAAGTTTTAAGAAGCCTTTACCTTTTCATTGAGAACACTCCAGTCCATACTTACCTCAGCTGACTCTCCAGGGTCTTCATGCTCTTGTTTTTCATTTTTTATCTCTTTGGAAGGAGTGAGGATCTTCAAGCTTGCTGGCAAGACTATGTTATCTGTTCCCAAAGCTTTTGCAGCATTAGCTTTAGCGATTTCCAGTAGCTCCCTCTTGTCTGTAAGAGGAAAAGAAGCGTCACTCTCACATTTCAATCAACACGTACCTACTCGCGCAAGCCTAAAACCTGCAGGTTTGCTATCACCGCATGTGCGCAAGCATCAGCTGCGATGAATTTTCCTCAGAACCTGGGAGAGCTAGCTTCAGTTGAAGGGCAAAGAATATGTACTGAACTACTAAACTTTTTTTTTAAACACATTTTTATAACAAGAGGTTTTTCTTCCACATTGCCATTATCAGTTATGCTCTATAAAGCAAGTAAACAGATGAGAATTTGAGTGGTTAAAATAAATGATATGTTTTGAGGTTCTCACACAATTACAGTCTCGAAAAAAGTACCTTTTTCACTCAAATGGAGAGGTGACCTACTCCGAGACCTTGTTCGTGACCTGCTTCTCCAGCTCCTGTAAGCCTCAGGATATATTGTTCGCCCAAATCCGTAATATCTTCGGCCTCTTGAACGCGATCTGCTCCTCGAATAGGACCTTCTGTAATACGATCTTCCACGAGACCACGACCTACTGCGGGACCTGTACCTCGGAGGAGAGCGGTGGTACCTCCTGCAGTGCCTGGCGTGGTACCGTCCTCGGTACCTCACGTAGCCACGCGATCTCGACCGGCTTCTGGAATACGAACGAGAGTATCTTCTGTACCGTCGGGACCCGTTTCTTCTAGCCCATGACCTGGATCTGGATCTGGAACGGCTGCAACTCCTGGAAGAAGCTGAGGAGGAACTACTCGAACTGGACCGTGAACTGCTAGAGGATCTGCTAGATGACCTTGTTGATGACCTATCACGACTCCTCTTGGATCGCAAGGACGACTCTCTTTTCTTGGGTGAGCTGAGGGTTAAGTCGTCCATGAAGCCTGTCATATCATCTGTTTTCCTAACCACCATTTTCTCCATGCAGGTACTTTCAGAAGCTGGTTCCGTTTTTATTGTTGTTCTGCAATACCCGGTCTCTGTTCCTGTGGTGGGTGGGGAAGGGGAAACTCATCATTTATACACATCGAGTCATTTATACAGCAACAACAAACATTGTGACGCACAGGCTAAAAGTTCAAGGATAATTAAGCACACCAGCAATTCTCGTCCAGTTTATCAGCATGTTTTGTACATGACAACCTGAAGTTTCATTTCCTCTCCCATAGTCAGTCTTTTATACGAAATAAAAAAAGGCTTCAGTTTCAAGCATGACCAGCTCTGTGTGGGATTCTGAAGGGAGGTTTGTTTGTGTGGGTTTTAAGTTCCATACCCTTCGTTTGCTAGCTAAGCACACACCTCGTGTGAAAAGGACACGAGTTAATACTTTTTTTTTTTCCCCTCCAAACAGAATTTTCAAGGTATTTTATCTTCAATCTATTTTAAATGCAGCCTATTGCATCTACAATGCAAAATAACCATTTGCCTTCCAGATCAGTACAAATTGAATAGTTTTCTTCTGCTCTATGGAGGTTAAGTTTTACTGTTTTTCTCCAACAGTGGTGGTGGTGGTGGGGGAAGTACGTTCAAGGCACAAAGCAGCCGCTTCGAGATCTTGACTGTATCGCATTACCAAACTATCTGCACAGAGCTACACACGTCCCAGCAGCGCACACAGCAAGCTGCTATTAAAAACGTTCTACGTAACTAGCGAAAAATACAGCTAATGATTCACTGGATATGACTTGTAAAGAATGTAACGCTTGTTAAGGTTATATATTAATTAAAATGGCTGTCCCTCTTTAGTGGCAGCCATTTTATATCTACAAAGGTTACTGTATTCCAGGGTGTAACTATCTTATCAGCAGTACTTAAATCCTGAGTTACGCCACCACTTTACAGTTTAAGGAAGCTTGCTTTATCACAAAATTTCTATTCAGTGCTTGTTGCAAACCAAAAAGTTACCAACCAAACCTTAAAACCTTATTGATACCGATCGAGGGTACTAAGTGCTACACCAGTTTGTAAGAAGCGTTCCCCTTGCTGCTACTAAAGCTGAAGTTTCACCGCTTCACCTCTAAACAAGGGCCAAGGTCACAAGCGCGATACAGGGCACGGCTGAGACGGAACAAGGGATTAACTCCCCTCTCAGCCCCCGCCTCCCACCGCTACGCTACCGAGACACCGCAGGCAGCGGGCGCTCCGCACCCACTCCGCCGCGGCCGGCCTTCCCCGGCGAACCGCGCAGGGAGCCCCGGCCCCTCCGCCCGCTCCCGGGCACTCACCGCTGGGAGCCGCCGGACACCCCCGGGGCTGGTTCCCGTGAGACACCAGGGCGCTCCTGTAACAGAGAGACGGGGATAACGCGCGTCCTGCGTTCAACGGGAGACGAGGAACGGCCTCTGCCCGCCCACCCCGCCGAACAACCGCCCTTGCCGAGCAGACCCCAGCCCCCGCGGTGCCCCGCCGCTCACCGGCTCCGGCCCGCCGGGCTTCCCCCGCGGTGCCCCCCCGCTCACCGGCTGCGGCCCGCCGGGCTTCCCCCGCGGTGCCCCACCGCTCACCGGCTGCGGCCCGCCGGGCTTCCCCCGCGGTGCCCCGCCACCCGCCCCACCGCTCACCGGCTCCGGCCCGCCGGGCTTCCCCCGCGGTGCCCCACCGCTCACCGGCTGCGGCCCGCCGGGCTTCCCCCGCGGTGCCCCGCCACCCGCCCCACCGCTCACCGGCTCCAACCCGCCGGGCTTCCCCCGCAGGGATCCTGCTCCAGCGGCGACGCCTGAGGAGACAAGCCCGCTTCGTGAGTCACCCCCATAGCGGCCGGCCAGGCTCCTTCCGCGCAGGACGCAGCCGCCGCTCCCGCCTCCCGCCAGCGACTGAGGGACCGAGCCCAGAACCTTCCAGAGCCGCCCCGCCCCGTTACGCAACGGGCAGCCAGGGCGCGCGCGCAGAGGGCGCGCACCCCCCTCCCCTCACCGCCCACGCGCCGCGGGTGGCGTTTAGATCCCAGCGCGCCTGCGCGCGGCCGCCCCGGCGCGTGACGCTGCCCGGCGCGCCCTCGGCTGAGCCCCCGCGCATGCGCAGGGCGCGCGGCGCGGCGGCGGCGGGGGCTGCGGCGGGGCAGCCGCCGGGCCGGGGTCGTTTCCCGCCCTCAGGTACGCGCAGCCGCCGCCGCGGGCGCCGCTCCGGGCCCTCCGCGCTCCCCGGGCAGGGCGGGACGCTTGGCCGCAGCCTTCTCCCCCTCCGGCCCCGCCGGCTGGCGCCGGCCTCGGGCGTGGGAGGGCGGCGGGGCCCCCTCCGAGGGCCGCGTGTGCTGCCCGGCCGTTGTCTTCGCCTCAGCTCCGGGGCCGGCGCCTCTCCGCGGCGCTTGCCCGGGTGGGCGTTGGTGGCCAGGCTCTGTCAGCTCTGCTGGGCCGTCCCTCGGGAAGGGGCCCTGGCCGTGGGGTTTCCAGGTAGCAGTTTTAACCTGCCCCGCACGATCCGCGCTGCTGCATGGCGGCCCTGGCCGTCTGGTGGGTTTCCTCTTGGAGAGAAATGTCCCTTTTTCTTCTGCAGTTCCTCAGAGCGCTGAAAAATGTCAGGTTTTCTTGAGAGCTTGAGGTGCTCGGAGTGCGTTGACTGGGGAGAGAAGCGAAACACCATCGCTTCTGTTGCTGCGGGCGTGCTGGTACGTACGGCTTCTCTTAGGCGGCTTTCGGCTTTCCACATGCAGTCAGCTGTTGGTGAGCTAAAAATTATTATCTGCTGGGGAGTAAAAGAGGGAGAAAAAGAACAGGGATACATTGTTCTTGTGTGCAGCAGCAGAGCTAACCACAAAATCTGTTCTGGATGCTTGCATCCACGTGTTACTTAAGTTTCGCAGCTTCTACCCATGTAGTAACTATTGGGAGTAGGTAAATCTCTGGCTTTGCATTCACTCTTGTTCCTAAGTTGATAGCAAAACTAGTTATGCTATCAGCTGACTCTGGGTTGGAGACTGCAAGAACGATTTATCTATTAGCGTTACTTTTTCTAGAGCAATCTTATACGTTGTTAAAAGGCTTCTGTCCGTATTTTAAGCTATTGTGCTCTTTCTGCTTTTTTAATAGTTTTTTACAGGTTGGTGGATAATCATAGATGCGGCTGTAAAATACCCTAAAGTGGAAGATTTCAACCATTCATACCATGCGTGTGGGGTTATAGCCACTATTGCATTCCTAATGTAAGTGTAATTTCTTGGTCAGAGCTACAGACTCCTAGAACTTATTTTGTGCAATTAATAAAAAAGAACGCCTAGTCTTTAAATGGAGAGGTAACTAAGAATAACAAATCACGTTGCTAGCTGAGTATCTCTAATATCTTTCTGATATTTGTTGATATTTATAGTAAGGAACCATTTAAAAAAATTAAGCATGTAGTACAGGTCCAAGTGTTATTAGTCTTTGGAGAAATGCTTTTTAAGTTTTAGCCTTGTCCCCCTTTTTAAAAAAAAAAAAAAAAAAAAAGCAAGAAATACAACATCATCCTTTTTATATAGGTTTCTGAGAAGTTTCTCCTATTGTCTTGTAAACATTTACTTCTTGCTTTCCCTACGTTTACCCAGTTTTCTCCTGTTTTGCTGGTACAGGATCAATGCGGTGTCCAACGGACAAGTGCGGGGTGACAGTTACAGCGAAGGCTGCCTAGGACAAACAGGTACGGTGGCGCAGGCTGTTGTACGGCGACAGATCTGTGACGCCTTTACGTCTTGGAGGAGTTGTAAGAGCTGTAGCAGCGTGCACCTTGTGTATCTGTGCACAGCTCTGGTGTGTGACAGAAGGTGCTCTGAAACCAGAGCACGCTGAAAGTCACAAGGGTCCATCCTCGGACACGGGCCCTAAACGTCCCTACGCCTTTTTCAAGGTGCTCGGATCTGGCTGTTTATTGGTTTTATGATGGCTTTTGGATCTCTGATTGCTTCCATGTGGATCCTTTTTGGAGGCTACGTTGTTAAAGGTAAGATACAGTATGGCATGTGACCTGATCCATTTTTGAAAGCTTAAAGTATTTTAAATGACTACTAGATTTTAGAACTTATTTTTAGACAGTTTCTAGGCAGGACCAGTTTTAATATTTTGGTTCCCTACGCACCATTCTCTACTATCTGCTGTTATTGGGATGGATTTTATCTACTTCTATGTCACAAACTTCTAACTAGCCTTGCTGGAAACACAGGTCTCGGTCAACTGGGACCTATACTGATATAATTAAACTGCTGCAGTTATATGGGAATAATTCCCTGGGTGAACGCTTATTCCCAGAATAAAAATCACTGATTTTGTGGAGATTGCTCCCAAAGCCTGTATGCTAAATTAGCAAAAGGGAAAAAAAGAATTCAAATTGCTTATTTAAATTCATACCTTAACGTGTACCACGGTAACTTTTTGTGAAGGCAAGTCTTGAGAAAGACATGAAAACTGCAGTGCACTAGTCTGTGTTTTTCCAAAGGAGTTAGGTCACTGAGGTAAATGTGAAGAACTACGTGTACCCGGAGCTGAAGCGAGTTTCAGGCGGCTCAGGGCGCAGTGGTGGGTTTGTTTCATTTGCATTCTCACCAGCTCTGGCCTTACTCAGTTCACGGGGGATTTTCAGGGAAACCTAGGCGCACGAGTTGCATAGTAGCGTTACTAACGTGCGCTCCCGCGTGTATGTGGACGTTAGATTTGAATATATATGGCTATATACCCACACACGCATCCCAAAGAGGCCGTGCAGTCCCACGTGGTAATTGCAGTCTTCAGGAGCATTGCATTTGAGGGGCACGTTTTTGGTTAGAGGACAGGAGAGGCTTCTTTTATTTGGAAAGCCAAGAGATTTTAGGGGGCCAAAAGCCACCGAATTAACTTTCCAGGGGGGCGAGGCCCATCCTTGCCTTCCGTGCCACACAACTGAGCAACAGAGGTCGGAGGGGACCCTCTTGTTAGAGAAGGAAGGGGGTCTGTGCGCTGCGCGGCGCTGCCTTAATGCCCCGCGAGAACAACCTGGCTTCGGCAGGTTCGTTACGGAGTCGCAACAGCCCGAAGAGTTGGTTGTCGCTTACCCCCGCAGCTGCTCGGGAACCCCGCGCTGCGCCGGACCCCTCCGGCCAGCTCGGCCCCTGACCGCTGCGTCACAGCGCGGAGGCTCCAGATGTTCGTGCTTACAGGAAACCGCTTATCTTCGCTATCGCAGCGCAACTTTTAGTGTTTCTGAAATGTCAGAGGTGGGATATTCTTGAAAACGACTTCCAAAGAATTTATGGAGGTTTTTTTTCCTCTCGTTAGAAAAACCGGTAGTATACCCAGGAATAGCTGTGTTTTTCCAGAATGCGTTCATCTTTTTTGGGTAAGCCTGCCTTCCTTTGTTCATTTCTTAGCTGATTTGTTTATAATGATTAAAACCGAAACTTGCTGTAATCTGTTTTTTCTCGAGCCCTGTTTTGCAACTGGACGCGGGTGAATAAGCTGCTGGCAAAGGCAGCAGACCTCTGGGGTCTGTCTGCATAGGTTTCGTTGCAGGACCAGCAACTGGGTTTACAAATACTACAGCTTGCTCCCCGAAATCAAGTATTTCAAAGGCTGGGTATTTGATTCGCTCCATTACGTACTCACATCCCTTCGTTCTGTTTTAAACAGAGGCCTGGTCTTCAAATTTGGTCGCACGGAAGATTTGTGGCAATGAAGACGCCTGTGGAAGTACGTTGGCCATGCCGGTTTTTTAACTGCACGCTCCCAAAATTTTGTAAAACCATTTTGTAACGGGTGACCTTCGATTGTGTCTGAAGAGAAAACAAGGAAGACTTAAATCATAGCACTAAAAATTCTCGTTCTGTTCTGTTTCATTTTTTTACTCTTGTATGTTGATTTAAACGTTGTGATGTTTTTGACAAACGTAACCTTGCCACAAGTAACAATGGAAGTCACTTTTATGATAGGATGTTTGCTACAAGTAAATAGCATAGCGGAAAACGGATGTATTTAACCAGCTGTTTCTATGACGTTCTTTACAATCCAAGACTTACTAAAAATGCTTTAAAACAACTTTTTAACATATATTTATTAAATATTTCCTATATCTGGACAATATAACCATTTCTTCAATTTCAAAACTTACTGGTGTTTGGCTTTTCTTGCATAATACAGAACTATGCTGCTTTGGGACTTTTTCTTCCCCTTCCCCGAATATTTAATTTATCCCGTGCCGATAACGAGGAGGCCTCTGGTGAGTAACAACTTACCGTTGCTGCGGGTGACACTGGAGAGGCGCGGGTACAGATCGCGTGGTGGCTCAGCCCCGAAGCTGGCTGTCAGCTCTCTTCTAACCGCTGTAAAAGAAAGAAGAGCACTCCTCCGAGCGGAGGTACCCTCCAGGCCAGCGCCAGTCACTGCCAGGGAGAATTTTGCTCCTGCAGCGTGTAAGCGTCGTTCCGGGCTGCGTCACCATGCGCTGATGAACTCAGCAGATGACTGGAAATAAGAAAAACTGGCCCTTCCTCTGCGAGTCATTTCCCATGGCTTGAAACCCGTCTCGCGCTTCTTGGAGGGTAGCGATCCTCTTTGCTGAATCCCTGACGAAGGAACTGAGGTCAGTGAGCATCGAAGAACTCATGCTTTGTCTTCAGTGTCACAGTTTTCCTCGTTACTTCATTTTTAAGCAAGTGTGCTCAATAAATAAAAACAATCACATTTTGACTTTTTTATTAGGTAAGCATTTTTGAAAGAGTTTTTCCGTGCCACCCAGTTTGAAACAAAGGAGACACACTGAGGATCACAAGCCATTTAAAAACAAGGGTTAGCACTGGTACCAGGCAGCACCCGGGACTATCCCCCCGTCTCTCCGGTCGTCCGAGCCTTTTGGGCGCGCAGACAGGCTGACCTGAGGTTTGCTGCCAACTTAAAGAGGAGTAAATCCCGTTGATCTCGGGGGCAGCATCCACAAGCAGAACAATTTAACTTCTTGCCGTCTGAACTTCCAAAGAGCTAGCCTGAGCCAAGCGATTATAGATTCTTCTTCAAGCAGTCAGATAACTCAGAGCTCAGTCTGGCAAGAGGCAGAGTTCGATCCAGCCCACTCATCAAATCCTTGCTTAACAAGACCTTCAACAGAATTAATTTAGCTTAAAAACAAGCACTTCAGCGCTTCGCTAGATAAGAATGAGTATGTACTCCTTGAGAAATTATACTTTAAAATAGACATTTTTGGCTTTTAAACTTGGGAGCTAAAAATAGTTTAAAGTTTCCGAGCATTTTGATTGATAAGCCATTACTGCAATGAATGCAGCCAACTTCTTTGTACGTGTCCTACAAAAAAAGCATTTCAGGTAAGACCAACAAAGCAGCGAAGCAGAACGCATTCTAATTTTGCATCTGTAGATTTACACCTTGTATCTTTCAAGAATAACTGGAACAGTTTATTACTAATGTTTTGTGTGTCCATTGGGATGGCTTTTTTGAGCCTGAGAATCCACACTTAAGTGCTCGTTCAACCCATCGTGGCTGCTCATTTTCTCTAGTGGCAAACAGGAAAAGCCGATCGTGGTCGAGTGTCAGCTGGGTTCCTCCACTCAAAATCCGACAGCCAAACGGGGAGCCTGTGAAGACAAACGTTCTCGTATCAGAACATTTTAGGCATCAAATCATCATAGGAAAAAGGCGACGCAAAACCTTGTTAGAAGCTTATTTTCATCCGTTTCTTTTTTCTGTAATTCAGATACGGCGCCACATTCAGCGCCTACCGGTGCGCAAGGCCTGCGTTTGTGCGCCGGGCCGAACAGCCGCTCCGCAGCCGCCGAGGCCAGGAGGCTTGGTCTGTTTTCACAAAAAGCACGTCACGTTCCGCTCACCGGCTTCTAAAAACCCCGCTCTTAGGTGCTGCTCGGGTCTCCTCAGGACCACGCGCGCAGCCGAT
Source organism: Platalea leucorodia (assembly GCF_965183815.1). NCBI lineage: Eukaryota > Metazoa > Chordata > Aves > Pelecaniformes > Threskiornithidae > Platalea > Platalea leucorodia. Next base: position 9,099,092 of record NC_138840.1, read on the forward strand.
CCCAGAGGATCTCCCAGCACCGACGGTTACGCGTTGCAGCCACCACCATCGCTTCGGCTTCGGCCCTGTGCCCGCCCACGGCTCTGACAACCCCAGCTGAAGGCCACAAGCATTTATAACGTTCGGGCTCTGATCGACTGTGGGAAAGCGTTTCCATCAGGGCATCCAAAACGTACTGTGCGATGGAGCTCTCCCCCCTTTTTTTTTTCTAATTCAAATACCTGGAATTCGTCAACAAGGTGCTATATATACTCCCACACAGTTAATTTTGCCTTGAAACTTACCTCCCAATAAAACTGGTCATCAAAGTACTTTGATACAGGGGTGGTCTTAAACAGTCTGAAGTTTAAGATGAGACCTATTTGTAAAAACACATAAATCCAACGTAAATACATAGAGCAGGGCAAGGGGGAGATGGTGTGTAACTGAAGGGTTCTTACTAACGCGCATCCAAATGTAACACAGATCAAAATGCAAATGCAGAGCTGAACGCTTCAGCAGAGCCCCTGACTCACGTTGACCTTATGTACAAAGAGAGAACCTTGCCAGGATCGAGGCTCGTGTTATTAAAAATTAATTACTCTAGGTAAAGCCCCATTAAGCAGCCTGCCAGATTCTAAAAACACATCAAAAATTATTAACTTCTGGCATGAAAAATGCCTGTGTATTTAAAGCAATCGGGCTGATCAGCACTGGTAGCTTGGGATTTCAGATGGAAACATCTAGATTTTTAAACAATTGGTTAAACACTGAATGTTTGATTATTTTAGTTGAATGTTTTTTAAAAATCTGCTTGATTAGCTCAACTTCTTAATTACACTTCAGGTAACGCAAAGGTTTCAGATCAATTAAAGCACAAAAAAATCCCGTTGGAGTACATTTGACAGCAATTTTCATCCGCCGTTTCTCTTTTACTCAAGACAGAACTAACAGCTATAGAAGAGCTGGGGCTGCCATAAACCAGACGGAACGTCACATGAGGAGCACGAGCCCCGGTGGTCCCAGGCCAGCGATCAAAGGCCCAGCGCTCGGCTGACGCAAGCCAGCTACTGACGTTACTGAAACGTCGCAGAGTTACACCGACTGGCCTACAAAGTGAGAAGCTCCAGACAGCATTTTTCTGTCACTGAGACAATACCCAAATGTAAAAGTATTTTCATCCTCACACATCTCCTGTCTGAAATTTGAAGGCAGCTGTTCAGCATCTGTTCAAATAAACTTCACCAGTGCAAGAATGGTGCTACTAGGTTACTGATGTTGAATACATCTCTTCTTCAAAAGACGGGCTTTGAAGAGCCCCTGGCGTTCGTGTTTCCCACGGCTGCTTCTGCAAAGAATCTACCCGCAGAAACACAGGGCAACTGAGGAAGATATTACTGGAACGTGTTTTTCAATACTGACCTGTGATAAAACCTGTTACCAAGGCAACACCGATGGTCTGGCAGTAGGCACCAACGTGACGCAAGACCAAATAATCCACCCTGAAAAGCAAAACCAGTGTTTCACCTCTTGCAGTTGCTGAATTTAGCATTAAGACTGAATGAATCTGTGTCTACCCAGCATTTTACATCAAAACCTCTCGTAATAATTCTGTTATTCTTGAATCTCTCTGCAGTTGCAGTTAGATGTTTTAAGAGGTCTTATCAGAAGCCTAATACAGACTTCAGAGGACATATTTTGCCCTTAGAAGCCATCATTGTGGTACTAAAACGTCTTAAATTTGTTTGTTTCAGTAAGAGTATGACGGAAAGCGTAAGGCCCTTACGCTGCACTGTGATTCATTCCTGCCTAAGTTGAGAAAATCAGAGAACTTCTTGTATGACACAACATGAGCTTGATTTGCAAACACGAGATGCCAGTGCCAGATGAAAACACCCGATGGAGAACATCCTTAACTGAGCCCTTCAGCTTTTGCAGGGTACCTCCCCAAGTACAGTTTCCAGTTCAGTGCCCAGACTGGCTTTAGTCCAGACTGGCATTCTTGCCCCTGACTCAGAGCTAAAGCCTCATTCGAAGAGAAATGCTGATTTCTGCCCCCCTGTATTAGCATACAGAGCTCCCCAAAACACATCACAAAAGCCAAAATGAGTCTTGGAAGGATGCACATCCCCAGCCCTCATCGCCTGTGTCTGCTGTATTTCATATCAAATAAAAAGGGAGACAGAAAGCAGGACCAAAAGCTAATACTAAAGTTTTGATCCAAAGTCTGCCCAACTCTGAAAGTCTTTTTTACCGACTTCAGAGATTATCTTAGGTTATCTGGTATAAAACGATTTATCTGAGATGACATTCAGGCTTTCTGTATGTATGAGAACTCTTCTCAAGGCATACTACAATAATGATTAGCTAAGCTTATTACTTAATAGCAAGAATTTATGTACCTTGGTAAATCAGTCCAGTTTCTTATTACTAAGAGAACGACCTGGGCAAGAGCTCCAAGCACAGCAGGCAAGCCAAAAGTGAAATGAACTCCAGAGGTATCATGAATCTTGAGAACACGATTGAAGCATCTCTGGGAAGAAGAAAAGGTTTAAGTGATACACCGAAACACAAGCTGATAACAGCATATTGTCTGTCGCAGACCTAGAAATTGAGCTTTGGCCTTGCGAGCTGCAATCCTGCGCTCTGCTCGCGACTTCAGGTTTCCTAGCTTTAATCCCTTTGAAAGAGAGGTTCCCCTTGAGGTATCCTACATTGGAAAAGAAGTTTATACAGCTTACACAAAAAACAATTTCAGGTTTTGAGTACTACCTGTAAACAGTAAGATCCTAATATGGTTGTCACACTGGCAAGCAGACCCAAGATCATTGCAATCCAAGGGTACTCGATACTGTGTGCTGTACTACCAACCGTGACCCCAGCAGCTAGCACTGCACTGCGGATATGAGTCTGTAAAATAAAACCAAAACATGCAGTGAGAATTCAGTCACCACTTACAACAGCCCGATATCATAGACTGCTATTCTCAGGCAAGTGCGATCTCTATAGGGTGAATTTGGGCCTCTGTATACCGTAAATTACAATCTGAGAACACAATTTCTAAGTTACAGCTTCAGTGTTCTGCTTGGGAGGCTAATGATGACTGGCAGGCTGAAAACCTGGACTTGTTTTTACTTAATAGCTACTAGACTTTCAGTGTATTACTGAGAGTACCAGAAAAATACCTTCTCCATGCAGTGATTTTCTCTCATGTCTTACCATTCTGAATTTTCCATCCTTTGTGGTCAGAACAGACAACATGAAGGCAGTTACAGCACTCACTGCAAGGGCAAAGTAGGTGTTGTAGATTGCTTTGTTCTTCTTCACAGCTAGTATGGAATTGAAGCTTGGCCAGAATACCCAGAGAAAGAGAGTACCTTGGAGACAAAGACAAGCAACTATCATTACCTGCTCTAAAACTCCGTGAATCCTTCACCGGCTGTCTCTGGAGAGCTGCAGCCCCCGTTTTGCATTCACTGTAATTCCCACACCGTACACAAAGGATAACACTTCACAGTGCAGACAGCCCCGAGCCACCTGCCACACCAACACCTTCCCAGAAACGTACCGCCGCCACGGCAAACACAGCCACAGCACAGCCCCGCCGGCACCTGGCCGGCCCTTCGCAGCGTTGAAGGTAGGATGCTCTTTTCAAGAACAGCTTTAACATCAGCTTTATCCTATCTATCGTCCCCTTAAACGCAGGTTCAGATACAAGTGGGAACAATTCCACTCTTGATTTCCAAACAATCAGCGTCCTGCCTGTTCTGCACAGGCACCAGGGGCTTGCTCCTTGGCCAAAATTTCTGCTCCTTTTCATGGAACTGTGGAATAACTGTTCAAAACCAGCTGCAAGAGAGAACGAAAGCAAGCCAAGGAAGAAGAGAAACCAGCTCCCATGGTACAAATTGCTATAAAGAAACCCAAAGTGCACTTTGGAAGTATGCATGACTGTATGGAAGTATGCAAACCTTGCCTCCTGGCAGGGTTTGAAGAGAAAAAGAGAATAAACTGGATCATAAGAACAGAATCCTCTCTGCCTCTACTAGGACTGCTCCCGAGGAGGGCTAAGACCCATAGCTTGAGCTGAGGTGATCATGCTTCACCAACTCAGCTATACACAGCTTAACTTTCTTGTTATTTGTGAGAGAGTTACCTACCGAACGGCTACTCCCTTGTATGTGGGTCCAAAAGAACAATTCAGTTTCCTCCTGTAAGATCACTGCACAGCGTCACACTTTCATGACCACATAGGCTTCGCTAACAATAGGAATGAAAACAGGTTCTTCTGCTTCTATGGCCTGGGCCTTAATTGTCAGCATTTAGGAATCCCAGCCTCCATAAAACAAGTTCACTGCTTGGCAGGACACATCTTTTCCTGCGTGCATACGATACACATGCATAGATGGAGTTCCAACCAGCAGAGGGAAGCAGGTGGCCTCACGCCAAGTCAAGTTGCACCACGCATTGCAAGCTGTGCCTAAGCGCACAGATGACAACACAACCAAGCAACAGTTGATTTTGCTTTGCCCAGTCGCTATTTTTTGCCGTCCAGTCAACTCCCATAGCCAACGTTCTGTTCTCCACGCCACAGAGCTACCAGACCCTTGTGCAATTTACCCGACAGTAAAATGTGAAGTGTTCTCGTTCAAGTCAATCGAGAAGTGACGCAAGCATTGTCACTATAAAGCTTAATGGCTAAATCCAGCTTCTGGCAACCCTGGCAGCTACTGCTTTTGTACGAGCTTATCTTGGCTCCTTGAAATCCAATTTCCATTGCTGATTTTCACCCTTTCAGTGCACCAAGGAGGTGATAACCATGCCTCTCAGACAGGATATTTGGCCCATTAACCTTGATTTGATCTGAAAAACTGACAGGCTTCCCAGCAAAGTGGTATTATCTGGCCAGGTCACGTTCCTAGCTAAAATTTTCTGCGAGTGGAGTGCTATTTCTATCAAGGATACCCTTTGAGAAATGGGCTTCTTCGCAAGTTCAGTGCTTGCAGTCTATCCAGACAGTCTGGACACATTTCTTCTGTTTTGGTTTGTTTTCAGCAGTACTCTCGATTTGTAGGTAACTCTACAGCCCTAATCTTGGCATTGCAAACCTCCCTGCCAGACACTGGATGCAGATTGTTTTCAGTCAGCGCTCTGAGTTCACTCCTAAAAAACATTTGTGAGGCTCACTACAGCATATTCACTACAGCAACTAATGTGCTAAGTAAAAAGCATTTGTAATTTTGTCCCAAACTCAAATGCAGTATTTTTGGAGAGTCACAGCCCTCAGAAGCAGGACACAAAAAGGAACTATCAGGACTTTGCCTGCTTAGTTGCTGCTTTCTACCCACGTTACCTCAGGAATTATTCAAGACATGGCAATATAATTACTTCAGATAGCAAGCACCTGGTTGTAGCAAGCTGCACTAAAATTGTAATGACGGTGTATCAGTGTCTTGATGAGTTAGATTAAAATACTCATCTCCTCGAATTCTCCAGCAAAGCAAGAACTCCAGGGACTCAAAAGAGCAGCATTTAAATTTCTCCTTCCCTAAACTGGGCTAAGACCAACCAAGAATTAGACTCTGTAGGCCTTCACAGAAAGATCTTAGTTCAGCTGGTGGCAGTTGCACAACGTAAGTCACGATAATAAAGAAACCAAATTGCTTCTTTAAGAAAAAGAATGGAACTCCCATACATTCAGCCTGTCATCACTCGGAGCCTTTCTCGCGTGCCTGTCTGTATCGTACTCCCCACCCTTCATCAGGCTTTTATCTTTTCATTTACATTACTAGGCGGGGACTGGCTTTTAATATCTCTGTACAGCACCCTGCAAAACAAAACTGAGCCTTGGCCCCAGCTGGGAACTGTAAGCGCTACTGAAATACAAGTAAACACCTCAACTTTGGTGCGCAGGTCCCTTACCGATACGCCTATACAAGCCCAAAGGGGACAACTTAGCGGGGCGAGGGAACGGTTAACCAGCCTTTATGCTGAGACTGACAAAAGCAAACGAAGCCACAGCCGTCGCAGGAGTGGCTTATATGCCTGGTAGGAAACATGCTGAGCCTCACCGACTTTGTCAGAAACCAGGAACCGCAGCAGCAGCGGTTTTCTATGCTTGGCTGCATTCAGACCTGCCCTTTGGATGCAAACGCTTCAGTGTGCTGTGGCCAGCTCCCAAAAACATTCCTTATGTCCTCGCTGCAACCCCTTCTTCCAACCGAGACGTTAAAGCAAATGCCTTACCCAACATTGACAATAAATCCGACTTCGGGGTACTCGCGTTCTTCTCGGACCTTGGTGATGGCTCGGAGAAACGTGAGGAGACTGCCAGACCAAAGTAGGCTCCAAAGAGGTGAACGTGCATCATGCTGATACTGTCTGAAACCTATATCAATAGAATAATCAAATTTGTGGTTTATTTCAGGCCCAGGAAGCCTTTGATGCAGTTCCTGATATAGTTGCTCATGCAACCTCCCTATAAGCAATTTATTTTCACAGTCCCTCAGTTCATGCATGAGTTATTTACGCGAGATTAACTTATCCGAGTTCAATGCAGCTCATAAACACACAATTCATATACAGAGAGTTTGGGGTATGTTTACATTGTACATCAAATGCAGATCTGACTCTGCTGTCCAGACTGGGCTGGTATACCATTCACACTGGAGATCTTCCAGGCTGAACTGACACAGGGAGCGGGTGAAGTTTAAGGGCAATCAGTGCCTTAGCACAGGTCAAGGCTTTCATTCACGTGTTGGGGACGGTCAGGGCATGGGCAAGGCACTACATCCCAGTCCATCAGATCGGCTCACCCTTCAAGGCCAAGCATAGAGATATAGCCAATTACATAGATACAGAGCGTGCAGGGTTGGAGTTTGACGTCCCTAAGTATAGTCCCAAAGTCAGACTTCACCTCTTGATGAAAACATAGCCACAATCTAACTGGGATGAGATAACACGCACTGGCAGCAGGGCTCTAACAAACCACCAAAAGGCAACGTTCCGAAGTCCCAGTGAAATTTTCCCCCATGTGCCTGGACATCATACTACGGTACCTGCAGGAATGTGTTGTTGATCCATTTGCTCATATGGAAAACTATTATCTCCACAACTGTCATCAGAATTAATTGCACAGGATTAGCCTTCCCAAGAACAGCTCCAGTAGAGATGACCACAGCAGTCACACTCACAGCAGCCCTTGTTATTCTGCAATAAAAGAAAGCAAAAAATAATTCTGTATCAGGACCACACCGGGGCCAATAAAGAAAGAATGACAGACAGTAAAATGTACTTAAAAACCCAAAGCCTTGTAAAATGTCTGCAAATATGACTGTGCTAATTCGCAAACAGGTCCATATAACAAGGCATTATCCTCCACAAAGAGCAATCAGCAGTTCTAGATTATTCCAACTCCAACACGAACTAATTACCTTTCCAGAACACCTTTATCTTCCTTTTGAGGAAGTAAAATTAATAAATCTTCTAGCAGCACGGAGCATTGGACACCAAGTACAACGATCAGGAGGTTGAATCCAGTGCTGCTAAACCCGTATCTTCTCAGAAACGTCAGGAAAAAGCCGAATCCAAAAACCACCATGTGGCTGACATCTTGAAAAGCTGCATGGCAGAAAAGACCAAGACAGCAGTGAAGTTATTAATGTAGATTGGATTTCTGGTTAAAAAATAAATAAAAAATCACAATTAACTAAGAAGCCTTCAGATAAAAATACAGGTGCCATTATTATTTAGTACTTGTAAAGAATTCCAGAGCTTGCTTTCCAATCCATAAGTAATCAGAAAAACAATACCCTTAACCCTGAATTTAATTTTACAAAGTGATCAGAAGGGACGCCATAGGATGGGGGTTGAGGGGTCAAAAAGCACAGAAATGAAGTACGTTTAGCAATGAAATTTGGACGTTCATTTTTCCTGAGGTGAATTTAAAGAGCTTAAGTTGGACTTTTCAGGGAGAGTTACTGCGAATTAGCGCTGACTCATTCCTTGAGGGCACTAGGGAAGAAATGAGTTACAAAGAGAAACCTGTATGATGTCCTCATCTGGGCAGTAGGAACAGAAATAGCAGCAGAAAGTTTAATATGGAAACCAGCACCATTGCGTAAAAGGTAGAGGCTGTCCAAGACATAAAGCTCTTGGATCTGTAGGCCTGGCAGCGTCCCCCGGGACATGCTAACAATTCTCCTATGGTTGTGCTGGCCTGTACCTACAGCAAAATATCAAACTGCTAGTAAGTAGATCTCATTTTTTGAGCTATAAAACAGGGAGGGTAACACAAGAATGTCACGAGGATTAATCAGCTCATATTTGCACAACTCTACATACATTACACACTATGGCCGTAGCACAATCTGCTAATACATTCCTTTGATCAATGCACAAAACACATCTCCAGAATACATTTAAACCCTTAATTCCGCTGTATTAACGTCATTTATTTACAGCAAGCATTCAAATGGAAAATACTACCATCCTGAATTCTTACTTGTAGCACAACAACGCCTTCGCATGCCAAGACCTCGCAGAGGTAGGCACTTAACACAGAGCAGTGCCTGCTCTCACAAGTTTGTTACGTTCATAGGAGTCAAGATTACCACAAAGAGGCAGCAGAAAACAGACCAGCAGTTCAATTTAGCATCACTTATGTCTTCGTTCACTGTCATTGCTGTGATATAAATAAATAACACACCATACGTGGCAAGGCAGGGTACTTCAAGGGCAGTAAAACCATTCTACTTCTCAATAACAAACACACAAACCTGCTGAATCCCATCTCTCTTGCACTGCAAAATAAAAGCAGGCATTAACCCTTCCTTTCACAGCGAGGCCGCCAATCTTACCTGGCTTGAACTCTGATGTGAATGCAAGGTCATCTGAGTGCAAAAAGTAAAAGAGAAGGATGAAAACAGCTTCCAGAAAAAGGATTAGCCACGGCACACTGTTTCGGAAGTTGCGGTAATTAGAAGACATTGTGCGCTAGACTACATTAAGCACAAGCACGTTAATATTTTTTTCTATAAAAATGTTCCAGTAACCTCAAACCAACAGAAAAGGAGGTGTGGGGGGGCAGGAATAAAAACTCAGAGAGATAAAAAACCCAAGAGGCGTCAGCAAGGAACAGTTCCTTATCTGTGGCATGTCAGGAGCCCAAACGTACCATAACCGACATGAACTGAACTCAAAAAGTACTCGTGAACACAGACATACCAGGCTGTCAGTACTGTAACGCTCCAGGATACCACCCATACAGAACTCCAGCTCCTGTTGAGCCTTACGTATCAGCTAAATGGCAAGTAAAGAGGAACAGGGACTCGTAAGAGCAGGATGGTGAGGTTTATGCGAAACCATTATTGATTTACATTGCTCGTATCCCTCCTAGAGCCAAGTCCCTTCATATAAAGGTCGGGGAACGTCCTGCCGAGATTCTCAGTGTGATTCTCGGCTTGGTTAGGCTATAGCTCTACACCCATGTCCCACGGCAAACCTTCTCATACGTGATGAAACCCACCCAACGCCAGAGAATCAAGAATCTCTGGATACGTAAAGGAGATGTAGCATTCTGTACGTTACTTGTAAGATCGGTCTATTGTTTATAGCATGGCTATGGAAACAGCTACAGTGAACACTCTGCAAGGCCTTGGTAATCCCCAGGCCGGGAAGCTGCAGGCAGACAGCACCACTCAGAGTGCTGCAGGCTTTTAATTGAGAACCAAACCACAGACCTACACCCTCCTGATCTTTAATTCAGACCTAGCCTTCATCCAGAAGCGTATCGAATTCTGTTACCACATTGTGGCTACAAGGTACCTGTTGCCTTATGCGTTCTGAGCCTTTTGGTAAGGCAGAGGCTTTTTTTATTTGGTATTGGTGGTGGTTTTTTAAACCAGGAGCCACTAGAGTGAGCATTTTGGGCACACAAGCAGGGCTCTACAGTGGAAGCTATGTCCAGTACATCCCTATGCACAGACATCATAATTTGTTAGATAAGATTATCTGGTTGTTGCGGACAATTTATGAATCCATAATATGAACATTACTATCTTCTCAGTATTCATTGTGCTTTTGGTAAACACTCCTATTTTGAGGTAGTCCAGGAGATTAAAGTACTGTAATTATGCCTCAGACTTGCTACTTTGAGGCCATTTCAAACCCAGTGCTGTGCTTGCATGCTGGGTTTGAGATAGTAACAATGCGTACAAATGGATAGAAAGCCACCTACTGGTGACAGAAAAATTCCAGTTCGCTTACGTTTTAGGACATTCCTCCTGCAAACCCAGGCTATCTGGCACAATAGCGGTTTCCAAGCCATCTGTGAAAGGCTGGCACTTGTGGGGATAACTTGCACCCTCCTCACATACAGTACCAAATTGCTTTACCAGCTTTTACCTAGGCCTAATAAAACCGTAAGTTAAGTATCCTTACCCCCATTTCAGAAACTCCTAAGCAACAAAGGACTTTCCCAGATGTGCAGAGCGCTGCCCTGACTTGAGAAAAATCCCGATGCAGACAGACCTACATTCAGCGCCTTTTCATGGGAATTCCGTGGGTAATTCAGACAGAACCAGAACGCCTGGTAAACTTTCTCCAGACGAGAAAAAGGAAACGCCTGAAACTGCAGCTTAGAAATTGATTTAGCGAACTGATGCAGTGTCTTTGTGTGGTTTATAAACGCAATATATCTAATTAGCTTTCATCCGTTTCCTGCAAGACAAACCCCTAGGACTCACACGCGCGATAAGAATGACCCAGAACTCCTTCCACCATTTTGCCCCGGTCAAATGAACACAATCAGTTCCTTTGACATTTGTTACCAAATCCCGTCAGCATTAACACTCCGGGAAAATACACCAAAGGCTAGGAATTTACATCTGCTTTTCCCTCAGGATGACATGCCACACTGTAAGCACTGATGCTCGGACTTCCAGCTTAAACTCCCTCCCAAACAGAAAGACCTAAGCGCAGTGATCTCAGACAGGGTGAAACACAAAGTAACTTTCAAATCTGAGCTCTGCTACCAGCAAAACGTCCCCGTCGGCTCAGCCACGGGGACCAGAGGCCCCACGCATGTTCCTCCGTGCAGTTTTAACGCCGTTATCGGGACCCGCACGGCTCAGGCTCGGCCCAGCACCACGTGCCCCTTGCTCAGGGAGGCCCGTTATCCCCGCAGAGGCCCGGCAGGCCCGTGGCACCCAGCCCAGCTCCGGGCGAGGCCGGAGACCACAAGGCAGCAGGGAGAGGCGCGGGGCGACCCGGGAATCACCACCCTCCAGTCAGCCAAAGGGCGGGCGGAGGGGCCGGGAGGGGCCAGGCCGCGTTGGCGGCTTCCCTCAGGCTCGGGGGCCGCCGTTGGTTTCCTCACGGTTTCCACAGTGCAAAGGGGGCCACAGGCCTTGGGGCGGGGGCTCTGCCGAGCGGCCCCCGGGGCGGGGAGGCCCAAGGCCGGGCCCTGGAGGCCCAGAGGCCGCCCCTGGGCCCCGAACCGGCGGCGGCGGCGCGGGGAGGGGGGCGGTGCCCGGCCGTGACTAGGCAGCCCCGGGCGGCGGCCGCGGGACCGCCCCGCCCCTCGCCTCCCATTGGCTGAACACCCGCCCCTCGCCTCCCATTGGCTGAACACCAGCCCCTCCCAACAGGCCTCCCTTAGGGACTAGCCTCCCATTGGCCGAAGGCTAGCCTGCCTCCTGGCCTCTGATTGGTCCATCTCCAGCCACCCTCCGTCTTCGGGCGGATCGGGGGAAGAGAGGCCGAGTCGCTCCGCCCCGCCCCGGCTTCCTGCCTCGCGATTGGACCAATCGCTTGTCACTCTGTTGTATGCGTCCTTTATTGGCTGGAGGAGTCCGTCAGTCACTCTGAGGGTATATTTTCCTCCGGTAAGCCGTCAGGACAGGGCCGCGCTGTGGGGGAAGCACAGGGCGCGGCGAGCTGCTTCCTCTTACCGTTGCACCCCGAGACTTAGCTTTCCCTTTCCCAACAGCCTATTTGCCAGCGAGGTTGTCAATCAAGTGTGAGGGGCGGTACTTCAGCCCTACGGTGACAGAGGAAATTGAGCCCACCTTCTTCCGTTTCCGAATGGATAGCTGAGCTGTCCTTTTATTTTTATTTGTCTCTTCCATTGGGCAGCCTTGCTGTCGATCGCAACACGGGGCGGGAACCAGCCCAGAAGGACAGTAGGCGGGAGAACAACAAAACCTACTCAGGGATTGGCCCACAAGCCATCAATTCACGAATCCTTCTCTTTGACGGGCTCTTGTGGCCGTCAATCAAGGACGTGGGCGGGCCACCCGCTGGCGTGGGGCGGGACTAACTTTCTGATGCCGCGATGGGCCTCCTCGGCCGTCCGTCTGCCTTCCCCCACTGCCGATTGGACGAGCACGCCGTCATTCCGGCTGGGTCAGCCGCTTGATTGGGCCGCGCTGGGGGAGGCGGGGTGCTGCGCGGCGGCTGCGCGGGGGGACGCGGCGGGGAGGGACAGACCAGGAATTATTTTTATTTCTTTGTTTCCCGGGGAAAAAAAAAAAAAAAAAAAAAAAAAAAAGCCGCGCGCGAGAGAACCCCCCGCGGGGGCGGATGGTGCTGCCGTGACCGGGGCGGGCCGGGGCAGCGCGGGGCCGGGACGCGCGGCGGGGCCCGCCGGGCCGGGCCGGGCCGGAGGCGGCCGGGAGGATGAAGCGGCGGAGCGCGGACTGCAGCAAGCTGCGGCGGCCGCTCAAGCGGAACCGCATCACCGAGGGCATCTACGGCAGGTACCGAGCGGCCGCCGGGGTGGTGGGACGCGCCGTCCCGCTCCCCTCGCGCCCCCGTCCCGCTCCCCTCGGCGGCTCCCCGCCGCCCCGCCCCCCCCGCCCCTGTCAGCGGGGGCCGCGCGCGCCATGGCGCCCCGTCTCCCCTCAGGCGCTGCCCCGCCCCGCGGCCTGGTCGCGCCGCCGCTAGGCCGCGCCGGCCCCTCCGCCGCCCCCTCGCCCGCCCCCGGCTCCGGCGAGGCTGTCGGGACCGGGGGGGGGAGCTGCTGGCCAAGGTCCTGTCGGCGCTGCCTGGAGGAAGCCGCGAGGAGCCGGTGGGAGCCTCCCCCCGTGCGGCGGGGCGGGGGGGCCTTCGCCGCCCTGTCTCCCGGGGGAGGTTTCCCCACCGGGTTCTCACGGCTGGGCTTTCCCTGAGGTGCCGAACCCGCGAACCGCACGCTGCGGTGGTTCCACAGCGGCAGCGTGGTAGGGCAGGCTGGCTCTGGGCCGCCGGCTTTCGGCGGGCGGCAGCCTCTCCCGCTGAGGTTAAGAAACTTGGTTTTCACGTGGTGGTGAAGGTTCCCGTGCTGTGGCCTCTGCAGCGGGACCACGCGAGAGCGAGAGGCGTAGCAGCGACGGATGCGAGCAAGAACTTGCGTGGGTAACGCCCGGAGCGGGGATGGATGGCCTGGTGGTGGCGAGAACGCAGCGGGTGTCTGGCTCGCCTCTGACCTGCGAAACGGGAAAGGAAACGGTAGCGAAATGAGATCCACGTTCTTAGGCACGGGGGGTACCTCATCGGCGTCTGGGAGTAAAAGCGTGCTTTCCAGGTCTTTGCACGCAGAACGCACCAAAACACAGATTCCTAAGCATTTGCTTGTTGTGAGCGTATTTTAAAGAGTATTTTAGAGCTCTGCCTTCCTGACTATCTAAGTATGCCAAATTTTATTTGAAATACAATAATTACGTATTTCTGAATAAAGAGGAGTTTGTTTTAGTACAGGCTGGAAAGCTGCCTTTTGAAAGTTACAGTAAGCATAATGTCCCGTTTCTGTTTCTAGCTCAGTTGAGGTTTATATATGCAGTCGCTGGAAACTTGAGCAAACTCCTACAATGCAGATGTTGGCTTTGCATAAGGTAAACAGTGGATAGCGAGCTCTGAACTGTAACAAAATGGTCACAGTATCCTGCTTATCCTAGCTGTAGTGAATCTCTAATTGAGAGGAGAGGGCATCTTGTTGGTTTAGACTCCCAGGTTTTGAGACAACGGTGCTTGGAATGTTAAAGAAAAACACATCCATTGCTTAGAAGTTAATATTTAAGATGACTGGTCTTAGGAAAATAATTCAAATGTAAGCAATTCATTATATAATTAGTTAGTTTTCAAAAGTCATTCAACATCACATGCTCTCATGTCACCTTTGAGGTGACTGGCTGGAAGGGTGGGGTGAGAGGAGGAAGGAATATGAGAAAAAGATGAGAGGAACACCCGATGATGAGTGTGTGCAGCATGTAGAGCTGTTGTAGTTGCCTGAACAGCTAATAGAGACATCTGGCTTCGTGCACTTTCTTCTCCTGGAATGCTTTAGTTCAGAAATAGGATTTTTAGCCTTTGTTTCACGTGGCATTTTGATAAACAGAAGTCAGTGACTTCAAAGTCCCACAGAAGGAAAAGAGAAACTAGTGTGAAGGCTTGCCTCTTTGGAAGGCTAACCAGAGAGAGGTACTTCTGCATGGACTGTGGCTCTTGTTTCTTTTGATCTCCTTCTGCTCCTCCCCCCTCCCCCTTTCTTTCTCCCCACAATTCAGAGAGATTATGTACAGGTAGCTTCTCATATAACTACAGATTTCTAAATTCTTGTAATTACTATAGTTATTTACTCAACTTATCTTAATTGTCACCATCAGCTTACACAAACCCAGTAAATACAGGTATCAGTAGGTGTTGTAAGCAAAGCAGCTAGGCTGAACAAACAGCATGATTGAGATACTTAACTCTTGTAGGATTTTAGTTTGCTTTTTAAATTAAGACCAACCTTCCCATCCTTGTTCCCTCTCCAGTCTTTCAGTGCAGAGCTAGGCACAGCTGTTGCTAACAGACACATGTGAGCGTGGTTGAGAGCTGCAAATCTGGAGAGTTTTGACGCAGGTGAAGCAATGAAGGAATTGTCCTGCAGTAATCTCTGGTGGCAGGGTTCTCTACATGTGTAAATCTGAAGCCAATTATAAGAAGTGACAGAAAAATAATTTCTAGTCACAGAACAGCGTCAGAAATGTAAAATCCTGGGTTGCACTGAAAAATGTGAATATCCTGTCTCCCTGAATGTTAATTTTTTTGCCAACTTCTGCAGTATCCTTTTTAATAAGTTTATTTAAGGGTTCACAACCTTTCTTATTTGAAATTTTACAGCTGTAGTTCTTTGAAGTACTTTCTCCAACATTCACTACATAAATTAAATGGACTGTTTGGCCTCAGCCCTTCATAAACACTTTCAAAGTTATTCCTGACCAATCTCCCCCCCCCGCCCCTTCCCCACCAAATTTTCAACACCTGCCCTCCCTGTTCTTTACACTGCTTTTCCCATTCTGCTGGTTTCCCCTCTGCCTGCTTTCTGCCTCTTTTACCCCCTCTTTCAGTTTAGTTTTACTCCCCATCCATAGCTCTAAAGTACTTCAGGCTGCGTAACGTGGCATGCCAGCGCTGCCGCTAGCAGCTTTGCTCCTGTGCACTGCGACTGAAGCCTTGGGTGCCAGTGGTGCAGCGTCACACCTTCCAGTGAATATTGCTGCCTGTACTCTGAAAAACCAATCTACTGTTACGTGCGAGCACCATAAAGACTTGTGCTGTTTAGAAGTATTACAGTATCTGTGGAAAGAGCACTATTATAATTCAAACATAACTGTGCTTTCAATAGGTCTGCAAAACCAACACACTAATGGTAAGAATCGTGAGATCTCTTGTTATTTCCACAGTTGTCCTGGTTTCGGCTGGGATAGAGTTAATTTTCTCTCTAGTAGCTGGTATAGTGCTGTGTTTTGGATTTAGGATGAGAATAACGTTGATAACGCAGGGATGTTTTAGTTCCTGCTGAGCAGTGCTTGCACAGAGCCAAGGCCTTTTGTGCCTCTCACCCCAGCAGCGAGCGGGCTGGGGGCGCACAAGGAGCGGGGAGGGGACGCGGCCGGCACAGCTGACCCAAGGGATGCTATATTCCGTACCATATGACGTCATGCTCGGCGTATAACTAGGGGAAAAGCTGGCCGGGGGTCTGCTGCTCGGGAGCTGGCTGGGCATCGGTCAGCGGGCGGTGAGCAGTTGCATTGTGCGTCACTTGTATATTCTTTTATCATTATTATTATTATTTTCCTTTTCTTTTCTGTCCTATTATAGTGTCTTTATCTCAACCCACGAGTTTTACCTTTTTTTTCCAATTCTGTCCCCCATCCCACAGGGGAGGAGTGAGCGAATGGCTGCGTGGTGTTTAGCTGCCTGCCGGTTAAACCACAGCAACAGTGCGTGCTCAAAACTTTGCCTTTTCACTTTTTAAGCTATCCATTGCCGTTGTTTTACAATGCTTAAGCAATTAACATCATATACCTTTGACACTGTGCATGCATTAAAACCTTAATTGTTAATTAAAGTATTCATTGCAGCTTGTCATCAGTTAAGCAATTGAAGTTTACTTGTTACTGCTTGTTTTTAAGGCTCCCCAGTCCTCATCCTTGATCTATTTAAAATCCTTCAGCTTTATTGCTGATACTGCTTGTTTTGGCTCTACTGAATCATATTGGCACTTGGTACCAATTTTGTAGCTGGTTAAGTTTCAAGATGAATTCCGCGTGTTATTGGCTGAACTCACACTGTCACATCAGCTGATTTATGCTATGTATCATGGATTTTCTGACAATAGTCCTTAAACACTCTGCGTTCCTTTAGAATTAGGATTTTTTTAGCCCTATATATATATTGCCCTTTATCACAGGCATTACCTGGGCTGGCAGCCAAGCGAATGCCTGGGAGGATGTGTATGTGTCTGTCATCCCGCGTGGTTGCTGAGCTGCCCCGGTGGCGTAAGGCAGTCTGTGCCCCGGGCATCTCGCACTGGGCGGCATTTCTTGCTGCCACCGTCCCTTTGCTAGGGCACTCGTGGTTCTGTATGCCACCTAACTTCTGACGCGGCTTATTTCCAAGGACTTGATTTTTGACTCTGCTGACAGCCAAATAAACTGTAAGGAAAAACAGTTCATTACTAACTCCAGGAATGTGCCCTTTTTTTAGGCTTTTTTTTTTTTTTTTTAAGATCCATAATGATTCTTCCTACTGATTTATTCTGGCACTTTTTGTATAAGCTTCCTATATGGAGAAAAACATTTTCTTCTCAGCCTGCCCTGGAGGTCTGTAACAAACCAGCAGTGCTACCTTTTACGACTTTAAGTTAAATTCAGGTCTCAAATCTAATTTAGCTTACATTTAAATGTGTTCTACTGTGTCAGCCCCAATGGTACATGTAATATTGCTTCCCTCTGCCAGGGACTTTCATTGCCTGCACACCGCAGTTCCTCTAGCTTCATTTTATGTGTTCTGGACTTGGGTGTTTTCAGCCGAGTTACCGCAGTGGGCTAACAGTTTCTCTTGTTTCAGTACTACAATACTGATTGCTGATTATATGCCTGCGGTTCAGCAGCCTATTATACTTGCTTCCAGAATTACTGTGAGAGTTTTCTGTTTTGTCTTCCTTTACTTACGTTTCCATAGTTCAGTGATTGATATATTCTGTGCCATATCGAGACACCGAATAAGTAGTCAGGGAGGTTTCCTGGGATTCTTTACATTTCTCCTCCTTTTCAAAAGTTTAGTTGGCAAGTATTTCACCTAATAGTTTCCAGTATGCATACCACGTCCCAGCAGTTGCCTGTTCTCTCTTGCATACTTGCTGTGCTCATTCTGTACTACTTTTTTTTGTCCACTAGTAATAATCTTACACGTACATGTATATTTCTGTGTTTACATGTATAAAGCTTTTTTATTGGAAAGTCTCCAGCGATATTCCGTCAGCATCCCCGAGGTTCTGTCTGGCATCGGACGGGTGACCTTGAGATGGCGGTGGTTGACCATTGGTCATTTCACACCCGTGCTGAACTTCACCTTTCTAAAGCCCCCCCCTGCATCTGGTGCCCTGCCCGCCTCCAGATGCCTTCCACTCCGTTGTCTTGTGTGAGTCAGGCTGCGAGATGAAACGTGCCATCAGTTCTGCTGAGATTCACTTGCCCGCCTTTGGGACTTGCTGATAATAGCGGATAGAATAGTGGCTTGATTTGCTACCAGTTTGCATTTGAGGTGCATAATTGTTTTTTTTCTAGTGATTTTTTTTTTTAATATATATTTTTACCTTACAGCAAGCACAATATCTGTTTCTGTGGGGCAGTAAAAAGAGAACAAAGAACAAGGGGAGGGAGGAAAGGAGGGGGGGGAAAAAAAGGGAGGAAAAAAAAGGAAATGGCATCTGGCATTTGAGGCATGGGGGAGGAAGAATAAGGAGGAAAATTATTTGTTTGAAAATTCAAAGGGGGAGCACAGCCACTGTTGGATTAGGAATAAATCTTTATATTCAGTATACATTAGCAAACAATTGACCTTTCACAGAATTTGCAGCACTGTAATCACTGTTCCTTCCCGTTCGGTACCCTGCTCTTCTCACGAGTGTGTCCATCCTTCTCCCCGCTCTTATTACCCTACAAGATCAGATACCATATGCTAGTTTTATAGGGAAAGCCCTGGCCTCCTTAACCTCTGTCACATCACTGAAGTCAGATTTTTTGACATGTGTCAGAACATTGGATAACCCAGGTTTTAGGTATTTATCCGCAACAATCTTCCCCTGTATTGAGAACAAACTCGGAATTATAATTGGCATCATGGAATATATTTGGAGCCTTTCTAATATAAGGGCTACAGAGGTTAGAAAGCACTTCTGCCTAGCGAGTATTATCTGTAAGTGAGGATACTGATGCAGCAGCTATCAAAATTGGAGAAATGTGTGGATGTGCCCAGAAAGATCAATGACTGTCAGAGGTTCACAGGCACCAAATGGCTGGTGCTGGATTCCGACGGAGCGCCGGCTGTCTCGGCTGCGGGATGCGCGTGTTGGAGGGGACAGAGACTAGGTAACAATAGAAACCCGCCGAAGGGAAGAGCGGTGTCTGGAAGGAATCAAGGGATTGAAGAGCAAAGATGAAGTAAAGGTGGCTAGTACAAAGCAGGGAAAGGGAGGAGGGCTGTTGCTGAATTTTGTTAGTCATTTCGTTCATGTGATCTTATTTGAAAGGTCCGTCGTATGAAACAAAGCAGCAAAAGAGTGATTAGCCTGGCCAAACGAGAGGTCTGTTAGCCCTTTTTTCTTTGGAGTTTAATTCTTGCTGGATTTTTTCAGCTATCACTAATTTAAGTGTTCACTGAAGAGGTGTCTCTTCACTAAGCGCTTGTAAATTAACTGATGAACTGTGTGCTTGCCCGGAACAGCAAATCTTGGTGTGCAGCATACCTCTGTGGAAGAAGGGAAGCCGAGATGTGTGTTCCTTTCTTCCGCCTACAAAGGCTCATTGCCATCTGCAGACTGCAGTGTGCTGCAAAGACACCCGAGCTGGTTGTAACCCAGCTGTGTGTGCGACTGTGGCAGCGTGGACGCTCGGCACGGTTTGTAACACCGTCCCACTTCCAGGAGGGAGCTGATGTCTTCAGGCTGCTACCAACATCGATTTTTTTAAAGCTGGGGTGGAGTGTTTAGTTATGGACTGCAGTCCCTGGCTCTGCAGTCCTGCATGCTTTAACTGGGGGGGCAGGGGGTCCTGATTAAAAAAAAAAAAGTAGTATAATACCTTTAAATGTTTTCTTTAGGTGCGTGTATGCATGTGGACTCAGGCAGTTGAATACATATGCAGCATATATTACATGACAGTGAACTTTGTTGCTGAGGCCAACATAAGTGGATGAAGTCTTTTATAAAAGGAAATAACTTTCTTGTGTCTTAGTCTTGTACTCATTAAATTCTTAATTGCTTTTGAGTCCTTCAGATGACTGAGTAGTAGGCTCTTTAATATTGTTGGGAAAACCTTACTACAAATGTTGTATTGTTACAATTCCACTTTAAAAGGTGGTAAATGTTACCATGGCCTTTGGATTGATACGGATTTAATATTAGAAATCGCTTTGGTGGCTGTATTACAGAACTCTTATTCAGCAAATGCTTTAACTTAGCGTGGCACTTAACAGTTGAAAAGCATTAGTTCTGATAACCCTAATTTGCTAGGAAAAATGTAGTCTCTTTATGGATTTCAGTGGCAGAAAAATAAACAATAGCCATAACTTTAACCCAGGAAAGAAGTGCCTACGCAACACAACTGCTTTTCCGGCTGAACAGACAGAACAATGATCGCCTAGGTGGGATGCCTTTATGTATTTTCTCAAATCTTAAGAGCTGCACATGTACCATTCAACAGCACGGCCAAAACGAACACAGCGGTGACTGCATACCCAAACGTCTGTCACCTTTTATGTCTGAGTATGCTCTGAATACAGCTGCTTTTTACAGATTTCTGTTGAAGATTTAAACTTTAAATAAACAGAGAAGAGCAGCATATGCAAACAGACTCTGCCAGGACAAATGTGTCCATTTAAGGTTTTTTTGGTGGGTTTTGTTTGGTTGGGTTTTGTTGTGGGTTTTGTTTTGTTTTATATACTTATGCTGTAGTTTCATTCTTTTCCAAGAGTAATTTTTGTCTAAGTGGCTGGGGGTGGTTCTGTAAAAATTGAAGAAAGCAGTACCTTAACTTTTCCAACTGTGTGCGTCATTAATTTTGTTTCAATTAAAGTGCTTCCCGTAGCCTCTTTATTTGCATTTTTTTAGTCCCATTAGGTTAAACTCCAGATACAGAATATTCAAAGAGGTGGGCAGGGGGAGGCTGAGGTGGGTTAAATGCAGGAATAGTTGCTTATTTGTCTCAGACTTCAAAAATGTATTTTCTATGAAGTCTTTGAGTAGTTTGTGCTGATTTAAAGCATGTGCTCATGTAAGTACGTTGGAGAGCATTTATGTAAGGAGTTCCACTGAAGCAATTCCTTTCAGGGGGCTAGTCACAGTGAAAACCGTGGCATTGGACTTTTGGGGGAGAGCCTGGTAACGTACGGTAAGTGAGACAGCTAGGCAAAACGCTTCCGTTGGGGGAAGCTGTAGGGCCAGGACAGTCGATAAGGGTCACTTGCAGGCACATGCAATTAATCTTTGATTCACAAGAAATCAAAGTGTTTTCCCAGTCGTGCGGTTTGGAAGCTGACCTTGTGTGCCAAGGAACAGGTGTGATAATTGCACGAGTGGTTCAGTTGCTTCTGAACCTCTGCTGGTAGGTAACGCTTTTCACGGAAGTTTTCTATTTTGTGTCTTCTCTGAAGAACTTCCTAAAACAGCCACGTGTCCTCGGCCACTGCAGAAACTTGACCCTACCTGGCACCACGCAGGCAAACTCTTGGCAACTTAGCAGTAAACGTTCCAGGGCAAAGTTCTGCTGGTTGTGTTGGCAGTATGGCAGAGGAGGAAAAATAAGTTACTAAAAAGAAAAACTGCCCTTGATTTAAAAAATAAAAACACATTTAAAAAACCCCACCTTTGTTATAACCCAATACAGTGCCACGAGGTAGTTGCGTTTTGGGGTACTGGAGTAACGTACTCGATCCCTGGGTGCTGGGCTGGGGCGAAAGGGGTTTTGGCTTCCTCCTTTTTAGCAGAATGGGTTGGGCTGATCCCTCAAGGGCTCCTGTGTTAGCTAAGTATGATCTCAAAATATTTTGAGCTCTATAGCCAAGAAGGATCATAAATGGTTCAAAATGCAGGACTAAGAAGAAGAGAATGTGGCTTTGAAATAATAAAAAAAAATAGAAGTTAGACTGGCTGGTCTCAAGTCTCATATGCCTCTGTTTTTCTGTTGTGTTTGTTTTTTTTTTTAAATGGATACATTTACTTTAATGTGGATGTTTTCAAATATAACTGACAAGTCAGTATCAAAACAGTCTTCCTAATTGCTATAGTTATAGGCTTAAAATACATCTCAGTTTATTGGTGTTGCAGTTTCTGTGTTAAGTGTGGAAAATGAGTGAACATCTGCAGTCTGTTGAGGAGAGGGAACACAGAAATCTGAGCTCCAAGTACAAGACTGCAGACTAGAAGAGAAGCATTGCAGCTGTGACAGGGTACCTGGTGGCAAGACCTCACTCCGTAACAGGGCGCTGCAAAGCTGAAGGGAGATTGTCGCTGAATGTCTTGTAAGAGCAGCGAGCCTTCTGTTTCTTTGCTACTTTAAAAAGAAATGCAGTTGAATACAATTAACTTCATTAGACCAGGCCGGATTTTAATGTAATAATGAAACTACCTATTTCGTAGAATTATTTTGGATGAAGTATTATAGTTGTCTGTAGTTTTTATTCCTGAACTTTTAATTTAAAAAAAAAAAATAAATAAGAAAGTCTCTCTGTTGGTAATACTGATCTGAAATTACCTTTCTTTTTTTTTTTACAGTACTTTTCTGTATCTGAAGTTCCTGGTAGTGTGGGCCCTAGTACTGTTGGCAGATTTTGTCCTGGAGTTCAGATTTGAGTATCTGTGGCCATTCTGGCTCTTCATCAGGAGTGTTTACGATTCCTTCAGATACCAGGGTTTGGTAAGTATGACACAAAATGACCATGCCTTTGTAGGGAAATCCTGCAGTGTTTCAGGGCACGTTCCACGTTCTGCACCTAACTTAATGGTGCTGTTGATCATTTTCACGAGAGGAGGAGTTTTCAAGTGACATGGGGACCTGGACTCAAGTCTCTCTTCTCTGACTGCCTGCTTTATCTGTGGCAAGTGGAAGGGAAATATATAGCTATCAAATTTTCACCGTAGGAAAATATTGTTTGAATTCCTGAGATCGGTGTATTAGTTCAGATCCCTATATAACAGGGTTTTCCTTAAAATAAAGCCTGTGCCTGTTTAGATATTTACTACTCTTTCAGAGAATAAATGATGCTGCTGGTTGTTTGTTTGTTTGGTTTTTCCCCTAGAAGGAGAATATAGTAATGATAATACTATATCAACAGTGTAAATGAAAGTCTTCAAACAAAATAATAAGCAATCAATATAGCTGTAAATATAGCTGAGACTTATTGGAAGAGTGGATGGGCACAAATTCTCAAGTTGTACCTGTTCTCTCTTAATTGGCGAAGTTTCTACTTCCATTGGCTAGACTGCTCCGTTTCTTTGCCCTGCTTATAAACAACACTAGTGTTTCTATGTTGACATCATTGTGGTGTCACTATTAATAAAGAAACTGGTAATATTTGCTGGAATAAACCAAAACACTCTTCTTTCCCCCCACCCCTCCTTTCTTTTAGGCCTTCTCAGTATTTTTTGTTTGCGTAGCATTCACATCAAATATAATATGTCTGCTCTTCATACCAATACAATGGCTGTTTTTTGCTGCCAGCACGTATGTTTGGGTACAGTATGTCTGGCACACAGGTAGGTCACTACTTCTTATTTACAACTTCCTGATTCAAATACATCTCTTACAGCTTTTAGTAGCACGCAGAAGCCCTCTTCTATTTGTTAGCGCATTGGTTTTAATACATTTTTGTTATGGTTGAAAAATGTTCTTTTGCTTTCGTTAGTATGCTGATTTGCACTTGATCCATGTCTGGGTGGATCTTGTAGCAGTCATTGAAGCTTGCCTGGTGGAACTGAAGGTGTATAAACAGGAACTCCAGAGCTGTAAAACAAAATTTTCCTGACTTCAAAATGCTTCTGCAGCAGTCCAACAAATACAGGGCACATAGGAAAAGTTTGTGAAACAGTGTTACATTCTTCCTACTACTCAATTAGTGTGCTGTTAATTTTGGATATTATCATAGTTCAAATTCATATTAGTCAGATCTTTGTGTCAGCTGAGTTCAGTTTCTGAGCAAAAAGGCTGGTAATGTCAGTGGCTGCCCTGACAGTTTGAAACATGTACGCAGAAATCTTCTCCACCCCCCCCCCCCCCTTTTTTTAATCCTTAATTGTTCGGGGTTTTTTTAATGAATCCTTGGGTTCTGGGGTTTTGGGGCAGCAGTTGGATTGGGGGCAGGTGGTTTGGTTTGCATGAGCACTAATACTTGACGTGGGTTACATGTATGTCTTTCCCTCAATGAAAAAAATCTAGGAATAAAACTTGATTTGTGTGTTTGCTTGTTTTGGTTTTTTTTTTTTTTTTTAGAGGTAACTTTTCCCTACCCAAGTCCTTGGGATTTGGGGCTTTGGTAATATTTCATGTTAGACTTGCCATCAGATCACAAGGATTTGCAGGATAGCATGGATCGTTTCTCAGCTTACTGGTGAAAGCAGTCATCTTTCTGACGAGTTAGTCATTTATAATAATGACGATGTGGGAGCTAATGGAAGATACTGTGAACCAGTTGCTGCCCAATTTAACATACGTAAAAAATCTGGAGTTATTTTTAGGATTGTACTAAGATGTTGAAGTGTTATCTGAAGTTGTTCTCAGAGTTGATGTTTAGAAACCCTAAAGGAAAAACCTGATGGGCCAGTTTTAACTGTAGCGATTGAGCTTGTTTAATATTTTAATTCACTGCAACCTTAGGGATTCTTCTTTTTAAAAGCTCATCTAAGTTGATGGGAATTTGCTTTTTTTTTTTTTTTTAAGGAAGTTCTGATCTTTTTAGGTGCTATGCCTACCTAGCTGAAATGTTGAGTCCCTTTAAGCTGACATTCTGCTGTAGGTTTCTCATTTATGCAGAGTGCAGCTATTCAACAGAGACCGAAGTAGAGACCACAGTAAATAACATCAGGACTCAGAGTAATGCTCTTTTTAGTTTCCAATTTAAGACCTGTTTCCAAATCAGCACCCAGTATGTTGATGTCAGTATGTAATCAAGAACTTTTTTTCCTTCTATGAAGCTTGTGGCACCTAACTGGAATTGATGCATGGAAATTTACAGTGGCTATATTGCATGCAGCAGCGGCGTTTTCCATTGGCCAGGAGGATTAAGACCTTAGTTTTGCTTGGCTACTATTTTACATTCTCACCAGTAGTGCTGGAGAGAGAAATCAATACAGCATCCTAAACGTTCCCCGATGTAGGGGTGTGAGTCGCAGACTGTTGTCTGCATTACTGTATATGGAGTAACCAGTGCTGTGCTTACTCACTCCTGTTTTCTCAGCTGATGTGCTCGCTGCTGCTACTAAGATATACCTAACTTGGAGTGAAAAAGTAGTCCAAGCTTACCGCTTCTGACTCAAAGATCATAAGCTGTAACATTACCTCATCTTCTGCAGTTTCTTCCATTTGTGTTCCTTTTCTGTATAGGGTCTTGTGCCAAGCTATTTCATTAGCTGTGCATCTGTTATTTTTCACTGATGCCTTGTAAAAGTAATAAAGCAAGATAAGGAGACAAAAGTTTAGAGTTGGTTTAAAATAAAGACATCCTAGATACTTGATTCTGAAAAAACCCTCTTACAATTACCTATATGTCTGAAAATTTCCCTTGACTTTTGGAATGTTTTAAAAAGAACATTGAAATGTTTTGCTGCTTGTAATACATTACTATGGTGTTTCTCTCTTTTTCTCTTCCCTCAATAGAGAGGGGTGTGTGCTTACCAACAGTATCACTGTGGATACTTTTTGTTTATATTGAAGCAGCCATTAGATTTAAAGATTTAAAAAACTTCCATGTAGACCTTTGTCGTCCATTTGCAGCACACTGGTAAGTGGTTTTTTCTCCTTTTCTTATTAAGCTTTATTTCACCAGGGAAATTAATATTCAGGGCTTTTTATTTTGGTTCAGGGTTTGTCTGTTCAGTTCTCCCCTCACGCATCTGTCCTTAAATATTCCACGAGAAATGTATGCTAAACATTAGCCAAGTGCCACCTTTCTGAAGATACGCTGCTTGTGAGCTGTCGGGAACTTGTAGCATGGATATTCCTGACGGATCTTGGAAGTTCTTGTCATCAATTTACAAATTTTGTATTTACATAATGAACAGATGGTAAAAGTAGGAAAAAAAGGTATTTTCCCTGAGAACTTATGTATCCTGTTATGAAAATTTTCTTCTTTTTTCTCCTGTAACAAAGCATTCCTCTCTTTCCCCTCCAATGAGAAGGGTTCTCCTGAGTGTCTGATTTCATACGTCACCAGAGGAAGCGAATAAACTTCAGGTTGAAAATTGTGACAGAAAATAAAAACCAAACACTACTTACTACGCTACTTCTTGGGAAGTGATAAGAGTAACTTCAGGCAAAAGACTTAACTGCTGAGTATCCATATCTGGAAGAAATGCACTTTTATTCTGCGAGTTTTTAGTGTAGTATGCATTGATCACGCTACATTTAAAATGTGTCCCGTTTTTCCTGGAGCCATTTGGTCCAGTTCCCTGTGATACAGTCTCCAATAAGTTAGACATCTCTCATTTTAATTGTCTACATCGTGCAATAAATCCCTTAAACACTAATTAAATTCTGTAATAGGTTACAAAAGCACTTTAGGAGCAGTGAAGAAAGGTCTTTCTGCTGCTGAATTGGATGCAAACATTTCAGCTTGTCATCAGAGTTTTAGAACTGTAAGCTACAGCTGGCTTTACACAGTGTTACAAAAGAAGCATTGGCAGAGATAATGTCAGATGCATATGCAAATGATTCTTGCATTCTGCCAGCTTACTTAGAAATGCAATTTGCACAGTGCTATTACTGAGCAAAGAATGAGAAGATTTTAATGGTTAATAGTCATCTGCATCTGAGTTTTCCCCTGATCTAGGACACCTTCAGTGTTTAAAATGCAACTTCACTGTGCTTTGTTAAAATACTTGTCAAAGATATATTTATTTTTATACAGGAATGGTTGCTCATTGATGGAGTATCCTTGTTAATAAATACACTAGCATGGTTTGCTAGCATTCTGTATTGGTGCAGTTGTCACAAGCTAGTAAGAATACTTAAATTCTCCGTGATGAAGCTGATATGCTGAAAAATAATTCCGAAGTTCTGTTATGCCTCTGTCATCCCTGTCAACAATTGGAACAGCAGAGTTTGGCTGGAAGTGAAATTCTTCATATCTTATCTGTCAGTAAGATAAGTGGAAGAACTAAGTTTAGAGATTAGATGTTTTTGACTTACAGCTTCAAGGTCAGCCTCCTAAAGCAGGAATTTCCAAAGGCTGTTCGTTGCCCACAAAAGATGCCTTAATTGCGGCCATGCTCAGCAGAGCAGATGGTTATGGAGGCTTTACCTCCCCGGTCAGCTCTGGCTGTACCGGCTGTGGGTGGCGGCACTTTGGCTCCCAGCCTTGGTGGCCCCCAGGAATGCAGTAGCCCCAAAGCTCTGTGTTCCAGCGGCTTCTCCAGCTCTTGTTTCTCAGCCGGCGCTGCAGTGAGAAGGTATCGCAGGGCCTGTTGCAGAGGCCGTATTTTGGAGAACCGTTGTTTTGTCTCAGCTTTAAAGAGTGGTGGAAAAGGGGTCTGCTCTTAATTTCTGAGTGCGAAAGGATAGGGCTGAGGATCAGTTTCTCCTTTCACTGTTCTGGATGAATGTTAACACGTCTCCCAGTTTAACATCTTATATATTACATGGCTCTTTAGCAACAGAACTTGGGAACTTCTGCTGTATTTGGCTGTTATCTCCTTAAAGATGCATAATTCCTGGTCTGGTGCTTGTCTAAAAGCTGTCTTTGCTATGCGTAGTGCAATTGCATTGTCGTAATCCTTTAATCTAGGCTACAGTTAATTGCTGTCTGTAATGAACTGTAATTTTATCTTGATAAAGAATTGCCTACGTTTTTGAACTGTGGCTCTATTGTAGTACAGCAAAAAATGTTTTATATATAATTTTCTATGAAAAGTTGTAATCCAGATGTATTCACAGCTATATAATTTATTACAATTTATTAATTTGCTATTATGGTTACATTTTGAATAATACCGTTGCTTTTTTTTTCTTAGTATTGGCTACCCTGTTGTGACTTTGGGCTTTGGCTTTAAAAGTTACGTCAGCTACAAAATGCGTTTAAGAAAACAAAAAGAAGTGCAGAAAGAGAATGAGTTCTACATGCAGCTTCTCCAGCAAGCTCTGCCCCCAGAACAGCAGATGCTACAAAGGCAAGAGAGGGAGGCAGAGGAAGGCAAGTTATACTTATTATTTACTGTGTTTGCTATTATCTGCTATTTTTAAAAAAAAAAAAAAAGCCCGCTAAGGAAGAGCTTCTTTAGTCCATGTTGTTCATGTTGTTTTGATGAAAGTATAGTGAACTTAGAAACAGAGGAGCCAGAAATAAAATTATTTTGGCAGTGATTAGTATGAGAGTAGAAATGAATTACGTACTCTCTGTTTAGTTCTTTATTAGCAACTGCATCAATCTCGTCAGTCGGTGCTCTGTGGAGCACCAGTATTTATTACTAAATCCCTTGGTTACTGTTTCCTGCCTGTAATGCGGAAAAAGTCTTAAAATATCACGTGACTTCTGGTTGTCTTTTCTAAATAGACTCTAACAATGATGATTTTCTGCAGAAATGATTGATGTGTACTTAATGGTTTTTCTTTGTATGTCACAGTATTGATTGATTTAATGAACTAAGTATTTTTTTTTTGTTTTGGTATTGCAGCAGCCAAAGGATTATCTGATATGGATTCCTCAATACTTTTGCAGCACAATGGAGGCATTCCAGCCAATAAAAAATTATCTGCAACGTTGCCAGAGCTAGAATATAGAGAAAAAGGGAAAGAAAAGGACAAGGATGCTAAGAAACACAACCTTGGAATAAATAACAATATTTTGCAACCTGTAGACTCTAAAATACAAGAAATTGAATATATGGAAAACCATATCAATAGTAAAAGATTAAATAATGATCTTGTAGGAAGTACAGAAAACCTCTTAAAAGAGGACTCATGCACTGCCTCGTCCAAAAATTACAAAAATGTCAGCGGAGTTGTGAACTCCTCGCCTCGCAGTCACAGTGCAACCAACGGGAGCATCCCTTCCTCATCTGCTAAAAATGAGAAAAAACAGAAGTGTGCTAGCAAGAGCCCCAGCACACATAAGGACTTAATGGAAAATTGTATTCCTAATAACCAGCTAAGCAAACCAGATGCACTGGTAAGGTAAGTTTGATCTGAGCATTGTGTAACAGCCTGTCTTATCCTCCCTTCGTTCCAGTACAGCAGACCTCTTTTTTTTTTTTTTCTTTTCTTTTTTTCCTTGGGAAAATGTAACTTATGATCCCATAAAGCCGACAGAATTGTCTGGTAATGCAATAAGATAACTAGGAGCTGGGCCTTTGGGGTTCTGTTCCTGATTTTTGCCGCTGGTTTGCTATGCAGCCTTGAGGAAATTTCTTCCTTTCTACCTCGTATGCGGTACTTACCTACCTCACAGGGGTGTTGTGAGGCTCAATAAATAGCTTTGACGATCACGTGGTAGAGGCATGAGAGAAATGTGGAGAACCATCATTGCAGAGCTCAGTGGGTGTGTTCGTGACGGGTCTTCCGTGGGGGGACCTTTACATCTCCAGGGAGTTCAGTGGGGTTCGATGGTGCTTGAACAGGCGTTTTGTCTTAATTTTTTGTTTTGGTTTGTTTTTTTGCCTTGAAATGTTTGGCTTTTGTTTTAATCTTCAATTGACAAGTATGGATACAAAGTATCAGCTGCTACGTAACTCCTTAAAGTGCTAAGTTCAGATTCCTGCTTGCATACCTGCTGCCGCCTTGGTTTAAGTACAGGTCGCAGGGATTTAATTTAGCTGCCTTGTAAACTATGAAGATTGAAAAAGTCACATCTTTACACATGCTTATCTGAAGTTTAAATAAAGTTGTATTTATGAAATGCAGCTAAGCGCTTACAGCATGTGAGTCCTGAGACACAGGATGTTGTCATACGTTACCAAACCCAGTACTTGTAAGAAAGGTAATGCGTAACTGTTCAAAATGGGGATAGAGATACGGCTGGAACAAAAGCGTTGCAGAGTTTGCGCTTTCCTACCATTCCTGGCTTTTGTCTCTCTTTTTCCTTTGCTCATGTGCTGAACGCTCTTTGGCCGACAAATCCTCGTTAGCTAACTTCATTGGCAGGTCGGGTTCGCTTTCCCTGCAGGTACCTTTTGATAATTGGACTGTTGACTCTGGTCTGTCTCTGAGGGTTTGTGCTACGTGAATACAATTACTTCAATGAAAATACTGTTTTCTCCTCTGATAATCGCTCTGCCACTGATTGGTGTACCTCTGCCAATTACATATCCAGACTAATTGATACCTAATGTCTGTAGAGAACTTGTATGAAGCAAATAAGAAACCAGCTAATCAATCTGAATCAAATTCAGCCAAGATTAATGGGATGCAGATGGCTCTGTCTTCAGCAAAGCTGCGTCTAAATGAACACGTATACGACTGCTGTATTTGTATGTTACCAGTTTCAGATGGGCACCTCTGTCCTCTTTACACGGCTTCTTTGCTCACTGAAGAAGAGAGCAGGTCAGCTCAGCTTTGCTGCCGTTCAAGATGGGGTTTATGAGTCCTGAGAAAAGAGAAGGGAAGCGCTTTGTAGAATGACCTGCCAGACCCATTTTTGTCCCACGTAGCTATGACAAGGAATGAGATTTAAACCTTGTATATTTTAAATTTTAAATTACACATTGGAATTTTTATATGCCGTGATGTGAGCTTAGACCAGGTGGTCATTGTAAGTGTCCAGAGCGGGTTTTCTAACGCAGAAGTGAGTATACAACTCACTCGCACAACTCCAGCTCCTCTAATTCACCAGGCAGGGACGGAGTACGCAATTAGTGTACTCTGAAAGTGCCTTTGTGTAACGTGGCCTAACTCTGCCCTGAAAGCGAATTAAGCTACTTCAGCCTTTTGTTTGTTGAGTGTTTGTGTGGTGCGTGGGTGCGACGTGGCTGTTGTGCTACAAATTCACGTAGCTGCTTATTGTGCACTGATTTCCCCGCGCAGGCAAACGAAGAGCGCTTAAAACACCAGCTTCCCATGTGTCGCCGCTCGCAGTTTCTTACAAATGCAGATGACTGAAGTCATTCATGAAATCTTGTTCCAGTTCAGATTGAGCATGTAACTCCTACACCGATAGAAGCATAAGCTTACCTGACAAATTGGCTGGGATGGAATGCACTTAAATTTAAAAATTCATGTTTATTTTTTTAACTTGTCAGTTATCCTGTCCCTGGAGCGTAAGGCATTTGTTCATCTTTTCCACTTACAGTAGTGTTACTTGTTCCTGTTATTAGGCTTTTTAGTCTGCATCAGTGGTGTACCCTGAAAAGGTCTGTGTGAAGTCCTGCGTTTCCGTCTGACTTTCAGATCAGATCTGCTCAGCCTCCAAATAAAGATGCTTTTTATAACTTCTTGTCCAGCAGACTCACAGCAGGATGTCGAAACCAAGCTGCTTTCCTTTTGTGTTCACAAATTATTTCCCTGAGCTGACTAACCAGTATTAAATGCAAAGTATGCCTTATGACTGCTAGGGACTCGGGATTAACAGGGGTTATTCGAGACAGTAAAGACTGGGGGGTTTGAGAACAAGGCAGTCTTGCGTGCTTGTTAACTTTTTCTTTTAAATACTTGATATGACATTTATGTCTCAAAGGCTACTGGTAATTAAGTTTATATTTTGTATATACAACATTGCTCTTCTTTGAAACAGTAAGTTTTTATTTTTGTTCTGTCTGGTAAATGGTTAGTGCATATGCGTTTAGTTTTTTGGAGAGGAGGTTACTGATCCCCATCTGTAGGTATTTCAGTGAATATAATGTTGTTGTCATCTCGACAGCTAGAGCAGGGGGATTCGAGAGGCTCTGTCCCTGCTGGTCAGCCTGGAAAGTAATCTCTGCCATAGGTTTTTTGTTCCTACAATTGAAATGAATGTCTGCTTCTGATGGATGCTGAAATCTGCTGTTTGTTTGTCAAGCGCTTAATTGAATCTCTGATCTGAGCTGCTTATTTCCCAACGCTATGGTAACTGGGCCAGTGGAGGGGTACGTTCGGTATCCAGTGGAGGGATAAACTTGGCAGCCCTTTACACTTAATTTTGTGTCTCAGGAGGTGCAACAAGCTGGCTTCTTGTTATTGTTTCACTGTCACTTCTGAGGTGCAGCAGGCTTTGTTCATGTTTTAGGGGCTTGATGTATGGAACAAGTCCAAGCTGTAATTGCTGCAGATTTTTTTTTAATTGCATATTACATAGTAATAATCATGTCCTGCCTCTAGCTGTTTGCACCCTTAAAAAAAAAAAAAATACACACACAAAAACCTGGCAGTGCAACTTGGCAAAACTGTTTGTATCCATAGAGGTCTTGCCTTTGGCACATGAGGTGCTGAAACAAGCTGTCTTATGTACTAATTATTCTCAGAGATAACGATGACATCTTCTGGTAATTGGAGTAAGAAAAATATTTGTGAAGCAAGGGCTGGCCTACCACATCTCATTTTGCTTTCCTAAAATTTGATGTTACCTGCAGAGACAGACTCAAAGGCTTTAATGTGAATTTCTGCCCATTTGATGGTGATTATTGTACCTCTTCTGCGGCACCACTGGTGTCCTGAGAGCGATTGCTGCTCCTTCCTTACCCCCCTGCCCGAAACGGCGTTCGCGCACCAGAAGGCTTTCTGCTGTCAGCTGCAGGGGGGAGATGGTCAGTGTTTCGTGCAATACGATGGGAGTGAAGGAAGGCATAGAATGGAAAAGCAAAAGAATTGGGAATGTAAATTAGAAACCTGGGAGATGATCCTTCTGGCGGAGCATTGTCAAGCCACTGTCAGCATAGTGCTTGGACCGTTCGGAAGGAGAATAACCTTTTGAAATGCCAGCTACTCAGATCAATTCTGTGTAGGAGAAAACTAACTCACTCCGCTTTCTCTCTGTGGATTACTGTCTTTTTGGTAATGAAAAATGCTCTGAGGAACTGCTAGTAACAGCATATTAGTTACAGCAGGAGAACCGCGGTGCTGCGGGATCACATTGGCTGCTTCAAAGAAGTAGTTTTCACTGCGGGGGATGCTGATGCCAACAGATCGGGCCGGAACAGAGCAAAGGGAAAAATGGGTCACTTAGAAAAGCATCCGAGTGCCTTCTGGGTCTTTTAAAACTTTAATTTTTATATAAATTGTGTTTAATTTCTGTGCAATTGCCAGGTGAGTATGGAATTGTGTTAATAGAGTAAACTAAGTGACAAGGATATGTTATTCACCAGTTATTAATACTTAGGAGGATTAAGCTGAATTGAATTCTTTGAGTTGATCCATCAATCTTCCCTGAAGCATTTGGAAAAACACTCAGTCTTGGAGGTGATTACTGCTCTTACTCTTCATCAGTGGGATCAGGACTCGTATGAGGTAGTGCTGAGAAAAGAAAATGGGTACATTCTGCATTTATAGTAATGATAAACCAAAAGAAACTGGCTTTAGTTGTATAAACAGCACAATTTAAAAATAGTTGTGTGTCAAAATGACTTGCAGTTTGTGCAGCAATAGAGAAAAGTATCTTCTAGAACTCGGGTTTCCCCCCCCCCCCCCCCCCCCCGGCCCCCAGCCCTTGTAAATAACTTTTCCAGTAAGCCTGGAAATGAGACTTAAGCAGAAAATGAAATGGTAGAAAGAATAATAATAATAATAAAGTGCTGTCTTATTGGGTCATTTATCATTGTAACAGTAGCGCAGACTGCTAGGGAGGGGAGGAGGGAAAACCACACGCTAGTCTGCGCTCGTAGCGGTGAGGCTCGCTTTTATGACATTGTATTGGTTTACCTTGATGGGGTGCTTTCATTTTAGAAAGGGCAACAGACAGGGTGTGTTTAATCTCCCTGTAATTCTGTGAAAATGATGGACGACCTCTCTGTCCGTATACAGAGTAGAACTTTGCCTTGCTGTTCCGCAGGAGGAAACTTTTAGGCTGAAAATGTTTGACTGGACTTCATAGGATGGATAAGAACACAGTTACGCACCAGAGAATGCAGGGAGTACGTGTGGTTTTGAGGGAAAACTAACTTCATGTCTTCTTTTTTTTTTTTTTTTTTTTTTTTTTTTTTTTTTTTAAATTAAGTTGTATCTCTAGCTAATTGTGGCAGGTCTGGAAGAGAAACCATATGGGAAACATTTGGTCCTTGCATTACGATGGATTATTAGCTTCCTAACTAATTTTAGATAGTAAGGAGCATTTATTTCCTCTATAAATTGCGGAAAATGTCTGCTCTGGTATTTAAAGCTCTAGCAAAAACTACAGCATAATGAAAAGGAGTAATTAAAATCCAGTAAAACCTTACTTTAAAACTTATTTCTAAGCAAGTCCATCGACAGATAAATTTCCAACGGTCCATTGACTTGACAGAGATGAGTTTTCTCTGTGTTCATTCTCTTCTGCCCCTTTGGAATTGCACTACAATAGCTGGTCGCTCACTGTGTGTAGACGGAGCATGTTTAACGTGTGTTATTCTGTCTTTCGACTGTTTAAGTTAGGTCATCTGTACTGGTAGGAGCGACTGTTTCACAACAGAATAAAAACTCGTAACTGCATGGTGGCCTGAAAAATTCAGATGTACAGGAGTACTGGGATCCTTTGATTAGAGTAAGTCCAACCGGTGAAGTTGTCACTCTTTCGTTCCCGAGCGTATCGTGAGCTCATTTGTGGTGGCTAGTAAATTGGGGAGTCTGTGTGTTTTAACGGACGCACAAGGTATATAGCTCCCGCTTTACACCTGCAGGCAGTTCCTGAGAAAAAGAAGCTCCTCTGCAGCATTTAGTGAACGAGGGTTGCAGGCGAGCAGCGCCAGCTGCTATCGGTGCCGCTGTCGGTGCCTGGTCTGCCTGGACCTGTTATCGTCGTGCGGCTGCCCGTTTTTCATAAACAGCCAAAGCACCCAGAGTCTGAGCAATTCTTGTTGAGTTTAATCCTGACTTCTTTGCGATTTACAGTGAAAGTCATAATGAACTCATTGCCCTGTAAAAGTTACCCGAAGCCCCCCGTGGTCCTTCAGAGTAAAAGGATGAATATTTGACGCTTGGAGCATGCTTGAAAAGTTAAGGCAGAAAGGACATGCATGAGGCTTTGGCCCTGCGGTCAGGCAGGATTTCAGTGATGTATCGTGAGTGCGGAACGCTTCCTGATCCCAGTTCTCACAAATCTGATGTATGCAGTTCTGGTTGGACGCTTTTACCTATGCTGAGTAAAAAGGAAGGCTGTGGCTTGCGGCTTCCTAGATTTCCTCCCAGTTTGGAAAGCAGGCGTCCTTTCTGGTCACGTTTGCGTGCGCTCTGCAGATCACGCAGCTTTCATCTTCCCTTACAGCGCGGGCTGGACCAGCCCCACGAGCGCGGCAGGTACAGAGCCCTCACGGAAACGGGCAGGAATGCCATGAACCAGATGGCCTGAGAAGTTTGAACTAACGTCAATACTCTGTTGCCAAAAATACAAATTCAGCTTGTCCTGTGCTAGCACCTCTGATTTATCAGGCTTTACCTGATCAGTGCTTCCTTTCCTGGAATACTAAATACCCAAAATAAATCTTGGTATATCTTATTTGAGCAACTTTGACATAGTTTTAGTTATAGGGAAAAGGCTATTTACAGCTCTTATTTTCAGTTATTGTAGAGATGTA
Organism: Platalea leucorodia; assembly: GCF_965183815.1. Taxonomy (NCBI): domain Eukaryota; kingdom Metazoa; phylum Chordata; class Aves; order Pelecaniformes; family Threskiornithidae; genus Platalea; species Platalea leucorodia. The sequence goes on from NC_138840.1 coordinate 9,134,475, forward strand.
TGTTGAAATTATTTATGGAGACTTGTCAATGTAAAGTGTGTGTGATTTATGTGCATTCCTTTACATGGCCCTACCAACCATTTTTTCACATATTTATGAAAACCTATATTAGAACCTCTCAGCTGTTGGCAGACAACAGTCTGTTAATGCTTCCTACAGCATCCGACTCTCTTCAATTAATGTTTGCTCTTTCTAAAACACTTAGTTGCTGCTTATTGGAAGATTAAATTGAACCGCTACATCATTGCCCAACGACTGTCCAGCCCTATCACTGAGCATACTGAACACGGTGAAAATACGTACCTAATGACATCTGCTGATGGGTTTTCCATTTTTGGTTTGTGTGCTATGGTTGAATGAATATTTGGTTAGGCTTGCAAATTCTTTTCCTCCTACAACGGAGTACAAGGTGTTGAAATGATTTGTGGTCTTCAATATGAAACGTGTATTTGCTTTGTACTATTACTATTTGCCTACTAAGTATAAGTTGTGGGTTTTTTTTTTTTTTCTTTTTAAAGGTACGTTTGACCGCAATTTATACTATATTAAAAGAAAGTCATCTTAGCAGTAGGGCAGTTCAAGTCTAACTAGAAAGACAGCTTAGTACAGCTGTAGGAAGCGGGATCCGAGCGTTGGAGTTCTATGAGCGTGTTACAGACCGTGCTCCTGCATCGGCTGTTCTGGCTGTTCATTTACCCAGTAGACCTCTTCGGTGCAGTTTTAGCCTATTACACTCGTACCTTTATGAATTTCCATAAGTTTGATGATTCCACATTTAACCTCTTGATTCATTCCCAGAGGATGTGCTTATGCCTCACGTCGTTACATCTCTCACTGGCATTTTAGGTTGAGATTTTCCTGCACTGAAGCCCAAAAGAGCGAAGTGTTTTCGTTACGAGGACACAAATAACCGTTCATCTGGGCTAGTGGATGGCAGTAAGGGCAGTTCCTTTGGGCTTTTGTGACTATTTTCCCCAAGTCTTAATACTAATTCTGTATGGAACTTTAGGAAATAAAGATATTTTTATCTTCTTTATGAACATTAAAAAACTTAAATCAATAGCTGACGGAGAAAATGAGGATTATGTGTGAATGACTGAGAGGCATATTTGCTTTAAATAAGTATGTAACACAGTGCTCATAAAAATGGTTGATTATTCACCTGTGCTGTGCTTTTATGCTACACATCAATGATCTTATTTTGAAAATGAGGGGAAAAAATTAAGGTAAGCTGGGGGCCTCTCTTTAGAAATTTGTGTTTTATTTAACCAATTTTGGTTGAAAATATTTTAATTAATAAGCTTGCATGAGTCTTCAAGAACTTTCTAAAGCTACAATTAAGTGTATAGCAGATGGTCTGTGTTCAGGAGCAATTAAAACTACATTTACTGACTCCTGAACTGTGGATGACTTAACACGTACTCTTTATTCAACACGCACAGGATGTACTTCAAGGAAAAAAAAAAAAACCACGAAACAACAGAAAATGTTTAGGTGAGAATTCCGCAGTATGCTCCATAGCTCAGCTCTAACAAACGAATGAAACTCATAATTTGTTGAGAAAAGTAAAATTTGTTCATATGTGCACCTGTCCTTGTTTATGGCTTCTCAGACTTATCCATTTCACTGCTGCCTGAAGAGGGAAAATACAATTCCAAAGGATTTGTTTTACAACTCTGCAGTGCATGGAGGAAAACAAGATTCCTGTGGGAGGTTATGAAGTGTGTGTATAGCTATACGTAGAGCTATATATGTACAGTTACATAAAACATTATTATTATTTAGCAAGGATAGACATAATTCTGAGGGTTTATTATTTTAAGAATCAAGGGTTTGGGGGGGTTGGCAGATGGTATGATGTTTACTCTGCTTATTTTTATATAACGTGCTTGAACCTTTGGGTAACTGGGAAATAAAGTTGAAATTGTCTTTTAAAATTGTCTTTCTTAGGTTGGAACAAGATATTAAAAAGTTAAAGGCTGACCTGCAAGCAAGCAGGCAGATCGAGCAGGAGCTACGCAGTCAGATCAGTTCTCTGACTAACACAGAGCGGGGAATTCGATCTGAAATGGGACAGCTCCGGCAGGAAAATGAACTGCTTCAGAACAAGTATGTGTTTCTACACAGCTGTGTAAATTAGTTGCTGGTGGCTATAGTCTGCTAAAGGGGAAGTACGATGTTAAGACAAAATTTGAGGCACTTGTCTGCCAATCCAGCAAGTCTCATGTGGGACCGCTGACAGCAATTTATTTTTAATAAGTAAAATCCTCCATTAAATCCCATACCTGTTACCTTCCAGATTACACAATGCTGTACAAATGAAGCAAAAAGACAAGCAAATGATCAGCCAGTTGGAGAAGAAACTAAAGGCAGAGCAGGAGGCACGAGCCTTTGTAGAAAAACAATTAATGGAAGAAAAGAAAAGAAAGAAGTTGGAAGAAGCAACTGCTGCACGTGCTGTCGCATTTGCTGCTGCTACAAGGTACTTTGTTCTACCCCAGAAGCAAGCTTGGCTCCAGAAAATTACTGAAATGTGTTTTGGGGGGATTTGGGAGGCGTTTTTCACCCTTCTGTACATAAAGGAGTAGCCCGTATTTGATTTTTTAAAAAAAGCTGTGTTTGTGTTAAGAGGTTTATTTGTGTTAAGGCAGTGGGAGGACTGCGAGATCTCCTTCCACGAAGCTGAGTCTCGGTACTCATACACGTTACATTTACAGGCTCTCGGGGTGAACGTGCTCCAAATTATCTGCTGTATCTTGACTGTGCTAATAGAGAGTTGTACCCTGCACGGGTCAGTCTGCTTTAAAAAAAGGAACGTCCCCTTTCATGTGGGGACTGCGAATCAAGGATTCGTGCAACGACATTGGCCAAAATACTGTCTTGATGTCACATCTTGAAAGTACGCTGCTCTAGCCGATGGCTACCAGTGCTCAACACGGTGGTGTTTCAGTAGTAACACAGGTGTATAGATGGGAAGTTTTTCAAGATGAAAGTATGGCATGAGTGTGGATGACTTTAATCTGCAGTGCTCCAAATGTCTAAAAAGAATTATTTCTGCTTTCCTGTTCTCCATATTTCATAAATATTCCAAATTTCATAATGCTTGAGGCATAACATTGGGTAATTTTTTGCAGCTTTTTGCATTGTTGCCATAAGGGAAATTCTCTTGCTGAAAAGAACAAAGTTAACTTCCTCTTTTTTATCCTTCAATACTTATATTAATTTTCATGTTATAAACAGTTCAGGATTGACAGCCTCATTCTTATTTCACCACCTTCTCTTTTAATGTGTTTTCTGCAGAGGAGAATGTACTGAAACTTTACGAAATCGTATCCGAGAGCTGGAGACAGAGTGCAAGAAGCTAACAATTGACATAAAGCTGAAAGAAGATCAGATACGAGAACTAGAAATGAAAGTTCAGGTAATGAGAAAGCACCAGGGGCTGAGATCAGCATCACGACGAGTGCTTTCAGTCCTCTGAAATTGGTGGATCTACATAAGAGGCAATCAGCACCTTCAAGAATTATGCTCTTCAGATGTCTGTCTTGCATCAGGGTTTGTAAGAACGTGGGTGTGAGAAAGGTTAATAGTCTCAGCTCCACACCACTCGATTGTTTAAATTATTAGAATTTTTTTCCCCAAGCCAGTGGTCTGGGTAGACTGAGAACATAATCCCCTCAACAACATTTTTTTGTCTAATGTGCGGAGCTTGTTGCCAGTCTGTATCGTTATAAATTTCACTGCTAGCGAGTAAGATTGCTTACTCAATGCAGTCTTAATCACTGGCCAGACATAACTTTTTTTTTTTTTGTGAAAGTGCTTGAATATTGAAAGTACATTGTGGTAGACTTGTAGCAGACACGTTGTCTGGCATGTTAGAGCTTAAGAGCTCAAATGTGTGAGTTGAAGTGGACCTTATTCCTTGCAAATGTCTGTTCCTAAAGATGTACTCGGACTGTCAACTGACAATTTGCATGAATATGTATTTTTAACGTCTTGTGGTTTTTCAGACGCTCTTCAAAATCCACCTGGTGTTATTGTGAACTTGTTCTCAAGTAACATATGCAGCCTGTTGTTCCTGGTTTTACCAAACCCTTGAAAACAAGTGTGGTTTATCCATGGAGAATATGAGCATGGCTTTCAAATAATTAAAACCAGCTCTAATCAAGCTTTTTAATTTTATTACCATCGTCAAACTGTTAGAGAAGCTTTTTATTACAGGCATTAATGTTTCCCCATTGTATTATTGTTTCTTCATTTAAAAGTATAGAACTTTTTTGTGTATAGTTTTTCTTGGTCGGAACGTTAATGCATCCTTCCCCGCCACAAGGCGCCCGTCTCTTACGTGCAGAATACTTGCTCCCTCCTTTTCTCTTTTCTAAATTTCTGGGTTTGCAGCACAGTTAGGTTCAATGTGGGAAGTATTCTGAGGTGAAGAAACCCCTCTCATCAGCCAACTGAAATAGCTTAAAATGCTTATTTAGTGTCTCTTCAAACTGTCTTGCAAGAGCTCAGTCCCCATTCTAGCCGTTTTGCTTGTGGGAAGCGTTTTCGTATTCCGCAGCGTGGCTAAGAGCACCGAGCGGCTGCTTAGCTGGCGCTTGGCAGTGCTGAGGAGGATTCCTGGGTGGAGGGTCTCGATACGGATGATAGAGGGCTGAGAAGCAGAGTAAATGGTATTTGCTCACCGCACTGTAATTACGCATTGTACAATATGGCTTTAATCACTTGTATGATGGTCATGTATAATTACTGGAGGTAATATTACAGTGTCCTTAATTAACCATCATTTTAATTTTACAGTATTAATACCAGGCCCAGCAGTGTGCTGTGGGGAAGAGAAAGACTTCTCAGTGTATCTCACGTGTAAAGTCGATGAGCATAACATTTGTCCTAATTACTCCTACAGGAACTGCGGAAGTACAAGGAAAACGAGAAGGATACGGAGGTGTTAATGTCAGCGCTTTCAGCCATGCAGGATAAAACACAGCACTTAGAGAACAGCCTGAGTGCAGAGACGAGGATCAAGCTGGATCTATTCTCTGCATTAGGAGATGCAAAACGGCAGCTCGAGATTGCCCAAGGTAATATGGGGTAGCTTCATTCAACACGTAGTCCCGACTGAAAGAGCGAAAGACAGGAGGAATATCCTACCTGTTTGTTCAGGGGCGGGCTGCAGTCCCCACGCAGCACGTCGGCTGTCGGTTACAGCTTTGTGAATGTGAGCCTACGCCATCCAGCTGATCGGCTGCCCCAGTTTCCCCAAGCTATTACACTGAAGACAATAAACATCAAGATGGGCGTTTATTTATGATGATTTTCTACATTTTTATAAACCATTACCTTAAGGCTGGAGAACTTCTCTTAAAGAGCTAGAAGATAAAATAATAGTTGCCATCTACTAAGCCCCTGTCCTTGAATCCTAATAATATTTTGATACTCCTGAAGTAAATACAACCTAAAGGGGGGGAAATAACCCACCCTGTTTTAAACTTCACGCTGGTGGGGTGAGCGTGGCCGCTGGTGTCCGTGTTGGGCTGGTGTTGGAGCCACCAGAGGGAGCACGAAGCCAGTACAAACCCCTGCCCAGACTCCTTTGCTCAGGTGTGCAAACCGTGGAGCAAAATGAAATAACCTTTTGATTTAGTTCCTGTTTAATTGCCTTGCAGAAGTTTGCTTGGTTGCAGGAAAATTTAATTAGAGTGAGAATTTTTTTTTTGTTTCATCTCATTGGTGAATTCATAAATTGCTGTAGCGATGTTGTGAGTGTGCACAAAGGGGGTTTAGAAAAATGGTGAGAATAGAGGACAGCTTCGAAAATAAAGTAAATAACACGTTTAATAAGCAAACACTTGTGCTCCCGTGAGGTAAAATGTGAACGGAAAAGTGCAGAAAAAAGTTGAGCCATAGAAATAATCTTTTGGTATGGTGCAGCTGTGAGTCCAAACCATGCAAAACCGAAGGGAAGCGCTACGTCTAGTTGTGTTGCGCGGTAACTAGAGGCAGTCAAACACAGTTCCTCAACACAAGGCAGGAGTTACCCGAGTTGTGCTTGTGCCGATGTCGCGTCAGAGCGCTGAATGGCTTCTGGGCGTTTCGCTTCAACAGCTCGTATCATTGAACAGTTGGTGGAGGGGGAAAACATGCTGCTGGTTCTAAGTGATGTTATTTGCTGTTTTCAGGGCAAATCATTCAAAAAGATCAGGAAATCAAGGACCTAAAACAGAAGATTGCAGAAGTTATGGCAGTAATGCCCAGCATAACATACACTGCAGCCACCAGCACTCTGAGTCCTGTTTCCCCACATTACTCTTCCAAATTTGTGGAGACCAGCCCTTCTGGACTTGATCCCAATGCCTCTGTTTATCAGCCCTTGAAGAAATGAATGCCAATTTTCTTTTTGCCCAGTAATTTTGTCATGCTGAAGGCATCACACAGGAGTGTCTCTTGCAGTCAAGATGAAATTGTATTGTGTGAGACTGTATTCGTTGTCATTTAAAACAGGATAAAAGAACATCTGGATTGACTAGAACTGCCCATCAGTTTTTCTTGTAAATTTTTAGAAAACCTCACAGAACTTTGCAATTTATTTTCCTTGGCCAATGCATTAAAAACAATTCTTGGTTTTCAAGTAGCCAATTTTGCCTTTTTATGTACTCTTGCATGGTTTCCTCTTGAAAAATACAGGGCTTTGCTTGATTTTGAACCCTTTCTTTTTTTTTTTTTTTTTTTTAATAATCAAGTTGAATTTGCAGATTCATTCAGAAATAGTGAGGAAAAACCTTTAGTTTTTACAGTGAAAGGGTTAAATAATCTAACAAAGCTTTGATTTGTAGATGTATTAAATACAAATATGTGATGTTGCAGAAGATAATTTGATTACCCCTCAAAGGACCAAACAAAATTCAGGGGCGTCGTTTAAGGGAAAGAATAAGAGAATAGACGATGATGTGACGGTGGTTGTTGTGTGAAATATTTATATTCCCATTGGTGTTTTTAGTCATTGAGAATTGCTAACAGTCTTGTTCACAGTGCCTTGGGAAAAGACATTTCAAGAGGAAACTTGATAGTTTAAACTATTTTTTCCCCCTTCACTGTCATCTAGCTTATATATCAAGCTCATTACAGAGTCTACTGCAAATTGTACATGGTAATTTGGATGTTCATTATAAACCAAGGTTACATCTTCTGTTTATTTTGATATAAACTCAGCAGTGTTCTGTAACTTGCCTTGATTATACTGCATCGTGGAAGGCACAATATTAATAGAGGAAGCGTTATTGTGAAGGCGGAACTGTGCAATGTACTGTATACAAGAGACTGTAAAGCTGGCTAATAAAAGCTGCAGTTCTGGGTTTTTTTATTTTATTCAACTGTGATTTACACTTTATATCACCTTGTGTTTGACAATTTAAAGGAGCTGAATATTTTTCAGCTGTTGTGCCAAGGAGTTTTTAAGGAGTTTTAAAGGAAACTCATAAATTGCACAAAGGTTTAAGTTAAAATGTATATTATACATTGATAGAAAGCGTTTGCACTGGCAACTTCTGAAGTGTTTCAGATTTTTTTGAGGGTGGGGATTGGAGGGGTGGGAAGCAAAATTGTATTGGAAACTAGCAGGATTACAAACCCAACATTATGATTTTGCAAACATGCAGTGGACTCTGGAAGGACAAAGTTCTTCTTAAAAGAAAAGAATTTTTTTAAAAAGTTTCATGTTAATTGGCATGTATGCCTCATTAAAAAAATGAAGTAGGACACGCAAGTCAATAGAAGTATTAAAGTTTCATCATTTTAATCACAGACATTCTTTTGGGATAAAACTTCTAGCTTTAGCCAGGTGTGCATGTTGCTGTCATTTGCATTTTTGAATCATCTTGTGTAATTGTCACCATAAAAGTGTTACTCAGAAATGTCATAGGTTTTTCATCTTTGTGCAAAACATGAAATATTGTCACTGACTTTTTGTGTTGAGGTTCCCCCATTTGGCTGCCTACTTTGGCACAGTTTTCGTTCAATACTTGGTCTTGGCTGCATTCTTTTTTTCTGTGGGGTTTACAAAGAATAAACGTCTTCTTGCAGATAAAAAAAAAATATTTTTTGCCTTTTTAACCGACCTGATTTAGCCTGGTATAAAGAATACATTTTGTTTAAAGAGCACTCTCTTATTCCAGGTAAGTCTCTCTTGCAACAGAGCTTCGCTTCTGTGAAGCAGAAAGAAGAACAGATGGTTTTTGTATTCGATGTCTAAACTTAGCAAGTTGCCCTGTCTGTGGGCTCTCAAAACATATCTTGAGGTAAATATCTTGAGAATTGCAAAAGTATGTCTGTCTGAGCCGTTGTTCCTCAGGTTCCCCTCCAGCCATTCTCCTTACCGCAAAAGCAAAGCCGAGATGGACAATTCGGAGGTTTAAGCATTGTCCCTGTCTAGACAGAACGACCTCTCCCTGGTTTTCAGGATGTCTGCTTAATTCTCTTAGCAGCCACTGTTCCTGCTTTAAATTTTTTTATTGGGAATCCTGCAGTGGCATTCGGGGTAAATGAGCTGTCCTTTGCATCTTTGCTTCGGCTGCTGCCGTAGCTGCCCCCGACGTGGGTGTTCTTCTCTGGCTGCGTTAGGCCTCCAGGTAAACTTTTTCAGGTACCAAGAACTTCCAGCCTCAGCTCTTCTGTGATTCTGCTGCAAGCACTGCCAGAACCTCCCAGTTCCTTGAGGACACCTTTTTTTTTTTGTTTTTCTTTTTTTTTTCTCTCCTCAAACCACCGCCAGTCTGACATACACATAGATCATTTCCTAATCAAAATACATTATAGATAAGTTTGCAGTTTTAACAGATCGCGCTGCAGCGCAGCAGAAGTTGCATTCTCTAGCACCCTCCTCAGTTCAAATGGAAATGTTCCTTCAGGAAAGGCGAAGGTACTTGCAGGCACCAGTCTGCTATGCAGGATAAGTGGAGTGAGTGGAAGGAGATAATTTAAGCACTCAAATCTTATGCCAGCCAACCTCTGGATCTTTAAATATTTAAATGTCTGAAATGGAAAATATCTTAATGACTCATCATAAATTGTACTTGCAAGATTAATATATGGGGAATTTAAGAACGTAAGACTGCAGAAGGGTCACCTAGGCTATTTTGGTTTTTCTACAGTCAATTTTGAAACATTACCGCGTAATAAATACTCTAGAGAGATCTGCCAAAGAAAAACTGAAGTATCCAGAACTTTTTCCAGCCAGCATAAGTCTAGGAAGAAAAGGTAATGGGAAGACAGAACTTCTGTGTAATGGCTTTGAGCACCTCGGGGTTTATCCTCACTAAAATTTTAAGTAGAGCGGAAAGCAGTATGTAATTTTATTTTTAATATTTAACGAAAAGCTCCTTTATTCATGGAATCTATTCTATAACTGTGCTGAGATGAACTAGCTCCCCTTTCTTAGCATATTTCATGGTGATGGGGAAGGGAGGGCCTAAATGCACGTCCTGAACTCGGTCTTGCTTCATCAAGTAACTTCCAGAAAGTGAAAAGTTGCGGCTGTGACTGGGATGTCCTCTCTGCCCAGCTGGAAACGCGGCTGGAGACAGCGGCGTCGGCGCGGGAAGGCAGGTGAACTGCCACCTGCCTTAAAGCAGCTGTTTCCTCTGGAGCGTTTAAGCAGAACAAACTCGTGTAGTTTGTTTCTCCTTTTTCGTTCTTAATTGTTAAATCAGATTTGGAAGTTGTTTGCTTACCCCAGCGTTGCCTTGGGCACACTGGAATTGCACGCTGGAGTAACTGGCTCCAAGACGGTTTCAGACCAAACGCGACCTGCCTCTCGGCGTTTCCCGATCTGCCGTTCCTGCGTCCGGGGGCTGGCTGCTCCGAATACGTTGCTATTGATGACGTGTCTGCAACAGATGGGTTTTTTGCACTTCAAAATAAAAATCAGACTCCTTCCAATAGCACTTGATAGAAAATGCTCTGTTGAGAAGTTTAACCCTTTTCCTTTACCAATAGCGCCTGCTGTTGAGAATAAGACTGTTCCCAAGATCAGCATCTGAGAGCGGAGGGAGAGCCTAACCCAAAGCCTGCGTTTGACCTCAGCCTAACAGGTTTGTGTACTACTGGCATCAGCACCACTGTAGCGCAGCAGCTGGATCATCTGCAGCAGTAAGTTGCTGGGTTTTTTTGGTTTTGGGTTTTTTTTTAAACTTACAAGTTTTAGTCCTAAGCTCAATGGTTATTAAATACTCGCTTAGGAGTTCGTGTGCAGTGGGGGACGTGTTTCTTTACTACTGGACGCTTCCTTTTCTTCTGTTGCCATTTGGAAGTCAAGGTCAGAAATGGACCTTCAGCAAGTTAATACATAATAGGTTATAAAAATGAAATCTGAGATGCCACAGTATCTTAATTGAATCAGCTTCCATGATGCACTAAAATAATACACAACCATTTGACTAAAGCATTTCTAATAAAGGAGAATAGGCAGAAAAAAGGCAAGAATCCATTTCAATCAAGTTTAAAGTGGCTCATTCACCTATAATTTCTCTGAGTGGTAATTATGCTGTTCTAGAGCGTGTTGTCAGATTCAGAAAATACTGTTTTTTACTGCTTACAATGAAAATCTTTAAACTATATGTCTTACATCATTAACAAGAAATTATTTCCCATCAAAATTTAGCTGGTATGAACAATAATGGTTTGATTATAATAAAATAATGGTGGCGGTGAAAGGTAGCCTGCTCTCTTCACGTTTCTGGCAGGTTTGTGGGGCAATGCAGCTTTTCCCCGCTCTGCCCCGAAGCATTAGCTTAGCGATTGCCTTTTCCTGACAACCGCGGCAATGCAGGACCCTGATCACAACCCGAGTGTCAGCTCCAGGTGAATTTTCTTATCCTTTGCTTTCAAGCCGTTCCATTCAAAGCCTGATTGAAACATTCCTTATGCAAAATGCATGACAAGCATTTTAAAGGCAATTTAAGACGGTGCTAAAACCAAGGGATTCTTACAAGATTGAAATAACCAGCATTTTACAATCCTTATCTCCGTAATTGCTCACTTAATCCGATCTGTTTCCTCATGCGTTTGCCACTATATCCTAACTTGCATTAACCTTGGCTAAACAGTTTGCTCTATTGATCTTTTTAGGCAGTCTGTCCATTTTTGTAACCTCTTCAGGTGTATTGTCACTTAAAACCATCTGTTTATCTGTAATTTCTTTTTTTTTAATAGGCTTAGTTTTTTTTTTTCCTTAGGCCTCTCTATGAATTAACTGCCATATAGAATAATTGCAAGCAATTTTTATCATGAGAAGATTTATGCTTCATCTGCTTTTAGTCCCACGTACCAAAAAGCAAACCGAAGGGATTATGTAGGCTGCATCCATTCCCCGGGGCCGTGCGTCTGTCTGCAAAGCCCCTGGGGCTCTTTGGAGGGCAGCAGGGCCCCACGCCTGTAAAGGAACCGAATCATCTGCCGTCCCTAGAGACTTAAGGTTTAAAATATTGAACCGTTCTGATGGGAAAAAAGATGAGAAGTGAAGTCGTCTTTTATTGGTGATTAGCTTGAAGAAAACAAACAAACAAATATCCCCTAAATCCCAAGTAAATTTGGATCTGAAACTAAATGTTGTGGCTCATAGCCGTTTTCAATGAAAATATTTGGGATCTGGAGGGCCCGAAGAGAACCTGCCTCGAGTTCTCCGACAGGGAGAACTCGGGGGAAGGAGAAGGGCTCCGCATCCTCTCCCGAGCAGCCAGGAGAGGGCCCAGGATGCCCGGAGCGAGCCCGGCCCTGCCTGGGGAGCAGACCACGGACGTCCCTCGGTCACCAGCACACGGGGAAAAATTCCATTTCTTTTTAAACAGGCATCTGAATGTTATTTCGTAGTCTTTCCATTATGTGAGAGAATAGCAAATTCATCTCGGGAAGCCCAGAGAGCTCAGAAATACATGGATTTCTGCGATAATAAACGTATAATCAATATGCAAACATTCTCTCTATGTGAGATGATATAGAGATTCACAGAAAGGGAAGAAAGAAGGCTTTGCTTTATTCTCCATATCCAGAAGCCTTTCTGTTGCAGAAACCGAAGCAATATAGACCCTTGGTTGGAGTTTGATGCAAATACAGGGAACTTTCCACAGCGTATACAGTATTTCAGCCGTCTTCTGCCCCGGTGGCGGTAGTTACCTGCCGAACGGCCTTTACTGGGCGCCTGCCTGCTTCAGCCGCAGCTTGCCAGGAACCCTTTTCCCTCGGGAACGCTAATATTACAGCTTAAATACCTTTTCAAAGATCCATGGCTATTCATGATATCTTACAAGCCATTTTGTCTTTGCTATCCAAAAGCGTAGAATTGCCACCTCCCGTAAAAGAAAGGTATTATTTAGAAATGCAGGTGAAAACCATTTAGTCCTGGACCAAAGTCTAGTTTATGATCCAGTATCTGCCGCCTTAGGGCTAAAACCAAATTGCCAACACTCTCCCCTGTTTGCAAAGGGGTGCAGCATGTATCTTGGCTTGTGTGGAGGAGCTGGTTCAGATTTCTGTTGAGGATAATCCTTCTCATTAAAGTTCAATTTACAGTAAAAGATGCCCAGCATCAAAAGTCACTACATTAAAAATACTCTGTGTTTACAAGCGCTCTTTTGTAACCTTAGGCAAATTAACACTTTATACCAAATTTTAACATGGGGAAGGGAGAAACCACACCAGTGCTGGAAGATGTCCTGTTAACACCCTGTTGTTGTGGAGTTGACCTTCATTAGCTCATTCCTTTGGCTTCCTAATTTAAATGCAGTTCTCCACACTGGCTCCTTTAAGCGCCGTGCCGTGTCTCGGTGGCCGGTGTGTACGGCGCGCATTGCCGCGTGGCCGTACCGCGGGGCTGAGCGGGCCCGTGGGTGGGAGGTTATTCTTTTAAGAAGATGAGGAGGATTACGGAATGAATTTGCTTTCCTTTTTTTCCCCCCCTCCCCATTCCATTTAGTTATTTTTAACTCCTTTTTTATTGCTTCCAGTAGCAATCCAGAAGTAGTGCTGACAAGTCTGGACCAAACTGGGAGCATTTGTGCCTTGTGTTAGAAGTATACAGACATCGAGGGGGCTTTTTGCCCTGAAGCGCTCAGAGCCTGAGCGGACTTGCAGAAGAGGAGGGAGAAATCAATCAAACGAGCAGCACAGCGGCGTTCCCGTTTTACAGCTTGGCTAGCGCGGTGCGAGTATGCTGGGTTTGCTTCCCCTCCGCCGCCGCCTCCGGGACCGCTCTGCCGGGGCCAGGCTTGCGGAGGAGCTCGGTGCGCGTTCTGGTGCCCAGGTGGAAGCCGAGCTCCTTGCAAAGCTCGCCCTGCTGTCTGAAATTCGGCAGGTTCAAGCCCTTGGCAGAGCTGGCGACTGGAATAAGCAATTCAGGCTTAAACTGCTGCTACATCTAAAGATTCATGTCCGCTGCTCCGAGGAGTCAGTATATCAATGCGAGTGCAGAGTATAAAAATGGACCTGCCCTTTCATAATGGCATTTTTACATATCATTAGCACAACTTTCCAAACCTACTTGCGGCAAAGTGAGACCTTAAGGCTCTTTCCATCAGTGGGCAGCTGCCTTACCAGGTCCAAATGATCCCTTTAATGTTTCGCAAGGACACATTTTTCCAGGTGCCTGTTTGAATTTGCTGAATTTGGTTGAGTATCATTCACCCATTTTTTGTCACTACATTACACTAAAAAAAAGTCTATACGTTATAGGTAATCTTTTTAAAATATGTTTCTGAGTGCCGGTAACTGCGCCTTACAGGTGCGGATTGATAAAGCCTGATGCTCTTAGTTTTCTGGCTCTAATATAGAAACGTGGAAGTGTCTTTCCTACTCTGTTTTACCTGGTCTTCAAATGGAAATAGAAGTATTTCCATGTGCCTGGGTGTCTGTCTGCTTCAGCTTAGTTTTAAAATCAGTTTGCTAATTTCAGTTTAAATAATTGGCAGCAACTCATTAATGCTAAGGATGTACAAGCTCCTGCAACTTTTGAGAAAGCAGGCCGTTGAGCAGAGGCGGGGAGCGCACGAGCTGCTGCGGGAAGAGCTCTGCGTAGAGGCCGAGTCCGCCCGGGCTTTATGGTTAATCAGGAGGCCCGTATCCGCAGGACGGCAGGGACTGCCGGTTAGCGCGCTTGTGCGGCTACTTGGTGCTAAAGCCTATTTCAAACAAACCAAGTTGTACCTGTTAAAACAAAAAGGCTTGGCTGACAGCAAAGTAACTTTATTCCTTCTCAGACAGTAGTCTTGGCATTCGTGCTTTGCTTTTGAACCATCTAATCTGCTCCGATTTGCTACAAAAACTTCATTTTGTATATTGGGCTTTAGAGGGCCACGGCCAATTTTGAATGATGGCAAGAAATCAGGATCATTGTAACTTTAATACCATCGCCCTTAATACCGTCTTCCTCACGATGAGACTCCTGGAGGAAATCGTTTAACTTCTCTCTACTTGCTTACCCATCTGTAAAATGGGATTTTTGTTTCTTGGCTTCTCAGGGAAATATTTTAAAGCTCGCTCCATATTTATTGCTGCTTTAAATGTTTAGGGCGTTATTAAAACGTTCGGTATTTCTGAGGGGGACTTCACTGGGCTCGGACATGCAGGAGTGCAGAGGCTGCACGTAATAGTTTACAGGTAGGAATTTCTCTGGCAGATATTTTGTAAAATATTTCGCTTCCTCCTATGTCTTATCTTGCCCACAGCTGCACAACTTTAGTAACAATAAAAGGAAAACTTAAATATATGCATATTTCTAACAAAAGAGTCTGGTATTTTCTGGTCCCTCTCTTTTTAATTTGTTTCTGATTTACCATAGCTAAAGGAAAAAAGGAAGGCAATGTAGTAACGCGATGAAGAGCAGCAGGACCCCCACTTAGGCATTGACAGGGGAGAAGCTGGAGGAATTGAAACCATGAGTTTTACTACATATTATGGCATGAAGTAATGCATTAACAGTCTGATTCTCACGCTGTGTTTCTAAATGGCAGCAATACTTAGAAAGTCAAAACGCTCCTCAAGTATTCAAACACAAAGGCAAGAGTTATTCGCTGCAGAGGGAGCCTGTTCAATTATCCCACAGGTACCAAACCACTCAGAAGGGAGCATTATCTGGTGGCTCGAGCAGAGCTCTGCAAAGCCCTGCGCGAGAGTCGCTTCTGCTCCCGGCCCTGTCGCTGCGACTCGCTGCAAAAAGGGGGTTTTTAACTGAAAAAGGGTAAGGCAGCTTCTGGCCCCATAGAAACTGATCTGGAGAGAAACAGGAGGGAGAAGGATGAAACAGGAGGGAGAAGGATGAAACAGGAGGGAGAAGGATGAAACAGGAGAACTTTCTCAGCACTTCCTCCTTAGTGTTTTCAGCATTGCATGTTTAATAGTAGTTCTGTTAACCAGCACTTATTGATTTCCCTCTGCCCTTAGCTGAGGTTGCTTTGCAATTTCTTTGTATTTCAGTCGCGCCGGCCACGTGCCTGCCCTGCTCTTAAGCAGATGGTGATCCACGGAAGCAAAAAAGTAAGGGTAAGAAACACCATTGAGCTCTTACCAGCTTGCCTATCTGACCTGATTGACTCTCTGGTGAGCTTGTGAAACAGCAACTTTATTTGTTCTGTGATAGCACTTGAAAGAGCTATTGGACAGGGATTCAAAATCATCACTGGCAACGGAGCAACAGCATGCTTTGGGGTCCCTGTTGCTTTTTTTTTGACCTTTAAAATTCCTGGGGCTCTCAGCACTACTGCGAAGTCCCACAAGCCAAGGCAATCGCTGAGCTGAGCTATCTTGCTTGAAGGTAGGAGTTGCTCCCTCCCAGCCGGGCTTTCTGCGCAGCACGGCTCTGAAGATGTGCATCTCCCTCCACCCATTGCTGGGCTCTTCAGAGAAGCAAGTCTCTTCTTCTAACGGAGGGAATTTGCTTAGCTGGACCTCTTTCTTCATCTCCCTTGCTTTTTGCAGCCAATAAGGAGCCGATGGAGTTTCAGCCTGTTGAAAGTTTGTGGTCTTTCTTGATTGGATTTTGGATTGCATGGCTGCCAGTAATACTATTTCTCAAAGCCCAGGCTTTGAAAATTACTTAGCTTTATGTTTGGCAGTTCAGTTAATAAGTTGCATAATTACAGTTCTAGGAGCAGATCCAGTACCTTTAGAAAGTGCAGTGGAATCTAAATACCTTCTTCCTTCTCTGCCCTGAAATGGTATTCATTTCTTTCTCCTCTAAATGGCGACAGAATTAATTTTGGAGACACCTGTTGCTTGAAGTGGAGTCAGTGGATTAATAAAGGCGTTAATTATTAAAGCCTGCAAATGCTCCCTAATGATTGTTTGCTGCAAAGTTAATGTTTGATTGGAGAAGGTCATCTGCAAGCCTGAGTAGAAAACCTGTCTCTGTAATAACAGGTGAAAGCACAATTACCTTCTCTTCATGCTATGCCCTGGTGCTCTCTACTGCGCTCTGCCTGATCCTCCTAAACAGCGAGCTTGGAGGAAGAGCTGTTGTGCCGTAGGACAGCTGCAACCCGAAAGGTCACCCCTTTCTAATTAAGTGGGAGCAATTAGATCTGTTACTGTGCTTCCTCGAATGAGGCACGGGCACCTCGTGCTGTATCCCTACCCGAAAATGAGCCGCAGGCTGAGGGTGGTTTGTGGGGTTTTGCAGCCCGCGGGCTGCGCTGCACAGCTTCCTGAGAGCTCGATGAACCTGTGGCAGACGTGCAAAGGAAAGGAGCGGATGCTATGTTTTTATGCTCATAATCTGTGCTGAAATGCCGTGCGACCAGAAGCGCCTAGCCATAATCTGTGCTGCAAAAACTCAGCCCGCTGTGTGGCTGGGGGGAGGGTGTCGTCCTGAAACCTCTGTGTGCAGGTGCCCCTATACCATCTTCAGGCGTAATTGAATTGAATGGCACCAGCAGGTATCTTCACCAAAAAAGATGGGCATCCCATTGCTCCAGCTGAAGAACAATCATCTTCTCTATTAATTTTAAGTCTAAGGCATGCTGCGGAGCCTTTCTGATCCGATCTCGGAGGGGCAAGTTAACTGCAGGCTAGCCAGAGTCTGTGACAGTGCCTTCAATACTGAATCCTGTGCTTTGACTGTTCCCCTCTACTGAAAGTTAACTGGAAAGGACATCAAGAATCTGCCTTAACATTTTGATTTTCCTGAAATGAAGGTTGGTAGTACTAAGGGCGGGAAGAGCCCTCGGTTTTTCCCAACCCTGGCACTCACTTTCTCCGTGGTTTTGGGCAAAGCATTTAACCTGTCTGTGCTTTCAAGCTTTTTTCCTATTTAAAATAAAGATGATAACACGCAACCTTGAGAAAAACCATTGAGAGCCTTGTAGGAAGGGCGTTGCCACCGTGCCGCCAAGTTCTGTAGTTGTTAGGAGAACGGATGTTTAACTTTACAATTTAAAACAAAACAAAACCCTCTGAGTAAAGCATTGCATGTAGCTGCTGGGGTTTAGGCATTCAAAATGTTGCAAGTCCCTGAAGACACTCCCTAGCTCATTGCTTCATCGGAGGGATGAAACTAGTCTGTTTTGCAAAAGGAAATGTGGTAAGAGAGTAAATGCTCTGTGGTGCAGCTACACCTCCAGTGAACAAGCAACACAACCTAAGAACCTTCTTTATAGCAAACAAGGTGGTATGTAAAAGCCGAGTCAGAAAGGGTGGTTGCTGACATGAAGAAATAAAAGCTGCTGCTTTATCTTTCGGAACTGACAAGGGCCTTGGAAGTCTCTGCTACGAAAGCACTGTGCCCCGGGAGGAAGAGGATGAGGACTTCGGAGATGTCCCCGGTGACACGTAGCACCAGGAGGAGCCCTGTCAGACTGATGAAGAATCGTCAGAGATCGTCAGGTGGGAGAGAACTGAAATAATTCTGACCTGATGATGTAGGAAAGCTCTTGCCGTTCATGGACTGTCTGCAGTTGCTGCAGCTTCGGGGATCTCTTCGTTAACCTCTTAGACGTTCATAGGCAGGCTCAAAGGAACAGCTGCTGCCTCCTGGGATTTTGGCCCCTTGCTTTGCAGCTTCAAATTAAGCCGATAAAAGGGGACTGAGCAGAATCCAAACTGCACGTGCTCCCATCATAGCGAAATACAGAGAGAAATCCCCTGACAGATCCTGACAACGGGAGCCACAGCAGCGAGAAAGCAAACACACGCTGTCTGGGACTTCAGGGGTTTGGTATATTCCGCCAATTGAGATTTATCAGCCCTCTTTTCACTGTAATTCACAGGGACATGGGAATGTTTCAGTTACAGCAGCACTGCTGGGCGGTGAATGACCGGGTGGCTCCGGGAGCGGGCGCAGCTCCTGCTCGTAGCTGTGACTACGCAAGCGTGGGGTGAAGCAGCCTGCCTGTGCTCTGCCAGAGCCTGCAATTAAGCCTCTCCGACCGTTTAAATGATACCGAGGCACAGCTCCAGCAAGAGGTCTCTCCCTTTCGCTACCCTAATTTACACTTGTTGTTGATCACTTAATGTCCTCCATTCGAGCATTTCGCTCAGCCGAAGAAAGGTCAACAAGGGAGAGCAGAGTTCTTGGCTCGCACATCCGCGATGCCAGGCTCATCTCTACAGTGTCTGGCGAAGGATGTCGGTGTTAGCCGTGGCGTAGGTCAGTGTTTGTAAGCTGTCTGTGGCAGAGCCTCTTGTTTATGGAAGGATGTGGGCAGCAAGTGACAGAGAGGGACCCAGACTTCGTGTGTGACAGCCTTCACGAAGCGCACTGCAGAGCCCATGAAGATGACCGATTTCTTCCCAGGCTGATGCTGCTGGGGTACGGGCCAGGCTGCACATGAAGGGTTGCTGGGGTTTGGTTTGTTATTTTTAAGAGTCTAGTCAGCAGGAAAAAGGGCCAGAAATACATCTCGGCTGAGAAAAGCCTCCAAATTCCGTATCCAGTTGAAGCTGCAGAAAGAATGAAGTCTGGCAGAACGTAATTATCTAAATTGGAGTTCAGCCAGGCCCCTGAGGCTCACCCTCCTCCTGCTGTGAGAGTGCCATTGGGTATTTGATAGCTATATTGCGTCCAACCGCTCGGTTTTGTGTATCCCTTGAAAGGCCGGAGTCGCTGGAGCAGGAACCCCCCTCGGCTTCCTGCTGGACCTAGGACTATGCAGTAGCATCTACCAAGTCTTTACTAGCCACAGCTTGCAGCACCTGGATTTTCTTTGGCAACCCCTGTCCAGGTTCTGCCAGCTGAGAGCCGGCTTCCTCGCGCGTGGGATCCGGCAGGATCGCAGCCCAGAGGCAGTACGGGGGCTCCGCTCGCGGCTTTGTCTTTATTACTGCTACGGCAGGCGGCCGCATCTTTGATCCACTTCTCCCCCGCGCCCTCCCACGTTCAGCTGAACGCTCCCCCAGGAGCCTGCAGCAGGCAGGGAGCGCGAGATATGCAAGTTGTCCGTGCCTAAGGATTTTGCCGGTGCGGTTCCTCGAATCCTCTCGCTTTTGGCCGCGTCTAGACACGTCAGCGCAGCGCGGCGAGGTAGGGCAGCTTGCGTTTGCCAGCGCATGAAGAGGAGAGTCCCGGACTCGTTGCTGTGACTGCGTAACGAGCCCTGCCTTGTTCCGTCCTGGGGTGGATGGAAGCGGGGCTTCTCTGGCTGCCCCGTCATCGCGTGGGAGCGATGTCATCGCGGGCTCTGCCCAGCTCCCGTCGGCAAACGTGCTCCCGCCAGCTGGGCCGGCAAAGGGGCGATCGGCTGTCTGCGTGTCGCTGCTTTGTCCCGGCGGCCAGAACACAGCAGAAAAGTTCGTTCTTCTGATGCTTTGGTATAAACATTTCGTGCGACCCAGGAAGGTCCCAGTGGGGGCTGTGCCGTGCCCTCTGAACGCGGGCCACGTGAATGGAAGTGGTGTATTAATTATTATGAAACAGCTCTGAGAAACAAATGCAGGTTGCCATGGAAGCACCAGCAGCGACAATGTCACCTCATTTTTAAGATGCTTTCAATGTTCCAAACACAATTTCCCTTCTCTTTCGAAATAGACAACGGCAAAATATCCCGGTGGAGGGGAGATGGGGCTGCGTCCGCAGGCTGCGCGACACTTGACTGCCCTGTGTTACGGCTGAGAGCGCGACTTCACGCCCAAGCCCTGGGGAAGGGGCCGGGGGCTGCAGGTGGAGCAGGAGGCAAAGCGAAGCGCAGGCTGGAGACGCGGGGAGTAGGCTGCTCCTTCCCCATCCAGGGATATAAGGGCTGGGGACCCAGAGGGCAGCGAGTCTTGTGACCCCTGCTCCTTGGGAGGCTTGGGGTATGCCAGGAGAAGGGTTAAACATTAAAGAGGGTTAGAATAGGGACGCAGGAAGCTGTCTCTGAGGGTTTGAATGGAATAAATTGAGATCTTGTATGAGAGAGGAAATGAGGCGAGCGGTAATGTTGAGAATTGATAATGCTGATTTAATGAATGCAAAAATTCAAATTATTGGAGAGCAATGAAAAATACAATAGTAACTGCCTGGAAGCTGGGTTCTCTCTGCCCCTTTCAGTCATTTCTGCAAAGCAAAAAGGTGACCTTTTAACCCACTTTATTTTAATGAACCTTTTGTTGCCTGACTTGCCCCAGGAACTTGGAGTTTTAGTGCATGTAGCCAGTACCGGTGCATCTGAAGGAATAATCAGTTGTAGCCAAGTCTTGGCTTGTCTGCGCTCAGGTACTCCCATCTGCAGGCTACCAGCACACACCTGAAGGCACTGGTGTTTAACTGGTCCTGTGGTGCCGTCTGCCAGCCACGCCGCCCGGACCGACGGCAGGCGGCTTCTGCTGAGCGGTGGCTTGGTCTTTGCTGGCCGCAGCCGGGGGCGTTGCCTGGCCCACGGGTCCACGTGCGCTCGGGCAGCTACTGTGGCACCGCTGCTGGGCATCAGCTGGCGGAGGTACCGAGCCGCTGAGGCGTGATCACCTGCAAGCCAGCATCCTGCACGCTTGGGGGTCTTAAGAGCAGAGATGCAACATTTGTCCTATTCTGGCTGCGCTTGTCCTGGAACACGAACTATTTCTGCCTTCGGAGCTGTGCTTGTTTTGATCCTGCAGTTCACGTTTGTTCTCTTGCAATTGCCTAATTTCTTGATTCTGTGGCCCCTGCCTTATTTTTTTGGGTTCTCTTTGCTGTAGTACTATGCATGCTTAAAAACCTGCACTGTTAGCCACCTAGACAAGGGCCTTACGGATATTTCTGCAGTGCTCAGAGCATGAGTAGAAATAGATTTACTGGACCCATGCTGTTCAAAACCGGTTGGGAAAAAATAAAAAGTTAAAATTCCATAGACTCCTAAGACCCAGTGTCTCTGCTCTCTGAAACCTTCCAGTGCAAGGATTTCTGCTGCCTTAGAGGATCTTTATGAAGACCCCAATTGCTAACACTGAGGGCAGCAAGTTTAATCCAGGAAGGCTAGGATCGTGGTCGGGGAGCTGGGGCTCTGGCTCTGGGACAGTTCATGCTTGCCCGAAGGGGATTGTATCCCTGTGTTTTTCACCCAAACCTGCAGAGGGGCTACTCCACCATTCATGATTGGCCTTAAAATCTCTCTTGGACTAAACAGAAACACTGCAGCCCACCGTGTGTTTGAAAAATTCACACATACTCAAATAGAGGTACTAAAAAAATGCATTTTAGCTAAATAACTAATGACTTAGGCTGAGCTCAGCCTGAGTTTTGTGTCATTTGCTTCTGAGATGAGGAGGTTTTATTCTAGGCCAAAACAAAAATCAAAACAAAAAACCTTGCGATGTTTTTCAGTGACCTTGAATGACCACGTGCGGAAGGAAGACTGCAATATTCCAGCTGTTAAACCAAGCGATTGTGGATTTTGATTCTTTGCTGAAAGGCAGTGATATCTCCCCGCAGTAATAGCGTGAGCCAGAGCCAAGCCAGCGGGCAGCAGGCGGGCATAGATGAAAAGTAAGTACTCTCCTTAGATTCATTTTAATTCCCTCTGTATCTTATGATAACTGCTAAATCATCAGCACCGGGAATAGCGTTTGTGGTTATTAAAAGCATCCGTCAGTCCACTTAGCCACCGTAGCTGGTGCTAACCCCAATCTGTCTGGTTTATGCTCCTGCTGTGTTGACTCTGCACCTCTGCAGTGATAACAGGGGTGCTGATTTAAAGAGGAGGATGGCAGGTGGCGTTGGCTATGCCGGAAAGCAGAGGAAGACGCACAGAGACCTTGAAATTCGTAAAGGAAAAAAAGACGAGAAAATTGATTTCTCAAAGGTTTGGCCCCGCCAAGCCTCAGCCCCCATGCCAAAGAAAGCTGTGACACCGCTTGCTGGACTTGAGCTGCGAACGCGTCTCATCTGCATCAGCGGCTGGCCTGTTAGCAGGATGGCTTCAGGGAGCCCCTGGCACACAGGAGCACGTGGTAAGTGGGCTCCACAGCCGAGTCTCGCAGTGATCTTGGTTGTCTGGTCTCTGCCTGGCACATCCCATCAACTGCAGTGAGACTTAAAAGCTCCCAGCATCCCTTCACAAGCAATTCTAATGCTTTGGCAGCTGGGCTTGGAGACTCTGGGGTGAAAACCCTTCTCCTAGAGTGATGAAGATGGCAACCTCCTAATCCTAGAGAGCAAATGTCAGCCTGAAGCTCAGGAAAAGGAGAAAAAAACCCCCAAAGCATCAAAGGGGACACAGATGGTCAAAAATTGATGGAAAGCACAGCTCCTTGGCAGGGAGCCTGTGGGCATTAATATGAAAGCAATTGTTCTACAGATGCCCAGTTCTTCTGATAAACCAAGTTCTAGCAGCTGATGACAAGATGGGAGCCAGTTAACTAAACAGCAGGCAATACAGATTTTCCAGTACATTTCTGATGGATTTTTTAAAATAATAAGGTTTGTGGGTTTTGTGTTTGTTTTGGTTTGGTTTTTTGTCTTTTTAAAAAAGCCTCCTTTCATTTGAGTTTAAAAAAGGCTCCTGTATTTCCTATCCCTTCCGTCTCCAACCTTAATGTACAGCAGCTGCTGAGAAGTCCAGCTCAACGTCCAGATGCCGTACAAGTTTGCAGTGCCAGCAGTGAGCAGTTTTTAACAGCCTGAGTAGTCAATGCCTTTTCTGTCTGGTCCTCGGTCGCTGGCAGCGCCTGTGATGCTGTAATCAAGGCTGCTCGCAAAGCCAGGCTGGGCTCGGCGCACGGACGGCTGATCTGCATGGGAAGGCAGCTCCGGCACCGAGCTGCTGGCAGCGGGAGGTTTTGGGCTTGCTCTGACCCAGCCGTCCAGCACGCGGCAAGGAGAGCGCTGTGGCCTGAGAGAAAATGTCATGAAAGTCTCTACCTTGAACTCTTGCCATTGTTAATTAACCACATAATCTCTCTCTTATGCAGCACTCTTCAACAGTTCATTTGTCTTCTTCTCTTCATTTGGCAGATGGAGAAGCTAAAACACAGAGGACCAACGTTTTGGCCAATTGTCATCCATCGAGCCCATCTGCAGAAGCCAGAATAAACTGACGTTCCCCAAATGCCAGACCAGCGCGCTAACCACAAGGTAACACCTCTTCCATCCTGTTCTCTCTATAAAATTTGATAAAATTAGGCTTATTTCTCCCTTGGATTCCTCTTGAAGTGCTAGAGTGCTACACTCAACGGATTCCCAAATGATTCCCCAACCTACCGCAAAACTTGTGCCTCTCGCTCTGTGAAAGAGCACGTCACTTGATGTCCGATAGGAAACACAGCACTAGCAGAGCCACAGCGACTGGAGCGCAGGGTAGGGGGATTTGATGCTCCTTTGCCCAGAATGGGCAGCTGGGGCTGCAGCGGTTAGTCCCCGTGTCAGGCTTGCTGGTGCTGAGAGCATCCTTGGGGAGGAAGGTTTGTCCTCGCCACGGCAGCGCTCTAAATGCCTGCTTGCTCATACCAGACACAGACCAAACGTGGATTTCTCACCTGGCCAACGGTGGGCTGGAGTAGAAGCCAGACATCCCTTCTCATGCCCTGCACGACAGCTGAGGCTGTTTCTTCTAGCCTCCACCCACCTCCTGGAAACGCATTCCCGAAATGCAACGTGATGCAATAGGAGCCCAGCACTTCTCAGCGCAGCCCCTCTTCAGCAGCTGGAGAAAACCAACAGTGACAAAAGGTGCCCTTAAGGGTATTTGCTTCCCAGAGGAATGCACTTAGGGCTCTGCGAAGCGCACTGATGTTATTAAAAGGATGTGCGCGGGGGAGCGCTTGTCAGCCCTAAGTGAAATTGATAAAAGGATGTTTTATGCAACAGGCTGTATTTAAATCTAAGGGATAATTTAAGCTGCTTTGTGGGTAATAGCATCTCTTTGATTGAGAAGCCGTGTTTTAAATATGGAATTAGTGAGAGTGAGCGTGTTGGTGACCCTGTTTTCAGGGAAGACACTGTTATGCATGTTGCAGTGAGCAATGGGACTTGAGGCACAGTGGAGTGACTTTAACCCTTCAGTGGCTTTCATCGGATTAAGGACGAGCCCCTCTGCTCTTTTCTGGCATGTCAGAGGCCTGGGTTTGGTCCCTGACCACTGTGTGGTGACTGCGCTCATTTGGGAGCACCAGATTTGAGAGCAGACGTGCAAATGCCCAGCTGCAGGCTTTTAAAGGGCTGACAGCAGAGAGGCATCTACGCCAGCCCGGATCGGAAACCCTCTCCTGGTTAATTGCCTTCTGCCTGTGCAAGATCGGCCTCTGTTTCAGACAACTATCACATTCATTATCGTTCCCTTTCTGAGCTGTCATCCAGCGTTACTGTTCCCCACCACACACCACCCCCGATCCTGGCTGCTTGTCCGTGCTCCCTTGATGCAGTTTGGCATCTCTCTGGGCGAGAAAGCGCTATTGCTGCCACCTTACCCTATCCATCTCCCTTGCTTGTAGCGCCCTTCTGCCTCGGCGCTCAACACCATCAACTCGGTAATTAGCATTGCATTATAATTGAATTGTCAAAAGGAGCTTGCATCAGCGCCAAGCAAGCCGGCAGGGTTACTGCTGTCTCCTTTGGTTTTTTGTCATTTTTTTAACATCTTTTCTTCATCACTTTATCATTTATTAGTCATGATCGCATCTAAGGATTAGACTGGGAGCCTTTTGGGGCAGGCTCTGTGTCTCCATCCTCCTTCTGCAGCACGCCTGCAGTGCTGCAGGCAGCTGGAAACCTGTATCAAGGGCTGTGTTTGGTCCCGGCCCCATCACTGGCTTGCAGCCTCTCTCTCCCTTCCAGCGGTGTGCTAAACCTCCAAAGCGACTGAGGGGGATGTTTCCAGAGGAGCTTCAAGCGGCAGCAGATGTGCAGGGGGTGGTCCTGCCAGCCAGGTAGAACCAGCTGCTAAAACCAGAGCTGGGAGGTGCTGGTAAGCAGCTGAAGTGGCTGCTAAAGGGGCTTGAAGAAGCTCCTGCTGCCTGCTGGTGCCCCTCCTGGGAGCTGCCCCCATCCCGCTCGGCCCCGTCCCGCTCATCCTGGACTGTGCTTCTAGTCCAGCCTGCGTGCCCTGGTCCTGCTTTCAGCACTGGCTGTCAGCACACGCCGGGAGAGGGCTGGCTGCTGAGCACCCCTCCGCCTCTGCCGGGACACCTCTCCCGGCTCCTCCGGGCAGCACAGAGGTACGAGCCTCGGACGTAGCAGGGGGAAGAAGCCCAGAGCCTGGCACAGCTGCTTGCTGCAGTCAGATACAGAACAACTCTGCCACTGCAACTCATCCTCTGGGCCATGAATTTTGGGTTTCCCTTTTGGCAGCAGCATCAGAGAATTTGCAGATGAAAAGCTGCAGAGCAGAGGAGCGGGGCTGGAGCAGGACGAAACACCACGCTGCGGATTTGCCAGCCCCCACCGAACGCGCTCTCCTCTTGTCTCGCTGCCACTTCCTACGAGATTAATGCAGAGAGCACGCAGAATACGCCTTGGCAGAAATAAACACATTTTCTGTCCATCTGGGAATCCCAGCAATCTCTGTTGATGCTCCTGCTTGTAGCCAAGCCATGAGCTTTCAAAACACCATTGGGACCCATTTTACAGTAGCATTTCCAAATAAAGGCGGCAGTTCTTACACAGCAGTTTGCAGGGCTGAGAGAGGAAGCAAAGCCATGTGTTGTCTCGTTTGCAGGTGCTTTGACCTCTTTTTTCCTGAGACTGTTTTGCAGCAATACTTCCATTCTCCTCTCCCTTCACCTCCCCGCTCTGGGATGCTTTGAAATTCCCCAGGGAAATACTGTTGGTGTTCACCCGGAGCAGGACGGCAGGGTGTGGAGGAGAAGAGCCTGCATCAGGACCCACGAGCCAGAGAGATTCAGGCACCCGGCTGCAAAGAACGGCTCAGGCGGGGTTGCTTTACACACCGGCAAAGTTTTCCAGCAAAGCTGGGCTCTTCCAAAAGGATTAGGCTGACTTGCTAGCCGATTTACATGCTGACTGAGGGCGGATCTGTGGAAAGCAGCTGGGAAGGTAGAAACGCCCAAGGGGTAGAGCAAGAGACGTGATCCAGGAGATGCTTTCTGTGCTGGTGGCTGGCAGGCCGGGACAGGTCCCTTCAGCGCTCCTGTCTACACAAGCGGCTGTCGAATGGCCCCGGGAACCTGTGAGGAGGGGATGCAGTCGCTCCCCATGTGTAAGAGGCTGCAGAAGCATAGCTCCAAGAAACTCCTTGTACGCTGGGCATCAGCAGTGACCCCAGGGCTGCTCTGACGCGCGAGGGCCGTGCGACCCCTTCCCTCGCTGTCGATTGCTGCAACTTGAAGAAGTCCCCTTGCAGCTGGGGCTAACGCGGGGCCGTCAGAGCCCGCGGCACCCGTGGCCCGGCTCTGCACAGCCCTCGCTTTGCACACAGAGCAGCGATGCAGCAATCGGCGCAAGCAGCGTTACCGCAAAGACCGTGCGGACGGTTAATGAGCCAGGATGGCGGCACTGCATCTAGTCCTGCTTTCAAGCAGACGAGGTACTTTGCTGCTCTGTGGATACTGCATTCCCCTCCACACACATCAACTGTCCAGTGCCCCTACAAGCTTCTCGGCTGCTGTATTTCTTTCCTCATTAAAATTAAAACATGCAGGCCTATGTGTTTCAAAGGCCTTCCTGGTCTTGCATTCACCGAGCTACCTGTCCCTGCACTTCCATTCACCCAGCGAGGATTTGCTCAGGAGCAGGGGCCTCTGTTTTGCTGTTGACTGCAGGAAGAGTGAGCTGCTAAACGTCTGGAGGACAGGAGTGTGCTGAGAATAATCAATATTTCATGACACCTTCGCAGGCAGGCCGGCAGGCCAGGGGGGTTTATAGCCCAGAGGGAGATGCGCTGCCTGACCCGCGGCTCCCGGCAAGTGGAGATGCCACATTCGGAAACAACCAAGCGCCGTGGGACTTCGGCAAAAGGGAGCCAAGCGCTTCGGTTGCCTGCTGCACAGCCCTGGCTTCCTCTGGGAATGCTGAACGAACGGGAAGGGCGTTTTCCCCTGAGGCAGTGGGGCCTGCTTTGATTTCCATGCAGCACCAGTAAAAGGAGCTCCCTCCTCCGGCGTGGAAAGCCTGCCGGGCTCCCGCCAGCCGGCCCCGGCCCCGGCGTCCGCGGGGAAATCTCCCAGCGCGGCTGCACGGCTTTGGGGTTTCTCCGCTGTTCGGGGGCACCAGGGTATGGCTCGGGCTCGGCACTTTTGCCATTGTAGCTGCGGGGCAAATGCTCGTGTCCTGCTCCAGCTGAGGGACGGGTTCCCCAGGGCTTGTGCCTTGGCGACTCTAGCGTCTGACAAGAGGTGAATTCCCCCTCCTTCAGCGGGCGCGCGAACTGAGGAACTGAGTATCTTTGGGACCGCGCTGCTCTGCCAGGCAGGGGTGAAAGCGGCTGCGGGATCCAGGAGCTGCTGGGGCGGACGTGCTGGCGCAGACAGCGGCCACGTGCTTCTTCCTCGGAACAGCCCTGATCCCTGAGGATATGGCATCCCGCAGGTATTTTTTGGTATTCCTGAGCTTAGGTGCCCTGTTGCCTCTTTCACTGCAAGGACAGTCTGTCCGGTCGGCTCTGCTCTCTAACTAGAAGCAGCACCTGATGTAGCCACATATTTCAGGGCTGAAAGGTGGCCCGTGACCCCCCGCAGCCCAGGGCTGATGGCCAGAGAGAGCAGAGCCGGGCACAGCTCCCACACCACTTCTCTCCAGCTGGAGCCTCTCAGCCGGGCACGCAGCTCAGGACTTGCCACCAGCACCCTGCAGAATGCATTTCTGGCATTACGCTGCATCCCAATTTACATGTGATTAATTGAAACCTCTCGTTGCTATGGGACTGACATCTCCCTGCCTCACCTTGGCTTTCACCTTCTTTTCGTTTTGTTTTCCAGGTTAACTGCTCTTTGTCCTTTTATTTTCCTGCTCAGCTGTGGTGGAAAAGCCGGGACTGGGGAGCAGGGTGAGAAGGGGGAGCTGGAGCTTATAATAGGGAATAATGGACTTTTGTAAATACATGGACAGCTTTTGCATGCTGTACAGCAGAAATAATCTGCTTTTGGTGGATCAGGAACCACACAATCGGACTGAGGCTGCCGGAGGGGCTTCCCAGAAGGGAGGCAGCAGGAGGGATGTGGTGTGCTGGGCGGCGGGGACAGGGCCGGGGGGTGCGCGTCGGTCCAGCCCTGTTCTCACGTGCGCTGCGGCATCCCCGGGCATCCCAGTCGGGCAGCCTGAGCGTGCCGTCATGTGAAGAGCCAGCGTTTGGCACTAGCCAGTCTCAAATTAAAGCTGCGGATCAAACCCCGCGTTTGCTGTTGGGGTGGTCACGCACTTGTCGCATGATATTATTACTATCTGTCCTGGAAACAGCACCATAAATAGCAGCGGGGCTTAACACGTGCATCCACTGCCCCAGATCGCTTACGGTGGGCAGGTCCTCCCTTCCCCGCGGGAGAGGGTAGGGGGACCCCCCCGGGGACAGGCAGTCCCTGGGGGACCGGGGCTGGGGGCTCCAGGCCCTGTCCCGGGGCGGCGGGTCCCCCAGGGCTGCAGGGAGCCGGGGTTAACCCCGGGAGGGGACTCGCGCAGGGTGGCCGCTCTCTTAGCGCGGTGGCAGAGTTAAGGCTGCAGCGGGGACCAGCCCGGCTTCCTTGGGGGTTAGGAAAGCTGCCGTTGGTCTCGGTGCTGGAGGAGAGGCCCCAGAGCCTGGCTGCATCATTTGCCGCGGCAGAGGTTTGCTCAGGCCGGGCAGATCAGGGACCGCTCCTCTGTGCCCGAGTTGCTCATGAGAAACGTGATAATCCCTGCCCTGGGGAGATCGTTATTCTAACGCCTTCTGTCCTTGCTCAAGGACAGTTATCTTCCTTCTTTTAAGTTATTAACATGGAATTATCAACACCCGTATTCTGGTTTGTTGTACCTCCTAGCAGGGTTCAAAGCAGATAGATTTCCAAAGAAATGTAACTGATTCAGTACTAACGAGAGCAGAATGACATTCGGCATCAAGTCGGAGTATGAATCGGCGCTATCCGAGGCACGGGATGTAAGGACGGTGCAGGTACCAGCAGCCTTCGGAGGAGCGGTTCAGGGGCACAGGTAGATGTGGAGCTCTGCCCTATGGTCAGGAGACCGGCAGCCGCAGGAAAAGGAGGCTGGATTCAGAACAAACTGATTTATCGGATACCCCTGGCATGGAACAACCTGCAGCCCAGCGTGCGGCCAGTTTAGCGACTGAAAGGTCAGAGGGGAAGGCCGGGATTGCCACTCTGAATTCCTGAAGCCACAGGACTTAATTCTCCCTTTCAGCAAGGCATCCAGGCTTAGCTTAAGTTTTTCCACTGCTAGAGGTTCCAACCCAATTCTTGATAATTGCTCCAATGGACAATTATCCTCATTCTTAAAATAAAAAAACAAAACCAACAAAAAACTCCAGATCTATTCTGAGTCAAATTTATCCAGTGTCATCCTTCGGTAATTAGATACGACCTCTTTGTCTCCCAGGTTGAAGAACCTCTTTTGGTCCAGCTGCTGCTCCCCGTAACGCCGCGCTCCAGGTACAGAGGGGGTGGATTTGTTGTCGGCTGAGTCCGCGGTGCCGCCTCCCGGTGCTGACTCTGCTCGGAGGCGAGAGAAGAGAGTATCATCGTCATCGCCGCCGCGTGCCGCACCGCTCACACAGGGACCTCAAACCGCTTTGAAATGAGAAAATGATTTTGCTTTGCAACAGCAGAAAAAGAAAGAGAAGCCAGCAAAGGCCAAGGCTGTTTTCCAGAGAAGGATTTGGTGGCATTTTAGAGCACTCGGTGCCTGCCCTTCCCTTTGCGGTCAGCTGAGACCCGAGCACTTGGCCTTGGGAGGGCCAAGCTCATCAGCCACGTGAGCAGATTCCAGTATTACTATTAAAAGCCCCAAAACCCAGAGTCAGCTCCTCCCCTGAGTCTAAAGGTTAAAAAAAAACCAAAAACAAAACCAAGTCAGATTTCTCTGCTTGCTGTCTGGATTTTTGAACTTCTGTTCTTCATGTTTTCCACCACAAAAATCTAGAAACCTCATGTTTTAATGGAAGGGAAGACTTGTAATCTGATAACATAACCCTAGGGGCTGTGTGTAAAACAGCAAGGCTTGTAGGAACTGGCCACTCCAAAAGCTACAAAGCACATCCAGGGCAAAACCGGGAATAAAATGCGACCGCTGTTCTCTGGACGTACTCATCATGAAATGTTTATTTCTTTTTTTAATTTGCTGGCATCTTTCGACCTGCCACAGCCCTGCCTGCCCCTTCTTCATGGGAAGGGTGAAGGACGTTTTGTTGGGAAGGAAATCCCTAACGAAGTCTTCGTCCGGAGGGTTGAGTGCACCTCACCAAAGGCAACGTGCGGCGCGCGCGGGTCTGGCAGAGATGTCCCGGCTGCAAGGAACGGTCTCGGCACACAAAGAAAACAGCAGTCTGGACTGGAGGGTAAGGAGATTATAAGGATTAAACAAGATGCAGAGAGATGTTTACAATTATTATTAGCTTCAAAATCTGCCCAAGCAGAGCAGCGAGGCACTGCCCATCTGTTGTTTTACGTCTGCATGGCCCTGATGGTTTTGTTCCTGCCTGCACCTTACATTGGATGTTCTGCTACAGCCTGAACGTAAAGCAACACCCGCAACAGCAAAAACCGAGACCGACGGTGCGGTGCTGGAGGCGTGGAAGCTGGGGCTGGGTGGAAGCAGCTGGGGAAGAAGGGCCCTGCAAAAAAACCTGGAGAGAGAGAAATAGCATCTTAAATGCGGTGCTGTAACAGGAGAGAGGGCAGAGGCAGCACTGCTGGGCAGAGACGAAAGGCAACACAGAGTTTTCTTAAGGAAAAACTGAAAAATTGTTATAATTAAGAACATATTAAATTGAGCTGGGTGGTAATATTCCATGAGGCGGTCGTGGCTTTTCACACAGTTCAAATTAACTCCCTTGGCATTTGTGTTATAAATTCCCTTATCCACATCTGCTCTAACCTGACACAGAAATGTTGCTCAGGGCTGCCACACCAGCAAAGGACGCGAGACGAAGGGGATAGAGAATCTGCCAGCAGCTCGCTTTAGGGGATGGGAAGAGGATGAAACCTTTCTCAAAGGAAATACACAAAAATCAAGGGATGGATTTTGCAGGCTCTTTCCTAAGAAATCCTCATCTCAGCAACGGGGCTATTTTCTAGGGGAAGATTTGCCTCTGAAAGGGAAGAATGCTGGACGCAGTGCAGTCCTGGAGGGTTGTGTGGAGCGGGGTGTATGTGCAGAGGGGAACGTATCTAAACCATTCCCCAGACAGGAGTTCATCGCTGGTTTTCAGGTCATGATACTCAACCCTTCCAAAACACAGAACACATCCCCACGGGTGCAGGGTGCGTTCGCCTCCCTAAGGCCGGTGGCCACATCAGCAGGGTGCCAGGCCCTCCTGGTTAACCCCAGGAGGCAGGACCCAGCGAGAGCCAGCCTTTGCGGGAGCGGAGCACGGGCAGCCCGAAATGCCAGCAGTCGGGGACGGGCTTGCAAACATCCTTCATCGTTTGGGTCGAACGAGGTCCATTCTTCAGCTGGAAAGGATGGGGGACTTTCAGCGCCTCGATGTTTTTCTGGATGCTCTTGTTTTAGGCTGGGCAGTTCAAAGGGTTGTCTCGAAATGGAACTTTTTGTTCCTGGTGAATAATTTAAAAGGTTTAAAAAGCTTAAATAGCCCTAAGAAAAGACTGTTCTGAAATGACCGTTGTCTTTTTCTTTCTCCCAAAAGTCACTGAAAACCTGAGTGAACCTTGAATGCATTTGGGAACCGGTTTAATGTTTTGGCTCAGTCTGACCTGGAAGCCCGCTCCTGGCGCGTTCGTGGCCGCAGGCGTGACAGGCGGCAGCGAACAAGCCGTTCCAGTGACTGGAGCAAGATCACCTTGCAGGTAAGGGGCAGAGCTGCAGATATATCCCCCGCCCTCTATCCCCCCTCGCTGCCGAGCCCTTTCTGTCTTTAATCAGTCACAAAGGTTGTTTCTGTGGCAAGGCGATAATCAGCCTCGCTGCTGATTGCGGTGAGTTTTCACCACCTGGCAGGACCAGGGAAGAGAGATGCTTTCAGCCGCTGTAAATCAGCACAGCATTGCTTTCCCTCCCGGAGAACCACGCTGATTTATGCTGGCCTCACAGAGGTCCCCGGCAGACATGTGCCGGTGGATTAAAATCAGGCTGTCGGGTGCCCCCGTCCTGCTGATGGATGTGACCACCCAGAGGCAGGGACGTTTCGTTTGCGGCAGCTCGGGAGCCGTTGCACAGGGGGACGCAGCGGCTTTGCCGGGGCGGCAGTGCCTGGCAGAGGGGCAGGGTCGGGTGCGGCGGCAGCGCCGGGTGCCCGATTTTAATCCGCCGCCACGTGCCGGTGAGAACCCGAGTCACGTTGTGCAGCCTTTCGTCTCACAAAACTCTCGTGGGCTGAAGAGCAAGCACCCGGTGCTGGGAGGCCAGCCCGGGACGCTCGCCCCAGCGCAGGCAGGGTCCAGGGGAGCGCTGGGCTCTTTCGGTGGCGGAGGAACAGACAGAGCTGAACTGTAATCCCAGCAAGCAGAAGCCACGAGGGCATCAGGGAAGGAGGAGTAAACGCCCTCCCGGGATAAGAAGCAGGCAGCGTGGTTTAGATTCAATAGCGGGCACAAACGGGTCGTGACTGATGGGGGCTGTTTTCCAGGAAAGCCCCGCTGCGTCTTGTGTGCCGTCCCTTCGCCCCTCTCCCTCTGCAGACCCCGATCCGCCTGGCCTTGAAGAGGTCGGGGTATTGGATCAGGGCCTGCAAAACAGCAGTTTAAGGGATGAAATTGTCAGCACAGGGATGCAAGATCCTGGAGAGAGGATCCCAGTTTTAACTGAATTGAGGCTTGGTAGGAGCAAGTACCCCTTCCCGCTCAGGGTACAGAGAAGCGGAGCGAGTTACGCAGGAGTCTGAGGAAGGTTTAGGAAGGAGCATCTACTGAAGCTGTACGGGGCATCCTGATATTGCAAAGTACGTTTATTTTCTCAAATCAAGTTGAAAATTCACAGCAATTTCCCCCAAGTTATGGAAATAAGTACTCAGAACGGTTAGGCTCAGAACGTGCAGCTAGCCAGACTGAAAAGAACCGTTTAGCTAAGGTCAGCCCCAACTATTTATATGGGATGTACACGTGATAGAGTAAACCTTGTCCTGAAATACAACCTCCAGCCCCTCTCCCACATACTGACTGCACAAGATCCTGTTTTGATGCTGAATTGCTTTGAAGTCGTTCTGTCAAAAACTTTCTTGACATCAATATGCTCCAGAAAAATGTTTCAGTCTTGGTGAGACGGCGTTTCCCATTGGAAACCTCTTTAGTTTAAATATTTCCGTGGCTCTGCTGATGCTTCCTGGGTTCATGCCCTGCTTCCAGCATTGCTCTCTTCTGTGACCAGCATGTGACAAGGCTTAAATAAGTTATGATTTGTAACGTGCTTTGAGATCCTCTGATAAAAGATGCCCCAGAACACTATGCATTACAGTACCCTGCTTCCTCTCCCCATTTCTTCAGAACGCATTAAATGTGTGGGCACTCTAGTTATATTTCCTCTAACAGTTGATATTTTACCCAGATGTATTTTTATCTTTGCTGTATTATGTAACTAAGTTATGCTGGTGTCAACCTGAAAGCTCCAGCACTGTCAGTAAAACTAATCCAGTTTAACACAAGCCTAAGGTGAGGACTGAATTCCTTGTCATAAAAAGCAGAATTAACCCAAATAAGAGACTAAACTCCTCAAAGAGCGCCTGGTCCCACTGTCCTTACACTGGGAAAATTAATTAAAATCAACACAAGCTAACTTTTGCTCTCAGCTACATCGTTGGCATATGCCAGGAGAATTTGTACCCCGTGGCTTGGCCTCCTAAAAGCTTTGAACCCGGTGAAGCCACTGGAGAAGTTGCATGAGGAAGGACCCTTCCTCTCCACCTGCATTAAAGCTGAGCAATCTTTTTGGTGAATAATAAATTCACCATGAAATAAGGCATTTCCTGGGGAACTAAACGATTCATGAATTAGACGCTCATTTGGCAAATCGCTTTGGCCAAACAAGCCGCGAAGAACAGAAAGCGTGAGGAGGTGGTGGGAGGCTCCCGCCGCCCGCACAGAGCCGGGGTGCACCCCGCCGCTTTGGGCAATAAGCAAAACGTGGTGCAAGCTCGGCGCCTGGCCGGGGTGCAAAGTCAACAGGAGAAACCAGAGACCCCTCCGAGGAGCGTTCGTCTCCCCCGGGGTTTGGTTCACCCTCTGGAGATGACACTTTCTCCTTAACCACAGAGGGAGGGCAGATAACGAGCTCCAACCAGGCACCTAACGCCCAGGCAGCAAAAATGAGCCGAATCCTTCTGCGGTGGCTACAGACGCTGCTGCCGCTCGGTATTTTTTGAGCCAAAGTCTCCGAGCGCTTTACGCCAGCTCTGATCTTTGCAGCAGATCAACATCTGCAGGGGTCAGATGGGCTGCAGCTGGCGCTGGGAGCCGGGCAGCCCCTTCTGCCCGGCGTGCTGGTGGCTTATCCCAAATGCCGGCATGCCAAAGCGGCCTGCTGTGCCCAGCCAGGCTGTGGCTGGGGAGCAGCGTCCTTGCCCAGCTCCCAGTTGCCCTCCCTGGGGCTGTGCTCAATCCCCCGGCGCTCGAGCTGCCATCTGCGGAAAGCTGGGGCAGCTGGCACGGGGCTGTCCCCGGGGAGGCTGCGGCGTGCAGGAGCAGACGTGACCCCGGAGATGCGGCCACGTGGACGGGAAGGGACCGCTCCAGCCTCTCCCGAGATTGCTCTCAGCCATTATGGAGCTGGAAAGGGTGCCCAGGATATCTGCTCCCCCGGCCGCTGCCCGCCGGGGCAGGGTTGCTTCCCAGGGCAGGCTCGGCTCCCGCGGCTCAGCCCAGCAGCCAGGGCTGTGCTGTGCCACCCGAAGGAAGCAGGGGACGATGTGCTGGGCGTGCAAACGTATGTTTGCAGAGGGAAGACAAGCGAGTCTGCAGGGGAACAAACCACAAACACACACTGGGAACGAGCGCAGCTTCCAATTTCCCTGGACGACAGCAATGCTGATGTGGATTTTCCATCCCTCATCCCTCCCACTGTGCTCAGCTCCCCAGCTCGGCTTCCTCCCCGGTCACGGGAGCCGCTCGTCCCTCCGAAGACGGGGGACGCGTCCCAGTGACAGGGCGTACAAGGCACCCACTGCCCCCGCCAGCAGCAGAGCAGGGCGGGAGGCTGCTTTGCTCGTGAGCTCCTGCCTCATTTACAATTTGCTGCCAGGGCAAAGCATGAGAGCTCCTTCGGTGTCAGATTTTTGAAGGCTGGCGCTGGCCATAGAGAGCAGCTAGGCTGTGGGATTTCCTGTGCAGGACATTGTTCAGACCAAAAAGCGTGCAGAGCTCCAAAACAGAGTGAGATTTACTTCTTGGTACCCAAGAGTCTGCAGAGCTGGGCTAATTAACATATGAAATTTGGTCTTATGCTTTCAGGTTTAAGCCAGCCTCTAATTACTAGGGATTAGGAGATTTCCTGAACCATCCTCTGTAGCATCTGGCACTGAGCATCCCTGGAAGCAAGACGCTGCGCAGGTGGTGCGTGCCGGAGCCGCGCTGGCAGTCCCATCGCTGCAGCCTCCTCAAACGCCGCTCCGCTTTCCCTGCTGCATGCTCAGCTCACAGCCCCGGCCCATCAGCTGCAGCTGGTCGGGCACGCTGACGCGGCTGACAGGCCTTGATTGCAATTAAGTTGCTGCTACTCATTGCCCTGGGCCTGTTTTCCATCAGCATGGGCAGTTCAGCATGCACAGCCGTCAGCCTGATTTTATCGGTGATCCAGGCGAAAGCAGCCGGGCTATGGCGATGTGAGAATAGCTCGAGAGCATGATACAAAAGAGGTTGCAAAAAATAGAAAATTCAGGTCATGGTGGTTGAGGGGGGAGCATGTGAGGATCGTGCTAAGAGGGCATGGTAATTAGTGTGTTAATTTGGCATCACCGGGGGCGAGCCCACCCGCTGCCCCTCTGCGTTGGGGGGCTGCAAGGGAGGTGAGAGCAGCTGGGGCTTTGCTCTCTGTTTGTGCCCAGCTGCACGGAGCAGGGCGAGGAGCAGCATGAGCCAAGCCGGGGATCTGGGAGGGGGAGAGGGAATATCCCTCGCTCCGAGAGAGGGGGCTCTCGGTTCTGGCCTGGATGCAGCTCCAGGCTTCTTAAGGATGCTTAAAAACCTT
Organism: Platalea leucorodia; assembly: GCF_965183815.1. NCBI lineage: Eukaryota > Metazoa > Chordata > Aves > Pelecaniformes > Threskiornithidae > Platalea > Platalea leucorodia. Next base: position 9,171,142 of record NC_138840.1, read on the forward strand.
ACTTTTCGGTGGCAAAAACTTCAGGATAGAAACACAGCCCCATGCTGTGTCTAACAGCACCCCTTCGGCTGCTGTTAAAATGAGTGTTTCACGTCAGGCTTTGTTTCCCACCTCCAGCCTGGCGCTGCTTTCTGACCGGCGCTGATCCTGGGCGTCCTGGCGTCAAAGGCCTGCACGGTGATGCTGGAGCTGGTCCCATCGCCAACCCTTTGCAGCCTCCGGAGACACAGCACGACTGCGGTGACCGATCCCCCGTGACCGAGCGGAGTACGTACACTCGCTGCAACCAACAGCGGCTCCCGGCCGAATACCGGTGCAGCCAGATGCTTATTTCTGCAATATTTGATGCTATGCGTATTTATAACACCCTCTCTCCGTAGATCCCAAAGCATGTTAACTGACTCATTAACGACACGTTAATGACTGGTGATTCAAGTCCTAAGCACGCCTATAAATTAGAAGTTTTACTGACAGACTGAAGCGAGGGTCTGAGGTCCGGGTTGGTTACAGCTCAACCTCGTGGCGGCGGGGTGAGTTCGGGCGATTCCCGAGCCGGGGAGCTAACGGGGAGCGGCTCAGCCTTTTCTGCAGAGCCCCGAGACGCTGCACGGCCGTGGGAGGGAGTTTTGTCATCCTGCAGACAGGGTATGTCCCCCTTGCCAGCTACTCGCTTCATCAGGGCAGCTCACAACATTATGGCCAACAAACGTCAATGAGAGCACATTTGTAGTTGCTGGTGTTATTTTCTCCTTAATGAAATGTCAAAGGAAGGGAAAACAGCAGCAAATGTCAGCAATTGGTCTTTTATCACATAGATGGTTAGACACAGGCCTTCTCAGCAAAGATGCCAATTTATTAGGAGGCAAACGTCGGATGGATTTGACAGAGTGGAAGGAGCTCAGATTCCCATTAGTGATCACCTTTTAGCCAGCCCCAGATATGCTAATTTGCTATAAATATGAAGGCAGTGGAGTGAACGAGTAAAGCCTTGGGAGCGTGCGCCGGCCCTGGCCGGGGGGACGGCACGGCTTTGCTAGCTTGGTTAATCAAAGCGGGGAGCAAACGAACACCCCCCTCGCAGGAAAGCACGATGACTGCCACCGAACTGCGTCCGGGGCCACGTGCGCCTTGTAAAGGTTGCTCAAAGAAATCGGGGATGGCTCGCTCGGCCGTGGCCCCACCAGCTGGGAAAACACGTCAGCGTTACAAAAAAAGGCAGCAGTTTCACTGAAAAGCTGCCTTTATTTCATTGTGATTTGTGGATGCAAACACCGTGGCGGGGAGGAACAGTGGCGAGGATTTCCTTGTCTTTCCTGGACAGAAGGGATGATGCTGGATGTCAGGAACAGCGGAGAGGAGCAGCCCCGCTGCTGCAATACTGGAGACGCAAACTTGTGTGTTTTGGTGATGCTGCAGAGCTGAAAATAACCTTGAGAGTGTACGTGCGGAAAGAGCCGGCAGCTCGTCAGGAAAGACAACAATTAACGGGGAGATGGATGGGTGGTGATCGGCTGAGCACGGTGGGGCTGGGGAGGTCAGCCACGGGGTGCTCGCAGTAGCGAGAAAGCAAGAAGGTTCAGAAAAAATCGCTGCTGTGCCGTGCTCAGCACTCGGACATAAATAAATAGGTTTGACTTTGCTTGCCTGGCCTGCAGAACCTGCCTGCCCCTGGGCCGCCCAGCGCTAGCAGGTAGCTGGGTGCGGAGCTGCGGTTTTGGGCTGCCTGATGCTCTGCCTTCCTGCAGGCAGATGACACTAGTCGTTTTTTACCATTACAGGGATATTTTAAATTTATGACTTTCAGGGAGGCTGGCTTGGATGGCACAGCCATGTTCAAGACCTTGATTTGATGGCTCCTCTCTCCCGGGCTGCTGTCATGGTCCTTCGCTCTCCAACTTGAGCGGTGACACTTGAAGAAATACGTTCTGCTACTCCCCTGCGGCAACACCCGCCCGAGACAGCGCGGTCAGCAAAGCGAGGGGCAAGCATCGGCACCGGTGCTGGGATCCAGTGGGAAAACTCGGCAGGGGCAGGCAGCGCCGCAGCTGGGTCCCGCACCCTTCGCATAACAACCGGAGGAACAGGAACGCAGCCCCTGCGCCGTGACGGGAGCTACAAAGGTCAGCGCGGGAGTGGCTGTAGCAAGGGAGGACTGCCGCAGCAGGAACGCTGCGGATCTTTCCCCGTCGGGATCGTGGCCAGTAACTGCCCTGTGAAGTTGCCGTGGAGGAAATGATGGGAAGGAAGCAGCAGAGCAGCACGCAGGTGCAGAAGCCGCTGCCCGAGCGAACCGGAGCACGGTGTGATATATTTAGCCAGTGGTGGTGCAAAATACAGAAATAGGAAAATAAATCACGGATGTGTCCGATACCTGCCGGGTGGCTTTCTCGGGCTAGTTTGTCAATGAATTAATTGCAAAGGTGTCTGCCTTAACTCATCAGTTATTGGCAAGCGGGAAGCCCTCCGGTGAAATGCGGGCTGCTGGGTGGGAGCTAAGCTCCATCAACCATTTAGTGAAACATCTGAGCGTGTGCTTACAACCCTGGACTTCAGTTAGGTCTGAGCATGTGCTTGAGGTAAGTGCAGAGTTAAGTGAGTTGCTGCACAGAGATGGATCTATGTATATGCTTAAATTTGTTCCTGACACAGCGATTTTTCAGGTTTTTTGGTATTTGTGTGCTGCTGCCTTTAGAGAGCCGCTCCGATGCGGTTAGCCCTCGGGGGGAAGTTTCTTCTTTCAAGTTTTGGTCGCCATCCCCGGCTCTCCCCTGCTCAGATTCAAACCAGGCACTAAATGGAGACGTAGCAGTGCACCGTCCTATTTTAGGCTGGGCTTTTTGGCAGAGAGATCCTGCCTGACCCTTCCGCTCCCCGCTCGCGTCCTGCGGAGGGGAACCAGCCGCCGGTGGTCCGGCTCGGTGACTCCCGGGCTCCCAGCTACAAACGTGACCGGGGAATGGTAAAATTTCACTAAAAAGGGATTTTCAATTACACAAATGGTTCTGTGAATAATAGGCTTTGTAAGGCATTATTCTACAAATCCTAAATATGGGGTTTAACCTCCTCGCTATTATCCCTTTAATTTCGGAAAGCCTTTGAGGGCCTTAATCTTCCGTACAATTACGTTCAGGCTGAGGCACGCTGGCGGCCGCGGTGACACGGAGGGGCGGCACGTGCTCAGAGTAACCTTTAGCAAACACGGTGTTAAAATATCATATCCCATTTTCTCGTCCCGGCACGGGGGCAACCAAACACCTCTCAGGGGCAAACGCCGCGTTCTTTGGTGTCGCCGGAGCGTGCCGAAGCGGGGCCAGTTGGGTTGTGCTGCCGTGGCGCCCCGGGAAGGGTCTCCTGCCCCGAATCGGGGTGGGACCCCCCCGTGGGGAAGGTGGCCCCCCCCCCGTGGGGAAGGTGGGGCCCCCCGTGGAGCTGCTGTTTGCTGCCTCCCCCTCCTCCCGCAGGTGGCTCTGGGGACATCGGGGGTCCCCAGGTCTCCCGTGGGGAAGCTCTATGGGGCGCAGCAGCTCCCCCCATCTGGGGGGGCCCCCCCAGGTCGCTGCCGAGTCTCGGGGTCCCCGGCTCCCCCCCGGGACCCCCCGGCTCCCCCGTCCCTGCCGGGGGCTCCCCGCAGCCCGGGCGCAGGGCGCGGGGCACCGCGCCGCTCCGGGGACCCCCCGGGGGAGGGGGCGTGGTCCGCGCGGGGCGTGGCCGCGTGACGTCACGGCGCCGCGATTTGCATGCGGGCCCCGCCCCCGGACGCGGTCAGCGCTGGCGCCGCAGGAAAGTTTGCGGCGGGGCCGGGCGCGGGGCGCGGGGCGGGGGGCGGCGGCGGGATGGACGCGCTGAAGTCGGCGGGTCGAGCGCTGCTGCGGAGCCCCAGCGTCCACAAGCCCCCCTGGGCCGGCGGCCGACACAAGAGTGAGCCCCGCCGCCCCGCTTTCCCCGCAGCGCCTCTCCCCCCGCGCCCCCCTTCTTCCCTCCCGGCTTTAGCCCGCTTCTCGCCCCCCTGCACCCCCTTTTAACCGGGTTTAATCCTGTTCGCTCCCCCCCCCCCTTTCTGTGCCTCGCAGTATCCCCTTTCCGCGTTACTCCTCCCGCACCCCTTTTTTCACCCCCCTTTTTGCCCCCGCTTCCCCCCACGGCACCCGCCTTCCCCCTGCGCCCCTTCCCCGTGCAGCCGTGGCGGGGTGGGGGGCTGTCCCTGTCCCCCAGGCCAGGGCGAGGGACGGAGGAGCCCGGCGGGCGGTTTCTGGCCTCGTCCCACCGCTGGCTCCGTCACGCGATCACTGGCCCATGGGCGAGCAGCCACTTGGCCCCTGCCGCTGCGGCCGGGGAAGGGGGGACCGGCCCGGCTGACCCCTGCCCGGAGCCCCGAGCATCGCAGCGGGAGGGTGCCTTGCCCTGCCTGCACCCCTCGCCACCTGCAAGCGCGATCAAACTTCTTCATTTTACTAATCCGACGAGATTGACCTGGCACCGTGACGCCTTTTCGCCAGGATGAAGGGCCAACGGCTGCGGGACGCGAAGGGGCGGCTGGCTGGAGGGAGGGCGGCCTCGGGGGGCCGCATGGCGGGCGGGGGTGCCGCCCCAACGTGGCCTCGCGGGACGTGCCCGCAGGGACGGGCTCCCCGAGATGCGGCAGCCCTCGGGCTCGCCCCGAGCCTGCTGCGGAGTCGCCTTGCAAAGCAGCCCGGTGCCCTTGGCCGGGCGGGGGGCATCGCCGCTGCCCCGCGGGACGCGCGCGCCGTCGTTTGCGTGAGGCGGTGGCGAAGGGTGCAGCACAGGATGCGTGGCGGAGCGCGCGTCTGTCTGCGCTGCCTCCGCAGCTCCTTCCTTTCCGAGAGCACTTCGGTGGCTGCGCCCAAACCGCCCCTGTTTCCGTCCCAGGCCAGCGCAAGCTGTGGGTGCCCAGCGCCCCGCTGCAGCCGGCGTTGTGCCGGGCAGTGTGGGGTGCTCAGGGGGTCCCCGTCCTTGGTGAGGCCCCGAGCTGCCCTGCACGGGGTACGGGACCAGGGGCCACGTGCCGTGCCTGGCTAGCGAGGCAGGGAGCGTGGGGCAGGCAGCTGCCCGCCACCCCAGCGGGCTCGCCCGGCTTTGGCCACCAAGGGTGGGAGGACAGCGGCAGCACCCTTGGCTTTTGAGAACTCCAGACTTTTTGCTGGCACCCTCTGCTTCTAGCTGGGATGCGAGGTGAACGCAGTATCCCGCCTGTCCTTGGTTTTTCCTTTCCCTCTTCAGGGCTGGGGCCTGCTGCCGTGTGTCGGGCGCGGAGCCCCTGCCCTCCTGCAAACTCTCGCCTCCCCAGGGGACCGCTCCCACCCAGCTTCCGTCACTTCACCCTGAGCCGGTGCCGGGCCGGCCGGGGCGGTTCGCTGCTCGGCACCCACGCCCGGCGCTGGGAGTGGTGCCGGCGTTTATGGCTTATCTCCCGTCTCACCTTCGCCGGGAGGCTGAGTCTCGTCCCGTGGCCCTGCAGCCCTGCCCTCCCGGCGCTGCGGGTTTGCAGGGAGCTGCCGAGTTTGGCCCTGCTGCTTGGAGGCAGCCGAAGGAGGCTGAACACAAGGCAGCAAAGCCTTCAGGGACGTGTTTTGGCTGCAGCGAGCAGAGGCTCCGCTCCGGGAGCCCTATCGCTCCCCAGGGCCGTGGGCGCCGCGGGAGGCTGGGGTTTGTTGCCCCCTGCTGAAAGCAAGACCCTCCTTAAACACGAGAGCAGCAGATCCTGGGTTGCCAGCTCCGTGTTTGGAGGTTGGATCCTGTGGTGCAAAAATTTCAGGCTTAGAAATAACCCCCTGACTTCTAATGCGGTCCCAAGCTTATCTCTGTGTCTGGGACCCTGCTTCCCACCGCCTAGCCCGTAAGGGAGGAGGCTGGTGGCCTCCTTGGCGATCCCAGGGGAGAGCAGAGGCCTCTCCCCGGTGAAGCTCCACCTGCGCCATGGGCTCCTCCGGGCTGGGGGTGACCGATCTGGCGAGTCAGAGCGCATTACCTGGATCCCTGCGGCTGTGTGCGTGGGCTTCGCTAGCGGCAAATCCTCTCTTAGCCTCTGCGGGCAGGCGGTGGTTAGCGCAGGGTGAGGTTATTGCTGAGCGTGGGGCGGCACCGAGCCCTCCCCTGCGCCTGGCTGGGGCTGGTGCTCAGCATCCCCTTGGTTATGGTGTGGGCCTGGACGCTCACAATTAAACTGAGGAGCTGATGGATCTTAAAGGGTCGCTTCCATTTGCTGTGGCTTGTGGAAAAAATTGGGGGGGGGTTGTTCTTGTCTCTGCCCCGTCTCCTTCCCCCAGCACCTCACGAGAGCCGCGGCAGCACCGTGAGCTCCCAGCTGCTCGGGCACGGGGGTCCAGGCGGTAGCTAAACCACCACCCTGCTTGTACCTAAACCCTCCCTCGCGGCTTGACGGGTGTCCTTGTGCGTTTGGGAATCTAAGAGCCTCTGTCACCTCTCTAGAGCTCCCAGAGAACTGGACGGATACCCGTGAGACGCTGCTGGAGGGGATGCTCTTCAGCCTCAAGTACATGGGCATGACGCTGGTGGAGCAGCCCAAAGGCGAGGAGCTCTCTGCGGCTGCCGTCAAAAGGATCGTGGCTACCGTGAGTGTCCGTGCTGGAGCAGAGCCCTGTCTCCTGCTGCTCAAACGAGTCTGTCACCGGGGAGCTTCAAAAGCCGCAGGTCTGGAGGCAGAGCTGTCCGTCTGCAGGCTGGGGGCTGCCAGGATTGCAGGTCCGGCCCTTCCAGGGGCGAGCAGACGGTGGTGGTGCGGGCAGAAATGCAGACAGTGGCACCGGCAAGCCCTTGGGACCAGCCGCAGCCCGCGGATGGGGCAGGCTGCGGGGAGCTGCCTTACGTCTCTGAGGTCTGGCTCCCCTTGATAAGCTTTGGGTGACCCTGGGTGTGGAAGGAGCCTCTGATCTGGTGAAATCAGCCTTCTCTGGGGTCACCTCTCCTCTCGCAAGGCAGGGACAGCGTTTTGAGCGTGGCCAGCGCGTGAGCAATTGCTGGCATGCCGTTCTGGGTTTTCCTTCCCGGGATTTGGAGGGTTAAGAGGAGAAGGGAGCAGGACAGCTCGCTCCAGTTCCCGGCCAATGCAGCCACCGTCCAGCTGTAACCTCTGATGCCAGAGGGACCAATTTTCAGCCATCCTCTAACACCAAGCCTCCCTGGAGCCCCTGCTCACCAGGCTCCAAGTAAAATTAATGCTTTTAAGCCTTTATAAAACTGAATGAGGCAAAGACCCAATTGTACAGTTAACCATCATAAAACTCAATGGGGTGGCGAACTGCGCTGGGTAATGACGGATCCTTTCCTGGCATGTGCTGAGCTGGACGGGAGGAGAGCGCCCGCGTGAAACGGGAGCCGCTGGCAGAGCCCTTCGCGTCTGCTCTGATCGACCGAGGACGGAGCCTTTAAATAAAAGCCCGAGGGCTGAGGCCAGCCTCGGAAGGGCAGGACTGACCGCCGGCTGGCCTGGATGCGGCTCAAGTGAGGTCCCCAGGGAGCAGGGCTGAGGATCCAGGTCTGCAGTCTGCAAGTAGCTAGCTGTGGGGCTTTTGGTTTGGGGTTTTTCTTGGTTTTTTTTTGGAAAGAAGCTGGGCAGTGAGCTAATGTAACCTGAAGGCTGAAAGCATGAGACTAGTAAATAAGAGAAAGTGGCCCGTAAAAGTCTCGTTACTTTTTAAACCGGTGTTCTGACCTTGGTGTGGGGATGCTTTGCCACTCGAGCGGGGTTTGGCAGCACAGCTCAAAGCCGGCTGCTTGGGAGCCCGCGTCCTGCAGGACCGTCCTCCTCCCTTGTTCGTGCCGGTGTTCCCTCGGCTCCGGAGCTGGCCCTAAGACGGAGCTCCCCGGGGTGTCGCAAAGCGCTCGCGCGGCTCGGCCAGAGCAGCAGCTGCTTCGTGCCGATGGCCGCGGGCAGACCCTCGCGGAGGTGCTGGGCCTGTGCAGCCTGGGGTGGACGGTGTGTGTCCTCGTCTCGTTAATGCCAGCAAAAATCCCCGCTTCAGGGAAGGAAAAGTTTTAATGAGTGCCTTCTCACACCTGGTAGTAAATTCAGTCTCTAGTACTAACGAGTGCTATTAATATGCCTGTTAGGTGGTGCATACCTGGAGTCTCTGCTCTGCTCAGGTACCTTTGGATGTATCGGCGTTAAAGTCTGTAACTTTCCCCGCCTCTTTTCCTTCCAAAGGCGAAAGCGAGTGGAAAGAAACTGCAGAAGGTGACTCTGAAAGTCTCGCCCAGAGGGATCGTGTTAAACGACAGCGGAACGAACGAGCTGATCGAGAACGTCTCCATATACAGGTGGGTTACGGGATGCCCTTCAGCGGGTGCGTGCCCCAAGGCTCCTCGTCTGCTCCGGTCTGTGCCCACGCTGAGCTGGCTCCTCGGTGGCCTTCGCACCTTGATGGAAAGCAAAGGTGGGGGATGGAGGGTGGTTGCTAAATTTAAGGTAAATTTATGTCTGGTGCAATAAGTGTCCGGCCAGGGGTAAGGAAAGACGTGACGAGCCTGGAGGTGTCGTGTGTGTGGACTACAGACCCACAGCCAAGCGCTCCATGGCCACACGTGGCTTTACCGCCTGTTTTTGGCAATAGAAATGTCAAAGCACCCAGGGTGCTGGCAAGAGTCGAATTTGGAGGGTGGCCAGAGCATCTCTGAGCGGGCGAGGAGGCGAGCGCCGGAGCCGGGGTGCCCTCCCCTCGCTGGCTGCTCTGCACCTCTGGTACGTTTAAATAGCTCTGACAAAGAGCTGGGCTGGGACGGCCGTTGCGACCCAATGCCAGCGTGGGGAGGGCGAGGATGGGTTATCCCGTACCCGCTCCTCGGGCTTTGGCAAGTATTTCTTCCAAAGAGGCTGGAGGCAGGCGCAGGCCTGGCGGAGCAGAGCTCAGCTCGGATCTGGCCCTTCCCAACTCCTCCATCCCTTCTCCCTCTTCATCCCCCGCACTCTGCTTCTGTCCTTCGCCTGCTGCTCTGTCCCCCTTTGCTAGATGTGGGATGGGGCACACTCTCTAACCAGGCTACTAACCCGCTTGCTTTTCTCCAGTTCAAACTCAGCAGTCGTGTACAGCCGCTGGCGCTGAGCCCCCCGCTCAGATAAACCCGCTGCTAAAGAGCAGAGCTGGGCGAAAATCGGGATCGCTGCGCTGGTGTAAAAGCAGGCAGAGCCGCGGGGCCGGGGTTTTTAGACGCTGCCTTAAATTCTCCCCAGATGCTTTAACAGCCGTCGATAAAGCTGTTCCTCCCGGTGGGTGCTCATGCACGAGCATCCCCTCGATTCAGTCCACTGAAGTCAGCGCATCCGAAACAGGCTGTTGGCGTGGGGCCTGACGCTGCTCCCCGGAGGTGCTGGCACTGTGGGAGCGGGGCTCCCGGCGAAAGCCGGGGTCTGTGTGTGTGGGGGGGGGTCACCTCCCCGCTCTGCGAGCGGGCTCTGCCCGCGGCAGTCCCAGGGCTTTCCTCTAACGCCTCTACTCTTTTCTCTTTGGCTTTTCTATTCACCGGGATGATGCTGGCTCTGAGCTCTTGCCCCGGGCCATGTGCTGGGGCAGGACGGCGTGGCCGCAGCTGAAACGCAGCCACCGTCACCGGGTGTGCGCTGCCAGAGGCCTCGGTCGTAAAACTGGCTCGCTTCAGAGGCGGGTGCGAGTTATCCTTTCCCTGGAAATTAATGGCCATCGAATATCGGGCTGAGCGCTGGGGGTTGCTGGAAGGGCCACGTGCCTGTGCACGACCTTCCACGGCTTCGTTGCGATTATTAAAAGAGCGGCCACGCTGCTTTGGGAACAAACGGGAGGAAGGAGTGAGCTTCCAAGTGCCTCTTTAATCCAGAGCACGGCTCAGCTCTGGAAGACGAAATATAGGCCATCGAGCAGAGGCATCCTCACATGCAGCAACAAACTAATGCAGTGTAAATAAATTTTGAATGTGGCTTTTTAAGTCCCAGCATCTGCTGGGAACTGGGACCTTCCAGTCCCCTCCCCGCAAACTCTCGGGGGCAGCGAGAGCAGGAGCTGAATGGGCATCGTGAGGCCATGGGAAAACTTTTACTGAAGCGTCCCACTTTTTCCTTGGGTTTTCTCTTTCCTTACCACCTCTTTGCTCTGTTGTGTGCCCAGGGAAGAGGCTTTGCTCGCTGCTAGCACCTGCTGCTTTGCACTAAACCTCCGGGGCTGCTCCTGTGCTCGCTGGCCTCAGACGAGACGCTCAGTCCTGCAGCTCCTGGTGCAGATGGACCCGCGGGAGGCAGAGGTGGCCGATGCTGAGGGACCCGCTGCCCCGCAGAAGGGGGCTGAGCCCCCGGTCACAGCCTGATCTCCCCAGACAGGTCAGCCTGTCGCTCTTCCAGAGCCTTGTTCGGTGTTTTGGAGTGAGCTTTGCCCTGCCTGGGGGCCGAGAGAGACTCGGCCGTCCTGGGGATGCTCCACTGGGGTGGCCAAGCCTCCTTCCCCATGTCCCGTGTGCTCAGGGGTCTCGGAGCATCCCGTGCATCTGCTACTGCGGATCTCGGAGCCTGAATTTCAGCCATTCCAACAGCTTTTCTTGGGCACCCCTGCATCAATTTCTTGCCCTGGTTTGAGCCTCAAGATTAAATCGTAGGCTGAGAACAAGTCCTCCTCTCTCCTTGCAAGCTTATCCTCCAAGGAAAATCTTCCGGAGTCTCTCTTCTAAAGGCAGAGCATTTGTCAGGCGTAGTCCCAGGCTGGCACACTGCAGGGTCTCTGCCTTCTCTAACCTGTCCTTTCCCACAAGGCGAAACATTTTCTCTTCTCTCCTGCTTCTGCGTGTGATGGATGTGGTTCACGCTGTGGCTGCGGGAGTTGCTCTGGGCTTCTCTTACGCTCAAGCCAGCGGCGTCGACTCCTCCGCTTTGGGAAGGAGTTGCACTGAAGCCTGGTAACGCTCCCACGCTCCCTCTGCCTCCCCTGCTCGGCCCCGGAGCTGGAAGCCCTGGGGTAGGCGCTTGCGGGCAGGTCAGCGGCGGGCTTGGTTGATCTCCCTTGCACACAGTGCCCCGGACAAGACGTTTCGTTCTGTCTTTCAGGATATCCTACTGCACAGCAGACAAGATCCACGATAAAGTGTTTGCCTACATTGCCCAGAACCAGCTCAATGAGAACCTGGAGTGCCATGCCTTCCTCTGTACCAAACGGAAAATGGTCAGTCCAGAGGAAGAAATGGGGATGTGTAGGAGGAGGAAGCAGAGAGGGGCTGCGCCGGGGAGATAACAGCTCTGCCCCTAGTCAGAGCGAGGGCTCTGCCCCGGCGAACAGCCACGGGAGAGCACCCATCTCCCGCTGCCGTCACCGCCTGCCCATGGGCAGTTTAATCCCGGCGATGCTGCCCAGTGCCGGGCCATTGCTCTCGAGCGGGCGTAACTCCGGGCTGGATTCAGCCCGTCGTCTGGGCAGGTAAAGGCCTTTCTGCCCCAGGGTCTGGGGCGGGGGTGAGAGGACCTGGCCCTGCACCGGCACCTGGGACCCCCCTGCCGTGCTGCGGTCCCAGCTGCTGGGACTCTTCCCTGCTCAGCATCCGCTTCCCCGGGCTGCCGGAGCCGGTCCGAGCCCGGCGTGCCGAGAAGCTTTGGCAGGCGGGGAGGTCTCCGGGGAGGCTGGTAGCGAGGTGCCCGGGAGCAGCCTCGTTGATGGGAGGCATTTCGCCAGCGGTTCTGGGCTCGCCGCCCTGGATTACTTCCATTTCTTGCCATTGAAGCTCCTTGTCCGATTTTTAGCAGCTTCTTTGCAGACGGGGCCGTGTCCTCCCTGCGGGAGCAGCGCAGGAGACCCTGCTGCGTGCCGAGGATGGGGCTCGGAGCAGAGACCTGGGTATAGAAAACGGTGTCGGGCTCTTGCTTTGAACCCACTTGCGGGATTTTTTCCTGCTGATTCAGTGCATCAGGATGGGCAAGGACCCGGCACTGGTGAGCGGGCGAGGGAGAGAAGTGGATCGCTGGGCACCGGCTGCGAGTGGGGCAAGGAGAGCCCTGGGGGTCCCTCCAGTGGGGCCGGAGCTGGGGCTGAGCCCCCTCCCCGCAGCAGGAAGGGGCTGTAGGGGAGAGGAGGGGCAGGTCAGATCCCTCTGCCCCCAGAAACCTTCCCCTGTGCCTCTTGCGGGGCCCAAGCAGAGAACGGCATCTCCCGAATCCGCAGGGAAACCTGAGAGCCGTTCCCACCCGCTGCATCCCGGCGTGGCGATCCCTGGGTCCTGAGGAGCATCCCTGTGCCCGGAGCGCGGCCCCCGCAGCTCTGTTAATATTCTGCGCTTCTCCCGACTCGTTTGGGTTTTTTTTCCGGGGAGAGAATAATGGAAGCTACAAGTTGTCTCTCCTTTCTGCGGCGTGTGCTCCCATCCTTGCACGGCAAAGATAAGCCTCGCTCTGCAAATTAAAATTTAAATCTCTCCAGTGCTAAAAGAATTATCTCAGTGGTACATCAGCTCCAAATAAAGTTCTCCAAGGCCTTTTGTGGCAACAACTAGAAATATAATTTTTTTCCTTGTCTTTAAGACGCACAAACATCATGCTGGTAAGGTGATGCCCTGCTCCCAGACCAGGGACCATCCCTGCCCCAGGGCAGGGTCCCTGAACGTGCGCGCCGCTACCAGTCACAGGCATATAATTAGTCCTTATTTTTAGTTCATGGGTAATGCTCAATGGTAGCTGGGTCTATTAAACTTGATTCAGATGTGACAGCTTAAATTGTAAACAGCTGTGAGGAGTTTCATACTTAATTACCATATTTAAGTTTTTGCTATAAAGCGTTTGCACTTCCATCAAAGATGTAAATAGCTCCGACATTCAAATGAGCTCTCCTGCTTTGCAGGGCTTAATTGGCACCGATAGGTTTGCCGGGTCTCCTCGCCCCTCCCGCGCAGGAGCGCCTGGCTTTTGGGGGACGCCTCTGCTCCCTTCGCGCTCCCCCCGTCCTCCGAGCTGCCGGGGCTGCGGGATACGGACCCGCGTCTGGGTTTGTTGAGTTTGCAACTTCGTAAAACAAACTCGCGCCTCAAGGCTCCTGCAGCGTGCCAGCCTTGCAGAGTGTTACTCGTTATCTCCTTGCGCTTCAACTGCTCGTGAGCTCTGCCTTCTCCTAATGAAACTGGCATTTATGTCGCTATTTATACATCTCCAGCAACTTGGGCTATTTAAGAGTGTGGGGTTTTTTAATGCTGCTCAAGCTCCCGGCCTGGGGAGGAATGGAGGGAGTGAAGGGGAAGGTGTCCCTGCTCCTGCTGCGGCCCTGGCTGTTGCAAAACGACCCCACGCTCTTGGTCTAAGCCAGCGAGACCCCAGCGTCGCTCGGGGCGGCCGGGGGAAGACCCTGGGGTCTCTCTCGTCCTCCCTCTGAGATTGCTCCCCGTTGGAGAGAGCTGCAAATTCGTGGCGTTTTACCCTGTTGCTCTCGGAGCATCCTTGTGCGTGCCGTCGTGCGCGGTGCCGGGGAGGGATGGACCGCAGCTCTGCGCATCCCTCCCTGGCCCTGGTGCGGCCGACAGCGGCCCGGGCGCTGGTTCCCTTTGAGGTGTTGGTCGTTCTGGTGGGTGATGCTCTGCGGTGGGTGCGGCCCAGCCCTGGAGCGGGGAGCCACGTCCCTCGGGGAGCTGCCCGCCGAGCCCGGGGCCGTGCAGCACTCGCACTTGTTTGGATCACGCTTAGGGGTGGGGGGCAGGAAGAGCTGCGCGCGCCCCGCGGTCAGGAGCAGCTCTTCTCTCCCCATCCGTCAGCGCGATGGCTGCGACAGCCGCGTCCCTGCCTTCTCCGTCTTCCCATTACACCTAAAGATGTGTCCACAGCGAGCTGCATGTCCTACACGGAGCAAGTCTCTGCTTCCATCAATATTTGATCTCCCCTGCCCAGCCAGGCGGGGAGTGCGCAGAGCAGAGGACTGGTTGGATCCAGGTTAATGTGAATCTGCAAAGCAAAACCTCCAAATGATTTAAATCTACGTGAGGGCCCGTCGATTAACGTGCTGCCTCCCCGCTGTCTTTCCAGGCGCAAGCAGTCACCCTCACCGTAGCCCAGGCCTTCAAAATCGCATTTGAGTTCTGGCAAGCAGCTAAGGAAGGTGAGTTTTTTCCCCTCTTCCCACTCTTCACGTGAAAGTTCAAGGGATGACTTTGGGGTTTTTCCAGCTTTCAAGTGCCTTTTCCTCTTGCCTCCAAATTTCCAGGCTGCTGTCAAGGTTGGTCCGACCGCTGGTGTGATTTAAGGCATCTGCCTGGTTTCTCTCGGCAGCCTTGTAAATCCAGCCCGATTCTGGCTGTGCTCCTCTCTTGCAGGCGGGGTGTGAAGGACCTGGTGCTTCTCCGTGGTACCTCAGAGCCCTGCCGCTGTCAGGATTTTTGCTTTCACCTTCCACGAGATTATAAAATGCACCCAGAGCCTGGGCTGCTGTGGGCAGAGGAGACCTGGTGGCCGTCCTAGCTGTCCCCCGTCCCTTCTCCCTAAAAGCTCGCGGGGGAGCGCTCTGTGGGCAGTGACGGGGTCTCCTCCTTTTGCAGAGAAGGAGAAGCGAGAAAGGTCCATCTTGGAAGGAGAAGGGACGAGCAGCCCCAGCTCGGAAGCCCCCGTCCACCCCGATGCACGTAAGTCACCGACAGCAGAGCTTTGCTTCAGGGTGGGGAACGGGGAACAGCCTGAGGTCTGCGGGCTTTGCCCTGGACGGGGCAGGCTCCTGGGAGGGCTTTGAAGACCAGCGAGGAGCAAACACTTCTGTCGTAGTGGAGATGTTGCCCTCGGCAGAGCGCTTGGGACGCGGTGGCCGCCTGCCCAGCCCTTCCGTCTCCCCCTTAGGTATCTCGCGCAGCCCCTCGTACACAGCTGCTGCCACCCCAAATCTGTTTACTTCTGCCCCAGGCAAACTGGCCATAATGTCCTTATGAGCTTAGCATTGACCCCCACATCCCACGTTTGATTTTGGGTTTGTCTTGGACCCGAAACACTTGCCATCCCATCGGCTGAAGGAGATGGGCATCCAGGCACCACTCCGCCTCCGGCTCCCCTAAGGAAGGAGAGGTGCGTGAAAATAAAGCAATTCAACAGTAAACCCCCTCGTAATTCAGTGCCTGGCCGTGGGTCCTCTGCTGCCTCTGAAATGCAAGACGCGTAGCCAGGGAGAAGTGGGACAAGAGGCTAATCTCTCTTCCATGCTGGCCACAGAGATAAGAGGATTTGGCACGGAGGAAAATAGCATTAAACTGGGCTTCCTTCCAGGCTGGCACATCTCATTTCTTCATGCGAAGGCCCAGGACTGGAGGAATCTGTCACAAACGGTGGCACACCGGGATCAGCGAGGCTCGGGGCTGCCACGGGTGTAGGAATGGGCCCCGGCGTCTGCCTGGGGACGCGCCGCAGCTGGGACGCTTCTGCATCGCCCTTACTGCAGGGCGACGGGGAGGATCTGAGGGTTCCCTGAAACAACCCAGCCTGCGGTGCACCGGCAGCCCCCGAGCTACAAACTGCTTTTCACCCAGTGCACGATTTGCCCTCGGTCCTGTAAAATAACGATGCGTCTTTGCAAGATGCTGAATCGATGCCTTGGGCTGAGCTGCGGATATTGCTCGCAGTCTGTTCCTACCCTGGGCCGGGATGTCCCGGGGCTGGGATGTCCCGGGGCTGGGATGTCCTGGGGCTGGGATGTCCCGGGGCTGGGATGTCCCGGGGCTGGGATGTCCTGGGGCTGGGATGTCCCGGGGCTGGGATGTCCTGGGGCTGGGATGTCCCGGGGCTGGGATGGCTCAGCTTTGCCTGGGGCCGATCCTGGCTCACCCTGAACGTAAGTGGGCACCCAGGAGCTTCTGCTGACGGCTGCTGGAGGGATGAGCCGGGCAATCCTCGCCCACGTCCCTGTCGAGGGGGTCTTGGGTGCCCGATCTGAGCATCGCAAATTCTTCGGGCTGAAACCGCAGCGCCCACTGGGGTGAATGCAGCTCCTGCACGTTAAAACTCAGGGCCATCCTGAAGGAATTGGATGCAACCCTTTAATTCCCCTCTTGAGGGGAAGCAATTGCTGCAAAAAGGCTTGGTTTCGTGTCACCTCTGTTTTCCCCTCCCCTGCCTCATTCCCTCTCTGCTCTGTTCACAGCAGCAGCCACGGGGAACTTGCTGGATTTAGAAGATCCTGCCAAATCGCCCCTGAGCGGCAGCGCAAACTCCCCACGCTTAGATAACAGCATGTTTGGGCCCAGCTCCTCTGTCAATAACAACGTGGTGTGGGTAAGTGTGTGCCCGGGGCACCGCGGCCTCTGCCGAGCCGGCGGCAGGGAGCGATGCCAGCTCTCCTCCTGGGGCTTTCTCTTGGATAAACCCCCGGGAGCTCCGGGGTGGCTGGGCCGTTCAGGCAGCGTTTCAGAGATGCCCGAGCGAGCTGGGTTTCGGTATCCTACTCGAAATGATCGATTAGTGTTCGAGTACCTACTGCCCTTTTTAGGCTCTGTAAATAAATGAACAAGATTGCGAGGTGCTCTGAGAAACGCCACTGTCAGATAATTGAATATTACTTATTCTCGAGCAGCATTTCTCGGTGGTTTGTCACTTAATTGAGAGACCACCTAACTGCTCTGTTCAGGGGAAAAAATCATTATGTTGCTGGCTTTTGTTCACTGTTCACTAAAACCAGGTTATATTTATGTTCGTTATTACTCTTATTTCTTCCTCGTTCTTGTTTGCGGCTGTATCATCTGGCCTGTGTGAGCATGGATGGCTTCTCTAAAAGGTCCTCAGTCATCTGGCTTAATTGCGTTGTGGCCCACTAATAGAAAAATAACGACCCAGGCCCCGTGTCTGCGGGCGCACCCGCAGGGGAGCCTCCTCCGCGCCCAAGAGCTCCATCACCGACTGGGCTGGGGCTTCGAAGCCCCGCTTGACCTGGGACCTCGCCCCCGCCACGTGCCCTCTCTGCAAACACGCAGTCCGCTAAATTTTGGAGAATTGAATGACAAAGGCCTTTGCCTGGAGCCTGTTTCTTGAGTCTGCCAGGTCTGAGCCTGAGGCTTTTCGGGTTAAACCTGCAGATCAGCTCTAAGTCATACCAAATCCTGGAGGCTTACCAGCGGTCTCCGATCCCTCCCTTCTTGCAGAGTTTTCGTACTTTACATATTACATTAAGTCTGTAAGTACATCACAAGGTTTTGGGAATAGTCAAGTCTGTCCGTGGCAAAGCCCTCGCACATCTTCCTGCATGGGAAACCCTTCTCCCGCGAGCGGCCCCAGTGCTCTCCCTGGGAAACCTTCAGAGCAGAGACAAAGGATCCCAGAGTTGCCTGCGAGCAGCGCGGCTCCCTCCTGGGCGCCGGTGCAGAGTTGCTTTCTGGGTTCCCGATCCAGAAGAGCCCTGAGGGTGGCCCGGAGCATCTGTCCGAGCTCCGACCAAGTTCCCCCTCTTAGCAGGAACCCGCAGCGTGTGCCAGTCTCGTGGCAGGAGCTGGGAGAGCCGAGGGCTGCGGTTAACCCCAGAGAGGGATGTGGTGCAGCTGACGGGCCAGGTCCAGCCCACGCAGGCAGTGGGGCAGAATCAGCCTGGTTTGGAGACGGTGGGAAAGGGCCGGGCCCCCGCCCGGCCCTGGGCTGCGGGGGGAGCGCGGCGTCCCTGCCCCGAGCCCTGCATCTGCTCCGAGGACGGCCGGACCGCCCGGCGTGACGCCTCTTACCCTGGGGCTCCTACGGAGTGAGGTAAAACCTGCCCGAGGAGAGGAGTGTTGCTTTAGGCACTTGGAAGTCAATATATACATATATTTTTTTTGTCTGCCATGCTCAAGCGCAGAGCCAGATCTCTAAATACACTTTTGTGCATTCTCTTAGCAACTACTTCTCTCTCTTTTTATCTCTTTAACAAAGGAAATGGATGATGGTCTGGACGAGGCATTTTCAAGGTAATTCTAATAACTCCCTTTACCAGTTCGTGCCACCGGGGACCAGCCCGGGACACTTGACTAGTGACTGGCTTTTAATAATGCTCCTAATCTAATCAGCCGCCGTGATCTGACCTAGGCAGCTGCCCCATCAGTGCCTCAGCTGTTAATTGAAAGATAGGCTTTGAGGCTGGCTGATAAGCCAAATATTTTGACAACCTTTTAAGGATGGAGAGAGGCTGTATGTGATAGGGAATTTAATTCCCCAAGCAGTTGGTGTCCGCTCCTGCTTGCCAGGGTGGTTTGAGGCTGCCCGTTTCCAGCTCCCGTGCTATCTGCGGCAACGCTGGTCCCAGCTGCTGGCACGGGGGACTTTACCCTTCCTCGCCTCTCCGTGAGGTTTGGGCTAACCCTGGGATCTCGTTCCCATCTGTCCCCAAACCAGCAGCAGCTGCGGAGGGCGGCCTCCCTGCTCCTCCGGTCCCTGTTGCAGCGCGGTTGCGTCAGGGCGACTCTGAGGCACCGATTCTGAATTCGTGCACCTGAGCGCATTCAGAGTTTGTGGCTTCACGTGGCTTAGTTCGCACTCCAGTCCAAATTAAGAGCTTCCCTATACCTGCACGCCGAGCAATCCAGCAATGTGAAACAAATCCATTTTCTTTCAGGTGAGTTTTCCTGCCTGTCCTCGTGCGGGCAGGCCCCTGCGGGGTGACGGGGATGCTTTAGTGTTCGCGGGTCCCGTCCTCCAGGTCAGGGCACGAAGCCACCCGGCCACTGTTTGGGCAGCGTGAGCTGCGGAGGCCCCGGTTTGGGCCAAGAGCTGCCTTGGGTGCAGATGCTACGGGCAGCAGAGAGGTGCCGGGAGCCTTCCTCCGGCCGGGAGGTGCTGAAGGAGGGAGTCGGGCAGCAGCAGGGCTGAGCCCAGCACCGCCACCTCCCCGCGGGCCGCGCGCGTCCGCCGGGGTTTGCAGCAGCGCAGACCCTGCCTGCTCGGCCCTAAGGAAACAGCCTCCGAGCCGTGATCGGCGCTCAGCAATGATTTCCAGCTTTCGCTTCCACGGTAGCCCTGTCCCAAGTTGTGTTCGATAAAGGGGCTGCTTGAATTTATGTCTTAATGTCGTCTATTTTCCTCACCTCTCTTCCTTGCCCTACTTAATTAAGCAGATGTTGTTGGCTGCGGTCTTTTGTTTTGCATTGCTGGATGCCGAGTTGTCACATCACCCTTGGCCTTCCAGTGACTCAGTATTTGGACTGCTCATCCACCGAGGCAGATGCTTCTGACGGCGTTCCTGCCGCCACATCATCGCTGGTCATTTTTCTTTTTCATTACAAAACGTGCGTGTGGCCAGTTTAATCTGAGGCTTGTTTGACACCGTGCTTCCCCTGGATGAAACACCAAATATTTGAGTTAACCTTTGGGCCCTGGGAGAATTGATGCTGCAGTGTTACCTTTTCACAGAGGTATTTAAAAACACAACAACAAACTGGGGCTTGTTAGGTTTTGTGGAACATCTAGGATGGGCTCAGATGACGACCCGTTAGGGCTGATCCGAGTCCTGCTGCGTCTTAGCCCAGAGTTAAGTGCTCGGGCCAGGGCGTGCGGCGGGCAGAGCGGCGGCAGCGAGCTGCAGCACGGGCTGCGTGTGCAGACGCAGCGCCGTGAACATCGAGTCACTGCAGTGAGGCTGCTCCCGTGGTCGGTGCAGCCTTGCCGACGAGATGAGATCCCAGCTAAGGATGCACAGCTCGGGGGAGGAAAACGGCACCGTTCTGCCAGGCCATTAATACACGGGGTGTCCAGGCTGCAAATTCCCTGGATGCCTGTAGGGGAAATGTTAGGATAAACCAGCAGCAAAGCTGCAACAGACTTGAGAGAGCTGCACATGTTGTGTGCCAGCTCTCCCCTCACTGAATTATTCCATTCTGTTGGAGGATTTTGAAATGTGGACCTGCAGCTAGGGTTCGGCATTACGGATGCATCAAGCGTCCAGGCTATAAACGGCACGGATTTGTGTTCTTACTTTCTGCTTTTCTCCCCTCTTAGACTGGCTCAGTCGAGGACAAACCCTCACGTCCTCGACACAGGACTTACGGCTCAAGACATCCAGAGCGCAGAAACGCTCTCGCCTGCAGACTGGAACAAAATAGATTCCAACACAGGCGAGAAGGATGATCTGTTCATGTTTTGAGGTCGGATGCATCTAACAGCTGACGCAAGAAGAACCACTAAAGCCCGTGGACTGAATCACGCCGTTGCGGGTGCTGTACGCAAGGGACTCTCCTGAGGGCTCTTCACCAAGTCAGCTGATGTTACAGCACAGTTTAGACCAAAGCTTTAGAAATCTAATGCAGATTTTTGTACCTTGCTTTTATCTAAACCACGAGAT
Organism: Platalea leucorodia; assembly: GCF_965183815.1. NCBI lineage: Eukaryota > Metazoa > Chordata > Aves > Pelecaniformes > Threskiornithidae > Platalea > Platalea leucorodia. Next base: position 9,191,370 of record NC_138840.1, read on the forward strand.
GCTCTTCAACATATTTATTCATAGCCGTTACAGTTTACATATATTATCGGAAGGTGTGTAGAGCATCTACAGTGTTAGGTGGCAATATACCACGGAAGGACCTTCAGCAGTGCCTGTGCCTCTCTGAAAAAGACTATGCAACACCAAAGTCGCTCTGTATATACTTCTCTAGACAAAGGTCTGCAGATGCAAATGCGACTGCAAGCACAACTGTTACTGATCCACTGTTTCTTGAACAACACGTCACCTGCCTAGGCGGAGGGAGGAGATTTGCAGCAGCTGCTAACAGTGTTAAAATCAGAGGTAGCCGAGATCTCGCTTTCGTTGTGAGCGTCTGCGGCGCTCTCGCAGTTGTCGGTCACCCCTGCGCGTTCGGGCCGTTCCTTCGCCGGCTCCGTGTGGGAATTGACGCTTTTTTACCCAAAGACTCTATGAAGTTTTGCACTTTAAAACTTGAACTGAAAGCAATGGTCCGAATTGTCAAGGTAAGCAGTGCCTGTAACTTCTCTTCAGAAGCTATTTACCCAAAAAAACCCCTAACCTGGCAATGCTGCAGGTCCGTTTCAAAACTGACGGCTCACGCGCGCCGCTTCTGACGCGACTCGAACTACCAAGGCTCCGCTGCACCGGTGGCTTTAACAGCAAAACCACCGGGGAGCAGCAATTTGTTTGGCTAAAGCGTGTTGGAAGTTGCAGGTTGGGTGAAGCCAGCAGCACAACAGATCCGTGTTCTTAGCTCTGCTAAGTGGATTTGGCTGCGCGTGCCTTTTTACCGTCTCAAAACCATTCGGTTGTTGCTCACTCAATAGACTCAGAGCGGGATGAGGCGAGACCGATTCCTGGATGTTCAGTTAGCAGGAGGTGCCCCTTCCAGCGGGGCTCCGATCCTCTTCCCCCGACAGCCGCAGCTCCCGGGAGGCTCGGGAAGCTGTCTTCATCTGCTCCTGGGACCGAACATAAGTAATGGAGGTATAAAGCTTATGCTAATTAAAAGATTAAGTTTAATGATCCTAAATAGTCGCACTGACAGTTTGCAGTGTTTGTGGCCTTATGTGAAGTATACTAATCTGTTTTATAGATTTGTAACTTGGTTTTGAAACACTAATTCATTCCCCAGATAGCTCTTTATAACTCTCTTAAAACTGCTTGCAGGAAAAAAAAAAAAGAAAAACCTCTTTGTCAGCTGTAAGAATTTATTAGGAAACAGCTGAGTGACTCTAACTTAGATTTGATTTTTTTTTTCCCTAAGTGTTGTTGTGATAAGGTATCGAGGACTTGTGAAGCTGACTCATCATGTCTCTCAATAAAATGTGTGCTCTGTTTATCCTGCAAAATTGTGTTGAAGGCAATTTTACATCTTCCAACTACTGCGCCTATGACTTATTCGATCTTACGTGTAACGTCACTCTCGCCGTTGAAGGAATTCCTCAGTTTGTCCGTGCCGCAGAGGCAGGCGGCAGAGCCGCGAACCCGTTGCGCCGGCGAGGCCGGAGCTGGCAGAGCGCCGCTCTCCCGGGGCTGCAGGAGTGGCCCCCGAGCGCTGCGCTGGGCGTGGGTCCTTCTCCTTTCCTCGAGACTCGAGGAGCATATACGGAAATGCACAATACTATATATGTATGTATAGAGTTTTTTAAGAAATCCTTCTGCTGTAAAGAATATCTGTACTGAGGAAGATAAAAGTTGTACCATTTTTTGGAGTGTCTGTGCTGGGTGACTTTATTTTTACCGCGGTCCTTTTAACGTGTAGAAGCCTTTGTGTTTCTGGCTGGTTGAGTCCTCTGGCTCCCTTGACGCGTAGCAGTAAGCGACGGGAAGCGTCCACGGGAGGTCTGTGTCCGTTGGAAGCCTCCTCCCAGGGCTTTCAGGTGGGAGAGCGGCTGCCGTTAGACACCAGCCCGCGCCGCTCGGGAGGTGACCGCTGCAGCCTGCCTGGTAAATCCGTCCCTGCCTGAGCCCCCGCCGTGCCGGGTCGGCCTCCGGGTAAGGCTGGGACAGAGGACGGGAGAGGGAAGTCGGTGCTTCGGTCTCATCTGCAGGCAAACGTGGTGCTGGTAACATCAAACCCCCAAATTTTTAATTGATAGAGTTGCTGAGTTGCTGTGCAAAGCACTGCTCCCTTGGGGGGAGTTGAATTTGTACAGCTGCTGCCTAAATGAAGGCAGCCCGGAGAGCCCAGCGCCGCGCTGCGCGCTCGGCCTCCCCCGCCTTTGCCGGCCGCGAGCGGGCTCCCACGGCCACCGGCTGCTCCCGCTCCTCGGGGAGCGCGGGGGGCCCCTGGGGACGCAGCCGGGCAGCTGTAACCCGGAGCAGCCCCGCGCTGCCTTCGGGCCGTCGGAGCTGCGGGCAGAGCAAAGGGACTTTGCAGAGGTGCCTCTACCTGCAGCGTTAGGCTAACCAAACAAATTCAGTAAAAGTTCATTTTTCTGTTTAAATTGCCTGTTCCAGTGTGAGGAGAAGCCCCCGATGATGAGTACTCGAGGACTGGCAGTCTGCGTCTTCATGCGTAACCGATGGCGGTGCCGAGGGACAAATTGATCTTTCAGTTTTGATGTGACCTTTTTTTAAGTGCCGGTTAAGAAACTTCCAGCATCCATTTCCTTCCCCCCGCCGGCCGCGTGCTTGGGAGGGAGGACGGGGCTCAGCGTGGTGCGAGGCGGCCGCGCCACGAAACGGCAGCTGCCCGCGCGGGGCTGCGGCATCGGCCGGGGGCCGGGGGCTCTGCCGGCCCCAGCCCCGTGTCTCCCCGGGGGACGCAGAGAGGCTTTGCTGCCCGTTTTCCTCCCTTCTTCCCCAGCTGTGGCTGTGCTGTGAAATGCTGGTCCGTCACCCTGCGGTGGCACGGGGTGTACGTAGGAGGTAACGGCTCCATCCATCCTAGGGCCGGTAGCCAGCGTGGGCGAGGCAGCTAGCTCAGAGCCCATCTTCAATCTCCCTCCCCAAAGCACCTGCTAAAGAAATAAAACCTGCGGCTAGCGCAAACCGTGTACTTCAGAGCTCATTTCTTTTACTGCCGGCGCTGTAACTCGTTAAACTCATCTAATGCATCCCCCAAAACAACAAACCCGGCCTGTAGCTGCCTGCCGTCTCTTCTCTGTTCAGCGAGTGCTCTCGAGGGATGGGCAGCCGTCTTCCGTGCGTCGGGGCCGAATCCAGCAGCGCAGCAGGTACTGAGCTCGGACCTTCTCCCTCCTCGGAGCGCCGAGAGGCTTTGTAAATTCGTGCCAAGCCTGAGCGAGAGCTGTAGGGCTGTTGTTACCCAGATCATTCTTTTTTAAACTACAAATAAAGAGAGCAACATTTCATCTGAACACCTGAATGCTGTATTATGGGGTTTTATAGCCAGCCCCAGGGTGCCGGAGCTGTGGGCTGCTCTGCAAGGCTTTCTGTGCTCTGAAGCAAGGAGAAATAACCAACCTGGTGGAGAAGCACAAATGCGTTTTGGCTGGGAATGGAGGGGGGGTTGAGCACCGCTCTCCTCCACTCTTAGGTGTCGGCGTTGCGTGACGGCTGTCTGCAACAGCAGCAGCAATCTGCCAGACCCCGATGAGGTTCGTCCCTGCCGAAGCCAAGGGGAGCTGAACCAGAAAAAACGCCAGGCCAAGGCGATGTTTGCTGAAAGCCTCGCCGCCAGCCTCGCCGGGACCCGGGGCAGGGGCTTGCTCAAGAGCAGCTCGCCACGGGTCAGCAAACGGCGCTGAAAGGGTATTTTGCAAGCGTGTCTCTGCCTCTGCTTTTGAACTTCTTCCAGGGTTTGCAGCGCTTAATAGCAGGAGACGATATTGCAGCGGGAGACCGGAGCAGTGATACAGGGTTAGCAAATGGCTTTTGTCAAAGTTTCCATCGCAGGGAGCTGCGGAGCCGCATGCCAACGCGGCCGCTCTCGGTCCGCACGAACGACGAGGGGCGCGGGGTTATTCTGCCAAATCCCTCCGGTGTGTGAAAATATCTCCTTCCGAAAAAACTGTAATTTTAGTGCCAAAAATCCATAAACTTGTCAAAAGGTTGACTTTTTACGCCCCCCCCTTCAGAGGAAAGCCTGCTGACCGTCTGGTCCCGCTTCCCCTGGCACCCGGGGCTTTGATGCATCGGGTCGGTGGCAACCCGGGGCTGAGGGTGCCCGTGCTGTGCCCCTGCTCTGTTGCAGCATAAAATCCCCCGCAGCGGCTCCCTCTGCGGAGGCAGCAGAACCCCGTCGGACACCTGGAGCCGAGCAAGATGCAACCCGGGCTTCGGAGGACCCAGGAGCTTTCCCCGGCGGCGGCACGGAGGGGACCCGGGAGCCCCCACCAGCGGCCGCGTGCCATTACCGGGCGCAAAGGAGGAGCGAGCGAGCAGGGCCTCCGCTGCCAGCCCGCGGCTGGAAAGGCCTTTTAGCAGCAAGCCGGCATCTGACTGCGAGCAATTTATCAGGAGCGAGTGGATACTGCTTATGACAGAGGGAGTCTTAATATTGCATTACTTCATTTATTTAGCACCTCTCCTCTAATGCCCGGGGGAAGGATAATGGGAAGGAGCGTTGTGGGTTGCTGGGGGTTGGTTGTTATTTTTCTTCCCTGCGAAAAGCAAACATCTCCAGCTGGTTCTTGGCTCAGCAAAGAAATATTGGCTTTACAAAAAGAAGAGATGTCAAGTCATTAAATGCTGCAGGAAGAGGAAGGCTTCTGAGATGGGAGTGGAAACGGGGCCAGAGAGCCGGAGCCAGAAAGCAGATGTAGCAAGGGCCGGAAGATCGGAGCCGGTTGCGCAGTGAACGTGAAGGTTATTAGTGACCAAGTGCTGGTTAATTCACTGCCACCGGCCTCTCACGCTGGCCACGCGCTTCGTCCCTCCTCCGCTGGGCTCTGCTCTTCCTCACCAGCGATTGCTTCTCGCTCCCAGCTCCGCAGCAGCTCCCAGCGAGGCGGCTCTCGGCCGGCAGAGCCAAAGGAGCCTCTGCTCTGCCCGGAAAGTGGCTTAGCCTGCAGCCAGCCGCCTCCGAGCAGGGAGCCGGAGCCCAGGGCTCTGCATCCCCCCCGGCACCCGGCTGGCGCCGCTCACCTTTGGCAGCGCCGAGCATCTCCCAGGGCGTTAACCCGCCGGCAAGCTGCCGGCCTCGGCTGTGAGCGGAGATGTGTCTTTGCAATGGAGCGCTCGTTCCTTACTCCCGGGGGGGCTCTTTGGAAGCCGTCCGGCGTCGCGGGAGCTGGGTTGTGCCAGCAGACCCAGCGTGGGAGCTCCGGGGAAAGCGGTGCCGGCTGTGCTCGCAGGCAGGGACCCTGCCACCTTCCAGCCCTCCTCTTCGCTTTTCCTTCCAGGAGCCAGGCGTGGTTGTCACCAGCGTCGCTGCTCCCACGTCAGGGCCGCGGGGTCGCTCCTCTCCCTGCGAAAGCAAATATCGGGAGAGGCAGGTTGTGAAACATCAACCCAGTCAAGTTTTGGCTTTAAAATCCCTGCTGACTCCTGTGATTTATCACTCACCCAGCTGCTACTTGCAGCTTGGAAAAGATAAGCGAGGGGAAAAAAATATGGATTTTAAAAGCTTGGCTTTGAAGCCCACAGACTCAGGCCAAGACTCCCGTCCTGGCCGAGGTAACGGGAGGAACGATGTTAGTGGTCACGGCTGAAATAAAGCAGCCACCCACCTCAGGCTGCAGTACGAGAGGGTATTTCTGCTGCCTTCTCTTCCCGACACACGTCTTTTGAACCATGATGCGAGAAAACCAGTATTTAGATACCAAAACCCCTGCCGCCTTCCTTGTCCTTCCATTTATTCCCCAGGCACCTTGTTTGCCCCAGACTTTTGCCATCGCAGTTTCTGTTTCGGGCAAGCAGAAGCCAACACGCAGCGGGGCATCACCGAGCCGTCGTCTCTCCGGGCAGATGGGGCGATGCCCAGGGGATTCTTCTTCCCCCCCTTTCAAACCAGCCGCTCCGCAAACTCGGGTCCAGATCCCTCCCTTTCTGCCTCCGAGGGTTTTTTCCACCTTTCCAGCCATCGCCATCAGCGATTTCTTCCCCAGCAAAAAACTCCAGCCTCCATGGAGGAGGAAACCAGTCCCAGGGCTGAGTTTTCCGGACGCTCTCGCTGCAAACCACAGCAGCAGTTTCTGTCTCGGCTGTTAATCATCCCACGGATGGTAACACCACTCCCGGCAAAGCTTTTGCTTAGAAGCCTTGATGATGACCCTTTGCAGGGAGTTATTTGGCTTCTACCTTTGTGTTTCCATCCCCTGACCCAAATCTTGCCGTAACGGCCCCCAAACTCGCTGCTTGTCAGCTCTTGTTTCAGCTGCAGCCCTCCTCCCTTCGCCGCCTCGGCGGCCTGAATTTCAATGAGCCGCCCCAGCGCCAGGCCCGGCGCTTGGCTACTGCCTGTGCCGCACGCTCGTACGTATCAGCTCCAGGCCTAATTAATGTAATAAAATGTGTAAAAGTACTAAATCTCCTCAGACGTGGCAACTTTATCACGTCTCTATACTGTCACAGCACAAGTAAAACTGACAGTAAAGAATAAAACAGTTATGTCTCTGGCATTTTTTATTACTTTTAATATGCTACCTTTTTTTTGTTACTGGAAATTTAAATTATAATGGTATGCTTCACTTAAAAAAAAGAAAGTATCCATAGCAACAGGAACATCTAAATTATTACAGGCTGATCACTTCTCTCCTAGAGTCACATCACATCACACGCCTTTCAGAGACAGTCCCAGAGGTGCAGGATTTTAATAGAATTTTTTTTTTTACCTTTTTTGCAAATAAACAACTGTATACACAGCACTTTCTCCATCAATATGCTGCCTACGGAAAGATTAAACCTAATAACTGCCAGCATGCTTCATTACCCAGAGAGGGAGGGCTTCAGGCTCGCTCTCGCAGTCCTTACTTCGTACGAGTCCTCCTCCTCTGCGTCGGTGCCGCCCGGTTATCCCGCGTGGAACCGGAGCGTTTCCGCCGGGTTCGGCTGCTGTCAGCTCTGCCTGGAACCGGGGAGGCAGGAGGGGAAGGGGGAGACCGCTGAGCCGGCGGCAGCGGGAACCCGCCCGTCAGCCTGCGGGCTGGAGTCCGTCTTGTTTCTGTTTTAGTCTTTCCGAAGTCCCAGTTGTCACCCCCGGGAAACAACTTCAGCAGCTGCTCGACATTTAAAAGGCCATCGGTGCGAAAGTACCCGGATATTTTTCAGCCACCATCCCTGCATCTGAGCCTCCTCGGTGACTTTTGGTCCGACGCAGTTATAGCTTTCCACTCTTGAAAAATTCCTTCACCTTAATCGTGAAAAAAGCCCCACAGATACCCATGCAGAGCCGCCAAATGTAAGAAACAAACATGCTGCAAGAAATAGAGAGACATCTTTTTTTCTCCGATCTCAATTATAGGAATCATATGCGTCATCCAGATCAATAGGAGGTTGAAATTGCTCAGCCAGAAAGATTTTGTATCTAAAAAAGCAGCAGCTGATAGCTGTCCTCTAAGCTCATGTATTATTATGTTATAACTGAAATTATGGTAGTAAACCATGTTTACAGGCTCTCTTGGAAAGTTCAGGTTGAGAACAAAGGCTTAATAAATGTACGCAGTAACAAGATCTTAAACCAAGCCCGTATGTATCTGAGATCTTATCGTGTTCAGCAAGAGCAGAGCTTTGCTTTTTGTGTCCTCTGCTTCCCGCGGCCGGGTGCGACGTCCCCGGTCGCCACCTCCTGCCCCCCCCCAGGCGGCTGCAATTCAAGGCGACGTATTTACAGAGCAGAACATGCAAATTACAGTGGAATGGGGCAGCCTTTAAAAATATACAATATTACATATCATTTAACCTTGGCAGTGTAAGAGCTGACGTGCAGACGGGCGGCTGTGGGGCACTGAGGCCAGCCCAAAGCGAGAACGTTAGAACCCAGGGAAATGGAGCCCCTTGGCTGGTTCGGTGCGTTTGGGGGAGCTCCGCACCCGCGGGAAGAGCGGGGGCTCCGAGGAGAGAGCGCGCGGGTTCTGAACGCGGTCGTCATCGGGGCGACGCCAGGCAAACGCTACCGCAGGCACCGGGTGCAGCGTCTGTCGGCGGCTCTCGGATCAACTTGGTTTCATATGCGAGTTAAAAAAAGTCAGAGTGAGAGAAGGTGGGTGGTTAAAGAGGACTGAGAGTGATGCAAAAAATCTGTCGGACCTGCAGATCCGGCTCACATTTGACAATCACCCTCTTTACAGCTCTGTGAAATCACCTTTTAATAAAGAGCCTATAGCAGGTACCTATAATTTTGTGGTTGATGCATGAGCCGGAGGACAATCCAGTTCACTCTCACGTAGCTTTATTAAAGGCATGGGTCCGGCTGGAGTCAGAAATATTTGCTTTATGTCGAGCACACAAGATCATGCAGCAAGACCGGGCGCTGACCCGTGGCAGCAGGCAGCAAGCCAACGCTGCCGCTCCCCGGCCTCGCCCCCTCCCAGCTGCAGGGCATCGGGGCCAGCGGGAAGGTTGCCCTAATCCCTAGGTGGAGCCCTGTGACTCGCAGCTCCCCTGAACCCACCTCCTCGCCTCTCGCAGTCATTAAATAAATCCCAGAAGCCACGGCCCCAGGTACTCGGGAGCGTTTGTCACCCAGCGGTGTGTCCGTGGGCAGGGAGAGATGGGTCTGGGCTGCTTTACCGGGGATTTGCTGCTTGAATTGGGCCAGGCTTGGTCCTCAATGTTTACGTTTGGGGCTCTGATGCATCCAGAAGTGTTTGGGGCTGGGCAGTGGGTCAGAGCTAATCGGCAAAACGTGACTGTGGCTGAAAACAGTCGGTGCTGGGAGGGCAAAGCGTTGGCTTTTAAGGGTGACAGGAGGGTGGGCCTTGTTTTCTCCCGTTGGTTAAAGTGCTGGGATCCAGCGGATGGCTGCTGGTGTGTGACTCAAGGCTCAATTCCGGGGGAAGACTGGCAGAATCTGGGTTACTTGCTCCTTTGTGGTCTCCCGCTTACAGAGCGAGCTGACCTGACTCAGGTCTGTGGAATGGGGTGGGAGAATGGGAAAAGCTTCTGGTGAAGTTATTTAAGGGCTTCAGGCAGGTATGAGCATACGAGGCATTTTACAACCGTGACAGGAGAAACTTGGCTAGCGCTGGTTGTATTTCATAGGTGCTTCCCCCGGCCCTCGATGCTATGTGCCTTCCCAGTTCTGCTTTTTATGTCCTCAAAATGACAGCGTGGTCTCTCGAGGCCGGGGTAAGACAGAGCCAGCCCAGGCTGGAGCAGATCTTTTCGGTTACAAGTGCTCCCTCGTCTCGTTAACCAGATTGCATAAGGAGGTGCAATACTGCTGAGCTCAAAATTACATCTCTTTATTTGCTACCTGACGCAGCAGCAGCCGATGAGAGAGACAGCTGCAAACAAGTTTAAAAGTATTGCTTCCTCAGAGCAAAATTCAGGAGACGAGATGTTGGGGTTTCATCTGGCGAACCGAAAGCCCGCGGGGAGCTCCCGATGCCGCTGCCTGATGCCTGCAGCTGCCGCAGCCGCGCGATATCGGCTCCGGGCCGGCCCAGAGCACCGCAGCGCTTTTGAGGGCACCCACCCGTGCGCTTTGCAACGAGCTGTGATTTATGGGACGCCTGTGGAGCGGCTGGCCTCTGCGATAACGAAGGAGAGCCTGTGATGTGACTCCCCTGAGAGCGGGGAGCGGACCCTTCGACCCTGCAGGTCCTTTGTGTGTCCCCATGCCACCTCTGCGTCCCAGCTGACAATACGATCCCGCTTGTCATCCCCGCTCCGGTCCACGATCAGCTCTGATGGCTGCAAGCTGATCTCTCAATTTTCCTCAGCGGGAGCGCAGGTGTGGTCCTGCCCTTGCGTTGTCAACGCGTCCCCCCTTACGCTGCTCCTGCCAGCTTTAGTTAAATGTCATTGAATCAGTCTGTTCCGAGTGATTAACTCGCTCTCAAACCCTCGGTGTGAACCGAACGCTGAGTCAGGAGCGACGGGGATGGGAGAGGAGATTTGTGGCCCGAATCTGGGAAACGTTCAGTCTGGAGCACGGCGAGCCTCATCCCACCCTGCCTCTTGCTGTGGCTGCGCAGTTCGAAGCAGGGAGTGGTAAAGCCTCCTTTAAACGCTGGCTACCCCGAGGAGCTCAGGCTTTATCTGGTCTGGGACCTGCTAAGGCCATTTCGGGAAGGTGCTGCAGTGAGAACGTAATGCGGTTTCTGGCTGTGTGGTGCGAATAAGTGCAATAGGTTGTAAAGCCGGGGGAAGCCCTTATCAGCATCTAGTCTGGCTTTACACAGAAACACGTGGTTCGAGGATGTCACTCGGTAACATCTGTGCTGAACTCCAAGCTTCCACCTGAGTTACCAGAGCTCTTTAAAACCACACACAGTCTTCAAAACCTGTGTAAAAAAAAAAAAAAAAAAAAAAAGACAAGAATTTCCGATATCTTAAAGACCTTTCCAGCCCTGGTACAATACTGTATTCTCTCACCTCAAAAGTTTGATCCACCAGCTGCAGAAGTGCTTTCAAAGAAGGGGGAGAACCAGCGCGAGAGGAGAGCCCCTTCCCTGCGAAGCAGCGTTCTGCGGTCAACCATTTGATCGTCTGTCCCTGGATTTCTCCTCTTGTCTCCACGATGACTCGCGGCAACGGCTGTTGGAGGGCTGAAGTTCCTCCTCTTTTATCTCTCGGAGCTTCTGACGCCAGTGCTGGCAGGATTTCCTAGGCTGAAATGGAAAGAGCCCTGGGCAAGTTGGGGGAAAGGCTTTGGAAGCAGGCCATTAACAAAGCATTAAAGAGCGAGCTGAATTTGCCTTTGGCAAGCACACGCAGGCTTCCCTGGTTTTTGCCGGCCCTGATTTGGGACGCTGGCGGGTGCCGCGGCCCCTCCGATCCGGCGGGTGCGGGCTGTCGGGAGCGAGGGTCCCGGTGCTCCTCCGCCGGCCGCCCTCGAGGGCCATCGTGGACGCGGTGGCTTGTGTCAGAGTGACGGCTGGCAAAACCACCTGACAAAGGGAAGCAGACACAAAGCAACAACCTTCCAAGATCAGCGTAGGTGACATTGCTTTTCCCCTACCAATCAGCTAGAAAATGAGCAATTACCACCTCCCGACAGGGCTAGCTAACTCCTACAAAGGTACTGGAATGTACGTGGCCTCGGCACCGGCTGTGCCCATTAACTCTATATCCCATACAGCATTTGCCGTCCGTGGGCTTGCGCGCCAAGGAAGCTCAGCCTGCCCGGAGTGTCCTGGCTTCAAAGAGCCGCAAAACCTGGGAGAATATCGGCGCCGTGAAGGCTGCTGCCGTTGCAGCTCCCCAACAGAAACCCGTCAGCCAGGCCAGAGGACGCCGTGTCCCCACGGGTCACGCGTTTCGGGTCTCGACCAAGAGATCTTTGGGGTTTGTTTCCTTTCTGAAGCGGGACAGGAGGACACTGCCCCGAAATATTAATTTCCTTACCTCTCCCTTCCCCCACACTTCTGATACCTGGCAGGTATTTTTATAACCCCGTATCTGTTATTTTTTCCGGTTCTCATTTTCTATTTTACAGCCCGGCCACCTGGTCAGAGCCTTTTTCATCTGTATGCAGCGTGCACGGCTGGTGCAGCCCGTAGGAGACCTGTATTTAAAACTGTGTGCTAATACACAACAGCTTGAGGCACAGAAGCAGACGCTTTCTGCCGCCTCCCTTGGCGCTGCTGCCAGCCCGGGTGTCCCACCGCCGAGTGTCCCGGGCGAGGGAGAGGTTTGTCAGGGTCCTTGAAGAGGATCTGTTTGGGCTGGAGGAGGATCCAAGGAAGATTTGTCTTGTTCTCTTGTGTGGATGGGGCATTGCCCTGTGTGCAGGCTGAAGGTAGGAAAGGGAAAGACAAACGTCTCCTGAAATGTGATCGGATCCACGGGTCCAAGGAGGAGATTTGTCGTTCCATGGGCTCTCTGAGATAAGGGATGGACAACGATGGGACGGTGAGCGTGGGCTGGTACCACCCGGAGACATCACGTAAGGAAAAGCATTTTCCTGTTTCATAAGGCTTCAGCACCATAAAATCGTTTTTTATTTTGTACTGACCCAGGAAAAACTGAAAGGCGACGGAGGAGGAGATCTCTGAAGTCAGCGGCAACCTGGAGGATCAACCCCGCTCTCTCCCACCAGTACCCAGCGGGGTCCTTCCTACGGCCCAGGCTCTGCGGGCACACTGCCACCAGTAAAGCCCCGTAGTCGGGAAGCGGCTGATACTGGAAAAGGGAGCTCCTCTGTCGGTGGAGTGCAATTGCCTTTCCAGTGCCGATGCCGCGATGATGAGGCATCTACAGGCCGTGTCCGTGTCAGGGGATGCGTTCTGCTTGCATCTGCCAGGGCTCAGGCGGGACTGCTCTTCACCGACTCACACCGGCAAAGTGTCAGCAGCTTGGTGCAGACCTCCCCAGGCCCCCGTACAAACATAGTGCAGGCAGTGATTCATCTGGGTGATGTTAGGAGGGACCCGTTTCTCAGGTTGGGACGGATGAACTTCCCCCTGACGGCGATGCAGGAGTTACTCCGGGCTGCCCCGAGCCCTCTCCGCGTTTCGGCGCTTGCCAGGAAGCACGCGGCAGTGTGCAGCAGGGAGGAGGCAACCGGCGGAGCTGGATTTGGCCCGACGGGGGGATATCGGCACTCAGGGGAAAAGCCGATGTTTAAAAAAGAGCGACAATCCTGCCTTTCAGGGGGAAAAAAAATCACCTGCCCAATGGGACTGCGACACCAGCATGTCTGCAAAGTGCAGATTCTTCTTCTTTTATGGCTTTAGCTTATGACTTCCCATGATCGTTTAAAATCTTTACTCATATTCCTTGTCTGGATGCTAATGATCTGACACAGGAACTCCCACTCTGGAAACGTGAACTCCACAGCGTCTCTGTTTTTCTGTATTGGTTAATGTCTGGATAGGGAAAAGGGTAATTCTATAATTTGGCAAAGCAACGCATAGCAAAGCGCTTCAACTTTTACTCCTCTCCACAGGGAACAGAAATAGATTTAGCTGCTGAACATCTGCCCCATTAACCTTATCTTTTCTCTTCTTTTTTCCTACGCGCTGTTGACCTCTCTGAAAGAGGTTTAAATTCTGCTTACCTTTGAAAGTCCCTGGGAGGGACTTCACCTGCCAGGCACCAGGATCCATGCGAAACACGTGAGGCATTTATCCCGATCAATAACCTGGCAGCTTCAGATCCCTACAGAAAGCGGCTGGTAACATCTGAGTGGCGCCAATAAAATACTCTGGAACCTGTGTATTAATCTTAATATAATTGCCCAGAGGGCATCTACTGACCTCCTGTACCCTCCGCTGTAAGTTACTGCGCAGCTGACAAATGATTTTAACAGCGCCTTAGTGGTCACCTGAGGATGGCCAATATATAGCGCTATAAGCTGGAATTTTCATTGCAGCACATAGTTTAAATGACTTTTAACTCTTTGGAAGGGCTGCTTTTTTCCTGTAATGGAAATATTTACGTTATCGCATTCAAAAGCTCTAAGGTGTCTTTATTTCTCTTGGCCTGGCTCATAATGGCCTAGTTCAAAAGCATTAAAGTTTAAGGGAAATGAGCTTGGCACCACGGGAAGGAGGAAAATATTTTTTCCTCGGTGAGATGGATCTGTTTGCGTTGGGAAGGTGCTCGTTGGGAAACGGCGCAGGCGCCGCGTTTCCCGCGTGCAGGGGAGCGTCTCTGCAGCAGATTCGGGGGCTCTGCAGCACTTTGGTAGCGCAGGAAAATAACGGAGAGGGGCTGAAGGTTTGATCCAGTGGGATTATCAAGGATTTCCCAAACGGCGTCAGAAAGAATCCAACCTAAAGACAGCGATCTTGGGCAGTAACTGAGCCTATCTGTAGACAAATGGCCAGAGGACCTCCACGGCTGGTGGAGTTATCCTTCCCATTAAGCCTAATAACGCTAGTTATAACCTGGCCCAAAGGTTTCTTACACTGTTCTCTCTTGCTGAAAAAACAAGACTGCTTGTCCTGTAACAGCTATTTCAATAAGTTTCTTTGCAACCTCCAGAAACTGGTGGGTTTTAGTCTTTGACCTGCGGTCTCCTAAAAAAAAATGTCCTCTGTGTAGATTTCCATACGGTTTATATGAACTTGGGTTTTTTCAGTATTTTTTTATAGATTGCTACAGAGCCATGTATTAACCCCAAGGGCCTGCTACCCGCAAGTCGGAGATCACCGTCCTAAATTATTGGAGCACTTATCTATGAGCCCAGAAGAATTCACATACTAATCCTCGCCTAAAACTATCCCCTTTGGGCATGATCCTCTTCGGACTCAGCACCAGAGCTGAAAACTGCCGAAGCCCTGCTGAAATCGCGAACCCCGTGGCGGAGCCATCATCAGAAGTGACATTTCGGGCAGCAGGTCCGAAGCAGACGGTTGCTCGTGGGGCTGACAGAAACCATAAGAGCTCTGCGGCAGGTAATGAAAATGTATGACTGTGTTTCATCTTTGGCCAAAACACAGAGCAGAACCAAAAGACATTTTCTTTTTTTGCCTGGTCTGCGGACAATGAATAGGATGAACAGAAAGGCTTTTCCTCCCATGCTCCCACATGATGATTAATCTTCCCAGCATTTGAAGATGTTGGTCATTATTTCCTGCCTTGCCTTGAAATCTGCTCTTAAAAAGCAGCAGCAGCAGGATGTATTTATATGATGAAGGAAGATTTTTGTGAAATAAGCATTTGTTTCAGTGTTCTCGGAGCAAACCTAGCCCAGCCCTTCAAGGAGAGCAGAGACGATCGCATCTGGGGGAAAGCGAGACTGCTGCAGACATATGAGGACGCCTCTGGATTCGGGGCCGGCAACGGACTACGCAGATGGCTGTCAAATAAATGGAAATTCACCCTTTGGGAGATTATTTTCCTTTAATGACTAAACCAGGCTTTAGTGACTGCCCAGAAGCCCGGCGGTTTCCGAAGGCATCGTTCTGGCTGGCTCCTGCGCTGGAAAAGTCCGGCGTTTTGCCGGAGAGGCTCCCTGGGCACGGTTTGGAGCCGCGCTCGGTCCCCGCCGACTTAGGAGCCTGTCACCTCCTGGTTTCTTTCCAAATCGTTCAGATGGCTGCAGACCTGTTAGGAAACTTGGAATAGCCGGATTTTACCTGAAAAGGAGGGGAGCTCTTCCTGCTCCAAACAACTTCAGATAAAAAACCGCTATAAACCGAGGACAATTTGTCCCCTGGATGCTGCCAGGACCACCACGTTATACAAGCTGCTTTTTGGCTTGAGTCCAGATACTTTTTTGACCCAAACCAAATATTTACATTTGTTTTAAGATTGTTGGGTTTTCTTAATGCTTCTGTTTGTCGAAAACTGTTTTTGTTTCACTTTTCTTAGACAAAACTACTCACCAAGTTCATCACCAATCTGTCTGCAGCTCTGGTTCGCCTGAACTGCATTTTCTGACAAGTCAGCTCTTTTTCTGAGAATTATTCTTAGATGTTTTCCACTTGGGATCTTATTTCTGAGGCCATCTAAAATAGGATGTTGCTCCACATTCACAATGGCAAATTCATTGCATTCTTGTGGCCCTTATCTCACTTAAGTATGGGAAAATGGAATACAGTCATTCTGATGATGCGGATTTTAATGAAAAAAAAGCTTGTGCAGCCTGCCACATTAGTCACCTGGCGTTCCAAGAAAGTAATAAACTAGAACTGTTTCCCCTCTTTCCTCCATGCACCTTATGCCATGTTTCTGCCTTTGCACTATTTTTCATCTTGTTTTATATTTTCCCTGGCACAGAAGAGGTAAGATTGGTGAGACATAGAGCTTTACCATAATTAAGCAAGATTCCTCCTCTCGTGAAAGCTCATTTAAACCAGAATTGGGTAGGAGAGACATAGAACGGGTTGTTATCTCAGATGTGAATGGCTTTTTCCCTTTTTCTTAGAAAACTGATAAGCCTGGCTGAGGTGGCGGTAGGTTTTACGTTGTGCAAATGCCTCTCCCTCCTGCTAGCAGAGAGCTGCCATTTGAATTCTCAGCGAGGCTTCCGTGCATCCCTGAATGTGAGTCTTAATTCAGATAATTAATATCTTGTATGTATGACTGTGGAGTTAAAAGAAAAGCAGTCAAACCTGCAGATGAGTGCATGATGATGCGTCTCAATTCAGAGGTTTGGGGGCTGGATATGCTGTTTTCTGTGTTTTGAGTTTGGCTGTAGCTGGCACCAGCGTTTCCATAGCTTCACGGGCAGGGCGAGGTAGCTGCCGTCTCTGCACCAGCCATTCGCTCTTGACTGGTAAGGAGAGGAAGGGGCTTGGTAGCCCCTTGTTTTGCAGGTTTAGCACATGAAAGTCGTATGCCTGCACAGCACAAAGCAAATGAAATCAGGGCAAAATCCACTGCTAGTTTATCTGTGCGTGTTCCTCACAGCCTGCAAACCTCCTCCTTGGCAGCACAAGATGGTCAATAGATGTTGCTGGGATCATCTGGAGGAGGAGGAAGGCTGCTCCAAAGAGCCATGCCTTAAACATGTCTTTCTACACCTTTATCACCTACTTTGTGTTCGTTTTCTCGCACTAGGTACTCCAGGCTGTGGCTGGAGGGAACTTACTCTGTTGGCTGAAGTCATCTGGGCTGTACACCCACCCTGTCTAGGTGACATCGCCGTGGTTACATCATTATTTCAGTTTAGCCTTTCGGGTGTCTCATTAGAATACGTCCTACCAAAACAATCCCAGTAATCCATCCGCACGTGGTCTAATCTAACGAGCAATCATGCTTTTCGCTCTTTGTTCCTTAAGTAACACAGGGCAGCAGCACATTCTCCTAGGTTAAAAGCAAGCTACTACATACACTGTGAAACTGCAATCCACTTTCACCTAGCAGATAACGAAGTTCCTAATTATCTAGGCTTCTCAGGAGCCTCGTGTCCTCTGCTTGTATTTCTAAAACCTTAAAACAATCAATATCAGGCAGATTTCTTCTGTCCTGAGTCATTACAGGCCATCAGGGATTGTTTTGCTCATTCTCACTGCGTGTAGATGAGCCCTGCTTTCAGAAAGTTTAGGGCTGTTGTTTGCATAATGTGTCAGCCAGTTTAAATGTATGGATTTCCCCTTATCTGATCACAACCAGATAAAACGAGGGTAGCTGCAGTGGGCCCGACAGCCTACAGACATCTAAGCCTTTAAATAGACATTAGACCTTGCTGCTTGCAGGTGAGGAAAAGCAGCCGCGGGGCTGCACGGAGAGGGAAGATGCCTCAGAAGTTTTGTCCTCCCCGAAACGTTCCCGCTGCCTGCTGGGCCACGCGGGAGCAGGAGCCCGGCGTGGGACCCGCCAGCAGCCATCCCACGCAGCCTCAGCCCTCCCTTCCCAGCGGGGCCCTCCGCAGCTCCTAAGATCAGGCTTCGGAAAGCTGAGCAACAAATTAGGCTCCACGCCACGGTAAAGCGTCAGAAATCTTTTAACTACGCGCCGAAAGATGGCACCTTGCTCTGTCAACTGCCGTGCTTGTTCTTCTAGAGGTAAAGGATTCCTTCCTTATTAAAGCTGGCAATTTCACCAGGTTTTGTTGTCACTATCTACACTTTGTAGTAGCTACCAACAAAGTTTAGGTGTCTGGTTTACACGCTGAGGCCGCCCTCTTTGAAGGATGCATTGAAACGTACTATCCCTTTCCGCTTCAATGAAACAAGGCTGGGTTGCTGGGTTGGCGGCTTTTGTTTGGGTTGTTTTTTTGGTTTTTTGCAAAACTAACTATGTTCAGTCTGAAACTGTCTGGCAGCAATACAGAGCCTTTCCTCCATCTGCCTGCTCGAGCCTTTCATTGCCGTGATGCCTAAAAATCACAGGTTTGAGTGGTTCTGAGAGTGGGAGAGGGCTTTCTGGCGGAGAACTGGAGTGCTATTCCAGCGCGAGAGAGACGCCCCGGCCACTCCTGCAGCCAGAATGGCAGCGCTTCCTACAGCGGAGGCGAAAAAAATCAAGCCTACTTTAACAGATAGGCTGGCGGCTTGAGTATAATTATCTTGCCAAACTCTTTTGCCTCGAGTATTATCTATCACTCTGTAGTTTTCTTCCTCACAGAAAGGTAGATATTAAAGTCTGTTTTTCTTATGGCCATAAAAAAAGTAATTTTCTCAAAATTATTTCTTCCAGTCCTGCTAAAAACAAGAATCATAATGTAGCAGGACCCCCATCTTTCCAGTAATTATGCTCTGCCTCCTAACTCCTTCAACACCAATTTCTCAATTTATTTGGCTTGCGTCTGGAACTGCAGTCATATGCAGCGACTGGGCTCTCCGTCTTATTAGGATACAAACTAAATTGTTTTTAAAAATGTAATTAAACATTTACCTCGAAGACAATGCTTTGTCTTCTTTAAGAAGAATGATATCTTAATTTAACCTAATTTAGAAAACCTTTAACTTCTAAGCATTTACCTTCAAGACAATGTTATGCTAAACACAAAGCAAAACAAAAAGATTTCTTAATTTAACCTAATTAAAAGATAAGCCTTCAACTTTTCTATCACGGCTGGATAAACTGAAGAGCTAGGCATAGCGTTTCAGTCTGTTCAGCACTGCCTGTTTTATCATCCCTCTGGTTTGTTCTCAGCTGTTGATTTTATGATCCTACTTGATGCCCCCAAATCCTCTTAGAACGCAGAGCTCTCTAACCTTGTCGGTCCTGGGGCCGTCTATGAGAAGATGAAGGGACCACGACCGCAAGAGTGGAGGTTTTTCGTTTGCTGGTTTTTTCATTTGGTTTGGGGGTTTGTTTTGGTTTTGGTTTGTTGGTTTTTCATAAGGCTGAGACAAAAGGCAGCCTGCTGCTTCAGGTCTCCCCGGGGAAGAGGAGATCGGAGGGGGGTGAAGGATTTTTTCCCCGTAGCGCGAGGCAGAGGCAGGGTGCTGGGAGAAGGGACGACGCAGCGATGGCCTCTTGCTGGCGCTGGTCGCCGGGGGACCACTGATAAATGCACGAGGCCTGGGAAAAGCCCTCCCGACCGCATCGATGCTCCAAATAATGGAGCCAGCAGCTGGCTTTCGGGTTTCCCCGCCTTCTCCTGAGCTGCCCTGTGAAGGTGTGCAAAGCAGGAAAACCAAATCCTCTGCAAGGAGCTCCCCTGGGCTCCGAGGAGCTTGTGGAGCATCCGCCGCGCTCAGCGAGGCTCCGGCGCGACCTGCCAAAACGGAGCAGCCAAATCTACGCCCCTCTCCCTCGCGGGGCAGCTACCGGGCAGGGAAGGGAGAGCGGCCGTGCAGAGCGCTCCTCGAGCCGCTGCTCCGGAGGAAACCCTGCGAGAGATGGTGCCCGCATCCCCCCCTTGCGCAGGCTGAGCTGGTCTTGCCTGCAAACCGCGGGGCACGGTTCAAAGGACACCTTTCAAAACCAAATAACCAAGATGCAGATTTGCCTCTGAGGGTGGTTGTGTTCAAGGTCCACTGGGCAGCCACTAGACAGCTAAAAGCACAAGGCTTACTTTTTAGTTTGATTTTGACTATCTAAAAACCGGCAGCCGTTGTGGAGGTAGGGTAAGGCAGGAGATCACTGGCCTCGGGCACAGCCGGGCCGATAGCGGCTCCTGAATCCCGCTGCTAGAGCTGCTCTGCTGCCCGCTTCGTACCACTTACAGCACTTTTCATAGGAAAATGACAACGTCACTGGTTCTCAGGTGAACAGGTCAAACTGCGGGGCCCCGCAACGTGCTCCAGCTGCACCCCGCAATCAGAGCAGGCGTTTCTTTCCTGCGGCGTGAGTTATTTACGAAGGAGCACACCGAGCGCGGGAAGACGCAAACAGCAGATGATTTCTTTCCTCGCAGCTCCGGCTCCTTTCCAGCCTACAAAATGTTCTCTTTTAGCTCGTCCGAGCTTAGTCACAGCACTGCTTGGGTGGCTGCAGCTTACCCTTCCCTGCAAGCCTCCTCCCGCTCGCAGCACCCAAACCCTCCTCTGCTGACCTCCACCCCGCCAGCGCCCTTTCCCAGCCGTTTTGGGTGGCGGCCTCGTTTCTCTTTCGTTGCTAATTCTGAACAGGATTTTGGTTTTTTTCTCTTTTTTTTATGAGCAGAAACACCGCGGTTCACCAGCTGCACCTCCGGTATAGCGTTACCTTGCAGGGTGACTGTGAGAATTGGTTGGTTTTTGTACGGTACCTTGAAGGTTAAAGCGTGCGATGAGGGTTTAAGTATTTGGGATTCAGGTGTGCTTCGTGGCAGCTGACTTTGGGCTCACAGAAATCAGGAAGGGCGGTTTTGTGGGCAGAAAGGCGGTTCCCAAACCACCTCCAGCCCCTCTCTGAGGCTCCTGGTCAGGGGCGAGCTGCCATGCCAGGCCCTTGGGACAAGGGATTTGACCCTCTGGCCCACTCCAGCCCGCAGGCTATGCGGGCTGCGCGGGCAAATCCCCCCTCAGGAGCCCTCACAGGGGAGGAGGCGAGGGGGAGGCGACGCCACCCCCGTCCCGCACCGGCCGAGTCCCCACGGCTCCCTGCGCCCGCCCCGCTCCCTCAGCCCCTATTTAAAGCCGCTGGGCCGCCGTCCGCCAATCGCAGCGGGGATGGGGCATCGCCCGCAGCCAATGGAAGGCTTGGCTGGAGGAAAGGGGCGGGGTGAAGCGCTCCTCCAGCTCGAGCCGGGCAACTGTGGTAAACAAGCGGGCGGGTCTGCCGGCTTTCCTGACGTTTGGAAGAGCCAACGGGCGAGGCCAGGCTCCACGGTCCAGCCAATAGCGAGCGAGGGCGGAGCGCGGCCCGGGGGGCAAGCGTCAGGGCGGGCAGGAGCTGCTCTGCTGATTGGCTCGCGGCGCCCCCGCCCCCTCCCCCGAGTGACCGTTGGCGGCGCGGGGGCGGGGCGAGGGGCGGGGCGGGGGCGGGGCCGCCGGCGCTGTCGCAGTGAGCGGCGGTGGAGGCGGGCGGTGCGGGCGGGCTGCCTGTGCGGGCAGCGGGCAGCGCAGCCCGGCGGGTCCCCTTCGGCGGGGGGAGAGGCGGGGCCCGGAGGAGGTGGTGAAAAGCAGAGGCCTCTAAGTAGCTCGATGCAGTTAGGTGCTTCCCTCCTGGGCGCTTGGATAGGCAGGAGAGAGGAGCGGAGAGCCCGGCAGGCGGCCCGCGCTGCCTCCTCCTCATTTACCGGGCACCCGTGAGCGCTGACAGCGGCGAGGGGTTCTCGCTTTCGAGATGCGCGGGCAGGACTGAGAAGATTTTTCACTCCCCGTAGGACGCAGAGTGGCTTGGATCTGTCAGAGGGGTGAGTAAAGAGGGCCGGGGGTAGGGAAGCGTCCGCCGGGCGGGTCTGACGGCGCCTTCGGGGCAGCGCCGTTCCTCCCCGTAGGAGCAGGGCTGGTCTGGGGCTGCAGGCAGGGCTCCCGAGCCTGCCCTGCTCTTTGGAAGCGGTCCTGCTCGCTTTCGTGGTCTGAAAGTTGAGCTCTGTCTGTTCCAGCGCACATAAGGAGGCGGGGGGATGAATAACTCTGACAGCGAGGCAGAGGTTTGGGAGAAAGGGGGAATTCTCCGCGATCCATTTAGCAAAACCAAAATCCGTAGATTTTTTTTTTTTTTTTTTCCCCCTCAAGAAACTTATCCCGAGCCGAGCTTTCCGCATGGCCGGTTTGCAGCCCCATCGTCTCCAGCCCTCTGCGGGCGAAGGCAGCTCCTGGCAGCCCGCTGAGGAGCGGGGCAGCCGCGTCCCCGGCCCCGCTCCCTGGCCCCGGGCACGCCGCCCCTCCCGGGGGCTCGCTCCTCCTCGGGGCGCGGGTCCTCGCCTGGCCCCGGGGCTGCCCCGCCAGCGGAGCCCGGCAGCCCGCAGCTGCAGGGGGTGGTGCGGAGCTGGGAGCTGCTCGCAGGGCAGGGAGTTGATGGCAAGTCCGGAGAGAGGGGAAGACGACCCGGGGTGGCCGGAGGGCGGCGGACCCTCCGGGACAAAGGCTGACAACGCCGGCTGCATCCTTCTCGGTGCTGAATGAACGCGCTCTTCTCTCCCCCCTCTCGCAGAAATGCTGCAGCATGAACCCACCGCCTAGAGAGGAGGGACCGCACCTCCTCGGCGCCGCTCCCTGAGCCAGCGCGACAGCGGCCGTCCGGCGGGGAGCCTGCCCGGGGGACTGACGCCGGGAGCAGCCCGGCCCTTCCCGCTCCGCCGCCGCCTTCATGCCGGAGGGGGAGACTCTGAACCGCCGCTCCGCGCCTTGCGAGCCTCTCGGGCGAGGACCCCGGGCAGCGGCGGGGCCCCGCGGCTTAGCCCGCTCCGCAGCCATCCACGTGTCACCCGCCGGCGGTCCCCGGTGAAGGCGCCCGCTCCAGCCGGTGCTGCGGGGGGGGCACCCCTGAGCCTTTCGCCGCAGAAGCCAGCGGCGTCCCCCGGGGCGGCGGCGGCTCCCGCCCGGCGGCCGCGATCCGGTGCCCCATGGTGCTGCTGCGGAAGCTGCCGGGCATGCCGGGCTGGCCGGCGGCGCTGGGGCTGCGGCTGCCGCAGAAGTTCCTCTTCCTGCTCTTCCTCTCGGGCCTGCTCACGCTGTGCTTCGGGGCCCTCTTCCTCCTGCCCGATTCCTCCCGCTTCAAGCGCCTCTTCCTGCCCCGCCGGGCCACCGCCTCCTCCTCCTCTTCTTCCTCCGCCTCCTCCTCCTCCTCCGCCTCCTCCTCCTCCACCCGCGACACCGACCTGCCCCGCAGCCCCCCCGCCGCCGCCGAGCCCCGCCACGCCAGCCCCGCCGCCCCGCGCCGCCTCCGGGAGAAGCTCCGCACCGCCGCCCGCATGGCCGGGCCGCCGGCCCACACCGCGCCGGGCTCCCGGCAGCAGGTGCAGGGCGGCGAGCGGCGAGCCGAGCCCGCCACCGGGGCTCCCCCCGCCCGGGAGACGCGAGCTCCGTTCCGCTTCGACTACGAGCGGTTCCGCCGGAGCCTCCGCCACCCGGTGCGGGGCAGGCGGCCCGGCGAGGACCCCGAGACCCGCGCCCGCAGGATGAAGATTAAAGAGGTGAGGAGACCCCGCGCCGCCCTCGCCTCCCCTCGCGGCCGTGTCCCCCCTCAGGCGGCCCTCACGGCCACGTCCCGCCTCAGCCCTCGCCTCCCGTCACGGCCATGTCCTGCCCTCACCTCCCCTCACAGCCGTGTCCCCCCTCAGTCAGCCCTCACCTCCCCTCCCGGCCATGTCCCCTCCTTGGTCCCCCCTTCACCTCCCCTCACGGCCGTGTCCCTCCTCAGTCAGCCCTCACCTCCCCTCATGGCCATGTCCCCCTCACGGCCATGTCCCCCCTCAGTCAGCCCCTCGCCTCCCCGCACGGCCATGTCCCCCCTCAGTCAGCCCCTCGCCTCCCCGCACGGCCATGTCCCCCCTCAGTCAGCCCCTCGCCTCCCCTCACGGCCATGTCCCCCCTCAGTCACCCCCTGCCTCCCCTCACGGCCATGTCCCCCCTCAGTCAGCCCCTCGCCTCCCCGCACGGCCATGTCCCCCCTCAGTCAGCCCCTCGCCTCCCCTCACGGCCATGTCCCCCCTCAGTCAGCCCCTCGCCTCCCCGCACGGCCATGTCCCCCCTCAGTCAGCCCTCCCGTGCCCTCACAGCCTCATCCCCTCTTCGTCGCCTCCACTCTCCTCACACCCCCGCTTCCCCAGCCTTGCCCTCGTTTCCCACGCGGGCCCCTCGTGCCCCTGTCTCCCCCCTTTTCCCCAGGAAGGTGACGGGAATCGGGGGGCATCTCTTTCCGCGGGGGCGTCCTGCAGCGCGGCCCCGCGCCTGCGAAGTGTCAGCGGCTGCACGTGCCTGTCGGCGTCGGCGCACGCCTCCTCTCGCCGGAGAGGAAGCGTTAGGGCAGCCTGACAGCGCGTGACTAGAAATTAGAGCTGAGATTAGGCAAAGGGAGATTTCAGCTTGGTTATTAGGGAAAAAAAAAAAAAAAATTTGCTTGGCGGGAGGCGTCTGTGGTTGTGCAAGAGGCTCCCTCCCCGGGGAATCGGCGTAAAGCTGGCTGCGTTACGCAAAAGCTGGTAGATGACGAAACTTGTGCTGGTCCATGGGGATGGAGGGACGGGATGTGCCCTGGCAGCAGCCGGGGAGGAGGCGTCAGGCTGACTCCCCGTAAATCGTTTTGTCGCTTACTCCGGGTGGAGTTGGCTCAGGACTTGTTACCCGCTAACAGCCACCTGAAGGCTGCCCTCGCTGAGCCCCCCGCGGGCCTGGGTAGCGTCGTGGCTGGGGCCGCAGGGGGGTAACGGAGGGGAGAATTTGCCCTGGTGCCTACAGTCGTGCATAAAAGCCTGTCAGCCTCGCAAACCTTGCAGACCGGTCTGTGACCCAGTTAACCAAGAGCTGTAGATTCTGCGTCGTATTCGATTGTGTTTGTTGTATCTTTTGCTATGATGGATAACCAACTTGGAGTGAATTTTGGTCTAGTAAGAGGTGCCAATAAGTAAAATGCACAGATTTAATTAAGCAGAGTATAGATTTCCTGGGTTTGTTCTCTCGCAGAGGTGTAGGCATTCAACAACGATGCTGCCCCGGGTTGAACAGAGAAGGAAGTCAAAGAATAACACAGCGAGGGCTTTCATCCGCTGCAACCTGCGTTTTAAAAACAGTTTTTTAAAGCTCCCCTCCTGATATCTCTGTCAGTCGTTAAAACAAAGGCTGCACCGCTGGTAAAATTCCAACTTCTCTGCCAGGCAACCAGATGCAACACACCCAGAGGTGCTGGGTTTCTTTACGATCCCAGGCGTGATTGAGCCATCCTTTCTTTCTGCATCTCAGCTGCAGGGCGTTCGGAATATTCCAGTACCCGGCCCTCTGGTCCGCTTGGAGCCGCGGAGCGCGTGCTTGGATACGCTGCAGGCTCCCGCTTTCAAGGTATGCTAGGGGGGCACGACATGCTCGCGAATAACCCATCTTCCACTCTGTACAAACAAATCAAATTGGAAATCAAATTTATGAAAGCTAGTGGAATTCAGTCCTTTATTTGTAGTTAATTATTTTTTAAATGTAGGATTATTGCAAGTTGTATGGATTCAGCCCCATCTGTTTATAACAGCCATAATCAGCGCCGGGTAGCAGAGTTAGATTTTTCAAGGATGAGAATCCATAAATACTAGTTTTATGCTGACAGCTAATTACTCTTCAAACAGAGCCCTTATTCCTTAAAAGTGCCTGCACTTCTATTTATTCAGAAGGAGAGAGAGAAGCAAATATGGTGCTGAGATATGAGATTGAATGTGCAAAACGAGGGGTGGTGGTGCAGCCTGTGGAAGAGATAAGGCGTGTCCTTCTTTTGCGAATCAAAAAGGCACGAGGAAAACAAACCAAGAGAGGTTAGAAGACAAATGCTGTATAAAAAGAAACAGATGCGTAAAAAAGAAATCGTGAGGAAGAATTAAGTCAAGTCATGATACAGCGTTTGGGTGAGCAAATGTTCCTCGCGTGATGTGAGAGGTGCCGGCAGGGGCAGGTAGTGGGGTTTGCCGCCCGTTTTAAGGTGCGCAGTAGCAGTGAGTAGCTTTTTTCTCCTCCTTCCAGAGCTTTAAGCCCTGAAATTTGCTAAAATGTGTTCCAAACTGGCCTGGGTTTTGGAAGTTTTGGTTCCCCCCGCCTTAGGCCATTCTGACAGGTCAGCACCTATATAACGGGGAGGATGGGTATGGATGGGATTTGCTGGTATCTTTTTCCCCCATCTAGATGAAAGCCAGGAGAAGGAACTGGTGCGTGATCAGAGACTAGGGCTGATGCCCAGCCTAGAGACTTGGAGCTTTCTGTTTTCTCGTAGGACCCTTCAGTCTGAGCAGGAGTCTGAGCAGGCATCTGCCCTTTCCCACCCAACCTCTAAGCTTCTTGAGGCTTCAGCCAAAGAAGAGGGTGTGTCATTAGTTTCTTGGCTGTTATGTGTGGAAAGTGTCGACTGATGTAATCCTGCTGGACTTTTCTGCTTAAAAGATGGCGTTGTCCAGAGTGTGAAACCCCCCGCTGGTGTCTCCCACTTCACTGCCTTTGGGAAAGCTCTGAGCAGCACTAGGGACGTGGGAGCTGGAGTCTGGCCGGGGCTGTATCGACCTCACTGCCCTGTGTGCTTTGAACGCTGTGTTTCCTAGTAGTGTGGAAAGGAAAAGAGGTGGATTAGCAAGTTGAAATGGCACGTAGGAATCCGTTAAAAGAAATAAACGCTGCAGTGAGTTGAGCTGGCGTGTGCGTGCAGGTATGCTGCTTTGCACTGGCGGCTAACTTAGCAGAGGGGCAGACTTCTTAGGTCCGACTTACCTTTTTAAAGACAAGTCCAGAGTCAATAAACAGTTGTTTTCCTGAGAAGGAAAAAAGAGAGCACCTGTATTGCATAGACTGCTTACTGCAAAAGGTCGTTGGTCACCTGGAGAATTGCCTCGGATATCCCGCTGTGCGCTCCTGTGGGCAGCGGAGTACTGTGGGCACTCTGACCTTTTGAAGAAAACTGCAGTAAAACCAAATAACAATCTCCCCATGCTGCAGGTTGGGAAATTTAAAAGGGCTTGGGATTATTCATCTCTTAAACTGACCTCTGAAAAACGTATTAGTTCTGTAATTGATCAGTCATGCATGGCTTCAGGGAATAGCTAATTTTTTACACGTGCCAAATACTAATCACTGATGTTCAAAAAAAAAAAAAAGAAAGAAAAGTGAAAGTAGTTGTAGTCAGAAAGTGACTGCAGAAATGCCACAGTGGGATTCCATATTTATTTGCTCTCAACAATTTCCAGATCAAATCGGCTCAGTGAAAAGTCAAAATGATTTCCCTTCCAACTGCCGCTATTGCAAACTCAGCCTCAGATCTGGGAAAATCAGACCGTGTGGTTTCTGCCTTTTGCATCATAACCAGTAATAAAGATTTTGCTGTTGGAGCTGAGCTGACAGTTTTGCTGATGATGGATGAAGCAAAACAGACTGCTTCTTGCTGTACTGTTGCTGTGTTGGCTTCGTGGGTCTCACAGGTAGGGAAGCGCTGGGGGAGGAGAACAGCATTTCTCTCAAGTATTTTTATACCAACTCTACTAATGCCCTCCAGTGCTTAAGGACAAGCGCTGTAACCAGCTAGACCAGAAAGTGTCCATCAGCAGAATTAAACTAGCTAGCTTACCTCCAGTCATAAGATGGGAGAAAAATGTGAACAGTGAAAGAGCTTTACTGGTTTTTCATTTCGTCTTTGGGTACAAAAGGCAAGTTTCCTTGCCTGATGTCTGAGAATACCTAATACCTTAACCCGACAGTGTCCTTTGTCCCTTTCAAATAAGGGGATGTGTGAAATTCAGGCAGGCTTTTAGTCCTCTGCTGGGATTGTACCCTTGGGTTTGACACATGCATTCATTTCCTTCAGATCAGTAATACTGAAGCCTCTTTGTTTTACAGTGCAGTTCTCGTCATCCTGGCTTTTCTTCCTGTCTCCACCTCCGTTTGCCTCACCTCGCTGTCTGCTGCCCGCTTTTAACACAGCTCTAAAGATGTATTTGCTTTTGAAAATCAGACCCCAGGGGGAAGCAGGCCATCAGAGTCCGTGTACACAGTTATCCTGCATCACTCTGCAGATTAGCAGGCACCTATTAAGGTAGATCAGTCTTTTAAACACAGGTATCTTGACAGTTTGTCACTAAAAGGTAATTGGCAAGAAACAGGAATGTTGTCAGGAGCTCAACTATTGCGGAAAGTTACTTGGGGTTGGTTGCTGAGTTCCCTTTGTGTGGTTTCGACAGTCCTGGCCAGTCATCCCCTCTGCAGTGAAAAAGGGCTTGTTGGGCAGCGCTGGGGAAGCGCTGCTGTTTCTCCTTCTGAATTTGTGCCGCAGCCCTGACCCCTGGTGGGAGAAGTGTCTGGTCAGGCGCTCCTTCCGTCTGGCACACCTTGGTGGCGGCAAGCCGTGGGTGTTCTCGGGGGATTTACGTGGGTGCATGAGCCCTGGGAACTGGATTGTGATCACCAGTTTACTGAAAGCAGGGCTCAAAACAGGTCGCCGGTTGAGTTACAATTGGCCTGTTGGTACAACGCTGTGAATCACATTATCGGTCATCCCTGAGCCATCTCGTTTCTGAAGCCAGCAGTGAAGAGGTTTCAGAGATCTCCCTTTCCCTAGACTGTGCCACTTCTGTTCTTCCATTTGGAGAAAATGCCTTTTCTTTCTGTAATCTGGGGATGAACAGTACTACAAGCAAATAACGTAATCCGTCAGTGGCTTCAGCACGTGAGTCGCACCACGTGCAGTTCTAGATGGAAGCGCACCTCCCCGTGCGCATCTTTCTCACCGAGACCCGTGGAAAATATTTCATCCTTTGTGCTGGTCAAATGTAAATCCAGTGACTTCCAACAGACTTACTTTGGACACTGGGCATAAAGAAAACTCTTCTCCGTAAAATACTTATTTTAATGGACTAGAATGATGATCTCAAACCGGTCAGGTATACTGCGATCAGATCATAATTCTTTCTCTGGGGTAGAAATACCGTTGCAGTGAGAGAATTTCTCTGCAGTTTGAAGCACTGGCTGGCTCCAGGCTTGCTGGAATTTTCCTTTGCTCCATGCTCCTTCTCACGCATTTATTTACTGAACCTGTGAAAAGGATACTATACTGTAAAGCCCACAAATGGTGCATACAGTGTATTTTTTGCTTCACTAGCCTCTGGTGGATTCATGCAAACAAAATTTAGACCTAACCTGTCTCAGCCTCTTTCGGCTGTAGGGTATACAGTTAATTGACTAAAAATACATTTGTTCTGTTGGCATAATGCATGAGTACAGAAAATACTTCACGTGCTGTGATCCGTGCTACAGTGCTGCTTGCCTTAGAGATGCCAGTGATACCTTAGTGCACGCTATTACTGGTATTACTTGAGCCGAGGGCATTTTGGAGTTTGGAAGTACTGTGCAATTTGAAGACATTTGTTCTTATCTACAAAATCTAGCACTGAAAGCACTTGTTCCACAACAACTAAATTTGGTGCGAGACTAGTTTATAAACTGCCACTTAAAGACAATGCACTATTTGCACAACAGCAAAATTGTCGGAGTGTGTACCTCTCCGGGCAGATTACAGATAATGACTGAATGCAAGCGCTGGACATGGTGAAATGGGTTTCCAGGACACGCACAGGCGTGCTGCGCGGAAGGACCTACGCCTTGCTGAATGGCTTCAGGAAACACACATCAGCTCTCTGAAAGTTCTCAAATATAAAGGCAAGGGGTTCAGGGCAGCAGGTAACGTCCTGCCGTAACCACGTCCGCGTACCCTGGGGGAGCAGGACCGAATGCGGCCCTGGGCTGCGCGGTGGCCTGCTGAGCCTCGCTGGGTGGTACCGGTGTGGGCCAGGCTCCCCTCACCCCCCGTCTGCCATCAGTCTGGGGACAGTGTATGTGCAGTTGTGCAAATGCTTACTAAAAAGCAGTCACCTCGGTTAAGATTCCAGCTTTCCAGCCAAAATATTTATAGACTCCTGATTAACTTTTTAATCAACGATTAAATCTACCCCTTAATGGGAGAAAGATTTTTGTGTATAGTGTTCTTTCCTTTGGATCTGTATGCAAGGCTTTACCAGATGATGTTAATCAATCATGTTTGTTTTACTCTATTAGTCTTATTATTGTTTAGATTGTTTATCATTTTGCTTTGATGTTTTTGAATATGTTTGTTAATATTTAAAATAATTCAGGTTCTAGATGAGAGACTGAGAGGGGGAAAGGCGAATGTATCTTAGATCAGTCTGTCATTTAGTTCTGCATATAAAACTGACAGGAAGCCGTCAAAAGGAGAAGGCAGGAAAGAGTATTCACTTCATTGGTGGGAAAAGGAAATCTTGTGCTTGGAGCATTTTAATTTTTATACTTAGGAAAGAGACTAAATTTACATTTCCCAAAAAAGTACTTTTCACTGAACGCCGTGAATGGATTTGGCATGAGGAGCGAACATGCTCCCATGATTGCTGTCTTCACTGCGTATCCCCTTGGCGCTTCAGTTCATCATATGACACAATATTTTGGAAGGGCTCCAGAGAAGCTGTCGCGGGCAGTGGTGTCACTGATCCGTGCATAATGCGAGTGTATTGTGCATGATGGACCCAGACCGTCGTAGGGGAGAGAGCACAGTGGGAACACTGAAGGACTGGATAATAAACATCCTCTATTTATGGGATAGGGATGTTACTCATTTGTACTCTTACTGAAGGGGGCAGAGCATCTACTGTTAATTAGAACAGGACACTTGGTCCTGGGTTCTGTTCCTGTTGGCAGATTCATCACGTCACTGTATGGATCCAGTATGCACCTCTGTAAAATGGGCATAATTTTTTTCATCCCTAATCTAGCAAGCTAATATGAGACAAAACTGTTCCCTCTCAGGCACTTCAGCGTTCCCCGGGAGGACACTGGAGTGTAAGTGATGGCTAGAGGTTGCACTAAACCGAAGTGACTGTAGTGCTTCCCTTTTGCATCTACTTATCTTGACAGCGGAGATGCAGAGTCCTTCGTGTGTGTATCATCTGCTGCGTACCAGAATCGAAGGAGAGACCTCGACGGTGTTTAAAAAAGGAAGAGGTGTGCTCTTAATGTTTACTTCTTCCCTTAGCAGAAAGGTAATGGAGCCTGGCTTTCTAGGAATGAGTCCTGTGTGCCGAAACCCCCATACGCCCTTAGACCCCCCTGCAGTTTGTGACTCTCCCCATCCCGCTGGTTGTAGTTCCTTCTGCGTCACCCACCCCTGCCCAGTAGTGCCCGTTGCTCTTCCCAGTGTGCCCCCTCGGCTGGGTGGGCCGGAGGCACCGATCCAGCTCCAGGTGCTGGGTACCCGTAGCTGCCCGCTGCTCAGCGGGCTGTGGCTGGGCAGAGCAGGAGCTTGTGCTGCTCCCCTGCCTTTAGTGGGGCGCTCGGTGGGTCCCTCCTCCAGTCTGCTGGCAATTTGCACTGAACTTCAGTTTCTTTGTGAGCTTTACCCTCTGTCAAACCCGATTGAAGTTTTCCAGCTCAGAAGTTACTGGGGAGGACGGGCAGACGACAGCTGAGCAGAAAACAGTTCTCGGGCTTATTTGAGCTAATTGTTCTGATGGTTGTGATTGAGTGGGAGCCAGGAACTCATTAGTTCTAATCTGGCCTCCAACACTTCTGTTGCATGGCCATAGAACTGTTGTTATATTTCTCTCTCTCTTAGTTTATTAGTGGGTAGAACGATATTCTAAGAGTAAGGCTGCAAAGAATAATAAATGCCAGAGATTTAGAAATTCTACAGCATCTCCTCATGCCAGCAGCACTTGGACAGGATGATGATATACAGTGAAGCTATATGTTCAGTACATCCTAGAGAACGTCTCTCTCTAAGAGCTGGTGCTTGCTTCAGAGGAAGTCAGTGACAGAACTCCCACTGATTTATGGAGCAAGATGGCTCTGAAGACTGTCTGTACTGAGAATTGGAACCATGTTAGTAACGTCCGAGCAAACCATGTTTAAAACAGGGTTCTTGCTCTAATTGTGTTAACATGATTTCCCTGGGCAGTAAAGAAAGTGCATAACCATGTACTTTGCAAAGTAACAAAAGATAATTATAATGTAATCACATTTCATCCATCCTGAAACCCTCCTGCTGTCTGGGTTAGGCAGCCCAGCTCACAAATAAAATGCTTGCAGTGGAAATATGGATGTTTCAGGCTCCTCCTCCATCTCAGCCTCCATTTTCCTCTGGAGCTGTCTAGGAAGGACACATATTATGTTGGTCGTTCAGCATTGTGCTAGATGAACCCAAACAAATCCTTGGCTGATTTCTGGTGGTTTTGGCTTTCTTGAAGGCCTTCCTCCAATACTGATACTGTGTTAGGACTCCTCAGTCCTGAAACATCGTAGCTGTATTTGATTATCTTATCCATCAGACATCTGTTCTGCCTGTGAGCGAGCCCTCCAACAACCAGAACATTGTCGCTGCTGCGTGTGGGTCTGCCCACTCTCATCAGTGGCTGCACAGTAGAATAATTCAAGTAATTTTGAAAGGCAACTCCTTGGCTGGTGTAGGATAAAGCAGTAGACAGCTGTCTTCTGGTTCTTTCATTTCTGCATTTCAAAGATCTAAAGAAATAAAATTTTGAGTTGAGTATTAGGGTGAAATTTAGTGAGTGGAACAGAGTGGAAGCTTGTTGCTTAGGTCTTGCAAGGAAGCACGGCCAGAGCAGTACTGTGGGAGCCACTTCTACATTGGCAGGCACATGGAGCCTGTGACCTAGGTGGTGCCTTCTGTCTCTAATTTTGATGAATCTTTATGGTTCTTTTCTTTAGTTTATTACCCAGATCTCCTAACTTTCCATCTCTTGCTTTGTTCTTTCAGCAGTTCATTAATCATTGTTGTATGATGACTGTCTAGTGCAGTGCTGGAATGATGCCAGGGCCAAGCCCTGGTCCCTCTCGTGATGGGAGGTCAGGCTAAATGAAGGCGAGTCCCCTTTATCCTGCCAGCTGAATTCTAACATTGTTCTAACATCCACTCCACCGACTTCATTTTTATTAAAGATCCGGTATTTGCAACCTGATTTGTATGATTTATTGTTGACTGAGGGACTCTTGGAAGAGTTTATCAGCCTCTGGCTAATAAATTTGCTACTGTGGTCCAAGAATTTCTTATAGCACTTTTGTAAGGTGACAACTCTGACGCGAGGCTCTAGGAAGGCTGTGAGCAAGTTTCTTGTGTCTGTTATTAGCTATTACCTTTGATAAATTATTGGGCTAATCTCTGCTGACTACTTAATGCTTGAGAATTGCTCTGTTCCTCTTTTCAGAAGTTCAAATCACAAGTAACTCTTGAAAGGGGAGAGGACAGCAACGCTCCAATCTGTCCCTCCGAGCAAGGACTACAAAGACAGATGGGCAGCAGGTGAACCAGCAAGAAATCATTAAACTAAACTCATCCTCCCAGATCTCTCTTGTTAAGCCATCCAAGTGTGAGATAAAGCACGAGGTGTGCTGGCAGTTCTCGACTTCTCTCTTTTCTCCTGTTCCAGCATTTGGACTGAGACAAAGACAGTTTCCAAACAGATGTTTCTTCTGTTCCCTAAGTCGCTTCTCACTGTGCAAAACAGGAGCGACGCAGGGTGACTCTTGGCCTGTATTTACATTTTTTCTTTCTTTCTTTCCTTCCTTCAGTTATCCCATCTGCTTATGACTGGTTTTTGGGCCTGTGAGCCATCCATGTGTCAAAAGCAATTCACGCTTTGCCGGTGCTGGGAGGGAAGAAGCAGATCAGATGCGTCGTCCTGAAATGGAAAGAGAGAGACGTGTATATTGAGCCGCCGAGTGAACCTGTGACCGTGCTAAGTTTTTCTTCCAATGTGAAAGGACTCCTTTCATATCTTACAGTGCGGGTCCTATTCAGAGCTGTGATTGCCTTTTCCCGATTTAAGGCCTAACAGAGGCCTGTTCAGTCTGTTTGGGTTGTCATTAGCCAAGCTTGTGCCTCGAGCCGCGGTGTGAATCAGTTCAGTTTATCCACCCGGCTCCCTACGCTGACTTAGCAGCTCCGAGCCACGCATGTTCCAAAGCATCTTGCTGTGTCCCAGGCTGAGAAATCTGTTCTTCCCGAAAGAGGCTGTGGCTGATTGTCAGGGTGCTCTTCACTTTTTCTCTCTGAAAACGCTTTGGAAATGTTTCTTTGGCTGAACTAGAGCTCTTCAGCTGTCCAACTTGGGCTGCTGGCTTCAGAGCCGTACGCAGAACCCCGGCCTTCTGGTGCACCATAATTTCCATAACCATGCTTCACGGTGACTGTCAGGATATTGCTGCTCTGGGCAAGGAAGGCTTTATTCACTTGCCTCAGGATGGCTCCGTGGCAGATTTATGCACAGAAACTTTGACCCCTCTTTAGTCTTTCACTTCCCTACCCACAGAGTATTCCTGCCATGGTCCCACATCCAAGGCTCGGGAATACAAAGCCTCGTATCTCCTCTGTTTTGTTTCTTTCCATAATTGATCTGTTTGATATCTGTCCCACAGGCTGTCAAACAGGTAGGCCTAATAGGTTCTAGAGACTTTTGTTTCTTTTATTTTTATTATTTGCCTTGAAAAAGAAAAGAAAAATATCCCCACACTTTTTTGTTTCCTTGCAGTCTGCCCATTTTTGGTTAGTTATTGCTACAGCTTCTTTTAGGGCGTCCCCTTGGGCTCTGGCTCTCCAGAAATGAGAATCCTGTGCAGATGGTATCTTCAGGGAAACAGAAAATGACTTACCTTGTCATAATGCAGGTCTGGAAAAAAATCTTGCTCAGTGTTTGTGTTTCCATCCACCTTCCCTCTTAACATGGGGATATTATGGGTGGATTCTGGCCTGGGTGTTTAACTGATCGTTGTACGTCATTCGCCTGGAATGTTGGTCACTTATTAAGGAGAATTTGCAGTCTTTTTGTGTAATTAGGGATTTAGGAAGACCATGTGCTGTGCATGCTTGAAGGGACGTAGTTGAAATGCAAGAGCCCTCGAGGCAGCCTATAGGTACGTCACAGTACCCGAAATCTTAAGAGCTAGGGGAATTTCCTGCATGATTTATGCTGCGGGCACGAAACTCAGGAGGGGACTCTGAGGTGACATTTGAAGAAGCACGATTACTAGGTAAGTAATTTTTTTCCACTTTCTTTCCTCAAAGCATGCTGGAATAAAATTGTAGTCACTAAGAAAAGCCATTACCAGACTGTCCAACCTAGAGTTAAAAGGACTTGAAAAATCCAAATAATAGCATCACACAAAGTGTATTGCTTGCTTTCTGGGTCCGCCTGCCCTCCTTTGTGCATGCGGCCCCTGGCAGTGGCTGTAGAAAGAGTTGTGGCGTGTTTGACAGACATCTCCTAATATGCAACTTTGTTAGCAAAAGTAATCTTGTGAAGTGAACCATGACATTAGAATGTAAAGGTAATGATTTGTGACATTGCCGTAGTGTTGGGGAAAATATTTGCTTGATATGCCTCTTTGCGCGTCAAAGTCTGTATATATGTATTTGGATATATGGTACCTTTTCACTTGCAAAGTGCAGCAGATGCAGTGATTCCTGAAATGAGCATCATGGTAACGTATAGCACAGCGTGATGTAGCTCATAGGTATATTTTAATACTATTAAGTATCTAATATTCTAATAGTAGACTATTATTATCTAGTATTCCAATATTTTACAAAGAGATTGATTTCCTATCTTCCGTTGTTACTTGAACACTTTCCGATATCTTCTACTTTGAAAGCACTTTTAAGTGCTACAGATATATACTCACAACTTAAATTTCCATTTAAGAAATCTATTTTGGGTGGGAAATCTGAATGCATGGAAGCAGTAAACCAGAGCTAAGTGCAAATTCTGCACAGTATCAAAAAAACCAACAACGTTTTATAAGGACCTTGAATTTCTTTTCTGATTTCCTCATACTTACAGATGTTGCTCAAAGAGCTACTTCTGCCTTCATTCTGCGGTAATAGCAAGGGAGATCGTAATTATTCCTATGATTCTAAGCTCATCTTTCTTGAAGTGTCCTCTCTTCAATTTTTAATCTTCCCTATATCTCACTATTTGCTTTCTGTACGTTTGCTGGCACAACATCTTCACTTTCATCTGCATCACACAAGCTATAGTTAGATTCGCTCTTCGACACTGACCCTGTTTTTTTTGCAGCATGCCGAATTACCTTTTGCGTATCCATCTATGGAAGAAATCATCCCTCAAATTTAATAGGGCCAGTTCCTCTGGCTAAGACTGCTGGGTGCAAACTGGACATCGTGGATTGCCTTTTTGTGCAAGTTCTTTAAACCCCATGACAGCAAGTGCTTGAGGAGCAGTTAGAGGTAACAAGCTCACGAACAGAAGAATCTTCATCGTTTTTATTGCTGGCCTTGTTGTACAGCATCAGCTCCGGTCGTGCTCTGGAATATCATATGTTTGATCAGCTATAGAGGCTCGGAGGAAATACGAAGCTGACAGCATTAGGGTGGCTGAGAACACAAATACCTTTTATTTCTATTAGAATTTTCTGCAAGCTTTGATTCTGGGAAGTGAAGGAGATGAGACTACAGCTTTTCTCGTCTCCCTACTAAATCACCCTGTGCTTCGGTCTAGACTTGCAAATTTGTTCTCAAAAGCATTGTCGTCCTCTTACAGTCTAGCATCTCATTAAGAAACTAACTGCAAAATCAACTGCTCTTGCTGACATGTTTCCTGATTTAGATGCAGCTGGATCCAGCTGGGTCTTAATGCCTGAGATAGTCCTATCGAAAGGTTTTTTCTTCTCCCCTCTTGACATGGTTAAATCTAGTTGCATTAGGAATTTAATTAGGAGTTAGTTTAATTGTGTTTTGAGCTGTTCTTTCTCCCATTCAGCTTTCCTAGCAGGGGCTGTGAGTCAGGAAGACTCGTGAGTTCTATTTCTGTCCTTGTCACTAACACTAACGACCTTGGACTACTCTGTGCTGTTTTTTTTTAATTTCTTTTCCCCCAGTGCAAATCAGGCTTCCAGTCCTGCTTTTTTCCCCAATTGTGATGGGAAGAGAGTGCTTACCTCTGCAGATCTGAGCTGAATAGCTCTCCTTTACTCAGCTGGACTGCCTGTCTGGGAACACAGCAAGCAGAAGTTGAAACTTTTTTTTATTGCACCTTGCTGGAAGCTGCCTTGTGGCTGTGTGACGGAAGGTGATTTCGTCCAACTTCATAAAGAATTCCTCCATTGCTTCCAGTGATGGAGATTAGTTTTCTGAGCAATGGTCTGCAGTGTCTGTGCCTGTTGTGCGAGAGAGAGTGAGCTGACTGATGTCGTTAAAAAATATCCATGCAAGTTTGAAAACAAGCTGCCAAGGCTTTGCCAGAAAAATTTGAAGCAAAGCCCCTCTCTCCTGTTGCTTGAATTACTGTTATATTTATTTCTAGATAAAGTGACATGTAGCAAGTAATTCACAGTATCTATCTACCATCTAACACTAAACAATCAGCTGACGTATTTACAGTCAGTAGGCTGACAAGGTTTCAAATTTTGTTTTAGAATGTGTTATAAAGCGCCACAGCGCATGGGAGGAGTTGTGTACTTGGGCTGGTGCTTTGGGTATGGAAACACGAGCCTTTATGTTGTGTTCAAGGAAAAATTGGTAGAACAGTGGCAAAGGCAGCTGTCAAAGAGCTGAGGCTTTCCTGAGCTTCGGGCATCATTCCAAAGGGGGTATTTGCAGAAATTTGCTTTTGAGGAAGCGCGTTTGCGACAGGAATCAGTCTTGCGTTATCTGGGAGGCTAATCAACCTCCTGCCCCGTTGCGGTTGCGCGCACGATCCCAGCGTTCGCTCCCACAGATCGCCTCGTTGACTAAGAGGTACGTTACTGGGTTGATGCAGCTGCAGCAGAATAATTTATACTCTGCTGAGCCGGGGACCTTGCCCAGGTACGTGCACTTCTCGCTGCCATATTAAGTCATCACTGACGCCAGGCGCATGTAGGCAGGCGGTGAGTTTTGACCCTGAATCTGCCACCGCCGTCTTGTGCAAAATGATTCTGGGTCTGCAAGATCATTGGGCGAAAGACTCCTCGGCACGAATTCACCAAGCGACCTCAGTCCCACGCTGTCTTTGGTTATTTCTCCTTGTTATGCCTGGTGCTCTCAGAGGAGGAGGAGGTCTGCGTTACAGGTGGATAAGCTGAGGCACACAGCAGGGAAGCTGCCCAGCGGGTGTATGAGGAGGGTCGGGAATGGAAAGCAGAGAGGAATGCCTGTCCTGCTGGAGTCGGTGAGGTCGTGGTCGCTTGGTTTTGCCAGGGCTTTCATTGGGTCGTAACAGACTTGGGTTTTACGTGCAGTCACCCCTTTACCATCAGTTAAAAGAAGAATGATACTTTATTTAAAGTTAGAGAAATG
This sequence comes from Platalea leucorodia, assembly GCF_965183815.1. Lineage (NCBI taxonomy): Eukaryota > Metazoa > Chordata > Aves > Pelecaniformes > Threskiornithidae > Platalea > Platalea leucorodia. The sequence continues at coordinate 9,229,128 of NC_138840.1, forward strand.
AGGTGACGTTAGACTAACGCTGACCGAGGTGAGACTCAGTAATGGTTATCAGTTGTTTGAAGGCCTGTTAATGAAAATCTCTGCAATTCACATAATGTTTTATTCAAAGATGGAAGCTAACATGGCTGCTATAAAACAGGCAGGTTAGCTAGCACGTCTCTAAATTGCTCGAGTTCCTGTTGGGATCTATTGGATTTACAGTAATCTTTAATTATAAAACATAATTACTTTAGAATGGATTATCAATGTTGGTGTCCGTTTCTGTGGGTTGCTTGGTAACATCTTTCATGTGCTGAAGCACTATCTGTTCCGCGAGTCACAGGCTTTTAAACCCGGGAAGTAAAAGCCTGTGGATATTAGTGTCTGCCTAAATGGAACCTTTCAATCAACTGGAGTTAACATGCAGCTTTTTTGTTATTATTTTGCTATTACGTAAAAACATTTCTAAGGACAGTGTCCCAAAGAAGTAGCCCGAGAAGTTGCTCAGCTTTATATTAAAGATTTTCAAAGAAATTCTGGCCTTTTTATATACAACATTCTGCCATGGCGTTTGTATGGATATTTATATCTCTGTGTGATAATATTAAAAACGGCAACAGATGATAAACATGGTACTGTTTCATTACCTTTCCTGCAGTCAATCCTGAATTTTACAAGTGTATGCGAGTCTGATTAGAAATACCATCCATTATTCCAAATATAAATGGCTTATCCTGGTATGTTCAGGCAGACTTTTTCTTCTGTCTGCAAGACTGACAGTCCGTTCCTTTTTTTTCTCTGCATCTTGTCATCTGGCAAATTATTTTTTACACAGCTGGGGAAAATATATGGCACTGTATTGCAGGTTAAAAATCCAAACTAGAAGAGGGCTATTTTGGGGTGGGAAGAAGGTTAGAGATGGGAAAGAGCAGGTCCTAGTTTTGAAACTGATGTGCCAACTAATCTTCCTCCAACCGCACAGAAAGGAAGAGAAACCTGTCTGGTGATGTGAGTGGGAAAAACCAAGTAAGAAATACAATAGGGAAAGGCATATTTAAAAGTACACCCACCACCACCTTTTTTTTTTTTTTTTGGTTGGTTTGGTGTTTTTTTTTTGAAAACCCAACCCAGGAATTTCCTAGATAGCTTAATAGTTAGATATTTGAAGGGGAGTTGAAGAAGGGAGGCTAAAGAGTCACAAAAGTGGTTATCTTGTGAAGAGAATGGCTTTGTGTAATGTTCCTTGGAAGTTCTTGAAAGGGGCTGATTGGTTGGTATATTTAGATTTCATCTTTTAAGCATTTACTAATTATCCCAGCCTAGATGGATAAAACTAATCAAATAGCTGTTTGGGAATGCTCTGCATTTTGAAATCTTCCCTGGTAACAAAAGGAGGGCAAGTGATAGTGCGGGGGATTTTTTTTTTTTTTTTTCTCTCATTTCTCTGCTTTTTGCAAGTACATAAACCCAGGGATTTTCAGCGGTTTAGTTGTTACATATGTTAAAGAACATCAGATTTACACATCTCTTCAGAGTGAAAACTCTCCGTTGGTCAAGTTTTTATCCTGAGCCCTGTTTCTTCATTCAGAAGATCGCAGAACTCACTAAATGCCTTTTTGTTCTGAATTCTTCCCGACTGCCTTTCCACTGGAGTCTGTTTTTTTCCATAACCTCAGGTTCCCTGAAGATCAGTAAAGTGGTGGCACTCTGAAAACCAAGACCGTAGTACACACGGGCAGGAATTGTAAATCCCAGTAGCTCCCGTGCTACAGCCTGGGCGGCATTGCAAAAGCGCTGCCGGACCGAGGAGCAGCGGTGCGCTCCTGTAGCGTGGCACGTAGTGTGCGTGGAGAGGAGCCTTATCAACTTTGTTGATGCTTTTGTTTACTGAGTCTGGAGCGGTGGTTTTTATTGTGTTATTTGGCATATTTGCTCTCAGAAAATGTAAGCATTCTTGCTGAGTTAAGACATGTCAAGAGCAAGCAGAAATGAGAGAATGGGCAGAGCTGCGGTAGCAGTGTAGGTGCTGTTGTGGTGCGCTTGCTAGGCTTAGCAGATGGAGAAGGCTGGGGTATCAGCGAAAACATTAAATACTTGTATCGTTCCCTGCTGTAGGATTTAAAGGGACACAAGCACTTAGTGTTTGGCCCAGTATTTTAAAGGAGGGTATTTATAAAGCTGACTTCTGAATAAAAATATTTCTGTACATTAAATAAAGTACTGAATGCAATTTTAGCCCAGCCTTGCTCCGCAGTGGTTTTGTGTTCTCTAAATACTGCAGTGCTGTGAACCTGCAAAGTTGTAGACAGAAACCCTGAACCAGCAAACCCTGGCTCTGCGTGGCCGCAGGCTGCTGCCCGTATGAAATACACGGGGGCTTGAGAGCAAGATCTTTTTCGGGTTTGGATGGAGCAAAGCACAAGAAAAGGTAATGGCTTAAATGATGAAAGGGATAGTGCGGGTTTTCAGGATTCAGTTTCGTTACTTGTAGTTGATCTGAATATATAGTCATATAGCTGGGTAGCTGAAACTCTCGAAAGTAAAAAAGTGACTTACAGATTATAGAAAAGAAAGAGCAATCTGACAAACGTGATTATAAATTTGGAAGTCTCTGCTATAACTCAGCTGAAAGCCGGAATTAGAATTTCATGGCCAAATAGATAATTGTCTATTAGATGGCAGACGGCACACTGGTAAGAGCAAAATCTAAAATTATGGATCTATTTCCATAATTTTTGTGGTTCTGGTGCCATTTTTCAAATCTACAATGGCATAATGTTAATGCTGACATACTGTGATCTGTCATGACTAGAATGGCATAAAATATTCACTTCTAACCTTGGTGTCTCATCAGACAGCGGATTTAAACACCTCGCTATGCGATTTCCATTTTGCACCTCTTGGCTCCATCCCCTTCTGTTTCAACCCAGCGTTTGGCACCTCTGTCAGAGAAAGCTCCTGACAGCTCCATCGCAGTCCTCCGTACGGTATATAAACGTGGAGTCCCTGCTTTTAGAAACTTGATGAATCTCTTCAGTGGTTTGGACGTTGCACTGCTAAATTTGGATTGGAAAGACAGCTGCAGAAAGCCAGAATGGGCAGAATGGTGCAGATGCTTTTGGCTTTTAAACTTTTCCAGTTGCTGCTTTTGGACCCATCGTTAGAGAGAGGAAAGCTTGATCTTGGAAAATGAAAGGCTACCACGTTATGCATCTTGCCTCCCAAATATAGAGGGTTTAAAAGCAGTGAGCAGAATTTTGTTCACGTAAAGGAAAACTGACAACCCTTTAGTATGACGAGGGAGCATATCCAATCCATCCATCCTCTGTCTGCCTGATGATCAGCTCAGGACAGAACAGAGACAGAGAGTTTAAGACACTGCAGCCAGCGCAGCCCAAGAAATCATTTGGTAGTGGAACTTTTCGCAACACCGTGACAAATGCAGCTTAAATGGTTGAATAGGCAAATTAAGAATAAACGTATTTATTCAAGTAGCACTTGGGAGTCCTGTGTGAAGTGGGTCTCTCTGGGGTGTCTGTCAGCAGGCCTCGTGCCGTCCCTCCTCGCGTGAGAAGACAGAAGGAGAGGAGGAGGTTTCCCGTGTAGGATACAAGCGGTGCTGAAGGGAAACCCGGGGTCGTTTTCTGGCCTGTGACGGAGGTGCCAGCAAACTCTGCGTCCCAGGGAGCCATCTGCGCCAGCATGGCAGAGATGCCTAGGTTTCTCGCGTGCTTTGAAGAAGAAACTTCAGACCTTCTGGAATGGAGGGGTTAAAAAAGTTGAGGGAAGGCAATAACTTTAAATTTCATACTCAGCTTAAAATGAGGCCGATTCAGAACTACAACGTTAGGAGTTTTCTGCAACAAAATAGAGTCATTTCCACATCCTCTCCACGTCCAGGCTCAGTATGTGCCAGAAGGGTGGGTCCTCCTTCCTCAGCTCTGATTTAGAAGAGAAATGAAGCGAATAGATTGCCTAGCTGTTTCCTTTCTGGTGCGGGAGCCCTGTCGCTCACTGTGGGAAAGCTGTCTTTATGGAAACACCATCTTTCCTGCAGTAAACTTCAGGACCAAGCTCTGAGACATGAAAGCAGTCGCTTGGTACTGTCAGAGTCCGGAGTTCCTCAAAGATTTGCCCTGTTACATTAATGAAGAATGAGAACTTCCCATTTAGAATAATGCTGCCACTGAAAAAAAACCCAGAGATGTAGCGAAAATAAAATGAACACCCCGAGTCATATGATTGAGGCATGTTTGAGTGAATTTTGTCGAGGGTTTCTTCCCCAGCACCCCCGGTCATTATTTAGTTTCCTCGGAGCAGAGTGCTCCAGTGACTAATTCATCCCATACTGAGTTTTTAAAACCCAAGTTGACTTTATTTGTTTGTCCAACATTCCTTTGCCTGGTGGTGTTGGAGTCCGAATGTTATCAATCTGTTCAGCAAATGTTTATCCTCATCCATATGACCAACTCTGTGAAACTTTACTTTGGAAGCTTGATGTTTAAAAAGTAGAGGGGGTGGAAATCTGGTGATGTGGCTTTTTGTGTGTGCGTGCTAATTAAGGAGGATACTGCCCGAGGCTCGCAATGTTGGGTTTGTGAAACACAGAGCTGGAGGGAAGGACAAAAGTAAGAACTGAAATGACAGTAGGAATTTCATACCAAAGTAACCTGCATATTCTGATCCTGAAATAGAGCAGTAAATGCTGTTGCAGACACTAGACGGGGCACTCTGCGGAGGAATGATTTGTTTTAAACTGTCATTTTCTCTCACATGTCTTGTTTGAGTGAAGCATTTTAGAGGACTCTTATCTTTGTTGAGCAGCAGTGGAGAATATTGTCGATTTTCTGAAGCCGCCTTCTTTCCCTTTGTTACCTGACTTTTTTTCCAAGGATCGAATCAAAGAATGTGCAGGTCACTGCGATGCTGGGGCTGAAACTGCTCAGAGCCAGGCTGTGTGGATTATAAAAGGGAGCTTTATTTAAGGCACTCCTTAGAAGCTGACAAGTCCTAGTCTCTCCTAGCTGCAGAGGGGATACTGGTAGGTTTAATTTTTCCTGCCAGCTGGAGCCAAAGGGGCAGGAGGACAGAAAAAGCTGTGCTGGGGTGTGGGGGTTGGAACTTGCACAAACCCGCTGCCTTGCAGTCCTCAGGGAAAGGTTAATGTGCTGAGCCCGGGCAGGACAGTTCAAATGTCCCAAAAGGAATTGTTTGAGTTGGAAGGGGTTTCTCAGAAATCGCGCAGCCCATCTGCAGGACTCTCTTAAGAAAGCACTTTGAGTTTTGATAGGAAGATATCAAAATGTCATGGATCTCCCCTTTCTCCTTTATGAAGGTATTCTGTTAATAAATAGGAAGAAAACTTCTGTGCAGTCCTTAAACAAAGACCAATTTCTTCCTTTGCTCACCACCGTATTCAGTGCGTTGTGTGCTTCGGTGGTGCTGCTTTGCCAAAGTTGTGTGTGTAACCGCTGCAAGGTGGGCAGATGGTGGGCGGTTTAGCAGTTTAATCAAGTTTCATTGTTGCTATCATAAAGAAATGCAAAAACTCAGAAGGTAACATCCCTATACTTAGGGATATATCAGCTTTGGCCTTACATTTTTAGCCCATTTTAATTACCATTCTGAAATACTGATACTCCTTGAAAAAGATGAGGAATTCAGAGATGGAGGCGTCTTTCTAAAATTCCCACTTGGTTTGCACAGCACGGGAAAAGTGGACTCTCAGTGTTCTGGATACTGTGGTACTTCTGAAACGTGCCGGTGCCGAGCTCTGCGCCGGGAGTGACGAGTTTGAGGCTTCAGCAGACTGCTGAATGCAGCCCCATTCATACGTGTTCAGCGCGAATTAAGATTTTATAATTAATGGACCATTGGTTGCTGGGTTTAGCAATGAATGGGAAACTCCCATTCGTTCCCAGAGCTGAAGTTCAGAAAACTGGCAGTTCTGTTAATCGCTTTCATTCAATTTTTCTTTTTACAGATGATGAAATTCGCTTGGGATAACTACAAACAATATGCACTTGGAAAAAATGAACTGCGACCGCTGACTAAGAACGGCCACATCGGTAACATGTTTGGTGAGTTCTGAATCGATTTCAGTGCAATTTCGCTGCGTTTTTTTTAAAGGTCACGTGTCCACGTCAGTTCCTTTCTCTGCAGTACAGTGAGGTATCTGTAACAGCTTCGAGCTCTTTCCATTTTTATGAAGTGAGACTTTCAACACAGCTCCTAGGGGTTACCTACTCATATTCCATTGCTGGGAATCTCATTCCTGCAGGCATCTCTCAATGCCCAGCCTGTATCACCTCTGTGTACAGATCTAGCACCAAACCTGCCTGAGAACAGGGCTAAAACCAACCAGTGTCTTTATTAAAACATGAAATCAGTCCAAACCTGACAATGCTGCTATTTGTCTAAGCTTGTAGACATCAGGACCTGACCAAACTGAGCATTTTCTCTCTCGTTTCTCCACTGTTGAGCAAGATGTGAATTCCATGAAATATGGAGTGAGTGAATCAATATTAAAGGCTCTTTATACTATGTGCTTACTGGCTTGTATAATTTTACTCTTTAGCAGATTACTTTTTTTTTATGTGAGCCACTTACTTACATAATTTCAGTGCTATTCCCCTGCTTGTTCCAGTGGGATACTTGTTGACTTTCTGGGATATAAAACGTCTTTTTTCCTCATTGGCACTGAAAGCATTTCCCTGCTCTGCTGACTGCCCTAGCTTGGCCTTGCCTGCACAGGTTGTGCCATGGTGAGAAGGTGCAAAAGCTGGAGGAAGGCCAGCAGAATCTGCTTTAGCTGCCCTTTCCCACCCCTCCTTGGGGAAGACTTGCTGTACAGAGGTCTCCCAGCTTCTTTCCACAGGACTCTGTTTTGCAGAGATTATTTCTCAGAGCCCCTTGTCCAGATTAGGGTAGAATAGAGCTCCTTAGTGGGCAAATTAGCTGTGAGCTTTATTTCCTCAGGGCAAAGGGATTGGACTAATACAGTATGAAGAAACGCTCCCATTCCTGGTTTTGCACTCTCTAGGTGTCCCAGCCCTTCTCTACATCAGGTACATGACGTGGGTATGATCTTTCAGACAGTAGATGGGGAGATCTACTGCTTTGTGTGGACAGGCCTCCTGCGCAGGCCTCATTAGCTTTGGGGAGCTGCGAGATGTGTGTGAAAGTGAAGGTTTGAAGGTGGAAATAGCATCACGTGTCTTCTCGGATGGCCAAAACCTTGAGCAGCAGCCCTGTTTGGCCACTGTACTGCAAGGGCAGATGGCCCTGATGGAGGGGGCAGAGGAAGGGCTGGCTTTTAGTTTGTGTTCCCCTTGTGGTGCCACCGTCAAGTCCTTTTATTGCCCCAGATGAGGCACGAGTCTCTCTAGCTCCTGCAGAAGTACCAGGACAGGTACCTCCGCTCTGGTTGTGCTATACTGTAAGTTGCATGGAAGCTGCGTTGGTGATTGCTGGGGTATCTGGAGGAAGCAGTTGTGGGAGCGTGCCTTGCAGTAGCACGGGCTGTGTATGACCAGCCACTGCTTTGCCCAGTCTCACTTTGTCAGGAGCAGTGATTTGGGTTGGTTTGTCCTCTGCCTTCCTCTTTCACTGCCCCAGGAATACCCAGGTGTCTTACTTCAGAGTTTGCATTAACTTCAGCGCTAAGTTAAGCATTTTGCAACTTTTGCATTCTGGCAAGCTTGTCAAAATTTCTCAAGGAGCGTGCCTGTAAACAGACAAAAATATTGAAAGCTTTTAAATGCATTTATCATGCTAAAACAATTGGCAGTGCTTATGCTTGTTTGTAGCGTGCCTGTGAGCACTCTCAAGGAAAATGCTTTGGAGCACAAGGATTTGCAGACTATTGCAGAAAAGAAGCTACATGGTACATTTCAGCCTCTTAATAGGCTTTTCCTCCTTTTAACTGTGGCTGGTAAAGAACGGAAGCATTAGGCAATCTGTTGCTGCGGCCCTCTATCCCTCTTGTCGTCAGAGACTTTTAGAAATTAGGACAGGGCACTGTTTGCCGCCTTCACTGTTGCCCGTTCCCCCTCCTGTCACATCATGCATCTTTTTATTCCAAACTACAGATGTAATGGAGGCAAATCGGGTACTCTTCAGGCTGGAGGTGTCAATATTAAGCTGAGATTTCTCTGCAGCTGCTTCCATGTGGGAGGGAAGGAACCTCTTTCGGGCTATTTTCAAGTATGTTTGTGTGCGTGAGAAGCAATCGAGTTCTTGAAGGGTGATACATTTTGCTGTTGTGGATGTGATGCTCACTTGTAGCCTAGCCTTCAGTTTAGCAGCCTCACCCTGGGGGAAGTGGGGGAGCTGCTCTTTATCAAATATTCTCTCTAATCAAAGTAGAAATACAAAATAAACATTCACCTTCTGCTCCTACATAGCATTCTGCTTCTCTTAACAGCCATGAGCATCCCTCCCCAACGTCTGCCCCAACAGCAGGGAAATTGCAGGCAGAAAAAACTCTTGTATCTCCACCCGAGTTAATCTCCTTTCTCCTCTGCCTTGGAAAGCGGCAGCTCACATCTGGGAGCGTATCTGTCCAGTTCCTGTACTTCTTCATACCCAGCGAGCAGACTTGCCCCCTACCCCAGTGCTAGGCTGCTACGCACACTGGAAGGCAGCGCTCCCACTCACTTGGACTTTGATCTGGTGACTTGGTCTTGCATTCCTGCTTGTCACTGATGCTCTCCAGATCCTATTCCTAGGGCATCAATTTTCATCAAGATTCTCCCGTCTTCTAGGCATAATTTATTTGTGCAGAAGTCTTCTGATTGCTGTAATTTATAATCATTGCAACTTGAAAGCCCTTTCCTTGAACCCACTAGCTGTGGTTCTTTCATAAGCATTATTTATTCATCTGTGACGCTTGTGATAAGATGTACCGTGCCAAACATCCCATCCCACGCCCTCCAGTGGGGTAAACATGTTTTAGACTTGCAGCCATTTCAGATGCGTGATGATTTCCCTGGAAATTATGCCATGGAAATGGGCAAAGCACACTACTAGGGTGGAAGGATGACCTCTGTTAGAATAGAGCCTGCACCACAAGGTTCCAGTGTGGATGACTGCACAGCTGCGGGGGTTTCAGAACTATCCGCAAAATTTCTCTTTGCACTTAAGCTAACTCAAGAAGACCTGCAGAGTATCTGGCCGATGTTAGAATCAGGCCCAAAACATGCTTGTTTAGGAGAACTATTTAAGAAAAATGGCACAGCTGGGCTTGTGGCTAAGGGTGAAGGCTCGAGATCCACAGGTATGTATTCTGTTCCCAGTGCTGATCTAGTTATTTTAACCCTTCTTACCCCAGCATCTCAGCATTCCTGTCTTCGGTGTTGTGAGCGTTAAATTAATCGATGTTTGCAAAGCATGTTGAATTCCTTGGAGTGAGGCTGCTGGAGAGGGCAAGCGTATTATGTAGCGCAGCACTTGAAATGCACCTGTCACTGTGATATCCAGCATTAGATAGCTGAGTTATTATTCTGCCCGCTCCCTGGGTCTGTCATAGCCACTTATTTTTCTGACAAAATGTTTTTAAAATCCTGTTAGCTTTACAGAGTTTCTCTAGCTATGGGAGAGTGAGCTGGCATCTATTTCTGCTCATGCATCAGCTGAATTGTCAGTTACATTTTGATTGCACAGTCTTTTAACAATGATAAGGTAAGAAGCCTGATTTTCAGATATCTCTTGAAGTGTGCAGTGCTGGCAGCAGAAAAATCCTTCTTTGACTTATAACCTGAGCCAATTTGCTCTGAAATCAGTGACAGCAAGTAAATACGGGACCTTGCTGTGCTGTTAGACAGTCATTTTTCACCACCTAACTGCACATTAGTGTATTAATTTTAGGATAAAAATAGCAATCCTTAACTAGGCTTCCCCCCTTTTTTCCTCTCTCCCCACTTGAAATCACACCTAAAATTATGAGTTGCCTTCTCACAGCCATTGCTTCTCTCAGCATATGCTGAATTTGTGCCTCATTGTGAGGCTCTGTAGCTTTATCTGATGTGAATCCATGTGACAACTGTCACATCTAGGACACAGCCGGGTCACCAGAACTGGATGGCAGAGATCTGACAGCAGCTGGATCTGAAAGATATAAGGCGTTTAGAGTTCGTCCTCATGTAGGGCCCTCAATGTTGTTCCACGATTGCTTGGTGACAGAGTACACAGGGCTATCTGTGCAGGCTGGATAACAGTTCTTGGAAAATCAGTGGCTGCTCAGGCCCTGTTTGTGTACTCGGCTCAGACTTTGGCCTGAACTGTCCTGACAGTTTGTTTTGAAGACAGGAGGTCATTGGTCTCAGTTGCCTGGAAATGGTGCTATTTTGGCTCTCCGGGATAAAAAAAGGGTTTGAAGTGGCTGGGGAAGAAAAGTGGTGGCCACATGAATATATACAGAGAGGCCTCTAGAAAGTACCAAGTTGATTATCCTGAGATTCAGAAACCAGAATTCAGAATCGAAACCAGATCAGAATCGGAAAACCAGACTCAGAATTCAGTTTGTTTCTCGCTGGCAAATGCAGTGCAATCCTGCCGGACTTCCTCACTGCACTGTGACACTGTGGCCTGCCCAGTCTCTGATCTGGATGGAGATTCGAGTAACATCTCTCCACTGGACTTAACACCACCAAGCTCTTTTCACAGGAACTTTTGACAGCAGCTGGAGTGCTCCTTGACCGCCACCTCAGCTGCTGGGCCCAACAAAAGGCTCCCCGACCCAGAGCCAGTCCCTTCAACCATCCAGTCTTGTCTGTTCAGCCAAACATTTTCCAAATCGCTGCTTCCTTCGTCAGTGATTTAGCTAGGAAACCACGAAGCAGGCAGGAAATGTGCCCACCTCAATTAGAAGCAACAGGAGTTGATGTATGAATATTTAACATGGGAAAGGTAGTTGGATGAAAATATTAATTTAGCAACATTCTACCTACCAGAAGAGAAATGGTAACCTCCAATTGTGCAATCACTCGGTGCAGCTTTTCTGTTCTGCCTATGAGTCTCTTTCCCTGTGATCACAAAATTACAAAACCCTGGAGTGTCCTTTTATGTGATTAAAATAATAATAATAACAATAATAATTGCTCTCTGAATTTGTATGCTGGATTATTCCTGCTGCCTATCGCACATGACGTTACACGGTTGGCTCCATGGGCTCTTTAAAGAGAAAGATATATCGTAATGAAGATGTTGCTGGAACACTGTTGCACCCTGGCATCATCATCTTTTTTTTATGCATAACGTTACCCAGTTGAGTGTTATTTTCAGGAAGGGCATTCTGAGTTGTCGTTGGCTTTTGCTGTCACTGAAATCTGTAACAACAAACTTATTTCCTGTCAGCAGGAAGCAGTGAATCAGGATATCCTCCAAATATCAAACTCGTCGGAGATTGATTGCATGATTCATGTTAGAGCTGACATTTATCCCTGTTACACGTTTTTCCCCTGCTTTCCACCTGCCAAAGATCACTCCTTCCAGGCACCAAGGTTGTCATTAATACTGCAGGACATCCGTTCCCGCTCTGCTCTCCCCTTGGGTCATGCTGAGAATGGTGGCTTCCCTCAAACGTGCTGTTTCAAGCATTAGCTCAAACATCAGGGCTCCGCTGAACCCTAAACCTCACACAGAGAGATTTAAGCTTATTATAGTGGCTCAGCTGACAGGTAGTAACTTGTCAGCTTGAAATACTAATTTAAAAAGTTTAAACAGAAAAAACCTGTTAATGTCACATACAGTGGCCTAGGGCCTTCTTCAAACACCTTTGCTATCAAAGCCCTTATTCTGGGGCTGACCCAGACCCGGTCAGCTCTGTCGTGGCAGCAATTCATGAAAAAAAATTGATTTGAACCAAATAGATTCATCTCCCCTCAGCTGAGATTTGCATCTTAGTAAACAAAAACCAAACTCAGAAAATTCAGTGGAGAACAGCCTTGGCCTAAGGTGCAAAGCACAGATGCGTGTTCCAGTGCCTCTCCGTTTGCGTTCAGCCCCGTAGATAGGAGGACAGCTGCCAAGACTGGACAGCGAGGGTTTGGACTGGGCCTGTCTTTAGCAGGAAACCGGGCAAACTTCACATTATCTCAGTGTAAAACCATTAATCATCCCAGGCTTCCTCATGAGTTCCATGAACTTTCCATTGACCCTGAACAGAGTTTTGAGTTTAATGAGGCCTAGAAGTAGGAGAGTGTCTTGGGATTTGTCAGAACTGCTTTGCACAGCAAAATGGAGGAGAAGGAAACAAAAAAAAAAAATAGAAAAACAGCCATTAAAGTAGCAAATTAAAGCAGAAAAAGAAAGAAAATCGTGTTGAGATGTTGTGACTAGAGAGCGTTCTTTGGGACCTGTTTTCAAGATGCTGAGGAGTAGAACATAGAGCGGGTGTGGAGGAAGCAAGCCACGCATGAGCAGCCCCGTTACCATGTAGACAGGGGAACAATCCAGGCTGCAACTATTTTTTTTTCCTTTTTTCAGACTCTGGGGGCTGCATTTCAAAATACGGTGAGCTTGTCTTGAAGCTTTTTTTCTTCTTTTTTTCATTTTTTTTTTTTTTAATCACCCCGTTATGGATGTTGTTTGTGCCTCATTCCGGACACTAATTATGCGGAAATAATTGTCTAATCTTCAGAGATATTGAGCGTGTGATTAAAAGGCAGCCAACTGAGAGTAGGTGTAGTTGGACTGCTCGCCGATTCTTCTCTGGATTATGGAGGCGTTGGTGGCAACTCCACAGCAAACGCTGAGTTGGAGGTTTGGCACTTCCAGCTGGCTTGAACATCCAGCATCCACTCCAAGAATCTTAATGGCACCTCTCTGTGTCGACTTGATAATAACACAGAGTATACGGAGGTGAATTCCAGACTTGAGGCTCCTGACTACACGGGTAGCTCGGCTTTGGTCAGAACACATCCTCCAGAAAGGCCGAGGGCCCTTTGTCTTCTGGCCGCCGTTTGCAGTCAGATGCTTTACGTAGTGGCTGCTGCAGACGCAACCCCACCTGCTGACAGGCGCTACCAGAAACTGCGGAAAAAAGCAGAGCAAGTTAAGAATATTTAAAAGATGTACTTTTAGCCATGCCTTTTTATGTTGGAAATGCCTGGAGAACTTCTGGTTTTCTTATCTTTATCCCTCTGTATTTAGCTTTTCCTTGTTTCTTCAGAGGAGATGGGTAGCTATAAACTGTATAGCAAACCCCCCACTTATCTTCTTTGTTTTTAATTCACTCCTTTTCCACTCTTGAAACTTCTGAAGAGATTAGGCAGGTTCAGAACTGGCTTTGCTGTGTTAGATTTCACATTTAGAATTTAACTGCTTTATCGTATCTTTTTTTGTGCTACTGCTGAAGTTTCTTGCCGCCTTCATTATATATCTCATTGGATATTCATCTGGATTAGTGTTAGATTTTGACACTTTCCTATTCGCCTTCAGGAGATCGCATTTCAAATGGCTCCTGCAACAGAATTTCCTTTTCTACAATTTCTCAAGGTACTTGTTTCCAATATTTTTTTTTTTCATCTCTGCTGCCTTTTGGGACGAGAGAAGTCTCTTATCTCACTTAATCAGTAGGTTTAACGTCATCCCATAGGACGTCAACTTTCAGATTTGTCACTGGTTTCAAGGTTGGATCTATGTGTTCAGAATATCGTGGAAGGCATTTGTCGTTTGAAGACCTTTATACTTCTAAAAAATACTCTCTTTTAGCCTCTCAGGATTGTTCCTGTCTCTAGAGAAAATTTTTTGGAAGTTCAAGAAAATCCCTTAGCCTTTGCTTGAGGCATCAGCGTGAAAAACGAGGAGGATTTTTTTGGACTTACTAAAATTGTTCATCCTTCTTCTGATGTTTTATTCTCAGAATCTACTGCACCCTAACACACTTCATATGCAGCTCCCAAAAGAAAAAAGGAGAAAAAACTCAGGGCAGGAAAATGAAGGTGTTTCAAGAGAAAGTTCTAAAGGCAGAGGTTATTTCCATACCAATTTCAATATACCCATAATAGCCTTGCTCTGATAAAAACATGCAATTAAGAACACCTAAGTTACGCCTATTTCTCGCCACAGTGCCTTTATCCGACTACATGATTACATGGGGATATCATTTCTTCACAGAGCTGAGGATGGGAAAGCACAAATTACGTGGATACTGAAGTGGAGCACGGTCCAAGATCACAGCATTCCTGGTGATGGTCTTCACAGCAGCCTTGATTTGTCTGTCTTGCATCTTAATTTCCAATCTCAAATCTGTGCTGTGCTCTGCAGGCAAGAGCAGACAGTTCAGGAGCAGAGAAACTGAGGATCAAGTTTTTCCCGTGCATGAGAGCAGAGAGCCTTCTTCGACTTCACCGAGGCCTTCTTCAGGCATCTGGAAGTGGAAGTCACCTTCAGGCATTAAAATTAACACCTTTTGACTAGGCTAGAACATTCCTTCTCTCTTGGCAGGCTGCATCCTGGTTGCTGTGGGAACCAGCATTTTTAATTTCCTGACTTCTGTGTACATCCAAAATTGTAACTGTGATGTGCTCTGTCACTAAGGTAGCTTTGGGGGTTTGCAGGGAATCGAGCCATCAGAAAGCATTTTATGTAGCACTTCCTTCCCTCAGAATCACTTTGGTGCATCTCCAAGGGGCATCTTCATGAGGCTTTTTGGAGACCCGCAATTCTCGTTCATCTTAGTGAGTAATCACAGAATAAAAAAGGAACAGTGAGAGGTCATTTAGTCCTTCCCTTCTTAAGCCATCCCTAAGCTACCCCATGTTGGAAAGTCACCACAGGCGTTCTGCTTCAGTGCTTTACAGTTTTAAAGCTTGTACTGGTGTCTGACCTTGCTCGCCCGCGGAAAGTTAAGCTGTGACTTCTTGGCCTCTCCCGTGGATGTGCAGAATGGCTTCCCGTCTGATTCTTTATAGCATCTCTCTGTGTCTTTGCAAAATGTTGCCAAGTTCCCTTCGATCTTTTCCCCTCAAGGCTTAGCAACCCCAGACCTTTCCAGCTTTAATTGTAGGTCACATTCTGTGGCCTTCTCTGTGCTGTTGCTCCCCTCTGAAGTCTCCAGGCTCTGGATGGACTCTGCGTCCTGGCTGAGGCTTTGCCAGTGCGGAGTGGGGTGCAAGAGCCCTTTCATGTCTTGCACGTGGCACACGCCGTTTACCCGTCCTGGGGTGGGGTTTGCTCCTTTTTGCAACGTTACAACGTTGTTGATTCCAGCTGAATTCGTGATCTGCTGTAGCCTTGGTATCATTTTATGCAGAGTGTTGTCGAGCCGTTTATTTCTTATGCTTTGTGGTTCGTTGTTCTTCCCTCGAGGTGAAATACGTTGTGTGTCCTTATTGAATTGCATCCTGGTTATTTCAGACTATTTTCCCAATTTGCTAAGATTATTTTGATATCTAATCCTGTCAAGCAACATACTGGAGAGCATTTGGAGTCTTTCAGACGGGGTCTCGTTGGTGTGACTTTAACAATATAGGAGAGAAAAGGAAGAATATGGACAGATGGTTCCAAGTGGTGGAGTTACCATGGCTTAATGTGTTCCTGCTCATCAGCTGAGACATGGTAATGGACCATTTGCATTCTCCTGACCCATTGCATTCACAAATAAAACGTATTTAAATTCTTTCATCGTTGATTATTAAGGACCTTAGCTCAGCTCGTGATCAGTAACTTGAGTGCTTAGCAGTATCCGGATTGATAGCAGGTGTCCAGGCCCAGCGCCTCCCATTCTGTTGCATGCTGAGCAGCATAATGAATCCTATTAGCTGTATTTTGAGGCAAAAGGCAGTTTCGTTCCTGTATCTCTGAATTCTGCTCTCACACCTGGGCTTGTGCTCAGGACCAGATCATTTCTGTGAACACGCTATGGGAGGCGATGTTTGCTTGGCTGGGCTATAGATAAAACCATGTCAGGGATGAGCAGTTTTATAACCCAAACTAGAATGCACTCTGTTCTGCAAAGCCCCTCCGGAGCGAATCTTATCTGCTAAGGGAAAAATGCCGTCCAGAGTTAGAAGCTGCATCTCTCTCCTGTGCTGTCATAACACATCTGCCACAGCCACTTTTGGGGAAGCGTGTTTGGAAGACAGAAGGGCACCTTCTTCCTGATTATTATAATGAAGTGTCTCTCCTTTGAATTCTAAGATGAATTAGCAGTCTCTGCTCATTAACGGCTACCTCTATCTCTCAGAGTCTATGGATAATAGTTGCAGGTAGGACGAGTGTGTGTGTTTTAATAGGCCTGTTGGGACCCCTCACATTAAATGATGCAAGTCCTCGAGGAGATATGTGAAGAAGCAATAAATAGTATATAACCAGATTACCTTTAACTAGTCTAAAATTAATTTCAAACATCCAGAAGAGGCGAGACCAGCAGTATTTTGCCCCACCAGTATTGCTGCTGTTGTCTTCTGCTTCACCTTCTTGAACTGTTCCTCCCAGAATTACTCCTTGCTTGTCAAATTACCCATCTTTGCCAGAAGTAATCACCTCTGCTTCGCTGACATCTGAGCCTTGTTGCCCAAACAAAGGAGAAAACCTCTTTCCCAAAGGAGCATTTGAACGATTATTGCTTTCAATTTTCCGCTGAGCTATCCGTAGCCAACATAGTCTGCCTGCAATAGAATCTGTGTGTCACGGGAAACGGATTGGATGCATGTGGAGAGTGGATTTGCCTTATCTCTCCTGTATCAAGGACTGTGTTCCTGAGGCTCAGTCAAACCGCGTCCTCCCCTGTGACACTTGCAAATAGGAAGAGTTTGATTTGAGCTCCAGGAGGTTTGGAGTCATGCAGCGACGGGACAGTGGCTGTTGTTGGAGGATCGCTAAATGATGAAAGATGGTTGGAGAAACTGGGGAAAAGAGGATTAAACTGGGGAGCTGCTGCCAAGTATTAAATACTTAAGAGTCAGTTGGCAATAGGTGCTTATCATATATCTTCTCTTCCCTTCCACTGAAGGGATTCAGGACAAGCAATTCATTTTTATGCTGAACACCTTTCTTTTCTTTTTTTTTTTTTCCCCCGGTGCATAACAAGAATATTGCTAACCTGTTCCCACCAGCCTGATCTCCTCCAGACACAGTCTACTTTGCCACATTCCTAAATGAGCGTGAGCTCTCTTTTTCTCTCTCTCACCCATCACTTGTTCAGGGGAGAGCTGCCACTGCTAGTTCAGTTTGAATGATAGACTTAATTCTTCAGGGGAAATTGATATTTGAAAAACATGAGTGGTTTGTAATCCAAAAAAGCTATTTCTTCCCCAGCTGGAACACGTTCTGTATTAAATTTGATCATAGCAACCTAAAAGCCAACGCTTCAAGATGCTTCTCTCTGATGCCAGATTTACCTAGAAACTGTGCAGCACATATGCTAGCACCCATTGTGTGGTGCAGGTGGAACTGTGATTCATTGTCACTCCCCGTGAACGCGGCAGATCGCTCCTGCTGACAACGAAAAACAGACTGAGCTATCTCGTGGGCCAGATGTCTGGGTCATCTCCGTAATGCCAGTCTTCAAAATCCCTTGCCTTCAGGTGGGAGGTGGGTCGTCCTTGTTTGGCAGATGGCTCTCTCAAGGTGGGGTTACCTTTAGTCTCTTTGCACCGTCTGATGTACCGTGGGCTCTGCTTCTTCCAAGCCATGCGCTCCAGGATTGGTTGCTCTCCTGTTTCTAAGCTTGTTTTCAGGGAATGATCAGCACTTTGACCTTGCCTTAATTGGGGCAAGTGTGACCTTATCCACCCTACCGTGTATGGGACTAGGTTTTGAGTTGATTTAGGTATGAAGCTTATAGAGTGGCAGTAGCCTTGGCATTGTCTTGAGCGATGGCCTGCGTCCGGTAAAATGCATGGGTTTCTGATGGATCTGCGAAGTATTTCTTGCAGAACTGCAAGAAAATTAGCATCTCCGGGATCAGATAATTGATAGCTGACAAGGTTAGTAGCCAGTTGGTAGCCTACGAAGCAGGGTCATCACTGTCAGCTACCAGAGCTACATCTGTCAGGAATCATGAAGTAGAAGAGATCAGGTGTGGCACGTCAACATAAACCAAAATCAAGGGTGGGTTGTGTCTTGGGGTGATGGAGGCTGGTTCGTGGGGATCTGTGGGGACTTGGCACAGTCCCCCTCCATGTCTGTTGCCCCTGCTGAAGGGCTGACCTGCTGCAGGGCAGGGCAAGTGCCAGGGAGAGGCAGAATCTGAAGCCAACCAGGACTAGCGCGGGTAGCGAGCTGGGAGCCACGGCAGCGCCCCGCGTGCTGGCCCAGGACTCTCCATCGATGGCTGCTCACAGCCGGGGCTGGCAGGGGAGCGGAGGACAGAGCTGCCCTTGGCACGTTGCTGGAGGCCGAGGGCTCGGTAAGGTGGGTGCTGCTCCTCTGCGTAGTCACCCCCTGCTCTGTACCTCAGGGGAGCGCGCGTGGGGTGGAGGGTGTTTGGGGTGCGACCTTTTGACCGGTACCTGGAGAGTGAGGAAGATTAATAAGAAGAAGATGGGAAAATAACCTTGGTTATGAAGTGTTTTCTGATGAAGTCCCTGAAGTGTAGGTGCAGTGGTTTATTTGGAAAGCAAAGAAAAATGAGGTTGCTCAAAAGCTAATGGATTTTTTTTTTTTTTTTAGTCTGCAGGAGAATGTGCTGATAAGAAAAGAAATAGATCTTTTCTAATTCTTGGGCTACTTTTTTGTCCTCTTTATCTCTCTCTACTGCTACCTTGTTGCTCAGATGTAATTTGTTTAGTTTACCTTAAATAAAGGGAATAAAGTTACTCTGTGTTACAGCTATCAGGTTCACAGACAAAAACCTCAATAAATAAGACACAGTGGCAAGGCTGTAACTCAGCTCTGTCGGTGTTGGCTTCGCAGCCTTCCTCTGCAGCCTGTGGGTACCGTTCACAGGCAGCTGAAGGGCCGGGTTGTAAGGAGACAATGGTGAAGACTTAACTGAGACGTTTTCTTTCTTCCTGAAAAGGCCTGTAACCTGTTTGCTCCTTTCATTTGGCTTTTCTGTTTAATTTATGTCAGCTGAACAAATAGTACCAGCCCTCTCCGAGAGATCGCTGACAACTGGCGTGAGCCTACTTGTGATGTGAGCAGATTGTCTTTCTACTTGAGTGTATCTTCTGGAACTGGATTGTATCTTCTAGTACTGATACCTCGTGCAAGGTTCTGTGCTGGAGGACAATTATGAAAGGAAAAGTTGAAAAATAAACTGGCGGGAGTGTTTCTGCATGGCCAGCAATGCCATTCCGGAGGGAAGATGAATGGCTAGCGCAGGGTGCGTAGGGTGAACAGAGACAGAAACGCCGGGTCAGATGACAGTGGGTGAACTAACGTGATCAACAGCGATGGCGAGACCGCGGCCGACTGGGGACAGGCCAGTACACAAGGGACTGCGTGCGTGCTGTCAGGGAGAGCCTGTGCCTTGCTCTCTATTGACGCTTGTTTCTTGTCTCGCCATAACTGGCGCTGAGTAGAACAGGCTAAAACTTTGGTCAGCACACTGCATCACTTGCCCTGAATGTGGATTTTAAAATCTTTTTATTTCTCTAACCCACACGTTATCTTTATTTAAACTCTTTTTCTGTTTAAACTTCGGGGAAAATGCCTCCTGTTTTTTTGCTGGCAGAAGAAACCAAGGCCCAGAGCGGGCAGGGAGCTCTGGCCTAAACCCAGGTCCTATCTCTGGAGTTCCAGGCTCCCAACCACTTGTTCCGCCTGACCCAGAGCACTCTGCGTGGAGGACTGGCAAATCTTCTCTGCAAAGCAGATTTTTCAAGAAACTGTGCAGTGATTTTCACAGTTCACTTTGTTGCCAAGATAATCCCAAGCTGTGCAAAAGTGTCTGTGTGGATTTCCCCCAGAATTCAACAGTGTGCCGCCACCCAGGAGCCGTGGTGACGTGGGCTCAGCCAGCTCCCAGGCTTCTCGCACAAATCTCTGGATAAATGTCAAAAGTTCAGCCTGGTCTCCAGGCTCTATCAATGAGAAAAAGAACCCAAAAGAACAAGAAAAGCAGCACTCGGAGATGGTCGCTTTTCAAACTCCTGTTTTAACAAGGCACTGATTTTAATCAAAGCCAGTTCAATCCTTTGAAGCCTTCAGCCCCAGCATAACCAGAAGGAGGGATCTCAGTGTTTTCAGTTCTTGTTTTGCCCTGCGTCACCTGCACCCCAAGAGGTGAAGATAAATAACTGGTAACAACTGGAGTCTTTTGTGCCTCAACAGTTAACAAGTTCATCATGTTTCATAGAAACGGCATCCTAATTTTTATTCCAAACAAGATTTCAGCACTAATTTTTGTTTTGACAAATATGATTTGACATAAGAACAGTGGGAGTCAAGACCTTTCATTTTTTATCGAGGTTTACATTGCGCTGATCTAAATTCCTCCCCCTTTCGCTCTTGCCTTTCAATTGTAAACTTGGTTATTAAAGTTAGCAAAAAGCTATTTGAAACTCTCTGTTCTGTAGCATTTAAACAGTCCTGCTATATGCAAGATTAAGTATGATAGCTTCCTAATGACTTGTGCTGTTCATTTTAATCATTGGCACAATGCATTACTGTACAGATTTTTTAAATGGCTTTGTTGAAAATGAAGGATTCTGTTTCTGTTCACTGAGAAACTTCATAAAGGATTGTTTGCCAAATGGCAGGGCCAGGCCCCCTGGGTCTTAGTCTCCGTGACATTAGAGGCAATATTTCTCAGCCTCTTTGCTTGCTCTAGTGCTTTGGCACTGCCTGCTGAATAGGTGTGGTGGTGAGGTTAGGCTGGGCTTCCATCCATCTCTCTGACAGGCAATTCATAACAGCAGCGTAATAGCAACAGCAGGGGCACGTGGCTCTCTAAATGCAGGTGACATGGCACAAAGAAGAATTTTATTTGAGCTAAACCCTGACATTGGGGAGATAGTGCTGAAAAGCTGGTGAAGACCCTTCCGTCTCCTGCTGCTCGGGAATCCTTGCCCCATTTCCTCGTTGCCTGTGATGTTTGTGCTGGTTTGGCTTTGCAGTGGGGCAGCCGCCCTGTAGATCACACACCTGCAAGCCATCGTGCTCAGCGGCTCCCCAGACACAGAGTGGCTGTGAGAGTAAGGCAAAGCTGTCGGTAAAAGGCATTTCTCCTTCCTGAGGAAGAGGGCTATTAAAGACCCCACTCCTAGCTACTCATTTGCAGAAGCATCACTTTTACAGCTTTTTCTAAAGACTCTCCAGGGACAGACTTGCAGCTGGGAGCCCTTCAAGTCTCATATCTGGCCTGTGATGCTCCAAGTTGGCTATTTTGGGAAGAGGGGAGTGAGGGAAGGCGACTCTGTCCCTCCCATCACAGCTGCTCCACTTTGTCTAGAAAATCAAACGTTTGCTGAGCTATGGAGGCTGAATATGTCCTGGGGTTAGGCCACTTGTTTAGCCTTTGGGAGGAGCAGGCGCGGGTCTGTGTGCTAAGTCTGGTGGCAAAAGGACTTGAGTAGGTAGCTCCCCAGCCTGTAAATACCTCGCCCCAAGGAGGTATTTCATTTTAGCCAAAATTGCTTCCTAGAACCTGAGTAACTTCCCACAAAAAAACCCCAAAACAACAAAACAAAGAAAAAACCAAAACCAACACAAAACTGATTTTGACAAAGGGGTGCTCTTTGATCCCCAAAAGTGATGCCCATCAGGTAGGAGAGCTGGCTGGACTTCGCAGGAGTGGGGCTGGAAGAGCCAGAAGGAAGAGCGAGGCCTTGGTTCACCTGCGTGAGCTGGTACAGAGAGCACGCAAGGGTGTTCCCTGCGGTTCTGGAGGGGGTCCTGAAGCGCGAGCTGCTGCACTGGCCGCCCCTTCTCTTGGGCCTGCTGTGCTGCATCCTACTGAGCATAAACCCTCTGAGGGAGGATCAAGGTAAACGAATCGTGCTGTGTTACCAGTGAGTCACTCTGTTGCCTAACTATTGTCTGTTCTCTTGTCAGTGAGTCACTGACACCTTATTAGAGCAGCTGACAGACCCCAGGCCCTGTTCCCGCTGGAAGGAGTGCGATGGGGCTTTGTTTGGATGGCAGCTGGATAGGCTGAAAAGATGGCACGAGGCTCAGGCTCCACGGCCCAGAAGGCTGATAGATCTCCTCGGTTACGGGCAACACTTTAGCAGTTTGAACTGATAGAGCGGGAGCAGAGCAGAGGAAGACAAACCATTCTCTGAGCACGGCAAAAACCACAATTCTGGTGCCAAGGGAACGCATTGAAAATATCCTGGATGCTCTTGCAAGTGCTCTGCAGTCTCTTTGTTTTTCATTTTTTTTTCTTCATAGTCTGGTTCTGTCCCTCTTCCCTTTCCTTTCCTAATTTTTGTCCTTTCCTTCAGTCCCTGCTCACTCAGTCATGTAGTTGCTGTTAAGAGAAAGCTACCCGGTACTGTGCATCTCGGCTTGCTGTTGTCTGCCCGCAGGGTGCAGAGGGTGGAGGCAGAGGTTCTTTCAAGCTGAAGGCTTTGACCTTGGCTGCAAGAAGCCGTATGAAAAGTTGTGGCTTTCTCTGATGTGACTGTCTTCTGTTCTGTGTAGCTCCCACAGAGACTGAAGGATATCTAAACCCAGGATAATGTCATGGTCTCCTGATAAAAGACAGTTCTTTGGTGTGAAGACTATGTCTTTTGCTCAGTAGGTCATCTTCCTAAAAAACATAATCCTGTCCTCTGGGCCCTTTCTGATGGGGGAGCTCCGCTGTGCTGCGTGAGCAATGCCGGGATCAGCGGTGTAGCCCGATACAACCTGCGGCCGTCCCTCGTCATTCCCAGGCAAGCCTGGGCTGTGAATGTGAGCAAGTGCAAAGTGTTGGCATCAGTTGAATTTCACATGTGGAATTGGTGGCATATGAAAGCTTCAGCAAGTCAGATGTAAACTCTTATTGCTCTACTAATGATCAACCGTGCGGTTTCTGTTGTGTACCTGACGCTGGGATGTTTGATTGGCCTGTTTCTGCCTAAATTGGTGGGTTTGATTTGCAGATAATGGGTAGCTGAAAGGAAGTTCACAGATGCAGCAGCAGTTGTGATGGTTACCACAGTTATACTTAGTCCCTGCTTGGTGCTTTGCAGTGCTTTTCAAGCCTTAATGAGCCCTTACATGTTTGGCAGGTGGTAGGGTAGATACTCTCCACCTTTGATCAGCCCTCGTGGCCTCCCTTTAAACTACAGGTTGAGAAGAAAGCTGTTCCCTTTTCTCCTCCACGCACTGGCTTGCTGGGACGCTGAAGGAGAGCGGGGCCGTGGGACACGTGCAGACGGGTCAATCTTGTGCATGTGCCGGGGGGCCCGTCTGTGGCTCGCAGGTTCCCCACTCGCCTGACTTGGAGCTTTTCACTCTTTACAATCCTCGTTCGGCTTGTGATCGGGACCACGCGTCTGTCACTTGGCCGTAGTCCGTGGGCTCATAGTCGATACAGATCTCTGTGTTGGGGTGAGAGGAGCCCAGGCTGCGGTGGCAGCTCTTTTCTTCTGCCCTGCGCTCTGCAGCGGGTTCAGAGAGAGCCGCCCCGCACCTGGCTGGCAGCTCCCCGCCTTGGGCCGGTGCTGCGGGAGCCTGGCAGGGTCTGGACCTGTTAGCTCCTTCGGTTGTCGAGGTCAGCATATGTCTTCCAGAGTGTTCCCCCTCTGGTCCAGTGAACACACGTTAAACCTCCTAATGAGCCTTTGGAATTGTGGTTTGTCTTATAAACTCTTGCTGCAAGTGGCTTTAACAGCCCCCTAAGCTAGCAGGCATCAGGGGCGAGTCAGGGATAGGAGAAGAGGATGAGCCCTTTTGTTCAGATTATCTACCCCAGACCAGAACAAGCTGCTACAGGCTTTATCTGTGGTTTTTAGAGATAGCACTACTATTAATGCCCATGAAGGCCCTTCTGAGACAGCATCGCTTGAATGGTCTTGTTCCTCCAGACTGGCATTAAAGCACATTCCCAGCGAGGCCGTGGGGGTGCAGCGTGCGTACAGTGCCATCCCCTCTCCGTGGAGTGCTCCATTCAGCACCTTTCACAAGCGTTACGTTAATTAATGTAACATTTGTTAGTGATTTCTGTGGCAGTGTTCACGAGCGAGCCGGGTGGACGCGCGTTCCTCTGGGTGGGTGGAAGTAGGAACAGAGCAGCCTTGTTGCCTACATGGATGTCTCCATTCTTCTCATGCACAAAAGAGCAAATACACTTGTGGCATGGGACAGGGCGGTACGGGCCCTCCTTCAGCTCAAGAAGAGATGAACCTTTGTGTTGCTCCCATGAGCTGCTCCCTTTGGTGTGCTGCTCTTCTCTCACAGATGGAACTCCAGGCAGAGACCCTGCCGCTGGCTGTCACAAGAGCTGCCATGAAGTCCTTCAGTTAGAAATGCCCCTAGGCAAGCACCCCCGCGTTCCGCCTGAGGACCCATTTCTTCCCACTGGTCCCAGTGGAGGGTTCCTCTTTCCCCTTCAGCACGGCCACGGGCTCCCTCTGGGCAGCGTAGGAGCTGGTGTGGATCCCAGAGCTGTGTCCAGTAGACACACCTTCCCTTTTGGCCACCAGCGAGGCGACCTTGCCTCTCCCGAGCGAGGTGGATCTCCACTCCAAGCCAGTTTTGCAGCAGGATCAGAGGGGGCTTTTCCTAGCACGCAGGGCGTTAGATTTGTGGAGGCGGGTGGGATCTCAGACGTGGAGTCCTGCTTAGACGTCATGGCTACCATTTCTGGGTACTTTTGGAAGGGTTTATTTTGAGGGTTTCTTGGTTTCTACTTCGAAACGCCCTCAGAGAGAGTACAATGAGGCC
Organism: Platalea leucorodia; assembly: GCF_965183815.1. Classification (NCBI taxonomy): domain Eukaryota; kingdom Metazoa; phylum Chordata; class Aves; order Pelecaniformes; family Threskiornithidae; genus Platalea; species Platalea leucorodia. The sequence continues at coordinate 9,253,872 of NC_138840.1, forward strand.
AAAACCGGTAATTTAGAGAGGGGAGTGTCAGCAAGAGTGAAAAGTGACAGAGTGGGTTTGCTTCCTTTTCCTGTTGAAGCTGCTTCCCCTTTGATTATATCCCTCACGTTGTGATGTGTAGGTCTGGAAAGGGGATGATTTTTTAACATCTCTCAAAATAAGCAGCGTGTCAAGCAATAAGCAGCATGTCACCACCTTTATAAATGGGTGCATATATATTGCAATAAAGATGGTAGGATACGTATAGCACCACCTTTTGACAGCTGAGTATAATCAGAGCCATTGGACGGTGTATCACGAGCTCTGTCGTGGTCCGATGAAGCAAAGTCTGAGCAGGAAGGAATGAAGATGCTCCTGTAGCGAAGAAGTAACGTGCCAGTGTGCACAGAGGTGTCAGGGTCCTTCTCAGATGTCCTCTCTGTCCTGGCCCGTGACAGGGACACAGCGGTGAAGTCCTGATGCCTGGTTTGCTCTCTGCATGGTTGTGGAGGGGAAGGAGGTTCTTCTTTATCGTTCTCATGAGACGGCTGGAGCTGACACGGTAGCTCCTGGTATTGCGATAGACTTTGCCAGCTGCAGGAAAAAAAGTCAGCCCTGCATTTTGCAATTGCTTCAAAGCTGGTGCAGAAGAAAGGAAACCTCAACAAGACCCTTGTACAAAACACACAGCCTGCGGTTCTTCAGATACAGAGTGTTTAGGGGAATATTTAAAACAAATGTTTAAAATGACACAAAGGCAAACCAGCGGGGAAGCAAGGTTTGCCCTCCACTTTGTCAAATACAGAGGAGGAAAGCTAAGCAACTCCGAGCTGTGCTTTAGCGAAGATCCGAGCATGTTCCTAATCCCCGATGCATTTCATGTATTTAAAGGCCTTACTTGCTAAAAACATAAAAGGCTCTGTAAATTCAAGCAATATTTTTCACTTCAATTAATCATCCCAGAAAATTGTGACTTTATTGTCTTTTTGTCTCTGTTTAGTTTGAGCAAATCCAACTTTTCTCATTGTCTCTCTGCAGATTATGAAAGGCTTTGTGGATTATATCATCAAATTAAATTGAGCCTGTTAGTGTTGCTCTCAGAATCTCACAGTAATGGGCTGTGCCTCAGGCAGCATTGCCCTTCCTTCTCTTTTGAAAATGTTTTGCCTGCGTCCGTGTTGCTCTGAGCTGGTGTGTCTCTCCTTGCTAATAGGAAAGTGTATAAAAATCGCATAATCATTAATATTGAAGAATCATTAAGGTTGATAAAAGCAGCTCTGACTGCGACGATGATGTTTTTCATGGTCACTGCTTTTGGAAAACATGCCGTACAAACATCAGCTCAGTTGTTTTTTAGAACCCACCAGTTGATCTAGTGGCTGTTTGACTCCATCTATTGCGCTCTCGGAGATAGCTCCAGTTAGATGATCATTTCCCAAGCCTGCAGGAATAAATGGATTTCTAGAGGCTGTCTCTACTGCCTTCATCCCTTTTCCACAGCCCCTGTTTTTGATGCAGACAGCATCCGAAAGCCAGCAATCTGTAGTTGAGCAGTAAAGTCTTGGTTGGGTTTTTATTAAAGCAATGATGTGCTGACTGGCTGAAAAGTGTCAAAACTGCAATCTTGTAACATCAACAAAATAAGGCAGGATGCCTTTCTTATGGGAGAGGAATGCTGAAAGCATAAATGAGCCCTGCATGAAACTGGTGGATCTTAGCACTTCTCGTCTGGGGAAAGGTATGATGTACATCAGGCACAGGCGCTTTTTCTCCTTAATAAGAAAAGACCAAAGTCTTAGGGTTCGTGACACATGTCTCACCTTGGCCTTCCTCTCCCCTCCGCAGTAGTTCGTCGACAGTGCATCCAGCTGGATTTTCCTTTCTTAAGCAGAACTAGAATTGAAGTAATACTGGAGGTATTACAAAAGTGCCAAGCCAATCTGAGCATGCAATAAAAGGCTGGGAAAGCTGGGGGAATTTGGGGTAGTGTTTTGAAGTCTGTTAGTGAGAAGAACGAACTGACCTGAGCCAAATAGAAATGTGACTCGGGAAAACCCCTGGGCGTAAGCAGTGAGTCTTTGTGGTTACACTGGAAAGGGAGACGATAGGGACAGAGCCGGTACAAGCAGTCTCTCCTGCAGAAGTGAAACCTGAACCTCATCCAGGTGCCTTTGCTGCCAGAGGCTCCAGGAGGTCGGGCTGTCGGGGTGGGCAGGAGCGTGGCTGCACGGAGCAGCGTGGGGGCCCGCACGTGCAGCTTGCTGACGGCAGTACGGAGGCAGCTTCACGCCCGTGTCCCTGGCGTGGTACGTCTGCAGAGGGATGACTGATGATGATTCCAAACAGGAATCCTCCACAGGAGGATTTGTGTTTGCTGAGTTACCCGGGAAAGTGATGGCCTTTGTAATGTAAGCACAAAGGGTTTTGAGTCACGATGTGCTTCATACCCTTTGCTTTCCGTGCTAGGAATAATTTTAGGGAACCCTAACAGAAATAAAATTCGAGCGCTGAGATGTTGCAAACCCAGGGTTGTTAACATCTCTAGTTTCACTTGATCTCAACTGCTACAAGATTGTTTGTCTGCACACCCTGTGTAGTTGGCATGGCACGCCATGCCATGCCATTCTCTCTCACTGGAAGTTCTCCTATAGTCCATTTGCGTAAGACAACGCTTGGCATGCAATTTTTTTACATGGATGACATGGTTGGTCCAAGTACTTGGTTGGCATTTGCTTCATCTGCATGTGTCCCATTGCCATCTGCTGGAGAACGGTGAGCGTGCTCACAGGGACTGTGCTGTTAGCCAAAGGACGGGAGCTGCCCCCAGAGTCACCCATCCCCTGTTCAGGATTCATCGCGATTAGTTTCTGGTCTCTCTGCTGCCAGCTGAGGCCGTGCTTTGTTTGCGTGCTGGTAGTGGGAAATGCTGGGTTATGGCACGGTGCAGAAGTACTTTGTGCCCCAGATAACAAACACTGCATCTGGACAGAATGATCAAAGACCTGTCTTGGATGCTCTTGCACAATAAAAATAAAATTCTCTTCCCTCACTGAGAAGAGGGTTATGCTTGCAACTAAGTTAGGAAGAGGCTGAATTTAGGTTTACAGCTGAACAAAGATTACGGGTGAAATTGCCTAACCACTTTGGCCAAGACAAGAACTGGAAAACAAGGCCAAGGTTTGCAGTCGTGACTGGTGGCTTGAAGTGTGGACCTTGAGCTGTTCCTTGCGGGTATTTTTTTCAGAATTGTCAGGCCTCTGAAAATTGGGCCTCTCCAAAGCAGAGCTCGCTAGTCCTGTTAGAAGATCTCAGCCTTGACCATGGCCAGTCTGGGTCCCATCCAGACATCCCCAGTGTTGGGACTGGAAGCTGCTGCCTGTCCCAGCTCCTGCAGGTTGATTTAGAGCTAAAGAAGACGGCATGAACGGGCCTTCATCACGCTGTTCTGTTTGCAATGCAGGAGGCCTTCGAGGAGCTACGGTAGTAGATGCCTTAGATACTCTGTACATCATGGAACTCGAGGAGGAATTCCAAGAAGCAAAGAAGTGGGTGGAGAAGAGCTTTGACTTGAATGTGGTGAGTCAGTTGCTGGGAATGCCTGTCTGTGTCGCAGAAAAGCTGCGTGTTTGGCCAGTTCTGATCAGAGTCCTCTCTAACAATCGTTTGGGGAGGGCAACTATGAAGTCTGGGGGGGGAAGAAACCACTCAACTGATTTTTGTTTTTTTAAGGCCAAAGGGACTACTGTGATGATTCACCTCATCTTCTGCCTGTACATGGCACAGGGTTCCAGCCAGGGGCCACCAGATCAGACTCGCCATGTCTGGCTGAAAATGAGGTTCAGTGTTTAATGGTTCTTGTGTTTTGGTCTGGGTTATAAAAATAGCTGTAATTATTAGATACTCCAAGGGAGTTTTATTCATCAAAGAACAAGTTCTGTTTCATCTCAGTTAAATGTCCGCCTGTGATAAGACAAGTTTTCTTTTTACATGCTGTAGACTAAGATTGCAAACACTGATCTCCTTGACGGGGCCCTTTGTTGGTATGTCATTGCTGGGACTTGTGCGGTGGGAGCATGGTATCGAGGCAGCGAAGTGGGAGCACGTAGCGAGCCTAGATTTGGAAGGAAGGGCGTCATCTCTAAAAATGGCCAGAGACGCTTGCTCTCTGGGGCCCCTGAAGCTTTCCTAGCCATAGGAAAGCTTCCTTAGAGCTAGCGTTAGCCTCGCTGGGGCTCTGGGTGCAACGCATGCCTTGCAGTGCTATCAAGCGAAGGATGCGGTCCTTTATCTCACTTTGTGGCCAGGGCCCCTTGCCAATAGCTCTGACTGTTGGTCTCCAAGCCAGCTCTTGTATTTCTCGTGGGAGAGCTGATGCGATCTCATCGGTGGCATACGGAGAATGTGAAAACCAGAGCGCAGTTCAAACTTTTATTTTTTTTAATGCTAGCCTAGCAGTCTGTTGTGAAAAATGGTTCTCCCCATGGGAACAATGCATGCAGCTGCCTTTATAGAAAAGCATCATTTGGGAGGGCACGACTGGCATTCACATATTCATAAAAGGAAGACCACATCTGATAAATTTGGTGAATGCTCTCAGTACGTTACTGAATCGATAAACAAGGGACAAAATCAACTGGGAGATAATTTATCTGGATTTCATAAAGGCTTTTAATCTTGGCCTGCAGAATAGATTGATCTGCAAAGACAAGAATGAATGCTATGGATTGATCGGTGGAGTCAGAAAGCATAGCGGAGGGAGAGAAGGAGGGAAATTAATTAAAAATTGGCTCTGTACAAGGAACTCTAATAGTCCAGAAAAGTGAGGCAGGGACTCTGGGGCCTGCAAGCTCTGGCTGCAACTGGGTGCCGTGATCTGTCTCATGCAATTTCAGTCATCATCTCAAGAAAGCACTTGCTCTGATTTGTAACCTGCAGGGATTTAGAAAGGGCAGGCTAGTGCAGAGGTTCAAGTGCCCCTTTGCTCACTGAAAGTGCCGTGTTGGTGGAAGATCTTTCTGGGTTTTGGCTTCATGCATTTGCGGAGGGTAGGAATCATTTATCATGCAGATTCAACGGCCAGGAGCATGGATTTTTTAAGGGCGCATTTTCAATGCAATCATTTTGACATTTGCTGATCATCAGCTGAGTAGGTAGAGCAAAACTTGTTCCAGGTGAGTGGGTTCTTGAGCGATGCAGTGAACCGTATCCGTCCATGTCTGTTGTCTGTGGTGGTGGGGCACATGGACATCAGGCGGTTTGCCTCTCCATAAGCGTGCCCGTGACAGGCACCCTATGGGCTGTGGTCCCCTCTGAGCCTGCAGGCTGGGGTGAGTCTTCGAATGACAGAAAATAGGAAGCGCGTTACGTCTGTCTAATGCGGTGCCCTCTGCACAAGAAAATGGAGAAAGTAATTTTTCCATGTGGCTGTACAATTTTCTCTTTAAGTAAAACATTTCAAGGGGCAAATTTTTGCCCTAAACTAACTCACAGCTTTTTGGAAGGCATAACCCAAGACAGGGTTGGATGGATGGACGATTCGTCTGCCCTAACTGATTTACGTATCGTCAGCTGGTGATAAATGGGCAGTTTGGGTGTTTCTCTTCCCTTCAGGCTCCACCTGTCACTGTAGAGCAAATAAAGCGCTGTGAGATCTCAGACAAAAAGCTGTGTTACACTGTGGGTGAGGACTGGGAGGCTTAAGTATCTGCCTACAATCTGTTCCCCTTAGCTGCCATTTGTGCGTGCAGACTTTGCACTCAAGTATATCATTATGTATTTTCAGAATGGAGAAGCATCCTTGTTTGAGGTGAACATCCGCTATATTGGAGGACTGTTGGCCGCTTACTACTTAACTGGAGAAGAGGTTTGTTTCAGCAGCTCTGCATGTCTCGCACAGTCACCGATAATGAACTGAAAGGGTTCTCCAGCAGCTTTTCTCTGAGCATCAGATAATCCCTCCATAACAACAGGCTAAACCTATCATTTTTATGAATATCGAAATGCCACTAATGTTCTTTTAATTAAGTCTCGCATAATTACCTTGCACACACCGTGCATGGCTCATTTGCAAAGATCTTTTCTCCTGTGAGCAATTCTAGCAAGACATGTTTTTGGTTGGACACATTGCTCCCCAGTGAAATGCCATTTGCAGCGATCTTTGTCTTTGTACTTGTTCCTTTGTATTCTAAACATAGGCAGTATTTCATCAAACATCATTCCAGATTCTGCCTCGGACTAAGGAGGGCAACCGCTTAGTGGCAAGTGCTCCACACTCTACCTGGACAGTCTGTAGCAGTTTGCTTCTAAGATAAAGTGCCCTGGGGTACAGGGAAGGAGGGTGGCCAACGGCCGGGGCAGGGTACCTGTGTCCTGCCAACTCATGTGACAAAGCGACAGAGCTCCACAAAATGTCCCCTTGCCCAGCAGGTGTGGGCTGGGCGTCACAGCCCCTCCTGCGGCGTGGCGGAGCAGCCGTTCAGCGGGTGTCCCATCCCCCAGGAGTCCTGGCTAGAGCAGGCGGCTCTCGCTGCCACTTCCCTTCTTTCCCTCCAGCTCGGCAGAGGCCAGGGCTTAATGCCATAATCTGTTTTGTAATGTGACTGGACTGGAATTTTACAGCTGGCTGTAGAGAGATGAGGAGATTATTCCTTTGCCTTGGAAGTCTTAGGCGAGCAGAAACTCTGATTGAAAGGGGAGTTTTGTGAGTGAGGGAACTGGAAGACTGGCTCTTAAATGAGAGCTTAGCACTCATGCCATACACTGACCGTGGCTGGGTGCTGCCCACCGTAATAGGATGGGATGGCTCATCACTGCATAGTGGCACCATTGATCCGTGGAATCACAGGAGCAGCTCAGTTACTTTAGTTTCATTTTAAATGAGTTCCAGGAATGACTTCTCTCTGTGATTTCCCTCCAGGGAAAACTCTCAAAGACTCAATGCCCTGACTCAGGGCCTGTCTCAGTCACAACTTCAACAAGCTTCAGATCAACAGAGCAAAAAGAAACCACATTAAACCATAAAACTCCAGCAGTGACCTCTTGAAGTGCAGTCAGCAGCAATGCTCAGCAGCCAGGACAGTGCCTGTCATATACCCAGTCAGTGTCACCAGGCTGAAAGGCAAAAATCAAGTCCCTGTCTCTTGCTTTCCCTTCTGAACCAAACCCCTACCTCCTTGCGAGTGTATAAAAGGTCTGCAAGCCCACAAGAGAGCTCAGGTTTCCTCAGTGCTGTATTTTTAGAACAATAAATTCCCGCTTTCTGAGAACTACTATGGCAGTTTGGGCTGGTGTAGGGGGGCTAGAGGTAAAAGGCTTGTGCTTTATCTCCTAAGTCACTTACAGGCTTCCCTCAATCAGGACTAATCTCTGGAGCAAAGATTAGTCCTTGTATCAGTTTGTCCCAAAATAATTGTGTGTGGTGGCTTTGTGCTGCAAGCCACCATAAGCTATAATTTGATTTGAAAGCCCGAAACTCAGGCATTAAGAATGGAAAAGGAGCAGCTTAGCCGTGAAACCATGAATCCTTCCTGGAAGAGAGTTGCAAGTAAAAGATTGTTTGTTGGAAAGCATGTTTTTTTGCAACAGGAGATGACACAAGCTAGACAAACACATGTTGTAAATCTAACAGTGCTTCATCCTAGAAAGATTTCTTTTGATTTTGATTCAGTCATTTCACCTCCTTATGTTCTCTGCCACCCTGGGAAAAGGGAAGAATTTGTCCCCAAAGAGTGCCCTTCGGATCAGTTCAGATCGCTGAAATTTGCTGCTGAGGTACTTGGGGTGTTCTGAGCCCTGCAGCTTTGGCTGCTCTCATCCAGGCTGGGGGTGAGGCAGGGGACTTGGGACTGGTTTAGCGTCGATTTTTAGAGGACATTCAAACAGATACCGAAGTTCAGCATGACTTTTGGTTCAGATCTATCGTGCCGTGGAACTAGGGCAGCAGCATACCTGAAACAGTAGATTCTTGTAGTGCAGCGCTTTCAGTTTTTTAAAATGGTGTGTTTGAAAAAGGGGATTTGAAATAAACCAGTGTGACTAGTATTCACAAGCAGTCCATCAAATATTTATCCTCTCTTCTTCTTTTAACAGGTGTTCAAGAGTAAAGCTCTGGAACTTGGAGAGAAACTTTTGCCAGCTTTTAACACCCCCACTGGCATCCCACGTGGCGTCATAAATCTGGGCAGGCAAGACACACGTCCTTACAAGCATGTCCTTTTATTACTGAATGTTTGTAAAAGACCAGGACTCAAGCAGGAACAGCAGCAGTTCCTCAGAGGTGCCCCCCTCTAGTGCAGATTCTTCGAGGTCATTTCTTTTGCCAGCTCAAACCCAAGAGGTGCCTTGGCAGAGATCGCAGGTGACTCAAGTTAAACCCAGCTGTGTTTTATTAATTTTGGGCTATCCGCAGTTTCTTCCTCTACCTCTTGGCAGGGCTCCCTGCTGCAATAGCATTTTCCTCACTCTCATTTTCTTTGAAAGGTTATTTGTAGTCTGCACGCAGCATGCGGTGCTCTCTGTATTTTTGCAGTGTGCCCAACTAGATGCATGTGAATTTATCCAGGCTCCATGTTTAGAAAAATTGGGAAAGGAACTGGATGGGACTGGCTGACAGTTTTGCTGCTAGAAGGGGGGGAGTATACAGATCCTCTAGTTTTCTCCCTGCCGGCAGCACTCAGCCAGGTGTGCATCCTTCACTTAGGGCCACAGCATTTCATGTTGGGTAGGTGGTGGTCTCATGCCGGAGGGGAGCTTTGAGGCAGCAAACAGAGGCAAACCTGGAGGCTGGACTCCCAGTCTCTGATTCTTGCTAGTAGACAGTGTTCTCTGCCAATAAGGGCTCACTGGCTCATTTTGATGCCTACAGACAAATCCCCCAGGGTAAAAGCTGCATGCCGGCTGAAACAGAGACAGCAGGAAACGTGGATTAACAAAAGCTTTTCGTCCTCACCTCGTGCAAAACTCAAAGCGGCAGCCATGAAAATCATTATTCATCTCCTAGCCCAAATCTCCTGTTTGGCTCACGTCTCTGTGAAGTGCAAGACTTTCGAATGTTTGGCTCACGCTGATCCATTGCTCAAATATCACTGTCACCCTTCAGTTGTCTCATCTGCACGTGACCCCAGCGAAAACTTGAGCCACCACCACGACTTTAATTGTCTCTTTTTACAGAAGAGACATTCTGCTTCCTCTGTGGCTGATAAAGACTCGGCATAGACTAACCTTTCACAGAAATGCCAAACCCTCCCCTGCCCTTTGTGAAGACAATTGAAACAGACTGTGTCTGCCTAGACATTCCCAAAATGTTTTGCTGATGACCTTGACGAAGAGCAAAGAAAATCAAAATAACACTGAGCCCGCAATCCAGAACCCGTATTACTGGCTTCAGCTCTGGCTCCAGGGCCGTGAAACTGCTGTGAGGGCGCAGAGTATCAATTGATTTAGGAGCAAGGATGAAGCGAGCTGAACCTGTAGCCTGACTACTGCAGGAACACGATGAACAGCCAAAGGCTGTAAACCCAAAGGGGAAGGGAGTTACTCGGTGTGAGATAGCGTGTGGAAGTGGAAGCAGAGGAGAGCGAGGTGATGCTGTGAGAGCACGCCAACCCAAATGTCAGGGCCAAACCAAAGCCCAGAAGAGTTTTGCAAGAAGGAATTCTGTCTCCAATTCTACTTTTGCAAGGATGTGCTAATTCCAGAGAGACCTCACCATCTCAGGAGGAGGAGAGTCTTGCAGCATGTGTAGGCTTCTGGTGGTGGTAGCCTGGGGGGGTGGGTCAAGAATGACATTCAGAGATTTGAAACAAACAAAAGCTGGCATTAAGTCAATTCTGCGTGTACATTTTTGAGGACCCAAGCACAAAGAGACCCACTCCCCTCAGCTCTTCCCATAGCCAACTGGCCTTATCTCTCCCTGTCACCTCACACCACCTTTTCCTCGTGTCCCCTCTCTGCTGATGTGCTTCCCTGGGGCCTTCTGTTTTCAGACAGGCGCTGTATCACATCGCACACAGGCTTGTTTGCCATCCTGCGGGTCCAACGGCCACGTTGTCTGCCAGGTCCTACAGTACATTGTCTTCTCAAGCTGCGGCTCTCGGCTCTCTGCCTGCGTGTTGCACGGTGATTTCCCTCCCGATGCCTCCTGTTGCGGGTCCCTGGCCCCTGCTTTCCTTCACGTCTCCCCTAAACCCTCTGCACCTCCGGATTTTTCCCCATCATCCTCTCCTGGTCTCACTCTTGACTTGGCGCTGTTTTGCTGCTTTGGATCTCTGTGAGGGAAGGAGATGATACAACCATTTTCAGTCCGTGCTTGCACTGGACAGTGTTTAAGGAAGACCCACTTATCTGGGGGATAAAGAGAGCGCTGGGCATTTTCTTTTGTCTTGAAGTCCAAGGTCCTTTAAGCAGTAGTTTCCTCTGAGATGTTATAAAACAGGGAAGCTGTGGAGATCCAGTTTGTCCAGTCTGTAATGCTGAAAAAATGTTTTCCTGCAGGGGGTCATTTCAGGCTGCTCTTTAACCCAGGGACACGCTGCAGCCGTGCTCCGTTTCCTCCAAACCACCTCTCCTTGAGTTTTACTGCGATTTGTAACCCCGGGGCTCGGGTTCCCGGCAGCACGGCCCTTGCAGGCAGTGCCTGGCTCCTCTCTGGGACGGAAGCTCCCGGGGGGTTGCGTCCGCCGCTGTGACCCCACGGAGCCGCTGTCACAACAAACAGCCCCATTTGGCTGCTTCCAAGCACTTCTCGTTTGAACTAGCTCGGAAGGCAGTTTCTGTTTGTGTGGTCGTATTTGTTACAACGTCCCTTCAGTGCAGTAAATAAAGAAGAAGTAATTGACTCGTTATAGATATGAGAACACCGTGGGATTGTTTAGCACACCCATCCCAGGGCCAGCTGCTGCCACGTCCAGCAGGCATCTCCAGTGCGATATTAATACGGCATTAACCTGGTCAGAGCAAAGGACCTTTCTGCCTGCACAGGGAGATTTCTGCCGTAAATACTCGGTGTTATTGGGGTGCCCGATTCAGCTGCACACAGCGTTTTCAAGTGAAAAGCTGGTGATGCAGCCTCCTGACAGTTTGCAGGGACGGCTGACGTTTGGCAGCGACTGGGCAATTTGAAACAGCGTGAACATATTGCTTATCTAATGGCTCTTTTTGTCTGGAGGCGAAACAAACAGCTCTGGACCTGAAATGGTTTTCTGTATATCACATGCAGGGGAAACTTCCCCCCCCCCCCCCCTCGGAGAGATCATTAGTTTTAGCCTCCTGTAAACAACAGAAACCTTTTTCCTCTAATAGCCAAGCTTTCAGGCGCCATCTAGTGTTATCCCCGCCCCCCATCGCTGGAAACCCGTTACCTCATCAGCATCAGCCGCAGGCAGCGCTCGCAGACACGCGAAAATCAAAGCCAAGTCGCTTCTGAGATGCCTCAGCCCTGGGCCAGCACCTGCAGAGGCTGTTTTGGGACCAAGGCTTAAGGATACAGGGCGTTTTCGTGTCTGGGTGGACTTCGGAGAGGCACGGAGCTGTAATCTGTAGCAGTGGGATACAAGAGGGAAGTGGGCGAATGCAAAAGCAAATCCCAGAGTGCGGCTGGTAGTGCTTGGAAGAGCCTCTGCCCTCCCGTGTCCTTTGGTTAGTTTTCTTTGAGATTTAAGAGAGAAGTGATGCCCTGCTCATCCCCAGAATCGACTCCCTGCTTTGCTTCAGTGCTGATTTCTCTCTTTGCATGGATTTGGCAGGGTGAGGGGAGACAAACAGAAGCTGAGAAGGGATCCCGGTACGTCAAAACTAGGGGCGGAGGCCCTGTGTGTAACTGGCTTCTTCAGACAGTGTTTGCCACCTTCTGTAGTTTCATGCTGGCTCTCCTGTTCTTGCAGGGCAGATGAGATGAGCACCGGTGGGGTGCTTTCAGAGTCAGGTTTGCCCTGTGCAGATGTTAAGGTTCCCCATTTTTTTTGCCTTACAGTCAGGTTGGCCCGATGGCATCTTTCCCCTGGCACTGATGTTGCTGTATCCCCTTGCAAGCAAGCATACGCGGGGAATGGCAGCGTCGAGTACATGTAGAGAGTGAGATCTTGTTGAAACAAGGTGCTTAGGGACAGTCTGGGTTCTCCATAAAACAGCAGACTTGTGGGGCGTTCGAGATGCGAGAGTTCAGCCCAGGCTACTTACAGACACGTTTTATCCCAAAGTGTCTTGTGTAGGGCAGGTTGTCAGTTCCAAAGTTTGCTTTAAGCTGATCTGTTTGGGAGGGATTACTCTCCCACAAAAACGGCAGTTGCCCAGCATGCGCGGTCTGTGTGTTTGCCCTATCTTAAACAATCCTTTGTAAAACTTTGTAAAACACTAGAACTGTTCCTGTGAGAGTCCTAAAAATCTGTGGGTGTCCTTGACATGGCCCCTGTTGAGCCCTGGTGTGCGCTGCGTGCACACAGCAAAGGCAGGGTCTGCACCGGGGCGGTGGGGGGACCCCAGGCTTTGGCTGTGTTTTCCTGGCAGTGAAGGCTCCCTTTTCTCTCCTTGCAGCGGCATGAGTTGGAGTTGGGGTTGGGCGTCTGCCGGAAGCAGCATCTTAGCAGAATTTGGTACCTTGCACTTGGAATTCCTGCACCTCTCGGAGCTCTCTGGCAACCCGGTGTTTGCAGAAAAGGCAAGTACTCCCCAGCTTGGTCTTGAGTGAATTGGTCTCTTCCTACTCCCGGGTTCGTTGCTGGAGCAGAGCAGCACTGTGTTCTGCCTGCAGCAGACAACATGGCAGCAAAGCGTTCCTGCTCCCCAATACCAGTACAGCTCACCAGAGGAGAAACCTTCCAGAGCGGGACACGGGTTCAGAAACCTGGGCCTTGCAGGCTGCAGAGCTCAGCAGGCCTCAGAGCATCCTATGCGCCAGCTCACGGGGCAGCTCACCGCGAGCTCCCGTTGGACATCCCGTCACACCAGTAGGCCTTGGAAGGTGGCTACCCCAGTGTTTCTTTGGCCATTTCCATTTGCTGTAGCCCCTTCACCTGCCCCTCCATCGCTTGCAGCCCCTGGGGAGATGCGGATGTTTTTCTCAGTCGTGCGAAGTTGTAGCAAAAACTTACTCAGACGAGGGCGCAGCCAAAATTAAAGCATCTGTTGGATGCAGACTGCAAAGATAATTGTTAATTCTGATCTCCTAATAGTAGTGCCTTGTACTCGCAGACCTTTTTACTCTAAACAGGCATTAAATGTTATGCTCCAGCCAGCAAGATTTCTGCTGAGGTTTCTCGTGTAGGAAAGGCCTGACAGTTGACATATTGGATTCCTTTTGTGTAACTTGTAACTGAAAATCTATTCATATTATACATTACCTTGAGCTGCTTTTTCCACAAGTGATCTTGTAGTGCATGTGCGAGCAACTTAATAAATATGCTGTTGAATACCAGCAAGTCATTAGCTTTTGCTGCACGTCCCTGAGGAACCGGCTTTGAGGGAGACAAATCGTTCCAGTTAGAATCCAAACTGCCCCCGTGAGCCCAAAGGAAATGGGGCCTGTCCAGAGTCCCACAGTGGGGTGAACACAGACAGTGGTTCTGGGATTGCCAATAAACAGCTCAAAATGGTACTTTCCAAGGTATTTCCAGTGCAGGTCTGACAGGTGTGAAACAAGAAGAGAATTTGCAGAAGAGGAAGAAAGAGAAAGAAGAAGCTAGGAGAGCAAAATGGAGAATAGGATGGAGTGTGTGGAAAGCAGTAAGGGTGGTGTGAGCAAGAGGAATGTCACAGCGGGGTGAGCAGGAGAGAAAAGCAGAGCAGTGAAGGGAAACGAGAAACCCAGGAAACTGTGGGGAAGATAAAGACAGACTGGTGATCTGAAATAAAGGAGACAAGCTAAAGATTCCTGAGGGCAGCGATAATGACAAATTGCTCAGAGGAAGGCGGGGAGCCGAGAAAAGACCAGTAAAGGGAACAGAGGTATGGAAAGAAAACGCATGGGAAGGAAACGAAGGGGGGGCAGGGGAAGAGAGATTAGCACTGAAAAACACCAGGGCGAGAAGATGCACCACTAAAAACTGGAGCTGCATCCATATTCCAGGTTCAAACTGTGGCATTCTGAGCCACGATCAAGCCTCTCTCCCCAGCCTAACGTGTTTTCCTCTTTGCCTCCTAAGCCCACAGAGGGAAAAGGGCAGAACCTTTCTAACGGACTCTCCTGAGCTGAGCGTGCCTGGTGTGTGCCACAGAAAACGTATCGCATTCATCCTAACACCCTCTGAGAGAAAAAATGTAGGATGATGTGGGCTCAAACAGCCCATCCTGTGGGAAATTACTTCAGAGGAACAGATCAACTCATTAACTTGCAGCTTGGGACTTGTGTGATTTTAGCAAGAATAAAGTCCATCTGTGTCTTTTATTCAAACATGTCATTAATATGCCATGCTACTAAACTTCAGTAAATATTATGCAGCCTGACGACTTACTTGGAAGCACTGACTTAAGTCTGTAGCCAGCTTTTGGCGTACAAATTGTCTAATTTTATAAAAGGTTTAGAGTGTATTAGCTGCTCTGCAGGTTATAATAGAATATTTATGCTGCATACCATTTAACTTTGTCCCTTATGGGAAAGGCCTATTGGATTTAATGGGGGTGAAACCGAGGGAGGTTTTAGAGAATAAGTACAGCTGTTCTAGCATATTACAGGAGCTGCCTGTTGTTGAAATTAAAGGCCCCAATTCATCATGTTAAGTGACCACATGGTGAATTTAAGTACTGTGTGAGTCACTCATCCCTGCCACTCCTTTCCCTTTGGATCATGGAAAAAATCACCCTCTGCATCTCATACATTTCCACCCAGATCCCAAACCCTCAGGATTGCTTCTGGACCACTGTTAGCAAACTGCTTCCACTGCTTGCTGAACTGGGGCCTTGCAGGGTTGTTAGGATCATTCCTAAAATCCCACAGAGCTGGATAAAGGTTGTGCTGAGGAGTCCAGCAGAAAAGTTTCTCCGTAGCAGACCTCTCACCAGAGAGCCATGTCATTGGGTTCTGCTTACATGATGATTCACAACGTTACAGGCTGCTGTGCTTGTTCAGCCAGGGAGCAGCACTGATGAGTTACAGAGTTCTCGGTGACAGTGCAAAACCGTCAGCTTTTTCAGCAGAGAAGTAACATAGTTCTTGTCTCTCGTCTCTCCTAGGTGATGAACATCCGCAAAGTCCTGAACAGAGTTGAGAAGCCGCAGGGCCTTTATCCCAACTTTCTCAGCCCGGTGACAGGGAACTGGGTGCAGCGTAGGTATCGCTCTGCGTTCAGAGTCCTGCCTGGGGCGTTTCAGTCTTTCCATTATTCTTTAGGAAGCAATAGCAACTGTCAGAGCAGCAAGCCAAGGAAATGTCTTGTCAGGCAGGCTGTTATACATGTGATTAGATAATGCAACCCGATTTGTAAGATGCAATATAGTAATTGTACACTTATTCCATCAGCCTTGTTTCCAGCTGAGTGTCTCACCTCCAGAGAGAATTAGGGCCTCTCTTGCACTGGGGAGGATAATGGTACATGGTTCATCACACAGATATTAGAAATCAGCACATCTCTTTAAGACCTCATCCTGCTGTCATCACATAGCCCACAGACCTCCTTGGGAGTTGCACGTGAAGGCTGTGAGCAGAAGCGCTGTGAGATTTACTTCCTGAGCAAGTAAGGAACCACCTGGCTTACGGAGTCTCAGGTCCCCCTAGGATCTAGGGATGTGTTCTCTTGCGTGCGTTCATGTACCTGGCACCACGGTACCTCAGCGTAGTGCAATTTTCTGCAAGAAGGGTGAGACAAGTACGTGTTCTTTTCTCTTGCTGGGAATCCAGCACTGGCCGGCACTGAAGACATGGGCATTGGATACTGCTCTGATACAAAAGAGGAGCAATAACCAGGAAAGGGCTTGAAAAGAGCAAGGAAATATTAGAAGCAGTGTACCCAGGGAAAGATTATTTATTTTCCTCCTTTACGCACGCAGCCTGTTCCTTACCCGGAGAAGAGGCAGTACCCCTCTTTTTGTGCCACCAAAGGGCAGAAGCCTGCCCTCTGGTAGGAACATGAGAGGCTACTGCTGCTGCTGTGCCCCAGATCTCTGACCTCAGCTTGCCTCTCTGTTAAGGATTTGCTTGTTTTGACAAGGGACAGTGGCTGGATTTCGTGTTTCTCTGTCAGAGGAAAGGGGAGTCTCTTTTTGCAGAAGCTGTTTTTAACCTGTCAGTGGATTGCATTTATATTGTTTAAGCAGTTTTCTTTGAGTCATTGCATTACCTGGTGTCCCCATGTCTCGTTGCACTGTTTGCTCTGCTAGATCGCTCCAGACCTTTCTAACTACTGTATTAATGGCTCTGATGGTAACTGGCAGGCAGTTGCGTGGCTGCCATCATCCGAGACAGTGAGCGAGCACTAGCTGTGAGCAATCCCTGACCTTTAGCTGCCACATCAGCGCCTCTAACGGTAATTGACAGGGCTTGGCTTGAAAGGTGTCCCAGCAAAGCCTCTTGGATGGTTGCAGTTGTCCCGTTAAACCAGAGCTGTCCTTTGGTGCCGTGAGGAAAGAAGATGGGCTTCTGTGTTTGTCCCATTAATTGATCTCCAAAGTTACCCTGTCCCTTTGTAAGCAGTTCAGCTTCCCCTCCACATTTGTCTCTGCAGAGCTGTTGCAATATGTTCCACTTGAAAAGCTAATCTCCCATCCGCTACCGCACCCCTGAGATGCTATTTTCTTTAGGTTATTCCCAACTGGCAGCCACACTGCACATTTTCCCAGACACAAGCATTAATTCTGCCTATTCATTGGTGCTGAGAGGAGAAGTGCCTGTCTGTTGCCATAACTGATCGTTACAAAATCTTTGGGAAACTGAAGAGCTGTGCTCTTAATTCAGCTGGTTAAAATACTCAGCTTGATACTCAGCATTCATCTCTTCTGCCACTAATTTAATTCTATTTCTGTCTGCAGATGTTACTTCGCTGTACTGACCTGCTCCCACCCCTTGCTGACATATAGAGGGGCCCGTGGCTGGTTCCTGGAGGTTATTAAAAGTAGCCTTTGATTACTTGTTCTGGGATAGGCTGATTTATGCAAGAGGACTAGAGATAACCTCTCTCCTAGGCTTTCACGTCATGAGGGCAGCTCGTGGCGCAGGCTGTTTGTGGCAGTTGCTCATAATGTGACCTTGTGGTCTGAATCCGTACTCCAGTGAGGGAAGAGGCTGATCGGCCTCTTCTGCATCTCCCGGACTGCTGGTGAGAAATAGATTAGGACCAAAGTAGGGAGGCAGCTGCAGCCTGCCACAGAGATGTTCCCCGTAGGTGCCAGCCTCTCATTTTCTCTCTTGTCATTAAAGCTCTTTGCGGGAAGTTGTTTTTCTTGGAATTGCTGTGATTTTCTTAAAAGGTGTATCTTTGACCTGGGTGAATGAGCAGATCTTCTAAATGAAGAGGCAGTGCTGTACCTCTTCTGAGCGCAGTTGTTACCTTTAGAAAATTAAAGCACGGTCCCCTGCTGAAATAAGAGATTTGTTTATGCAAAGTGCCTAGGAGGCAAATGCTGGCAAAGCTGATGCCATATGGAAAGCAATTATGTACCAGAGCTCCTGCTTTGGTGATTTTATGAATGACACACTTAGGATCACAGAGCTTCTCTTTAAAGACGGGCTGTGCAGCCGGTGTTTGCAAATAGTCTGTCCTCTTTTTTTTTTCTAAATTCATGCATCTGATCTCATTGTTTTGCTATGGATTATTCCGTGGATCATTGGACACACTGTATCAGGGATATTTGCTCTTCAGGTCAGGAAAATGCATGGCTGTTGATCTCTTCTGTTGGTAGGATTTAGCATTTAAAATAAGCCTCAGGACTTTATATATGTACGGCGCAAGGGAAAATAAAAATCAGAACAGCTAACTCTGAAAACCCTGCTGCATCTGCTCGCGTTTAAAATGGGGACGCGTGCAGACGCAGAGGTGGACGCTGTTAATTAACAGGGATGGTTCAGTCCATGGTGGGCAATTTGTCTTGCTCTTCTAAAAAGCAGAGTACTTGGCTGCTTGAAAGAAGGAATGCTGCTTTTCCCCCGTGGTACAGTTTAAAGATATAAATCCATCCAGCAGTTCCCCCCAGGCAGAAACCCGCAGCTGTCATGCCCGTTTCACAGTGCAATTCTTTAGCATCCTCCTCTCCAGTAAGGTCATAGCATTGTGTACTCCGAACAGATAGCCTTGAAAATCCGATTTCCGCAGAAGAAAATATTCAGCGCACATCCTTGTACCTGACTTTATCATTTTAATACGCCAACAACCCCAGCCTTCCCCAGGGCACAGAGTCCCACCATGAGCCAGGAATACAAATGGCACGATTGCGAGGTCCCTACAGCAGCCCCTTGCTGGCAGCTCTGTCTGATCCAGCATGCGCTCTCCCTTTCCTGAGGCAGGGAGGCAGCACCCAGTGGCTTCATATAGGCAGAGATCTATCAATACCTGCCACTGCTTTTGGTTTATGAGGCTGGAATTTATGATGATTGCTTCATGAACAGGAAGCATCTTCAAGTTGCAGTATAAATAACTGTTGCAAAATAAGACCTCTGAATAGTTTTGGTAAGGGATACTAATGCTTCGTAAAATGACAGAACATTTTTCTTCTGATTGCACTTTCCACCTTTCTTCCTTTTTGAAAAAGAAATGCTGCAAGCTCTCCCCAGGAAACTGGAAAGAGGAAGGAGAGAACAAGGGCATTAAATAGGACATGGTTGTTTGCTCTTTGTAAAGCAACTGCTGATTGTATATCATGACCCTGAAGTTCTTTTCTGGCTTTCCCGCTACAGACCATGTCTCCATCGGGGGGCTTGGGGACAGCTTTTATGAATATCTCATCAAATCTTGGCTGATGTCAGACAAGAAAGACTCCGAAGCTAAAAAGATGTATGACGATGCACTAGAGGTAAGGAGCAGGTTGCTGCTCTGTATTTTTTGTGTGGGACGTTGTTCATCAGAATGTTTCAGGCAAAAATGTCTTAGATCTTTGGGTTTCCTTGGTATTCACTCCTCACCCTGTCCACTTAAGTATCCTGAAATCCTGATTTTCATCCTGTTAGGCAATAGAAAAGCATTTGGTCAAAAAGTCTGCTGGAGGATTGACCTACATTGCTGAATGGAGGGGTGGCATCTTGGATCACAAAATGGGCCACTTGGCTTGCTTCTCTGGGGGCATGATAGCACTTGGAGCTGAACACGCTGGAGAAGAGAGGAAGCAACATTACGTGGATCTCGCTGCAGAAATAACAAACACATGTCACGAGTCTTACGCACGCTCAGGTAAACCTGTGGGCTGCCTAGAAAATGTCAGCGAGGGGTAGCTTACAGCCTTAGGAGACTCAGCTTTTGTGTGGCAGAGGTTTGCAGTAGGGTATTTTGTGCTTCAGCAGCATCTGCATCCCTGTGTATGATTTTCGCTTGTCTTTTCTGGGATATCTAGAAGAGAAAGCGACATGTTTTACATAGCAGCCAGCTGGAGCAGAGGTCCAGGCAGATGTGAGCTGCTGTGGCAGAGCTGGGAAAAGAATCCAAAGCTGAATCCTAGTCCTGCCTGCCAGTCGCAGAGCTAGCCTTCTCCCAACAAGACTATAGTCTGAGTCTGTCCTTTCACATCCCTTTGCAGACAAGAAGGGGAGATTAACAGAGATTAATTGCAGGGTGTCCCGCTGTATGGAGCAGCGCAGCTGAGAAGCCCAACAGGAGAGTGTTGGAGACCTGCAGCTGCTGGTAGGAACCAAAACAATGAAGTTCCTCAGCCTCTCCCGGCTGTGTCAGCAGAGGCTGGCTAAGTCTTTCTGTTTCACAAGTCCAGTAAAATTTGTTTCACCCCCCAATGTGCTTCTCAGTCAGTGCTTTGGGAGAGCAGTGGCTGGTGATGAATGAGGGACTGGGTTAGTCCTCTGCCTGCAGGGCTTTCAGCAAGATGAGCTCGCTTTGGACACCACTCCTTTCTTTGTAGGCATCTCTGTAGCTCTTCTGAGACTGCAGGCAGCGAAGCAGCAGTCTGCTTTCCGGGACCTTGTCGAGCACAGGTCTGTCTGCACTAACTGTTCCCAAAGATTGTTTCACACCTTCACCACATCAGCAAGCCCGTGCTGGCAGCCGGTGTCCAGCATGTTTGCCCAATAAACTTCAAGCTAACCTGAAATGATGTTTGCAAAATAACCCTTTTTTCCCCCCAGCACTTACAGAACTAAAACAAGCCACCCACACTAATAACCCTCTGATTGTGAGTGCCTGGAGCCAATTTTCACCTTCAGCAATATCCATCAGCCCAGACAGGACAGTAGCAAGCCTGCCCACACTGGTTACGGTGCTGTCATTTCAGCAGGCTCGTTGTTTTGCAGAGAACGTCTGTGCGTGTCACCCTGGCTCTCAGCAAATAGTCCAGCTAGCGAACACTGCTAGGTCCCCACGCAGACAGGAGGGCCCGGGGAAGGTGTGCAAAATATTTGGAGAAATAAAATGACTCCCTGAAATACAGCCTGGTGGTCGACACATGAGTGCAGCAAGAGAAACCTTGTGGCATGACCATAAGCAACCTCTGTGCTCGCTTTCCCTGTTTCTCGAATAGGGAGAGGGTTGGTGTTGAAAGTAGGGCTGTGAGTGCTAGCTAATGCGTGCGAGAGTTTGAGATTCTCATGTAAGGGACACTCAAAAAGACCCAGGTACTCTTATGAATGTTTTATTCATAAAATACCAGTGAAGTTGATTAAGCCTTCCCCATCATCCTGATGTCTTCTTTTCAAAGAGTGGACCAGAAGGAAAGGCGGAAGAAGTGATTGCAGGGCCCGGGTACCACTTCTTACAGCCTCCCTGCCGCAGTGCCGGCGAAACGGCGCAGTCTGGGGGACTGATAATTGTGAAACAAGCCTCCTGCCTGGGAGCAGCGTATCGATATCTCTGCGGTGGCAGGGTCAGCTGCGTGGCTAGATTTTCCTTTGAACGTGTTTTCTCTTTGAGGCTTTAGGACAGGATCTGCCTCTCTGTTCTTTCTCATCTGGGTTCTGAGTTTGTCTTCAGTGATGAACTCTGCTGTCAGGGGCAGGGGCAGTGCCATTCCTAGGAGCAAATACCAGCCCAGCAGAAGTGCTAGGACATGGGGGAAATGGGTACCTGCCCTCTCCACGCTCAAATCTGGTCCAACTCTGTGTTTTGTCAGTTGTATCCACCCTCAGAAACACTTTGTCCTCACCCAGGTAGCACCCAGACGTACCGCAGGATGAGCAGCAGCTGGAGCGGCAGCGGGCTCAGCTCACGCACTCCGTGGAGCTGCCCCTGCTTTGACATCAGCTGTGAGGCTGATCTGATACACAAGCATGACTGAGCTGCTCATCTGACCTCACGCAAGCCTTAGTTAAATGTTGGCAGCCTGAGCAGCACAAAAGCACCTGGACGGTCTGTTTACTTGCTTTCTCCTCAAAGTGATCATTGCCTGTGTGTGATTTTGACTAGATACCAAACTCGGCCCCGAAGCCTTTCGCTTTGATGCTGGAACCGAAGCCATGGCAACCAGACTCAGCGAGCGCTACTACATCCTACGCCCAGAAGTGGTAGAAAGCTACATGTACATGTGGCGGCTGACACACGATCCCAAGTACAGGCAGTGGGGCTGGGAGGTGGTGAAGGTACGGTTGGAAAATTCGCAGTAATAACTCTTACAGGCTCTTACCTAAGTAATAACAGGCTCACACATAGAGTAATAACTCTTACAGGCTGCTGGATTCTTACAAAAAATCTTTCCTTCGGTCAATAAAAAGAGCAGAAATTATTTAAATTGTGTTAGACACTAACACACATTAGCAATGGGGCAGGAATACACAAAATAGCGCAATTTAGTGTGGCGTCCCTGTTGATCATTGTGAATGCTTTCTTTTCCCTTTTGGGCTACGCTAAAATCAGTCAGTCAGAACAGTGGAGGTTTATGGAGAGGAGTGCTGCAGACAGCGAAACCTGCTATTAATGTAACAGCCCTCTGCAAAACGGAGTCAACCTTCTATTTGAAATATTTGGACTGCTCAGAACCACTGGCTCGTAGCTGGCCAGGGAAAATCAGCAAACCTGCCTTTGCCCTTCGTCTTGTCTTCCTTCCACAAAGACCTCCCAGCCAGAAAGTCACTCACTTCTTTCCAGCTCATGCAGTAGCCTGTTGGCTGCTGCCCTGCGGCCTAGCAGGGGCTGTGTTTCAGTGGTGGAACTGTCATTTGTCTGCTGCCCTGGAAAAGAGGCTCTGCAAACAGCTCGAGTGGCCGCTTGAGATCTGTTTTTGCTATGAGTGTAACGCCAGGGTCAATCAATCAACTAACTTAGGCGGTTTATGTTTCTCTTGCTGCTTCATTAGAACTAGCTTTATTCCCGGAGTCTGGAGCAATCACCGCGCTCTTCAGTGAGAGACAGAGGCTACTATAAACCTGGAATTTGATTTGTAAAGCTGACTTGTAATGCAACTGATGATGATTAATGAGTTACTCCATGCTATTGTGTGTTACTGAGATTTCTTTTCCTTTCTCAGGCCCTGGAAAAACATTGTAGAGTAGAAGCTGGTTTTTCTGGCATCCGAGATGTTTACACCACAACCCCAAACCATGACAACATGCAACAGAGTTTTTTCCTCGCAGAGACTCTGAAGTAAGTCTAGCATCGCAGAGACCCTTCAGCCTAGCATAATTCCTGCAGCATCAACACTCTTGTCTGCTTAATAAGTCTCTAATAATAAGGGGGAGGTCTCATCCTCTGTGGGGAAAGCTGGGCAAGGCTGTGGGTGCTCAAAGCTTTGGTAGTTTCCTCCTGTAGAACCACTGCTGTCGCTGGCACTCGAGGTTTCTGCTCATGTGCTGGATTTAGAGGACTCTTCCTGTGATTTAGAGCTGCTCTGGCTGCTGAGCTCCCTTGGATTTAGCTCTGATGGTTTACGAGACAGCTGTCTCCTCTGCCAGGTTCATGTCCTGCACACAGAGGAAGCATGACTATGGCCCGAATTTGCCGCCCCTTGCTGCAGATCTGCCGTTGCTGGTAGCGCGAACTAATGTTCGTGGGGTGGCTGAGCGCAGACGCCCATCCCGTTTCGCCACCTTTGCACCAGGGTGGGAGTTCCCAGCAGGAGAGCGAGGCAGGGAGTCGGGAAATGTGTCGCCACAAACCGTGGCAGCCGAGGCCAAAGGCAGCCCCCATCACAGTCCTGCTGACAGTGCTTGCTTGTGCGTGCTTGGAGTCCCACTTGAGCTTCCTTTAATCTCCCTTTGTGTCCATCTTCTTCCCGCCCACCCTCGCCCTCTGGCTCCAGGTACCTCTATCTTCTGTTCTGTGAAGATGACGTGCTGTCCCTGGACGACTGGGTGTTCAACACGGAGGCTCACCCCCTGCCAGTCAACCACACGAACTTTAAAGCAAGTGTGCAGTAGTGAGGCCATTGCCCAGCGCCCTGCAGCGTCGGCGGGTCACTGCATTTCCTTTCCATTAAAGGAATTCGCGTTGTTCCTAAAATGGTATTTTGGGGCACTAGTCCAATTCCGGACAGTATTATACTGAGAAGATGAAACCATGAAGCAAGCACCTTCTTTTCCTCTGTGAGGAGCTTTATTAGCCTGATAATGAGATGTTTATTCTGGGCCATATTGTACACAGTTCATAGACATTCCTTTATACAGAGAATTTATATGAAACCCACTGACTTTGCTTTATAGTGGCCAAAGGACTGGAAGTTTGCCATAAAATAGACTTCACACACACACACATCCTCCTTTCGTTTTTCTGTTCCATTTTTGCCTTTTATATACTCTTGGATTTATCACCTTTCTAATTAACAGTTTTCGATATACTGTGCTTTCTAGGTGATAGGCTTTCTAGGCTCTTCAGGAAGGACAGGACAGAAAGAGGAAGGGGAGTTGCCCTTTGTGTGAGAGAGCAGCTGGAGTGCATGGAGCTCTGCCTGGGGATGGATGAGGAGCTGACTGAGAGCTTATGGGTTAGGATTAAAGAGAGGACAGGTAAAGGTGACATTATAGCGGGTGTCTGCTATAGGCCACCTGCCCAGGAAGAACAAGAGGATCAGGCCCTCTCCAGACAGATAGGAGCAGCCTCAGGTTTGAATTTGCAGGCCCTGGTCCTCATGGGGGACTTCAACCACCCTGATATCTGCTGGAGGGACAACACAGCAGGACCTAAGCAATCCAGGAGGTTCCTTGAGTGGATTGATGACAACTTCGTCCTCCAAGTAACAGAGGAGCCAACAGAGAGAGGTGCTCTGCTGGACCTTATACTCACCAACAAGCAGGAGCTCGTTGGAGATGTGAAGATCAAAGGCAGCTTTGGCTGCAGTGACCATGAGATGGTGGAGCTCAGGCTCCTGAGGGCAGGGAGGAGAGTGAAAAGCAAGCTCACAACCCTGGCCTTCAGGAGAGCAGATTTTGGCCTCTTCAAAGATCTGCCTGGAAAAGGCCTATGGGATAAGACCCTGCAGGGAAGAGGGGCCTGAGAAAGCCAGTTCATATTCCAGACTGATGTCCTCCAAGCTCAAGAGAGTTCCATTCCAGTGAGCAGGAAGTCAGGCAGAAATGCCAGGAGGTCTCTGTGGATGAACAGAGAACTCCTAGCCAAACTCAAAGACAAAAAGGAGGAGCATACAGAGGGCTGAAGCAAGGATGGGTAACCTGGGAGGACTACAGAAACATTGTGTGAGCATCCAGGGCTGGCGTTAGGAATGCTAAAGCCCAGATGGAACTGAATTCAGCCAGGAATGTCAAAGACAACAAGAAGGGCTTCTACAAGAACATAAGCGACAAAAGGAAGACTAGGAAAATGTGAGCCCACTGCTCAACAAGACAGGGGGCCTGGTTACACAGGACATGGAAGAGGCTGAAATACCAAATGCTGCCTTTGCCTCAGTCTTTACTAGCGAGATCGGCCTTCAGGAATCCCAGGTTCTAGAGATCAGGGGGAATGGCTGGAGCAAGGAAGACGTACCCTTGGTGGAAGAGGATCAGGTCAGGGAATACTGAAGCAAACTGGACAGACGTAAGTCCATGGGCCCTGAAGGGATGCACCCACAAGAGCTGAGGGAGCTGGCAGATGTCCTTGCAAGGCCACTCTCAATAATCTTTGATCAATCATGGCGACTGGGAGAAGTGCCTGAAGACTGGAGGAAAGCAAATGTTATCTTCAAGAAAGAGGACCCAGGAACTATAGGCTCATCAGCCTCAGCTCAGCCCCTGGGAAGGCGATGGAGCAGCTAATCCTGGAAACCATTTGCAGGCACATGAATGACAAAAAATTCTTTCACCAAGGGAAAGTCACACTTGACCAACTTGATAAACGTCTACGATGAAATGACTGGCCTGGTAGATGAGGAAAGAGCAGCAGATGTTGTCTACCTGGACTTCAGGAAGGCCTTTGACACTGTAGCCCATCAGATCTTTGTAGACAAGCTGTTGATGTATGAGGTGGATGAGCAGACAGTGAGGTGGGTTGAAAACTGGCTGAATGGTTGAGCGTAGAGGTGGTGATGAGTGGCATGAAGTCTAGTTAGAGGCCAGTAACTAGCGGTGTACCCCAGGGGTCACTACTGGGTCCAGTCCTGTTTAACGTCTTCTTTAATGATCTGGATGACGGGGCAGAGTGTACCCTCAGCAAGTTTGCCGATGACACAAAAGTAGGAGGGGTGGCTGACAGGCCAGAGGGTCGTGCTGCCATCCTGAGGGACCTCGACAGGCTGCAGAAGTGGGCTGATAGGAACCTAGTGAAGTTCAACAAGCAGAAGTGCAAAGTCCTGCAGCTGGGAAGGAACAGCCCCCTGCACCAGTGCATGCTGGGGCACCCAGCTGGAAAGCAGCTTGGCAGAAAAGGACCAAGGCGTCCTGCGGACGCCAAATTGACCATAAGCCAGCAGTGTGCCCTTGCTGCAAAGAAGGCTAATGGTATCCTGGGCTGCACTGGACAGAGTATTGCCAGCAGGGCGAGGGAGGTGATCCTTCTCCTCTGCTTGGCACTGGTGAGGCCACGCCTGGAATACTGCGTCCAGTTCTGGGCTCCTCAGTACAAGAGGGACGTAGGCATGCTGGAGAGAGTCCAACGAAGGGCCACAAAGATCGTTAAGGGACTGGAACATCTCTCCTGTGAGGAAAGGCTGAGGGAGCTGGGACTGTTAGCCTAGAGAAGAGAAGGCTCGGGGGGAATCTTCTCAATGTATATAAATACCTGACGGGAGGGTGCGGAGAGGATGGAGCCAGGCCGTTTCCAGTGGTGCCCAGTGGCAGGACCAGCGGCAGTGGGCACAAACTGAAACACAGCAGAGTCCTTTTGAACGTGAGCAAACACTTCTTTACTCTGAGGGCGACCGAGCACTGGCCCCGGTTGCCCAGGGAGGCTGTGGCGTCTCCGTCCTTGGGGATACTCAAAAGCCACTTGGACACGGTCCTGGGCAGCCGGCTCTGGGTGGCCCTGCTTGAGCAGGGGGTTGGCCCAGATGACCTCCGGAGGTCCCTGCCAGCCCCAGCCATTCTGTGATTCTGTGATTGTGGTGTCAAAATTGTAACTAAACCAAAACCTGTCTGCAAAATTCTTGATCCTAATGTATTTTTATATACTTCTTCTGTGCTCTTAAAACACATTTACCACACATCACATCTCATTTATCTTTCCTTTATCGTTTTTGTGTTTTTCTACTTTTATTTGGAACTAAATGTTATGAGTCACTTGTAATAATTTCACTGCTGTAATAGTCAAATCTGTGAAACAGAATAAAAGTCTTGTAAAATAAAAAGCATGTTTGGGTTGATCCTCTTTAAAGCCATCTGTCAAAGACCCGTTACCTCACGCCCGGAGTAACTGGGTGACAATACTGCTTGATTTCAAGGATGTTTCACAATAGCCGTTGATTTCCAGGGTAATCTTGCCAGTGTGTGGACAGCAATTCCCGTCTGCACCAGCTCCCTGAAATTGCTTGTTCACCATCTGATATGGGTTAGCGGGAGTTCTACTAAATGTCTTATTTTTCTAGTAAAAAATAAAGAATCCGAGAGCCAAGTTTGCTCTTTGGTATACATTGTTTCTGGAATGAAGTAACAGAAGAAAACGAAAGGAAAAAAATTGAAGCCAGCCTCTTCCACCCGTCTGGCCACTGACGGAGCAGTTTAGCCGGCGCGCCCTCGGCGACTCTAAGCAGGATGGCTGTGCAGAGGCGCTCGCACACCGCTCCAGTTTGGCCCTGGCAGCCGTGAGTACCTGCTCAGCAGTTCCTGCCACGCGGGCTGCGACGGGGATCAGCGTCCTTTCCCCCAGCAGCCTTCCCTCGGGTCGCTGCAAAGCTGCGTGGCCCTTGGCGATGGAACATTTTGTTCATTCTTGTGACGTTCTCTTGATAATTGGTTCATTCCGTGATTTGGGAAGATAAAGTTGCTTTGAGCAAGTTGTGAAAACAAAAAATGTGTTTCTGAATTCATGGCTGTGTAATTCCCCAAGAGAAATAAGGTTGTCAGATGGGGACTTAGCATTATCCCGGGGATAAAGATACTGGCTGGTAAGCTTGGCCTAGAGGAATGGTTACTGGTAAATAAACATCTTGGGAGTGAGTTGTGTTATCCGAGAGATTTGGATACCGGGAAGCTGGTTTAGCTCAGAGGATTTTTATCATGGATTAAGGGAATTCCATAAATAAAAATGTCCTGCTCTTGGAGTAACTCAAAACACTTTGCCTGGCAAAATGTAAATCCACAAAATAAATAGCACGGTTCTGGTTTCCTTTAGAAATAGATCCTTGGTGTTACATTAAAACTCTGCTCTTGTCTTCTCTTCCACACAAGCGAGCAAGAACAGCGTTAGTGAAGTCACCTACACTCCAGAGGAGAGCTGCTGCCTTCCTGCAGTTCAGCGGCTGCGTCGCAGATAGGGAGGTTTCTAAGTTGCCCAGCACGCCTGGCGAGGTACCGCGTACTGATAAGCTCCTACGGAGCTCAGCACCAGTCAGAGGAAAGCTTTGTGTTGCAAACAGCTATGCTTGAATTCTGCAAATTCTTCTGCCTGTGCTCACAGATATCCACAGCTAAATCCCTGAGGCCAGAGGATTAATCACAGGCATCAAGTTAAGCATGCATGTGTTTACCAGGAGCAAAGATTTGTTCCACGGATCAGCTTTGTTCCAAGGCCTGGCCCTGATCCATGACTGGGATTTTTCTGTCCTACGGCAATGCAGGTAACAGAAACGTTTGCCCCGCTGGTGTCTTGAAATGCCTCTGCGCTTTCCTGGCTCCTCCGCTGGCTGGAGCAGAGCCCTCGACTCGGGGAGCCTGCAGCGCGGAGGCAGGCCCCGGGACTCCCGTCTTGCGCCCAGCCTGTATGCTTCCTGCCGGTGCGGGCGGCCGGGCTGCTCCGCCGCGTGGGAACCCCTTTGTTTTCATACTTGGAGTAGATAAATAAATGGGGCGTTCATGTGGAACCAGAGGTTTGGTTTTAAATGTCAAATGGAAAGGCTCTGGGAGGACGTGTGTCTTTGAGTTGCTTTCCTGCCTTCCAGTCTCAGGCATGCGGGACACCAGGGGAATTCTGTTGTCGATTGTGTGGTTTTTCTGCTTTGAGTCACCTTAGCAGGAAATGTGATCAGCCCAGGTTATTTCCCATTTCCCCTGTTAACATTCAAATTCAGAAGCCGTGATTACCATGTTAATTTTCACCATCAGAACACATGGCCCTATTTTGTGTCAGAAGGAATTTCCTGTAAATGAAGTTCTGATAAAAGAAAGTTGTGTTAGTGGTAGAAAGGAAAATAATAGCTACCGCTTGTAGAGCGGCTGGCTGTTGTCGCCTGGCCGTACAAGGAGATAAGACAAAACTATCCAGAAAACAAATGCATCTTTTTGAAACCCACACTTCATTTTTACGGCATTATTAAATTCCCCTGGAAGGCTTTCAGCGGAATTGGTTATTGAATTCAAAAGCCTGGCAGTCGTAGCATTTTTCCACATACATTTTGATCTGATCTATTTATCTGATTGTTTCAGATGTGATGCATCGAGCGCTGGCTCCCAGTGCTAGCAGTTTCAAAGTTTCAGCAGTTACTTCTGATCACGCTTGGGTCTTTGGCTTCATTCCCTGTGGAGCCCCAAACAGGTACCGTGCTGTAATTAGGAATCCTCTTAATAAAACACTCCTGCACGGTAAATGCTTTCGTTTAGCGAGAGCCAGCGAGTGTCGGAACTGTGAGTGACCCACCAGGCTGGATTGATTCCTGCAGCATAGGAAAGGCCAGGGAGGAGTTCGGGATGCAAGCCCATGGGCACTGGGTAGGCATCGGCTCCTGCCCTTCAGCTAAACGGTCTGCTGGGAAATGTCTCAGCCAAGCTTCATTTCACCCCGCAGCCTTTGCTGGCCATTCTTTTTCCAGGCTGAACTGTGCGTTTTCCATGGCTGCGAAGCTTCGTCACAGCGCATCCCCGGAGCAGGACGCGAGCCCCTCTTCTGCCGCAAACCCACCTCCCGTTTTCCTGTCCCCTTCGAAAAGCCCCACGCCAAACCAGCCGTGGGCACGCCGTGTTCCCTGCTGCTTTCCAGAGGATTAATGTTTTGGGGCCTCAGTCTGGTCGGGACTTGCTTCCTCAGGGGGTTTCTGTTTCCAGGTGCTTTCTCCATTTATACACAGAGCTCGGATTTTAATGCCGCCTTCCGTTACACCGCGATCGCTTTGACTTTGAAGCAGGCCAGGGTTTCAGGCTATGGGAACGGGGCCATCAATTTAAACAAGGACAGAGTTTCTCTGCTTTTGCAATGTGCTGCCCTGGAACGTGGAGTTACCACGTGTACTCCGACATACGGAAAACCCATCCCTCCCCTGGAAAAAAGGTCGCTCCAAGCTTTTCATCCCTGCTACCAATTTCTCACTGTTATTTCCAGCCGGACTCTCTGCCTGCCGGCAAAGGGGAAATCTGGGATAGTTTTTCCTGCTGGGTGAGTTTTCCTGGTGGAAATCTTCCTGGTTATTTCTCTATCACGAGGATTTCCTTTGATACCAGTGTGCCTGGGTGGGCCAGGCAGCAGATGTCTGGATATTTAAGATTCTTCCTGAGTGCTGTAATCTGTAATCTCAAGAACCAGCAGTGCAGAGCCAGGAGTTGTTGGTTTTGTTCTCCTTTGAGGAGGATTAGTTCCCAGCAGATGCCCTGAATGACTTCACCTTTTGTCTTTCATTCTTTTTCCTATCAAATAATTCATCCGTTTTTGTCATCTTTATATGGTCGCTGACGACACTGGAAATGGTTCGGATGTAAAATGAGCCCCTCTGCTTCTCGGCTAAATGGTATCATTTTGGCTCTGCCAGCCACCCTGTCAGCTCTCCTTCTCCATCTAGGTGTCTGCAGGCTTTGTCATCTCCATCACCTCTCCCTCGTTTCCCAGACACCGGGTACATTTATCCTGTTTTAAAGCTGTCTCCTGTTACGTCTCCTGTTACGTTTTGTGCTCTAAAGGTACTTGCTAGGTTATTTGAGGTAAGCAAAAGCTCTCCACACCTCACTGCCCAGCCTAATGAGTCCGGAAAGTTTTAAAGCACATCTGCTTGAAGTGCTTGAGTGCTTAACTCCTTCACGCCTGCCTCTGCTCCCAGACATTTTTCCCATGATCTGTTAATTCCGTTCCTCCCATCTCCTCCCCGCGGCCCAAGCACCGGTTCTTTGACGGATGGGGAGGTGGAGAGCAAAGAGCAGCGGCAGAGTTTCATGAGCGTTGTCTCCTGTGGCGGAGCTGGCAGAAGGAACCTTCTCCTTCCTCCCTTGGCCGTGCGGATGTAACGGCACTGATCTGAGATGCAAATAACCCAGTGTTTGTTCTGGTCTGCAAGAAAATGCGTGATTTTTTTTATCTTGTCCCGGGAATTGCTCAAAACTCCACGCGCTCCTGGCCTGCTCTGCCCAGCATCGCCAGCCTCTCCCTCCTTCCTTCAGGCAGCTGCCACTGCTCTCTTAACGGCTTGGTCATGCTCTCCTCATCTCCAACCAAAAAGCTCTTTAAACCTAAACCAAAAATGATTAGGCAGGCTTAGGAAACAGCAAAAGCTTCAAAGGATTAAATGCTAACGCTTCCTGCTACCCTTAGAGAGATCAAACATTCTGCGCTGTTAGCCCTGCAGCAGCAGAAAACGGTACTAAATCTTCCCCAGCAATCAGGGGATTTCGGTGGCGGCGCAGGATTGCGTGTAAGGAGCAGCGGCGGACTGATTTATGAGGCATGATTAAAATGACTAAATATATATCTCTTGGCCATTGCTAAGGAGCAACGTGACAACCGCGCAGAAGAACCCGAAGGGCACAAAGAACAACGAGGAGGGTGGAAAAATTTGGGGGTGGTCGTAAAGGTCCGCGATGGTCGAAAATGACCCAAAACGCGGGGCGACGGTAGAAACGACCCGAAATTTGGGAATCGCGATGGGTGGCAGGAGGCTGAGGCTCGGCGATGGCTGCGGACGGGCACCGTCACCTCACGGCTGCAAAGTCGTTCCCTGCGATCCCGGGGTTTAAACCCTGGTGAAAGCAACTGCAAGTGGAACTACTAATATCTGTTTTAAAAGAAATATAGGTCCATTTTGGTGAGCTGAAACCAAGCGGAGGAGCGCAGGGAAGGTCTCCATGGGGCCCGGAGGAGGGGAGAGGGGCCGGACGGGGGCTGAAGCCCCCGTCCGGCCCCTCTCCCCTCCTCCGGGCCCCGCGGGGAGGACGCAGGCCCTCGCCCGGCCCCGGCCCCTCCTCGCCGGGCGCTGCCCGCCTGACGCCTCCCCCGGCCGGCGCGGCCATGGCGGCGCGGCGGCGGCGGTGAGCGACGCTGGTATGGCGGGTCCCGGCGCGGCCCCTCCGCGCCTGGCTCTGGCCCTGGCCGCTTTGGCAGCGCTGGTCGCCGTTAAATACTACCGGGACGCCGAGGCAGCCCGGCAGCAGGTAACGGGAAGGAGCGGGACCGGGGCGGGGGGGTCCCGAGGCCGCGCTGCCCCTCACGGAGGGAGGGGAGGTGAAATGGCGGGCGGAGCCGACCGCGCCGCCGGCGGGGGTCGGGGCGGTGGCGGCCGCGGGGCTGAGGGGACCGCGGGCGTTGAGGGGGTCGGCGGGGTTGAGGGGGCTGTTGTCGGGCTGAGGGGGCCGCCAGGCAGCGGTGGCCACCGGGGCTGAGGTGGCCACCGCTGGGCTAAGGGGACCGCCAGGCAGCGGTGGCCACTGGGGTTGAGGTGGCCACTGCTGGGCTAAGGGGACCACCAGACAGCGGTGGCCACTGGGGTTGAGGTGGCCACCGGGGCTGAGGTGGCCGCCACCGGGCTAAGGGGACCGCCAGGCAGCGGTGGCCACTGGGGTTGAGGTGGCCACTGCTGGGCTAAGGGGACACTAGGCAGCGGTGGCTACTGGGGTTGAGGTGGCCGCCACCGGGCTAAGAGGACCGCCAGACAGCGGTGGCCACTGGGGTTGAGGTGGCCACCGGGGCTGAGGTGGCCGCCACCGGGCTAAGGGGACCGCCAGGCAGCGGTGGCCACTGGGGTTGAGGTGGCCGCCACCGGGCTAAGAGGAACGCCAGGCAGCGGTGGCCACTGGGGTTGAGGTGGCCACCGGGGCTGAGGTGGCCGCCACCGGGCTAAGGGGACCGCCAGGCAGCGGTGGCCACTGGGGTTGAGGTGGCCACTGCTGGGCTAAGGGGACCACCAGGCAGCGGTGGCCACTGGGGTTGAGGTGGCCGCCACCGGGCTAAGAGGACCACCAGACAGCGGTGGCCACTGGGGTTGAGGTGGCCATTACTGGGCTAAGGGGACCGCCAGGCAGCGATGGCCACAGGGGTTGAGGTGGCCACCACTGGGCTAAGGGGACCGCCAGGTGTTGGTGGTCACTGGGGTTGAGGTAGCCACCGGGGCTGAGGTGGCCCCCACCGGGCTAAGGGGACCGCCAGGCAGCGGTGGTCACAGGGGTTGAGGTGGCCACTGCTGGGCTGAGGGGAGCACCACACATAGGTGGCCACTGGGGTTGAGGTGGCCACTGGGGGTGAGGTGGCTGCTGCTGGGCTGAGGTGACCACCGTACATTGGTGGCCACCAGGGTTGAAGTGACCACCAGGCGTCGGTGGCCACTGGGGTTGAGGTGGCCACTGCTGGGCTGAGGTGACCACCAGGTAGCAGCGGCCGCTGGGCTTAAAGTGGCCACCAGGCTTGAGGGGACCACCAGACATTGGTAGCCACAGGGTTTGAGGTGGCCACTGCTGGGCTGAGTGGACCACCACACAGAGGTGGCCATTGGGGTTGAGGTGTCTGTGGCCAGGCTGAGGGGACCGCTAGGCGTTGGTGGCCACTGGTGTTGAAGTGGCTGTCACCAGGCCAAGGGGACCACAGAGCTGTGGTGGCTGCCACTGGGCTGTGGTGGCCACAGGGCATTGGTGACTGCAGTCTTGAGGTCGCTGCTGGGGTTGAGGTAGCCACCGCCAGGCTGTGGTGACCACAAAGCCACGGTAGTCACCAGCTAGGCTGTGGGGACAACTAGGTATCAGCAGCTGTGGACCTTGAGCTGGCCACCATCAGGCTATGGGGACCATGACGCTGTGGCAGCCACTTCCAAGGCATCAGTGGCCATGGAGCTTGAGGTGGCCACCGCCAGGCTGTGGTGGCCACCACCAGGCTGAGGTGACCATTGAGCTGTGGTTCTCATCACACGCCAGTGGCTATGGGCTTGAGGTAGCCACTGCCAGGCTGAGGTTTTGTAGAGCTGTGGTGGCCACCGGGCTTGAAGCGGCCACGGGGATTGTGGTGGCCACCACCAGGCTGAAACAACCACAGAGCCGTGGTGACCACCAGGCAGCAGCAGCGGCCGTGCCTTTGAGGCCAGAGGATGGAGGGAGAGCGGGAGCGCCCAGGCCCAGCCGCGCTCTCGGCACGAGGCCGCGCGACGTGGCCCCGACGGTGTCCGTCCTTCCCGCGTCGTCCCCGCGTCGTCCCCGCGTCGTCCCCGGGAGAAGCGGCCCCAGGCGCTCAGGTGTCGGTGGATTTTTTCCGCCCAGAAACGCAGGCCTCGCGTGCCCTCAGCAACTCTGTAGAAGCAGCGAAAGAATGGAGGACGTGAGCTGAAAAATGCAAAGGGTTGGGGTTTTTTTTAGGGGTTTTGGTGTGGTTTTTTTTAAACTAGGCTGAGGGCCATCGGGTTTGGTTGCAGTCCGTGTAATTCAAATGGCTGCTGCCTGCGTTGGGGAAGGCGTCCCTTTGTCACGGACCGTACTCCCCTGGCTCTTCGCTTCGGCGTGCGCCCTTGAACATCTAAAAAGGTTCATGGAAAAGAGCAGACTTCTTGTTCTTGATATTTCTATAGTAAAAAGACAAGCGTTTTTAAAGGCTGCCTCTTTTCTTTGTCTCTTCTTGCATTGCAAAAAGGGAAAAATGGCTGAAATGAGTTAATTAGAAGAATTCTCCCGACAGGGACAGGAGGGCAGGACAGTCCCTCCCGGGCTGGCTGAGA
Organism: Platalea leucorodia; assembly: GCF_965183815.1. Lineage (NCBI taxonomy): Eukaryota > Metazoa > Chordata > Aves > Pelecaniformes > Threskiornithidae > Platalea > Platalea leucorodia. Next base: position 9,288,327 of record NC_138840.1, read on the forward strand.
GGAGCTGAGCCCGGCCTGACGCAAAGCCGGGCCTTCTGGAGGCTCTGTTTTTCCCAGCGAGGGGCAGGGGGCTGCGCCTGGGCGCTGCTGGAGACGAGAACAAAATGCGAACAGCCCAAGGTTTTTATTTTTCCTTCATCTTGCTTAAAACATATGTCTTGTCTCTTTCTATGGAAATGTTTATTTAGCTAAACAACCCACAAGCAGGTGGGAGAAGAAAACTCTTTGTGAAAACCACAACTCTCCTCTGCTACAAAGAGACTGAAAAAGCTCAGTCTTGCTTCTCTGGCACAAACAGGGAAACTTTTTATTTCGTATAATCCCAGATTAGAAAGAAAAAAAGAAAAAAAACGCAAGCTCCGGAGAGCTTTCTTTAAGGTGAATGTTATCAGAGAGCAAAAGGCCAAGCCCTGACATCTCTCTCGCCTTTTAAACGTAATTTTTAGCATCCCTCTTGACTGAGTGCAGCAGGACTGGTGCGAGCTCTGCGGAAGTCTTTGTTCCTCTGTGGTCGGGGTCTTGTCTCTGGCCGGGGGGGTCCCTGCGGCCCCGGTGCGGTGACGCACCGCCGCGGAGCTGCCGTGCTTTGCGAGCGTAAAACGAATGTTTCCGAAGGGAGCGATCTGTCCTGCGGGGTTGTGCAGGACTGATGGGCTGTGCCAGTGCTGCCCGGAGCGCGCCTTTGCGGGAGAAATGGCTGTTTTAACTAGCTCTGGGGAGGGCAGCGGCGTCTGGAGCAGGCAGGAGCAGGCAGCGATGTCTGGAGCAGGCAGGAGCGGGCAGCGGCGTCTGGAGCAGGCAGGAGCCCGGTACCAATCCTATTAGCAGGCAGGCCGCATTCAGCCGTCCGCTGGCTCGCGTGAGAGGTGTGCACGCACGTAAGTCGCCTGACCGCAGAGCTACCGTGTCTCTGGCCAGTTGCGGCTGTAGCAATAATTATCTGATGGTTCTGCAGCTGATGGGTTTTCCTTGCTTAACCTCTGTGAAGGTGCAGGCCGAGGGGACGGGAGCGTGCTCTCAATTTAGATTGATTTTTGGATGCTAACGTCCAACACCAGGCACCCGTATTCCCGCCTTCGCGTTCCGCTGTCAGACGCAGTCAGAGATGCTCTTCTGTATGTGTGGAGTATTCCCGCTTCTCTTCCTGCCTTCAGCCCTGTTAAGTAAATGATCATGACTTTGTCCTAATACTGCTGCAGCAGGCAGTCTAACCAGCTAAAAACTTTGTCGCTCGTTTGCCTCCCATCCCTTGAGGTCCGTGTCTGCGAAGTGCAAAAAGAAGAGAGACTCTAAAAGATTCATCAGCAGGGAATCGCTGACGCGCTGCGGAGGGGACTAGGAAATGGACCGTCTCCTCCGAGCTCGGTACGCGCCCAGGACAGCCTCCGCTGCAGAGGAGGAAGCCATCGTGCGCTCCCTGCACGCTTCCCTGCGCCGCGAGCCGGCTCCCAGACAGTGAGCGATCACGCGGGCCCTTACGAGGTTAATGCATTACGTGCTGTGCACCGGCAAGATCTAGAGCCGAGAGGGCTACTGAAGCCTGGCCCAAGGCTTCGTGACACGACCCTGGCGCCTGGCTGTCGGGGAACAGCGCGATTGCTCGGGAAAACGTCAGGAAAATTTACAAGGCCAAGGGTGCGCGTCCCCAATTCACGTGGGGAGCAAAGGCACGGTTTTGGCCCCAGGAACGTGGACAGTCCGGAGTGGATTGTTCCTGTGCGTAGATAAATAGCCATCTTGTTCCTTCATTCCTTTTTTCAGCTGTGTAGTTCCAGCGCTCTCCCCTCCTTGTCTTTCCTCAGCCACGTCTGCGTCCAGATCTCTGGTTTGTATTCCAGGGTCTTTATTTCTGTCTGTCTCAGTCCTGAAGCTGCCCTGGAAGGCTCTTAAGTGCTTTTGTTGCTGCAGTTGACGGGAGCAAAGCCTTCCAGGCTGCATTAGTGCTGCTTCAGGCTGGCAGGCAACAGATGGAAAATAAACTAGTTCAGGAGCTCTGGGGATGGTAATGGTGCTGCAGGCAATAGAGAGTAAACACGGTTAAACAGCAGAATGCAGAGTGTTTATCCTTGCAGCTTTAGGCTTTTACGGGGGTGGCAGGGGAAGCTGCCCCAAATGACGGGTCACAGGGGACACGCTGCAGGGATGTGGCTGGTCTGACTTGCTCTGTGTCTCTCCTCCTCTCACCCCAACGTGGAGCTCCCTCGTTCTGCCTGCGAGATGTCCCTTTCCCTTCAGTGCTGACTGCTGCGGCGTGGAAACGACTAGAAGCACCTAGAGCCTCTCTGCGGCTGCTCCAAGGGAGACACTGCGTTTCAGTCGTGTTTTCCACTGGATGTTATCCGCGGGGACTTTGCAGAGGGAGAAACTGAGGCACAGGGTGGCTGGGATCTTGCAGAAATTTCTGGAGAAGACGATGGGATTTGTGGCTCCCCAGTGTATGGCTGAAGGGGTAGGCAGTGCTCCCTGCGGAGCAAGGGACCGAAATGCTCCATCCTGGCCTGAGGCTGGAGACCTGGAGGGGAGCCTGACTGGAGCGGGGCAGTTGTGCGCAGTAGTGCTGGCACGGATCTCGGCACGGGTGTAAGTTAAGTTGCTTTCTGCAGAGTTACAAGGGCTCAGTTCATTTCCTTTGTCTTTTTGCAATGTGGATAGTCACGTATTTGACTGCCTTTGTTTCACTGCGCATCAGTTAATTACAGAAATCACAGTCTCCAGGTGCTCTGAATATCTGCAGGTTTAGGGCTAACTATCTGGAAAAAGTTGGAAATTTTTCTGACAACAGACTTTGAGGCCGACTCGGAGCAAATGATTCAGTTTGAATTACTCAGCCAGATGTAGTTTTAATATGCTCATGCCAACAGTTCCTGGACACCGATCCCTATTGTAAATAACACAAAATCCTGCCAAGGGGCGTTAATCTTTCTGTTTGGTGGCTGTTTGTATGCTGGAAAGAATGCAAATTAACTCTGACGCTGAGAGGGGCCGGAGTGAATTTCTGCAAGAGGTTGGAATGAAATCTCACTTGCCTCTTCTTCCCGAACTAGGAGCTGGCACTGAAGTCTTTGGGAAGCGAGGGGCTGTTTCTCTTTTCTTCTCTGGACACGAACAACGATCTGTACCTCAGTCCGGAAGAGTTCAAGCCGATAGCTGAGAAGCTGACGGGTAGGTATCTGTCTGCCTTGCAGAGCTCTCTCTGCACAGACCGTGCAAAAGCCAAAGATAATGCACTCAACAGTTTTTATTCATGTCTTTTTTTTTTTGTCTGGGTGCTGTTTTGGGTCTTATTTACATGAAGAGAGGCTGCTAAGCTTTACATGTTTTTGAAAAGGCTTAAGCACTAGACATCACTTTCAGAAAGTAGAGTTTTTGTAAGACCGAAGATCGCATTGCTGGACTAGCAAAGTACAGAAGTTACTTTGTCTGGAGCTTAAAGGGGATTTGGGATGGGTGAATGCAGCAAATACAGCTCAGCCCAGGCTAGGCCAAAACTGTTGGTGAGTCGCGGTGTTTCATTCACGCGCTCCTCCGGCTGTCGCAGTCTCTCTCGGATAGCAATTGTGAGAGATCACGTTTGGAGACCGTATCAGCGTGTGGCAAACGCCTCTTGGTGGTGCCAAGCAGGAAGAAGTGTGGTGATAATGTACAGGAGGGCTTACAGTACGGTCGAAACAGAGACAGTTGTTTGCTTGTGCTGTAATGAATCGGCTAAAGCCTGTGGTCTGATCCCTCCTAGGTGAAATGAGATGGCTTAGCTGAGCCATGGGGTTTAGAGAGTCGCCCCCTAAAAGGAGGGCTCCCCTTTAATTCATGCAGCCAAAGCTGGTCTCCGGGGTGGCTCTGAGCTCTGCCGCTGCATACAGTCTAGCAACAGCTGGGAAGCTCCCAGCGCTCCTGGATTTGCCAGGATAAATGTATAATCGCTTTACAATTGCTTAAAAAGGGAGGGAGGGGAAACAGCTGCTTAAATTCCTGTCCCTTTGTCTAGGGGTTGCTCCCATCTCAGAATTTGAAGAGGAGGAGACGCCTGATCCAAGCGGGGAGACGTTGTCCGTTGTGGCTAAATTCCAGCCTTTGGTCATGGAAACGATGACGAAGAGCAAAGACGGTTTCTTGGGAGTAGGTATCATGCAGGATGTGTACGGCCAGAAATTCTGGTACAAACACGTCCAGTGGGCTGGTAGCATCACCGGAAAAAGTGCTAGTGCGTTAGGAGGGGGAGATGGTCTTGCTCAAGCCCGGGGGATTTGCTTTGACGAGCGAGCTCGCTGTTTTCTGCAGCGTTTCGTTGTTTTCAGTGCGCTCAGCAGCACTGTGCCCCAATTAATACGCCCTTGCTGCGAGGCTGGAAGCAGACATTGGAGATGGCTCTCCTGGAGCCAAGTCCAAAAGCAGCGGCGTTATGTGGTGTGTTCCCCTCTCTCCCGTGTCCTATTACTCGCATAATTGAAGGTTGGCGGAACTATTCGGTGGTGTTTGGGGTGGTAGGAAGAATTTAAAACGTGATTTTCCCCCCTCCTTCTTCAAAGCCTCCTTATCCATCAGCACTGCTGCGTGTTTGCAGAGCCCGGCCTGGGCTCTGACAGAGTCTTTTGTTCACAGATTTCTCATGTCGCTCTGTCTGGGCTGAGGAACTGGACTGCCCCAGCAGCCCCTCTGAGCGTGATGCTTGCCAGGCAGTTTAAAGCCTTTCTTCCTCCAAAGAATAAACTGGATCTCGGGGATCCGTGGTGGATAATTCCTAGCGAATTGAACATCTTCACTGGGTACCTTTCCAACAACAGATTTTACCCTCCGCCTCCCAAGGGCAAAGAGGTGAGATATGAAACTCAATTTCTATATACCTGAGAGGTAGTTTGTGTAAGTGTTCTGCCTTACAGCTCAGATGAATCGCAGGAGTCCCTAGGGCGGACCAGGCTGCTGCATCATGTCTCCCTGGACTACCTAAGGGAGCAAAAAGGCTGCAGCTTACAGCCAGGAGCGCCGTCTCCTCGATCGGAGATAAAACCGAGAGCAGGCAAAGGCTCTGGGTGTCCGTCATGGCCGGATGAGGCTGACTTGAGTAACTTCATCTTGCTTCGTTTAAGTGTGTGGGTTTTTAGGCTAGCCTTTCCCGGACAGGGCGGGGAGAGGGTTCTTCAGAAAGCACGTGCATGCAGTGATGGTGCCTTGCGGAACGCCCCAGAGGTGAGCGTTTCGCTGACAAGTGAAACGATGTCTGTGCATCGTTTGTAAAGCCAGGCGTGCGTATCGCTCTCCCGCGGGGTGCCCGGGTAGGTGTCGGTGATCACACAGTTGAGGCACCTTCGCAGCCTGGCGTGTTTATCGATCGCATACCCACTCTTTCAAAGTCTTAAGTGGTATTGATGGAGGCAGCCTCGTAGATCAGTTTACCGTACTCAGACATTCAACCGACTGGGATGATGGAAACCTGCAAACAATGGGAATAGCCTAAAAAGGGCAGAAGATGGATTTATTTTTAAAAGCAGTCTCTTGCTTTATCTCCTTGTTTTGTGATTAGGTAGGTCTCTGAGCTAATTTTTAAGTCATAGCAGTTCTCTTGTCTTCCTGATCTGGTGGAGAGTTACTTTGGAGCTGCAGCTGACCTGCAGCGGAGGAACTGTTCTCATTTTTGCTCTCTTACAATTCTTTCTCTAGATCGTAATCCACAGGCTTTTGAGCATGTTCCACCCACGCCCCTTCGTAAAAACCCGCTTTGCTCCCCAAGGAGCTGTGGCCTGCATCCAAGCCATCAGCGCCTTCTACTACACCATAGCGTTCAGGTGAGGCCCTGGGTCCGGGGCGTTAGAGGAGGGCCTGGGGCACTTCTGAATGTGTTCCGTTTGTTTGGAGGAGGGGAGCAGGCTGCCGTGAGCCCGTGGCAGCGGGTGCAGTCGTGTTCCCAAACAAGACCAGATGTCTCCTGGGTGTGGGAGGGAGGCGAAGCAGTGGGAGGAAGAGGGGGGTTCCCAGCCAGCTCCTGCCCCGATGCGATGCTTTGCGGGTGCCCGAGGACGGCACCCGTGCTCCCGGTGTTGCTGAGGCCCTGGTGAGGCAGGGACTGTTGCCCAGGTCCAGGACAGCAGCCCTCCTCCATCACCCTTCGTTTAGAACTATCCCTGGCTGAAAGGGGAGAGTCGGATTAGCAAGGGATTTGTTAGATTTTGTTTAATCAGGGAGCGGGGTGCCTTTCCAAGGGGGAGAGTCTGGGGAATTGTCTTGTTTTACTGGGAGTGTTACACAGCTTTTATTTGCCTGATCGAGCTAGAGGGGAGGCTGAAGGGGTCTTAGTCTGTTCCTGTGTTTCAAGGAATGATAACGTAATTCATCCTTCCTGGATGGACACTTACTGCCCAGTTCCAAAAGGCATCGATACTGGAGATGATCCTGACCCAGGGGATCTGCTCCAGTCTTTTACCCTCTTCACTGTGTGACATGAAAAGCTTTTTGAACTGAACCTCTGCCCCAATTTAGCTTCATAATTTCTGGTGCCTGGAGATTGCTTCTCCCTGCTGTCATCTGCAGTGCTTGATCCATTCTCTCCTCCCGGCACTGCAGCTGATGGCTCCTTTCTCGTTTCAGGATCCACGCTGAGTTCCAGCTGAATGAGCCACCAGACTTCCCCTTCTGGTTTTCCCCAGGCCAGTTCACAGGTCACATCATCCTCTCCAAGGATTCTTCCCATGTCCGAGAGTTTAAGCTCTTTGTCCCTAACAACAGGTACAGCCGTTTCCCTCTCTCCCCGGGTGCTGAACCGACTGGAGGACTGTTACAAATGAGGCCAGGGGAACCCAGGGGCTCTGGGATCCTGTCCTGTGCAGGAGTGGGGGCCGTGCATGGGGGGAGGCCGGGGGCTCTTTTTTTATGAAGACATGAGTGTGGTGACAGCTCTGTCCCTTGCGGTTTGTGGGCATCCAGGCCCATGCAGGGACGGCAGATCTGCAGTCGGAGCTTTGGGCAGGCCAGTTCTGCTGTTTGCTTATCTGTTTTCCGCACGCATCCTTCCCTGCCAGTGGCCATCACGGTCGTCATGTCCTCAGTTCTCTCAGTTGCTCCCTAAACTGGTTCTGACGCAATTTTTCAGGAATAGATCTGTTTATCAACAGGCGTGGGGGGCATCAGGCTTGGAAGAGGTAGGGAAGGACAAGGGCAGAGGAGGGACAGGGGAGAAGCAGGGCGGAGGTTGCTGGGGACGTGGAGCACGGGGCTGGGGCTGGATGTCCCTGCACAGCCTGGCTGCAGCTGGCACGTGCGTCAGCTGAGCGTCCGAGCCCGAGCTGTCCTGTGCCAAACCAGGGACAGAGGGAGGTACCTGCAGGCACGTGGGAAGATGGGGAATTTCAGTTGTCCTGATATTGCCCTAGAGACAGGGATCGGCTTCTTCGTTAGCAGCACTGCTGCAAGCACTGCTCCCCTGACCCGTCCCAGCAGTCCCTGGCTGTGGCAGGGACTCTTGCTGGTGTCAGATACCTGTTGCAAGCTGCAGAAGGCTGCTCAGGTGTCTGTGATGGATGAGCTCATGCTTTTCAGCCAAGTCCCTGGAAAATCTGAGTGAATGGAGCTCTGCGGTTGCGTGCAAAACTGGCAAATGCATCTCTACCGGTCGCTGAGGATTCCTGACCCATTTCAGGGTCTGATTCACTCACCAGTAACTGTCCCCTGGTACTTGGAGGATGGGGAGAGCTGGGCAGGGTGGGGAGAGGCAGCCCCTGGCAATCCCAGTGCCAGGCTCGAAGCACTGAAGCTCAGCAAAGCCTGATGCTCTTGCTTCAAGATGTTTTTTGCTTGGTGTTTCACAGGTTAAGGTTTTGTGTGCATAGCTTCACACTAGCTCATTCCTGTTCTCTGGCAAGCAGCTGGAAGCGTTTCAGGGGAAAGAAGCTTCAAATCTCTTTGCCCATGACGGCTGGAGTGAAAATTCTATTATAACATTACCCTGGTGACTCAATCCCTATGGCTCTGTCAGCACATTTGTTACAGCAAGCAGACACTTAGGGCTCTGCCAGCAACTCCTCACAAAAGCCTTTTGCTTCCAAAAAACACTTTTAAAAGTTCAGCAGGATCAGAACGTGCAAGTTAAGTCCTGGGAAGGAAGGGGGAGCAGAGACACCTCTCTCTTCCTTACTTTGACAGTATTCAAAGGTGCGAGCGCATTTGCCAGGGTGCTGGGTGGGTGCTGGGCGCTGATCCAGCAGGGATCTAGCGTTGCTGGTCTTGTGCAGGGAACACGGTGATCTCCAAGGAGCCAGAGGCTCTGGGCTTCGGTGCTGACCCTGCGAGAGGAGCGCTGGGTGTTCTCATTTGCGCGGGGTTTCCCATACACAGCTTTCGCCTTGGATGACTCTGAACGTATCGGGTTCACCCCGCAGGTCTCTGAACGTTGATATGGAGTGGCTGTATGGGGCGAGTGAAAGCAGCAACATGGAAGTGGATATCGGTTACCTGCCTCAGGTCTGTAGTCGCTCTCAGTCCTCCGTGCGCTTGCAGCATCTCGGCAGGGATTTATGCCGCCGTGCCCCTAAGCGGTATAACCTCAGTTATCCCTCTTCTTTAGAGCTTTCTCTTGAACATTTCCATATAACAATATAATCTCTCTTGATCTGTGCATGTCCTCTGCAGCTGTGTGGCTCCCTATTGCCAGTTCTTGTGATGTTTTATTTTTTCCCTCTGTGTGGGTTGAATCTTAAGCTCCTGGAGTCATGTGACTTCTTCCATTTTTAAAAAGTTATCTGACAGGCGCGGGGGGGTGATTAAGAGCTGAACGCAGGCCCTGAGCCCAGAGGGGTGCAGGAACGAGGGTGTGTCTGCATTTAGAAGCCGCATGAGGTTATTCCTCTGTTTTGTGGTAATCCCAGCTCTTGGGACAGGAAACATAAGTCAGGATTTTGAATGCCTGAATGTAACAGTCCCATTTTCTCCTAAACTAGATCTACGTTTCTTTTTAATTGCCAAAAGTCAGGAAAAGAGACTTAGGAAATAATTTCAGAGGTACCAGAACACTGAACTACAGGGAAGCTCCTGAACAGCTTTCCCTGTGGCACCCTCTTGTGGCTAGCCACAGGCTGCGGAAGGGCTGTGCTGGCGACAGGAGCAGGAGCTTCAAACCAGCCCTGCAGGTCCCAGCGATTTTACGGATCTGGTGTCCCACAGTCAAAAATCTCCACTGGGAAGGTGGGAGCATGGAGTGAACAGGTCTCGTGCATTTCCAATCTAGCGAGCACAGTCAGACAATAACTGAAGGAAATGAAGTTGCTTTCCTGCTATTCCCCAATAAAAGACATTTGCAACTGGTAAAGCGCAGCTCCAGGAGACAATAGATCAAGCTGTATCTTCATTAGAAGCTGCACAGTCTTATTTTGCATCTTTATCCTGTCCTGGAGTACAGAAAAGCCAGGAGTGGATGTGTGCAGTGTCCCACTCAGCCTGTTCTCCTGCAGATGGAGCTGGAATCGACAGGGCCTTCAATCCCCTCTGTGATCCACGACGAGAACGGAAATGTGATTGACAGCAGGGATCCCTCAGGGGAGCCCATTCAGTTTGTGTTCGAAGAGATAACCTGGCAGCAGGAAATCCCCTGGGAAGAGGCAGCCCAGAAGCTGGAAGTGGCCATGTATCCATTTAAGAAGGTGAGGAAGGGGCCGGGCTCTTCCTTGGCACGTTTATTTGGGGCAGGTCATCTTCACCGAGATGTCCAGTCACCTCGAGGACCGGCAGAAACCAGAGGCCACGACCTGATCAGCATTCAGAGGCGTGTGAGGGTCTCCCAGCTCAGCGCCTGCCTCCCAGGCTCTGGGTGTGTGGCTTGGTGGACTTCCAGTTTCCAGATGAGGGAGTACAGCATCTCTGAAAGGCCGTTCGGGGTCGCGCCGCAGCACAGGCAGGAGCAAAGCCTAGATGTCATGTGTCCCAGGCTTGCATTGTAAATGTAGGCTCATCCTTCCTTCCTCTTATCAGTAGCTGCTGACGCGATTTCTGAGTGAAGCAGGTAATCGCGCCGCTGACAAATGGTTTTCCTCTGGCGTTACTTTTGCAGCGTTCAGCTACCTTTGGACCAGCTTTCCTTATCAGCAGAAAACACACAATCCGCCTGTGCCTCTGCATCCCGCAGTGAGACACAAATTTATAGCATTGGGTGACCCAAACTATATAACACGCCAGTAGCCTGTGGAGCAGATGGCTACTGCCTGTCACTTGGCTGAAGGGACACGTTTCAATGGCCGCCTCCTTGTGCCTGAGCTTACAAATGTCCCTTTGAGCTGCCAAGATGTTAATAAAGTCCCCTTCATTAGAGCGATTGGAACAATCTCTGTGCCGGGTCCCTCACAGCCAGTTTTTAGGCCGTTTCGGTGAGGTTTTGTAATAAATACCTCCAGGCCAGATTTCCCAGGCTGCTGAGGTGCGCTGCAGACAGCCTGCCCGCCGTGGTGCAGATGCTCTCTGCAGCGTGTAAAGATGGGGCTCCGCTGGTGCCGCTGCCGGCCCACGTGCTGCGAGGGGCTCGCTACGATCTCGCTGGGAGATGAAGTTGGCCCTGGGGAGAGCACCACAGTTGTCATTTGCTTTAATCTGCAGGATCTACTGCAGACTAAACTCTGTGTGTGTCACCTGGGGCATGTGCAGGTCTGGTTCCTTCAGACCCTGCTCGTATTTGAGACGGGCTGTTCTGTGTCTGTTTCTCAAGCCGCCTCTCTGCCTCCAGGTCTCCTATCTTCCCTTCACGCAAGCTTTCGAGAGAGCAAAAGCAGAAAAGAAGCTGGTGCACTCGATCCTGCTGTGGGGTGCCCTGGACGACCAGTCCTGCTGAGGTGAGGACGCTCCCGGCGTGGCTGGAGGAATGGTGCGCCTCGTGCAGGCTCTGAGAAGAGCTGGGGGTCAGGGAGCTGGTCACGGGCCAGCGGTAAATGTTGTGTTACTTGTTTTGGCACTGACGATGCGGAATAGAAAAGGGCTGGAAGTGGGGAATTACTGATCAGAGCTTAGGCCCCCCGTGGCAGGGTCAGATCTATTTGAGACAAGCCCTAGACTAACTCGCTAATTCAGGTGCCTTTGTCGAGGTGGAGGCATGGGTCTGGTCTTTCTCTTTTCTTTCCCCCTCTCCGTCTGCTTGGGTGGAGGCAGCGTCTGCAGGGTGAAAGGGACGCTGCTCTCCTGCACAGGAGGAGCCAGAGCCAGGTGTGGGCTTGGGCTTGTCCTGATGTGCAGCTCTTTCCCCCCACACGCCTGAGAACTTGCATGCCACATTGAGCAGGAGTGATGGGGGGGAGAGGGGCAGGTATCTTCAGTCCTCTCCGCCCTTAAAAACTCTCCAGCATGCACGGGCTCTGCTCGGCACGAACAGCAGGAGGCACTCGGGGTGGATCCGCAGGGCCTGATCCTTTCCTAAATGCACCACACCAGTCAGCCTCCGTGGCAAGCTTGTCCTGGTCCTTCTGTGGCCTTGCAGGTGGCTGGGGTCTGCTCTGCTGAGTCTTCTCTGCCAGCAGCACAGACGGGAAACAATAAGCTGTGGAAAACTGGCAACAAAGGAGAAAAAAGACAATGGGCTGGGCCGGGGGGAGCCTGAGCCAGCTACCCCAGCAACCAGAGTGGTGGCATCGTGGTGGCACCAAACATGGCAACAACTCAGGAGCTCAGCAAACCGCTGTCTGCCTCTCTCCCTACGCCAGGTTCGGGGCGAACTCTCCGGGAAACCGTCCTGGAAAGTTCGCCCATCCTCGCCCTGCTGAACGAGAGCTTCATTAGCAGCTGGTCGCTGGTGAAGGAGCTGGAGGAGCTGCAGGTGAGCGCTGCAGCCGCATCTGCCGCCTTCGCTTTCGGTGCTGGTGAACGCGGACGGCGCTTGGGGGTGGCAGCAGGAGCGGGGAGCTCACGCCCGTGCCAGTGGGGCGTTTCTGTTCTGCTAGTTTGGGTGTGTGCAAACGTGTTTCTTTGGGGTCTCCTTACAGACCAACAGAGAGAATGAGTTCTACAGCAAGCTGGCTGACCTGCACCTGGAGAAATACAACTTCCCCGTGGAGATGATCATCTGCCTCCCCAACGGCACGGTGGTATGGCGCTACCCCTTCAGCTGGGCTTGGCTCTTCCCATTGGAACGCGTTCTCTTCAGGGTCATCTGCAGACCCTGAACCCAGTGTGCGCTCCCCCCGCCGCTCCCTGGCTCCTCGAGCCTTTGTGGGGCCGTAGTCCCTTACGGTGCTGTGCTCTCAGGGATGCTGTGGCAGACAGACAGCAGCTCTACCAAGAAATCTGAAACAAAGGTCTTTTTATTCCGAGACGGAACAACAGCAGCTTGGGGTGGGGGGTAAACAATCAGGCCTGAACCAAATGTCTGCCTGCGATTCCTCGTTGTCCCTGGTTGGAGTCAGTGACCTTTGGGAAGCCACCGTAGCTTGTTTCCTGCACCCGTTCTCCCTTGTGCTCATGCTTTGGAGAAAACCTCTCCTCATCAGCACCTCCTAGCACACTTACCTTTCTCCTGATTCCCCACGTTTGTCACAGCAGATCAGCCATTAGCAAGTCCACACACTTCGGCTCTGCTGCGCTCCCCAGGAGCCCCCCCCCCGCCTTGGATTCATCTTTCTCTGACTGTAAAATGCAAACCTGACTCTCAGATGCTGAATTAGCATTTGCAAACTATTAGAGATTCTTTAAGAGTTGTTGCAGTCACCTATGTCCTGGCTAGAGGCCAAGGCAGTGGCTGGGGAATTGTTCTGGCTCTTAAAGTCTCCTCTCCTCATCTGTTTTCTTTCCCAGGTTCACCATATCAATGCCAACTACTTCCTGGACATTACTTCTATGAAGCCTGAAGATGTTGAAAGTAGCATCTTTAGTTTCTCAACCAATTTTGAAGACCCTTCTACTGCAACTTACCTCCAGTTCTTGAAGGAAGGACTGCAAAGAGCAAAACCATACATGCAGACCTAAAAACCAAGGCACCCGAGTGCCCACAGAGACGGCCAAAGACTTCAGAGATCTATTTTGATTACAGCAATTCTTCCTCATCTTCATGGCAGATGTTGATGTTGAGACGCAGACAGTCCCAGGAGCGGGGCTTTGCTCTGGGTGTTGGTTTGAGGCTAAGTTCCAAGTGGTACCAGTTTACACAACCTGCCCTTTTGCGTTCAGGCACATTTTTACAGGAGTGAAAATACTTGAATCCATAAACATTCTCGGTGCATACCCCTCGGTTTGCCACTCGCCCTCGTGTTTCTCCAGCTCCTGTTCAGACTCTGTGGTGAAACTCACGTAAGAGGATAGCAAGCGTCACCCGGAACCCCCTGATCTCAAGGACTGGACTGTGCCGAGTCACGGAGAGCAGCGTTGCCGTTATGACCGGACACTCGCGGCGAGCGCCCGTGCCCTCTGGGCGAAGGCGCAGAATCCAGCGCGGGTGGGAAGCTCCTTCCCGGTAGCCGGTGTCCTCCAGGCCTCCTTGCCAGCGGCAGCTCTGAGCTGTAAGCTGCCCTGTGGCTTGGACACCAGCTCTTCACGATGGCGTTTATTGACAGCAGTGGCATAATGGGACGGTGGCTGGGAATGCGTAGACATGAAAGTAGGAGGTGCGAGCTGGAGCCTTCAGCTCTAGAGCAGCCTCCTCCCAGCAGCCTGTGCGACGCGGCGGGAGAGCGGTCTCCCTTGTTCAGGTTCTTTGCATCTGAGGGAGGTGCTGAGGTTGACACAGTGAAATTAGGAACGGAGACGAGGGCATTAGAGGTACGGTGCAGCTCAGAGACCTCAGGCGTGGATTAACTCGGGGGGGGATTGGGGGCCAGAGCCCCTCTGAGCTCCCCCCGTGCAGCACGTGCACCCCAGGCCACGGGACACGGTACTGCGCAGTGCCCCCACCCCGTTCAGCCCAGGGCCGCTCCCACCCCACCGGCACCGAGAGCTTCGTTCTCCCAGTGTCTCCGCGCAGCCGGTGAGACGCCCCATCCGCGTTTGCTCTGAGCTTCCAAGTCACACCGAGCGATGAACCGGGATGAAGCTCCCTTTGGGAACGGGAGGTTCAGCGTTGCCCTGAGCGCGTTAACTGGTGGAGAACGGGGCAGTTCTCAAAGCCAGCAGTACTAAAGAAATTTTCAGGAGATTTTTCCAAAGAAATTGTTAGGACAGAACGCCATTGGCCCTTACCTGTAACCACCCTGAGCAGTTGCCCCTGCTCTGTACCAATGCCTGGCTACAGAGGGAGTGTAATTTGGAGAAGGAAAGGTTAAATGAAACAGGTTTTAAAGGATATTCCTGTAGACAGGTGAGGAGACGAAGCACCTGCAGTAGATGGCTGCAGACAGCCATGGCTGTCGATGCTTTTTCTGCTCTCTGAAGCACAATGTTGTCGGACCAAATCAAACGGGGAAAAGCCATTTTTTTGGAAGGGATATTTGCATTCCTGAGCTCCAGGACCTGGGAGGAGCCCGGGGGTCGCGATTACCCTGTCCCCACCCTGCCCCAGCCCTCCTGTCTGCATCTGTGGCTGGAGACGGAGTGTGGATGGACCTCTGGGCTGAACCAGTCTAGCTTCACTAATTGCTCTAGTGAGATTAATTACCCCTGGGATGTTTCTCAGTATCGGCTTTATAACTATGCATTAGCTCTGCACTTTTCTCGCACTCCTGCAGTAATGACAGGCTTGGATCTGGCAGCGCTTCCAGCTGCGGAAAGTGCCAAAGCCTCCAGGCAGCTTTTGAGACTGAGCTCCTGTCACAGCAGCGGTCTCGTCCCTTCGGGGGACTTTGGTCCCCGTGGAGAGCGGCAGAGGGGGTGGGGTGCCTGCCCGGCTCCTCGGGAGGCAGAGCTGTCCTGTGCGTCTGCCCTTCTGGCTTTTACAAAGCTTCGCGTGAGGTTTTTTTTGTTGCACCTTTCCCGAGCCCCTCGGTCGGGGCCTTCGGACTTCACAGCGGTGCCTGGCAGTTGTGCCCGGGCGCAGAGTTCATTCCACTTGTTCTCCTTCCCGCCGGTTTTGCGGCAGAAGGGGCCGGCGAGGGCAGCGGCTGCGCAGGCAGGGGTTGCGTTTGTCTTTCCAGGCTTGGAAGAACAGGCAGCGGTCGTGCGGGGCCGGGAGAGCCCCTCGCCCGTGCCGCGCTGAGGGCGGGAGCTGCACGGGGCAGCGTCGCTCGGCTGACGCTGCAGATGCGGAGCTGCCAGGCAGAGACGGTGCCGGGGCCCGTGCCCGAGCCTGCGGCGAGCCCGGCCTCACGCGAAGCCTTCGCCATCCCTGGCAGCACCTTGGTTTTTCTCTGGCGAAGGAGCGCGCTCTGGGTCGGTCTGGAGGGCGGCAGCAGCCGAGCAGGGGGGACCCATCTGCGTCCCCGTTACCTGCAAACCCGCCTGCCCGACCCGTGGCGCCCGTTGCCGGGCTGCCGCCAGAAGCTGTTGCCTGAGGTTTTATTAACCGGTGCCGAGCTTTTCGTCCTGTTTGTAAACTTCCTGAGGGTTTCCCCGATGGGTTTGTGGTGCTCGGGGGGAGGAGGTGCCGCTTCTCCCCGCCTCCTGTGCTTTGTGACGCTCTGGTCTGAAACCCACAGCGGGCCAGGGCCGATGTTTGCCAGCGAGGCTCGGGGGCGGCAGCCCCGCGCGGTTCGGTGCCGGTTGGCGTGAGGGGCCGCGGGCCCCGGCTGTAGCTGCGCTCCTTAAACCCTTCCCACCACCCTCGGCCTCCTGCAGTCCTTGCCTCCTCCGGGGCGGGCGGGGGGCGGCTGGGCCGCGGGAGGGGGGCGGGAGCGGCTCGGTGGGAGCGGCTCGGTGGGAGCGGCTCGGTGGGAGCGGGGGGGCTCGGCCCTCGCAGGCCGCCGCCGGGGGCCGGCATGACACCCCCGCTGTGGGGAGACCGCGCATGCGCGGGCGTGGCCGGAAGCGCGGGGGCGGGATTCCGCTTCCGGGTGATGGCGGCGGAGGGGCCGGGAGCGGGGCCGCGCTGCGCCGCCGCCCCTCAGGTACCGGCGGGGCCCGGGGCGGCGGGGGGAGCGGGGGGGGCAGCGGGCGGGGGGCGGGGGGGAGGGCGGCGCAGGCGGCGGCACCGCCCGCACGAGTCACCGCTGTCTTGCAGTGAGGAGCGGCGGGGAGCGGGGTGAGATGAGGCCGGTCCGCGCCCGCGGGAGCCGCAGCAGCCAGCGCTGAGCCCGCCCCGGCGGCCGCCGCCAGCGCCGGAGATGGCAGCGGACTCCGTAAGTGTAGGCGCCGCCCGAGCCGCGGCCTCCCCGGGCCCCCTCTCCCCCCCCCTCGGGCCCCCTCTCCCCCCCCCCGGGCCCCCTCTCCCCCCCCGGACCCCGCCTCTCCCGCCGCCGGTAGCCAGGGGCCGTCGCAGCTCTCAGCGCGCCCCCAGCTCAGAGATTCAATTTAAAACGCACGTCAGAACTGTGAATTTACCTGCGTGAGACCGGCGTTCAGGCGTTGGGTGCGTAGCAAGTCCCAGCGCTAAATAAATTAATGGATTTGCTGGCGGACCGGGCGAAATCGCCTGTTCGGATTCCGGTCGGTCACGGTGGTATTCGCTGTCCGGAGTCTTGCGCTGCCTCCTGCCATGAGAGCCGGCGGCGGCCGTAAAGCTGGCGGAGGCGAAGACGGTCAAAGGACGGAGCTCTTCGCCTCTGAACCCGTTTCAGAGGTAGCCAGAGACCACTAAAACACTTGCTGTTTCTGAAAACACCCTCGGAGGCCGTTCTCATCGGCCCTCAGCTGGCCTTGAATACACTTGTCACTTTGCCATCATCCGAAAAACGTTCACAGTCTTATCAGTGCTGCTTGTATTAAAGACGATGTGGAAGGGAGAGCGTTCCTTTAAATGAGACTTTCTTCTGATTTCATTTTTCCTCTGGGCCCCTCACGGGACCCTGTTTCCCTGCTTTTGGCATCTTTTCATTTGGAGCTCAGTGTCTGTCACTGGGTGCTTTTAGTTTTCGGTCCTGAAAACACTGCCCCCGTGTTTAAAACGCCCCGTAGTAACTGACTGTCGTGTGCGTTCAGCTGAAACACGGTTGTATGGAGTGAGGACCTTAGTTACTAGCAGGCTCCCAATTAAAAGTATCACTCAACAAATAAACAGAGATCAGAGCTGTTGAGTAGATTGTATAGGAGAATTTCCAATTTAATACATTTTAAGAAGGGTAACTGGTTTGAAATATTACTTATATCACGTGGCTTCTCGTAGACGATCCCCATCTGGCAGAACAAACCCCACGGCTCCGCGCGCAGCGTGGTCAGGAGGATCGGCTCAAACCTCCCTTTAAAGCCCTGTCCCAGAGCAACCTTTGAGGTAAGCGGACTCGTGAGGGCTGTGGCGATGGCGTGTAGGGCGCTGCCGCTCTTGAGCAAGGCAAGGCACTGTCACGAGCGGCTGTTCTGTCAGCCACGTGTGTCTGCAGAGCTGTATTCACAAAACTCATGTAGCAGTATAGTTCATTTTAAGATTTTTTTTTTAATTTCCTTTTTTTTTAAAAAATTCTGTTCTTGTGAAGTGATTGGTGGCACCTTGAGGAGGGTACCTCCTGAAATAGGGTCCACGGACTGGCTTAGCACGCTAGAGGAGACAGAACCGTGGAGCTGCTGAGCCAGTGCTTGTTGTGTGACCTCCAGCAAGCCGCGTGCCCTCTGGGCCTGCGTTTCCTAAACAGTAAAACCAGGCTTATGGGAACGCTTACGTCACTGTTTGAGCTCAAGGACAGCGCCGGGCCTTGTAGTGGCAACGTGTTGCACGTGGCCTTGGCAGCGTGCTGAGCTGTATCGAGTGTCCCTTCGCTGCCTCGCTGGCCAGTCCCTCAGAGCACACCAGCACGCCCAAGAACAGGCGCAGAAGCCGACGCACGAAGCGCTACGTTTCCGTAAGCCAAGTGGTGTTGCTGTCGCGCCTCTGACGGACGCAGCTGCCGAGCTGGTGCAGAGGAGAACGGCTCTGACGGCCGGTGCAGCCCATCTGGGGCGGCTGCAGGAGACGGGGCACCGTCGCCTTAACGCAACTTTCTTCTTTTTAGGTTCTACCAAATGTTTCGGAGCTCTATTTAAATGATGTCCCTCCAGTCCCCACCTTGGCGGACATTGTGTGGATAGCGGCAGATGATGAAGAAACGTACGCCAGAGTCAGGTCGGTTTCCGCTTTGCGTCTGCTGATCCTTGTTTTTATGCGCTGGTTTATTTCACATAGCACGGGCCAGATGTTGGTCAAATGCTCACAACTTCCAGTCCTCTCGAGGTCTGATGTGGTGCCTGTTGAAAGACGTTTTTCCCAAGAGACAGGAAAAAAATAAAATTGGATAAAGGACCCAGGGAGGAATTCCTGCAGGAAGTGGCAAGAGCCTCTGCTGTGCCATATTTTATTCACTGAAAGATCTGTGCAGAGTAACCCCCGATCCCTGCTGTTTTCTGGTTAGAAAGTTGAAGAGTTGAGCTCTCCTGGGATTGAAACGTTCTGCCCCCAGGAGTCTGGGTCTGGTCTGTTGAGCTTTTGTCCTTAAAGCCGGGCAGTAGTAATAGGTATCTTGTGAAAGATAAACTGGACTTTGAAATCAGAGGCAAAAGCTAACGGATCAGGGGCATTTCCCATGTGCACCCCGCGCACTGCCCGGCACGGGGACACAGTTACCGGGGAGAAATGGCTTGAAACCACGTGAACACGCCCAGACTTTTGTCCCTGCGTCCTCTCACCTCATCTTGTTGGGTCATGATTTCTGTGACGGGCTTTCCGTTCCTTGTAACGCACGGAGAGCACGTACAGCAGCCCAGCGCACCTGTACGGTGGTACCTACGGTGGTACACACAGCACAGTGGCGCGGAGGCTTAATTCATTGTGCTGAAGGCTTCTGCTGTCCTGAGGTGGAGGCAGAGCCTTGCCGAGCGTTGTTGGCACCGAGGGGCCTGGACCTTGTAAATGACCAACAGGTTTTTGTCCTGCAGAAGTGACACTCGCCCGCTGAAGCACAAGTGGAAGCCGAGTCCCTTCACCGTTATACAGCGAAACGCTTCAGTCCCCAACCTGAGGAAGCAGGAGGAGAAGCTGCTCGCCTTGAAGAAACCTGGTTTACCAGCACTGAGCCGAACAACGGAGCTCCAGGATGAGCTGAGTCACCTTCGGAGTCAGATAGCTAAGATAGTCGCTGCAGAGTCAGGTAGGAGTGCAATGAGGTTTTTTTGTTGATCAAGAAGGGCTGAATTAGTGAACTGTGTCACTTCCTCCACGCAGAGCAGACTTGCGTGTTGTTTTTCCAGCAGAGCTGTGGCTCCCGTCGGTGGGATGCCGTCTTTGGTGTCGGCTCCGTGCTGGTTCTGTGTTTGGATGTTTGCGTTGGAGGAGTCCCGCTTGTTTTTAAGAAACACCAAGTGCTGCTTTGTGACTGCATTTGATCTGGAGGCCAACTCTCATCTCAAACACCTTCTTTCATGAAAACATGTGGTGTGTTCTTGCTATTCCTGCTCCGCGTCAGCCATGAGTGAGAGGGTTACATCTTGATTTGGGTAGCAAAGAGATGTTAGTGTTTGTGTCTGCTCTGAAAATGACAGTGCCATTTCTGTAGCAAATAAGGTATTTGGGGAAAAGCCTAGTTGAACTGAGGCATTTCTTTCTTTTAGTAAGTTTGTATGCAACTAAAAGCCATGTTTTAGCCGCAAAACTGAACCACGAGGAGCTGTGTACTCAGCTCTGAAAATATGAAGATATTTGGTAGGATCCAAATCCCAGTGGTTCTACGAGGCTGCAACAGCGGCTGGCTTAGAGCGTGGAACCGAGCAAGACAGAAATACCTTGGTATCTGTTTGTGGAGCGTTCAGAAGGCGGAGTTGTTGATCTCCCATCTCAAAAACATTGAACAGTTTTGCAAACTAAAGGAATTTGGGCCTTCCTGAAGACAGTTTTTCTTAAAAGCTGCGTTTCTTGTATGCAGAATACTTTTGCCAGTAACCAAGACAACAGCTGTATTATGGCTGCTTTCCAGAGGAAAAGAAGGACCTGCAATTCTCCCCATTGCTTAAAAACCAAACCAAACCAAACCAAACCGGATTGTGCCGCACGTGAAATGATATCAGGCGGGTTAATTCCTGTTTATGACAGGCAACAGTGGCTGATGAAACCTTCCTTATCCTACATCTGAAAGCAAATATTTTTTTTAATTCCCGGATTGCTCCTTTGCGCTGCACTGCACAGCGCGTGCACGAGAGCGAATCTCTCATGGTCTGCGGAAGACGACGTGGTTGTCTGATTATTGTAGCCCCACGGGACCTGCAGCTTTAGTGACTGCTTACATTTAGTCCAGCTATCCACGAGCCATGAACGCATTTGAACGTGAAACAGAGTCGTGGTGTTTGATTTAGCTGAAATGCTGGTTTCTACGTGAGAGATTTGGGTTCTTTTTCAGTTCTGTGTGATGGTCAGTGGACTCTGTTTGCTATCAATAGTGTGAAGATACGTGCCACCACATGAGAACATGTATGATGTTTCTAGCACGTGAAGTTGTATTTAGATGAGATATTTCTTCACTTCCGTGGTAAAGGGCTGTTGTGCGATAATGCACGTGCTGGTGTTTCTGGTGGTCTGTGCTCCTGTCGCGGTGCACGGGATCCTGTGTGCCACGTGGTGAAAGGAAGGCGCGCTGGGGGTGAGGGAGCCACGTTGCCCTCAGCTCTGCGGGGAGCAGGCGTGAAAGGGGGCACCGCGGGCGTCCCCTTAGGGAGGCTGCACGTGCCCTCTGTCGTCTCGGTGCAAGATCAGAGGAGCAGCCGAATTGGAAGAAAGAACGGGGAGATCCTGTGATTTTTTTCCTTCCGACTTCTGTCTCGGCTCTACAGTTGCTCAAGCTGTGTGCTAGAAAAGTCTGTTTTAATTCAGGGAGAGCAATAATGAGGAAAATTAGAGATCCAGATGGGAGAAAAATGATTTAATCGTGCAATACCTTTTTCTCTCCCCCTACCCAGCAGTGCGCCTGGTTGCTATCAGCTGGCGTTTGAGAACAGTTCCTATTGCCGTCGCGGCCTCTCGGTCAATAACGGGGAGCGGTGATTTAGGGCCTGGCGGTAGCTCGGTAATCTGATGAAGGAGATAGATAACTATTTAGCAGGCTTATTTTGGAAAGATTGATGTCAAAAAAGAAATATTGTGCAATCTGCTTTATTATGTACCGTTAGAGAAATCCCTTAATTGGAAATTGATAACTATCTACAAGTTTGCTCTCGAGGCCAAGGGCATTAGTGCTTTACGGTACAGTTTGTCTTCAGTACAGGAAGGTTCTTTCACGGAGATGCGCACTAAGCATTTTTCTGGGTTTTTGGTTGTTTTCCCTTAGTGTTTTACACTGGAAATATCTAACTCATTTCCACGTAATAACACTCGGAATTGATATAGCTGTTCTTATCCTCACTGCATTTTAAAGCCTGAACAAATAAATCCCATCTTCCCTGTGGAATAGGTGGCCGCTGTTCTCATTCTGCAGATGGCGATGGAAAGCCAAACAGGTCAAAGTGCCCGCAGTCACAGGGCGAATTGCTGTGACCGTCTGGGGTAAAATGCTGGAGCTCCTGAACCAGCTCCGCATTCGCACCAGGCAGAGCGGTGATGGGGGAAGGAGCCTGAAGGAAAAGAAAGGCAAGCAGCTCTCAAGGCGAGGAAGAAAAAGAGGAAAAAAGTTAAGACAATTAAGAGCTCCGTGCTGACACAGGCTCCCTCTGTGACCCTGAGTGGCAGCTAAATCCCTGTTCCTCCATTTCTTACCTGTAAAAATGGAAAAAGTAAACACTACCTGACCTCTGCGGGGACGGGGCGCAGCGTTTGAACTCAGGGGTGATACGGTGATGGGCGCGGTAGGAGCAGAGAGACGTACGGGGGTCGGTGGGATGAAAGGTACTGGAGGAGGTCGCGTGTTGCAACGTGGGGTCGTGGGCAGCAGAGTGGACGGTAACAGAATATGATGAATTTGTTTTCTCATAGCATGGGGGAGGCTGGCTGATGATGCCTCTTGATTTATATTCTGTTGTTTGGGGGAAAAAATACCTACGTGGTTTGGTATTAGTTTATCTATCCACCTATATTGTTTTCTTTTTCAGCCTCTGCTGCATTAACACCAGATTTATTATCTCCAGGAAGTTCAAATGCGTCTTCTCCTTTACCTTGTTTCGGACCCTCTTTCCAATCTACAACTTCCTTTGTCATTAGCGATATCACAGAGGAGGAGGCGGAACTCGAAAGCCCCGAGCTCCCGTCCGTCTCCATGCTTTGTTCTGCCGCCTCCGAGTGTTGCAAACCCGAACCAAAGGATCCCGACGAGGAAGATTCTGTCTCTCTGTCAAAGGCCAGCAGTTTTGCAGATATGATGGGCATTCTTAAAGACATTCATAGGATGAAGCAGAGCAAAGACTTGTAAGTGCTTCCTGAACTCTCTTCGTTTTATTTTCTCTCTTTTTTTTGTCTGTCAAATGATTGTAGACACTGGGCATCGCATCCACTGCTTGTTGGTGCTGCTGCATATTCATGATTCACCGGGGGGAAATTCCCGTTTAGAGCAGAACTTGCTAACACTTAACGTTTCTGGGGGTTTGTTTAACGACGGTTGACCTGCCTGGGTAGAAAGCAATGGAGGGGAACTTGAGCCGATTAGCACAATGTCTGGCTGCTTCGGCTTGTTCGCCTGAAAGAAAGCTTGCGTTTGCCCAGATGAGAACCAGGCCCGAATGTATCGGCAGCCGTCAGAGCGAGGGTCGCGCCGCACGCTCTGCGGGCAGCGGTTCCCGGTGCTGGTGCTCCGAAGCTTGGGAAGCCCAGCAGCTTTTTCAGCACGGCACATGCAGGAATTAACACGCGGAGCTTTTCAGCTTCTCAGCTTTTGCATCTGGCCCAGCTCTGCGCGTGGGCAGAGCGAGCTTTCGCTTGTCTCGTGATGGGTTTACACATCGATCTTGAGGAGGCCTCAGGCTGCTGACACGCCAGCTGCTGCGCGGCTGAGACGGGGTTCTGCCCAGCCGAGAACGTAGCTGCTTTAACGTTGGCTCTGCTGCCTGCGTTTTACACAGGAGATCACAGGGATAAAGTTCAGTTTCCACATTTTTTCAGGCCAAAGATCTGTCCCACATTATGTTGTGTGAGTAAGATTCCTGGCCAAAAATAACATGTTGTGTGATGTCTGTTCGCAATTTCTATGCCTAATTCAGTTTAAAAGAAATTAAATTCTCAGCACTGAAAAAATTATATAGTCAAATGAGAGAAATATGTTCAGCTTGCATCCAGAACGCCAGTACGGTGTTACACGTCCGTAATTCACACAGCTTACCCTTTTGCTCTTCTTTTTCTAAGTGTTAAATATTATTCAAAGCTTTAAATGCTCACTTGCTATAAATGCCTATAATCTTTCTTGGGGGTGAGTAGAATTCATGGACCACAGATGAATTGCTCCTCTTCTTTCTTCCTGTCTGTTGCAAAGCAGCGCTTTGGGCATCCAGAAATAATTCGGGATTAGTAGTCAGCGGGAGAGAGAATTCTCAAGAAAAATACCTGCTGTTGGGCGCGACTGGGCCACGTTGGCTCAGCAGAGCTCCGGGTTAGGCTGTAGGTATCTATCTTACCCGTTAAGACCAGAACTGGGCCATTCCCTGGCTCTGTTAAAGCCAGAAAAGCTTGCAGGTGCTTCACGTTGCGACATGTAATGTTTGAACTTTATCAGAAAGGGGTGGGACTAAGCCTTCACCTGTACCAATGTAATTAGCAATCTTCTCATTAGCGCAGGCTGGTATGGCAGCCTTCTGTGGAAGCAGGCTTTCCAGGGTAAGAAAACTGCCATCTGTGCCAGATGAAGATAGGGAAATGTGCGTTATTCGGGGGGAAAAAACCTCGTACAAATAGAGATTATGGTAGGGAAATGCGAGGCGTTGCTTGTCCGCGCCTGGATGTGCCGGCAAGGCTCCTGCCAGCGCTGGCCGAATCACGAGGAGCCAGGCGCTGGCTGGGGGAGGCTGTGAAAAGCAGCGCGTAGGTGACGGGGAACGTTGCGATGTAATGGGTCACAATTTCACTTCATTTCCTCGACAGAACGTGTGAGAACAACTAACAATGGGTGAAGGTGTTTGATCTTCTGTTACCCTGGGAGAGCAGCTGTGTGAGTGAGTGGGAGGGAGACGGCTTGTGCACAAAGAAGGGATTTGCCAACAGCGCCGATTCTTTTTAACGTTACAGGAGATGGGGGAGAGCGAGGATTTGGTACGGTAGAATTCTTGGGGGGAAGGCGATAGCTGCCAGACCCCTCCTCGCTGGGGTGCAGCAGGCAAAGGAACTGAACCACCGGGACCCCTTTCCTCCCCTTGCAGCGGCTTCGACCGATGACCCGGGAGCTGGGGCACGCTTGCTGCGCTGCTGCTTGGTCAGGGCTCGGAACAGTTCAACAGAAAAGCTTGAGACTGGTTCTTGCTGGAGCTGAACCGTTTGCCTCTCATGTTTCTCTGTCTCGGCCTCTAACTTGCCTCCTACGTGCAACAGGGACATTTTAGGATACAGTTATTACAGCTTAATTAAAGCTGTTTGTTTGTTTGTTTGAAGAATCACAGGTAGTTGAAAAATGACATTAAATAAATCGCTGATGTTCATTTCTTGATGAGCTTTAGTTCCTAGACACAATCCTCTGGTGCGGGTGCGGTTGTGTGAGCAGCCCCACGCTTCTGCAGCCGCGCCGCTGGGTTACGCAGAGCGGTGCTTAGCGTAGGTGTGCAGCACTGGGAACCTTAAAAGGCTCCTGTACTCTTTAAGTGGATGAAGGTACCTAATGATGCTTAACGAGATAACTACATGGATGCTTCTCTGATGCTCCTGTTTAGGACTTGGTGCTTAAACACAGCCTTGGAAGCTTCGGGAATGAGTGAGAAACGCTTGCAGGAATGTGCATGTTTCCCCCAATGTGAAGTAGAGCCTGTAAAGTGTCTGTGACGCCCTCTGCGAGGGGAGCGGCTGAGCGGCGTGCCTGCTGGCCGCGCTCGCTGCGGGGTTAAGGACAGGTAGCGTGAGGAGCTGCTCGGACTGTGAGTACACTTGCACTTGTAAGTACGACTGTTACGGCGCTGAACAACGTGATTTTTCCGTGATTATCCCCTTGGCCCCTCGAGTGGCTAGAGAGGGCCGAGACGCTGAATCCCGGTGCTCCGCGGTCCGCTGCTGGTTGTGCCTCGCTGTAGGACGCCGCGCTCTCCGGCAGGAGATGGTCCTGTCCTCCCCCCGCTGGGGGCTGCCGGTCGCTTCGCTCAGCCTGGGAGAGCTTTTCCTTGTTGTGCCAGTGCCAGCGCTGCCTCTCCTCGCTGCTGTCGGTGTCGCCTCCTCCCCTGGCTGCTTCGGTCTCCCCCGTCCCTCCGCCGGGGCAGCTGACGGATGCTCGGGGAACCCCGGATTCTCAGGTTTGCCCCTGCGGAAGGAAGGGTCTGGGGGGGCTCCACCCCCTGCGCTCTGGTCTTTCTCTGCGCCCTTTTCAGAAGGAACGGTTCTGTCGGGATGAAATCAAAGGCATGCTTCTGGCTACAAAATCATCTTTTAAATTAGCGATGCATTTATGCAACTGTAAATTAAGAACTTGCATCAGCCAGATCTGACAGAGCGCTAAGGGTCACCCCTGAGCAGCTCAGTGGCATCCCACGCAGCTACTAAAAGCCTTCGCTGTTAATTTGAGAACAAGCCCCTCCCAAACACATATGGAGATATTCGGGCGGATTTTTTCTTTTAGGAATGTTTAAAACACCCAGAATATTTTCTGACCAAGGGAGGACTTCAGCTATTTAAAAAAAAAAAAAGTTAAGCTCTGAAATTATTACTACAGGTTCTAAACAAAACCTCGGTGAGCAATTCACGATAGCTGAGGAAGGAGAACTGGGGTTTGGCTTCCTGTAAAACAAGCTCACTGACGCTTCCAACGCGACCCGCTTGGCTGAGCCGGTGGGACGAGGCTTTGGTGACGGAACGCGCAGCACAGCTGACGTGCGGTAGCCAAGCGGAGGGAACGCGTGCCAGCCCTCCTTCACAATACCTGTAACCGCCCGTATTTAAACGTGACAGCGTAGATCCATTGTGTAGCAAAATTCATGGGAAGAAAATGCTTCCAGGACTTCAACTCAAACACCACTTGTAGATTTATACTGAGGGGATGTAGGCTGTAAATAATTAATGAAGTTTTATTTTACTTACCTGTTATTAACACAGTTGAGTAAAAATTACAGAGAGCTTTGACGCTGAGGTTTTCAGGATAACCCTTGATCCACAAAATGAGCTCCAGGTTTCCTAAGCCAGGGTGAAAGGGCTGAATTTTTAACTGATTGTTGTTGGTTTGTGGTGGTGGTCTTGCACTTTCTCCACCTGCGACAAAAGCTGATGATAAAGGCTGCAGAAAAAATACTTAAACGGCTCTAACCGGAGCTGTAAACCACCAGTTCTGGCACCTCTCTTTACTGACGCACCGTGCTTTTGTCTTCCATGTAGAACCCGAACTTCAGTGAAGGAGG
This sequence comes from Platalea leucorodia, assembly GCF_965183815.1. Lineage (NCBI taxonomy): Eukaryota > Metazoa > Chordata > Aves > Pelecaniformes > Threskiornithidae > Platalea > Platalea leucorodia. Next base: position 9,314,760 of record NC_138840.1, read on the forward strand.
ACGACCCGGCCGTTCTTATAGCAGAAGTTCTGAGAAGAAAATTTGCCCTCAAGGATGAAGATCTGGCCCTGAAGGAGAAATGATGTCACCGGCATTAAACTCTGTAAGCAGAAGTGTTACGCTCCCACGATTTTCTCCACAGTAGCTGCCTTCCTAAGGATCGAGCCTTTTGCCTCTTTTATTAATTAGAAATGGTTTCCGCACTGGACACGTACTTAGGAAAGACCCTGCGGATTTGCTGTGTTTGCCATGTATTGTTCTATTTAAGAAAAAACTTTTTAAGAAGATGGGAGGTCTTTTCCACCTGTATTTTGATGTTGATTATTGATAAGGATCTTCTGAAGAGTGCAACGAGCGCCGCTGGATGACGTTCCTTCTACCTGCAATCTTCCTTAGGGTCCCAGTTAAGCATCAAGTTATAACGGCCTTGTTACAGTAGAACTAGTTACCATCGCCAGGATAAGCGGACGCCAACCATCCAGTTCGTTCTCTGTTCTGAGGATGGGACAGAGCTACTGAGAATCAGCTAACGAATGCCTCCAGGTCTGCGGCGTCGAGGAGGTGGGTGAGTCACCGTGGTGACAGGCGGCGTCCCGCTCACGCCGAGCCGACGGCGGGATGAAACCGCAGTCAGCGGTCAAACCCCTCGGTCGCGTCTAAGGGAGGCTGGCTGGTTTTGGTAGCCCTGGGTATTTCTTAACTCACAAATTATCCCCACAGTTGCATGACAGAATGGCCTTAATTTCTTGCCAGTAATTTAATGTTTCATTAATAGTCCTTGTATTCAGATGATGTATTTTATTTAGCACTCAAAAGGTCTATTTATTGAACCACCAATGCTAAGAACCGAGCACCCACAAGAGCCATCATCTGAGAAGAGGGACGAAGGAACTTGGCATTGTCTGTGGCTGCAGTTCGCGCTAACTGAAGGTCTCCTTCAGCTCCACATTCTCTGCAGTGTTCCTCACAGCTGTATTTAAAGTATGATTTTTTTTTTCCCCCTTTATATAAAATGGAGCCTTAATAAGAGAATGGGTGTCCTTGGTATTATTAACGCGCAGATGTCCAGACATCGTATCTCGGGGAGGCTGGGGGTGGAATTTCAGCCGCTGCAGCTGAAGCGCTGGCTGGCGGCGCTGCAGATGACTCCAGTCAGATGCCAAGGATTTTCTTAATCCACCAGGCCCCAGCCCTTGGAAAATTAAACCATCGTCCCCACCTTAAAGTGAGGGGATTACAGCTTGGACTTAGCTAGGACAGGTACAGCGTTACAATGCCTCCCTTTATCACAGTCTTCCTCGCTTTAAACCTCTGGCCAGAGCAGTTAGGTGCTGCGATCCCAGCTGCAGCTACCAGAGGCGCATCTTTCGCAGCCACAGAGGCACGAGCTGAGAAACGTGACCCTCCCCGGCTGCCGCACCCCAGCTGTCACCTCCAGGGCTGGCACAAGCAGCAGGCAGCTGAGCCTAGCGCTTCCTCGAGGCAGCCACGGCGAAGGAGATGGTGCGGTTCCTGAGCTGAGCCTAGAAAACCTTTAAATTTGGTCTTGTGGGATCCCAAGAAATAGAGATGCGTCAGCAGCGGGCTCTTCAGGCTGAGCAGCAGCCCGCTCCGTGAACCCCGGGCAGTGCTAAAGCCAGGCCTTAGCCACACGGGCTGGAATCATGATTGAAACAGTCAAACCGTTATAAACGAATGCCTTCAACATTTTATTTTTATTAAAGCAAAATTTCAGAGAACAAAGAGGTCCTGCCCGTTGCACAGGGCTATGGCACGTGCTGGCTACACCACACATACAGAAACAACGGGGACACTTGCCTAATTCCAACCGATCTCTTACCAAAACATGCTTTCCTGAGGCTTCACAAGAGGTCATTAGGCGGCCCGCTCAAGGTGCCTTACCAGTGTTTAATCACTGTGTTCCCTTCCGAATCCTGCGTGAACAGTAAATCGTAGCACACACCTAACCGCTGCTGCCCTGCGGCGCTCGAGCGCCCGTCTGCGGCATGGCTGGAGCAGCCCCTGCACGGAGAGTCGGGCAGCTGCCCGCGCGAGCTGCCGCCGTCCCGGCGAGGAGGTGGGGCGTTCTGGCAGCTGTGAGCGATGACCCTGTTCCCCTCCGAATCCTGGGTGAAGAGCTGCCTGCAGGGGCTGCTCGGTCCCCTCTCGCCGCCCCGGCCCTCGGCTGCCCCAGCACCAGCGTTGTGGCTGCGCTCTCTCAGAGGCTGGGCTCGAGCGGGGCCTTGTGGAGATGAATAAAAGCCAGCAGCCCAGGTACCGTCCCTCGTTACAGGAGGATTTATAGTCTCGGGCTCAGAGAAATCAATTAAAGAATGAACACTACTCCATTGGGGTGGTTTCTTACTCTGGTTTGCTCCCAGTCTTGGTTGGAAATCGAGTCCGGTCTTCGCCGCCTCGGGGAGCCGCCGGCCCTCTCTCTTCGCCCCGCAGTCTGACGTCACCCCGCCGCCTGCTGGAACCGTTTCCCCAGCAAACAACGGGGACTCATTTCTGTGGGCGATGATCCGGTTGCCCTCCGAATCCTGGGTGAAGCTGAAGAAGCAGCAGCTCTCTCCCACCCCACAGGAGCCTTCACCCGTGCTGCGGGGCTGCGCTTGCAACAACAAAGAGTCTGGCAAAGGAGCCGGCGAGGCCGGCGCTTTCTGCGCGCGACGCTGGGGCGTAACCTGCACCGTCCCCTCTTCGGCTCCGAAGGATCGGCTCTGGGCTTCCTCCGTCTGTGGCAGAGCCAAGGTCTTCGCAGGGGAAGCAGCCAAAGAAATACCTTTTTCTTCACAGCCTTTATTCAGGATGAAAGGAGTTGGCCTGGAGTTTTCTTTGTCTTTTTCATCTGAAAAAAACATGGAAGTGGATAAAGCCAGAGCCGGCACACACATTTCTCGGGGTTAGTCACTACCCGCAGCACCATTCGGTGGTGCTTGGCTCACAACTGCCGCTGTCCCGCTCCTCTGAGCCACGACACCCAGCCTGTTCCACACGCCTCACAAAAAGCTGTCCTTGTGCTGCTGAGGCTGTGGCGGAACGGCAGCCGAAACCGTTGGAGTAGCTCAAAAAAGTAAGCTTCCCTCAAGGTGCAAGAGCTGCATCTCCAGCTGCCCCAGCCTTTGGCTTCTCTGCCCTCCTCCTCAGCCGTCCCAGCACTTCGCCCATGACATTTTCCCTTTAAAGCAGCAGCTCAAGAGCTACCAAAACGAAAAACAACCCACCAAACCCCACAGTGAAACTGCCACAGCTTGCTTTCATCGCCCGATGAAGGCATCGAGGCCCACATTTCCTTCTGACACCGTTCACTATAAAATCTAATACAACTTCTCAATGTAAGAGAGCTCATCCTCAATTCAGGATATGCCAAAAGAAAAAAAAACACCACGCAAATAAATAAGAAATACTCCAGCATCTCAAATCCTACAGACCTCTGGATGAAGAGCAGCAGCATGCGATGAATCCAAACCCGCACAGTGAATAAGCGAATGCAATCAATCGAGGGAATCAAACGAAAAAAGGAGAAAGCACACAACACATTCAAAAGGAGCAGGACTAACGAGTGCAAGGCAAAAACCATCAATGGGCCTGTCACAACACAACAATTCTGTCAAATAATGAGATTGTACAATTTCTGTAATGCTTCCTCTCATCGCTTATTGCTAAACTGGTTTCATGCTGGTGAACTAGCCATGACACACTTACAATGCACAACCACCCACGCAGTCCTGCACTGCTGGTTTCTGCATCCATCCCATTCCTCTCCATGTTTGTTGGTTTGAGACCCACGGACAAATCCCAGTTTCTCGTATTCCAGAGCACAAAAGCAGCCTCAAAAGCACAGAGGCTGTGAGCTGGCTTAATTAGCTTAAATATCGCCGCTCCCCGTGACTCCGTCCTTGAGTCGGTTAGGATTAAACACTGCGTTCTGCAGAAAAGGCTTTGTCCAGCCCCTCGTACACAGCTTTCCTCGCACAGCTCCCGCCGGCTCCCCTTACGGGGAGGCTGTTTGAACCACGTACCGTTCATCGTCGCTCCCAGCTGTAATGCTCTCCCCAGGGCATTTAACGACAACTTCGGGCTGCTGCCGCTTACAACAGATCTGGCCCGGCACGCCCTGGCTGCCCCTTCCCCGGGCAGGGAGAGCCGCCCGCAGGACACCGCGGGCTCGGGGCTCCTGCCCAGGCCGCACCCTGCCCCAGCCCGCGGAGCGTTCCCGACGGGATTGTCCTTTATCTGATGCCATCGGGCAGCCCAGAACTGGACATTTTGCCACCTGGACGGTTCGTATCAGCGCGTGGGCCGAGCCGGGCTTCCCAGCGTTCCACCGAACACGCCAGTTTTGCAGGGAGCGGAGCCTGCTGCGTTACCGAGAGTTCAGACTGCTCTCCGGTGAAGACTGGCTGTGACTGCTGTTACTTACGCTTTCATCCAACGCCAGAAAAGGTGCCTGCATTTAGATTAATAAAATCCTTCCCAGGAGTTCAACCCTTTAACCTTTACCCTCTTCACTAGAAAATGCACTTTTCTGCCTAGTAAAGCTGCCAAGAAATAAAGCGAGCGGGGCTTCCTATTACAGCCTGAAACTGCTTCCCTAAGGGGCGTACGCGGGCCCACGTTACCTGCGCGAGTGCTGAAGAAGGCGGAGATGGTGGTTTGCTTGGTGCGCGGCTGAGCGGCTCTTGGCTGCCTGAAAGCGGCTGAGGCGTGCTTCCTTTCCAGAACTCGACTAGATGCTTTCAGCTTGGCGATGAGAGACTGGGTAGGGAAAGAAAGAAATGGAAAGTGAATATATGCCATTAAAAACAATTCTGCCCTTCTTCCAGCGCAGTGGCATGGTTCCCACCTTTGTTAAATGCTTCAACTCCTCCTGTGAGGCCGTCACAGAACGGCCGAGGTTGGAAGGGGCCCACAGAGGTCACCTTCGAATCACAGAATCGTTTAGGATGGAAAAGACCTTTAAGATCATCGAGTCCAACCGCTAACCCAGCACCGCCAAGTCCAAGCGTTGCAGATGTAGAGACCGAGTCTCTCCTTTATGCGAATATTAAAGGCAGGAAAAGACATCTGCCTGTTTTCCCTCCCAGTCATTATGAAACAACATTCACTACTTATCAGATCAAGTAATGAACCACAGCAAAACAAAGTACAGGTGGCCTCTCCCCGAAGCGGTGCCCGTTCCTGGTCCACCTGCAAACTCATCGCGCTTGGATCTCTCTTGCCGCGCAGATGCTCGCAGTCAGCTGCTTCGGAAAACTCCCTCGTCCGGCCCCCTGCTCAAGCAGGGTCACCCCGAGCAGGACCACGGCGGCCCCGGCTTTGCCACCCCCCCCCCCCCCGTCCCTCTGGCACCCAGCCCGCAGCCCCGCTCCGCACCACGGCGTCCCGCAGGCCCAGGGAGCCACAGGCGCCCTGGGCCCGGGGGTCCGGGCACGCCCCGGCCGCAGCAGCCCCCGCGCCGAGCCCCACCTGCGCCGCCCTCTGCTTCAGCTCGGCGGTGTCCAGCCAGACATCGCAGGCCTCGGCCCGCCGGGCCGCGCCGCCCCCGCGTCTGCGCTTCATCCCCGGCAGCCGGCGGCCTCCGCCCGGCCTCCCGGAGCCGAGCGCGCCCCTCCGCCGGCCCGAGGACGGGCAGGGGCCGCCGCCAGAGCGGCGCCCGGGGGGAGCGGCCTCGGACGCGGGCCCCGGCCCCGGCCCCGGCTCCCGCCCGCCGCTCGCTCGCGCCGCTCCCGCCGAACGGCAGCCAACGGCCACCGCGCGCGCTCGTGGTAGAGGGACCAATCCGGGCGGCGGGGCGGGATGAGCGGCAGGCGGAGCCCCGCCCACCACGCGCCGTGCCCTATATAAGGCGGCGGCGGCGAGGGGCCGGAATGGCGGCGGGCAGCGAGGGGCGCAGCCGCCGTGGGGCCGCGCACGGGCGGGCCCCGGGGTCGGGGCGGGCCCCGGGGCCGCGACCGGCCCGAGAGCAGCAGAAGAGCGGGGGGCGAGGGGCAAAGGGGGCCGAGTGCTTGCAGAGATGCCGGGGGGGCCGCTGCGTTGGGCTGAAGCACAGAAGCGGGGCCTCATCCGCCACAGAGGGGGCAGAGCTCCCCCCCGCTGCCCGGGCCCGGCCCATCCCCCCCCCGCTCTCCCCAGCCCTCGCTGCGCTCTGAAGGACAGGGTCCGTGGCTCGGCGGGTCAGGGACGGGGCCCTGGCCCTGCCCGGACGGCTCTGTACATCGAAAAGGAGCCTGAAATGATCTCGCATCAATTTGCTACCCTTGTTTGTGGTTTACGCAAGCTCACCTCGCTCTGTTCCCACGGGTCGGATTCTGCCAGCGCTCACAGGGGGGCAGAGGGCACCTCCGCACCTTTCGCCGAGAGACCTGCTAGCTTAACAACGTTAATTCCAACTCTTTATTCAGACAGGTGAATTAAACCAGTGTGCCATTTTAAGAGCAAGCTGGAACTAATTCCAAATTAAAAAAAAAAAAATCATAAAAAGCAGCTCTTACTTTCCCTCCCTATAGAGAGCACTGCGAGTACCAGCCGGGGAAGCGTTTCAATTCCTCTTCTCGAAGTTTGTGGCCGGGTTCGTGCCAGCACGGCCGCAGAGCAGCCGCTCCGGTGAGCTCACCGGCTTCGCCCGCCGGCGCTTACTCCTCTTTGAAGCTCAGCTTGTTCCTCACCTTCCGTGCCATGTAAGCAGCCGTGAGGACAGAGCAGGTCACGGTGAAGAGGCACAGGGCAGAGAAGTTCTGCGCCAAATCGCCCTGAAGGGTGGAATAGATCCGTCGCCTGGACTCGTAGTCCAACACCACCGCCTCGATCTGCGCCAGCGTGCAGAGTACCAGGCACACGTGAAAAATCTGATGGCTCTGCCCGAAGAAGTGACATTTCCCAGGGAACCACTTCTCCGGGTAAGGGTGTGAGAAAAAAAAGGCACCGATGAGGAAAAACAGCACCTGGCATTTGTGATAGAGAAGGGCCGGGTCAGCCCGCTCGGCGGGCGGCGCGGTGCAGATGCGGTGGACCACGGGGCTGATGTCCAGCAGGTACGCCAGGCCGGAGGGCAGCTCCTGGCAGAGCCGGCTCAGAAGGCGAGCGGACTGGTGGTACCGGTACTTGGCGTAGCAGGAACCGGCGCAGGACAGCCACGCCAGCAGGACGGCCGCCGGCATGTAAAACCCCTTGATCTTCTCGTGCCAGCTTGGCTCGATGGCATAGTAGTAGTGCCCCAGAGCGCTGCCGTACTGGTAAATGGCGACCCCCACGTAGTCCATGAAGAAGAAGCTGTAGTGCCAGAACTCGGATTTGGCCTGCAGAAGGTGAGCGAGGGTGCTGAACGTCAGGTAGGTGATGGACGCCGCGATGATGATGAGGAGGGGCTGGGCGTGCGGGTCCCGTCCAAACTCCACCCGCTGCGAGAGCTGCTGGAACCGCAGCAGCAGGATCAGCGCGGCCACCAGATGGGTCCAGACGTTGATGGCCTCGTTGTGCTGCTGGAAGAGCGTCGAGAAGTAATAGCGCCAGGTCTGCTGCACCGGCCGGTAGCCGGTGTGGATGTAGGGCTTCCAGAAGACCTTCGGCACCTCCGAACTGCTGACGGTGGAGGGAGAGAGGGGGCCCAGCAGCTGAGGGACCTGCCGCACGTTAATGAAGAGGCGGCTTAGCTTTTCGGTGACGACCGTTGCCATGATGCAGCCAAACTCCGGTTCCCCGCTGTGCAAAACAACCTTGGGGACAGAAAGTTTTACTGCAGGGTCTAATAATGACTTTACCAAAAAATCAACAAGCAGGGGCTGTTTGAAAGCTTTGGCTTTTTTCTAAAGATATGCAAAAATCACAGGTAGCTGGGGAGCGGCCTCATTACAGCTGAAATAAAAGAATCGCCACAAATAGTAACCTGAAGGAGGCTGAAGGGAGATTTATGTACAGGCGACGCGGCGGGAGGAGCGGAGGCAGGGGACACGAGCGGGGGGTAACTGACACAGTAACGAACACACCAGCATCTCTCCGTTCCCAGGCTCGCCCCTGCCCAGCAGCTCGGGACCTGCTACACAAACTGAACATCCCAAACCAACCTCCCGCTGCAGGAGCGGCCCGGATTTCCCCCCCTGCAAACCGTGTGCGGTACCCGACTTCACGGGTAACAATGAGCCGCCTTCCCCCAAGCAGCGAGACGCCCGGCTCTGCCTCACGAGGGGTGCACACGAGAACGTAACGAACTAACGGCAGTGCCAGAAGATGCAAATTCTGTGTTTTAGAGTTTTTACCATCTTTTTTTCAGCCCGTTTTTTCATGCAGCTTCCCACAAAAACAACACAGCTCGAGCGAGCTCATCCTGTTGCATCACTGAGGTCCAGCAGCGTAATCTTTGCGAGCAAGCGCTGCAATATTTACATTTTTGAGGCTGCTGTCCTTACCAAGATAAAGGCAGCCTTGCTGCCTTGCTCTGCCTTTTCATGGCAGCCTGAAAAACACATTGGAAACAACGTGCTCAAAATGAGATTTCCCCCACCTTTACCTGCTCTTGCTCAGCCAAGTTCTGAAGAAAACAGCCCGACTCCCGTCCGGCTCCGGTGCTGATTTACGCCTCAGCTCCTGGCAAGGGCAGTCATTTCAGGGACAGCTCAGACAGGAAAAGCTCCTCAAAGTCTGGGAACAGGAGGAGCGGATGGGACTGTTTATTTAAAAAAAAAAAAACAACCAACCTCTAATTTCTTCATCAAAATGGAGTAGATAGGTCTGTAACTCACGCCTGCCCGAAGCCGAGGAGCACAGATGCAGATAAAACCAGGCTGTTTGCTGCTGGGCTTCCCTCCCCCATGCTCTTTTCCCACCTCGCCTGGTTAAAGAGGCCCCACGTCAAAACCAACTGCCCCGGCTCGGGGCAGCACCTCGCAGAGGGCAGCCCTGACCCCGGCCTGGCCTAAACCCTCCGCTAACGCTGCAAGCGCGGAGGCTGCCAGTGAAAAATTAACTTCGTAAACCTCTTCCGGACTTGCAGCTACTGCGCTGAACCGAAACGGCCTCCAGTCCTGCCGGGGAGACGCGGGCAAAAGCAGAACTTCCCAGGTTAAGCGATTTTGACCAAAATTCTACGGGCATTTTGGCAGAAACCTGCCCCTGTGCCAGGGCTGCCGCTGCCCACGAGGCGCCTGGGTGCGCGGGGAGGGGGCTCGGCTCCCGACGGCGTCTGACCCCCTCACGGCTGCCAGAAGACAAATTCCTACGGGAGAGGCAGCCCCGGTTCTGCGCAGGGAGACGCTGCGGGAAAAGCAGCGGAAAAGCCGCGTTCAGAGCGGCCAGGCACGAGGCAGGGACGGGAGCCGTGTTTAATTCAGGTCCTCCAAAACTTGTTGGAGCAGGACTTAATTTGCAAAGCTCTTCCTAGCTCTGAAGCCTTGAGCAATGTTACGGACGGAGCACATCCTGCGCGGTGCTGGAAGCCGTTAATCTGGCTCGTACCCTGAGTAACAACCCCCACATACCTACGCTACCATGCCTCAAACGCCTGTTACTTCCTAGGGAGCGTTTCCTTTCTCGAGCAGCATCCACCCATCCTGCTGCATTTTTAACGCCACAGACTCGGCCCCAGCTGTTTGCTCCCATGCATCCATCTCTCTTTAGCCTTCTAAAGCACGAATACGTTTCTTCTACGTTACCATCGTTGCCTTCTCGGCGCAGGCCCGCCGAGCCCCCGGGACGCGCGAGCCGAGCGCGTTTTCGGTGGCCGCGCTCCAGCCCCCGCGCCCGGGCACCCTCTCCCTCCTCGCGGCAGGGACAGCGGCACCGGCCCTGCCCAAACCCGCGCCGGGGCAGCCGGGGAGCCATCCCCCCTCCCGGGAATGCTTTTTCCCCGGGGGAAAGGGGTACCTCCAGCCTCCAGACGCGGGTGCAGCTGAAGGTGGGGGTCGGCGGGGCCCCGGCCCCTGCCCTCCCCTCCCGCCGCCCCCCGGGACCCCCGCCGCCCCCCGGGACCCCCGCCGCCCCGGTTCACCTCTCGGACGGAGGGCGAGGAGAGCGGCGGGGCTCGGCCCCGGCACGGCCCCCGCCTGTCCGCCAGCCGGTTTAGGTTGCCACTTCTCCAGTTCCCTTTGCCACACCCAGCACACGGCTCGCAGTTGCTTTTGTGAGTCGCTACCACACGGTGGGCTGTCTGGCCTAGCAAATAAAGCTGCAGAGCTGCTTTTTTTTTTTTTTTTTAAAGCAATCTGTTTAAAGTCCAGCTTTCCCCTCCAGAGGAACCATTATTTCCATTTTCCTGCCTGAGCACCATCTCCTCCGTGCTATTTTTCCCCCTTTTACCCATTCCCGATCATTAACCACCCGCTCACTATTTGCGCCCCCAATCCCATTCCCACCCCTCAAACCTTCCGTTCCCCCCAGCAGCTCCCAGAGGAATGAGACCAAGCTCAGGCCCTGGGCATTAAGCTCCAGTTCAGCGTAAGGCAGCACAGCGGGACTAAGGCAGAAGCCCCCGAGCCGAGATCTGGCAGCTTTGGCAAGTCAAAACCTCGCATTTCAGGGCTCCGTGCGCTTACCGCCGTTCGGGGTCTGGCAGCGCTGCCATCCTCCTCCCCCATCCCTTGAAAAGTCGGGGGAACCCGCACACGGTGTTTGGGACACTTGGTCTTTTCTCAGCAGGTGAAAAAAGACACTAAAATTAAGAGCTGATTTTTTTTTTTTTTGATTGCTAATTATGCCTGATCTTGTACACGGGAACTGATCACTTAACCCTCCATTATGCGGTAGGAGAGATACTCAGCTTCTCACAGCACACACGCGGGGCTTCAGGCCCGCGTCTCCGTTCAGCTCCGTGTTCCCGTCCCTCTCCTCACCTCCCCGGCTGGATCCCGGCCCGCAGCCCGCGCTCTCAGCTGCGGAGACCTGCCGTTAAAAGCCCCAGACCCGCACGGCAGGCGGGCGCTCCCCAACGGGCGGACGCGGTCTCTCTTACCCGACATCACGAAGTATGGTAACGCTTCTGCAGATTCCCCAGGCCGAGGATCCGATCCCAGCCCTCCAGCGCATCACGACCGACTTGATCTCACTCTTCTTCTTTCGTTAAACAGTGCAATATCGGCTTTTGGTTAAGCACAACCCTGATGCAACGTGATACGTGAAAGCTTTCTAAACTGAGGTTCCTTCCTTAGCAAGCCCCAGCAGACAGGGCAAGTGGTGCAGGACTCAATTAGCCCCTTAAAAAAATAAATCCCTACCAGCTTTTCCATCCTCAGAACATGGGAGTCTGTCACCCGGCCAGCGCCAAGGCCCCAGGCGCGGAGCCAACCTGAACACAAGCACGGAGACCAAGGACACAGAAGGGAGGACAGGAGCGAGCGCGCCTCACCGAGACGGGCGCCGCCGCGCGCCACGAACGGGGGCTGCGGAACCCACGGCTTCCCCGCACCGACCGAAGCCGAGTTCCTCAACACGATGCTGTTTGTACCCGTTAGTGGCTGCTCACGCACCAGCTGCAACCGCGTCTTTACCGCAGAGCGGCACGAGTACTTGGGGATGTGCAGGACTCTGGATTAGTCCTAGAGGAAGGGTTTGGGGTTTTTTTTTTGACAACACAGCAACTCTGTACCCAATCCACCTAAAAAGCATCTTTCTCAGAGCACGAGTGCAGTCGTATCTATTTCTCACATCCCAGAAAAAACAAACAAAGAGGAAAAGATGATACGCATCTCGTCATGGGCAGGAGTAATGGGACTCGCCCTGCGGCACAGCGTATATCCCAACGCATCTGCGGCAGGCACCAAATCGAAAATAATTCTTTTCCGCAACAGCGTTTTCGATCCCAGCACAGAACAGGTTTCCGACCTCACGCTCGGGGGCTGCAGGAAGCGGAACACAAGCCGCCATTCAACAGCGCAAGTCAGCTTCTAGAAACCCTTACCAAAAAAAGGCTCAGATCAGTCATGTGGTAACAAGGACGCGTTTGTTGAAGTGTCCGCATCCAACGGGAGGTGGTTCTGAACTCTTTTTAACAACAACACACAACAGCTGACAACTGTTGAGGTGTCAAAACAAAGCTCTGATTGTAAAATTAAGACAATGAGAGTGCTCTGGGGAAAGGCAGTCACGCAGCGTGCCCGCGGGCGCAAGGAAAAGTGCTGCTACAGACCTTTCCGCCCAGCACTGCATAAGGACGCCTGCCGCAGACCTCAGCCAACCCATTTTGTTTCTGATGTCATTTTTCAGAAGTAATTCTCATGATAACAGCACTGTGCAGCTTTATTTAGTCACTCAGTTACAGCAGTATTTTAGCAGACTGGGACAGAGTCAGATTTTTGAAGTGTAACAAATATTCAGCATGGAACTACATATTCCTTTCACAAACGTCTTACAGAGCTGATACAGTACTAGCCATCAACCCAGCAGCAAGCGCACTGGAGTAGAAAAGGATGCAACAAGAAGATAGCTACACTGGAAAGACAACACTTTAGAAAAAGTGAAACATGTAAGGTCTCCCCTCTAGCCCCCAAAGAAAGTGTACAGTTTGGATCTAATTTTACAGTTCTACATCAGTTTCTAGAAACTTAAAAAAAAAACAAAACCAAAGATAAAACCACTGGCCAGTACAGTCTTTGGATATTTAGAGGAGGGGGAGAGAGTCAGTTTCCAGAATGAAGTCAGTCGGTTTCAGCCTCACCGGGGTCTTTGCCTTCTTTGTTCTTTCGAACCTCTTCAATATGCTTGTCCTGAAAGACAACAGCAGGGAAGCCGTGAGCCGCCCGGGCGCAGAGCGGCAGAGCCAGCCCCCGCTTGCTTCCCGCCCCTGCTCAGGGCAGGAGCCTGGGGGTCTGCGCTACGCAAGGGGACTCGGGGATGAAGCTCTATCAGAGCAAGTGGGATGCTGCTTAACTCCGTCCATCCCCTCTGCCCCAAGAAGAGGATTTCTGCAAAGTCTTTTGCAGACTTAATCATTTTCAAGATTAGACCGCGGCAGAACTCCCAGGGACATCTGCCTATTCCTAGCACCCCCCTCACTTGGCCGTTTACTTGGCTCTATTTAGCCACGGCGAGGAGCATGGATCAACTCCCCCCCACGGGCTGGGAACCGGGACTCCACACCCACCTTCTCCCTCAAGCGTTCCAGTTTAGCAGCCATTTGTGCCTCACGGTTTTCTTTGTTAGCTTCCATTTTGTGGGTCAGCTTCTCCTCTGCCATTTTGCTGAAGTTGTTGTTTTCTTCAATTGCTTTCTGAAGCACCTCTTTTTCATGCTCCCGCTTCTCAGCTAGCTGCTTCAAGACTTCTGCTTCATGAGACTAACAAAACAGAGGAGGTACGCTTTGAACATAAAAGAGATGAACTACATGGGCCACTGTCCTCGAGTTGCTCACAGCTCCCAAGACAAAAGATTTTCTGCTATTTTGCTGGAGAACAGCGTAACTTCGCGATGCAGGACAAAGCTCCCTGGTGCCTGCTCCACCCACACAACCCACATTTCACCATTACAAACAATCGGGAAAGCAAAGTTTCTGTCATTACTTGCAAGCCTTATTAAATGGAATTTCTCTGGAAAAAAAGAACATGGATCTTTATGTTAACATCGGTAGATCTCTCCTAGAAGATTCTCGCTTCTCAGAATGGTGAAGCGCTGCGATTCAGGTCACGCAGGAGGCTGCGCTTCAGTTAGCGAGCCTCTGCACAGCCAAGGGCTCCAAGCTACCTCCCAACAGCAAGAGCTCACATCAGGTCAGACACTGCGTTGGCAAACCTTCTCCTTACAGATGCAGCACTACATTTTTTAGGAGAAAGTGAATCTGGTTATGATGTTAAAGACGAGAAAAACGGCTTCCTCCTGAAAGAGCATCCCCTCTCAGCTCAACATTTCCTCCCGGTTTTTCAAGTGATCACTCAAGATCACCTTGGGAACAAAGCTATGGCCTGGCAGGCCATAACAGAGGTTCCCAAGAGCCCCAGAGATTCCAAAGTTCAGTTAGTGTTCCATTTACCGTAACACAAACTGCTATCACTTGTCCCAAGCAACAGTTTAAAAAACAAACCCACACAACTTGCACAGACTCGTTGAGCACAGCTCGCTTAAGCTGTTCCAAATTTACCTTGCGTCTCTCTTCTGCCGCTTCCAACTTCTTCTGAATCTCTTCCAATGACACATCCTTCTTTTTTGGGGGAGAAAGAGGGAATTCTGGGACTGCTTCTTTTGAGCGAGGACTCAGTATCAGCTCAAATGCCTGCCCAGAGGCACGCTTTTCCAGTTCCTTCACTTGAATATCTAGGAACATGGGAAAAAACCCAAACAAACAGTATTTTAAGCCAGAAACTGGCTTAGGTAACTTGAACAGCAGCCTTCAAAAACTCAACGCCACAAAGCTCGCTTAAGGAGACAGTCGGCATCTGAGTGACGGTTTTGTTTTAAGCAGCAGCAATGCCATTCAAAAATGTGGCAGGCGATTTGGTTTGCAGTTCTTCCTTGATACCGCATTACCCAAGCACCTGACATTTTATTTTAGCCTTTAATATCCAGGGTCGTGAAAACAAGTGTATCAGGACTTCAAACAAACAAACAAACAAATCATTCTTTCTCCAATGAGAAATCTGAGGAAGAGTTCAAGGCGTTCGCCTAAGACCTGACATAGCAGAGAACCAAAACCAGTTTTCAAAGAAATACGTAATGCGGCGTTCTCTCTTCAAACACCTCTGAGCAGGCACGTCAGCCCTGCACGGGGTCCGTTGTACCAGCACCCCACTTTGGATCACCAAGATGTCTGGATGACAGTCAGCTCTGTTCGCAGAGCAGATGGCATGCAGATGAGCTGGGCTGGAGCCCATCTGCTCACAGCCTCATCTGAGAGGGCTTTTGGTGTGTTTCCACAAGCACCCGCTTTTAACAGCTTCTCCAAAGCAGCCTAGATATGGGAGGAAAGCGTGGTGACGACAGTTTATTTTACTAGATTAGATTTAAAAGTATTTCTGAGAAATCGATGATCTTAAGGGTCTTTTCCAACCTTAATGATTCTAAATTAAGAGAAACAAAAAAAAAACACAAGAGTATTTCCTACATAATACTACATACCAGAAGTAGCCATGACCAAGAAAATATGACTCCAGAAGCCAACTCAGGGAGAACGCCAATCGGTTGGATTCCTAGACAACAAAGAGACATGCCTTTGAACAGTAAGCACAGGAATTTTATTTCTTCTACCTCCTAATAAAAACTGCTAAGCATAACTAGACCTGCTGAACAAAGGCAGCCGGGTGGGTTACTGCAGTCAGTAATTCCAGTCAGTCTGTGGGGCTGATGGACGTTGCTAGGAACAGCAGAGACGTTCTCGGTTATTGGTGCTGCCGGATCTGTACGTACGACCGCACAGCCGGGCATTTCCAGTCCCTCTTTTACTCCACCATAATTAAGATATGCAAACAAAGACTCCCGTTTTACCATTAGTTCAGCAGCATGCAACGCTATGGATATTTCACCGATGTAGCTCCCTGAATTAAAACACGGCGCACAGGACAGCACAGCCAGGACTCGGGCTGTTACCAAAGGATCTTCAATGTGCGCATCGAGCTCATTTAAAATCCGATTTTATTTGCGCAGCTGAAGCCAGATGTTGCACATCACGACAGAGAGGGAGGACGGACACTGCCCGGCGGCCCTTGTTATAAAGGGATGTAATAAAAAGAGGGCAAGAAGCGCTCTAAAAACCGTAAAAAGGGGGATTACCCCCCCCCCCCGATTTTAAGCTGAGGATGAGGCGGGGGCCGGGGGGGTGCGCGGTCCTAGCGCCGCCCGGACGGGCGGCGCTAGGACCGCGCACCCCCCCCGGCCCCCAGCGGTCCCGCCCCTCCCGCCACCAACCAATAGGAGCCGAGGCCGAAGCTCCGCCCCCTTCCCCACCGCACCGAATTCAAACCGCCGGGGAGCAGCGAGCGAGCGCGCGCGCCCGCGCGCGCGGGGGGCTCGAGGGAGGGGCGGGGCCAACCGTAACATCCGGGCACCTGTCGCGCCCCCCCCCCCCAGGTGCTGCTCCCCCCCCCCCCCCCCGCCCGCCTCTACCCCGGGGTGAAGGGGGGAACCGGAGGGGGGGAGGGGGGGAACCGGGACCCTCGCCCCACCGCCGCCACACGGGGCTCAACGGCGGATCCCCGAGCTCGACGGCCGCCGGGGGCGCGGCAGCCCGGGCGCCGCCCCTTCCCCACTAACAATGGCGGGGTCCTGTCAGGGAAGGGGAGGGGGCGCCGCCGCCAGCAGGGCGTCGCCCCTCACAGAGCTTCGCCCCCTCACGGCGCGGCTCCCGGGACAATGGACGCCCCCTTCCCCGCCGAGACCGGGGGGGGCTGCAGATGCGCCCCCCCCCCCCCATTGTCTCCCGCAGCCCCTTTGTCACCGCGACGCCCCAGAAGCGGGCGGCGGCCGGGGACGCGACCCCCGCCGGGCGAAGGGACAAAAGGGGCGAGCGCGGGGCCCCCTCCCCAACCACCCTCAGGCGCCTGCGGAGCGCCCGGCGGCCCCCCTCGCCCTGACACCCGCCCTCAGAGCCCCTCCGCTGCGGCACCGGCACCGCCGCCGCCCCCCTCCCACGGAGCGCCGGACCCTCCGCGGACCACGACCGCTGCCGCCGCCTTCTCAACACCCGGAGGGCCGCGGCCGCCCGCCGCAGCCCCGGCCCCGCCGCCGCGCACCCACCTGCCCGCGCCGCCGCTCCGGCCCCACTCCGCTCCCGCCCGCCCCGCCGCGCACAAAAGCGCCAAACAAAGGCACGTGACCCGCCCCGCCCCGCCCCCATTGGCCGAGCGCGGCGGCACGTGCCGCCCGCCCCGGGGAGGGGAGGGGGGGGCGCGGGGCTCGGGGCCCCCCCCCCGCCGCCGCCGCCCGCTGCACGCCGGGAGATGTAGTCCGCCGCGGGCGGGCGGGGGCGGCGAGGGGCGGCGGCCCCCGCGGCCCGGCGGGGCCCCGGCGGAGGGTGCGGGACCTCGGCGCGACGCCTCTCGCCTCCGCGGGCCGCCCCGGGGCTGCGCGACCCCCGCGCCGCGCTCCGCGGCCGCGCCCGGAGGGCGGCGGGACTCCCTTTGTCTGCCGGCCCGCTGGTGGGGGGCGCGGGGACCCGGGGCGGCCTCGTTTGGCCGGGGTCGCCCGTCCCCTCGGGGGCGTTGGTGGGAGCGGAGCCGTCGCTCGGATGGTCGCCTCGGGGCTGGCCACTTACCTCGGGGCCACGGTCACCTCGGGGCTGGCCACTTACCTCGGGGCCACAGTCACCTCATGGCCATGGTCACCTCATTGCCATGGCCACTTACCTCGGGGCCACGGTCACCTTGGGGCCATGGTCGCCTCGGGGCTGGCCACTTACCTCGGGGCCACAGTCACCTCATGGCCATGGTCACCTCATTGCCATGGCCACTTACCTCGGGGCCACGGTCACCTTGGGGCCATGGTCGCCTCGGGGCTGGCCACTTACCTCGGGGCCACAGTCACCTCATGGCCATGGTCACCTCATTGCCATGGTCACCTCATTGCCATGGCCACTTACCTTGGGGCCACGGTCACCTCAGGGCCACAGCCCCCTACCTCAGGGCTCTCAGTCACCTCAGGACCATGGTCACCTCATGGCCATGACCACTTACCTCAGGGCCACGGTCACCTCAGGGCCACGGTCACCTCAGGGCCATGGCCACTTATGTTGGGGCCATGGTCACCTCAGAGCCACAGCCCCCCTACCTCAGGGCTCTCAGTCACCTCAGGGCTACGGTCACCTCAAGGGCATCGCAACTTACATCAGGACCATGGTCACCTCATGGCCATGGCCGCTTGCCTCGGGGCCACGGTCACCTCAGGGCCATGGCCAGCTACCTGAGGGCATGGTAACCTCAGGGCCCGTCAGTTATCTCAGAGCCACGATAACCTCGGGGCTCTCGGTCATCCTCAAGGTGACCACCATGTTCCTTTGGCCACCTCAGGGTCACGGCCACCACAGGCCAACCCCAAAGAGGATCTGTGGGTCTGACAACGCGTCGGCCCCACAGCCCTCGGCACTGTGTTTCGGGGACAGCCACATGGCCACCCGCTCCCTTGGGGTGACACCAGCGAGCCAAAGCACATCCAGAAAAGCCATCGCTCATGCGGATGCCATAGCACGTATACAACGGCCACGTAACGATGATCCGTCCTTGTCCTGCGGGCTGCATCGGGAGCAGTTCCCTTCCCAAGATAACGCTATGGCCAAGCGTAGATAAGTGGTTTGCTCGCAAATGTGCTTTAAATGAACTGGCTGCGTTTTCGCCCGTTCCGTACAAATGACTTCGGTACAATTCCCGTGGTGGCTTCCACGCCACAGTCACTTGAGTTACACCAAGAGCCAGCGCACAAAAGGCAGATGGCCGGAGAACAGCACAAATCTTCCGCTACGATGCAAGCCCACCGCAGCAGTCTCCGTACCGTAACACCGAAGAAAGGGCTTTTCTGAGGGGACTCACCCTTGTTGTGCACACTCTTAAAAACAAGGATTTTGCACCAAAAAAAAAAAAAATCCTACCTTGAGGAAGGTTAATATTGTGACAGAAACGCATAAAGCTTTCAAAACAGAGATTATTTTAAACACTTGCCCTGTTTTTTGCTGATCTGACGTCTATTTCCATGGAAACCACATCCAGCCGCCGAGCTGCTAGAACTGGGAGAGGTTTCTGCCGGAGTGGCTCGCTGGGCATGGGAAGAGCCATTTTCCAGCAGCGTGGTAGAGCCTTTTTGTGGGCTTGGAGGGATTTCAGATTCAAAATGGTCGGGCTGCTTGGCCCTTCAGGATCACGCCTGGTACATTCACGGGGTTCCTGGCCGAATACCAGCGGTGTATGCATAGATATCACAGGCGACACACATGTTTTTAAATGAAACATCTTGAGTGCTTGGATTAAATTGCATTAAATGTCGCTGGAAGACAAAGCAGCCAAGAGACCATGCCACCAGCCTGTGTTTTACTTTATCACTTATTAATTATCATCCATGTAGACCAACAGTGTGCTGGATGCTTTAATATTAATGCTTTTTAGTAAAATCAATGAGCTTATCCTGGGATGATCTCAGGATTTCCCCGAGGAAACAAGGCTTCCTGGGCTCGGAGCTTTTTGTTTGGTACCTGCGTGACCGCCTTTCGTCAGCCCTCACCCCCTGGAGAGATGGGGATGAAACAGCATTTACCGCTTTTGAAGAAGGGACGCAGGCTGAGATAACGCTACCAGTCACGCAGGGGCTGTTGGCAGCGCTTTCCATCTTATTTCCTGGGCTTCTTACAGGGACAAGGAAAAAGAAAGAGAGGGGGAAAAAAAAAAGGCCGGAAGGTAACTTACCTTCTCTTGCAAATCAGCTTTAAAGCCAAAAATATTTCTTTCAGATAAGAACTCTCCTGTGTAAGAGGCAACGCGGTTTATTGACGAGAGGCGCTGAGCAAATGAGATGCGGGATCTGTCCTCAGCTCTGACATTTTCCACACCGTGTCACTTCGGCTGAGGCTCTTCAGCAACCTCTTTACACCACCTGCCACAACTGGTTTCAGTTTAAACTGAAATCTTTGAGTATTATTGAGATACAAAGAGAAGTAACAGCTCTTAGCAGCTGGAAAGGCATGGAGACGATCTCATTTTTGGCCTCGTTGCAAGAGTGGTTTTATTTTTGGAACATTTCATAAAACTCATTTGTTTATGTGGCATTTATTTTTGTCTGATCTCAAGGAGAATGGAGTATATGAAAAGCTTTTATTTAATTTGCATTTGATTTGTGTTTATCGACACATCTACTGCGATTCTAAACAGACTCTTCTTTCGTCGAGCCTAGCAGCATGTGGCTGTGGTAGTTTTTGTCTACTGGATTCCTTATCACCAACAAGAGCTTTTTGCTGTAATCCCAGTTTTTCCAAAAAAAGAGCAAGCGCCAGTATGAGAAATTTCCTCGGACACGTCGCTCTTTAGCCCCAAAATGGGGTTCGAGAAGGAAGATACCATTTCAAACCCAAATCTAGCCACATCAGCCGGATGAATTTGTGCATCCTGAGGAAAAGAAAGGACGACAGCAGAACCTGCAGAGAGATTCCCAGGGCAGAAAGGGACAAAGGCTGGATAAATTAGGGATACGACCGGCTCTGAGGGTCAGCGGCTATGATGCCTCCGAGCCGGTGATAACTGCACCCACGTAAAAGCGTTGCCCTCGTGGGGCTGGCGGCCACGGCTGTAGCTGCCCACCGGTTGCTCGGGGGGGTTCGTTCCCAGCACAGCCAAACCCGAGGCCCCTCGGCTTGGGGTCAGCAGGCTCTGCTCGCAGGGAAACAGGTAAGGCAGGGGCTCGTCGGGAGGATTCCTTGTACGTGTGAATTTAGGACGTGACGTGATCAGATTTAGCATAAAGATTAAAGCGTCTCCTCTGATGTGCTTATCAAAATACCCCACAAAGAGACTGACACAATTAGGTGACAACTCAGCCCACGGCAGCTCTTTTAACTTGCAAAAATATTTAATCTCCAATAAGGAAACGTGCTTCCTGAGTAATAAATTGCCACCCTTAAGCACCCGTGGTGGATGGACTGACAGCTTATTTGTTAATCAGAGAATGTTTTAAAGCACCTTGGTACGTAATATTAGCAAGTATTTGCCGAGACTGGTAACAGTCACTGCATTAGCAAAGTTCATTTCAAAACTAGAAATCCAATATACCATTTGGCCTGAGTCAATCAGTTTAACTGATTTAATAAATAACCCGCTAGAGGAGACAGTAATTTGAAAGAAACTTGCACTCAGAGGTAGAGAGAAAGGCTACAAGATTTCTTTCTGTCCCTGTTTCTCAGCCTTTGTATGAATATTTGGCAAATTTTTCTCCACGCCGCAGCTTTCCCATCTTCCCGCCGGCTGTACGGACGTGCTGCTGCCTGACAGAGGTCTCGCAAGAAAACGAGTGGCTGCAAAGATCTCGTATAAAAATACATTTTTATCCAAATGCAGTCGTGCATTTAATCCAAATGCACGAGGAGTCCGTGGCAAAATGAAGAATAAACCAAGACTTTTAGGGAGCGTCTCCCTCACAGCGAAAGCTCTTCCACAGGCAAGAAACGTTTAAGGTAATTGGTATTTGTTTACTGGAGGTGTTTAGGCTGATATCATATTTATGCTGAAAAACATCGTTAAGAAAATGTTCCCTTTTGAACAAATTTCCACGTGCTGATGTGCTGTTGGGAACGATGTCGTTTTTTCGAATCAGACAGGGCGCCTGGCTTCCATTGCTAGTTCGTTTTTTGAGAAATTCACTCGAACTCACTGAATTCCTCCATACAATGAGACAAGTAAAAGCACTCACCGCAGATGGTGACTGCGCCTGCAGCAGGAGGGATGAAAATATAAATTAATTGCGTTGATACTGGGGCAACGTAACCCTGAAATGTCATACTCACCTCTTCAAACGCAGTCATAGCACTGTACTGCATGATATCCAAATACCAGGGCGATGAGGGCTGACAAGGCTCTAGAGTAGAAAAATTACGCAAGCTTCTAATGAACTACAGACAAAGGCCCCACAAGCGCCCTGCTCCCCTTGCAAAACGCTCTCCAGCACACTGAAATGGTGACAGACCCCGAAGTAAGGGCAGCGGCTGCGGTACCCACACACGGGCCCCGTCGTCCTGGCCGCAGCCAGGATGCTGAAGGAGATCTGGTCTTTCTCCTAAACAGTGATCTCTGCCTTCGATTCACCCTGGGCAAGGAACAGCAGAATTCCCTTCCCAGCCTGCTGGTAGCTCTCCTGGCATGCTTTCCGTTCTTTGTTTCCTAACAAAATGAGGTTTTACATGATCAAACTACTTCTGCAGCTCTGACTAGTCTTCTCTCCCAGCTTTTAGCTTTGTGAGCCTGTCTCTGCCCCTCCGATAAATTCGGCTAAGAGCTCAGTGACATGAATTCCACAAGTTTCTTGAAAACAGATGGCAGGGGAGAGGCAAGAGTGAGAAAAAGGCTTCAGCACAAGCCCAACTATTATTAGAGCCTTCACACCGAGGAGCGCTATCACAGACGCTCCCAACAGCGGGTACGATTTCAGAGCTGGTGGTTTTCTCCAGGGCACCAGCAGATCCTCCAAGACACTGAGCGCGCAGCTGTGCTCTCCTGGGAGCCACCTGCCAAATATAAGGACAGATCTACGTGGATGCCGGCTCCCACCTCCGCCGCGTCCAGAAACGCGCGATGAGAGCTGGCCGGGAGATCGCCTGGCATCGTTTTCCCCCGCTCCTTGCTCCCGTAGCTCCCAAACGAGCCCGGAGCCTCAACCCATTTCTCTGCCTCCTCGCTGCTTTTCCCTTTCTGCTCCCAACCGGAGTCCACGAATTTGCATTTCCCATATGGAGCACCAAGAGCTTTGCTATTCAAGGAAGCCCGTAAACAACTCGCTGCCGAGGGTGCAAAAATAACTGCGCTGCACAGAGCCGCATCGCCCAGCGATAGCGAGTGGCTGGGAGAGAAGCACGAAGAAGGGGGGGTTTGCATGTGAGCCAACAGGAGATGCACTAATTAGATTTCAAAAGTGTCAGAGTCAGCCATTTCAGCTGCGATACAGCAAAGGCGACAGCGGGATTTTGACAACCACATGGAATAGCAATGCGTGGGGAAGCCATCAAATATTCAACAGCCATAGAAGATTCCAGTAAAGACATTTGCTTTGGCTCTTTGAAAATTAAGTGGGGGGAAAGAAAAGCTGGGTATAGCACTAATTATTCCCCAGTTCCTAATTAGTTCCTTGAATTTAAAATATGGACTCAGCTCTACCAGCAGCTCAGCAAGCCTATTGTGCTATTAATACTTCCCTGGCGTGATATAGTTAAAAATACTCCCACCCTTTCAAGACAAAATGTAGCTTGGAAGTGTCATGATGGGAGGAGTTCAGGGATGGAAATCCTCTTAAAGGAATATGACTTCCCCGATGTCAAATAAACCATATGAATGAGCTTGTAACGGCCCCCAGACTGAGCCTGTTCCCCCTAACAGCAAATTTGAAAATAATGCTCAGTGCACAGCTCTCGGGCCGCTTGCTATCAAGGCTGTTTCACTGACAAAATCACTGTGCAGCCACACGGTAACAGGTTTTATTTATTTTTCAGAGAGATCTGCCGCCTGGGGAGCAGGGGGGTTTGCAATTCCCAAGCGCCTGGCTTGCTCCAGACGGACAGCGCAAGGGAGAATTCAGATCGAAAGGCAGGATTTTGAAGGGTCCCCCTTGCATCCAGCCCCGCGCCCAGGTAACGCAGGAGGTCCCCACCTGCCCCGTGCAGCAGCCACAGCTAATTTTTCCGTGGCAATATCTATAGGTGCTGCTTGTGGACGAGATCTGTCAGACACCGTGGGCAGAATAAAACGTGCCTCTTCCCGCAGGATTCGTGAGCCGAGGAAACGAGTCTGGGCTTTTCTTTTATGGCACCTTTCGACTTCAGTTGGACAAGGAGGTCCAGATCTATGCTTTTGCATGTCAGATCCTCTCAGGAGAATGAGCAGTTCCCCTCTCATCTCCACCACCAATTCTGCATCAAAATGGGTTAATTCCTGCTCCGTCCCGCTGGCTCTTCACCCGCTGCCTGCAATCGCTCAGCAATACCAGCGTGGAAACAATACCTGCACCTCACATTTGCTCAGTGCTGTTTGATCCCTTTTTCCCCCACTAATTTGAGTTCATAATATATCAACATATATATTAAAGGAAAAAAGACCAGACACATTCACTGCAGCTGTGAGAACAGGCAAACAAAGCCAGCCTTTCTGGAGGCAAAACACATCTCTGTCTTTTATGCAATAAACCAGCAAACTGCTGCCGTACGCTGAAATCAATAACCGGAGAGACACGCTTACGTTGCGATTGCCAACATAAAAGTGCTTCATTTTAATTAAAAAAAAAAAAACAAACCACACAAAAAAACCCCAACCCGGGCCCTGCGTGATGAATGTCGTTAGGGAGCCGCTATCAACGCGAGGAGACGAAGGCATCCTGAAGCGGGCGGGCTGGGGGGGCCGGTGCCGCCGTCTCACCGGGGAGGGGTGCTGACAGTCTCAGCACCTCCCCGCACCCCAGTCTGGGGTGAAGACGTAGGCCAAAGGGTTAAAAAGGAGGATGGGGCATTTGGGGTGCCTGCCTCACCCAGCTCCCCCCTCTGCGCAAAGCAGGAGCCAGCATCCGCGGGGCTGAGCTCAGCCAGTCCTTCCTAAAATGGGGGAAATCTGGATATCGACCAAACCCAAGCTCTCCAATCTGTTTCAGGGGCTTTTTCAGAGTAGCCTGGAACTAGAGAGACCTCACGCAGCCCCTTCTCTCCTCCAGCACCTCAGTTTCCCTTCTCAGCCCTTTTTTCCCGTTTAGTCAGGAATCATCTCTAGGGTCAGCAAGAGACCGCTCCAGCCTGAAACGGGGCTTCTGCTGCAGAGTGAAAACTGTCAAAACCACAGCTGTGCCCTCAGAATACCCCTGATGCTGCTGGCTGAGAGAACAGGAGCCCTCGTGGCCCGCGGCATTGCATTTTGAAGGCCAGGGAACTCAGCAAGCATCACGCCTGCAGCCCAGCCCTGCAGCATCGCAGCTCGAAGCCGGCAAGCACGTGCCCTGCGCCGGATCCCGAGGATCTGCCCGCCCGGCAAAGCCCTGGTCCTGCCCTGTAGCCCCGCGCGGGAGGAACTGGTGCTTGGGAAGACGACAACGTTGAGCTGCATCCCTCCTGGCTGCGAGCATCCGGGGTTTTCAGCTCAAGGCAGCCTGGAATTAGATGATAACAATTCGCTTCGGAGATTAAGAAACTTGATTTTTCTTCAGAACTTCACCCAGAGCCAAGTTTTGATTTGCCAATAGAAAAACCAACATAAAACCAAGCATATACTCACCAACCAAAGGGATCTAAGGAACTCTGCTCAGGCGGGTGCTGCCCGGGTTTGGGTTGGGAGCGGGGTCAGCGCCGCACCTGCATCCGCGCTGGTTTTCGGGGCTGGTATCGCAGCCCACGGCCCGACACCGAGCTCCTCTACTAGAGCTCGCGCGGTTCTCGCTGCACGCACTGGGCTCAGCTTGCAGGGCCGCGGACCTTTCTAAGCTGTTGTGAACCCAGGCCTTAGTATTTTCCTTAAAAATACAAGAAAAAGGGAAAAAAACCCACGACAGTAAGTGTGACGGTAATTACAAGGAGGTTTTAACACATGTCTCAACTTGCATTAATTAAATCAACAGGGAAGCTTCAATTGAGTAAATGAGGCTTTTTTCTGAGCGGCAGCAAACGCTGCGGCAGGCTGGAGCTGGTGACTCCAGTTTGCTGCCTGCGTGTGCGGCGGGATGGGGAGGGATCTGCCGGCTGCAAGGGGCTTCCCAGGAGGGAGGCAGCCGCAGGCAGGACGCGCTGGGGGTGGGGAGGAGGAGAAGAAGACTCTCAGCTCTGAGATGCTAAGAGCTCCCAGCCGGGTCTGTGCTGACGCTGTCGGATTTCAGCCCGGAGAGTGGAAAGCTTTGAAGCCGAAGCCGGTCAGAGCGCGGAGGTTGCTGTGCGGAGATAAGCCGTGGGTAAGAGGAATGCATCCATTCATACCCCAGCCATGCTGCAAGCACAGCTGTGAGGGGAATATAAATGGGCAGCTTTTTTTTTTTTTTTTTTTTAATTTTTAAAGCCACCAGTTTGAATATTAAAGCAGATCAGGCACATTGAAATGCTTGGCTGGAAGTGAACTCTTTCCAACGCACAGCCCTCCAGGGCAGGGCTCGGCCGGGCTGCAGGCAGGGGCCCCGGGTGCCGACCCCCGAGGCAACGCCGTCGGTGTTTCCTTCCCATGTCCCTGAGGAGCAAAGTCCCCCCGTGGATAAAATACGGGGGATTTATGGGTATAAAACCCAGCGAGTTCACATCCAAACCCGAACCTCCGCATTGCAAGGACACGGCAACCCAGAGCCGGTGCCGGCGGGCTGCGGTGGCAGATGGCACACCAGGCTAAGCCTTAACTCCTGCTGTGTGCCAGAAAACCCGCCAGCGTGGCACAGGCAAGCCCGGAGCCGCCCGGGCCACCCCAAATACCGGAGGGCTCTCCCCTCCGGCCGCTGGCGCGGGCGGGTGGCAGGGAACGATGCTCTGTCCCTGCCCGTGGCTGGCCTGGGAAACGCTGGCCCTGGCAGAGCTGTCCCAGCTCCTTTCTTCCCGACCTCTCAGGCCCAGCAAAGCAATCCAAGCAAGCTGGGATGTGTGGAAAACACCCTCCTCGCCTGCTACGCCGGGGATTTGTGCTGCATCTTTCATGCACGCTGCCTCCGGCCTCGAGGCTGGAGCATGTAATGGGGCTCTGGAGGAAAGTGCTGCTTGCAAGGGGAGCCTGACTGAAGAGATGGCCCCGGGCCGGATTTTAAAGCAGATGCAGCGAGTCAATGAGGGAGGAAAATGCTCGGAGAGGGCTCCTGCACCACCACATCCCGCAGAGAGCAGAGAGGGGCCGATGGAGCAGAGGAAAGAGGGTGTCTGCCCTGCCCGAGTGACCCCGGGGCTCTTCTGAACTCTCCTCTTCTGGCGGGGTTTTCCTCCAGAGGCACAAAGGCAACCGGGAACAGAAGGTGCAGGAACCGGCTGCGGAGCGGGGAGCAGCCCCCGGGCGGGATGCAGGGCCGGGCAGAAGGACATTTGCCTGCTTCCTCTCGTCCCCAGCCCCACGGGCACCGGGGATGGGAATAAGCAGCTTTCTGTGAACCGAAGGGTTAACGAATGTCAGAGCCACCCTCTGAGGTCAGTGGGTTTCTGCCACCCCCTTCCCGAAAGCCTTTACATACGTCTTGCAGAATTTATAGCCTGCCTCAGCTGTGCCGCGCCGGAGCCACGACCAGGCTGCTCGCCCGTAGCTGCCAGCGCAGATCCCCAGCCGTGCTAATTCGAGGAGGAAAATGGGATTTGATTTCTGCACCAGTCACTGTCTCTCACTGTTAAAACGGGACCTGACGGGCTCTGCCCCCCCGGCTCAGCCACACCATTCATCGCATACATCGACCTTGAACGTGTGTCCCCCCCCTCAGCATCGCAACCGAGCGGTCCTGAGGCTCGGTTCCCACACCCCAGCCTGCTCCCAGTGCTAGAGATGGTGTTTTAGGTGTAAAACAATTAAAAAAACCCAAGTATCTGGAAGGCTCAAAAGCACCGGGGTCTTGCGGTCCCGTTCACGTCAGTCCTTTGTGTCACTGGAGAGCGGAGGAGACGTTGAGAGATGTCCTCCCTGCTGCTGCAGAGCGCTGCGCCGTCCCCCCGAGGCCATCCCGGAGCGTCCTCAGCCCGAGGACCCGCGCTCGACTAAGGGGGGCCGGGGGCCACCAGCGAGGCGAGGACGTGGCCGTCACGGCGACACAAACAATTCGGGCACTGGAGGAGCGAGATGCTGCTTTTCCGTTCCCTTTTCTTCCCCTGGGAGAAGGGCTTTGCTGGCGCCCGCTAACCCGCTGTCGCTGGGTGAGGAATAGCACGTGCCGCCCAAACCCCGTCTCCTCCGGCCTCGGCGCCCCAGGAAATCCTGCCTCCGCGCGGCACCGGGCGCTGTCGTCTGCAGCAGCTTCTCTCCGCGATGGCAGGAGGTGAAGCAAAGCCAGGGCTGCCGCTGCCGTCCCCCAGCAGGAATCCCGCGCCGACGGCGGGGACAATGCAAAAGCAGATGGTGTGCCAGGAGCCCGGACCTTCCCAGCAGCTGCCGAGGCGGCGCGTCCAGGGCCGCCTGCCGCCTCTCCGGCCGCGGTGCCAGCGAGGACCCTGGGGAGGGTCTCCGGTGGGGTAAATCCGTGCAGCTCCTCTGGCTTCAGCCCTGCTTCGGGATGGCTGAGGGTCAGACCCCCCTTAAAAAGCACCCCTTGCTCCAACGTCTCTTGTGTTACCCAGGAATGTGCTGTAGGTACTTCCACAGTGCCTTATTCCCACCGCCAACACGGGCCTGTTTGCAGCAGTGTTGCTCTTCATGCTGCAAAACCAGGCTGGGCTCTTTTCCTTCCATCCCCGGGGCTGATCTCAGTCCCCATTTCACATTCCTGTGCTGCTGGGGTGCTCAGAGATACTTCCAGCCCTCCCCTTTTTCTTTTTTCCCCCAGATTTTAGGTGTGGAATCAGCAATCTGGCCAGTTTTCCAGGACGACGATACGATTTTCATTACCTTTGCGCTTGGAGCCCTGCTGCTGCATCTCTTTGCGCTGGTTCTTCTGGCCGTGGCTGAACTACCCCCAGCCCACGGCGAACAATCCCCTGCCTGCTCCTGCCAGATGTGCCACAGCTGCAGCAGATCCAGCCAGGCCCAGCGCGGGAGCGATGCCCACCTGCCCGCTGCGTGCAAGAAGGGCCTCACCTCGGGCCCAAGCGAAGCCAACTCAGTCTTTGTCCCCGAGGATTTTATTCCCTTAGCCCCCCAGCCCTCACTGCAGGCAGCAGCCACTGCAGGCAGCAGCCACTGCAGGCAGCGCTTGGGCAGGCAGGGCTCTCCTGGCGCGCTCGGGCAGCACCCCGGCCACCAGACATCTTATGAGCGTGGTCCCCAGGTCCTGCTCTCCCCGTGGGTCCCCCTGCCCTTGGGAGGCTGGCTCCTGCACGGCTCATTTCAGACAAGAAGCAGCCGCTTTCCCGCTCCCACCGGCGACCTCGGAGCAGGCTACAGGTTGGAGCGGCAGAACGGCGCTTCTGGAACCACCGAGTCTCCGACGCCTTCGAGGAGGTTGTCCCATCGATCGAACTCCTCTTCCAGGTCTGCACGGGGCAGAGATGGTGCCGGGGTTAGCACAGCCATTATCAGCCCGGCTCCGGGCATGAAGGAGGAGCAGCCACCGGACCCCTTTGCTTTGTGCAGCGGGATGGGAAGCACCAAAGCCAAGCCCCGGGAGGCAGCGGCTGCCCCGCAGCCCCCTGCAAGCGGGGGAGCTCTCGCGCTCCCCCGAGCCCCCGGCCAAGGCGCCCTCCGCCCCGCGCCGTACCGAGATGCCTTTGCAGGAAGGCCAGAGCCGCCCGGCTGGTGATGTCCAGAGCCTTGTAGGGGTCGAGGGTCCCCCTCACGCCCAAGATGCGGCTGATGAGATTCCCAGTGAGAAAGGTGAAGTCGGTCTGGCTCCGGTGCACGGATCCCCTGGGACAGGGAAGGGATCTGCTTCAGTGGGAGCTGGGGAGGGGTCCTCCGGCTGGGACACAGCTCGTAGGTGCTCCCAGGAGGGTACCGGCGGGTGGGTGCCCCAGCCCCTGGCTCACAGGATGGTTATAATCTTCGTCTGGCTGTTTCTGGAGCTCAGCCTCTTCATTTTGGCAACGCTTTCTGGCGTCTGGAACTTCTCGGTGTTGATGAAGAGCACGGGCTTGAGCACCTCCGAGTACAGCACGTTCTCCAGGGGGAACATCCAGGCGTCGAGAGCCACCGCGCACCTGCAGCGGGACGGACGCCCGGCACTGCTGCCCACGCCGCGGCTTCCCTTCCCACCGGGATGAGCCGCGTGTCGCCGGAGCTTCCCGCAGCTCCTCGGCCCTGCCGCGGCTCACCTGAAGCCGGGCTCTTTCACCAAGGCCAGCACTGCTGTCACCCCGCCGAAGGAATGGCCCACGATGGCGACTTTGGTCAGATCAACGCTGTCCTGCAAAAAGGAGAAGGCTGAGGAGCCTGTGCCCAAACCTCGCTGCAGAAGGTCCCTGATTAGGGAAGAAAACACCGAGGGAAGATCAGCAAAGCCCCACTGCTCTGCCCTCTGCAAGGGATGCCGTGTCCCGTTTTCACCGCCGGTGCAATGCGACCCGGCTTCCCCGGCACGCATGGAGGAGAAAAAGGAGGAGAGGCACCAAGAAGCCGAGACGTGGAAGGCTGTGCCTCCGCAAAGCCCCTGCTTGTCCCAGAGGAAAAGTGTCACAGAACAAGGACTGATGCTGCCAGCAAAGGGCAGCCGGACCCCCCATCAGCCAAACGATCCCCCTGGCTGGTCCTTCGGCACAGACAGACCCCGATACCTTCAGGACAGACAGACCCCGATACCTTCAGGACAGACAGACCCTGATACCTTCAGCACAGAGAGATCAAAGTCCTGGTGAAGGACGTTCGGGACAGATTTACCACTGCTGATGTCCTTGAAGAGCCGGAGCGCTCGCACACATTCCTCCGCTCTCTGATGAACCTGGGAGCGAGAGTTGCCCCTTCCCTGGTTAACCCCACTCCCAACCCCGCAGGTTTGGGGCCAGATCCTCCCCCGACGTCCCCCCGGCTCGTCCCTCTAAAACCGCAGCACTCGGATGCAACCTTTCCCTCTATTTATAATTTATTTCTCATTCACCCTCAACATTCAGGCTCATGGCTTCATCTTTATATGAAAACTGTTGCCCTTGTTTGTGCAACACATCGTGAGGCAACGCATACCTAAAAATAAGAGGCTGGGAGGTGATTTAAGACTGCCAAAAGCACCTCCAACCACTACGTTTCCTAGAGAGCTTTTCTACGACAAATCTCGACTCGATGTTGTCCTTTTAAACGAGGCAGAAAGGAGCAGGGGGAGCCTGGCTCAGCAGGAACCCTTCCTGCTCCCCAGCAAGCAGCTGGCCCGGGGTAATCACGGAGAGACAAAAATCAGAGCGTGAAGAAACCCGGCAGCCGGTCCGGAGCCTCGCCAGCCCGTGGCGCTGGGCTGGGCAGAAAGCCCGTCTCTGCCTGCAGTGCAGGTGACGTTAAGCATCCAGGGACACGGCAAAGCCCAGCCCGGCTCCTGCTGGGCTCAGCTGGAGCCAGACAGAGAAACCCCATGAACCGGAGATAAACCGGTTGCACAGATTTTTCTCAGCTTGCAAGGAGAAGGCGCAGCCCCGGCATCACGGCGGTACACGTTTGGGAAGGGCAGGAGATGAAGGCCCCAGGCGCGGGGAGCCAGCTCGGCTTGCAGGAGGGATCTGACGCCTCCCGGGTGCCCACCCTTAACCCCCCACCCTGGTACCTGCTTGTTTCGGAAATAAAACTCCTTCTGCCCTTGGGGCACCCGTCGGTAGGGGATCCACTCCTCCCTCCCAGCCTCCGCCGTGCAGAAATACGTCAGGCAGGCAGAATGGTCCCTGCGGCGGCAGGAGGGCAGGCAGCGCGTCGCGGGGGCACCGGCAGCTCCCCGGGGCACGATGCCCCGCCAGCCCCGTCCTGCCCGGCTGGCGGACGGGGAGCCGCGTCGGAGGCGCCGGCGGGATCGCTTGCCCCTCACGGCTGCCAAACTCGGCGGGGACGGGGGCACCCACCTGTGCTCCAGCGCCGCCACCGCGAAGCCCCAGGATGCCAGCTCCGAGCAGACCGAGGAGTACAGGGTGCTGCCAGGGAGCCGGGGGGAGCGGGGTCAGGGCTGCCCCGCCAGCGCAAGGCAGGTCCGAGCGGCGCCCCGGGGGGCCCAGGACACCCCGGTCCCCGTCCTGGCTCCAGCCCTGAGCAGGGGCTCAGCACCCCCAGTCTCGCTCGGGGACCGTCCTACCGAAAGGCTCCCAGGCCGTGGGAGAAGATGATGAGTGGGTACCCGCTGCTGCAGGGCTTGAAAGGCCCGTTCCAGCTCACCGGCACTCTGCAGGAGCCTGCGGGGAAGGGAAACCCCCAGGAAAAGGTGGGAGACAGCACCGGGACACTGCTGCTGCAGCGGGTCCCTGCTCGGCGCCATCCCTGCCACCCAGCTCCCCTGAGCACAGATGGGACGGGCTTGGTGTCCCCGAACCCCGCTAAGGGAGCGGATGCCCAGGGGACGGGGGAGCACCCGGGATGGGGGACGGGGTGCTGGCCACCCCCTTACCAACGGCGACGCCAAGCAGGGGTGCGCACCAGCGCCGGCTGCGGTGGGCGAAGTCGGCCAGCCCGCCGCAGTACTCGTAGCGTGGGATCCAGAGCGGCCGCTCGGCCCCTGCCCGGGGCAGGCAGGGGTAGAAGAGGCGGAGGAAGAGCCCCTGCAGGAGAGAGGGGAACGGGGGACACGGCGGGGACAGCACGGAGCAGCGGTGGCCGTGTCCTCGGTGAGCTCAGCCTTTGCAAATCCCAGCTGGCTGCAGCCACCCTGCTGGGCATGGAAGCCTGTCCCCGTCCCCATCCCTGTCCCCGTCCCGTACCTGCCGTGTGTGGCCCACCATGACGTCCGTGCAGCCCACGAGGTGAGGTCCCTTCCCCAGGGGCAGCGCCAGCGACTGCGTCCCCCCCATGCTGCCGCGGCCAAGCCTAGGCAGAGGCATGGCGTCAGGGTCCGTTCCCGTCCGGGGGACCCCGACTCCATCCCTCCTCCTCCCCCCACCCCTCTCCCGTTGCCCCGACCCCAGGCATCCCCCCCAGCACCGCGCCAGCAATCGCACCTGCAGCAAGAGGAGAAACCAGGCACCCAATTCCCACCCCACCGAATTCCCACGCACGAAGACCCTCGGGGCTGCTCAGGGATGAACCCCCCGGTTCCTCTCCCGGGCGCTGCGGTGGGGCTGACGGGGCGGTGGGGCTCAGCAGGACCTGCCCCACGGCTCGCCTGCTGCGGGGCAGCGTCCCCGACCCCCCTGCGCCCCGGGGTGCCGAGGGCTGGGGATGGCCGCACGCCGCAGAGCTGGGGGCAGAGGCGATGTGCGAGCAAGGGGTCAGCGCGGGGCTGACGTGGCCGCCGGCCAGCCCCGGGCGCCCACGGGAGCCACTGAAGACACGGGGGGACAGAGCCCCGCACCCCCCGTGCAGAACTACAGCTCCCGGGGCTGCGGAACCACAACTCCCAGCATGGCCCTGGCCTGGGACCGCACCTCCCAGTATGCGCTGGGTCCCCGGACTACACCTCCCAGTATCCCCAGCTGAACTACAGATCCCAGTGCTCCCAGAGCCCTCCCCGCAGCCCCCAGTGCTCCCCCCAGCGCTCCCAGTTACCATCGCAGCTCCCAATCCTTCCCCCAGCTCCCAGTGCCCCCCAGCTCCACCCTCAGCTCCCCGTGCTCCCCAAGAGCTCCCAGTGCCCCCCCCAGCTCCCCCTGCGGCTCCCAGTGCCCCCCCCCCCGCAGCTCCCAGGGCTTCCCCAGCTCCCAGTTTCCCTCTGTGCCCCCCAGCTCCCAGCACCCAGTATCTCCCATTCTCCCCCTCCCCAGTCCCCCCCGCATTCACCAGTGCACCGGGTCACAGCTCCCAGCACGCACCAGTGTGCCCTGCACTACAGCTCCCAGTGCCACCCCTGCACGTGGACTACAGCTCCCAGTAGCCACCAGTACAGGACACAGCTCCCAGTGCCCCCAGTGCAACATCACAGCTCCCAGTGCCACCAATGCAAAATCACAGCTCCCAGTACCACCAATGCAAGATGCAGCTCCCAGCCCCACCAGGGCAA
The DNA here is from genome assembly GCF_965183815.1 of Platalea leucorodia. NCBI lineage: Eukaryota > Metazoa > Chordata > Aves > Pelecaniformes > Threskiornithidae > Platalea > Platalea leucorodia. The sequence continues at coordinate 9,348,033 of NC_138840.1, forward strand.
AACCACAGCTCCCAGTGTCACCAATGCAAGATGCAGCTCCCAGCCCCACCAGGGCAAAACCACAGCTCCCAGTGTCACCAATGCAAGATGCAGCTCCCAGCCCCACCAGGGCAAAACCACAGCTCCCAGTGTCACCAATGCAAGATGCAGCTCCCAGCCCCACCAGGGCAAAACCACAGCTCCCAGTGTCACCAATGCAAGATGCAGCTCCCAGCCCCACCAGGGCAAAACCACAGCTCCCAGTGTCACCATTGCAGCTGCGGCCCCTCCGTGGGGGGCCGTGCCCATGGGCAGCACCCTGACCCCGGGGCTGCCCTGTCCCTGTCTGCACCCCAGCCGGGCTCCTGCCCCCCGGGGCTGGGGACTGTCCCCGTGTCCCCCCCGAGCCCCAGCAGTGCCCCAGGGCCCCGCTGCCCGTCCCCACCTCCCCGTCCTTCGGTTAATCCGCTTTCTGCAGCTAAGGCGGCTCGGGCCCGCGGTGATCCCCTCCGCGGCCGGGGATTAACTCCCCGCGGGGCCGAGCCGGCCGGGCCCGGCAAGTCAACATCCAAAGATTTGGTAAAAACCGTCCCTACCCAGCTGCTGCGCACACGGGCCCGTGCCGGCTCCCCAGCGCGGTCCCGCGGGTGCATGGGGAAACTGAGGCACGGGGTGGGCCCCGGGGCCGTCACTCGGTGTGCGTCCCCTGGGTCCCACCCGGCTGCCGGGGCAGGGAGAGGGGGACCCCAGCCCATACCCACCAGCACGGCCACCCTGGGGTGCCCGGCGCCTTCTCCCCCGGGGCTGGCGGCACCCTGACCTGTGCCGGGCACCCATCCAGCCCGGAGGCTGGCCCACCTGCGGGCTGAGGCCGGCCAGGTTGTTACACCCACGGATGGGATCCCCCGCCCCGTCGCGTCCCGGCTTGCCCGGCCGGCGGGGCAGGCGGGGGGCGGCTGGCGCGGCCGGGGATGCCGGGGCGGGGCGGGAGAGGCGAGCCCGGACCTGCCGCCGCCGCCCGCTCCCGCCCACGCCGGGCTCCTCGGGGGCGGCCGGGAGGGAGGGCGGCCCCCGCAGCCCGGCCCCGGCTTCGCGCCGTGCTCCCGTGCGCGGAGGGGTCTGGAGCCGGGTTTGGCTTAGGCAGGAGCCGTCAGGCTGCAGAAGGGCTGGTCCCTCCCGCCCCGCGCTGTGACCGCGGGTGTCCCCGCAGCGTGGGGCTGTCACGGGTGGAGGCGGCCCCAGCCGTGTTTCTGTCCGCTCCCTGCTCCCCATCGCTGCCCCGTCGTGGCCCCGTTGCTTCCCTGTAGCTGCCCCGTCCCTTCGGGGGTCCCCCTCGGGGCTCCCCGGCACCGGACGCCCCCAGAGCAGGGAGGCGAGTGGTGACACGGGACGTGGGACGCCCCTCGCGTGGGGTCCCACAGCGGGCGGGCGGGCGGCGCAGGGACCCTGCGGAGCCCCTGTCCCCCCCCCCCCCGGCCACCCCACCCCGGGCGCGCGGGGAACCCCCGGCCAGCGGCCAATGGGAAGGCGCCGCAGGGGGGGGCTCCGCGGGGCGTGGCCGCCGGCCGGCTCGGGCCACGCCCACGGGGGCGCGGATGGCCAATGGGAGGCGGGTGGGCGGGGCCAAGGGGCGAGGGTGGTGAGGGTGGGAACGCGGGGTGACAGCGGCGGGCGGGGGCCGCGGCCGGGGAGGGACCGGGGGCACCGGCGCTGGGCGGGGGGGGGACGGACAGACGGACAGGGGACAGCCAGCCCCGGGGAGGGGGGGACGGACGGACAGGGGACAGCCAGCCCCGGGGGACGGACGGACAGGGGGACAGTCAGCCCCGGGAGGGGGGACGGACAGGGGACAACCAGCCCCGGGGGGAGGGGACGGACAGACGGACAGGGGACAGCCAGCCGCGGGCGGGGGGGCGGACAGACGGACAGGGGACAGCCAGCCGCGGGCGGGGGGGACAGGCGGCCTGACACGGCGACAGGCAGCCACGAGGGGTGCAGGCAGCCGGGGTGTTGCACAGGCAGCCGGGGGGGGACACGGGGACAGACAGCCCAAGGCAGGGACAGACGGACAAGGTGACAAGGGGGGGACAACCCCCCCCAGCCAGGCGCGCCCCGGAGCGGGGCTGCGCGGAGCCTCCCGCAGCGGCAGCGGCTCCTCCGCGCCCCGGGAGCGCTGCGCCGCGGGCGGGGAGGGCCCGGGCAGGGCGGCACGGCGGCTGCTCCGGCGGCTGCTCCGCCGCCTGCCCCGGCCGGGGATGCGGCCCGGGGCCGCGGGGAGCCGCGCGTCGAGGCGGCGGGGCGCGGCGGCCCGAAAGCCCCCCGGAGCTGCGCGTCCCCGAAGGTAACGCGGGGGGAGCGGGCTTGGCGGCGGGGCGGGAGCAGGTTGGCGAGAGACGGGGGCTCCGGGGGCAGCGGGGGGTTTATTCCCAGGAGGGGTTTGGGGAAGCGGGGTCCCGCTGCGGGGACGCGGGGAGCCGCTGGCGGTGACGGGGCTGGCGGCGGCAGGACGGCGACAGCGACGGCGTGACCTCTCCCCTTCTCCAGGGATTTGAAGCTGGGCCAAGCGGCGATGGAATTGTCATTGTCGCGGCACGGGGGCCCAGCGAAGAAGTAAACGCTGCGCCGGAGGGCAGGGAGCGGGACGCCGCTGCACCGAGCTCTGCTCCGCAGCCGGAGAGAGGGACGGCCCCGAAAAGCCAGCGCAGCCCTGGTCGGAGGGGGCAGCAAGAGGACCGCGGGGTTCACCCACGCTCCTGCGGGCTGCAAGGGCCACGGGACAATCCCTGGGGACTGGGAGCCACCCCACCGCCCACCTGGGGTTCGGGACGTCGGCCTTTCGCCCGGACTCTGGTGCCCGTCCGAGCCCGATGAGGAGCCGGGGCCGTGCATGAACCTATGCAGACCAGGAAGAAATACATTTTCCTGACTTTCCTTGCCTCTTGGCTCCTGCTTTTCTTCTTTGGAGGAGACCAGCTGCGCCGTTTCGCTTTCTTTTCCGGGAGGAAAGCCGAAGCCCGGAGGAACTGGCCCCGCTGGACGGATCGGTCCCTCCTCAAAAGCTTTGCGGACCCCGAGGAGCTCCAGAGCGATGGGGACCCCTCGCTGCCATCGCCCCGGGCACGGCGGGCGGCGTGGCTGAGCGTCTACAAGAACAGCAGATGCCGGATGGAAACCTGCTTTGACTTCTCCAGGTGCGAGAAGCACGGCTTCAAAGTCTTCACCTACCCCCGGGAGAGGGACCAGCCCCTCTCGGAGAGTTACAGCAAAATCCTCACCTCCATCGAGCGCTCGCGCTACTACACCCCGAACCCCGAGGAAGCCTGCCTCTTCATCCTCAGCATCGACACGCTGGACCGCGACCATCTCTCGGGTCAATACGTCCGTAACGTCGATGAGAAAATCCGCGGCTTCCCGCTCTGGAACAGCGGCCGTAACCACCTCATCTTCAACCTCTACTCGGGCACCTGGCCCAATTACACCGAGGACCTGGGCTTCGATATCGGCCAGGCCATCCTGGCCAAAGCCAGCTTCTACACCGAGAACTTCAGGCCCGGCTTCGACATCTCCATCCCTCTCTTCTCCAAGGACCACCCGCAGCGCGGCGGGGAGAGGGGGTGGTTGTATCAGGACTCGGTCCGTCTGAAAAAGAAATACTTGTTGGTGTTCAAGGGGAAGCGGTACCTGACCGGCATCGGCTCCAGCACCAGGAACGCGTTGCACCACATCCACAACGGGAAGGACATCGTCTCCCTCACCACCTGCAAGCACGGCAAGGACTGGGAGAAGCACAAGGACACGCGCTGCGACAAGGACAACGTCGACTACGAAAAGTGAGTCAGAGACGGGGTGGGAAGGGGGGCCTGGTGGGGGGAACACCCCGCAAATGCTCCTGCCCCTCTGCGGGGTGCAGCCGTGCCCGTCTGCGGTGGCCGGGCCTCCCGGCGTGGGGAGGGCGGAAAGCTTTGGGCTCTCCCGAAAGAGATGAGGGTTTCATTTCCATAGTGGGGAGCGAGGCGCTGGTTGTTCAGGGCTTTCCTGTTCTGTATTAAAGTTCGAGTAATCTGGCGAGAGCGGCTCTTATCTGCAATCGCCGCGGCTGCCTCTAATACGATTTCCCTTTTTCCTAACGCTGATGAATGATGCTTTTCTTCTCCCCCCTCCTGCCCTCCCCTAACATAAATGTTTATCTTGGAGATGAGCCCAAGCATCCCCCCCCCACTGGCTCCGCTAAAAATCCCGCAAAACTGGTGGGATTGGGCATCCCGGCGTGGGCGGCCCCGAGCTCACCCGGACGTGGTGGGGTGGGGGGTCCCCCGTGTCCCCCCTCACAAATGGGGGTGGTGGCAGCAGTGTGGGATGGACCTTAGCAGAAAAACTGGGGGGGAAGAAGTTCTGTGAGTTTGGGGGGCTCCATGCTGCGGGGACGCACGCCGGCTCCTCGCCTCCCTGTCCCGCTGCTTGTGACCATCACCAGCTGCCCGCTCCAGCGCCGGTAAGCACAGACCCCGTCCCGCCGGCGATGGGCAGGTCCCCGTCCCCCTGCCTGGGGACACCCCGCAGCCACCCAGCCAGAGAGCAGATGGGGAGAGGCCACGTTGGGCATCATCCTCAAAGCGTCTTAGGAGGTGCCGGGAGGTAAAAGTGGAGCTCGGGTGCTGCGGGCGCTGGGATTAACCAAGGCTTTGGGGTGGCTCAGGCACCGCGTGGCCCTGTCCGATGGGTGCCACCGGCCCGGCAGGGTCAGCCCCTGCGGCGGAGCCTTTTTGGGGATGGGGCATCGCAGGACCGTGGGAGATGCTGCGGGCTGGCGGGGCAGGGGGCCCAAGGTCAGCCCCGTGCTGTGCAGAGGGGCCGTGGGATGGGAAATCCCCCTCCCGCCAGCCCAGGTAATCCCCTAATGCTGTTTGCAAGTACAGGGAGATTTGCACCTCGCCCAGGACGGCTTTAGGCAGCAGATAGGCAGGGAACACGTGGCGCAGGGCAGCGCGCTCGTGCGTGACCCCAAGCCTCCGCCATCCTGCTCGTCCCCATAGGACCCCCGGGCAAAAAGCTGTCGACGCCTCCATGGCGCCAGGCCAGCTCTGCCAGCCTCACGTGGGGGGTTTATGCCCTCCTGCCCCAGGAGAAGATGTCCCCAGACCCGGGGCTGGGACAGTGGCAGAGTGGCGATGGGGACAGGCCAGCGGGGAGGGGACACACCACGGTTGGCAAAGCGAGACCCCAGCTGCCCCATTCGCCTGGTGCATTGGGGACGTCCCCGTTTGCTCGGGGCGGCGGAGGGCAGCACGGGGAGCAGAGGAAGGCCTTGCTGGGGGCTCCATCACCCTCCTCGCACCCGGAAGGCTGCCTGGAACAAACCGGTTCTGTGCCCGGATAAAGGGCGGCTTGTAGCAGCACTGTGGTCCGGCCCCGCTGCGGGCTGCTCCAGGTTTAAAGCAAGCGGGTTGGGAAAGGCTCTCTGGAGCCAACAGGTCCCCCGGCGGCACCGTGCCTGGCCAGAGCCATGGAGGGGCCGGGCGGAGGGAGCGCGGCGGGCGGCCGTCCCGGCTCCTAACAAAACAAGGAAGCCCTGACGGCGTGATTACCCGGAAACCGCAGCGCGTCAGGAGCAAAGTATTTCCATCGGGAGGTTTTGGCCCCGCAGCCCGGCCGGCGCCAGCCTCCCCACGACGGCTGCCTGCGAGGGGAGGCTGCCCGCGGCTGCTCTGCCTCCCGGGACGCATCCTGCTGCCCGCCCAGCCCGGCAGTGGCAACGGCCCCGCAGAGGCGCTGGTGGTCATGGCCGGGCTGGGGTCCCGGAGGAGCGGGTGGCAGCGGGGCTGCCCCGAGGGCGAGCGCCGGCAGCGTCTGGCCCCGGGGATGTGGCCGTCGTTGCTGTGGCTTCATGGGGGGTCCGGGCCCTGCCTGAGCCGCCCGCGCCCCTCCGGCGGGTCGCTCAGCCAGGAGCTGCGGTGTCCACGGGGCAGGGTGCGCTCGTGGGGTTTTTGGCATCCATTGGAGACGGTGGGGTGGTTCATCCGGAGGCAGGCTTTGATCATAAAACTTTGTGCCTTGGGGCTGATTTCCTACATCCCGGGGCGCTGGGATGCTCCAGGGTGCTTCAGCACCCATGGAGGGGACACGTCCTCAACCCCCAGGTTGGCACCAGCCCCACATCCCCACCGCAGGGGGACCCTTCCCCTGGGGACCAGCACATTTCAAGCAGCCCTTTGGCCTCGCAGCCCCCCCCAGCTGGACCACGCGCGTCCCCCCCGGCCCGTCCAGGACCCGGCTGCCCCATCCCTCCCTCCTCATGGGCAGGAACAGACGGGGTCTGTCCCGACCTAATGTCAATATTGGATTTTCCGGCGCGGTCGCAGGGACCCGGCAGCGGATGCGCCTCTCCCCACCGGCCGCACAGAAGGGGCTTTCATAGCCCCATGGCGCGAGCCTGGCCCGGGGGGGGCACACTGCCTGCACCCCTGCGGGCAGCCGATCTCTGCCCCTGCCGAAACGCTGCCAGGGCAGGCAGGGCCGGTCCTGCCCAGCAAGTCTGGGCACGGCAGAGGAGTCGTCCCAGTTTCGGGCTCAGGGCTTCGGGCGCTGGCTTTGCCTGGCGTTTCATTACAGGCAGGTGGAGGGAGCTGGGTAACACCATGGAAAGCCAAGCGCTGCCTGGGCACCGGGGTCCCATCCTGACCCCCCTCTTTGAGCTGAATTTGGTTCCTGACTCTGCCACACGTTCCCTTTCTGACCGTGGACATGTCCCTCCATCACCCAGGGCATCTCTGCTCCACCAGCCCCGCGGAGCCGGGGTTGTTCAGAGCCAAAACCAGCCCTGATCAATCCTAACGCTGCCCTGGGCTGGCCCCGTGCCCCCCGGGAGGGATGCTCAGCCTTGCCGGGTGCCAGCGAGACCCCCCGGGATGGTCACGGTTGGGAGGGGGCTGTGCCTGACCCCCACCCCATCTCCCATGCCAGGTTCGACTACCAGGAGCTGCTGCACAACTCCACCTTCTGCATCGTGCCCCGGGGCAGGCGCCTGGGCTCCTTCCGCTTTCTGGAGGCACTGCAGGTACGGGGCGGCGGGGGGGGACCCCGCGCCGGGGGCCGGGGGCTCTGTCCCAGCCCGTGTGGGGTCCCGCCGCAGGCCGCCTGCATCCCCGTGCTGCTGAGCGACGGCTGGGAGCTGCCCTTCGCTGAGGCCATCGACTGGGGCAAAGCTGCTGTCGTGGGCAATGAGAGGCTGCTGCTGCAGGTACCACGGCCGCATCCTGCCCCATGCCGGACACAAGGGACCCGCCCATAGTGACACCAGCGGTGGTGGACCCCCAGTCAAGCTTGGGGGTGAAACCCCCGCAGCCGAGCCTGGCAGCCCTCCCGTGGGTGGATGCAGGGGGGTCTCATCCAGCCCGGAGCAGGGGATCCCATCCCAGCCGCAGCCCTGGGGCATCGTCCATCTCGGAGGGGTGCTGAGCGCCTCCACAAACCCAGAGCCCTGGGGGGTCCTGGGCCAGATCCCGCTCCAGGGAGAGGCGGTGGCAGAGCCGCAGCGGGGTGGTGGCACAGCATCCTCAGGCACGGGGTGTCCCCCGGGACGGCACGGAGGCAAGGCAACCCCGCCGGGGGGCTGGGGGGGCCGAGGTGCGAGACCAGCTCCCCCCCGCCGCCACAGATCCCCTCCGCCGTCCGCTGCATCCACCCCGAGCGCGTGCTGGCTTTCCAGCAGCAGACGCAGGTCCTGTGGGACGCGTACTTCTCCTCCGTCGACAAGATCGTGCACACCACGCTGGAGGTGAGCCCCCCGCCCCGGACCCCCCAGCCCCCAGGGTCACAGCCGGGGTGCTGAGAGCATCCCTCCGGCCTCTGGCAGATCATCAAGGACCGGCTGCTCCCACACCGCTCCCGCTCCCGCTTCCTCTGGAACACGCTGCCCGGGGGGCTCCTGGCCCTGCCTGGCTTCTCCACCCACCTCGGGGACTTTCCTTTCTACTACCTGCAACACGGTAGGACCCCGCCTGCCCTGGCTGAGCACGGCAAACTCAGTGCATGCCACAACGCCTATCCTCTCCCTGCCTTTTTCAGGCTCCAGCCCCTCCGAGAAGTTCACGGCTCTCATCCGGGCCATCTCACCGTCCGGCTCCCTCTCCCAGCCCATCCTCAGGCTCATCCAGGCCGTCTCCGCGTCCCAGTACTGCGCCCAGGTGCTGAGCCCCGCACCGCTCGGTGCAGCTCCCGGGGGGGCAGCGGGAGGGATGGGGCAGGGTCCCGCGGGCTGGGAAGGGCAAAGGGGGGGTTGGGGGTGGGAGGGGGTGGCTGACAGTGTCACGCTTGGGTGGGCAGAGCTGTCCCCCAGCCCGCTGGGACGGAGGTGGGACCACCTGCAGGTTTATCGTGGTCCAGACCACCGTGAGATGGTTTTGGGGTGAGCTGGGTTGGAGCAGGTCCCGCTGCGGTGCTGGGGGGGCTCGGCCTTGGCCCCCTGCGAACACTGATGCACCAACACACCCCAACGGGTCAGCCCGGCCAAAAACCCCCAGACACGCTGGTCCTCCCCCTGCAGATCCTGGTGCTGTGGAGCTGTGAGAAGCCACCGCCGCCGAGTGGGAAATGGCCCCAGACCACCGTGCCTCTGACCATCATCCAGGGCAGGAGGAAGGTGAGAGGAGCCGGGATGCAGGCAGAGAGTTGGGACACGGGCAGGGAGCCGGGGCACCCACCCCATGGCACATCCCAACCTGTCTTTCACCCCCGCTGTAGCTCAGCGACCGCTTCTTCCCCTACACGGCCATCCAGACGGACGCCGTGCTGAGCCTGGACGAGCACACCAGCCTCTCGACCAGCGAGGTGAGGCCGTGGGTGCCGCGGTCCCCAGCTCCGTGGCGCTGGGGCAAGCCCCATGCCAAGCCAGGAAGGATGCTCAGTGGTCACTGCGGGGCTGGCAGGGAGCGGTGCCGCTGTCCCCGCGCCCAGGGCACACCGCCGGGGGAAGCCCCCTCCCGCAGGTCCCCGCAGCCCGGTGACACTGTCCCCCATTCCGTCCCAGGTGGACTTTGCCTTCGTGGTGTGGCGCAGCTTCCCCGAGCGCATCGTGGGCTTCCCCACGCAGAGCCACTTCTGGGACGCCGAGCAGCGGCGCTGGGGCTACACCTCCAGGTGGACCAACGAGCTCTCCATCGTCCTCACCGCCGCCGCCTTCTACCACAGGTACCCGGCCGGGGAGGGGCCGGCGGGGCGGGGGGCTCGGCCGCATCCTGCCCCCCACCCTGCTCCCTCCCCAGGTACTACCACAGCCTCTTCACGGAGTACCTGCCGGCGGGGCTGCGGGAGCTGGTGGACGGCCTGGCCGCCTGCGAGGACATCCTGATGAACGTCCTCGTGGCCGCCGTCACCAAGCTGCCGCCCATCAAGGTCACGCAGCGGAAGCAGCACAAGGAGGCCGTGCCCCAGCAGGTAGGGTGCGAGGGGGGGGATGTGGGGACCCCCCCAGCCAGGGAGCGGAGCCCCTCACCCCTGCGCTCCCCTCCTGCCAAGGTGAAGGGCACGGCAGGGGTGGCCGGCGGCCGGCGTTTCTCCCAGCAGCAGGACTGCCTCAACCAGTTGGCGGACTGGTTTGGCTACATGCCCCTCGTGTCCTCCCAGCTGCGCCTCGACCCCGTCCTCTTCAAGGACCAGGTCTCCGTCCTGCGCAAGAAATACCCACGCTTGGAGAAACCCTGAGGGTTGCTGGGGATCGGGGCTGGGGCCGGCCCCGGGCGCCCCATTCCTGCTGCACGGAGCCCTCCCAGGGCAGGCGGTGGCTGCTGATGGGGTTTTACTCGTTATTGGGTTTTACCAGTACAATAAAGGAGGGTGGAGAGGCAGAGTCCGGCCCGTGGCTGTGGGATGTGGGGAGCACCAGGAGCACCGGCAGCTTGGTGCACCGGTGTTTCTGCCGTCGGCGGCCGCCCAGGCACCCTGGGAATAACCCGTGTGGCACCCGGCCGCGCGCAGCCCCCCCAGCCCGTGGGGAGGGCGAGTCCTTTGGCTTCCCGAGGGCAAACAGAGGAGCGATAAGAGGTGAGAGCGGGGCGGGTGCTCCCTCCCCCCGGCTGGGATGGGTCCCCCCGCAGCCCCCGGGCACCCCAGCACCCCATTGCCTCGCAGCGCTCCCCAAAGGAGGGAAAGGGGACGTTTCAGCTGCCTTTCCACCCAGCTGAATAGAAATAGGGGAAATTACAGCTCTGGCCTCCAACAGCTGCTCTCCTCCGGCCGCCGCAGCCGTGGGTCCGTCCTTGCTGCCTTCGCTCCTAGCAGACACCCGAGATAACGCCCCGGCGCCACCAGAGCCAACATCCTCCCCTGCACGCACCCAGCCCTTTGCTCCTCTTTATTTTCCACGCATGAGAAGTGCCCCCCGGGACGCGAGGGGGCTGCCGGGGGGCTCAGTCGCGGGGGGGCTGGCACTCCCGGCAGTCCCGCATCTCCTCGGAGTAGCTCTCCACCTGGATGGTGGTGGTGTGGAAGCGGAAGGTGCCCTGCAGCCGGGAGCTGGCCTCCTCCAGCACCTCCTGCGCGCTGGCACCCGCATCTGCAAGGAGCGAGGGAGGGGACATCAGGGTGTGGGCGAGTCCCCCCCCATCGCTTCCCCGAGCAGCGACACTCACTGATGGCGATGTGCACTGAGAGCAGCGGCTGCGCCGCCGTCAGCGCCCAGATGTGGAGGCTGTGCACGGCCTCCACGCCCCCCACCGCCAGCAGCGTCTCCCGCACGGCGTTGAAGTCCATCCCTTTGGGTGTCCCTGGGGAGGGAGAGCCGCAGGCGCTGGAGGGATGGGGGCCACCGCACCCACGAGTGGCCCCGTGTCCCAGACCCCCCGGTGGGTCCCTACCCTCCATGAGGACGAGGAGGACATCGCGGAGGATGGTCAGTGTCGTCCCCAGCACCAGCGCGGAGAAGAGGAAGGTGCAGATGGGATCCACGTACTTGTACTCGGGCTGGAGGGGGTGGGAGAGGGTGAGGCCCCTCCGGTGCCATCGCCCCACCCCAAACCCCCCTCAGCACCAGAGGAAAGGGACACGGTCCCCTCCGTCTCGCCCCTGTGCCTGGCCAGGGCTGGCTGAAGCTGCTGTCCCCGTGTCCCCAGCACCCCCTTTGCCCCCAGTAACGACTCAGACCTTAAAGAAGATGATGTAGGATGCAATGAGGACGCCGACGCTCTGCAGCAGGTCCCCCAGGACGTGGATGAATGCGGCGCGGACGCTGGTGTTGGGCTGCTCGCCTGCTGCCCCGTGGCTGTGCCCGTGCCCCGTCTGGTGCAGGGCCACCCCCATCCTGCGGGCAGGGCAGCGGTGGCATCCCTGGGGGCACCGGGCACAGGAGGGGGGGACACCTGGGGAGGGTGAGAGCCAGCAATACGTACACGACATTGACGGCCACGGCGCAGGCAGAGGTGATGAGCATGACGCCACCCTCGATGTCGTAGTCAGCCGAGAGCAGGCGCTGGGCCGCCAGGTAGACCAGGACACCCGTCACCACCCAGATGGAGAGCACGGAGAGCAGGGCCCCCAGGATCTCTGTGGAGAGGATGCACCCACCCCGCATTGCCGCTGCACCGCCGTGCCAAGCCCAAGCACCCTCCCGGCCCCCCCAGCAGCACCGGGGCTTGGGGTGGGCACCCAGCACCCGTGCCCGGGGTTGCTCCCTGCACAGGGACGGTGATGCCTCTGCCCTGCCCATGCGCATGGTGCCAGGGCTTTGCCAGAGCTCCCCGTGCCCCCCAGGGCTCCCTGAGGCACCCGGTCCCCATGGGGAGGGCACCCTGGGGTGCTCCGCGGGGTCCCTGGGAGCCGGACGGCAGCCCCGGGGTGGTGCTGCCCCATCACCTGCCCGGTGCCAGCCGAAGTTCATGGTTTTGGTGGGGGGGCGCGAGGACACCCAGAGCGCAAAGAGGCTGATCATGATGCTGGCGAAGTCCGTCAGGAGGTGGGCTGCGTCCGTCAGGATGGCCAGGCTGTGCGCCAGGTACCCACCTGTGGAGAGGGGGCAGCGGGGTGGCATCGGGGGGGGTCCTGGGCATGGACCAGGTCACCCCGTGCCACAGTGGGAGCCTCACTGGGTGCTTCGACCCACCGAAAAGCAACGGGGAGCCCTGCCTGCACCCTGCCTGCACCCTCGGCAGGGAATCAGGAGAAAGGGGCTGCGGGCAGCTGCTTGGGGTGCTGCATGGGGACCACCCCGGCCGGACCCCGCACCCACCACTCACCCACAGCTTCCCCCACCATGAAGACGAGGCAGATGCCAGCAGCCAGGTAGAGCTTTCTGCGTGCCCGCTTCTGCTGGCGGGGGTGGCCAGCGGCCCCCTGCGTGTGGCAGTGCCGGCTGCGCCGTGCCCCCAGCTCCAGGGCAGGCGCCTGTCCCTGCACTGAGTTGTGCTGGTTCTTTTGTGCGGCCCCCAGGTAGGACCTGCTGGGGAGAGGGGTGGTCAGGGGCCGGAGCTGGGGGGTCTGGGACAATTTTGGGGAGCAGGTTGGACCCTGAATGCTCCCCCCCAGCCCCTTCTCTGGCCAGACACCTCCAGGGGACCCCACCTGGGAGCCCCACGGGGAAGAGGGGACACCACGTCCCCAGCCCCCCGGGGCACCCCCCTACCCGCCTGCGCCCTCGCTCAGCAGGTGCTGTTTCTCCTCGCTGGCTGCCATCCTCCTCCGTGGCGGGGGGCCAGGGCGGGTGACCCCGCTGCGTGGCCGGCGCTGGTGGCAGCCGGTGGCCTCGGCCCGTGTGAAGTGCCGGGGACTCGTGTGCAAAGTCCGGCCGGGGGAGGGAGGGCCAGGCCGGCTGCAAAGCGCCCGCGGCCGCCTGCCCCGGGGTGGGCCCGCTCACCCAGCACCCGAGGGGCTGCTGATGGGGGCGGATTGCTCTGGGGGACCCCCCCGGGCACCCCCCAGGAACCGCGCACCGGGGCACGGATGCAGCCCCCGAGGCGGGGGCGGATGGAGCATCCCCCTGTCCCCCCTAAAGGCACCCGGTGACCCCCTCCCTGCTCCGGGGAGCCCTCGGGCCCCCCCAGTTTGGATCCAGCCGCAGAGCAGCCGTGTGATGGATAAGCCTGGGACCAGCCCCCCCCAGCAGTGACTCCTGCCCCCCGCCCCGGAGGAGCATCACTGATTGCCCTGGGGCTAATTGCAATTGTGGCACAGCCCAGAGCGCTGCTGTGGGAGCTGCCTCAGTTTCCCCTCGGCCAAGTGCTGAGCCGGGCTTATGATTTTGCAGGAGAAAAGCATTTGTGGTCTATTTTTGCATTCATGGTACGTTTTTGCAGTTGTGTGAGCTCAGCCGGCAGCAAACCGGGAGCTCGATGCCGAGGCCGTCCCTGTTTCAGGGACTGGCACAGCCCGGAGCATCCTCACCCTGTCCTGCTGCATCCCCGGGCCCGGGCGAGCACTGGCCCTGGGCACCCCATCGCCGGGAGATAAATCCTGACGGGTGCTGACCTGTTACATCCCCGGGCAGGCGGCCAGGCACGGGTGCCAGCACTGCCAGAGGTGCCAATGAGGCCGAAAATTAAGTGTTGGACTGGGAAGTGTCCCTCTGCCGCGCCGGGCGCTGGCAGGGACGCCCATGATGGCACCAGCCCGGCAAACCCACCCGCATCCCCATGCCCACCATGGGGCCGGCAAGCCGAGAACGAGAGGCAAGGAAAAAAAAAGCACCTGAAACACCAGTTTTCTTTACAAAATACACAAAATTCAAATCCGTGACAATTATATACAAAACAAGGAAGATACAAAACGTGCGGAATTGTCCTATTTGCACCCGTATAGAAAAGTGTCCTGTGCTGGAGCAGGCGCCGGCTCGTGAGGCTGCCGGCCCCCGCGGCGCGTCCCCCCCATCCCGAGTCCCGTCGCCGGACATCCTGCGCCCGCGGCGTTTCTCCTACGCCGGCAACGTCTCTGCGGCTACTGGGGAGCTGCCAGGGGGAGAGGATGGGGGAATCGAGGGGGGTCCAAGCCCCCAAATCTCCCCCATGGATGCTTGAGGGTCCCGGGGAGATGGGCTTAGCCGTGCCACCCCTCTTACCCATCACTGCCCTCTCGGGCGCCTCGTCCTCCTCCACCTCTTCTTCCTCCCCATCGAAGTACTCCTCATCTTCCTCGACTGCAAACAGGCAGCCAAACGTCACCGCGGGGCCACCGGGAAGCGCGGCAGGTGCCACCAGGTCGGCGGGAGTTGGTAAAGGGGCAGCAGGGGGTTGGGGGCTGAATTACCGGGGTCGAAGTCCAAGGCGCAGACCGCCTTGGTGAGGTGGTCCAGGCTCACCGAGAAGGCGTCCATGTTCTCATAGCCGTGCTCGATCTTCTCCAGCCTGCCGCCCTTGGAGGCCTCCACGATCCTGGGCAGGGAGAGCACAGCCATGTCCCCCCCGTCCCCTCGCCGGGCTGGGGGACCGCGGGGTGCCAGGCTTGGGGGTCGGGGCATCCCCACGCTCCCCTCCTGGGCACCCTGTGGCTGAATCCTGCCCGGCTGTGGGACAGGGACTGGGGATGGCCGAATTTTCCCCAATTTGGGCACTTACGTTTTAATGAGCTGCTTGGCGTTCTGCAGGGAGCAAGAGGAGAGGTGAGTGGAGCCGTGTGGCAGCCGCCGGGATGTCCCCAAGCCGGTGGCAGCCCGTGTGGGCACCGGCAGGAGGGGAGGTTTGGGGGTCTCACCATGAGGAAGGCGGCTCCCCCGGTCTCCTCCATGGCCTGGATGGCCGTCTCCACCAGCCGGCTTGACTTCTGCAGCTGCTCCTTGTACTGGCTGATGAGGCCCTGGACGAAGCCCGTCTTGTCATCCCGCTCACGGGCGATGCGCTGCAGCAGCTCCAACTTCTTCTCCTCCAGCAGCGCTGCCAAGGCGTCGAAGCGAGCGCACAGCTCCTGCTTGGCTGCCTCGCTGTTCTCCTGCGGGGACGAGGGACGAGGGATGCCACGCGTGTGTCCCTCGGCACCAGCAGCATCCCGGGGGCTTCCCTGCTCCGTGGGCTCCAGCTCCCTCTGGCCATCCCAGGTGCCCCCTGGCTGAGGTTTCACCCCCGGGTTTTGGAGGGGTCCTTTTCCCCCTTCCTCACCTCGGTGCTCCGGCATGAGTCCTCCAGCTGGGAGATGATCGTCTGGATCCGGTCGTTCCCCGCCACCAGCATGGAGATGCAGTTGTTCAGCTCAGTCTGGGCAGGGGTGGATGGACAGAAACAGCTTGAACCCCAGCAGGGACAGCGACATCTCCCATCCTGACCTGGGGACGGGCTGGGCATTGCTCTGCTCCCCCCACGTCCGCCCTGAGCCTAAATATAGGCTGTCTCCTGGGCGAAGTCACCCAGGGGCTATTAATACCCTGTGAGCAGGTCCCAGTGCTATTTGTGGCCGTCCCAGCTCAGCACATCGCCCTGGGACCAGCCATGTCCCCCTGTCCCCCCCCGTCCCCCCGCACAGCACCTTCTGGCCCTGGAAGATCGTTTGCAGGGGGGCGACCTCGCAGTCCTTGTGGGCACCGAAGACTTTGCACATGGAGCAGGTGGGGACCTCGCAGGTGACGCAGTAGATGTTGATCCGCTCGTCCTCGTGCTCCTTGCACATGGGGTGCTCCCCCTTCTTCAGCGGCCTGCTGGAGAGAGTGGCACAGCCGCCGTGAAGTCCCCATCAGGGTGGCGTCCCCATCAGGGTGACGTCCCCATTGCAGCGACATCCCCGCCGTGATGATGTCCCCATTGCAGCTCCATCCCCACCGTGGTGACATCCCCACTGATGCTGCGCAGCCACCCCACGATCAGGTTCCCCAGGCGAGAGGCCAGATCCTGGCATAACCCCACACTTGATCCTTCGGGAGCCACCAACCTCTGTGCCCAGTTTAAACCAGTGCGGCACTGGGCGCGGCAGCCGTCGGCACCGGTGGGCAGGGGGCCCGGGGCCGTGCTCCAGGGACACTGCGCAAGTGCCTAATTTTAGCCTTGGGCTGCCGGCATTTATTGTTGTCACCCAACGTGTGACCGGGGTGGGGGCACCCAGAAATCCCCGGGGGGTCCCAGCTGGGGGCTGCAGCCAAATCATCCCCTCTGCAGCAAGGGGGGACATGGGGACAAGCCAACCCACCGAAGCAAACCCGGTGCTGGCCCCCTGTGTCCCCCCCGGGGCTGCAGACACCTGCCACGTGCCATCGTCCCCGTCCCCATGGCTCTCAAACAATATTTACAGTGCTTCGGGGAATTTGGCCAGGGCCACCGCTCTGCCTGGAGAAGCTGTGACTCCTCCGTGCCCCCCGCCAGCTGCCTGCTGCTCCCGAGAGGCCCCCCAAACTGTCCCTCCGCCCCTTATCAGCCAGCAGTGCCCGCTGTCAGGAGCAGAGCCTGGATTTGGCCCCCACACCTCTTATCAGCCACCGAATGCTCTGGCTGCAGAGCGCGGGGGGGACAGGACCTGCCCTGCCACCCCCCCCCGGGACCGACCATCCCCCTGAGCCGCCCTGAGCCCCAAACTGCTCTGGACAGGGCAGGGATTTGGGTCAGGGGAGGAAGATTTGGATCGGGGACCACTGACCCAGCAGAAAAGCCCCCAAATTTCTCACCCAGCTGCAATCTCCTGCAGTCTCAGCAATGGTGCTGGGGCTCAGGAGGTGGGCATCCCTGCGTCCCCGTGTCCCCGCGTCCCCATGTCCCCGTGTCCCCACCGGGGCAAGGCACAAGCGATCAGCCACGGCTGCCCGTGCCCACCTGGAGCACTCCTGCTTGTAGATGTCGATGATGTTCTCCACCAGCAGGTTCCTCTGCAGCCCGTAGACGCCGTGTCGGTCCAGCAGCACCTCGTGGCGGCACGACGGGCACCGGAACCGGCCCCCCGAAATCACGCTGCCTCGGCTCTGCCAGTACGGGTTGGCAGCCTGGGAGGGGGAGATGCACATCGGGGGGGTCCATGAGCATCCCCACAGCACTGCGAGCATCCCCGCAGCGCTGCGAGCGTCCCCACGGCACCACGGGCATCCCGGTGACCTCCAGCCCGGGCAGGGCGGGGGAAATGGGCGCAGGGACCCCCTCTCACCTGGAAGACGTCGTTGGCACACTTGCGGCAGAGGTTGTGCTGGCAGGGCAGGATCACCACCGGTTTGCTGAACATCTCCAGGCAGATGGGGCAGATGAGCTGCTTCTCCAGGCTCTCCATGGGGCTGCCATCCTGCAGGATACCGGCTTGGAAATCCATTGGCACGACGGCGTGCTCCTCTCAACTGCTCTCGGCTGCCGGCAGCACCCCTCATCCCGCTATTTATAAGTCGCTCCCTGGTCACGAGGAGCCAAATCCCGATGCGGGATCGGGTGTCCGGGGAAGCAGCACCTGTCACACGGGACTGAGCCATCGGGATGCCGCCGGCGGCAGTAAACAAGCTGGGGACAGGCTGTCCGGGAGGCCCTGCCCGCCCGTGCTGCGGCTGCTGGCACGCCGAAACCGGAGCCAGGGGGTAAACAGGGCCAGGCTTCGCCCCTGGGCCAAACGGCCGCACACCCCGGGGGCAGCGTGGCCAGATCCTGGGGCTGGAGCCCACAACAGCAGAGGGGTGGGGGCGCGGAGGGGCAAAAACCGGCCCTGCGGCCATTCAGGCGTTGTGATGGTGCCAGGAACGGGGCAGAGTTGGGGCCAGCGACAGCAGGGGTTGGCTTATAAGGAGCACCTCCCTTTGCACCCCCAAAATGCATCCACTGCTGGGGTGCAAAGACGCGCCTCGCCAGCGGGTCCCCAGGCTGTGCTGGGAGCACCAGGGAGACACAGCTCCCACGCCCGGCACATGCACCGGGGCCCCCCTTCCCTCCCCAGGCAGGGACTGGGGGGCTCTTTTGTACCCCCAGATGCAGGGGCAGCCGCAGGGAGGGCTGCGAGAGCTGCTCCCCATGCTGGCGTGCACGGCCATGACCCAGCCGGCCCCTCTGCTCGCTTGCAAAACCTGACCCAGAAACGGCTGGGGGGAAGCGGCCGCGCACAGCCCCTCGGGACCTGCACCCGCCAGGGAAAACAGCCCCGGCACACAGTGCCCGGCTGGCGCGGCGATAAACAGGGTGCTGTGCCAAATGCCAGCACCCGTCCACAGCGAGACCTGTAAATACTGGCAGCTGCACGAGGGGAGAGGGGTAATTATAGCGCCGTCGCCTATGGGTCATGCTGGCAGGGGGACGGGGTGGGGTGGGATGGTGGCTGCTGCTGCACCCACAGCAGCTGCAGGCAGGAGGGGATGAGTGCTGGGGTGCAGGGGTGCATGGGTGCATGAGTACACGAGTGCACAAGTACAGCAGTATGTGGGTGCATGGGTAAACGGGTGCAGAAATGCAGGAGTGCATGGGTACATGGGTGCAGGGGTACATGGGCACACAGGTAAATGCATATACAAGGTGCATGGGTACATGGGTGCACAGGTAAATGGGTGCAGAAGTACAGGGGTACATGGGTAAATGGGTGCCCAAGTGCACGGATGCATGGGTACACAGGGTGCATGGGTACATGGGTGCAGGGGTAAATGGGTGCAGAAATGCAGGGGTGCATGGGTACATGGGTGCAGGTGTACATGGGCGCACAGGTAAATGCGTACACAAGGTGCATGGGTACATGGGTGCACAGGTAAATGGGTGCAGAAGTCCGGGGTATGTGGGTGCAGGGGTACACAGGTGGACATGTACAGGGGTGCATGGGTGCAGGGGTACCTGGGACCATGAGTATACGGGTATAAGGGTGCATGGATGCATGGGTACAGGGGTACACGGGTGCATGGGTACAGGGGTGCCTGGGTACAGGGGTACACGGGTGCATGGGTACAGGGGTGCATGGGTACAGGGGCACATGGGTGCACAGGCCCCATTTTCGCTGCAGCCAGCCCCCCCGGGGCAGGGCAGCCCCCAGCTGGTTTGGGTGCTCCTTCCAGGCAGGCTCACGTGTCGAGCAAGTGACTGTGCTGGAACTGGCCAAGCACATCTTGCAAAATTGTCCCCGTTTCGGCACTCGGGGCTCTTCCGGGGAGGTGCTGGCATGGAAGCGGGGCTGGCCGGGCACTCGGGAGGGCAGCGCGGGGGTCAGCCACCGACCGGAGCCAGGAGTGGGGCACCCCGATGTGCACCCAGACCCACGAGCTGGCCCTGCCCGGGGGTGGCATTGATTAACTAATTGCTTCTGGACTCGGTTAAGGGGATTCGCGGGAACGGAGGGGTTGTAATGCCCTAATCGGCTTTCAAAACCCCCAGGGAGCTCCTTGGCCCCTAATTGGCTTGGGGCAGCTTAGGCAGGGCCGGGGGCATTGATCACCCCGGGCTCCTGCCCAGTTAACCCGGGAGAGGCGCGGGAGCGTTGCTGGGGCGGGAGTGTATCGGAACGGCCTCTGCTTGCTCTCTGCAGGGCTCGGAGCAGCGGCTGGCCCTGGCTTCCCCCAAAATGACTGCGATGGCCGTGTGGGCGGAGGGGACAGCAGGGACCAGGGCAGGAGCCCCGTGCCCACCTCCCGTGCGTGGGGGCACCCCCAGCCCAGCAGCCTGCAGCAGAAAGGGGGCGACGGCAGAGCGGGGGGCACCAGGAAGGGGGACGGGTCTCTGCCTGGAGCTTCGTCGCCGTCACACAAAGCCAGAGCACAAGCAAAGGCGTGAGGGACTCCGCTTATTTTTTTCTTAATGCCAAACAATAGGTTAATAAATAAATTTTTAAAAAAGCACAAAACACCCCCAAAAAAGAGGAGAGCTGTCATCGCAAAGTGGGGCGAGCACGGCGGTGGGGGATGCAGGCACGGGGCAGGACAGAGAGCAGCCGGGGGGGGAGAAGGGGATGCAGAAGGGGATGCAGAAGGCGCCGCGCATCGCCTTGCACGGGCGGCTGCAGCGGCCGCGCGCGCCGCCGGGGAAGCGCGGGAACGGCGCGCGCGCACCTCGCCGCCGAGGGGCGCGCGCTCCCCACTCCCCCTGGCCGCCGGCCAATCAGCGGGCGCAGCGGCGGCGCGGGGGCGTGGCCGGCGCGGGGGCGTGGCGGCGGCGGCGCAGGCGGGGGGAGCCCTATAATGGCGGCCGGGCGGAGGCAGCGCGGCGGCGGCGGCGCTGAGGTAACGCGGGCCCGGCCTGGCCCGGCCCGGCCCCGGGGCGGCGGGGAGCGGGTCCGGGCGGTCGCCCCGGTGCGTCATAGTGGGGGCCGAACGGAGGGGGCCGCGCCGGGCCCACACGGGCGGGGGCCTCCGCCCCAGGTGTGCGCGGGGGCCGTGAGGGGCCCGGGTACCTGCGGAGGCGGGCAGGGCCCAGCGGGCCGCGCTGCCCCTCGGGCCGCGGCTGACCGGGTCAGGCCCCGCTCCCGGCCTCCGCCCCAAGCGAGCGGTGCCTCGGTGATTTCCCTCCGGAGCAAGGTCCCCCTCGGTGCAGGTGGGGTCCCGCTGTGGCCGCCGTTTGTGGCGCCTCCCTGGAGGAGCAGGGCCAAGGGGGGGGGGGGGTGTCATTTATTTTATTCTGTAATTAACTCCCCCCTGCTAGCGAGGCAGCCAGGGAGGGAAGGCCCTTCCCGTGTGAGGTGCCGGCTGCAGCTGCCCGGGGCTGCAGGGGAGCAGGGGCAGGCCCGGCCTGTTTGCTTTGCCCTGCCTGGCCCCGCTGCCAGGCCTTGGCAGGGGCTGCCCCGGTCGCTGCCCTGGGGAGCAGGCGGCACTTCTCACCGGGTTAGGCAACAGACCTCGGTGGCATTTCCAGACCAGCCTAGGCCGCTGTGGTGCTGGAGGAGGGCAGGTAGGAGCCCCGACGCTTGGCAGTGACAGAGCCTCTCTGGTAACAGCACACAGCTGACTGACCCTCAGCACGGGGGCACGTTTTCTGCTCATTTTGAACCTGATGTGAGTGTTTGAGTAACACCATCTTTTCCTCAGGAGTTACTTGGCCACTGGTGAGATTACGGATCCTGCTCCTCTCCCCTGCATGGGAAGGGCTTTTGGCCCATCAGATTGTAATGTGCAGGCTGTAATGTTAATCTGTTCCTCACAGTCCTGCTGCAGGTGCAGGCTCAGTGCATCTTGTGAGCAGAATCTCGTGGTAATGTGTTTCTTGGGCACATCACATTTCAGTTCAAAATGTTCTTGTAAAGGTGCATCACAGAACTTTGCTGAAAGATTAAAATGTCTGTGTAGTATTGCCATGAGACTGATGATACCTTTTTTCTCTCTCTTTTTCTTTTTTTTTCTTTTTTCTAAAAAAAAAAAAAGTACCTAAAACAATGGAAATACTTGAAAGCTTCATACTAATAACAGGCTGTTTCAATGTGGTCCCTATTGCCTGGTTTACAGACATAAAGAGAATTACATTTATCACTGGCAATCTTACAAACTGTTTTAGTTCTGATATACTAGCTGTGTTTGGTTTTTTGTCTGTTTCGTTTTGTTTGACCAGTGAGGCTTGGCTAGCCAAGCTTTTTTTCCTGTCTATAGTCAGTGTCCCATTTGGTTTGGTTGTGTGAAGGTGGTGCTGGTGTGTTTTGGTTTGTAACCTTGCAGGGAAGTGTGCAGCGAGGGTCATAAATCTGTAGCAGTGTTTGGTGGCTTTTTTTTGTGTGTGTGTCTCTTGTTTTACTTATAGAGCAATATCTTAACTTTTGCCCTTGCCCTGTTGAGCAAAAGTGAAAGTTAGCTGCTGGGTACAAGCTTCTGCAATCAGTTACCTTTTTTAACTTTTTGTAACTGTAGACTCCTCATTCGGGGAGACTAGGTGAAAAATCATAGTAACATTAAAAAATCGGAAGCGATCCAAAGCATCTTCTTGTTTTAGTAAAAGAATTTCATGATTAAATTGCAACAGAAACATTTACTTATGCAGTCACCTCCATAAAAGGCAGTGTTAATTAAATCTGTTACTGCCCAGCCACAGGCTTCAACTAGAACCTCTTCTCTGCTATCCCAGGTGTGGATGGAGAGCATGATACCGTACTATTATTCCCGCAGATGTTCACGGAAGACACTGAGAGAAAGGAGCAGGAGCATACGCAGTAGTCCTGTCTCGGCACAATACACGTCTAGGTTTGAATTGTTGCCACCTTGAAAACTGGGCTGTATTTGAAATCTTAATAGTCCCACCAAAAGGATGTAATTTCACTTTTAACTAGTCCGTGGCAACATGTCCAGGTTTACAGAATAGCTTCTGGAACGTTCCAGCACTGAAATGCAGTGTTGCGTTCGGCGTAACGCTTGGAGGCACTGCCCTGTTAATTGCAGGGTTTTGCTAGGCCTCATATTGCCGCACCGAGCCATATGGGGGAAAATACAGCCCAGTTCTTGTTCATGAGTTTTAGTTCTGTGGGTTTTTCCCCCCTTCCCCAGAACCCTTGATCTTGAAGATGGTGAGTAGCCAGCCTAAGTACGATCTAATACGGGAGGTTGGTCGTGGCAGTTATGGTGTGGTGTACGAAGCAGTCGTCAGGAAGACCTCTGCACGGGTCGCGGTGAAAAAGATTCGGTGCCATGCTCCAGAGAACGTGGAACTAGCTCTGCGTGAGTTCTGGGCACTTAGCAGTATCAAGAGCCAGCATCCCAACGTCATTCACCTGGAGGAGTGCATCTTGCAGAAAGATGGTATGGTGCAGAAGATGTCCCATGGCTCCAGTTCCTCCCTTTATTTACAGGTACACGAAGCTGAGGTAATGGGGTGGAAGTAATGAATATGGATGTGTAGCTGGGAGGGAAGGAGGTGGGTAGCTGAGATCTTTTTTTTTTTTGAGGTATGCTTAGTTAGGAGAGGGTATTGTTTGTGTTGGTGACACCCAGAAATTATTTTCTATCTTTAAAAGAGCGTATCTGTTGAACAATCACCTGTATCTTGTCATTTGAAGCCATGCCACTCTAAAAGACTCCAGGATTTTTCTAATGCAAATCTACTTTGATAATTTGAGGAAACGCCACAGGTAAAGCACGAGGGAGGTGCAGGCTGTCGTATTGCTTGGTGGAAGCCCTGCTGCAGGGTTAATGAGCAGACAGATACGAATGTCTTGGGACAGAGCTCTGAAGAATTTCTTAATCTCGGATGTCCTTAGAAGAGGAAGTAGCCATCTTGATTTAGGAAGCCAACACTTAAAGTTCTTTCAGAAATAATAAGCAATTGGTAGCATGCAATGAGCTGTTTTCTTTTTTGAATAAATAACTATTAATCTGCTCAGAGAGAGGTAAAGGTATGTTAAATAAGGGAATAAATATCACTCCCCCGTGTGGCTACTGAAAGTGTCCTTTACGTCGCCTTTAAGTTCAAAGATGTGTATTTTTGAAGAATAAGCAGCTCTGGAAAGACTCCGAAAGATAATCTGATTCATTCCCTTGTCAAGAAGCTGCCCCAACTATAAATCATCCCCTGGCAGAAATCTGTGTCTCTGGTGTAAAAAGTCAGTAGCCTGCTCGATGTTTATTGTGTTATCCCTAGTCAGCTTTTATAATTTCAGTTCTTGTTGTTGTCATTCTTGCATGTCTAATGTAGGACCTTTTGTTAGTGAACACTCATCTGACAACCCTTCACGGCTGTCCAGATCCTGTTGTGCTGAGCGCTGTACGAGCCTGAGAAAGAGGATTCTCGCCTTTGTAAACTCGATGTAGCTTGGTGGTTGTTACTGACCTGCTTTCATGAAGGGATTAGGGTAAAATAATACTGGCTAGCTCATGTGGGAGAAATGAGTGCCTTGCCTTCCTAGTTGTTAGTGGATCTGTGAGAGATTGCATCGAACTTGGGGACAGCTGTAGAGGGAGGAGCTTAAAAAGCAAAACGGTGGAACTGTAGGGTGGGGAAGAGCTTCCAGATCACCTGCAGCACTGGATTTTGGTTGTAGTGCCTGTTAACAATGTGCATGCTGATCCCGCCCGTGTCAGGCGCAAGCACTACAAATTGTTTTCCTGCTCCAGAGAGCAGAGAAGGGCAAAGGGCAGAGCTGAGCTGACTCTGAAGAGACCAGGATCACTTTATAATAGCACGTGTTAAAACAGAGAAAATCAGATCTGCCTTGGCTTGCCCTCTCCTCTGCCCGCCCCAGGTGCTATTGCGTTACAGAGCTGAACGGGCGCAGCGTGCGGGGAGGGGGCATTGGCGTCTCCTGAAGGGCTTTGGGGCAGATGCTTAGCTGCTGTCAGCTGAACTCGGGCAGTAAAGTCAGAGTCCTAAACTAGCCTGGTCTTGCGGTGCTTTGCCACCGTCACAGATGTGGTAGTGGGTTTTGTTGTCTTAACGCTCTGAACTGAGATGCAAGTACAGCTTCTGTAAAGCCGTGTGGAGGGGAGAGCTGTGCGTTGGTGCTCGCTCGGCCAAGGAGGCTCCCTGCTCTCCCGGGATACCTTAATCTCACTCTTAATGACTCTAACCCCTGAATACCTTGTTTTCTAGTTCTAAGATGGATTTGCTGGTTTAAGTTGGTCCGGTTTGAGTACTAGTTGTGCTAGCAATTAAAGATAGCTGTAAATTGCTAGTAATTTTGCTCTTGGATGGAGAAGGTCACTTTTTTTAAAGCACTTTAAAATGCCTCTCTAAATATTAATAGCTACCTTAATTTTTGAAAGCCTGTAGGAGCTACGTTTGGTTTAGTATACATTGGTTTACTACTAACAGAAATAATGGCAAGATTTGCCTTCCAGAGCATGCTAAGAGCCACCTCAGAGGAGCTGAAGAGGCAAATGTGTAAACAGGATTAGTAAAAGTGATTGCTGGTTTGACTTTGCTTTTTGTGTGAAGCAGCTACGAGAACTGGCTGCTCGAGCTACTTGCTGCTTATATTCTAGAAAATAGCTAGTGGATCCTGGTGGTGAGAGGGGTGTTAGGTGCAGCAGCTGCTCAGCTGTGCCTGTAGATTAGCGTTCTCCCGAGTTAAGGATCCTGGGTTAACATGTGCTAGAATACATTCATGTGTAAGGAATGGAGAACAGGCTTTAAAAGTTACTGTGGTGCCGCTTCGTCAGCGGAGGACAAATACAAAGTGAGAGCATTTCACCCCCTGGCACTGTACGGAGTTACTTGTTGAGACTGTTTGTACATTGAAGTTGTTAGCGAAATGGGTGGGACGGGCTTTGTTGGGGTGGGACGCTGTCCAGCTCAAACAGATGGGAGTGCAATGGCTGCTCAGTATCTTTCAAAATACTGTTATCTGGGTCCAGCTTCTGGGCAGGAGCGTGAACTTGATATGCTTTGCATGCACGAAAATAAGGAGGCTGTCAAATACATTGTGATTTTTTTTTTTTACATCATAAATTTTGCATAGTTTTATTTTCCCCAGTTGCAGTATCTTGCTCTCTGGATTGTTGAGAGGAAGATCCAAACTTCATGCATTTTTCCATCATATCTTTATATTCTTGTGATCATCAGGTAGTTATGACATTTCTTTTCCTTGTTGCAGCTTGTAGAGACCTCGTTAAAAGGAGAAATAGTCTTTGACCCCAGAAGTGCTTATTACCTTTGGTTTGTAATGGATTTCTGCGATGGAGGAGACATGAATGAGTATCTGTTGTCCCGGAAGCCGAACCGCAAGACCAACACCAGTTTCATGCTTCAGCTCAGCAGCGCGCTGGCGTTCCTGCACAAAAATCAAATTATTCATCGTGATCTCAAACCTGACAATATTCTGATATCTCAGAGCAGGATGGATGCCAGTGACTCGGAGCCTACCCTGAAAGTAGCTGATTTTGGGCTGAGCAAGGTATGTTCAGCCTCAGGACAGAATCCCGAGGAACCAGTCAACGTCAATAA
This sequence comes from Platalea leucorodia, assembly GCF_965183815.1. Taxonomy (NCBI): domain Eukaryota; kingdom Metazoa; phylum Chordata; class Aves; order Pelecaniformes; family Threskiornithidae; genus Platalea; species Platalea leucorodia. The sequence goes on from NC_138840.1 coordinate 9,373,697, forward strand.
GTGTTTTCTATCAACCGCGTGTGGGACTGACTTCTATATGGCCCCCGAAGTCTGGGAAGGACACTATACCGCCAAGGCAGACATCTTTGCGTTGGGGATTATAATCTGGGCAATGCTGGAAAGAATCACGTTCATAGATACAGAAACAAAGAAAGAACTTCTGGGGAGTTACGTCAAGCAGGGGACAGCGATCGTGCCTGTTGGAGAGGCGCTTCTGGAAAACCCTAAAATGGAGCTGCTCATCCCCGTAAAGAAAAAATCCATGAATGCTCGAATGAAACAGCTGATCAAGGAGATGCTGGCTGCCAACCCGCAGGACCGACCCGACGCTTTTGAGCTGGAGCTGCGATTAGTCAACATAGCTTTTAAAGACAGCAGCTGGGACACGTGACCCGCCGAGTCGTGTCTCTCGCAGGGCTCCTCACCTAACTGGTGGTGCAACTTCATGGCAGTAAAAGAAACGAGCCTGAACTCAAACCTGCAGGGTGTAGTTTCTACCAAACGAATCTCTTCCGAGTTTCATAAATGATACGAATGAGTTGGCCGTTGTGTTAACGATGCGTTGATGTGTATAATACCAGGACGTTACCTGCAAGTGTAAGACGTGACGATGTTCGTTTGTGTGTGCTGGCAGTGGGATGTCTTAAGAGCCGAGACTTGATTTCCAGCACTACGTCATGGAGTATTTCGTACATTCCAGTTTCCTATGTCAGTATTAGGAACTCTCATGGAAAAAGGAGATTTGCATGCTGGTAGTGCAAATCTTCAGGCTTTGTAAAGTAATTCTGTGTATATATTTATGTATAGGAGTGACTGGGAGTGTATGCCACTTTTCTTAAATTATTTGCTATGGGTCTGAATGATTGGGGGTCTGCTAGAAAACTAGGTGAAGAAGATAAATGAGAAGCATTCCTTCTTCTCCAGGCCTGAATAACTTTATTATTTATTTTTGTTATCTAATGTCAAAGATAGGGTCTGAGACTTGACTTTGTAGACAAAAAATGCAATGCAAAGGGATCAGCAGTTTTTTAAAGTGCCGACATGGCCAAGCTTAGCACTTGCAGCTTAATGAGCTCATCACTGAGGGAGTCAAATCACAAATGTATGCAATCGGGTGCTAGCATGTTGGCTAGTTCATGAATCACTTGATTTTTGCGTTCTTCTAGTAGTCAAATACTTTACTAATCAGTTAATCTACAGTTTCACAACATGCTCTCTGCTCTTGTATCTATAATCCAATAGCAGCTTGGGTACTTCAAATAGAGTACAGTGAGCTGAGTTTATGGAAACGTGGGTGAGGGAATCCAGCAGCACAGAGCGTTATTTTTCAGGTTCTCCAAAACATGGCCGCAGCACAGTTTTCTCATTAACTGAATCTAATAATACTGGTCCTGGACTCTTCCGTTCTGGCACTGACTCCAACCTGGCGGTGATGAGGAGATCCAGGGTGACTGTTTGTTTTGAACACACCTATTCTCAAATATGGGAGAACTCGGTAACCGGTATGTGAAAGGTATCTCTGGTTTGCGTGACAACCTTGGCCAATTTTTTAATGTGTCTTCTTCCTTTTAAAGAAGCAATGTTTATTTAACACCATGGACAGTAGGATGGAGAGCTTTGAAGTAGCTGAAAGGCTGCTTATCCCCAGCTCTCGCTCCACAGAAGCAGACTGATGCGAAGAGAGGTTTCACGCAGGCCTGACGCTGGACAGCAGGCAGGAGCTGCTTCGCAATAGCGTAACACTGTTCTGGGTGCAGGACTGTGCCCTTTCTCATCAATTTGGCCTGTTGGAAAAAGTAGAGCCTTAAAAAATTGCCTTTAAAGGCAGATATATTAAAGCTGCAACAAAGGCTGGTTTTCTTAATAAAATCAATTTAATGTTTTTTTTTTTTTTCCCAAATCTTACCTGAAAACTGCCATAAGTATTCCCTGGTGTAACTTGCTTCTCAGATACTGTTCCCTCTTAGTGCCGTGAGAGCAGTTCTGATCAGTCAGCCTGTATTCTGTCCGAGTGTGAATAAACAGCACAAAATACAATTTTTTGTTCTTCCAAAAGCAAAGGATTCTGGTTCTACCAAACTTCTGAGGCTTTACCGACTACAGCTGGCTCTTCCCTGGTGCTGTGCAGAGCTGGCGGCAGTTACCCAGGGGGCCTTAGTCCTTAATTCTTGTTATTTTGCTTCACTTTATCATTTAAGGCAAGTTGTCTAAACAGCGATTCTCAATCAAATACACTTTGCTGTCTCAGAAGGATGTTTATTGTTTAGAAGTAACTTTCAGAAGACGGTGTTCCCGAGTACAGCGCGAGGGCAGGGACGGAGACGACTGCATCGCACCGGGGTACAGCCTGCTGCCTGCGTAGGTGTCCCACTGTCGCTCCTCCCCTGCAGAGAGCTTAGTCTGTAAAAGACGGCTTGGACCCTATCTGTGAGTAATGATAAGGAGAGATCTATTTCTTCTTGTGTTCTAGAAGTGGAGATCTGTCTGTTCTCATATTTTAACCGAGTTCAGTACAATTGAAGCCTCAGCATGTTACTGAAAGGAAGAAAACAAACCTCTCGCTGTCTGTGCCAGCACCGTTTCACAGTACTTGCATTTCAACATGCTCATTCGATAAAGTTTTAAGAGGTTATATATTTTTTTTTTCCATGTTAAACTTGAGAGCTTTTTAAAAATACGTTGCTAACGTCCCCTCCTCTCCTGCCCACCCGAAGTCAGAATCAGCTACGTTATTCTAAAGTATGAATCGACTACAGAAGGATACTACTTACCCTCAAGGCGCTTTGCCCAGCGCCTGATTCTTCTCTGCGGTATTCCGTAGGATGGGCACCAGACGCGCTGCCTGCCCGCTGTGCAGAAACCAGTGCCGGTGAATGGCACAGGGAAGTTTTTTTTGGGGTTTTTGACTCCCAAAGTGTTTCTTTGCACTGATCGCCACTTTAAAGGGTGGGGGTACCTGAAATCCCTCTCATGGTGCTTAGCCTTGCTGTTGGGTGACACTGAGTGGTTCCTGGGTGAACGCCGAGGGGCAGTCCTCCAGGTCTGCCTTCTGTTTGGGTTTGTTTTGTTGTTGTCCGAGGTCTTTGTTTTAAAACCTTTGATGAATCAAATTGTAGCAGCTACAGTTATTCACCAGCGTGACACAAAGTCAAGATACTTTTCAGCACTCAGAAAAGATTTTTTTTTTCCAATCTTTCTTTAAAAACTGTAAAATATATTTTATGGAGAATTTATAATGAGGAAAATCATTGTGTAGTTTATTAAGTTCATGACTGTTTTTGAAATAAAATCTGAATTTCGATGAAGTCTGTGAACGTCCTACAGAGAAATGCTTTCTTCTCCGTCAGCGCGATGTCACCTAGCTGTCGGCAAAGCTGCCAAGGGTTTATTGCCTGTGCTAGGACAGGAGGAAGCTGTAGCACTTCATCACAGTCATACCGTAAGTGATCCTGGGCTTGTAAAAGATGCCGGGTTGGCTACTAGCTGTGCTGCTCATCCTCTGTGGGTAGCGGCAGCGCCAGACTTCACGGATGCGTAACGCGCTGCCGGAGGACTTGACAGAGCGAGGCCGAGCTGGGCGTGACAGCAGAGCTGTCTCTTGGACCCGTTGAGGTGAGCCGTGTCCGCGTGGACCCTGCGGCTTCTGCCCGGCCCGGTGAGAATCAAAACCGTGCTCTTCGGGGTGTGCTTCGCTTTCAAAGAGGGGAGCGAAGACCAAAAACGTCATTCTTGCATCCAGTACACGCTTAAGTTGTTGTTACAAGCAGAGTGAGTACCACCCTGGGCTGGGAGGAAGGCTCTGCCTGCCCTGCTGCTGGTGCTGCTGGATTTCTGGGGCTGCGAATAGGTGCCGCCGCTCCTCCCGCTGAAGCGAGCCCTTCCCCTGCAGCAGGATTTGGCCCACGAAGCCGCCAGCCCTCGGTCTGTGGGTGAACAGCGTTGCCCCCCGCGCGGGGGCCGAAGGCCTCCCCTGCCGTCTTGCCCTCCCGCGCGCGCGGGCCGAGCGCCGCTGGCTTTGCTGGCGGGAGCGGGGGTGCGCGGGCTGTCGGGGCGGCTCCCGCGGCCGGACCAGGCGTACGTGGCCTGGGGGGGTGCGAGGGATGGGGGCCTCCTGGTCTCGCGCCCCGGGAAGCCTTAAAAATTAAGGTGAGGAATCGCCATTGCCTTTACATGATACGAGAGTCTAGGAGTCATTTGCATGTTTTAATTAGCAGTGCTCTGGGACAAAGGGCCGTGCAGACTGGGAACAGCGCAAACTGGAAAAGCTGTAAATTGTTTTGTCTTGCCCTTTGTTACCCCCGCAACCAACGCAAGCCCGCGCGTCTCCTGCGTGCCCTGCGCTTGCATCGTCGCCCGCGGCTTCCTGCGTGTGCTGGTGCCAGAAATGGGCCCGTTCCCCACCTGGCGGGAGCTGTGTGGCTACGTCCGTAAGTCGGCTACGTCCGTAAGTCGGTGCAGCCCTTGCAAAAGAGAAAGGGATTGAAATGTAGATTATTCTTTATTAAAGGATAAGCACCTTAATTAAAGGAGAAAGTCACATCTCTAGTTGTAAGAGCGGTGATTTTAAATATGGACACAAGCTAAATTCTTCCCCCACAAAATGAAGAAAGCGAAGCCTGTGTACTTGAAACCTACCCGGTCCATGGCGGGGGGAGGGATGTGCAAGGCAATGCCCTGGTGCAGAAATTAAATGCAATTAAGGCTGCAGCTCAGCTCGACCAACCCAACCTCTGCTCCGTTTTCCTTGTTCTGCAGAATGCCGAGGCCTCGGGCTGCGGCTTGCCCATCCCCTTTCCTCGGGCCGGGCTTGGCCAGGCGATCCCCGCTCGGCAGCGCTGGGCTCGGGACCTCGCCTCGTTTGTGGTTTTGCTTCGTGTTGGTTTAAACGCGGTTTTCCTTCGCGCCAGCCCATCGCGGCCCCCGTGCAAACCGCGGCGCGGTGGCAGGCGTTGCTTTGGGGTCGAGGTGAAGCCCTGTCCCGCGGAGCCCGCGGCCGCTGCCCGCCCCTTGGAAGGGTGCCCTCGCTTCTGGGAAACACCTTCATTCCCCCGGCGCGGTGGCCGGCCGGCGGACGCGCTCAGGTGGCCTTTGGACCGCGGGCGGCACAAGCGGCCGGCTTCTCCTGTTGCTTTTCCCTTTGCCCCACCGATGGCCCGCGAATCCTTCCATGGGGTATCCTGTCCTTAAGTGTCTTTAGTCTGTACTGGTGGTCTGCGTGGCGAACGCAAGGGGGTGTCCCACGGAGAGCTGGTTACGAGTATTGAAACACCAACTCCATTTAACGGGCACTGCTGAGCGCTGGCCGTTTCGTTCCCCTTTCGGTCTGAGGGGCCGGGGAGCAGTTTATGCAAAGTGCAATTTCTATTTTAAGTGCAATGAAGGAAGAGGGATGTATCTGAAACGCCACGAACCGTCCGGAGCCTCTGTGCTGTTTGGGGAGCGGTGGGAGGTGGAAACACAAGGCGGACCTGCTGCGGATCTCTGTTCAGTGGCTCCGCAAGCGCTTTGGGGGAGTCTGAGGCTGCGAACTCTTATAAGCAGAGCAAGCAAAGCACAGAGAAGCCGAGCGACCTGAAGGACGAGCCAGCACCGTCACTGCGAGAGGAGCCGCGGCCATGGCCTTGTTGAATCCCTTTGTTCCCAGATGAATTTCCAGATCATTTGGGTGCCTGAAGCAGAAAGCAATTGTGTAAGGGCTGCAGTTCCTAAGGAGCAGCCAGGGCCAGTGCAGGGGCCCGGGCTGCGCGGCGGGGCTGAGCCGGGGCGGTTGGAGCTGCAGCCGCGGCTTCGGGGCAGCCCCGAACGGGTAAGGGGTGCGGGGCTGGGCTGCTGGAGGGCGCAGCTGCCTTGCTGCGTTCCCCCAAAGAGGGAAAAGCAACACTGCTGCTGGAATTGCATTGCTCCGAGGCCTCTCTGATCTCTGGGGTTTGAGAGGGAAACAGATGCAACCTAAAAGCCGCTGCAGGTCCCTTGCACGGGGGGTGGGTTCAGCCCAGATGCTCATCGCTGACCCTGGGAGGCTTCCCTCCGTCCCGCAGCTCCGTCCATCTCTGCCCTTCCCTGCGCTCCCGCTGCTGGCCTGCTTTGCTTCCCAGACTCCGGACAGCCGGCAGAAGTCCGCGAGGCCGGCCATCGCCCACCGTGGGCTGGAAGCCCCCGCGGGGGGTACGAACATCCACGGGAGCCTGGGTGCCTTCTCCTGGGCCCAGCTGCTGCCCGGTTCCTGCTTGCACCAACTTGTGGGTGGCTGCCTCGCGTTGGGGGGTGGTTTCGGATTTATTCATGCCCCTTTGAGCCCTTGGTATTTTTAAACTTGTAGAGCAAGCCTTCCACTCCTGCCCCCTCCTAAATGAAAGTGCCTGCATCCTGAGCCCTCTCTGGCTCGCAGCCACCCGGCTCCCGAGCCCGCCAGCTCCCGCGGGCCGCTCTCCAGGCGGTGGCATTTGCATGGACCTCAGACCAGCAAGGGCTTTTGTGTGGGTGGTGAAAGTAAACCAGCGAGTAGCAGCAGATGGTTGTGTTATCAGGTGCTGCAGTCCTCTCTGCACCTGCTTGTGGTGCAGTTAAAAGTGTTTGGGTTTTTTTTTATTTTTAAAGGAGAAATGCATTTGGAAAGGACTGAATGGGACATGGCCGGCTTCAGCCCTCCCGCTGCCTGTGGGCATGGCAGCCCCTGGCTTCGCCTGCCCGCCCGGATCCCTCGGAGCCGCGCTGGGAGCCCCGCGCTGGTGGTGCTGCTCCCCCAGCCCCGTGTGTGCGTGATGAGCTGGGGCGTAATTAGCGGGGCTGGGAGGGAGGAGGGCTCGCACGGAGCAGGGCTGGCTAATCGGGAGCTAGGCATGCTCGGGAAAATGGCGTTGGAAGGAGGATCCATGCTCCGGGACTCGTGACCTTTGAGGACTTTCTCAGACTTTCCTCGCCCACTGCGAGGGCTGAAGTTTCCATACCCGGCCCCAGCTGCGCCTGGGTTTTGCCCGGGGTTGCTTTGCTCGCCGGGCACCGTGCTCCCATCCCGGCGAGCTGGGAGGGGAGGGAGGCAGAGCCCCATCAAAGAGCAGAGCGCGCCTGTCAGAGCTCCGAGTAACCTCAAATAAAACCAAGGAGCTTTGAGCATCCCTGTGCCTAAGAAAAGCCACCTGGTGCATTCACGAGAGGCTGATTAACTGGGCAAATCCCTTCCTAGAAGTCGAAGTGACAAAACCCCCAGCACCTCCCCAGGGGAAGCGGGAGCTGCCTGGGATGCTGATGCCCGGAAGGGCTCCTCGCGCCATCCCTTTTCGCATCCCGAAGGGAATCTGCCTTCTCCAAGCAGAACGGTTCAGCAGTCAGGGGCTGGCGGTGCGCCGAGGAGCAGCCAGAGCGGACGGCGGCTCCGTCTGCCGCGCTTCAGGGCAGGGGCCTCCCCCGGAACACCCCCGTCAGCCGGAGAAAGGTGAATCAAAGGCTGCTCTTACTCACTCGTGGCTTTACCGGAACGGCTGCTGCTATTCCAGCTCGGAAAATAAACCCTGTCCTAATAAACAGTGATTCACGTTGCCTGGAGTTAAAAACAAGGTCCTGTCGGCTGGGAACCCAGGTGCTCTCTTCCTGGGGGCAGATCCCAGGGCTGCTGCGGGTTTCTCTGTCCCTCGCTCCCATCCTTTTCCCCATCTTCCTCTGGAGACGGTCGGGTTTGTTCCAGCCCGGCCGCATCCTGCACACAGCGCCTGAGCGCTGCTGGGAGCCCGGCTGCCTGCGTTGCTCCTCTCCAGGTTTCTGAGAAGAGGATAGGTGGTTTGTTCCTTCCTCGCTTTCACCGGGATTTTTTCCGGTGCTGGCAGAGCTCAGACGAGCCCTGGCCCCTCTCATCCTGCTCAGCCTCTGTTTTCATCAGCCCAGGGGCGCTGGCTCCAGCCCCTTCCTGGCACCGGTGCCGTCGCGCAGGGAGGTGCTGGACACGGCCCCGGCCCTGGTTCCCGGCACTGGCTCCCCAGCAGCGGCACTGGAGGAAGGAACTGGGGTGGGGGCCAGCAGCGCTCGGGGCCGGGTCCCCTCTCGTCCGGGGACAGAGCGCCCTGGCCTGCGGGTCCTGGGCCGAATGCCACGGCTTTGTCCCCGCTGGAGCCTCCTGGTCCCCGGGTCCCTGCAGGCAGCCTGGGCTGTGCCCCAGCTCCCATCCAGGGGTGGGGAGGGACGGCGGGAGCGGCGGGTCCCCTCCGGCTGGGAGATGGATGGAGGGAGCTGGCACGTCCCCAGGGAGCACTGGGGGCTTTTCCAGCCCTGCTCCAAGGGGCTGGGAGCCAAGCTTAGGGTGCAGCGTGTCCTCCCCCCGCCCGCTGCGGTGCCACCTTCGCAGCCCCCGGGGATGGAGGGGGGCCGGGGGCTGCCCCCACGCAGCGCTCAGCCCTCGGGAAGGGGAGAGGGCAGCGGTAAAAATAACCCCTGGGCCAGCTCCAGCCCGTTGTGGCTTCCTGCGATTTACAGCCCTTCCCGGCGGGAAGTGGAGGCAGGATCCGGCCTGGCTGGGGGCTGGCGTTGACCCTTTCGCCACCAGCCGAGAAGGTGCCAGAAGGACCCTTCCTCCCTCCTTCTCCCGCGCTGGCTGGGGCAGGATCCTGGGGAAGGGGATCGCGGTGGGCTCCTGCTCCTGAGCTGCACCCACCATCTGGGGGGTGTCGAAGGAGAAGCTGCCGGCGTGGGCATGGTTTCCCTGTCCCATTCCTGATGCCCCATGTGCTGGGAGGACAGAGAGACTCAGTCCTGCCTGGGAGGAGGCAGGGATCTCTGCTGCGGATCCCGAAATCCTGGCCAGGCTCCCATGAAGAGGAGGAGGGAGGAGGAGAGCTGGCAGAGGTGTTAAGGTGGGTTAATGCTGGCCGGGCAGGGGCAGAGCCCCGGCTGTGAAGGCTGTGGCTGGGGCAGGGGGGGCACAGGGCCGACTCCTGCTGACGGAGCTGGGCTGGCAGGGGTTAACAAGGTGGCTCTTCCTCTTCCTCACCCGCTATATGAGGCTTCTGCCGGCTCTGGGCTCAGTTTGCTGCCGGCAGCCAGAGGGACAGGAGCTGAGTGAGACAGGAGCATCCCTGCATCCCATCGGCGCATCGCTGCATCCCATCCCTGCATCCCTGCGTGGGCTCAGGTGAGCAAGAGCATCCTCCACCCGCTGAGCCCAGCAGCCGGGCACGGATCCTGGCAGCGGCACTGGGCAGTCGCATCCTGGGCACCCTGGCTCTGCCGGGGCAAAGCCAGCGATGGGACCCCCACGAAGCTCTGCCCCGCGCCGGGGGCAGCTGGGGAGCTCATCCCAAACCGCGTGCCTCAGTTTCCCCATCTGTACACCGGGGTGGATGCGGTGTCGGAGCCCGTGGGCTGTGTGCGTGGAGGTGCGTGGGCAGAGGGCTCCCGGGCCGTTTGCTCTGTATTGAGCCCTGCTCTGCCCGGCCCCATGTCCCTGCTGTCACCTGGGGAGGCTGCGGAGCTGGGTCAGCCGCTGGCGATGCGGCGGCTCTTCACGGCCGTTCGGGTCTCTTCTGCTCAGCGAAACCATCTGCTTCGGGCGTTTACAGCCCCCGGCTCTGGCTCCAGACCCCCTCCCCTGCCACCCGCCTTCACCACCAAATTCACAGCCCCGGTCCCGCATGGATGCTCGGGTATGGCTCAGCAAGAGCCATCGCACCCCAAGGCTGATAAAAGCCCCTTTGCTCCATGCCCCCCACGCATCGAGCAGGAGAGGTACCTTCCCTCCCCGGCAGCCGAGCTCAGCCTGGCTGCAGGGAGCACGGCATGGGGACCCCGAAACGTCCCCCTGCCCCGCTGCCATCATGCATGGGCCCGGCCGGGGCAGCTCGCCAGCTCTCCTGCGCACGGGCTTTGTTCTGCTCTCCCTGCGCTTGGAAAGATAAGGCGACCAGCTCCGGTATTTTTTCCTGTTGGAAGCCGCTCCTGGGATGCGGGTGAAGCCGGCGGATGCTCGGCGCTTCTCTCTTCCTGCCGGCGGACTGTTCCTGCCTGGGCTGGCAGGGCTCGCTGCCTGCTGCCTGCCTGCTTGGCTGAGGGCAGCGCTGCCCTGCCACGCGTGGGGTGGGATCGGGGGGACCCCTGGCTCCGCTTCGCCCCCTGTCCTCTCCTGCCACTGCTGCACCCTCGGTTCCAACCCCGTCCCTCCCCTCTCCTCCCAGGGCCGAGTTCAGGAGCCAAGCGACGCTTTGGGAGCCTCCCCGGCCGCAGCACCGGACCCCCTGCCGCCACCCGCCGGGGAGCAGAGCGACCAGGGCTGCCGTTTCGGGGCTGGGGGACGATGGTGCCCCTGGGCAGCCCCCCTCTCGCCGTCTGTGCCTCCAGCAACCTGCGCCTCGCGACCCCCGGCCGCGGCTCCCCCCTGGCCTGGCTGAACCGGGGCCCCGAGTGCCTGCGGGAGCCGGGGGGCGGCGGGGGCCGCGTGCCCAGCGCCGTGGAGCGGCTGGAGGCCGACAAGGCCAAATACGTCAAATCCCAGCAGGTCATCAACAGCCGGCAGGAGCCGGCGCTGCGGGGCTGCTCGCCCCGGCTCTCCCCCCGCGGCCGGCGCCTCCTCGCCCGTCAGCAGTGCAATGAGTTGTGTCAGGGCTCGGAGCTGGGCCGGGAAGGCCCCCGGAAGCTGCCGTGCCCCCAGTCCCCCGTGTCGCGCCGGGCCGGCGGCAGGCGCCTGCTGAGACCTGACTCCCTCATCATCTACCGGCAGAAGCGGGACTGCCCGGGGGGGGACAAGGAGAACGCCAAGGGCTCCGGGCTGGTGCGACGCCTCTTCCAGGGACCCCTCAGAGACAAGCCCCCCAGCTCCCCCCCAGCCAGGGGGCTGGATGAGGGGCCACCAGCCCCCCAGAGCCCCGAGACCGCCATGCTGTGGGTGCCCATGGAGAAGGAGGAGGTGCGGACGCCCGGTGCCGGCAGCGGCGGTGGCAGTGGTGGCATCTTCCCTCTGCCCAGCAGCCCGGTGGCGCAGCCCCCCCAGCCCCCCAGCAAGCAGGCGCTGGCTCTGCGCGTCTCCCTGCCGCTCTCGGAGAAGGAGCGATTCTTCAACTACTGCGGGCTGGACCGGGCGCTGGTGGAGCTGCTGGGGCGGGAGCGGTTCGGGCCGGCGGGCTGGGACAACGCCTCGGCTCGGCTCCCCGGATCCTGTGAGTCGGAGCCCGGGCAGGCCTCGGAGGGCAGCGAGGGGGACGCGGGGCCGGGCGAGGAGGAGCCGGACACCCGGCTGGGCTCTGCCGTCTCGGTGGTGGAGCGCAATGCCCGCGTTATCAAGTGGCTCTACGGCTGCCAGCGAGCCTGGGCGGCTGCCAAGGAGTCCACCGTCTGAGCGGGGGACGGGGACACCCATGTGGGTCCCACTGGCTGGATGTGGCCCCTTGCCCTCGCTGGATGTGGCCCATGGACTGGTGGCATCCTCGGTCCCACCACCGTGGGGCTGCTGCTGGCCGGGAGGGCCACCAGGTCTACCCTGGACGCGGTGCTGAGGGCAGCGGGGGCACCTGAGGGGCAGGCGGGGAGGGGGCTCCCTTGGGTGAGTCTCTCCCTGGCCCCGGGGTCTAGCAGGCGGCTGCCCCCCACTGCGGCCCCTCTTCTCCATCCTCCCTCTCTCCAGCCCAGGGCGGTGGGACGGGGCTGCAGCCCCCTTGGCGACTGCTGTCCTGCCCCGGCTGCAGGCTGGGGGGTGGGCAGCGCCTGAGCCCCCCGCCACGGCCAGCGCCCGCCCGCAGCTCCCTCCTCCCTGAACACGGGGCTGCTGGGGCCCGAGCAGCGCTCAATAAACCTGGTATTTTGTTTTCTAGCCTGGCGGTGTGTGTGGTTCGGGCGGGCAGAGCCCAGGACGGTGGGGGATGCTTCGGGACTGGGGGTGGCAGCTCCCCATCCCCATCCCCATCCCCACCACGGGGCCGTGCTGCTCCGGGGGCAACGGGGCTGCCAGGGCGGGGGCGAGGGTGAAGAAGGCACCAGGCAGGGCTCGGGGAAAGGGGTGCCTCGGGGTCTTTAGTGCAGACACATCACCGAACCCCACCGCGGAGCCACCCGGCGTGGGCAGGGGGCTGCCTGCCAGCGGTGGGGGTTCGCCCGCGCTGCTGGAGTCCGGCCGGCGCCTCCTCCTCTAGTTGCCCTTCGGGGCATTTTTATTCCGGATTTCGGCCAGTTTGCCGGCCAGGAAGCCCCAGCGGAAGGCCCCTTCCTCTGGCTCCCGCAGGTCGCTGCCATCGTCGCCTGGCGGCTCCCCGGGGCTCTCGCCCGGCTCCGGGGGGGGCACCCCCTTCTCCAGCCCCGATGCCTGCTGCCACTTGGTAGCAAAGAGATCCCAAAAGCCGGGTGCCTGCTCGGAGGGCGGTGGCTCGGGCGGCGAGGCGGCCAGCGGGCTGGGGAGAGAGCGGGGACGGCGACGTCGGGCTGGGGACCCTTCTCACCGGGTCCCACAGTGGCCAGGACTGGGACCCCCAAGCCCCCCACATCTCCTCTCCACGCCGACTCCTCCTGCTGCTCCCCAGCCCCGTGGGTACAGGCAGGGGAGGGGGATGCAGGCGATGGGACAGGGGGATGCGGGGGCTCAGCAGCTCCCGGGCGCCGGATCCAGGCTCTGGGGTCCCCCCCACCGAGCTGCAACTTACTGGTCTGCGCAGGGCTCCGGGCTGAGCAGCTGGTGCTCGTCCTCACGGGCGAAGAGGGACGAAAGCGTCTGCCAGCCCCGGGCACCCACCCCCTGCACCTGCAGGGGAGGCAGCACCGGGCTCACCGGGGACCTCCGGGTCCCCGCAGCCGCCCCGGCCCCCCGCTTCCCCCGGCCCCCTCCTCACCTTCCGCGCCAGCTGGGACACGGGGCTGGGTCCCTCCTCCGTCAGCGTGGGGGGCTCGGCCGTCTCCATCAGCTCGGGGGGGTCTCCCTGCAACGAAGCCCCCAGGTGAGGGCAGGGGTGCAGGCAGGGGGAGGGCAGGGAGGTTGGCCACCCCGCTTCGGGGGGCCCCAGCCGTACCGGTACCCCCGTCCCACCTCCTCCTGCAGCGCCCCGTCCGCCCGCGCCCCCCCCAGGGTCTGCAGCACTTTGGCCTTGTAGAGCCGCCAGAAGGCCTGGGTCATGGCGAGGGGCTCAGCGCGGCCGGGAGCTGGCAGGCGTGCGGGGAGCGGGCGGGTGCGGGGCCAGGCCCCCCCGCGCCGCCCCGGCGATCCGGTGGCTTCATTAAAGTTTCAGGGGCCGCTTCCAATGCACAAAGGGGAACCTGAGCCCGGCCTGAGCGGGGGCAACGCGGGGGCGGCTGCTCCGGCCACCCCCAAACCTCCCCCCCGCCCCAGCCCCCCAGTGCCCCTCGCTCACAGGGGCCCCCCAGGGCCGGGGCCGCCCCGAGCCTGCAGAGCGGGGCAGGGGCTGGGGCTGGGCGCTCCCCCCGCCGTGGGTCCCCGTCCATAATGGACCACCCGGGGGAAGGAAACGTGATCGGTGCCGGGACAGGGTGCGCTGAGCCCTCCCCAGCTCATCGCAGCAGTGACCGGGGCAGCGCAGGCCCCGAGGTCCGGACCCCGAGGCCAGGCGCTGTGCCCCGCTGCGGGGACAGCCTGGGGACGGCCGCCGCCGGGCGCTGGGGTCCCTCGGGGCCGTGGCTGTGCCCCGAGGGCATTCGCTGGCCCGGGGTGGCTACGGGGGCTGAGCGGGGGAGGGGGCGTGGCCTGATGCTCCATGGGCGTGGTCTCCCGCGTCGTGGGCGGAGTCTGCCGCTCCGTGGGCGGGGCCTGCAACCGCCTGCGCCTGCGCACTGCGGAGCCCGGTGCCGGCGCGGTTCCGCCATGTCGCCGCGCAATGGCCGCCGCACCGGCGCCCACCGGGCGCACTCGCTGGCCCGGCAGTTGAAGACGAAGCGACGCCGCCGCGACCTGGACGAGATCCACGGCGACCTGCAGCCCGAGAACGCTGCTCGGCTGCTGCGGCAGGAGCCCGACCCCGACCTGCCGGGCTGCGCCCAGTTCTACTGCCTGCACTGCGCGTACGGGGGTCGGGGGGGGTCCCCGCACCGGGGGGGGGTCCCGGTCGGAGGAGGGGGCTGGGGAGGGAGGGCTCCAGCCCTTGGGGGGGCTCGCCCTGGTGCTGGGGAGTCCCTGGTGCTGGGGGGTTCCTGGTGCTGGGGGTTGCCCTGGTGCTGGGGGGGGTCCCTGGCCCCTGGGAGGGGTTGTCCTGGTCCGGAGGGGGTCCCTGGCTCCTGGGGGGGGGGCTGGTCCCAGCGAGCGGGGCTCTCACCCCCCGCGAGGGGTCTTGTCCTGGTCTCGGGGGACCCCGGCCCCAGGGGTGTGGGGGGACCCCGGCCCCTCGGGAGGGCTCTCCCCAGCCCCACTCCCATCTCGGGGCCCACTGACCCCCAGCCTCTCGACCCCCCAGGCGCTACTTCGTGGACCTGACCAGCATGAAGGAGCATTTCAGGTCCAAGGTGCACAAGAAGAGGTAAGGGGGCCCGAGCGGGGCCCCGAGCCGCCCCGTGGGCCCGTGCCCTGCCCCGGAGCGGGCTGCGGCCCCCTGCCCCGGCTTCTTCGGGGTGAGGCGGGTGGCAGTGGCAGCTCAGGGCCGGTCGCGTTTTGAGGAGCCGGGCAGGAAGGCTTCAGCCCTCCTCTCTGCCTTCCCCGCAGGCTGAAGCAGCTGCGGGAGGCACCGTACACGCAGGAGGAGGCAGAGCGCGCCGCCGGGATGGGCTCCTACATCCCCCCAAAGAAGGTGGAAGTGCAGACCCAGCCGCTCGAGGAGGTCACCGAGATGGAGGCGTCCAGCTGAGCGTGGACTGAGGGGCCGGGCGGCTCCGTAAAGGCGTCTTTGTCCTCAGCTTTGTGAGAAAAACATGCCGCAGCGCAGCCCGCCAGCGAGCAAAGGCACCGCTGCTCTGGCAGCCCTCCTCGCCGGAGCGCTAACGAGGAGAAGGAGCCAGCGAGGCCCCGGGTGCCCTCGCTGCGTGCCCTCCTCCTCGGGGAAGGGGCAAGCCGCTCGTTCCCGAAGCGCTGGCGTGCCTGTGCGCTCGTCTCTTTGCTTTTAGAGTGGTTTTAGGCCTCTCTCCTTGGGTCAGAGGTTGACCCCAGTGACTCGTCCATTAAAATATGTCGACCAACAGGCTGGCCATGTCGAGAGCTCTCTGTGAGTGTGACCCAGGGCCTGGCTGGAGGGCGGCAGCCGCCCCTCGGGGTGCAGGGCAACCTCTCGGTGTTGTGCTCTCCCCGATCACGCAAAGGGAAGCATTGCCCGCGTCTGTGCCAGCCCGGAGGAGCAGCCTCATCCCGGTGCTCCTGCCCTGGCAGGGTGGTAAAGCTCCCTCTGCTTCGCCCTCCTGGCAGGGGGTTCCTGGCTGCTGGTAGCAGATACAGGGCTGCTTTTTCAGGGGGAATGTGCTTGAGTGAACTCTTCGTCAAGCACTTGGGTCTGTAGCGAGCAGCTCGCTGTGGTGCCGGCCCTGCCTGTTTGGGCCTGAGAGGGGAGTGCTGGCGTCCACCCAGCAGGGACGCTTTGAGGCTCCTGTCCCCTAAAACCCAAGGCCTGCAAGTGATTTCGTCTTCCTAGAGGGCTGGGGTGTGTGCCGTGATCCGGCCTCCCCGTCACGTCCACCAGCCTAATGCTCCTGTGATCCCACCGGTGACCCTGCCTCCGCCTGCCTGGCCCTTGGGGGACTTTGTGTGACGATGCCACCGCGGGTCTCGCGATGCAGCCCCGGCGGCAAAACCCTCGGGCCGGAGGTTCATCCCTCCGGCCGAGCCGGGGCCGGGGCGCTGGGCCGGAGCAGCAGAAAGGCAGCACAACAACGCGGCTGTGCTCGGCAGGAAAGGGTTTATTTCCACGCAGCCTGCCTGGATTTGTCCCCCCCAGGCGATGGAGGCGACTAAATCCGCAGCGCGGGTTTGGTGGGTGCGAGGGGTCGGGAGGGTTGCAGACCCCATCCCAGCGGGCTGCATCGCTGAGCCCCCGGCCCCGTCTCCCCCCGCGGCGGCAGAGGCCGGTTCGGTCCCAGCCCTCCCCGCCGCGTTACCTAACGGCGCGCGGTGCTGACCTCCTTTCCCAGCCAGCCCGGCCCTGCAGGGATGGGGAGGGGGCTGCATGGCCGCCAGCGGGGTGCAAGGGGCCCCCCGGGCCCCTCTGCTTCGGGGGGAAGATGGAGATGGACGCACCCGGCTCCACCATCCGTCTGTCTGTCCGTTCCGCCTCTGGTCTTGTTGCGGCCGGATCCTGGTGTCTCGCAGTGGCTCGGTCAGGGGCTCAGCCGGCAGCTCTGGAGCCGGGAGGTGGCTTCTCCGTTCTCCATCCCGGTCATAGAACCGGGTCCCAAAAGCAGGGGCAGACAGGGGGACAGAGGGGGTGTCCCCGGCCCCGGGGCGTCCCACCGCCCAGGCATGGAGGGAAGGGCTGGACGTGGCGCAGATCAGCTGGGAAGTTGCTGCAGGCGGCAGCTCCGCTCGGGTGGGGGCCAGCGGGCGCAGGGGGACCCCGGCACCCCCCTGGGGCCCGGCCCCGCCAGCCCCCTCCTCACGGCTCCGGGGGGGCCTTGGTGGGGCCGGCCATCCTGCGGGTGCTGTAGACGGAGAGGCAGAGCCCGGCGGCCGCCAGCAGCAGGGCCAGGGGGGTCAGCAGCCGCCCCCCCGGCTCGGCCCCCCGCCCCGCTGCCAGCTGCATCTGCGGGGGGAGAGAGGAGAGGAGAGGGGAGCGCTGCGAGACCCCGACAGGGACGGGGGACCTGAGGCCGTGCCCTGAACGTCCCCATCGGGCCCAGCTGGGGTGTAAGGGCGATGGGGGCCGCTTTGTGGCCCCCCCGGGCGCCCAGGGGTGCCCCATGCAGTGCTTGCGGGACTCCCGCAGCAGCACCCTCCCTGCTGACCTGGAGCCGGGGTGCGGCCGGGCATGGCTCCCGCGGGCGGCAGCCTGGTGGGCAGCGCGGGCAGGGTCCGGGGGTCCCCGTGGGCTCCCCACACCCCGCTCGCCCCTTACCTGGAGCAGACGGAAGTACCCCGGGGTTAAGCGTCTGGGGCGGATGATCATGGCGCGGCGGGGAGCAGCAGGATCAGGCCTCACGGGTCAGCAGCAGCAGTGGGGCTGGGTCCCCCCCAACCCCGGGACCCCCTGCCCCGACCACCGCGAGGAGGGCGTCTGCGTCTGTTGCCCGCCTGCCGGCCCCGCAGCCCCCTCGGAACGGGCGGCACGCACCCGGCGAGCGCCGAGCAGCTGTCAGCCGCGATCAGCGCCCGCTGCTCCCCCAAGCGCACACGCCGGGGCGGGGGGAGACGGGCGCCGAGGCGCTGGCGGGGGGGCCAGCGCCAGCCCGGGTCAGATCTGGGGGGGCGGGAGAGCTGGGCTTGGCTAGGGAGCAGCCCGCGTGCAGGCCTGCCGAGGGGCTGCCCCCTGCCTCAGTTTCCCCACCGGCAATGGAAGGGTTGGGAATTGTGCCTTGGGGGAGGGTGTGACCCCCCAAAATCCCCAGGCGGTGGGGAGGGGGCTGAGCAGGGGCTCCCCCCAGGCTTTCACGGGGGTCTGTGGGGCCAAACCTTGTGCCCACAGGGCACCCGGCTCCTGGGGGACACCCACTAGTGCCATGAGTTCTGCTGGGGCTCAGCCCTCGCTGCATGCAGTGGTTGGGGGTGGACACCTCATCTGACAGCTGAGGGGAAACTGAGGCTGGGAGGGTTCCCTGGGCGGGTGCCGTTTCCCCGCGGGGGTTTCGGCAGCCGTGCGTCACCGTCCGGCCCGTGACTCGCTGGGGTGCGTGGTGGGGCCTCGCCCCGCGGGGTCGTACTGGGCCGTACTGGGCGGGCGGCCCCGGGCGCGGCAGGAGGCCGTGGTGAGCGGCACGCGGGTGCGCCAATGGGGCCGCCCGTCCCTGGCGCAGGTGAGCAGCCGCTCCCGCCGCCGGTTCCGGCCTGGCCGCCATGGAGCCCGTGGGCGCCTGGGGCCCTGCGCGGGCGGCCGCCTGGCTCCGAGGTGAGGCCTCCCCGTGCCCCGGCTGCCCCCCAACAGGGAGGGGACCCCGCTGCTGGCCCTGGGGCGGGGGTCTGATGCGGGTTGTCCCTGGCTTGGGGACATCTGGGTGAGCTGGCACAGCGGGGGGGGGTGGCAGCCATTTCCCGTCCCTCGCCCCTTGTCCCCGGGGTGGGTCGGTCCCTGGATCTGGGTGGGGTGGGGGTCCGGCCATCCCCGCCATCTGGGCTGAGACCGGGCGAACTCGTTGCACGGAGAGGGCTCTGCCGGCACCAGGCGTCACCCCTGGGGTCACCCGGCCGGGGGCCAGCGGGGACACCGGCGGGGGGGTGCTGGGCCCCCCCGGTGTCCGGCTGGCGCTAGGGCAGGGCTGTGGGCAGGGCTGGACGCGGCGGTGCAGGGGTACCCCTTCGAGGCCTGGGGGCTGGCGGGGCCCGACCTGCTGGGGCTGTCGGCGGGGGCCCTGGAGGCGCTGGGCGTGTGGCGCCTGGGGCACCAGGAGCTGCTGCTGGAGGCCGTGGAGCAGCTCCGCGCCCTGGTGAGTGCCGGCACCCGTGGGTGCCGCGGGGCTCCCGTGGCGGAAGGGGGGACGTGGGGGGCACCCGGGGCTGGGTGGAGGGGGGAAATGGGGAAACCCTCGGCTGGAGGTGGGGGGACGCAGGGGCACTCTAGGCTGGTGGAGGCAGGGGACACGGGGACACCCTGGGCTGGTGAGGGGGGGGACACGGGGGCACCCTGGGCTGGTGAGGGGGGGGACATGGGGGCACCCTGGGCTGGAGGGGGAGGATGTGGGGGCACTCCGGGCTGGGTGGAGGGGGGATTCAGGGGCACCCTGGGTTGGGTGAAGATGGGATGTGGGGGCACCCCGGAGACGCCCGCTGCCCTCCCATCCCCCGGCATCCGTGTCCCCCGCCGCAGGACGCGGGGCTGGCGAGCACCAGCCTGCGGACGCTGACGGAGAGGCTGCGGGAGCTGGCGCAGGGCACCCAGAGCTTGGTGCTGGGGGGGCTGCCGGCGGGCGCTGCCCCCCAGCCGCCCCCCCTCACCCTCCTGGCCCGCGTCGTCGACCTGGTCGGGGCTGCCAAGGGGCTCTTCTCCTGGCTCAACAGGTCCGGGGCGGGTGAGGGCACCCGTGGGTGCTGGGTGCCCCCGGCACCTGGGGCTGAGCTCTCTGTCCCCTCCAGGTACCTCTTCTCCACCCTCAACGACTTTTCGGCCAGCCGGGACATCGTCCCGCTCTGCGCCCAGCTGGCGGAGACGCTGCAGGCGGTGGGTGCCCAGGGCGGCCGCGCTGCCCCGAGGCCATGGTGATGGGCACGGTGTTGGGTGGGGAGCCAGCCGTCTGCTCTCCTGTCCCCCAAAGCTCTGCCTGCTGGAGGGGGGGGGAGAGCTGGGGTGAGAGGGGATGTGGTCCAGGGGGGTTCCCCGCGGGGCCCCCCAGCCGCGATGGAGGGGGCTGAGCCATCCCGTCCCACTCAGCTCAGCGTCTTGTCCCCCCAGGACTGTCCCGCGGCTGAGAGGGACGGCCGGATCCTGCGGATTGTAAGCGCTGGGTGAGGAGGGGGTGGCAGGCATGGGGGGCCCGGTGCTGCCAGGGCCCCCCTCAGCCCCCCGCTGTCACCCGCAGTGCCAGCACATCGTGGGCATCTGCGAGAGCATCGTGGGCTGCAGCCCCCCGGCGCTGCTGGACTGCAGGGCTGTGCTGCAGCGCGTGGGGCTGGCGCTGCCCCCCGGCCCGCGGGGCAGCCCCCCGATGTCCCCCGACCCCCCGGCGCTGCCGCCTGGCCTGTGGGGGAGCCCCCCAGCATCCCCTGACACCCCGACGCTGCCCCCCAGCCCGTGGGAGAGGCCCCCGCCGTCCCCTGGCACCCCGCCGCTGCCCTCTGACCCCCTGGGGAGCCCCCCGCCGCTCCCCACCGCCCCGCTGGTGAGTCCCCACCGCCCCCCACCGTCCCCCACTGCCCCCTCACACCCCCTGCACCCTGCTCACGCCTCCCTCCCGCCCCCCCAGGGCCTCGAGATCACCTCCACCAGCTCCTGCCTGCACTTCGTGTCTGCGACCACCTCGGAGGTGAGTGGGGGGCTGCCCAGCCTGCCACCCTCCCATGCCACCCTGTCCCTCAGTCACCCCCTTTTAGTGCCTGCCGTGGGGAATACCACCCGTCCCCGCTGCCCCCCATCCGGCTGGATCCTGTGAGCCTCTGGGGGCCCTAATCCGCGCTCCCCAGCCCAGAGCTTGGGGTGGCTGCCTGCAGCTGAGACCGTGCAACTCATCCCACGAGTGAGCACAGCCTGGGCCAGGGTGGGAGCCCCCCTCCGCACCCCGATCCCACCAGCCGCTCGGGCTGGTGCTGTGCAAGGTCAGGCTGCCGGTTAATGGTTAACCCCCCCCGGTTCCTCCCAGCCGGGAGAGCTCCCGAGCGCGGATTAGCTGGGGGGGAGCGGCGAGCAGCGGGGGCCGGGCACCCCGCTCCCACCCTGCCTCTGCCCCAGGCCCTGGCTGCCCACGGGGGCCGTGTCCTACCCGGAGACGAGATCGTGCAGGTCAACGAGCAGGTCGTGGTGAGTCGGGGAGGACGGGGCTCAAGGGTGGTGCTGGTTTCGGCAGTGAGGTCGTGGAGCTGCGGGGCTGGGAGGATTCGGGGGAACACAGGAGCTGTGATCCGCAGAACGCAGGAGCCGCGGCTGAGAAAGGTCTGGGGGACACAGGAGCCACTGCCGGGGGGGTTTCGGGGATGCGGGAGCCACTGCGGAGGAGGATTTGGGGGACATGGGAGCTGTGGCTGGGGAAATCTGCAGGACACAGGAGCCATGGCCGGGGAGATCCGTGGGATGTGGATCTGTGGCCAGGGAGGATGTGGGGGACGCCGGAGCTGCAGCCGGGAAGGGTTTTCAGGATGCGGGAGCCGTGGGGCTGGGAGGGCGCACGCGGCCGCGGGGCAGCGCGAGGCCGGGCTGCGGCTCACCGGGGTGTCTGCGCAGGTGGGTTGGACGCGCGTCAACCTGGCAAAGAAGCTGCTGGAGAAGGCGAGCGGGGTGACGCTGGTGCTGAAGAAGATCCCTCTGGACCTGCTCGGCTCGCCCCCCTCTCCCAGGCAGCAGGTGAGTGATCCCAGTGCTCCCAGTACAGCTCCAGTGCTGCACTGGCCTGGGCTGGGAACCAGGCAAGGATGCTTGGAGCCGGACATCTCCCATCACATTGGTGGTCCCTAAAGCCCTGGGCGACCATGGTGGGATGCGGGCTGGCTCTGATGCTCCCTCCGCAGCTCCCAGGAGCATTTTCGGATGCTGCGGATCCCCCCGGCACCAGGAGCGGCGAGTGCCCGGGCAGCCCCGTGTCCCTGACCTCCAGGTGAGCCCCGTCCCCCGACACCCCCAGCCCGGCCAGCACGGAGGTGTCTGGGTGCACCCGAGGCCCCTTCCCAGCTCGTTCTGGGGGGAGAGGTGCCGGCAGCGTGGCAGCTGCCTGCGAGCAGCCCGGGAAGCTGCCAGTAGTCCTAAGGAATGAAAAAAAAGTGGTTGTGTTTGTAATTCATTCACTTGGTAACGTTTTAATGGGGTTGAAACTATATTTAGACATGACCCTTCTCTCCCAGAATGGAAAGGCGTGCGCGGAACTGGCGGCAGTGCGGGCGAGCCGGGCAGAAGCGTTGGGCTGGGCTCGGACCCTGCTGGGGAACGCGGAGGCCGGTGGAGCCGGTGTCAAACCACCGCCGCCACGTTGCCTCCAGCCCTGCTCCTCCTCGGGCAGGGAGAACCGCGGGTGCCCCAAGCGAGTGCGGGGCCGGCTGGAGCCCGAAAGCGGGACCCCCGTGGCGGCCGAGGGGGCTTGCGGCTCAGGGATCCCTTTATCCCCCAGCGCTGCTGCCGACTTGGACTCGGGGCCGGACTCGGGGCTGGACTCGGTGCCAGATCCTGCCTCCGACGAAGAGGACGGAGAGGACGAGCAGGACTTGAGGCTGCCCGGGGCGGCCGTGGGGGAGCTGCGGGCGCTGCCCAGCCGCGGTAGGAGGGGAGCGGAGAGGGTGTTTGGGGACCGAGCGGTCTCTCCCCCGGGATGGGAGGCTGCAGCCCCGCTCGCTGTTTACAGGTGCTGCTGCGGAGGAGGAGGCAGCGTGGGAGGGTGGCACCCCGCTGGGCACCCCGTGCTCCCCGGGCACCCTCGCTGCTGCCGGACCCTGCACCGCGGAGCTCAGCCCCACGGCAGCCCCTGCCACGGGGGCTGAGGGCAGAGAGCCCGGCCGGCTCCCCGGGGAGGTGAGAGCTGGTGGGAGAGGAGCGCTGAGCCTCAGGGGGGCCCTGGGGGACATCAGTGGGGGACACGCAGGACTTCATGTCCTGCCCGAGCCGGGAGGCAAAACACCCATGCCTGGGGTGGGTTCCCCTCTGAGCTTGCTGCTGCGGGGTGTGCGAGTTGGGGGCCCTTAAAGGGCTTTGGGTGCTGCTTGAGGGGGGCTCGGCCAACGCTGCGGTGCCCTCGCCTCCCTGCCTGATCCCTAACCACTCGTCTCTGTCTCCCCATCCAGGGCAGCCCCCAGACGGGACACAGAGCAAAAGGTGAGCGGGACCCTGCCGGGGCTGGGGGCTCTCCCAGGCTCTCCCCCCCGCTCCCCCTTCCCTGCTCTTGACCCCCCCAACGCTGTGGCCAGCAGGAGTGGCGACCAGGCTGAGCCGCCGGCGGGTCTCGTGCCGGGACCTGGGCCGGGTGGACTGCGATGGCTGGCTCCTGAAGAAGAAGGACCACGTGGCCTTCATGGCCCAGAAGTGGAAGCGGTGCTGGTTTGTGCTGAAGGGCCACACGCTCTACTGGTACCACCACCCCAACGTGAGTGGGGATGCTGGGTGTCCTCGGTCCCCACCTGGGGCAGCCGAGGCGGGCGGTGAGCGCGGCCGTTTCTCCCTCGCAGGATGAGAAGGCTGCAGGTCTCATCAACGTGGCCACCTACGACCTGGAGAGCACGAGGGAGCAGAAGAAGAAATAGTGAGTGGGGTCTGTCTCATCGTGGACCTCCCAGCTGGCGGTGGAGGGCAGGATGCTGTCCCAAGGGCACGTGCCGATGAGCTGGGTCCCACCTGCACGTCCCTGCGGTGATGGTGGTGTCCCTGTGGGGCCGGTGGGGTCCCTGCAGTGTGGCAGGGCTGGCTGTCGTGCAATGAGGGAGACCGTGCCCTAAGCAAGACGTGCATTGCGCTATCGGTGTTATCTGGGCCGGGGCTGAGGACCGGAGCATCTCCGACGGCAGGGAAAAGCCCAAACCCCCGGGCTGGGTCGAAACAGGGGGGCTGCAGCGCAGGGGAGGCCGGACGGGGGCTCGGGGCTGGCTCCGGTGCTGCGTAGCCCCAGCAGCAAAGGCTTGTCCCCCTCCAGCGTGTTCCAGCTCTCCCATCAGCGGTACAAGCCCTTCATCTTCGCCGCAGAAACGCTGGCTGATTTGAGCATGTGAGTAACACACCAGCTGGTGACAGCCCGTGCCGGTCCCACCACACCGGGCTGGCCATGACCCTCTGTCTGTCTGTCCATCCTTTCTTTCCCCAGGTGGGTCAGTCGCCTGATAACAGCCAAAACGAAGTATGCGCTGGCCCACCAGTCCGTCCCAGACAGGGAGGAAGGTAACGGGCCCTTCCTGGGGTGGGAGATGGGGACCCTGGGGGGAGCCGCAGGCTGGGGGTCCCGCTGGGGCGGCCATGCCTGGTGCTGCGGCCCCTGCACGGGACCGCTGGGAGCTTTGCCCGTGATCTGGGGGCAATGTGAGAAACGCTCCCCGAGAGGCGGGCTGGGGCGATGCGCAGCCCTGGGGAGGGCTGGGGGCACAGCCTGGGGCTTCCCACTCCCACCACCCCCCGTGGCCTCCAGACTGCTACAGCGAGACAGAAGCCGAGGACCCCGATGACGAGTGCCCCAGGCAGGGCTGCGACTTGGTGAGTGGCCCTGTGGGAGATCCGGGGAGGGGATGGGAGATCCTCGTCTCACCTCCCGCCCCATCTCTTCCCCAGCCAAAGAAGAAGCTGCAAAACGCCCCAGAGAAAGCGCAGCTCTTCCCGGCCGGCAGCGAGCCCAGCAGCGCAGCCAGCAGCCCCCAGGGCAGCCCCCGGCCCTGCTCGCCCATGGGTAGGTGCTGGGGGGGTGACATCTGCCACCCTGTCACCTCGTGTGCACCCTTTAACCAAAGTTAGGGCCACCCTTTTGTGTGTGTGTGTGTGTGTGTGTGTGTTGGGGGTAACTCGAGTGGGGATGTATTTGAGCGTCACCCATGTAGTGTCGGGATACTCTCGGGGCAGGGTCGCGGGCAGGGGCAGCCCCCCCTGGGATTTGGGGCTGCCCCCATCCTACGGTGCCCCCTCTCCTCGCCCAGACCCCGCCGAGGAGGATCTCGAGTGCCTGATGCGGTGCCTGAAGCAGGGGGGGGTGTCCCTCATCGGGCGGCAGCGGTTCCTGACGCAGGAGCAGTGCCGCAAGTCCTTCGTCCGGCGCAACAAGAACCCCCGCATCAACGAGAAGGTGCACGCGGTGCGGGCGCTGCAGAGCACGCTCAAGGTGGGACCCCCGCAGCCCCCTGATGCCCCCAAAGCCCCCTGTGCAGCCACCCCAAAACGTGCCCTTCCTCTCGGCAGGCAAAGCTGGTGGAGCTGCAGGCTCTGGAGCAGCTGCTCAGCGACACTGCGCTCACCTCGGAGAAGTTCACACGCTGGAAGGAAGAGCACCAGGAGCTGTACCAGGAGCTGCAGGAGTGGTGGGCACGGCAGGAGGGCCGGGACGGCGACGGGGGGCTCGGGGCCGAGTGCAGCCCCCCTGAAGAGGCGGCCGAACCCTGACACCCCACTGGGACTTCTCTGGCGCGAATCGTTGCCGATAAAAATCAGGGTGCCGCGGGAGCAAAGCGGGCGCTCTGCCTGTGCTGGGGTGGGGGCGCGGGGGGATTGGCGACATTTTTGAAGACTCAGCCCCCAGCGTGGACTTGCTGCAGGAGAATTGGCTTCTGCTCCATCCCCCCTCCCTGGGGCGGGATGTTGCAGCGGGTCTTGCTTTTTTCAAGGACTTTTTGCCTCGGCTGCACATTGGCAACGGGGGCCTTTTCCTGGAGGACCGTGCCCCCACCACGCACGCCGGCGTGGTGCCGCCAGCCGTCCTGGCCAGGGTCTCTTCTGCTGTAAATAAAACGGTGTCGACGAGGGCTGACTGTGCTGTGGTTTTCCTTGGTGCTTAATATCCCTGTGGTGACAGCCAGCCCCTACCCGTGGCAGGTGCCACCATCCCTACGGGGTTGTGGTGTCCCTCTGCGCCCTGCTCCCCTCTCCCCGTGCGCCCAGCCCAGCTGGGGGGCGATGGCACCCACCCGTGGGGTGGGGGACAGGGACGGGCTCCGACGGCGCTGCGAGGCCAGGGAGGGCGATGAAGCGGGGAAGGTGTCCCGGGGAGGGCTGGGGCGCGCTGGGGGCTTTGTGCAGCTCACGAGGGGCAGGAGGGGGAGGAGAGGTGGTCAGCCTGGAGATGGTGGCCAGGTCCTGCCCCTCCCTGTGCCACCCGGCCCCTCACAGACGAGCTACGGCTGGGTATGGGGACACTTTATTCAGCAGCAGCTGCAGGAGCTAAAACCTGCAGAAGGATTAAAGCACAATCAAGTAACAGGCAAGAACGCCTGCTTTCAAGTGAAACATTAGGAGTGAAGAGGTAAAGGTGGGAAACGGACCCACCTCTTCCAGCCAGTGATGGTCCAAGGGGCTTCCAGGGGTGCAGGACGGCCACGGCGGGAGGCTGAGGAGCCGCTGCCACCCCACAGTGAGCGGCATCATCCCGTGATGCTCGCGGCAGGAACTGGTCCCAGTGCCTCAATAATCCACCTCGTACGGGGCCGCGGCTGGCTCCCCGCTGAACCCCCTCTTCCTGCAGAAGCTGGTGGCCAGGCAGACGCCAGCCAGCACCTCTGCCCCTCCGCCGCTCCAGCCCAGGTAGAGACACGTCCCCAGGTGGAAGCGGTCTGCTGGGGGGGTCTGCGGGCTGGCCAACTCCTGCAGCACCCGATGAGCCATGTAGGAAGCGGCACCCAGATACGTGGCACCCGCCAGCGTCAGCAGGAGCCCGGCAGCGGCCACCAGGTTGGTCCGTGGCGGGGGGGCCCACCACCGTGCCCCCAGCATGGCCAGGGCCCACGCCAGGGCCCCCAGCAGCAGCGAGCCCACGGTGGCCGCCCTCAGCACCCGCATGGGCCAGAAATGGGCCGTGTCCTCCGGGAGGGCGCGACAGGCCGGGCCCGGCTGGGCCAGCGCCTCCACGCAGCTCTCCCAGAGGCCGTCGCTGAAGGAGAGGTCGCGGGGGTAGCCGGGCCGCTCGGGCAGCTCCCGCCATCGCGGGGTGGCCGTGGCCGCCAGCAGCAGCACCCAGCCCATGGGGGCCAGCGCCAGCCCCCACGCCAGGGAGAGGGTCCCCATGGCCGGCGAGGCCTCGCTGCCGGCGGGGCCGCTGCTCCAGCCGGGGCGGGCGCTGCCCGCGGAGCCGGGGAGGGAAGGTGACCCCGCGCCACACGTGAGGAGCCCCGACGTGGCCGGGCATAACGAAGGGCCCAGCGCCACGGCCCCTCTGCTGCCGGCACCCAGCGCAGCGCTGACCTTGCGGGCAGCCGGGCGTGAGGGGGCCGAGCTGGGGGCCCTGCCCCTCAGCCTGGGCGGCCCCGGGGGACGCGGGGCCCTGAGGGGGTGGTGGAGCCTGTGCGGGCCGCGGGGGTAAGGGAATGTGGGGGCAACGGCGGGGCTGGGCCCGACTGCGGAGCGGAGCGGAGCGGGCCGTGCTGAGCCGGGCCGTGCTGAGCCGGGCCGGGCCGGGCCGTGCTGAGCCGGGCCGTGCTGAGCTGAGCCGGGCCGGGCCGGGCCGGGCCGGGCCAGCCCCGCTGCCCCACGCCGCCGCGGCGCTCGCACTGCGCAGGCGCAGGGACCGGGCCGGCGCCGCTCCGCCAGGCCCCGCCCTACGGGTGGCGGCTGTGGTCAGTTTCCTCCGCCAGAAGGCGGGGCAATCAGCGTTCGGAAGAGCCAATGAGCGAGGAGCAGGGGCGGGGCCGGCGCCCCCGATAGGCTGCGGGGCAGGGGGGCGGGAGGGGCCACGCCCCTTTTCTCTGCCACGCCCCCCCCGCGGCGGTAACGGTCGCGGCGCGGCGGAGCCAGGTGAGGGGGTCGGGGCTGCCCGGGAGCCGTTCCGCCGCCGGGCCTCGGGCCCCACCGGGCGGGCCCCGGCGTGGGGCAGCAGCGCTCCCTCTGCTCCCCTCGGTGAAACCATTCCTCCTCCGGTCCGGGCAGCTCGGCCTCCCCCCTGCCCCCCCCCCCCCCCGGGGTCCGGCCTCCCCCTCACCCCGGGGTCCGGCCTCCCCCTGCCCCCCGGGGACCGGCCTCCCCCTCACCCTGGGGTCTGGCCTCCCCCGCTCCCCAGGGTCCGGCCCCTCGGGGTCCGGCTGCGCCTTCCAGGCCGTTGCCCCCCCTTCGGGGTCAACCGCCTTCCCCTCTGCCCTCCCTGCACCCGCATCGCCGTTCTCCCCGTCCCCTTCTGGGGGCGAGGGGCTTCCCCCCGCACCCTGGCCGAGCGCCCCCCCGCCCGGTAAAGCGCTTCCCGGGCGCCCTGCGGGGCCTGCCCCGTGCCCGCTGCGGGGGGGGGCGTGCAGGATGGTGCGGGGCTGAGAGGGAGGTGCTGGGGGAGGCAGGAACGCTGCGGTGGCTTTGTCTGTTTTATTTCAAGAGCCCACGCTTGGATTTCCCTGTTAAAGCTGGCTGTAGTGCTGGAGACTGAGATTTAAACTGGGGAATTTCTGAAACATACCTAAATTAAGCATGATAAGCACTACATTTAGCTAGAAGTGTTTCATCTCTTTGCCGAGTGAAATGCTGCTTCTGGTTCGCTATTCTGTTGTATTCCCCATGTCTATCCTATGTTGTAAAATCTGTATATGTATGTTTTCTAAGAATTAATGGTTTCTGTGAGCTCTTTGAATCAGTTAAGCAAAAATCTGTAAGAGCGGGTAATCGAGGATTTAGTGTTTGACTGGTGGAGAGGTGAGAGGCCTTGAATTTCCACGGGAAAGCCCGAGAGCTGTAAATTCCGTTCCCATCGTCAGAGGCGGGAAATTCACTGCCTGGAGTACTGGGATAAGCAGATAAATTAAACCAAAGCTCCGGATAGATAACGATTGCCATTTATGGCACAGCAACGCTAAGTTTTGAATGACTGCGTTTCTGCATGTAGTTGCTCAGTGACCTCTACAGAGGGCAGAAATGAACTGGTTTGGAGTCAAGACTTAAAGGGAAATTTTTAGTGTCTGTAGACGTAAAGCCAGCATGTAGGTACGATGGTGACCAATGCTGTAAGTCACTACGATGGGGATAACGCACGCCCCAGTTGAGAGGCGCTGCTGAACTGCTGCGTGCCCGGAGAACGTTGCAAACAGGAACTCTCCTCGCTTCCCAGGCGCGAAGCAAACCTACCGTAACTGCAAGGGGTTTCCAAGTATTGCCTCTGTTGCTGCGGGGATGAAACAGAGGGGCCCTTGGGAGGAGGTGCTGATTAACTGAAATACCGCGTTACTCTGAATGAAGAGTAGCTGATGTGTGTACCCTTTGCTTGGTTAGTGGGAACAGGGTTTGGTTTATGCTGAGTTAAGCTATGATTTTTATTTATCGCCCTGTAGTTCACTGGCTAGATAAGATGGCTGCTCTTGAGAAACATCCAGACCTGATGCTCCAGCAGAACAATCCATCGGGTAAGGACAGTCCGTTAAAGCCACGCCGCTGTCGGATCCTGTTTCAGTGTCTGTGAGGAGACATGTGGCCCTGAGAAGAGTCCTTTACCAAAATGCTTTTTATTAAAAAAAAAAATCTTATTCCTGCAAAATAAAACAATTGCATGGGTATCCAAGGGTAGAGAATCATTTGATAACGAACCTATCTCTTGAGTGATAACTGATAAATTGGGAAGAGTTCTTAACACTTAATGCAAAACTGTATCTTTACCAGTATTGCTGGGTGCCAACGCTGCTGCTGCTCTTTTTGGTTTGAGAGCATCGCCTGGGTGTAATATCGCCAAGCTTCTCAATGGGAATATATTTAACTGCTTTTGCATCCTGACTGCTGTAATAAGATTGATTTTCAGTCTCCTGTTGATATGATGTGACTTCTCTGTACTTGCTGCCATTTCCTTTTGTAAAAGAGATTTCTTTAGCAGCAATACAGGGAGTCAAGCGAGGGTCAGTTTGGTTTTTGATAGCATGGGGAATGAGGTATGGCTTAATTAGGTGTATTAAAAGGCTTTTCAGTCTGTTGGCTAAAACATAAATATCCCTGGCTTTTTCTCTCCAGATCCCAGCACCAGTCAGAAGAGTCATTTCTTGGAGAGTGACTGGAAGACGCCTATGCTGTCTGTGAAGTTCCAGAGCCGCGTCAGTCGCTGCTCAAGCGTGGCCGACAGCGGGGATGGGGGCATTGGGACCTCCTGCTCGGACAGCACAGAAGGTGATGGTGAGCGTGGGGTCACACACTAACAGCCAAAGACTCTAAGTTTTCTCAGAAGATCGACAAGGATTAAATAGCCCGATATTACCGAACCCTAGAATGTAAAACTTGGGGAGAGCAGAATCTGTAATGACGTTTGGAGACTGTTTCAAAACCAGTGCCTCGGCACACAGATACGCTGCCTGAAATACAAACAAGTGATTAAGGGACCTGCTGTTTCTGGAAGCTAGTTTGGTCCTCTTAAGTGTAGTAAGCATTTTTAACTGACTAAAAGAGCCCCCTTGGTGATTTGCTGGTTCATATTGACCAACAAGTGATTTATCAGCAAGTCTGTTGTGTGATTTATCTTTTTTAAGAAATAATTTACGGGTGCCTCTCGAGACTTCAGATCGGCGTGCCTTTGTGCGTAAGTCTCCCCAGTGCTAGAGCTGTGTGCTTCTCGCTGGAGAATGCTGCAGCCTCGCCCTCAGCTGCGGCACGTTCTGTGACATTGCCTGTCCCAGCAATCCTTTCCACCTGTATTTTCGTCTTCACCCGTCAAAGTGACATAAGCCACTATTGATTCACTGATTCGTCTTTCAGCAGCGAGGAAGTCTGTGGAGTTCTTTAAAAGAACCTCACACATTCACGTGTGTCACAAGCTGCCCTGAGCTTTTTGAATGAGCCATAGATCTTAATAATGTGCGAGTTGAAACGAAGGCTTTTGAAAAGGTCTGGCTTGTGAAAATATTGCTAGAAATACCACTAGAGTGCCTGTTTAAGCGTTTAGCCTCTCAGCATAATAAAATATCCAGTTGCCTGCCGAGGGCAGGGGAGATGGCGATGGCCCTTTCGGAAATTGCCCTCTGAACGCTTGTCATGTCGTAGCCTTGTTTGTAAGAGCTGAGGCTGGGTTGCGGCACTGGCAGCTGGCTGAACCACGCCGACTTTCGGGCCAGTGCGTTAGTCAGAAACGCTGCGATGACCCTTAGCACACTCAAGGAACCGATTGCAGCATCCGCACGTGGCGTGCTGGTCAGAGAACGCGAGTTCCTGACAGCGATACTGGGCTATAAATTTAGGGGCTGTAAAAGGAAATTGTACTGTCTCTTCTCCGTTTGCCAAGGTGAATGTGCTTGTGACTGCTTGGTAGCATGCTGTTCTCCGGAGTTCCTAGGCACAGCCAAGTAATGTCCAAGATGTTTTCTTCCCTCTCGTGCTCGCTGTTGAGGAGAGGGGTTTGTGCCCTTATTGTGATAGTTTTCCTGCCGTTTGATGATGGGCTTTGCAGAATCTGGTTCTGGTCCCATTCAAATCGTAACCTTTTATTCCTTCTTGTAGCAATGCTTTGAGGTTACAAATAGGTGGAAGAGTGACCTTGCAGCCCTGATGTTGGATTAAAGAAACATCATGTGAGGACGGGCCTTTAGCCAAACCCATGAAGAAAACAAGTTTGTGTATCTGGGAGAAACCTGGAATTGTTGTGATACACAGCGTATCGGGACGAGGAGTGGGAACAGGCACTTTGCTGTTTGCCTTTCTCAGCTCTTGCTGTTGCTGTATTGAAATCTGAGAGTTGCTAAGAATAGCCCTGTATTTCCACGTAGCCAGGTTTGGTGCCTGCCGGACAGGACGGGCTCGCGTCGGGGTGCGTGCGCTGAACTCTATCTCGTTTCCTGTGGCAATAAGGCGAGAGCCATTGCTCTCACCTCTAGAAAAAGCTCTTTTTCTGCAGCGTCCTGGAGGAGTTCGAAGGTCAGCTGCTGTGTGATCCCGTGTTCAGCTATGTCTGAAGCTCATCATGGGCTTAGTGGAGGCTGCAGTTAGCTTTGGTTACGGTTCAGAGTCGCTGAGCTGTGGGACGGGCAGAACAGAATCAAGGTCTCAGTGTTCAGCTGAGTAAGTTTCAGCCTTTTATTCAACTTAAAGGACTTGATTTCTAAACCTATAGAAAGATAACGTTATTGATTTAAGATTATACTAGAGTAGCTTAAAAACAAGGGATTAAAAATGTGTGCTGAACTAAACTTGGATTCTCCCCGTGGTTTACGGTGGTGGGAGAATGTCAACAGGCTCCCGAAACTTGCAGTGAGGGGGAGCCCAGGAATGCCTTGGTCGCGCTGCTGCGGCTTAGGAGGACGTGCTCAGGGGGAAAAGAATCGCTTTTAAAAATTCTTTTGAAAAGTTGTTTGGCAGAGGAATGGCTGTTCACGTCAGAATATTTTCAGGGTTGTAATGAGAGCATCACTCTTCTTCTTTCCCTAGACTTCTGCAATTCCAGTAACGGTTCCTCATTCCAGCCCATCAAAACCCAAGTGACCATCCCAACAGCCCATGTTATGCCTTCTACATTGGGCGCCTCACCCTCCAAGCTGTGCTCTGCGGGAGACCAGGGCTGTTCGCAGAGTGCTCCAAAACCTGCTATGCCAGGACCTGCCTCCGAACACGCAGGGCTCACGAGAAACGGAGACTTTAATGCCGCAAAGTCGTCTCAGGTGCCGCCCAGGGATCTCTTGCGTCTCTACAGGACTTCGGGGGAAAATGGTTTTGAGCAATCCTGGCATCCCGTTTCTGATCACATGAGAACAGAAGATACTTGGAAGTTTGACACCCCTGCCATCGAGCGCACCCTTAACCAGTCTCTCTTTCTGGATAGTTTGTGCACTGACCCTCTCCACAGGTTCCAGAAGTTCAATCCGAACTCTGGGGCAGCTGAGGCAGGAAAGGACCACTACAAGGTGCTGCCCGAGAGTAAGCAAGCGGCAGGGGCTAACGGAGCCTGTGAGCCCCAGGACGGAACGTGGCCGAGCGGGAGCAGGCTGATGCCAACGGGACTCCAGGCCAACAATTTCTTTTCAAAACCTGTAACTCCTTCATCTCGAGCATGGATGCAAGAAGCCTGCACGCTACATCCGCACGAGAGGGTCTGCGAGCTCAATGCCTGGAAACAACAGCTGGAGAAAGTGCGATTCCAAATAGAGCAAATGCAGGTAGGGAGCTGCTGGTGCGAATGTATGTGTTTGAAACCCTTCCTGTCTCTTCAGTCCTGAATCGTTGCCCCAGACTTGGGAAGCAAGGGGGAAAATGTCTCATGCTTCTCCCTGTCTTACACCAGAAGTCTCTTAATGATCTGTTTTCACGTGTGGTGTCACAGGTATCGTTTGATGTGCTGCTTATGTAGAGCAGCCCTGTATTATGTTACAGCACTGCACAGCCGTTCAGATCAGGAGGTGAAATATCCCGTCCGCTAGAAACTGGAAAGAAAAAGCACGCCAAGAAGTTCTTAAGTTTCTAGAATAATTGTATTCTGTGTCTAGAATTAGGAAAGAGGCTTTTTTTAAAAGACACGTAAAACTAACTGCAGTTTATTAGATGGGAACAGTTTGTTTATCACCTCCCACCAGCTGTACCCTAATGGAGACAAATTGTTTCCAGTGAGCTAGCACAGTGGTCTAAAATTATTTGTTAATCTCCAGTTGTGCTTGGGCAAAGTTACTTGTTCTTGGACATCGACAGAGACTGAAATAGCTATGTCCTGGCATGCAGATGAGCACACAGTGTGCAGAATAGCTCTAGCAATGTTGCAATTACCTCTGTGGAGCACAAACCTCTCCCTCCTCGTTTTGTCTCCTTTTCCAGTTACAAAATGGAGGCGCCTGCCACCATCCCTCCATGTATTCTCCGTCGCTGCCTACGCCTGATCCAGCCCAGTGGATCAATATGCTGAACTCCAACGAAAACCTGCTCAAGGAGAAAGAGCTTCTCATTGACAGGTGAGAGTTTGGTACTGACACGTGGTTCAAGGACTCCAGCGCTTTTCCTTTTGGAAAGGGAGGGTTTTGAAAGTACCGAGGAAAGCTCATATCTGAGTCCCTTTTACCTGATTGAGCTTTCTTTATTGCAAAGAAGAACATAAAGACCTTTGAGAACAGCGCGCCTCCCCTTCCTCTTGGAATTAGGGTGATGACCCTGAAGGGTTCAAATGAATCAACTTCAGTTATGGTTTTCTGTGTTTTGTAAGGGATAAAGATTTCTGTTTACATCACGATTATCTGGAATGTCATAACTGCTGCCTTTTTGCTTGAGGACTTTCTGGGAGCTCTTGGAGATCTTTATTTTAAATTTGTTCTTTGTGAGTTTGGGCTGGCAAACGACACTTCTCATACCTAACGCTAGTGGTCCATAAGCTTTTGGAAAAAGTAAGTCCTCATGAAAACTACCTTCAGCATTTGGACTGTAAATACTTTTTCTGCTTGCTCATTTTGAGTCCTCTGTCTGTTCGTTTTACTCATAAGCTCTGCAGCCAAGCTGGATCTTCCAAAGCACACAAGGCTTGTGTGTTTTATAGGATCACAGACTCGTTTAGGTTGGAAAAGACCTTTAAGGTCATCAAGTCCAACCGTTAACCTAGCACTGCCGGTGATTATGTATAATCATTGCTGGGGGGGAGCCTTTGAAGGGAGGGGAAGGAAGAAAAGTTAATACCAATTGTAAAAACGTCAGAGTGGACATCTTCCAGATTATTGCTCTGCAGGTCAGTTCTGAGGTGCAGAGTTGTCTTTCTGTTCTGCGTGTTGCTGCACGGAGCATTAGAGTAGCGGTGGCACTGTTGTGTTGTATTGCTCTCTGCTGTATGTTTGAGAACAGTGGATTACCCGTTTGGTTTTTTTTACAGACAAAGACAACACATATCCCAGTTGGAGCAGAAGGTCCGTGAAAGTGAACTGCAGGTTCACAGTGCCCTGCTTGGCTGTCCAGCACCCTACGGAGATGTCTACATGTTGAGAATGCAGGTAGTTGGGTGCAGCAGGGTGTCAGTATGAAATATGTATTGAATCCAACAGCCCTGCCACTTCTCGTTAGGTGTTTCCTGAGTAGGAGGGCTATGCAGAGTAAAACTATGCTTTGTACGGGGTGCTGGTCACCTGGCATCTCCGAGATCTGTGACTCTTGAGAGTTCGAGCCCTGAAGTGCTACGGTTTGTTTAGAAGCCGTGCTAGCGATGCAAGCACCTGGCAGCACTGACAAGTGCTATTTCAGACACTGCAGTCTCTAAGATGGGCTGAATGATGCTTGGGAATCGGGAGGGCTGCGAACGCGGCTCCGAGGCAGTGCAGCTGCTTAGTGCCAGTTTGCACCTAACTGTTAGTGCTGGCGGACAGGGTTCACGGGCTGGCTGTTCGCAGGAGCTGCAGCGGGAGAACACGTTTCTTCGAGCACAGTTCGCAGAGAAGACTGAATCCCTCAGTAAGGAAAAGATTGAACTGGAGAGAAAACTGGCTGCTGCAGAGGTGGACGCAAAGCTGATCCGGGAATCGCTGAAGGAAACTATGCAGAAACATGCAGAAGAGTTGAAGAAACAGGAAGAAAGGGTATGATTCCGTTGCTCTACAGATAGGAAGGTGTTTTTTCTTCAAGAAGCTAAAAGTCAATGTAGTGCGTAGGTGAAAGTTTTCTGTGGCAGTCTGTTATTGTAGGTATTTTCCGATTTCCTTGTAGAATTGTTTGGTTTATAAGCAAAAGCCCTTCCTCCTGCAGTTAGAAGTATTTCAGTACCTCTTCTTTTAACCAGAGAAGAAGCTTGTCTTTAGTGAAGTGAGCAGAAATGCTGCTGAGTTAGTAATCTTGTATTGTGGTGTTGTGCTGTACAAAAAGGTAAATGAGTGGGCTTAGAGGGCTGAAGAATGGACAAGAAATTATATAAACTGACTTGTATATGACTGTCCCTGCAGGTAAAGGGAAGAGACAAACACATTAATAATCTTAAAAAGAAATGCCAGAAGGAATCTGAACAAAGCAGAGAGAGACAACAGAGAATTGAGACCCTGGAACGATACCTGGCTGATCTGCCAACCCTTGAGGACCACCAGAAACAGAGTCAGAAGGTAACACTTCCTCCGAGTCGTGATGGTAGCTCTTCATACCTGCTCAGGTGGCTTTCCTATAGCTGCAGATAATCCCCTGGGCAGCTGCCCAAGCAGCGTCGTGGTCTGACCTTTTCGGAGGAGGAATGTTCTGAGCTATAGCTGAGAATTGCCACGTAGTAGTAAAAATCTGCCTCGCGAATGTGGTTGAAACACGGTGTGTGTGGTGAAACCCTGGGAGGTCTCTAGAGTGTTGTGATGGTCTTTGTTGCAGCTGAAGGAATCTGAACTGAAGAGTACTGCTATGCAGGAGACAGTGCTGGCACTGGAAACGGAGCTTGGAGACGTCCGGGCTGCTTTCAGGGAGCAAGAGATGCAGCTAGAAACCCAAAAACACAAGGAAATGGAGCTGCTTTCCACTGTGCGCAGGTAAAAATCTGGAGGGTTAGACTAAGCCTCATCTTAGCACCGAAGTAATCGCTGCGCAAGAGCAGTGATGGTTCAGCACAGCCACTGTCGCACCGGTCAGAACCAGGTCGCCGTGGATTTGTGGTGAGCGCTCGCCAAAACACCGCGTTCAAACTCTGCGAGCCAGCAGTGGAGGGTGGGAGCAGAACCAGATGGCTGAAAGAAAGGGGGGGCCCTCTTTTGTCACCTGGGTTTGTCTGTGTCCTGGGGCTGTTGCTCTCAACTGTAACTCCTTGCAAAATGGACCTACGTAATCCACAATCGTTGCATCTCTGCAAATGTGCCAATATCGTGGGCAGGGCTGCGTCCAGGGAGAGGGACTCCTTCCTTCACACCCCAGTTTGCAAGCTGGGATGCAAAGAGGGCAACACTGACACCTGATAGGAAAAACATTCACTGCCTCGTATTTAGTGAGGGGAAACACCCCAAATAAAGCTGGCTTTCCCATGGCGTTCTGCTCATGTCAGCTTGCAGGACAAGATGCAGCAGTGCGTAAAGAATGCAGAGAGAGGAACCCCTGCCCAGGATGGGGAGAGACAGAAAACAGAAAATGACTCTCTGAAGAAAGAATGCGACTGCCTCAGGAAGGTAACAGGCTGTCCCAACTGGGAGTCACACGTTTTTCCTTCCACTGAGTCACACCAGGCACTAAAATGAAATCGAGGACTTTTGCAGTCATAGGCAGTCACAATTGCACAGAAGCAGCAGTTCCTGGAATTCCAAACCGAGGGGTTTTACGCTGTTCTTGGTGTGATAACCATGCACTCCTGTAGTAACACGGGGGAGAAGTTGCAGAATGCAGAAGAGGGGAGAGGAAAACCACAAGAATGCAACTTCTCCATTCTGTTTTTAGCTGATGCTTCTAATGGTGCCTTTTATCAGCTGCCTTTTATCGGGCAATCTAAGTCCATTACTAACAGAGGCAGTGATTAGAGCAGTAAGTGAACAGGAAAGGGAAGGAGAGGGGATGCTGTCCTACCCAAGGAGAAATCCTGGTGGAATTACTGCATCTGTGTGGCCAGTTCTGATGCCTCTGCTTTTGATTCCAGATTGTGGACAAACAGCAGAAGAAGATGGAGCAGTTGTCCTTGCAAGTAAAGGTGAGAGATGACTGTGGAGGGACCTAGAACTTGAGAATCCGCTGTGAAGCGAGTTAGACTTACTGCTTTCCCGTGGTCTGTTCCAGAACCTGGAAGAGCAGGTGGCCCAGGAAGAGGGGACAAGCCAAGCTCTGAAAGAGGAGGCGATGAGACGAGAAAACGCGCTGCAGCAGCTCCGGACCGCTGTGAAAGAGGTCAGAGCAGGAGCGTTTAGAGTGCCCGAGCATAGCAGCTGAACGAACAAGGGATTGTCTTTTACCAAGGCCCTTAATTTGCAGTCAGCAGCACAACCTCTCCTGCTTCCCGCTAGTCACTGGCCGGGTCAGTGCTCTGAAAGGAGCTCTTCCCTGCTCAAGAGCAGGAGGAGAAAGGCAGTTTCTCGGGAACTTCAGCCCGGGTTGTGGTGGAGGACGCTGAGCTTGCCAGCTGGGGGCAGCAAGGCAGCGAGCAGGAGCCCAAACTCAGGACAGCCCTGGCTGCAGGGCAGGCCTGAGCACCACTCTCCAGCCTAAAGGCAGGCAAGCACAATGGCAGCCCTTGAGGGAAGGGATGGCCGGCGCTGGGGTGAGCGGCTGGTGCGCAGCCTCCTGGAAGCCGCCTCTGTTGCGTCGTGCCCCGGCAGGGACGGTGCCGCGTGATGGGACGCTTCTTGTCTGAGCCAGGCAAGCCGAATGCTCACACCCGCTAGGACTGGCAGTCGCTCATCTGGCGAGAGTCTGGAGGGCTCGATGTAAACCAGCTCCTCCTGCCCTCGGCGCTCCCGTCGTCATCGAGCAGTTGCGTTAAGTTGCTGTAAGCGTGCTAGTTCTGTACCGAGTGACCACTAACCTGCTGCGTCCGTTTGTTCAGCTTTCAGTGCAGAACCAGGATCTCATTGAGAAGAACCTGACCCTTCAGGAACGACTCCGGCAGGCAGAGCTAACAACCCAGCCGCTGCCTGCGGAGACAGCCCGCCTCGCCCAGGAGCTGCACAGCGAGCTGGCCAGTTGTCTGCAGGATTTGCAGTCTGTCTACAGCATTGTCACTCAGAGGGCTCAGGGCAAGGATCCCAACCTCTCTCTGCTCCTGGGCATTCGCTGTAAGTATGTGGAGTGATGGCGGAGCAAACCCTTCGGTTCCTGTGCTGCCGCAGAATTAAATAACTCGCATATATTACAGCATGGAAGGTTCTCATCTGTCTGGGATTCTGAATCTTCTTTCTGTGGTTAGCTAGCTCTAAAGGTGCGTGCTGTAATAACCAAATGTTACATAGCACCTCTTTTGCAAATGTGCGTTGGTTTTTCTGGCTCACTTGCAAATGTGCGTGATCCTCGGTCAGAATCGCGTGTGAGGTGACTCCCTTCTCTGACCCCACAGCTGTGCAGTACTCTGCGAAGGAGAAGGACGACTTGCTGAGCCCTGATGGACTTGCAAAGAAACTGGTGGAGGTAAAACAGCTTCACAAAGAGGTGGAGGACTTAAGGACGGCAATATCGGACCGATATGCTCAGGACATGGGAGACAACTGCATCACTCAGTAAGGAACACTCCCCAAAGTAAGACGGGAGAAGACGACTTGAAACCCTCAGGAGTCTAGAGCTCCTGCAACCCAACACCTATTCAGCACTTTACCATCCCTTTGCTCGGGTACAAGATGTGTGACTTATCCAATCCATGAGAAATCGGGGGGGTTGTTGCCAGAAGTGTTTAGCTGCTGACTGGCTAACTGGAATCGTTCAGGGCTTCGGTGTCGGGCTTTGCAGAAGCTTTGATCTTGTGGAATGTGTTTATGCTGTGTTTGCTAGAGCTGGTGTTGTCTCTGATGCTGGGAGATGAATTCTGAATTGCCCTCCAGGCATGTCAGATGCTGAACATGCAAATCCGACAGTTAAAATCATCACTAAAAGGAAATGTATGCCCTGGCCTTTCTGATAAATTCTCTGTGCAGATCCTGTGTGACTAGTAAGACCAGCGGATTATCAGAGCGTTCGGGGGATATCTGTGGACTCCACAGGCAAGCAGGTGTGCCAGTTACGCTGTGTTAATTACACCGGGTGCTACGGGCTCCTCAGGTGCCGTGTGCCCTGCTCTGGCTTGGGTGCTTGTGTAGCCGTTCATGGAGCAGGACCTGCTTTCCCCGGGTGAATGCAACCGGAGTCTTTCAGTAGCCAACAGGAGTTGGGGAATAAAGCAACACTAAAAGATGACTCTGAAAACGCTCCCCCTGGGCACCGTCACCCCAGAAGCCTTAAGCCTTTTATCCCCCCGGAACAGCGCTCTGAGCGTGGGCGCGTTTCAGACTGCAGAGGAAGCAGGCTGATGCTGAAGTGCCTTAATGTGCTAGAGAAACCTCCTGCCCTGACGCTCATCCGTGCCTAATGCATCTGCTGGCAGGGTGAGGAACTGCTGTTCCTCATGGCAGCCTCTAGAGCCGTGGCAAACGATCCTGGGGAGCCTGGCGTGTCCGTAGCCCCTGCCAGAGCCGCAGGGAGCCTCTGCGTCCCCGGGGGACCCTGCCGCAGGCCAGCGGGGAGACGCACCTCTGCCGGGTGCTCTGCTTGCCGGGGAGAAAGCCGTTCTGGGCCTGACACGGCAGGAGGGTGCAGCTGGACCCGAGAGCTCTGCCCGGTGCCTGCAAGGCAGCGACCGCTCGGGCTTTGTTGCAGCCCTGCCCCCTGTTCTCTGGGAACTCCCCGCTCCTCCGCTGAATAACGAGATTTCTAAATAAATCGGCGTGGGATGCAGTTGGCTTTGTCACAGCCCTCCTTGACCTTAGTGGCAACTTTGCAGAATTGAGCGCTTGCTTGTGACAGCGCTGTGGTGCCGAGGGTGGAACTTCTTCGGTTTTCTCCTTCAGTTAGAGCAAGATAAGAGGTCGGTTATATGGCAGCGGGGAAAAGGCTGAAACTTGGGTCCGTTTGGTTGCTCTTGGTTGATGTTGGAGCTGCGAGCCCTAGGTTTGGGAAGAAATGCTTTTGTTATTCCTTTGTGTTAAAATTTAAGACCAAATCTGTTTTGTTCTTAGCGTTTGGCCACCACGGGTGATGGCGGCAAGAAACCGGTTAGTTTGCTGTCCCGAGCCGCCCCTGCACGGCACGGGGAGAGAGGCAGCGTGCGGGCCGGCAGCCAGCCGCCCCCCCTGCTCTTGCCGCATCTGGCGTATTGCGTTTCTGGCTGTTTCTGTTCCCAGGCTGCTGATGCCATGTACTGAGCTAAATGTGGGCCAAGGCTCCGTCTTGAAGTCTCTTGTCCTGGCTGCCGGGAGCTCTCTAGGCACCGGGGTGCGGAGCAGCGCCCGCCGGGGAAGCTGCTCCCTCCCGCAGGGCAGCAGGGTGCTGCTGGCGCCGTCCCCGTCCCTGCCTTCTCCCGGGGCCCGAGCCCCAGCGCCGGTTCCCGGGAGCTGCGCGGGGACAGGTTTGCCCCCGGCCCCTGCAGCGCTGCCTGCGTGGCCGAGCCCCCCTGGGCCCACGCCCGGGGCCCGGGCCTGGCGCTGGCCCAGCCGCTGGGGAAGGGCGATGCCCCCGCTCCGGAGCCGGGCCCAGACGGGGATCCCGCTCTCCCCGGGTCCCTGCGTGTCCCCGTCCCGCCCCCCCCCCCGGGTCCCTGCGTGTCCCCGTCCCGCCCCCCCCCCGGGTCCCTGCGTGTCCCCGTCCCGCCCCCCCCCCGGGTCCCTGCGTGTCCCCGTCCCGCCCCCCCCCCGGGTCCCTGCGTGTCCCCCCGTCGCCTCGGTCGCCGTGTGTTTACCCCCGCCTTTGTCTTCCCCCCCTTGTTTGTAACCGAGTATTTCGAGTATAAAATAAAGCCGCTGGGCTCTGCCCGTGTGGCGGGGCCCGGTGGCGGGGGCCCGGTGGCCGGGGCGGGGGCCCGGTGGCTGGGCCCGGCGGCCGGTGGCTGGGCCCGGTGGCCGGGGCGGGGGCCCGCGGCCCAGTGGCGGGGGCCCGGGCCCGGTGGCCGGGGCAGGGCCCGGTGGCGGGGCCGGTGGCCGGGGCAGGGCCCCGCCGAGGCCGCATGCCCGGTCCCGCCGGCCCCATTGGTCCCCGCAGTCACATGCGGGGCGGCGGCGGGGCCGCCCGTTCCCTCCCTCCCTCCGCGCCTCCCTCCGCCGGGCCGAGCGCTGGGAGCGGCCGCGATCGCAGCATGAGCACCCTCAAGGTCTACAGCACCTCGGTGACCGGATCCCGGGAGGTGAGCGGCGGCGGGGCCCCTCTTCCCCGGGGCGGGTGGCTCTTCCCCGGCGGGCTGCGCAGCCCCCCGCCCCCGGTGCCCCCTCCCCTGCTCGGGCTGCGAAGCCCCCCCGCCCCCGGTGCCCTGTCCCCGTCTTCCCCCGAGCCCGTTCCCCCCCGTGCTGGGTGTCGTGTGTCCCCCATCCCCTCCCCGTGCTGGGTGTCCCGTCCCCCCCCCGTGCTGGGTGTCGTGTGTGTGTGTCCCGTCCCCCCCCCCGTGCTGGGTGTCCCCCCACGCAGGGCCGAGCCCCGCGGCCGGGTGCGGAGCGGTGGCTCCGTGAGCGCCGCGCTGAGCGCGGCCGGCGCGCTGGGGCGCGTGCCCGCCCGCCGGGCTCCTCTCCAGCTCCCCGCAGCCTGCCTTTCCCCGCCCGGGTTCCAGATCAAATCCCAACAGAGCGAAGTAACCAGAATCCTCGATGGGAAAAACATCAAGTACGAGCTGGTGGACATCTCCCAGGACAACGCTCTGCGGGAGGAGATGAGGGCGAAGGCAGGCAACCCCAAAGCCATCCCACCCCAGATCGTCAACGGAGACCACTACTGCGGGGTGAGGCTCGCGCTCCGCGCGGGGGATAGGCACCACGGGGCTGGGCGGCGGGCAATAATCCCGTCCCCTTGTTTCTGCTACAAACGGCATCAAAATGCCTTTCAAAAAGCGTTTCTTGTGAGGCGCGCGGACAAGGCGCTGCCAGGGTTAGCGGGCATTTGGAGCACGGTGGCTTGTGACAAGTGGGACTCGGGCAGGGGGGCTGTGGGTGACGGCGGGCAGCGGGGCTGCGTCCTCTCGTCCTCCGCGGGGCTGCCACCCGTGCTGCGACCCAGTCGGTGCCGCGGCTCGGGGACCCCGCGCCGCCTGAGCGGCGGGAGCGTGCCGCTCGCTCTGGCCTTGTGAGCGACCGTGTGGCTTTTCCCTGCAGGATTACGAGCTCTTTGTGGAAGCGGTGGAGCAAAACACCCTGCAGGAGTTCCTGAAGCTGGCCTGAGCCCGGGCTCCCCTCCCGTCCTGGACTCTACCTGCATTCCTGAGCACCCTCATCTCCGACCACCTTCACTTCCAGGTTGTCAGCGCTGTCCTGGCACCACGACTTGTATCCCAGCATAGGGAAACCCATGACCAAAACTACTCGTTGCAGCTGCCTACGATTCCCTCCTGCCTAACCCCGATATCATCTCAGAGGGATCCAAAGAAAGTCTGATGCTCGCTGCGCATGGCCTTTGAGCGAAGCTGGGCCTGGCTCGCACCGCAGCTTCCAGTGCCTCCGTAAACAGCAAAGCCTCTGGGGCTGTGCGAAGTGCGGCCGGCCGTCAGCCCTCTCCTCTGCAGGGAGAGCTCCTGCTTCGGGAGGGAAGGGCTTAGGGTTGCGCGTTACTTCCCGCTTCTCCCAGCTGCTGTTAAAATTGTAAATCCTGCTGCCTCACTTCCTTCTCTTTTTTTTTTTTTTTTTTTTTTCCTTCATCTCAACTGCAGAGATTATGGCAACTAAGTTGATGTCTTTGTTTTGTTTTAATGCAAAAATACTGCACAAAGCTGGGGTCTGAGCCCCCACTGCGGAGGAGGCCGGGGCGGGGGGCAAGGCCGGCGTCGCTCGGCAGGCTGCCCGGGGGATGGATGGGCCTGGAAGCGGGGCCGGTGCTGCCCCCCCTGCCCTCCGCCACGGTGCGGTGCCAGGGCCCTCTCCTGAGCGTTAACGGCTCAGGGCTGCTCCGGAATAGCTGATGCTCCGGCTGTCTTATCTTTCCTCTTTTGAGTTGGCTTTTTTGCAACCCGGACCAAGTGCATTTTGTTTTCCTGCCAAAAAGCAAATTTATAACCAGTGTTGTCTTCCGAGATGCTATTAAATGTTACTGTACCTTTCACGTCGGTACTCGTGGCTTTCTTTTAAATTTCGTTTTATTTTGACTACAGGTTAAACATCTCCCTGCCTAACGATTCTAAGTCATTTCTAGCCCAGAGAAGCTGAGTCAGTTGTACTCACTGCTGCAGCCTGGCACAAAGCTCTTAACACCTTAGAGTGCTGCCGCTAATCAGAGGCTCCTGGGACTTGTCTGAATCTCCTACGGCGCGGTAGCGGCGGGTGCCTCTCAAGCATTCCTCTCCTCTGCGTGGCGAGAACGGCAGCCCGGGGGAGGGACAGCTTCAGCCGGACACGTGAGCGAAAAGCAAACCCCTGGCGCAAAGGGGGCCTGGCCGGTTATGGCCGGGAGACGGGGGCGGTGGAGAAGGCTGCCCCGGAGGAAGGGTCCCCGTACGTTCCTGTGTCTGCTATAGGTGGAAAAAGGAGGACGGTAACTTGGAGCCGTGGGGACTGAGTCACTGGTGCCGGGGAGCCCGTGGACGCGGCTGGTTTGCATGAGCGGTGCTTCCTCTGTTGGAGTTGCGCAGGGTCCAGCTCCGGTCGGAGGGGTCCGGGACGTGCTGTGGGCATCCCGCCCCCTGCCACAGCAGCCGCGCCTCTGAAGCCTTAACGGAAGCGGAAACTGCAACTTAAATTATTGGGAGCCTTTCACGAGGGCTGGGCGGCGGCGTGCACGGGGCCCCTGCTAAAAGGGAACCTGCCAGAAGGCGCTGCCTCGCAGGAGTGGGAGTGTCGTCAGCTGGGATCAAGCGGGAGCTTGTCACAGCTGAAACAGGAAGAATCTGCTGGGGAAAGGGGCCTGCAGCGTGCAGCCGGCCGGCGGGAGAGGGAGGAGGATGCTTTGC
The DNA here is from genome assembly GCF_965183815.1 of Platalea leucorodia. Taxonomy (NCBI): domain Eukaryota; kingdom Metazoa; phylum Chordata; class Aves; order Pelecaniformes; family Threskiornithidae; genus Platalea; species Platalea leucorodia. The sequence goes on from NC_138840.1 coordinate 9,417,419, forward strand.
TCGGGGTTCAGCAGGGAAGCAGCGAGGGGATTATGCTCCTCTCCGATGACACGGTGTCCTGTTGGTGTCCTGTTGCAGCACCCAGCGGCTGGCGGGAGGGAGGGAGGCTGGCAGCTCGGTGCGGGCTCGGCGTGGCTGCGAGCCTGCGCCCCGCTGGAGCTGGGGGCTGGCCAAGGGAAGGAGTTGTTCCCGTACAGGAAACCCAGCAGCGGGATCTCCTGGCGGGGACGGGTCTGGCTCGGTCCCAGCACTGCAATGGCTCAAGGCCTTTTGCTTTAGCTTCACCAGGGACCATATAACCGAGCCTGGTTCTCTCGTGGTGTAAGCGCGGTTGAAATCTCTGGGGAGCAGCTGTGTGTGGAAAGCAAATTGACTCTGGCTGTTTGTCTGTCCTACTGCTATGGAGAATCCCTGCGCCCAGCTAAGCCACTGCCCGGTACCGGTGTAAAGTGTAAAGCTGGAGGCCTTCCCTGGGCAGGGATCAGCCTCTGTAACCTCCGGCAGAGGGGAGAAACCAGGCCACGGTTTGAGCCGACAGAGTCGTCCCTGTGCTAGGAGCCCACCTGTCCCGGGGAAAAGCATCCGCCTGCGAGGCAGCAGGACGGGGCCTGGCACCCTCTGCCGAAGGGAGAGGCCAAAGCGCTGCCTCCGAGCTCTTCTCTCTGTCCCAGGTAACGGCGCAATGAACCAAAATCGAGAAAGACGCCCGTCTCCTCTCTTTCCAGCCAGGGGAGGTTATAACACAGCTGAGGGTGCAAGGCAGCTCCTTCCTCCCGCAGCGCTGGGGGCGAGCGGCTCTTGCTCGGGGCTGTTAAGCTGTTTGCAGCCCTGTCCCCCCGTGTTGGGAGGGGTCTCTTCTCCGCAGCAGCAAGGAGGCACTGGGGATCAGGCCGCATTCCTGCAGGCTCCTGGAGTTGTCCGCGTACACCCTCTGGGGAAAGGTACTGATGATCTCATACGCGTCGGAGTCTCCACCCCTAGGAAAGAACAGCACAGTCTTTCCTACGCGCAGGATCCCCTAAGGTTTTGCTGGGATGCTCTGGCCGATCCAGCTGCCGCTACGTAAGAGCAGAGGGAGCGGCTGTTTCACAAGTGCAGGCTGAGCCGAAAAAAGGGCTTCCCGCCCGAACTGCAGAGCCAGGCACGGAGCGGCCGTTCCAGGCCGCGCAGCTGCAGTGGGGAAGGAGGCTCTCACGTCCCAACAGCAGCGAGCTCATCGTGGGCCGTGAGCTACGGCTGCCGCAGGAGTGGGGAGAGCAGAGGGGTCCCCTCAGCCGTCTGGGGCCGTCCCCAAAGGGACGTGCGAGCCCTTCGGCAGCACTAAACGCGTTGGGATATAGAGCTGGCTGAGCAAAGGGTGGTGTTCATCCAGCAGTGGATCCATGAGCCAAGCCGAAGGCTGCAGCTCGGCTTCCAGCTGCACCAGCGCCTTGGGAACGGTGGCAATAGTCAGGCGAGCGCTGCTGAGCAGCTGGAGGGAGGCAAAGGCAGCGATGGACCTGGGTCAGATGGCAATTTGGGGAGGACAAAAGAGGCTTCTCTCTGCTGCTGTGTCAGCTTTTTGGCAAAGGTGGGTATGAAACGCCCTGAGCTAAGTGTGAGCCTGGCGGGGCTGCCCAGAGAGCATCTCCGGCGGTGGGGGCGAAGCAGCGGAGGCTCAGGCTGATCTGTTTGACGCACGGCTCCAGGGCTCGAGCGGAGCCCAGAAACCTTCCCTGGGGCCTGACGGAGCCGGCTGGGGAGCGAGGAGGGGAGGAATCCTCGGCCTACCTGGCACGGGCGAGGTGTTGGCGCAGGTCCCCTATGGTCTCCGTGAACAGCATCTTGACCACGTACGTCTGCTCCCCGCTCTCAGATTTGATGCGGAGAGTGCAGGCGTCGGGGGCAGAAGCTTCAGCCTCTTCAGCCGTCTTCACCCTGGAGGTTGGGAAACCTCGTCAGCGGAGGAGCGAGGGCTCTGCCGGCCGCAGGGGCTGCGCTGTAGTCAGCGGGCAGAGCCCCTGGGCTGCCGGGGCGATCCGGACGGGGGAGAGGAGTGTCACGTTTGGGAGCGTCCTTGAGGTGAAGGAGGCCCCCGTCTGACTGCGGGCGAGCGGGCTGACCCACGGACCGCGCTGCTGCTTTGCTTTGCCTGCTTAAAGGTGCCTTGGGAAGAGGGTTGCTGACCTTTTTTAGCTTTTTCATTTTAGATCAGGGCTGTCTGGCGAGTACCTCGCCCTACTTCTTTGATTAAAAATAATCTGCTTGGGGGTTTTTTTCATTAGCTATTTGGGTCTTGTCTTGCCAGAAGCCTGTGAGTGGAAAAGCGCTGTTAGCGTGACCTCCCACTTGGGCATCGGCTTCCTGGAGGGATTCTCCCATTTAACGTGACCGCAAACAGCTTCTTAGGTGGTTTCAAACTCCTAGGCCTTGGCTTGCTGTCGGGAAAAGTATTTCACAGCAATAAGGAGCATTTTGAACAACAGAAGTTTTTGTTAAAGATGTAAAAGATGGCAGGTTTAGCATGAATAATTCAGTGGTCTTCCCAAAAGGCCAGCCTTGGCCTTTTTTTGCGATTATTTCTAAGGTATGAAAGGGAAAGTCTATTTACTCAGCTGAAACCCCTGGAATAAACCCGCAGTGGGGAAATGGGAGGATGACGAGAGCCTGACGGGGCAGGGCTCCGGGGGCCGTGCCTGTACCTCTCCAGGGCAGACAGCCTGGGCGTCTCCACCAGGATCCCTTTGCTGCTCCGCACCCCACCAGGGCCCTGAAACCAAACCAGGGGAGCGTCACCGCTGCCCGCTCCGCGCGGGGAGCAACCGGTGCCGGCGAGGCCCTGGAGCAGGTGCCACGGTGCCGCGGGTGCTCCGGCGGAGCCTCGCTGGGAGCGAGAGGTTACGCGGAGCCGAGAGGCCTGAGGAGGGGGTGCCGGCGCTGCGCAGGGCGCTGAGCCCAGGGAATTGCTGCCGGCCTCGTCCCGTGGGTGTCTGGGGGCTCCGCTCGTACCTGCTGTGCTGCTCTGGCTGAGCCGCGGGCACCGAGCGCCTCTCCTCCGTGGTTCAAGGGCTCGGAAAGCTTGCTGAGCAACTGCCCCAAGGAGACTTCGGGACCTGCCAGAGCAGAGGGGAGATGTGGCCGTGGGTGACCTTCCTGACAAAGGATTTTCACCCAGAACACACCGATTTGGTGAAATGAGAGAGCGCAACAGCCGACAGGGAGAGCTCTAAGCTCCCCTAGCGAGGCTGAGCCTGGCTCTTGGTCTCGCCGTTGAAGCTTGTCCCGCTTTCTGGCCCACCGAATGTCTGACTGTCACCAGCAGCAGCCAGCAGCCATGCAGCCCGTTCGGCGCGTGGCGGGGACGCGCAGTGGGTAGGAACTTGGTTGGCCCTGCCGTCGGTGGGAAAAACTGAAACGATGACAATTCTTACAGACTTGGAAAATTTTTCCCCCTGTGAGGGTGTGTTTGTAGGTGTCCACTCCTTTTTCTGTGGTGTCCCTGGGCAATTGGGTTTTTTACTACTTGGATAAAGGAAACATTTAGCACAGCTTCTGTTTGTGAATGGCTGTGAGATGAATGAGCAAGCAGTACAGTTTTATATAAATAGGAAGACGTTGCTGACGGGCGATGCACGCGTTCAGGTTATTTAGTTATGTGTGCGCAAACCCGCTGTTTTCTGTGTATATGGCTGACTGCATTTGGCTTTCCAGCCCTGACAGCTCTTGCTTGCGCAGACTGCTAGAGTCTCGAAGCAAAATGAGGAATCTGTGGCCTGTGTCCATATTCTCTTATGAAAGTCTGAAGAGGAATCGTCCCGTATTCGGTGCGGTTAAGATTGGTCTGGCTTGAAGAACCTTTATGGAATGGGATTGCAGGGAGCCGGAGGTTTGCAAGCCGCTCCCCCAGAGCTGCCTGGTTTCCTCGGCATCCTTTGATGCTGGTAAGGGTGAAGCTGGAAGGAGCTTGGCCTTTCAGAAAGGTGCAGGGCAGATGTGTTTTTGGAAACCCGCTGATTTTCTGGTCTTTTATGGCTTGTCAGGTCTTATTCCTTCAGCGGATTTAACGATGAGAGGACACCGCGTGTGCTGCCTGGCTCCCAGCTCCTGGAGCAACACTGGGGCTACCAGAGTAGGGCTTTGATCCAGCAGTGTTGCCTTCTTCTCTGAGAGCCTACACATTTACCTGCTACTTCCCCGGTAAGGTTTCGATTCTCCTCTTTGGGAGTTAGCTGTATTTTTAAGGCCGGTTTAAGAATTTACCTGGGATCTCAGTGGTTTCGGGCACCTCGCTTGATTTTGAATGGCCAACCGCTTGGCCGTGGCCAGGAAAACTCCCTGGAAGGTCTCTCTCCCGAAATACCACGTCCCTTCTGTCAGTGACCTGTCAAATTAAGGCCGGCTGCCATAAGCAAATCACTGTTGCAAAAGCTCATTCTCACATCGGAGCACAATAAACCACAGCAACGATAATCAAGAGTTGTAAACCCCAAATGAAACGAAGACAGCTGCTTCTTTGGAAGCTGCTCGGGCTGTCCAAATTCAACGAAATGCATTTTCGGCTCCTATAGGCTCTCTAACAAAGCAAATCTTGGCGGATCCCTCAGGTCCCCGGGGTGGCCCACCCAGACCGCAGCGTTCATCAGGCACCAGGCACCGGGCGGCTGCTCCTTCCCGTGAGCTTTTGAGAAACGTGCTTGGACCTGGCCTTTCCTCTGCGTCTGCTTCCACGCTTGAAAACGCTCTCCGGGTGGAAAGTGATGTGAAAGCAGCAGGCTGGGGAGAGGGCTTTGGCAGCACGAGGCTGCAGCGGGGCGGGCAGACGGCTCCAGCGAACGGCGGAAGGCAGCGTGCCGCCCCGCGCCCCGGCAGCGGGGAAGGCTGGAGACGGGCAGGCTTTCTGCCTGGCTCCGCTTGCACTGGCTGTCCGTGTCGTAGGGGGATGTGCTCTGTGTCTCTCTTTACCCCGGATTACTGCCCTGCGGCTCCCAGACGTGGCCAACTACGCAGGGATTGTAGGGAACCACAGCCCCAGGAGCCTTGCACAATGCTTCTTCCATCCCACTTTCGAACTCCCCAGCCACCCGCTCGCCCTGGCTGGCCTGGCCCCGTACTTGCCCGTGCAGTCGTGCCCTGCTCCCTTCGTGGCCGTGGGGAGGTGCACCCCTGCGTGGTGCCTGCTCCCCTTTCGGATGCACTTGAAGACCTAGATTAGAGTCCTCCGAGGCTCTCTGCCTGCTTTCTGCCTGAAAACGTGGCCTTGGCTTTTTGCCAGTTCTGAGAAATCAAAAAGGGGGGCCCAAAAGAACCTCAGGTGGCCAAATCCATTTAAATTGTGGCAAAATCAACTCTCCCGACATCCTCCTTGAGAGATACTTGTTCAAACTGTTTTTAAAAGCTTTTCCAGGGGAACTATTTGAGAATGTTTTTTTCCTCCTTTTTGTTACCCCGCTCTTCAGATGCTGCACGTGCTACTGCTCCGCTGCAAAGCCTGCTGTGCTCTTAGAAGTCTCGTTTCAAGCCGAGACTCACCGAGGCAGAGAAACCATTCAGTCCCGGCGCCGAAACACTCAGTGCTTCCTGTAACGGCTGCAGCAGGTGTGCTCCCGGCCACCCCTCCCGAGGCACACGTGCGCAGAATTAAGCCGCATGTTTGCTGTGCTCAGAAACCTCAAACTTAATTTGCTGTGGGAAGCATCCAGCAGACTGGTGAAAGAAACCCGAACAATTTTCTTGGGAAACAAGGGAACAATTTCTTCCAAAAAGCTGCTGACTAGGGTTTTGCACTGCTCACCTGCAAGGGGATGCCGTCCGGGTAGCGCATCTGCAACTCTGAAGGGAAATAGCCATCCACAATGTCCTGCAGGCATTGCTGAAACAGAAGGAGAGCTCATGGTCATACCTCAGCCTTCCTATTTCTCCCATGACTGGTATGTTCTTTCTGGGCTGCTCCTATTTGTGGTGGTATTGTTGTGCAGAAAAGTCTGCCTCAAAGACCCAGAATCTCCATCTCTCAAGAGTCCTACACGAAGACGTACCAGCTCTTACGGGCACTGGGGGAAGGCAGGTGGGAAGCTGGAGGTCTCGGTAGCTGCTCCTTTCTAGGGCTGGGATGAGCTCACGAGCCCTATTCCTACACGTGTCCTTTCCCGAGGCTCAGTGAATGACAGAAGGGTGGCTCTAAGTCTAATTCCTCCTCAGACCTCTCCATACCTGCGCTGATGGGTCCTCGTAGGGCCGAAAGGGTCCGTTGAACATGACGATCCCGTTTCGATACAGCGTAAGAGGGAGGGGTTCTGGCTGCCTCAGCCGAGCGCCCCCAGGCACGTGCTCGATTTGAGAAACGCCTTCTCCAGCCAGCACGTTCAAATCCTTCACGTTTTCCAAGATTAAATCAAAATCAATCTGGTGTTTGGAGACACGTGCTTCACCTGTGGCAGAGGGATCAGAGTTACGGGGGAAGGGGACGCCAGCAGAGCAGCTTTCACCTCTGTGTGAATTTGAGGCGCGTTTGAGTCCAAACATTTTTGGGCTGTCTGTGCTGCCGCTCCATGCTTTGCCTTTCACACTTTTGCCAAGCGTGGCGCAAGGCCGCCGCTGCGGTGCAGCGCTGCCAGGTTCGCAGGGGTGTGCGCGAAGCCGCAAGGGCAGGGCAGCAGGGAACCCGCCCTGCCGCAGGCAGCGTCGCTCCCGAGCCAGCTGCCGATGCAGCCAGCTCATTGCAGACCACGCTCAGCTCGTCGTCTTCGCTTGTAATTCCAGAAGCGTTGTGTTGCCCCTTAACGCGGTGCTGTAAAACGCACAGGGCGAGGAACTTAACGAGTTGGGTTAACTCGGTTGGATAAATGGACCAGGGCAGGCTCTGCCGGTGTAAGCGCAGCGGGCTGCCTGCGCCTGCCGCGGCCGATTGCTCGCTCTCGGTGGGACGCGGCTGAGGGCGTTTTTCTGGGTGCTTGAGGAGGCTGGAGGGTGAAGCAGTAAAAGTTGTGATGGGACAGAAGAATGAAATCAGAAGAGGAAATGAAAGAAGAGGTGTAGGCAGAGGCAAAGGCTTTGCTGTTTTCTGTTCTGCTTTTCTACAATTCGATAAAGGAGGGCGGGGGAAATACCCCTTAAAAAGGCTAAGTGAGCTGAAAACAATGAAACTTATTTCTACTGTTTCCCCCATCTTCTCCCCTCCTGGATCTAAGGGAGGGAAGGATAACTTGGCTGATATTGCATGGTGGTTAGGAAGCAGCATTGGCTGTACAGCCCAAGTAGTAGTCTTTTTTTTTCTCTGTTACCACTTCCTAAGAAGCCATTGCCAAATATGCTTGGCCCCCATACAGCACAGTCAGGTCTCAATTAAACCGCTCACGTGGTGGTTGGGAGGAAAGGCAAACAATACTCTGATGGAGCCAGACAATATGGGTAAGTTACTACAGCTACTATATACGCAAAGCATCTGATTCCGTTTTCCACCCATTTTACGTCAGTGGTGTTAGAGCAATTGCGCTTCAAACGCTGCGGGTATGTGAACTCCTCAGGAAGCAGCTGCTGCCAGGGGTCCTTCCAATGGCTGAGCCATCAGGTTCCCTCCTCTGCCCTTGGACGGGGCTCGTGAAATACAGGTGTATGAAATACCGGTGTTCTGCCTGGCTTAGCTCCTGTTAAATTGCTCCGCGTCTCTGTCCCTGAGATGGGCCGACGTGGAGACCTCAGCACAGGATCACAAATTCTGGAGACCCAAATTCTGGGTCTGTGATGCTTATCTGCTCTGGGGAATATCACGCCTTCTCCAAGCACGCAGCAGGAGCCAGGCTGCTTCAGCAAAGGGCGCTGCTGCTTTACCTGGCTTCCAGAGGCTCCTTGCTGGCAGCTCTTCTTCATCCTTGAGCGATTCTAAATCTTCCGGCTGTTCGTGTCTCTCTCCAACCCAGATCAGGCCATAGTCATTTAGAAACCGCTGTAAGAGGAAAGTACAAGTCAGCGTTGTAGACTAGAGCTTCAGAAAACTCGAAATGGAAGCCTGAGGGTGGTCAGCTGTGACCGTGAGAAGCAGAGGGGAGGTGAAAGAGGTTTGATTTGGGGCTCTTCGGCCCTGGCAGACAAAGTCCCTGGCAGGGGAGCAGCAGCAGCTCTACTAGTAGTAGGCAAAAGGGAGAATGAAAGTATCTGTAGTGACACAGTGATCTCCCAAGACTGTAGTAGCTGCAAAGAATATTTCTACAGTACTAGAAATCAAAAGGAAGAGGCTTGCAGGAGGCACAAATGCTTATGCATTAAAAAAAACCCCTCCTCCTGCCCTGTAGCTCACATCCAACCTGTTCGTTCCTTTTTAGAGGGCTGAGGTGAAGAATTGTGGTGATCAAAGTAGCAGCTTGAAGAAGACTGAGCAGCCTGGGACTGCGGCGATCTCATACCAAAGGTGCAGATGGCTTAGGGCAAGCGAAGCAGGTCTCTCACCTCCATCTCCCAGACCTGCGTCTGCAGCTGAAGGCACCGAATTTCCAGTTCCTCTGCTGTGGATGAGTCAGGAGCATCTGAAAGGGAAGACTCGGTTTTACTGTGTACAGCCTTAAAGAGGAGCCATAGATAACCCGTGTCACGCAGCGCCGATGCCCCGCAGTACCTGCCTGTGCCGTAAGGGAACTCAAGCCCGTACGAGACAGGAGCTGACTGTGAGCTCTGCCTGCTGGTCCCTGGCAATCCAACCTGCAGCAGTTTGATAGAGCTGCTGACAGACTAAAAGATAGCTGTGAACGATGCTGGTGAACTTTTGTGCTGCGGGAAGCTGATGTGAGCGGTGCTGTTCGCCATTATACAATGCGAATTGCTTGGCTTACTCAGTCTTAAGGGACCTATTAGAAAAATGAGCAGGTGCCCACTAAAGCTGGATCCAGAAACCTGGGCTGAATGGCTAGAACAATGCATGATGAGGTACAAAACATGTTTGTGGTTTGACAGGCTTATTCTTGTTCTCTGCTCAGGAAGCGGAGAACTTACCACAGCTTTGTGCTAACAAGGTAGTTCAGCCATGGTAGGAAACATGTCTGGGCTCAGCTGGAGAGCTGCTGAATTCCAAGGAACTGAGTGAAGGGGGAGACCTTCAGTGACTCGCTCAAAGCTGGGCTCAGGGTAGAGTTAGGCTGCCTTATGGGGCAAGCGAGCCTGGAGCCGTAGCTCAGGGTAGAGTTAGGCTGCCTTATGGGGCAAGCGAGCCTGGAGCCGTAATACTGTTCGAGACTCCAAGTCCATTTTTGGTTTCGCTTAGCTGCGAGTAGCCCTGGTTTTTCAGCCTGTTGAACTCTGCAGTGTTTACCGGTCCTTTTTTCTGACCATCCTCAGGTATCTGTGTGGTTGGTCTATGCTCGTGGAAACTTAGTAACCCTTAGAAAATAGGTCAGGAAATAATGTTTTGCCCTGCACCAGAAAAGCCGAGTGACAGATGCAAGTATAAAGTGCGGATCTGTTTTGGCAAACGGTGCCACGTGTGCGTCACGGATGCCGCTCGCCAAAGAGGCTCTTGGGCTTTTAAGGCAAGGGTGGCTCGGAGAGGCGGTCTCCAAGCCTGCTCTGTTGCAGCATCAGGAGCTCTGTAGCTCTCCCACAGGTAGGAGCGAGGTGCCAAGGGTAGAACAATTTTTACCTTCTCCTTTCTGAAGAGTCTTCGTCTTTTCTTCAAGTTCAGCAATCCTCCTGTCCTTCAGGACCAGAACAAATAATGACCTCATTTAGTTCCTTGGCCTTCAGGACCTCGAGGCACAGTTTGCACAATTAGTCCTGGGTGAGTCAGTGGTGTACGTACCCTCACCCCGCTCAGACAGGCAAAATAAGGGTCTGAAAGGCTGCATCACCTCACAAATACCTTAATTAGACTCAAAGGAGGGGTGGGATATAAATACACTGCTCCCAGAATAAGTGAGGGACGTGCTGGCCTGTCTCCCCCTCCTCTGCCTGCACGAGAGCTGTCGGCAGACAGACGGACTCGTCCCCCTGTGCTTCCTGCTCAGGCACAGCTCGTGCTCCGACCTGCAGTAAGTGGCTGATCCAGAAACAAAACCAGCATCTTTGCAGCCACCTCTTTCAAAAAAAAAAAAAAAAAAGGGCATTTATTCTAAGCTGCAGTAATGCAAAGAGGTCTGCTCCGGGATGACTCTGCTGTCTGAGCAGCTGCTGTTTCAGAAAGCAAAAGGAAGAAAAAAAAGGTCCGAAGCCAAGCAGCTAATGAGATCATGGAAGGGCGCGGAGAGTCTTTACTTGAAGAAGCCACAGCCGGGGCTGTCTGCTCTCCCACCCCAAGGACCGATGCCGCTGCTCTGCTGCTTTGCAAAGGCTTGTTTGTGCCATTAACAGAGCAGGTCACAGATCAACTTGTTTTAGCCCAAGCTAGGTCTGAGCCGGTGAGATGCTACCGTGGCTTCAAGTGTCAAAGCAGGGCCCAGAACAGGTGCAGTAAGGGGCAGGATTTTTACCTTCAGTTGGATTTCTTGTGCTTGTTTCTCTATTTTTTGTTCCAACAGAGTGATTTGTTGCATCATGGAGGACATGAGCTCCGCGTCAGTGCGAGCTGCGTCTGAAAGCACAAATATGTGTTACCTCGCCAAAATGGCGATCGGTTCCGGAGGCTCCTCTGCGCCACAGGGGACCCCAGACAAGAATTCCTGTTCTGCCCCAGCAGGCAGGGCACGGGTACCTTCTGGGGGTACTGGGTGGAAACCCCTTGGCTCCCGACTGGTAGGGAGATGGCTGTGTCACCGACAGCATGCTGCGCATGCGAGGGGGGACCACAGGAGTTAGCCCTGGCCTGGGGTATGGAGGCCACCAGATGGTCCCTGAGAAACGGTGGTGGCCCAGAACCCCCCAGTGACTGAGGGACTTTACCCTGCATGTTCTTTTCAGTGTTGTCCCCCTTGAGCAGGAGGGGAGACTGCCTTGCACTGGATCCTTGGACCTAGGAGACAGGCCGTCATCTTCTGCGAAGAGGCACAAAGAGCATGAAAGAAAGAAAACGGGTCAGCGTTTTGGATACGACTTCTGCAAAAGCAGGTGAAGAAACACTGGGGTTGTGCTGAGGGAAAGAGAGGGCAGGAGAAAGGCCCAGTCCGTTCGGTCCCGTAAGCACTCTGACTAATGAGCCTATGTGGGTGCTCGTTATGAGCCAGGACCCAGGGGAAGGCCCAGTCTCAGCAGCTGGGAAGAGAGAACACAAAGTGGGGAGAAAGAAAGAGACCACGACACGAGCGCAGAGCGTCCTGCGCTGCACGGCGAGGCAGAAAGTGGTAATATAAAGCTATTTTAACAAAAAGCACAACACCCTGAGATTAACAGAAGCAGCAGACTTCACTGCAAGTGGAAAGGGAGTTTTTACTCTAAGATCTAGTAGGAAGGATGTGACCTAAAATGGAACCGTAAAAACAGATGAGGCTCTAAAGCATGCTCTAGGGCTTGCTGAGGATGTGGAAACCTTTTGTACTTATCTGATTTTGGACACACGTAGGAGAGAGTGAGCTACAATCATTGCAAAACATGTGGGATGGTAAGAAAAGCCTTACCGGTGGAGGCAATGAACTTGGACAGCTCTGCCCTTTTAGTAAAAATAAGAGGGGATAATATGTAAAAATAAAGCATAGGTTCATTAACTTTGGGAGGATTTGCTTGATGGGCACCTTTTTTTAAACGTAATTGAAAAGGCTGTCCAAAAAAGCCCAAACTGTGCGTTTTTCTCATCAGCCCGTCTTCCCAGTCCGTACGTCCTTGCTTTCTGGGCAGCGCGGGCGTCTGCACGCCCACAGCTTGTAGCGACAGCTCAAACCCTGGAGCTGCAACCTGTGGGAGCAGAGGGGGCGAAACCCGGGGGAGGGAGGTGGAGCGGTGACCGCTGCCGCAGGCGGGAGCGGGTGAAAGAGCCGACGCTCGCTGTGCCACCGCAGCTGCAGAAAGCAACTCTTCTCCGCTTGGAAGTGAGGGAAGGCAACGGCGGTGCGGCCCTGTGCGAGCCGTGACTGACCCGTACCCCCGTACCTGCCGGGGACCGTGCCGCCCAGGAGGCAGCGGATAGGAAATTCGGGGAGTTTTATTCCAGCTGGTGTTTCTGAGCCCCTCACCGTCAGATGCAGCCCTGCGGGTCCCCAGAAGGCTGGCGGCGATCAGCTCTTTGAGGGATCGTTGGCAAAAAGGGGCTCAAAATAACGGGGGTGGGCGGGTACCGCCCTGGGGGTCCTGGGGGGGGGCCCGGCGTGGGTGGCGGCGCTGGGGACACCCCGGGCTGTGCTGGGGGACGCTCGGGTGCCTGGGGGCTCCCCGCCGCCGGGGCAGCACTCACCCCGCCTCAGTGCGCCGCCGCCATCTTGTTTACCGGCGGTTGCCACGGCGACGCGGTCCCGCTGCGATTGGCTCAGCCCCGGTCACGTGGAGGGCGAGGCACCCCCCCCCCCGACTACACCTCCCAGCATGCACCGCTGCGACGCCCCCCGCCCCGGGGGACCCCGGCCATGGCGGGAGGGCGGCGGGGGGACCCCGGCTGCGGGGGCCGCGCCGGGCCCCTACGGGATCCGCCGTCGTCCCTGCTGCTCCCCTGGTGCCGCCGGGCCCCGGCGCGGCCCTGCCGGGCTGCCCCGAGGCCACCCGGGCCTGCGCTGCGGGTGCTCCGGCCCCCCGGGCCCGGCCTCCGCTGCCGGCTGCTCCCCGGACCCGCGTCTGGAGGAGGGACGAGCCGGGGGAAGCCCCCGCCGCTTGTCGCTTGACCTGGGCTGAGGCAGGCCTGAACCGCTCCCTGCCCGTCCTCTGCCTGCACGCCTGCCTGCACGCCTGCCTGCACGCCTGCCTGCAAAACGGTGCTTTGGTGACCTCTCTTCGCTTCCGAGGGCTCCAGGCGTTTCCCGGCGCTGAGGCTGGACACCACAGGCAGCCACGCTGCCTTCCCTCAGCCCCCTCTGCGCGCCCGTAGCTTCAGCTGCCGGGCACGGTCTGCAGCGCAGCCGGAGCCGAGGCGTCGCACGCCGTACGGCTGTTGCCTCTTCCTCCCCTGCCTCTTCTGCCTCTGCGTTCTAGCGATGCTTTCCCTCACCCCGGCGCTACCGCGCTCTGGTTTTGCCTCGCTGATGCTCTGAACTCAACCCAGCGCTTGCCCCCGCCATGGCTGCGCGCCGCGCCCAGCGCGCCTTCCCTGCGCGGCCCCCGTCCCGCCCGCCGCCGCCGTGCTGCTCCGCTCTCCGCGGCGCTCGGCCTCTCCAGTTGGAGAGGAGCAGGACAGGCCGATTTTTAGCCCCTTTTATTGGATGTTGGCCGTCCCCAAGAGACTTTCATTTTGACGCTTCTATGAAGTGCAAAAATTAACTAAATTTGGTGACGCTTTGCCGCAGAGGAGCCCTCAGCTCTGGGCGGAGGCTGGCGGCGGGCTCACTGCGCTGTGATGCGCTTCGCCAACACAAAACCAGACAACAGGTGTACGCGCTCGTCGCGTTTTGGTAGCTTTACTCATCTCAAACCGTCTTAAAATAAGCAGATCCCTTTTGTTTCCTGCTGCTGCAGTTGAGTGGGTGAGGGAGCTCAGAGATCTGCTGCGAGGAGATGGGTGTCGGGGGGCTGGAAGGAAGCGTTTCCCTGATCCGTTACCCGGATCAGACTGCCCCAGGCTTGTAACTGAAATTCAGAGGGATGGCGGGGACCCAGCTTCTGCCCCGAGTTGCAGGGAAGGTTTGTTACCCGGCGCAACGCAGAGCCCTTGTTGAAACGTTGGCCGTGATTTGCAAACCCTCGCAGGGAACCGGGGGGGGTTTAACCCATAACCGCTGTTCGTCCGTCATGGGCGTGGGGCGCAGGACAGGGAGCCCCTGGGGAGAAGCAGAGCTCGGCCTGGGGGGGCTCATGCTGCAGGCGGTGTTTTGTGATGCGGGAAAAGGCAGGGCGAGGGGCTTGCTGCCTTTGCTGGGGACGGCGGCTACGACGTCCCGCTCGGAGCTGGCTGTGCGGCCATGCCGGGGAATAGGAGCTGCTCTTGTGCTGGGCAATGCAGATCCATGGCTCTGGAGAAGTGAGGCCAAAAGGGCTGTGCGGCGTTGTTCCCGCCTGGAGATCCCCCACGCCGCCTCTTGCACCTTCTCCCTCGCGGCATCGGCGGCGGATGTGACTTCCCCAAATCGCCCTGGGTTCCAGCGGCCCTTTGGGGCGGCGGGGCCGGTGCGGGGAAGGAAGGTGTGATTGGTGAGACAGGGCCGCCGCTGTGCTTAAAGCCTCTGACTGCAATCGCTGCGAGCAGATGAGGAAGTGTCACAGCGCACCCGGAGCGGAGCCCCGACCATGCAGCCCCTCCAGCGTGCCCACCTGCGCCTCCTGCTCGCCCTGCTTCTCCTCTGCGTGGTAAGAGACACCCCACGGCCTGGGGCCCCGCGAAGGGTGCGACGGCAGTCGAGGGGCTGTAGGGTTCAACCGCTGGGAGAATTTCTGCTGAACTTCAGCTGGAAACCTGAGCATTTGAGTTTCTCTTTGACTTTAACCCTGGCTCTCTTACCAGGAGCTTTGCGCTGTGGTCTGTAAGGTGTAAATACTTCCATACGTGGCTTTTTTTAAAGCAATTTTTTTACTTAAGAGCATCGTGCATATCTGTAACCTTCGCACTTAGCTCTCCACCCCATCTTGCAGCCTCTCCTTTGCATACGAGCCCCAGCCCTGGCCCCAGCCCATGCCCGGTGTGGGGACACCGAGGACAGCTGTGGGGACACTGGGGACCCAGGCACGGCCGTGGGGCTGCGGGGACGCTGGGTGGGCGCACGGCCGTGTGGTTTCCCCTCACCTCTCCCCGCTGGAGGTTGTTTTCCTTCCTGCCGGGAGGCTCCGCGGGGGCTCGGTTCGAGTGCCACGCGGGTGGACGTCGGCTCTCTCCTGGGGGAACCATTGCCTGGGAGGGATGAACGTGCCGGCACTTTCTGGGAGGGCGACGCTGTTTGGAGCAGCTCGCGGGATGATTTTTTTCCTACAGCATGTTGGTAACGGGGCCAGATTTGTCTATTGTCGTTTCGCTCACAAACTCCACGCATCTGCAACCTGCTGCTGGCTCCACGAGGGGCATTTATGTTGTGGGAGTCCCGCTCTGTGGCTGGGCAAACCAGCTGAAACCCCTCATAGCCCAAGAATGCCTGTGACGGGGCAGAGCTGTGCCCCTGGCCCTGTCCTGGCTCCGGAGGGAGCCGAGGAGCGGTGCAAACCAGCGTGGGGGCTGGTTCACGGAGGGAAATGGAGTCCCTTTTCCAGCAGACCAGGGCAGCGCTTGTCGCTGCGGTCCCCGCTCACAGGCGTAACGCACAGCCGCTTACACCAGGAGTCCCAGGACAGGTCCAAAACCCCAGCAACAGTGGTCCTGCACAGCCAGCGCAGGAGGGATTCACGGAGACACCTTAATGTGGAAGGTGCCGATCTTTAGAGACGGAAGGAAACCGCCCTGAAATCACCATCCCAGCTGCATTGCAGTTCACACACCAACTGCAACATCCCTGCTTGCGACAGCCTGGGGGGACGGGGGTCCCTCCTCCTCCCCCTCGCATGTTTTCCAGCTCTGCTCCCGCACCCCACGCCCTCCGCTGCAGGGCCTGTGGGCCGCCACATCCCCAGCCGCTTCCTCGCAGCGCTCCGAGGGGCAAGGTCCCCCCCCCGGCTTCTCCTTCGCCCCACCCCGATTTCTAGCGACAGGGTGACAATGCGAGGGAGAGCTCGCTTCGCTCCCTGCGTTGGGAAAACCCCAAAGCCAACGGTGACTTCTGTCTGTGGAGCGAAGGAGAACCTGCTGGCGGAGAGGAGGCTGCGTGTTCCCCCTGGGAAGGGGCAGTGTGGGCGGCGGGGTGTCCCCAGCTCCTTCTGCCGCCGGGGCAGCCGGGCGAGGGCTCTTGGGGGGGGATTCCCACCCCTCGCTGATGTCTGCTCCGCTTCAGAGCCAGGCCTGACTCTCTCATTTTCTTTTCCAGCCCCTTGCCCAGCTGGTAGAGACGGAGAGTGTGACCAGCGCCGTCCCCACCATTACGGGCCCCCCTGCCAGCAGCCTGAGCCCGCCCTGCAGCAGCCCACCCCTCCTCTCCCTCGCCCTGGGCCTGGCCGCCGCTTTCCTCCTGCGGCTTCGCTGACCCGGAGGCGGCCACGTTGCAGCCCAGCCTCCCTAAAAAGACACCCCCGGGATGGTGTCCCCTGCACCGGCATCTCCTCAGACCCTCGCAGCACGGAGGACCGGCCATCGCTCCCATCCCTGCCTCCCTCTGCTCCGTGCTCCCCTCGCCCTCCGGCCTCGAAACCCTACAGCTGTCCCGGCTTGATGCAAGGCCCTTAGGCCGGCTCGGGAGCAAGCCTGCTGTGAGGCTCTGAGAAATAAAGTAGAGGCAACTGGATCGTCTCCGCCGTTCGTAACTGGGGGGGGGGGGGGTCTGTGGGACCGAGAAGCGCCGGCGGCCCCGGTCCCGGCCCCGAGGCCCGGCCCCGGGCCTACGCCCGGGGCCGGGCCTCGGGGCCGGGACCGGGGCCTCGTGCCGACACGCGCAAACAGCGCCCCCCACCGGCCGGGCGGTCCCCCGCAGCACCGCCCTCAACCCCACGGCTGAGTCCTGGCCAATCCCATCGCAGGGGCTTGTGCTTCCCACCAATCCGACGCTGCCAAGCTCCCCGCTATTAGCCAATCCCGGCCTGGCGGGGGGTATATAAGGGCGGGTGAGGGCGGTGGTCAGTTTCTGTCAGGCGCGGTCTGGGGTGCGGGCGGGGATCTCCGCTGAGAGGCGGAGGATTTTTCCCCCTCGGCAGCGTCCCTACTCCCCTAGCCGGGCTGAGCTTGTGTGTTTCGACGTCCATCCGCAGCTTCC
This sequence comes from Platalea leucorodia, assembly GCF_965183815.1. Taxonomy (NCBI): domain Eukaryota; kingdom Metazoa; phylum Chordata; class Aves; order Pelecaniformes; family Threskiornithidae; genus Platalea; species Platalea leucorodia. The sequence goes on from NC_138840.1 coordinate 9,434,212, forward strand.
AGGTGCCTAAGCAGCACCACAGGCCTTGTACAGGGTGGCAGCATCCTCCCTGCCTGTCTCCTGGGCCCTCGTTCCCTGTTCGCTGGTGGTCTCCTCTGCCTTCCCGCCAGCATTTCTCTCACGGTTTGGGGATGGGGTTGGGGTGCTTACCCTGGCAGTCGGTATCCGTGTGCCTGTTGGCTCTGCACGCCTGGCATTGCCCTCTCCGAGCAGCCAGTGGAAGCGCAGCCCTGCCTGTTGCCCTGCCTGCAGGCAGCGGTTTGGGCTCGGGCCAGCAAGAGCCTGCTTGCCCGCTGGCCTGGCAGAGGAGCACGTGGGAGCTGGGCGTCCCTACGCAGCACACTCCGCTCTCCTGTCCTGCGGTTAGGTGTCCTCCTGCCCCAGCAGGTCTTGGGGCAACCGGGGACATGTTCCAGCATAAAGATGGACGTCTGATGACGGCTGTTGCCGAGAGCCAGAGCAGTCGCTGGCCGGCTGGAGACGCCTGATGGAGGGACCTTTGCGCGCCCGAGGAAGCCTCTGGGGAGGTGCCTGTCATCGCCAGAACAGCCCGGTCTCGCTGCGGGGTTGATAAGCAGCCACTGCCCGACTGCAGCGACTCTCCCCAAACTGGGCTCAACCTGCTCAGCAAACCGGGCCCTCGCCGGCAGCCGTCTCCCCTCCCCGGCAGCGAGGAGAGAAGCGCTTGATGTCTCGGTGCGTGGATTTCTCACCCCACGTCCCTCCTGGCTCTGCGTCACGTCCCCGGGGAGCTCCTGCCCTCACCCAGGCGGAGAAGACCTCTGTCCCAGGGACCTCGAAGACGAGCGACCTGAGCCGTGACGCAGCTCTGCAGCGTGGACGCTAAACGCTGCTGAGGGAGAGCTCGCCCTGGGGTGATGGGACTGGAACAGCCCCGAGCCCGCAGCGCGGGCAGGCTGGGCTCCCCCCGAGCCGGGGCTGGAGGGGTCCCGCAGCCCCCGGTGCTCCCGGGGACACAGCTTGGCCTGCGCCTCCCTTCTCGAAACCCAGGGCCCCGGTGCTGCTCGTGGACAGTAGAGGGCACTGGGCTGCCGTCCCGGGAGCAGGATTGGGCCCGGGGCTGGCAGGGGGGACAAGGGGCTGGGATGGGGGGCAGCTCCTCGGTGTGGGGGCTGCCAGGCTGCAGCCAGTGCAAGGACAAGGACACCAACCACCCTGGCAGAGCTGGCCTGGACGAGGGGGGCCGTATCTTACACACGTACATAAATATAGTTCGGAGGGGGAAGCTGGCGGGGAAGGGGCTCTGCCGCTCTCCGGAGGGTCCCGTGCCGGTTGTGCCCGTGGGGTCCTTCGTGAGCCACGTACGGGGCTCCCCGGGAGGGAGGCGGGGTGGTTCCCCCTCGTGACGGAGGGCCTCCTTCACGCCAGCAGCCGGGGCAGAGGGGTCTTTGGGGTGCGGCGTGCGTGGGGTAGGAGGCCTCCCGCCCCAGCGCGGGGATGCTGGGGGGGCATCCCCGTCCTGCCCCGTGGCACCTCTGGGCGGGAGGGCCGCCCCCTCATAGCACCTCTAGGTCCCAGATCTGCGTGGGTCTTTCCTCAGCCACATCCCAAACGATGGCGTGGTCCCGGTCGTAGGATCGGCCCCCTGCGGAGCGAGGGGAGGGTTTCAGGAGGGCAGACCGCGCTCCTGATGGCGGCGAAGGGGTGGGTGCCCCCTCTTACAGCCAAACTCCCCGTTTTTGGGGGTCCCTGGGAAAGCAGCCCCTGTGCCGGCACCAAGGCCTCACCCTTTATATCGAGGATCATGTCCTCGAACATCTGGCTGTGGATCCGTCCCTGAGAATCGACGCTCCAGGTCTGACGCGGCATCCGGGTCTCGGACCACAGCACAGCCTTCGCGCCCTTCCCGGCCGGCCCGATCACCTGCAGGCTCATGTTGGGGGCCACCTGCAAGGAGAGGCGGTGGCCAGGTCAGCCCGCTCCTCTCCACCACCTCCTCCCGGTGCAAAGGCTTGGAGCTTGGAGATGTTTCCCTGTAAATGCAGCTGGTTCTGGAGTGGGACACGGAAAACCTCTCAGGGAGAGGCGAGAATGATTAAGGTGTTGAAAACCCCTCAGGGGAGGCAGAGGTGCCTTCGCGTCTCCAGAAGAGACATGGGAGGAGAGAATCAACTGATCTTTGGGGACGAGGCTGAGGTCAGATGCTGGGAAAAGCTGCTATAAACCCTAAAAGATCGCTGCGGGGTGGGGAGGACCCCACAGGAGTCCTGCCGGGGGCTCCCCGCTCCCCTCCGCGGTGCTGGCTGTCACACCTGAGCCCTGACCTGGTTCTTGATCAGCCCGTCCTCGTAGTACCAGACGGAGCTGCTCTGCTCGCCGAGGCTGGAGACCACCACGCGTCCCGCTTTCATGTCCTCCACGTCGTCGGGGACGGAGAGGTAGAACCCCAGCTCCCGGCTCCTGATGCGGAAATGGATCCGTCTCTGGAAAGAGAGAGACCTGCTTTGCACCGGCAAGCCCTGCCGCCTGCACCTCCGGCCCCACGCGCCGCGGTGGCCGAGGAAGGGCCTCACCCGGCTTGCGGCTTTGGGAAGGGTGGGCCCTGGGCCCCTGGGGCGGCTGCCCGGGGGTCCTCCTCGTCCCCCCCACAGGTCCCTGCCTCTCCCGAGGGCGACGGCTGTGGCCCTGGCCTGTCTCTCGGAGCTGGCAGGGGCACGGCTCTCCCCGCCGGGATGCTGGGGTGTTTTGCAAGGCGCCTGCCCACGGGGAGCGTTTCGCCACCAAAGCGGCCACTCCCAGGGCGGGGGACGGGGATCTGGGGGTGACGGTGCTGGGCTGGCAGCACCTTTCATGGGCCAGAGCTGTCGGCAGCGTGCTGCTGCTCCCCGGCCGTGCCGCGCTGCCCCCCAGCTCACCCGGAGCCGCTACCACGTCCTCCTCCCAGCCATCGGGGCTCCTCAGCTCCGTGTGAGCCACCTGCCCCAGGGTTTTGGGGTTCACCCCCGAGTGCCAGCGCCCCATCCCATCCCAGCGCTCACCTGGCGGATGGGGTAGAGCGATCCCACGTGCTGGAGCCCGCTGTACGTCAGCCAGTTGGTGATTTCGGTGCAGTCCAGCAGCCACTGGCGTCCTCGGAAGTCACCGTGTTCGCACAGCACCCAGCTGTGGGGGACAGGACGGGACGGGATGGGCAGAGCACGGTCACCCCCGGGCAGGCAGACAGCACCCGCCGGCCGGGGGAGAGCAGGGCAGGGGCTCACTTACATCCCGCCTTTGACGCGCACCGACAGCACGTGGTTGTTGAAACCCTCTGCCTGGAGGCTCCGCACTTCGTTGTTCAGCTCGATCTCCTTCCCCTCAAAACACTCCAGCCCGTGCAGGAAGATGGAGGGCTCTGAGAAAAACTGCGGGGTGGGGAAGAGACGAGGCATGAGGAGGGCAAGCCGGAGGAGCCAGCACCCATGGGTGCAGAAGCCAGCGCCAGGGGAACCCGTGGGAGGGGAGAAAGGGGGTTCCTGGGGGGTTTCTGCCCCCGCGCTGGCGGCACTCACCACCGGGACCTTCTTCAAGGAGCGGATGGCGGTGGAGGAGAGGCAGCCCATGGCGCTGAGCGTGGGGTACTCGCCCTCGGACAGCACGTGCTGCTCCCCGGCGAAGGCCTGCCCGTCGAACAGGATCCAGCTGGCGGGGAGGAGGGTGCCCGGGCTGACGTGGCCATCGTGGTGGGCATCCATCCCTCCTGGGGCCCCCCAGCCGCCCTCTCCTGCCCACCCTCCCGGGGAGCCCCGTGGGCACCTGTGGGGCTGCTGGCCGGGGCGACGTCCCTGATCCCATCCCTGGCCGGAGGCGGCGAGGCCCCGGGGCACCCTACCTGCCCCCGCGGACTCTGCAGGAGCGTGGGATGAAGGCAGTGGGCAGGGCGTCCTGGTCTTCCTCGAAGGCGACGTGGTCCCCCAAGAAGTCGGGCTCTGAGAAGAGCAGGATCTGGGGAGGGGGAGCGGAGGGGCTCAGTGAGGGGGCAAAGCATCGCCACCACCCCGCAAGGGGCTGCGTCCCCCAGGGGGGCACGTCCCCCTCCCCATCCACCGCCCCTGACCTTGGAGACGAAATGGAGGTTGCGCTCCCCGACCTGGAAGCAGACAGAGTGGGGCTGGTTGGCGTCTTGCCCCAGCCCGGCCCCCACCAGCCCTGTGCGCGGCAGCACCGGCGGGTGCCGCGGCAAAGGGGGGGTCTGGTGCTCCCACCTGCAGGATGGGCTGCGCCGAGGCGATGTGGCAATCCGTGGCGCCCCAATCTTCGCAGTTGCGGTACACCCCCTTCTCCAGGATGTACTGCTCGCCCGAGAAGTTGGTGCCCTCGTAGGCCACCCACCTGCCAGGAAAACGTGGGTGCTGCCTCAGCCCCCCCATCTGTCCCCCTGGCCCCCCTCTACCCCGTCCCCACACTCACACGCCGCTCAGCACGTGGATGGACTGGGTGACGGTGCCGTAGCCGGCCAGCTGCGTGTCAGGGAGCGCCTCGCTCAGCTCCACGCTTGGGCCCTCCTCGAAGTCCATGGCCTCGAAGAGGACCAGCGCCGGGTCCGAGAAGTCCTGCGGGGAGAGGGAGCCCCCCCAAGCCCCTCGGTCTGTTGGGGGAAGGGGCTGCGGGCCAGGCGCTCTCCACACACGCAGCCGGGGTCCTGCCTGGCCTCAGGGACCCCAGGGAGGGTGGGAGCAGCTCTGGCCACCGAGACCTCTGCATGTGATGAGTTTGGGGGAACTCGGGCCATGCCCAGCTGCCCGACGCAGGCAGGGAAGGCTCCCTTTTGGGGATGAGGATGGGACCAGGGGTCTGGCTCTCCCTGCCCACGCTGGGTCCGTCCCCAAGCGATGCCACCACCCCTGCCCTCACCGTCCGTATCAGCCGTAAGGACACCAGCTCCTTGCTGTAGCCGCCCCACTGCCTCCAGTCCTGGTACTCCCCTTCCTCCAGCAGGTACTGGTGGCCGCGGAAGCCCTCCTTCTCGTAGCCAACCCAGCTGTGGCACAGACAGATGTGGGCAGTGAGGTCTTCAGAGCGGAGGATTTCCACGTGCCGGGACACGGGGACACCATCCACGCCTCTCCAGTGCCACCCTCTGCCCCGAGCTGCCTGTGGCCATCCCACAGCTCCAGGCAGCTCCTCTGAGCCCTTTTCTGCGGGTGACTGTCACCTTCCCAGCCTGCTCCAGCTGGGATTGCCCACCCTGCGCCACTCACCAGCCACCCAGGACTCGCAGGGAGCCCACGGTGGGCAGCACCGGCCCAGGCAGGCGCTTCAGGTCGTAGATGTCTCGGCTGATGGTGAAGCTGCGGCCCTGGAAACCGGCAGCCTCGTAGATCAGCACCTGGGGACGCAGCGGGGTGAGCACGGTCCCATGACCATCCCGGTCCCACGGCCTCCCCGGGCGCTGGCCCGGCACTCACCTGCGGCTCACCAGGTCTCTCCACGACGGGGCAGCCCTGGAAGGAGAAGGAGCCCCAGTGAGGCCGTGGTGGCAGAAGGGGGTATCTGACCTCCCCCTTTAAAGCCTGTGCTGTTTTTTGGGTCATTTTCATTCAAAACCAAGCTCTTCTGGGCTTTGCTTTATTGCTTTCCTTCACCACTAACCCACAGGAGCACTTTCCAGAGCCATGATCGGCACATTTCCACACCGAGCTCTCACTGATGTGAACCGGGAACCGCTGGGAGATGCTCTCGCCTGTCATGCCCAGGGCTGGATACGGCCCCAGCACCACGGTAACCAGTAACGCTCCAGCAACCGGCACTCACCAGCCTGATGGGGTGCATGGAGCAGATGGAGGGGTCCTTTGCTCCCCAAGCCTTTAAATTGGGGTACCCGCCTGGCTCCAAAACATAGGGGTCATCGTCGAAGAAAGGCTTGGAGTAAACCAGCCACCTGGGGAAGAGGGGGAAAGCATCACGGCCTGCTCCAGCCCGTGCTGGAGCCCACCCGGTGCCCACCCGTCACCGCAGTCCCACTCACAAGCCCGAGTGGACGATGATGGAGGCGGCGGTGAGCGCCTGGCCCCGCGTGCGGGTGTCCTCGGCCGAGTCGGTGAACTTCAGCCGGGCGCCTTCGCCATTCTCCTCCGCAAACAGGCTGATCTCGGGGGTGCGGTAATCCTGGCGTGGGGCAGAGCAGCGTTATGGGGGTCTGGCACCCCCACTTGCCGGGCGCTGGGAGCCATGGCAGGGAGTGGGGGGCTCGGCGGGGTCCATGCGCTCACCCGCACCACCCTCTTGAAGGAGCCGATGCGGAAGGGCCGGCTGCCGCAGGGCTGCCCGCTCTCCCCGTACGCCGTCCACGGGTTGTCGATCTCCACGTCCCCCTCGGCCAGCACGCACTTGCGCCCGTGAAACCGTGGCTTCTCGTACATCACCCACCTGGGAGCGGGGTGGGAGCAAAGGGGGGGAAATCCTGCTTTTATCCGCAGCCCCGCAACCGTCAGGAGCCTCAAGGCAGCGCGTGGGTGGGGCCGTCCTGCCACCGCCGCGATGCTGGATCGCAGCCACAGTAATTAGCACTGGTGGGACAGTCACTCCTGAACCCCAGGCTGGGACTCGGCCGCCGTCCCCGGCACGGGGAGCGCACGATCCCCGGCCAAGCCCTCCCTCCACGTCCTCACCGCATGTCCTCGCCCTGCTGCCGTCCCCTACCCGCCTCGGATGACCCGGATGGAGATGGTGTGTGAGAGCTCCCAGGATGTGGCATCGGGGACGTCGCCCCAGATCTCCCGTTTCTGGCCCGCAAAGCCGGCCTCGGAGAAGAGGATGATCTGGGAGGGGGTGACACAGCGGAGAGATGCTACCATACTGCAACGCACCGTGCCCCGGCCGGCCAGCGCAGCCCAGCACCACCACGCTCCCTGTACCTTGCCAGGTCTCGTGTTGATCTTCTTGAAGCCCTCCTGGTCCTCCTGCTGTGAAGACCCAAGGGGATGGGTGTGTGAGGAGCGCGGAGGGACATCGGCTGCACCAGCCATCTCCCGCAGCCCAAGGAAGCCGCAAGCTCAGCCTCGCGTCTGGCGTCTGCCAATCCCTCCCACCGCCCCGAGCAGCCACACCTCGAGCGTTCCTGCACTGCTGGGGATCAGCCTCCCCGCCTGCCCCGGGCCCCTCCGCTCACCGCCCCGGGTCCCTCCCATCATCCGTGGTGGCACCCTCCCATCACTTGACCTGGTACCCTTCCGTCACTCATCCCAGTGCCCTCCCATTACCCATCCCGGTACCCTCCCATCACACTGAGGACTTTCACCCCACGCCTTCTCCGATGGGAAGCACAAGCCATGTGCTGGGAACAGAGAAAGATGCTCCAGGGGTTCAGACCACCTCCGCACGTGCCCAGGAGGGCAGAGCATCTCCCCAGGCGCCGCGCTGCGGGATTCACTCACCAGGACATCAGCGGGGCACAGGGCCATGGCACTCTCTGGCTCTTCCGTGACAGGAGGGATGCAGCCGGGATTCAGGGCTTCCAGCACGGCCATCTCGGGGCCAGGGTGGTCCCCAGGGCCCAGCCCGTTGTGGTCCCCAGGGATGGGTGAGCCCGTGCCCGCACTGTCCCTGCCGGGCAGCTCGAGCGGGGTGGTGCTGGGGGAGATGAAGCGGCTGTAGAGCACACTGTTGTCCAGGCGCGAGTAGGGCTTCCCCTCATCAGCTGCAGCCGCCCGGTGCTCCAAGAAGTGGGAGAGCAGCGCCATGCCCTTGAGGACGTTCCCTCGGAAGAGCACGCTCCGCTCGGCCAAGCCCCCGGCCACCGATTTGGCCTTTTCCTCTGCTCCCACCTGCCTCGGTGTCCCCGGGAGTGAGCCCCCCTCCACCCAGCCATTGCTGGTGGCGCTGTCCCCGGGTGCCCCATGGAGGGTCCCCGCCGGCACCCGCTCATCAGGGCTCAGGTAGGGGTTCTCGATCTCCACCTCCTCCTCGGGGGCCTCCTCCCGCCGCCCCGCCGGGCCCCGCGCCAGCAGCTCGCGCAGGGCCTCGGGCAGGGAGACGGGGGCGCGGGGGGCCACGCGGTCCTCATGGATGGGGGGCAGAGCAGCACAGCGGCCCAGCGACGACGGCCGGGGCTGGCGCGGGGCCTTGGGAGCCTTCCGCATCTCTGAGGGCTCCATGTTGCGTAGCGTGTCCACGAAGATCTCCATGTCCACCAGCAGCTCGGGATCCTCCTCGGTCACGTCTGGGGGACTCTCGGCCAGTGGGTCCTGGGCTGGGGGCTCAGTGGGGGGATCTGGGCTGCTCTTGGACTCTTGGGCTGTGCCCTGGGGGTCCTCCGTCATCTTGCCCCCCTCCAACTCAACCTCAGCCTTTGGAGATGCCAGTGCTTCGGATGAAGGCTCTGGAGCATCGCTCGCATCCAAGGAGGGGTTTTCGGGAGTGCCGCCAGCTCCCGGGGGGCTTTCTGTCCTCGGTGGCGTGGCTGAAATGGCACCATCCCCGTCTGCCGTGCTTTCCTCTCCTGCGCCAGCCAGATCCGCCTGGCTGCTGGCGTCTGCCGAGGGACACTGTGGGGAGCTGGTTATACTGGTTTGTGGGTCCCCAGGCCTGTCACCGTCTCTCAGGGCTGCGTTTGCCGGTGCAGCTCCGGCTTGTGGTGAGTGCTTCTCCCCGGGGGATCCCTCGGTTGGGAGCCCGGTGGCCTCCGTGGTGCCCGGCGAGCTCTCACTGCGCGCTGCAGCCCCAGCAAAGCTGCTGCTGTCCTGCTCACGGCTCTCCCGCTGTGGCAAGGCCATCGTGGCGCTGGCAGCATCGTGCAGCCCATTTCGGGCTTCCCTTCCCTCCGCCAGCCCTGGCTCAGGCCTGGCTGCGTCCCTGCCCGTCCGCAGCACGGTGATGTGCCTGGCCTTGGGCAGGGCAGAGACGCGGCCGGGCTCGGCCCCGCACGGGGCACTGGGACCCTCGCCGGGACCCCCTGCAGGGTGCTCGGCAGGTCGGGTGGGGAGGAGGGTGCCATGCACGTAGCTCTCCCTGTGCACAGGCATCTCACGGGGGGCACCCACTGGCGGGGGGATGCCACCACCGCCTCCGCCAGCCCCCGCCTTCCCCCTCTCGTCCTGCCGCCGGGGCTTCTGCGCAGGGGAATACACCTGCGAGAAGATGGGGCCGTGCGTGGTGAAGTCCTTGAGCAGGTTGACGGAGGATGAGCGTTCCCGGTGCGTCAGGGTGGTGGAGCCGGCCGCTGTCTTCTCCACGATCTCCTTCTCCCAGGCCTGCAGCAGGAGGGAGACACGGGAGGGACTCCCCTCCCGGCCCCGTGCGCTCCCCGTGCTCTCCAGCCGCCGCGACACCAGCGAGACCTTCTGGAAGCGGGACCTGCCCTCAGGTCCCGGCGTGCTCGGCACCGCTTGCTTCATGCTCAGCTCCGCACTGGAGACGAAGCCCTTGGTCTTCGTGTGCCGGAATGGCGAATCCATGCCGGGGGGCCGGAAGGGGGGCTGCTGCGGCCCCGTAACACCCCGCGCTGCCGGGCTCGGCCCCTGCGGCTGCTGCGCTGGGGCTGGCAGAGCTGCAGGGAGAGAAGGAGACCCTGGGAGAGCTTAGCAGAAACCACCCTGCAGGGATCAGCCCTGGGCCCCGAACCAGACCCTAAAACCCCCTAGACCTCCCTCTGACCCTGCAGAACATTTTGGGGGGGTCCTATGAGCACAGGACGTGGCTTTGGGGCTCTGCAGTTCTCAGGGTGCTCATGTCATCCATCCTGGCACAGGCAGGGTGTGGGAGGCGACGTGGGGGCACCGTGGGCCCCTCTGCCTGCCCACACCAACACTTCTGCATCCAGCAGAGATGGTGGTGACCTCCACCACGCCGCCAAGGTGGGCTCCGGCAGAGCCCGGCGGGCCGGCACAGCGCAGGTGAGTGTGCAGGATCCAGCCGGGCCAGGCCGTGCCCCGAGCCATGCCATGCCCGGAGCTGCAGGATGAGTCAGGCGGGCAGCAGGGCTGCGCCGAGTCAGCAAATGCAGCAAACAAACAAGCCCAAAAAGCAACAGGGAAGCTGCTCCGTGGGGGAAAAGGGCCTGGCCGGGACCAGGAGCGGGACCGGGGCCGGGGCAGCCGTGGGGTTCACAGGAGGAGGTGGGGACCTGAGCAGCATCTTCCCTTGACCCTTCCCTCTTGCTGCTTGGCAAAGGTGGGGTGTCTCCGTCAGCCTCTGCAGCCCCATCGGCATGAGAAAATGAGCGGCACTGATTGCCCGGCGCTTGCACCCTGATCCAAGCTGGTACCCAGCACTCGGCTCCCGCGCCCTTGTATTCAGTGCTGCAGGGTGGGCACTGCTGTGGTCCCCGGGGCGCAGGGCAGGGGACAGGGACACCCACGCCGCCTCGGCTCGGGGGGATGCCGGCAGAGGCGTCGCTGTGCCGTGGCTGCGTCCCTGCCCCAGGAGGGTTTATTGCTGGGTTTGGGAAGCCGCTGACGCAGCAGGTGCCGGGGAGGGAGCCGGAAGCGCGCCAGCATCTCGGCATCTCCCAATTAGGCGCAGTTCAGTGTCACCGCCCGGCTACGGGGACAGCGGCAGGGACAACAGGGCTTTGGGCTCAGCCCGAGGACAGGCTGAGCTCGGGGTGTCCCGGCCGGGGACGGGGACACCTCCCTGCACAGCCCCCAGGGCTGGTTTCCCCGGGAGGCACCTCGGGAGAGGGCCTCATCCTGCACCACCTGGGGCTGGGCTCCCTCCAATGGCTGCAGGCTGGGCTTTACCAGTCCCTAAGGGAGGTCGGGGAGGCCAGGGGCAGGCAGAGAAGTGCCGGGTGCAGGCAGCTGCCTGCCCCTTCTGCCAGCCCGCCACACACACTCTGCATCTTGCTCTCCCCGGCCCGGCAGGTCTTGCCGGTGCAGATAGGAAGAGTTTGTGTCATTTTCCAGGGGGTGATGAGACCTCGTCTGGGACAGTCAGCACCGCCGGAGGCTGGGAGCAGCCTGGGCGGGGCCGCACATCTGCATGGGCAAAGCCACAGCTGGATCCCCAGGGCCACAGCTGGATCCCCAGGGCCACAGCACCCACCAGTGGAAGAGGGATGGGTGCACTCGGCAGCGCGGAGGAAAAGCTGCTTAAATGTGCCGGGGACAACCCGGGTGTCGGAGCAAACGGACAACAGCAGGGTCAGGCTGGAGGGAGCCGGGGGCTCCGTGGTGGCACGCAGGGACCCCCGCGCTGGCAGGGGCGGCGGTGCCAGGGCAGTGCGGTTTGCACAGGGACGCAGCCCCTCTCTGCCCTGCAATATTGCTGTCCCACCGGAGCTGGAGCCGGAGCCGCCTGGCACCTGGTTGCACCCCGGGCTTGCTTCAGCGCTGGTTTCTCAAGCGCTCGCTGGCGGTGCCCAGCCCCGCCGTGCCCGTGGCCCCAGGGTGGCACCAGGACAGGGACGCCGGCTCCGCGCAGCACCGGGGCGCTGGGGGGAGGCGGGAGCCGCTGACTCAGCATCACGTCTGCCTCTTGCCCAGAGCCGGATTTCCAAAGATCTCCAGGTCTGTCTTTCGCACCCCATCCCTGCAGCTGGATCCACCCGGTGCCCCAGTGGCCCTGGGAACGGCGCTCGCCCCGGAGCCCTGCTCTGCCCCAGCACCCCAGTTTTTGCTAGAATATTTCCTACTGCAACAGTGGGTCAAGGACATGAGGACACGAGGACACGAGGACACAAGGACACGAGGACACAAGGATAAAACCCTGCAGCCTCCCAGCTACTCCTGCCAACCATCCCTACCTGCTAGGACGTGCCATGCTGGGTCCCAGCAGTGTTGCCACAGCAGGGTACCTGGCATGGCTAATTAATCCCCCCTGGCCAAGCCAAGCCAACGCTCTCAGCTCGTTTGCTGCCTCCTGTCATCCCAAAGGGTCTCCCAGCACCCAAACAAAAGGTGCAAGGTGCCGTTTAATATTCAGAAGAGACAGAGGGGACAAGGGCAGCGGCTGTGGCTGCCTTTGAGCCAGAGACCACGGATTAAGCCGAGCCTCCGGCCACGTTGGGCTGAGCCCTATCACCGCGGGGTGAGAGCGGACCTGCCGCCTTCAGGAAAATCAAGGATTTGGTTTGGGCGGCTGCTGCGCAGGCTGGGGTTCATAACAAGGGCAGGGGAACTGCCACCTCCCCTCACCGAGCCCTGTCACCGGTGGCCGCGTGCCTGGCGGGGAGGAGGGGGACAGTGGGCTGCCCTGTCCCCCCAGCCTGGCTTGCGAGGCCACCGGAGGTGGAGGAGCCCTGGCTCACTCCGGTGGCTCTGGGGACGCACTGTGGTGGCAGGAGCGGGGTTACAACCCCAGCAGCTCCCCGATGTCGGGGGCTGAAGCTGAGAGGGGCAGAGCCGGGCTCAGCCCCCACCTCCCAGCCCCGTCCCCCCTCCCCAGCCTGTGCCGATCCCAATCCTGGGTGAGCAGGGACCCATCCCAGCACCCAACAAGCCGGGACGTGGGTCCAAGCACTGGGCAGCCCCCACAGGTGGCAGCCGGGACGGGAGCACCAGTGCCCTCCGGCTCCCAGCACCGCAAAGCCTCCCTCCCTGCCAGCGCCCATGCAAGCCAGGCCGGCCCGGGCAGCACCCCACACCCGGGGGCCCCACAGCTTGCACCCCCACGTACCTGCCGGCTGAGGGTCCCACCGCACCAGCCGGGTGGCGAGCGGGGTGCCGTCCTGTGCCGAGCGGGGCTGGGGGTGCTGCTCCCTGCACGCCGCAGCTGGGCGGACCGGCAGAGTCACCCGGTGAGCACCCAGCCCTCAGCGAGCACCCAGCCCTGAGCACCCAGCCCTGGCGCAGCGCAGGTTTGGCATTCCTCAGGTGCTGACAGCCGGGGAGCCGGTCAGGCTGGTTCCCCAGCACCCAGCTCCTTCGTTTCCTCCGACTCAGCAGCGCCGGGAGGGAGCCTGGACGGCCTGGGTGGCTCTGGGCCCCCCGGCCCCCTGCCCGGCCACCCCCTCCCCGCCACCCATCTCGATGAGGACGATCATAACCTTGGAGGGGATCTCAGTGCCCGGCTCTGCACCGCCAGCCTGCCAGGGCACCGCGTCGGCCGGGCTCGGCTGGGCCATGGGGCTGGCGGGGTCCCGACATGCTGCGGTGAGGGGCTGGGGGTCCCCAGGGCCGTGATCGCAGCCGGGTTCATTGGCCGCGTGGGGGTCCGGCACTGCGGCACGTTCCCAAGAGGCTCCCAGCGCTGGGAGGTCTCGGAGAGCTCTCGGGTGGCTTTGTGCTGGCTTGGGGATGGAGCAGGGGTAACGGTGGCCCTGGGCCACTGCGGGAGACTTGACCCCGGGGTGCAGGGCCCTTTCCCGGCAGGGCTTGGGGCAACAGCAGAGCCAGCACCCGCCCTGTATCCTCGCCCTGCCCTCCTGCTCCTCCCCAGCACCTGTGGGTGCCCCGCCATGGTGCCAGCCTTACCCCGGGGCCACCACTCCCGGATGCTGGCCCAGCCCGGGAGCCTCCTCGGCCACCACTGGCCCAGCGCAAGCAGACACAGTTCAGCTCTGGCTGGAGTGCCCGGGGCCACCCAGCTCTCGGTGCCACCGCTCACGTGCCAGGGAAACCGAGGCAGAGCCGAGCTCCCTCCGCACCTCGGCCAGCAGCGCTGGGGTCTGGCTGAGGACAGGGACCTCATGGCTCAGCCGCCCTCTGCCCACCGCCGCGCCGGCTTTGCCCGTTCTGAAGACACGCCAGGTCTCTGAAGCCCCCCCTGTGCCAGTCCCTGGGGGGGGGGATCAGCCCGATTGCCCCCAGAGCCACGGGGACGGGGGCCCTGCGGAGCCCTGCCAGCCCCTGGCCCAGGAGGAAGCGGCTCCGTCCCGTGGCCATGCCCTCCCAAGGGACACCCGCGGCGATGTCCCGGGGAGCCTGGGGACCATCTCTCCCCTCCCTGGGGAGCTCCACCGGGCTGGGCCCTGCCAAGGGCGGGTGAGCTGCAGAGGCAGAGATGTTTATTGAATAAAATCACAGGAGGGGTGCCGCTCACCGGCCCCAGCCTCGGCAGCAGGCGAGGACAGCCGGGGCCGTCGTGTCCTTTGGGTGTCAGTGAGATGCTCGGGGTGCCGGCAGGATGCAGGGAGCAGCACCCAGAGGCATCAGAGATGGAGATGCCCACCTTGGCATGGCACCCCTGGACAGACCCGGGGAGGGTTCGGCGGTGGCACCAAGCCAGCGAAAGCAGTGACAGGCAGGGCCGTGGTGGCTCACTGGGAGCTCGGGGTGCGCCTGAGACTGGGGGGGCTGAGAAATTAAAGGTTCTTCTGTGGAAAGGGGGGTTTGTCACACCCCAGGCGCAACCCCGGGGCAGTAATGCTGTCGGGTGGGTGTGCGGGCACGGCCTGGGACCTCGGGCCGGCCGGGGGATGCCCTCCCTGTGGGCTTCGGGGACAGGGGGCTGCTTGGTGCTTTGGAGGGACCCTCCTCTGTCCTTGTCCCCAGCGCTGGGGCAGCGTTGACGGAGCTGGGGGCTGCAGTGGATGATGGCGGTGGCTCCTCCTGGCCCTGAGGGTCCGGGGCTGGGGGCAGCCCCAACCTGCGCAGCCCCCGGGGCCGTCCCAGCTCAGACAGGCCCCGCCGGGGGACACTGCTGCTGCCTGGGGACACCGTGGCGGGTCCCCGCGTCCACCGCTGCCCACCCCAGCACGAAGCCCTACAGCAGCACCACAGCCTGGCGGGGCCGGCGCCCTCCCTCCTCCTCCTGCTCCGGCCAGCCGGCATCCCGGCTGGGGCACCCACGGGCCTGGGCGAAGCAGCTGTGGGGGAGCGGGGGGCCAGGGGCTGGGCACCGGCGCTGGTGCAGGCGCCAGTGGAGCTGGAGGTGGATGTGCTGGGAGAAGCGGCTGTGGCACTGGTGGCACTGGAAGGGCTTCTCGCCCGAGTGCAGCCGCAGGTGGGTCTTCAGGTTGCTGCTGCTGCTGAAGCGCTTGTAGCATATCTGCGGGGGCGAGAGGATGGGGGGCTCGGGGTGGGTGCTGCACCCTGGCTCGGGACCCCCACCCACCCTCCCAGCACCCAGCAGGCACCTACCGGACACTGGTGGGGCTTCTCACCGGTGTGCACCAGCTGGTGCTTCTGCAGGTGTGCCAGCTGCGTGAAGCGCTTCTTGCAGATGGGGCACTGGAAGGGCCGCTCGCCGCTGTGCACCCTCAGGTGGACCTGCCGGGGGGGCACGGGGCTACGGGGGGGCACCCGGGGAGCCCCAGCCCCCCCTTCTGGAGCATCCCGCAGCCCCTGGCAGGGCGCAGGGCATGGCTGGAGCACAGAGGGGTACATCCGCAGCCCGTCTCGGAGCACTGCACGCCGATGCACACTTTGCTGGGGGGAAACTGAGGCACGGGGAGAGGCCCACAACACCCGGCCCGCACAGCTGGGACAAGCCCCCGCTGCCCCCCGTCCCCAGCGCGGGCTGACCCTAAGGGTGCGGGAGAGGTGTGCTGCCAGGCTGGGGGGGAGAGCGGGCGCCAGGGCACCCCGGGTACCTTGAGGTTGGAGAGCTGCCCGAAGCTCTTGGCGCAGACGTTGCACTCGTACTTGCTCCTGCCACCGTCCTTCTCCTGCGGGTGCAGCCTGGGCTTGGCCACGCCGTGGCTGGGCCCCTCCGGCTGCGGGGCAGAACAGGGCATCCCCCCCGCCGGCGGCGGGCACCCCCCTGCCCCGCATCTGGGGAAGGGGAAAGGCCCTTGGGGGAGCTGGAGAAATCCCACTGGTGGCTTCGGCAGCCCGGGAACACCCTGCCCGGGGGGCAGGAGGGTCCCACATGGCCACAGGCAGGGTGGCAGCTGGAGGAGGGCACCACCACAGCCCTGTGAAGGTGACACCAGGGTCCCCGTGTCACCCAGGTGGGCGAGGGGTGGCGCAGGCCACGGGGCCGGCAGGAGTGGGGGGCAGTGGGTGCCACAGAGGCAGAGGCACGGCCGGGGCAGGAGGAGCGGGCAAAGGCTGCCCAGGCAGAGCCTCAGCTCCCTGGGCAGCAGCGCAGGGGGCGGCCGGGCCCCCAGCAGCACCAGCTCCGCTTGGCCAAAGGGCTTCTTCCAGCCCTCCACGGCTCCCTGCAGCTCTTCGGCCTTGGCTCTCATCTCCTCCTCCTCCCCTGTGCTGCTGGTGGAGACATCTTCAGTGCAGAGCGGCCGCGCTGGCGAAGGGGCCATGTCCAGCCCCGCGGGGGTCCCGCAGCTGGTGGCCCTGCTGGCATCGGGGGCTGCGGGCAGAGGAGCAGCCGGGGGGTCAGTGGGGAGCCTGGGGGGGACGGGGAGCTTGGGGACAAGGGGCTGGTGGCGGGGAGCCAAGCACAAGCAGGAGCGAAGCTGTGTCTGCGGGGACAGGCAGAAGCACCCGCTGCCGGATTCGTGGGGCCAGGGGTGCAGGCAGCTGCGAGGGGCGGCAGGGGAGGCTCCGCTGCGGGGGGGCTCTGCCAGGCGCGCGACCCCACAGCTTGGGGCAGCTTGGCTCCTACCTGCTCTGCTCCAGCACCGCAGCCGCCGATGACCCTGACTGCCGCCACGTTACGGTTCAGCGGCTGCTGAGAGCGAGCGAACAGGAAACCTCTGCGTTCGGGGACCTTTGCTAAATTTGGAGAGGTGGTGTGAAGCCTCTTCGCGGGGAGGAAGAGGAGGAGGTGGGACCGGCTTGTCTCTAATAGCCACAGCCCCACAGCCGGGGACTTGGTTCCCTCGCCAGGGCATGGCCCAGCACTGGTGACACCACGACCGGGTCCCCCAGGAGCAGAAAATCCCCAGGAAAGCGGTGGGAGGTCACTGTCCCCTCCCCAGCCTCCCGCCTGCCCCCGCTGCCGCTGGCAGAAACGCCCCATGCGGGGACGGGGACAGAGGGCTGAGCCTGGCACTGGGGGCACTGGGGGCACTGGGAGCTGTGTGGGATGGGGATGCAGCAGGGCTCCAAGCCTGACACAACTGGGCTCTCCTGCCCCAGCCGGGGGTGGCAGAGGTGCCATTGCCACCCACCACAGGGACAGAGGGACCTTGGCCACCCGAGGCTGCACCGGGAGCCTGAGAAAGTGCCAGGAGTGGCAGCAGCCTCGGCAGGGCTGGCCAACAGCTGAGACCACATGAATGGCTCCCCTTAAACAGGGTGTTAACTCTGAAACCTACTGGTGGCTAACACGATCACCACTTTGAAGAAGTGCTCAGCGAGCGCACACAGCAGCTCCCAGCTGTGACGGCAGCCCCGGGTGGGGACTCCTGTGACAGGGGAGGGGACGAGTCCCACACCCACTCCAGTACTTCCCAAAAAACTGCCCCACCGGGGAAGACCAGAAAAAGCTCATTTCTTCTCTGCTGGGTTTCACCGGAGCCTCTGGCCTCCCTCCAGTGCCCTTCATGGGGAGCTCGGTGGCTTGAGAAACCATGTGCAAAACGTGACCAGGTGGGGAGGGGCAGAGGAAGGGGTTTGGGGCAGAAACCTCCGTTCACACCAGTTTGCTTCGGGAGGAAAGTTTCCTGCATGGGGTCCCGCAGCCGCAGCCGCAGCCTTTCTCTGGAGAAGGGGAATGCCAGCAGCTCCTGCCCGGCTGCCCCAGGGCCACGGCCCTGCTTCTGCGGTGGTACCAGTGAGTACCAGTTGTACCAGTGTACCCCTTGGGAACAGCCCCAGAGACAGAGGGGACACGGAGGGGTCCCCAGCGGCCCCAGGGAGCCCGAGGGTGGCTGAATGCCCCCCATCCTCATGGCCCTGGCACAGGAGCAGGATCTGGCCCCTGCATCCCTCCAGCGCCATGGGCTCCTGTGAGGGGCGGCGATGGGGAGGTCCTGGGAGGAGCGGGGCCGGCTGCAATGTGTGAGTGTGTGTGTGCAAGCGTGTGCGTGTGTGTGCAAGCGTGTGCAAGCATGTGTACGTGCCAAACCAGCCAAGCCAGCCAGCTGTGGCTCTGTGGGAAGCAGGAGCTCCCTGCCGCGTCCCCCAGCACCGCCGGGGCTGGCCGGGGAGGATTTAGTCAGCGCTGGGGAGGGTCCTTCCCGGGGCAAACCAGTTCCCCAGGCACTGGGGGAACTGGAGGGACGCTGGGGCAAGCCCGGGCCTTGAGTCACTGTGTGCAAAGGGAGGGACATGGTGCGGGGCAGGCTGCGGGGACAGGGACGGGTTCAGCCGCAGCACCCGGCGCGAGACCCGGGGCTGGAGGGAGCCCCCCAGCACCGGGGGCGTGGGCTGCAGGGGGGGCCCTGCTGTCCCCCTCCCTCTGGGCAGGGGGAAACGGGAAGGTGACAGCAAGAAGGGGAAGGAAAAATAAAGGGAGGCTGAGAGAGAGAGCAAGCCATGAGACAAAAATAGTGCTGGGGCTGGCAGGGGGCGAGGCAGGGCTGGGACAGGGACGTGCATCCCAGGACCCCAGAGCACCCCAGTGCCCTGGGGAGAGCTGGGGGCTGCAGCGCCTGGAGGGGACGACAGGGTGCTGGGGGGGGTGAGAGGGTGCCCCCGGGGTGGGTGTCAGGGTGCTGGGGGGATGATGGAGTGCCCAAGGAGGGGATGGCAGGGTGCTGGGGGGATGATGGAGTGCCCAAGGAGGGGATGGCAGGGTGCTGGGGGGATGATCGGGGGCCCAAGGGTGCCCGGGGGCAGGTTTGCAGGTCTTTGGGTGTGTTACGAGCACCCAGGCCAGCAGCCCGCCAGCAGGGAAGAAGGGAGGAGGAAGGGGGGTGCTGGGTGCTGGGGACAGGGAGGCTGGGACGGCGAGTGCTTGGGGACCGCAGAGAGATGTCACCGCTTCCTCCCTGCCAGCACTTCAAAAATACAGCAGGTACCACCATCCGCCCTGCCTGCAGCCCGAGCTCACAGCACCCAGCACCCACTCGGTGCTGCTCGGCACCTGAGCATCTCCACCTCCAAAATTTCACACCTTCCCTGCCTGCCCGCGATGGCTCAAGATAAGCGTCTCCGGCAGCAGCAGCTCGCCAGCACACAGCCGGAGCTGAGGCCTGACACGCTCACGCTGTGTGTGACCTGTCCAACACCCCTGCACCCCCCACCTCGGCTCCTCCAGCGAACAGGGATGTCGCTGGCACCCTGGCAGCACCCGTCCCTGGGCCATCGATGCAGCCGGGATTCCTGGCAGCGTAGGGTGCCGGTGGCCTCCCCATGCCCAGGGGTTGGGACAGGGGGTCCCCAGCCCCCCTGTGCCCCCCTCAGCCTGCGGTTGTTCTCGGCGCAGGGGCAGCCCTGGCAGCAGGTGCTTTTCAGCAACACCCCAGCCCTTCCCGGCCCTTTCTCGCTTCGCGCGGGTTGGGTTTTCCTGGAAGGGCCCGAGAGCTTAAAATAACCCGGGGTGTTGATAAGAAACGGCTTTGGGTCTGGCCGCCCTGGCACCCGGCGGGGAGAGCGGGGGCTTGCCGAGGCGCACCGAGCCTGTTGGGTCTCTGCAGCAGCACATGGAGACGGGGATGCTCAGAAACTGCCTGCCCAGGAGAGGCCTTTGCCCGTGTCCCCAGGGCTCTCGGGCCACCCGCCATGGCAGGGACAGAGCCACCGCAGCCCCTGGGCTCCCCTGGGTGACACTGAGCTGGGGACTGTCCCTATGAAGGGGGCACAGGGCATCTGCCCGTGCGTGGTCTCAAAGCACCTGAAAGCTCCTGGGCATGAGGCCCATTTTACAGGTAGGTAAACTGAGGCACAGCAGGAGCAGGGACACGAGAAGAGTCCATCTGGGCTGACCCGGACCCACACCACCCCCTCGGGCTGTGTTCTGGGGGGGTTGAGCCCTGTGCCCATTTGCACCCCTGGGCACACAGGGCTGCATCGCCTGCAGGTAGAGCTCCCCCCGGGCGACCACTGGGTGCCCCCACACCGTCGCCATGGGACAGGCACCTGGAGGGTGCTGCTTCGGCCACACCTGCAGTGAGTTTCCAGGACTCAGCACTGGGGAAGGGGCTGAGGGTGGGCGGTGTCGGTCACAGCTGCTGGCGTTTGGAGGTGATGGGCTGTGGGTGTGCCAGCCGGCCCGGCTTCCCTGGGCTCCCCCTGCCCAGGGCTTTGGGTGGGGGCGTCTCCCACCAGCAGTCTCCCACTTAGCACCCCGAGAAGGAGGAAACCCCGCTCTGCCAGGCCACCAGTGACAGGAGGAAGATGCAGGGCAGGCCGATGCTTTGAGAGGTGAGATTCAGCCACGGGAGAAGGGGCTCTGCCTCCTCTCCCTGCTGTCCTGCCGTGGTCTCCCCAGCCCGGCTCCCCCAACGCAATTTTCTCTCCTGCTGCCTGGGTTTGCTGTCGGGGGGAGCAAGGCTTGAACCGGGGTGGGGGGATTTTGGGGGCAAGGGAAGGCTTGTGAGCCCTGGTCTGCTGGAGGCTGCTGCCTCAGAGGAATATCTCTTTCAGCTATCGATTTCCCTTTATCAGAGAGCAGGAATATGTATGGGGCTGAAATCCTGATCAATCCCTGCTCTGCAGCCGATCGATCAGCTGCTGCCCGGGGGCTTTCATCGAAGGGAGCTGGGGATGTGGAGAGGAGCTGCTGAATTCGGGCACGACCCATTGCTCCCGGCCCGGCCCATCTCTACCTGCCTTCACCCTCTCCTGCCCTATCCCAAAGGCAGCGAGGCTGCGGGGAAGCCTGGCACCGGGCAGCGTCCCGGCGGGTCGCCCCATGGGCACGCTCCTTGCCCTTCCCTCGCCATGTGCTGATGCCCTGGGGAGCCCCGTTTCTGATGGCAGCAAGGCGACCCCGCTCCATCCCCACCGTGGGGACCCAGAGCCCCAAACCCAGAGGTGTGGGGCCCCCACCGACACCCCGGAGCTGGAAAGCAGCCCCAGGGGAGCATTTTTGGGGTGTTGGGAAGGAGGTGCCTGGTTAGGATGCCCTTGGGAGCACACCTGTGTCTCCAGTAGGTCAATGCACCCCCAGCCCCGTGTCCCCAGTGCTGGGAGGTACAGGAGCATCCCTCGATCCCGGCCGGGCTCGTTAGAGGCACGGGGCGAGTGGGGGACGCGGGGGGCCGGCGAGGGGGAGGAGCGGCACTGCGGCCTCCGTTATTGATTGCTTCGTAGCCAAAGGTCAGCAGCGAGCGTGCAAGGATGGGGAGGAGGGAGGTGGGTGGCTCTGGGATGTGAGGGGCTCGCTGCCGGCACCGAGGCTGTGCCGTGGCGGGCAAGTGCTAGCCTTGGGGAACGCAGGGCACCGAGCCGGCGTGGAGAGCTCGGCATGGGTTCCCATTGCATAGCTGCCCATGGAGCCCCGTTGTGCCTCAGTTTCTCCACCAGCAGACCGGGTGGTGAGGCCGTGCGGTGGTCGGCAGTGCCCCGGGTTGTGCGGGTGGGGATGGAGGCGCTGGGGGCGGCGGGGAGGGCGCTGTGCCCACACAGGGAGGCGGAGGTGGGCGCTGCGGGCGGTTTGTGGGTGTCTGTGCAGCCGGGCGGGCTGTGGCTGTGCGATGGGCAGGGGAACGGGCGCAGCTGTCCCTGACCGGGACTCGGAGGCCGCTTTTGAGCGGGTCTCTGCCTTCCTGACGGCAGGTGGTGATGGTGCCTGTGCCGGGAGATGGTGCCGGAGCCACAGCCCCGGTGACACCATTCCCAGGGCCCTTAAGCTCCCCGGGCCCGGCCCCTGATGGGGTCTGCAGCGCATTGAGGACAGCGGTCCCCACCTCTGCCAAAGCTGTGACCCATGTGCCTGGGTTTTTCACACCCCGGGGCCTCATCCTGCAGGGCTCAGGACCTGGCAGCGGGGCCGGAGCCAGGCAGCCCCACGCTGCTTGCGATGCCGGACTGTGGGCAGCACCGCCGGCGCTGGCTCCGGCACAGCACCGCCTGCCCTTGCCCCGGCCGTGCCGTGAGGGGGAAGATTTACAGGCTGTCAGAGCCGGGGCCAGAGGTCAGCAGGGGTCAGAAAGTCCATTTCGGCGAGGTCACTGTCCACTTCTTTCAATCTAATGAAGCCATTATTTGTGAAAGCGGCCGCTTTGCTGGCTGTTCCCTTGAAGCCGCGCAGGGCACAGCGACCGGCTCTGAAAGAACAGGAAGGAGTCCCCTTCCCTTTCGCATTTGCCATTCAACAGGCCCCCAAAACAAATAACCCCACACAGAAATATGACGTGGGGCCGCCGCTGCGCAGGGCTGTCAGCGGGCCGGGGGACGTAAAGGGAAGCTGCCTGGAAGCGCCGTGCTCAGGGATGTGGCTGCGTCGCTCGGACGGAAAGTCACCGAGGATGGGCAGAAATTGGGGGATGCTGAGGAACCTGCTGCTGAGTTTAAACAGCTACAGGAAAGCGTCTCGGGGGCTGCCGGCCCCTGCCCGCCATCAGGAAGGGGCTGGGGGGAGGAACGTGGTGCGTGGGGCGACGGATTATGTTCTGAAGGATTCATTTTGGAGAAAGCAAGGGCTGATTCCTCGCCGCATCCTTCCCCTGCACCCTCCCGCCTCTGCCCACCTCCCGCCCCGCCGCAGGGTGTCCTGTCTGCCCTGGGACACCGTCCCCAGGCCGCGTGGGCGCTGGCGTCGGGGTGTCCCCTCCGGGGACGGGAGGGACAGAGCCGTTCGCAGGGCTGCTCTGCAAACCTCGGTGCTGGGCAAGGCGGGGGGCTTGTTGGGGGCTCGTTCCTTCTCCCCCACGAGTGGGCCGGGGTCACTCGCGGGCTTTTTTTGCGGAAGCGCAGGAGCGAAACGCGCAGGCAGGCGGCTCTGCGCTCCCCAAGCACTGGGCGAAAGACGGGGAGCGGGGAAGGAGATGGGCTGGAAGGAGGGATGAGCCGAGAGGAACGGAGCCACACGGACAGGTCTCCCGCAAGTCTTAGGGGTTTTTTTTTTATCCCCTTCTTTCCTCTCACCCCAATTATCCCGCAAACAGGAGAATGAGAACGAACACAACCCACGGGCTGGCCCTGGCTGGCTGGGAGAGGGTGCCCACTGCACCCCGGCTCCCGCAGCCGCCACGACGGTCCCACAGCAGATCCCCCCACCCGGGCCGGCCGTGGGTGCCGGCAGGGAGAGGGGAGCGTGAAGGCGAGCCAGCGTGGACATGCATCGTGGCTCCCCACTTGCCAAGACCATGCCCAGCCCGGCGTCCCCGCCAGAGCCCGGGCAGGGAGCCCCGCCGGCTGCCGCAGCCTGGTCGCGGGTGGGAGTGGGGATCGGGAGGCACCCGGCCGGACTCCGCTCTCCTGCGGTCGCCGCCGAGGGGCTGCTCGTTGCCTTTGGGGACGCGGCTCAAGACTGAGGTGACCAAGGCACTCGTGGAGTTTCCTCCCCCCGCCCTGTCTATCCCCATTAAAACCGCGTAAAGACGAGGTGACACCTTATGAGCATCGTGGAATTATTACGGCTGCTGCGGGGGGGTGGCGGGCACCTCCCGCTCCACCCGTGTCCCGTGGGCCCCCGGCTCACCGGCGCTGCGGGAGCCGGCAGGGCCCGGCCGGGGGGGGGCAGCTCTGCCCCAGCCCCGGCCGCCTCCTCCCGAAGGCTCACCCTCTCCCTGCCCCGGGGTGCCCACCTTCCTCCTCCTCCTCCTCCTCCTCTGCCGTCCCCCCAGCCCCGCGGGTGGGATTCCGGCGGGGCTGCCCGGCTCTGCGGAGAAGGGGCAACGCGGGTGGGGGTGGCCTCGGTGGAGGGCGGGGGGTGTACGGGGCAGGAGGAGGAGGAAGGCAGGGCAGGAGGAGGAGGAAGGCAGGAGGAAAGGCAGGAGGAGGAGGAGGAAGGGCAGGAGGAGGAGGAGGAAGGGCAGGAGGAGGAGGAAGGGCAGGAGGAGGAGGAAGGGCAGGAGGAGGAGGAAGGGCAGGAGGAGGAGGAGGAAGGCAGCCGCCCGGCGGCCGCGCAGGACCCTGGACAGGGCCGGCGCCGTTCAGCACCGCGGCCAGCGCCGGCGGCCCGGGGCTGGGGGCGATCGCTCGGGGTCCCGTCCCGTGTCCCCCCCCCCCCCCCGCGGGGTTTTGCCGGCAGCGCGGGGCCGGGGGCTCCCCCGCCGCCGCACGGTGCCCCCCGCCCCGCTACCGCGGGGGCCGAGTCCCGGGGGGGCGGCGGCGCTGGGCGCGAAGGGGCCCCCGGGGCTCCCCCTGCGGCGGGGCCGGGGCCGCCGCCGGCTTCCCCCGCCGCGGGGCCCGGGCCCCGGCCTCCCCACAGCGCCCGGGAGGGGCGGCGGGCGGCGCTGTGCCCCCGCGGCCGGGGCGGCAGCGGGGCATTGTCCGCGCCGGAAATGGAGCCGCTGGTCACTCGCCCTTTGTCCTCGCCCGGCCCGGGGGGCCACCGGCCCCCGCCCCCGCCGCGCCGCCCCCGCACCGCGCCCCCGCCGGCGGGAGGGCGGCCTGTGCCGCCGGGACGGGGGGCACGGCCCCGGGGGAGCGCACGGCCCCGGGGGGGCGGCACGGCCACGGGGGGGCACGGCCCGGGGGAGCGCACGGCCCCGGCGGGGCGGCACGGCCCCGGGGGGGCGGCACGGCCCCGGGGGAGCGCACGGCCCCGGGGGGGCGGCACGGCCCGGGGGAGCGCACGGCCCGGGGGAGCGCACGGCCCCGGGGGGGCGGCACGGCCCGGGGGAGCGCACGGCCCCGGGGGTCGCGGGGCCGCGGGGGTGCACGCCCCACTCGCGGGACACGGGGACGGGGCCGTGGGCGCAGGGAGACCCCGGTGTCCCGGAGAACCGGCCCTCCCCGCCCCCCGGTGCCCCAGTCCCGGACCCCCCCCCCCGCCGTGTCCCGGGGAAGGCGGCCGTGGCTCGCAGGTGGCTCCGCTCGGGGGGAGGAGCGGGGGGGGCGCGGAGAAGCGACGTGGAAGCTCCCCGCAGCGCGGGGTCCCCCCGGGGCCGCGCCCTCCCCGGACAGGTGCCCTCTCCCGGGGGCACCCCCGGACCCCCCGTCCCCCCGGAACGCGCCGCCGCCCGGGGGGGTTAATCGGGCTCGCGTGGGGGCGGGACGGCGGAGCGGGGCCCCGCGGGGGGGTCCGGGCCGGGGGGGCGGGGGCGCGGGGGCCGCTATTGTCTGCGAGAATTTGGGAGCCTTTGAAAAAACCCTCCCGCCCCCTCCCACCCCTATTGTTGGAGCGAAGATGGAGTCAAACCTCTCCCGGCTCCCTCCCGGCGGGGTCTAAGCCGGGGTTTTTTGTTGAGTTTTGTTGGTCGGGTTTCTTTTTTTTTTTTTTTCCTTTTTCCTTTTTTTTTTTTTTTTTTTGGCTGGCCGATACCCTCAAAGCTGGCCGAGGAGGAGGAGGGAGGAGGCGGTAACAGCCACAACTCGGAATTTGCAAGCGAGTGTCGGGATGGGGTCTGTTTCCAACCAGCAGTTCGCAGGTTAAGTTATATTATTGTCGCAGCCCGCCTGGGCTCCGCGATTATTAATAACGGCGGCCGAGCCCGGCCGGGGGGCGCGGGCCCCCCCAGCCCCGCTGCGCCCCGGCAGCGCGGCCCGGCCCGGCGCGGCCCCGCTCCCCGCCGCAGCTCGGGGGTCGCCGGGGTTTTTCCTCCCGCCCCCAGCCCCAGGATGGGCCCCGAAGTTTGGGGCCGGTGGCGGCTGCGGGGGGGGCCCGTGCGGCGGGGGGATGCTGGCGGCGGGGGAGAGGCTCCCCCCTGCGTGGCCCGCTGGGGGCAGGGGGATCGCGGGTTGGTATTTTGGGGGAGATTTTCACTTTTTTCTGTTTTTTTATATTTTCTTTAATTTTCGGCTTTTTTGTTTGTTTTTTCGGTTTGGGTTTTGGTTTTTTGGTTGTGGGTGGTTTTTTTTCGTTTTTACCGTTTTTGAGGGGAGAACGGATTTAGGGCCCCCACCCCGCGCCCCGCCCGGGCCGTGCCGCCGGGAGCTGCCTTCGCTCCCCCGCGCCCGGGGTGCCCCCACGCACACGTGGAGGCAGAGCTGCCGCTCCCTTTGGGGTTCTTTTATTTTTGGAGGTGGTTTGGGTTTGTTTGGGGTTTTTCTTGTGCCTTTCCCAGCCCGGGGAAGCCGAGCAGGGTCTGGGGCTCCTGCGGCCGGCTGCCCGGCTGGCTGCGGGGCGGCTGGGCCGGGGCACCGCGGCTCCCCCGGCTCAGCGGCTCCGTGGGTCTCTCCCCAGGTGCGAAGCCGGGCGAGGAGCCGGCCGGAGACTCGCCCAAGGCCGAGAACGAGCCCCAGCCGCTGCACGGCTCCGGCATCTGTAAGTGGTTCAACGTCCGCATGGGCTTCGGCTTCCTCTCCATGACCGCCAAGGGCGGCGCGACGCTGGACTCGCCCGTCGATGTCTTCGTGCACCAGGTACGGGGCCGGCTCCCGCGGGGGGCCCTGGGCAGGGAAGGGGGTGCAGCCCCTGGCACCCCCGGAGGAGGCGAGGCGGGATGGGGACCCCCGGCCCGGCCCGGCCCCGCATCCCGCCGCACCGGGCTCCCCCGGGCGCCTTTCCGCGGAGCGCGGCGAGGGGCGGGCAGAGCCGCTCGCCCCGCCGCGGCCCGGGGCTCCTCTCCGGGACCGACCCCGTAAGCCGAGCCCCGAGCGGCTGCGTTTTCTCGCCGCGGGCCCCTGGGGAGCCCCGGGCCGGGGCAGCAGGTGCCCGCGGGGCCGGGCGGGACGGGCCGGAGCGGGGACGCTGCTCGGCCGGCGCAGGGACCCGGGGAAGAGCCGGTGTCCCCCGGTGCGGGCTCCTGCGAGCCCCGGGCCAGGCGGGGGGGCGGGATGGGGCTTTCCCCGGCGGGTGGCCCGTCCGGGGGCATCTCTGCCCGGGCCCCTCGCCGGGGCTGCGGCTGGCCCGAAGGCGTGCGGGGTCGCGTACGAGCCGCTGTGGCCCCGTACGACGGTGACAGTCGCGCGTCCGGATTTGACCCGCGCGCACCTCGCTGCGGGGGAGCCCCACGCGTGTCGGTGGTCCTGCGCCGAGGGAAGTCGTGGATTCGGGGCTGCGGCTGCTTGGGCCCCCCCGGCCCATGGGGGACCCCGCTTAGGGGCTGGGGGAGTGGGCTGGGAGATGGTGCCCAAATCGGGGCCAGCGCCGGGAGGGGGACGTGGGGCTCGGCACCGGCCCGCGTGGAAAGGGGTCTGTGATGAGCACGGCCCCGAGCCCCGGGCAAGCAGTGGCCGTCGGGGCCGGGGAGCAAAGCGAGGGCGAGCGAAGGGGGCTCGGGCACCTCTGGAGCAAACACGAGGGGTTCTGTGGGCACGGGGGGGAGCAGCCGCGGGAGATCTGGGCCGAGGCAGCGCGATGGTGCTGGCTCCAGGGAGCCCCTGGACCCGCCGGCTTCAGCGGCTGCTGCTCTCCATGGCCCCAAATCCCCCCCCCGGGTCTGTCCCGCGGCCCGCTGACGGGCTGGGGGTACAGGACTGGGCTCCTGGGGCTGGGGGCCCCCGGGGGTCCCCCGCCCCCTTCCCATGAGGCAGCGGCTCCTGCAGGCAGGGCTACGGCGGTTTGGCGAGGGAACGGTGCCCAAGGGAGAGGCAAATCCCTTCTCCAGCTGCGGCGTGGTGAAAGCGCCTTGGTAGAAGCTACCATCCCGGGCCAGCAACACGGCTGGGGTTGGAGGCGAGGGCTCCCTGGGCTGATTTAGCCGGGGAAAAACCGAGATCCTGGTGCTCTCAGAGAGCAAATGGCTCTTTGCATCTCGCTGTAGCACAGCGGGACCCAGTGCCCATGGGGGGAAGCCTCCCGCCCTCCCTCCCTGCTCCTGGGGCTTTATTGCCCCCAGACAGTCTGGTTTCCTGATTGCTCTTGCTCACATTCCTGCAGGAAAGGAGAATTAGCTGGGGTGTCTCTGCCGGGAGCATCCCTCCGCCCGGGGAGAGGTGCGGCCTCCCGGTGTCCCCCATTTTCCGGGGCTGGGGGAGCCACGGGGTCCCATGTGCAGGGTTTGCTGCGTTGGGCAATACGGTGGACGCGGGGCAAAAGCGGGTTATTTTGGGTAGCAGAGGGGCAGCGTGTGCGTGGTTCCCCCGCCGCAGCGAAGGGCAGGGCGCTCCCAGCGTGGGGCTTTGGCCACCAGAAGCAGGGTGGCTTCGGGCTGATGTTGAGCCTTTCTCCTCCAGGCCGGCCTTCGCCTCCTGCCCTGCTCGCTGCGGCACAAGGTCGCTGCTCGCCTGCCGTGAAACAGCCGGGGCTGATGCCGGCCGCTCTCCCACCGCGCAGCATCCCGGCTCCAGCCCCTCCTCGCAGAGGGACCAAGCTCAGGCTCCCACCCTGGCCTCGCTGCTTTCGGGTGCTGGTGGGACAGCAGGCCCTTCTGCCGCTGCTCGCCCCAGCCCAGCACCCGGCGCTGCCCGAGGGCCGCAGCGGGCTCCGTTCCCGGGCAGGGAGTCAGGCCTAGGAGGGCAAAAGCCAGCGCTGGCCGGGGGGGACAACACACAGGGCTCGGGGTGAGGGCTCCGGGTGCTGGGCGCAGCACCCACCGCCACACAGGTTCCCCAAACCAGCCGTCGGGGTTTAACACCCCAGAGCCCCCCATAACCTGCTCCTTCCCCTCTTCATTTACATATGTGAATGATGACCCACAGGAAGTAATTGTGGGAGAAAGAAGGGAATTGGCCTCTTTAGATCTATTAAATCACTTTATTACAGGAACCAGGTCTGAATGGCCCTTCTCTGCGGGGAGCGCCTCTCCATCTCCCTCTCCCTTTATCTGATCACAAAGAGATTAAAATCTCGGCAGGACAGGAGACTAACAGGGCTCCTCGGGGCTGCCTTGCCCCGCATTGTGAGCTCCAAATGAGGCATTTGGGTTCAAATGCCTCCCCTGGACACTGGAGATGGATTCATCTGGGGGCTGTGAGGAGACGGGGGATGAACAGGGAGGAGCGGAGCAGGTCCTCCCGGGGAGGCCGAGGGCCGAGCAGCACCCGTGAAAGGGTGGGGGTCTCGAGGCAGCAGAAGCCAGCCTGGTGCTGGGGAAGACCCCAAAGCTGTGGTGGTCCCCGGGGATGTGGCTCCTGGGCTCGCACCGTGGCTCTGGGCATCACTTACAGGAGTGTGGGGAAACCTGGAAAGGGAGAGGACAAAATCTGGGCCCCCGGTGGCCCCAGGGCTCAGAGCCGCTGGCCGGAGCAGGAGGAGCGAGGCCCCGGCAGGGCTGGGGTTTGCAGCCCACGCAAACCCCCGCTCGCCCTGGCTGAGAGGAGGGGAAGGGGCTGCGGCTGCCAGGCCCTGGGGGCCGCCGCTCCGCGCAGCTCGGCTCTGCCATCGCCGAGCGTTTCTCCAAGCCAACGGGTCTAAAGCCCTGACGAAGGCAATGGTAGCTGTTGTTTCGGGGTTTATTTTTTGTTCCTTCTCTTGATTTTGGCAAGGAGAGCTTCTGTGCACCGCTGCGACCCCGCGGCTGCTGCGGCCGCAGGGTGTTTGGTGGCATCTCAGTGGCATCTCAGTGGCATCTCGGTGACATGGTCCCACGTGTCCTTGTGGGGATGTAAGGCTGTGCCCGTGGTTAGACCCGCTGGGGCGGGGATGTGGCACTCCTGTCCTGCCCGAGTGCCCAGGGCAGCGTGGCCACCAGAGGGGCTTCAGTCCCCCTGCGGTCCCCTGGGTGCTGCCGTCCCCGGGAGCCTCCTGGGGTCGGGGTTGGCGGAGGGGCTCCATCCCCGCTCAGCCGGGCAGGGGACGGCGCGGAGCGGGGTGACGGCTGCCGTTGGGCCATGGGTTTCGGCTGAGCCGATCTGGGCTGTGGCCCGCCTGCACTCGTGCTGTCCCCCCGCACGCAGCCAGGGACGGAGCCAGCCAAGGTGCGAGCGTGACGTGAGGCCTTAAAAAAGCACGTGTTCGAGGCAGCTCTATCCCTGATGGCGCAGGAGAGCAAAGGCAGGGGCACAAGGGAGGATTTCTCCGCCGGGGAGCAGGGTCCAGCCTTCCGCGGGGTCCCCCGGGGCTGGGGCGATGGGCAGGGTCCGGCCGGGGGATTCGGTTTGTGCAGAGCTGGGGTGGCAGCGAGGGGAAGGGGGAACCCGCTCCGAGCGGGGTTTGAGTTAGGCGGCGCGTTGGACCCGTGGTGCTCGCAGAGGCACGGGACACGTTTAATATCTCACTTTTTCTGCTTTCTCACGTGCATCGCTCCTGCCTGTGCTCGCCGGGAGCAGGGTCACCCCGCAGCGCTGGGTGGGCACCCCGGGGCGCCGGCGTGGGTGGCTGCAGAGCCAGGAGCACCGGGGTTACGCCAGCCCCTGGGGTGGAAACGCAGGCCGGCATCCCTGCTTTCGGGGGAGACGGGTAGGAGCAATTTCTTTGTTGTTGTTGTTGTTTTTAAATAACTATCGGAATAAAATTGTATCGCCCAGCTTGTGCGCCAGGTCCTGATGGCAAACAGGGAAAGAGAGCGGCTTTATTCCACCCCTGAAACTCCCTCAGGACGCGCACAAAAAAAGCCTCCTGTCTCTGTCTAAAGATTAACTGATGGCTGCAGGCACATCCCTTCCCCCAGCTCCCCCTCTCAGCCCAGGGCGAGGGGCAGGGAGAGAAAACACCCTTCAATGGTCTCCAGATAAAATGGCCCAAATGAATGGGATTGCTCCGGTCGGGGCCGGGGCGGGCTGGGATGGAGCCCCTTGCCCTGCCGCCCCCAGCTCCGGTGTCTCCTTTCCCCGATTTACTTGGCCCTAAGAATAAGCGGGATGAAGCTGAAATCAGCGGTGGCAGGGACACTGCTGCTCCCGGCCGTGCCCCTGCTTTGCCATGGGAGTATGAAATTAATAGGCAGCAGCTAACCCTAATGAGCTGCCTCCTGGGACGCGCGGGAGGCTTCGGCACCCGCAGGGTGGGGAAAATACAGCGGAAGGTGTGGATTTAGGGCAGGCAGCTGATGGATTAAACTCCTCGGTGGATACTTTTTTCCCCCAGAATTAGTATCTGGTGTTTAATGTTGCTAGCTTACGGTGGAAAATTAAGAGCAAGCGTAGTTACTTTGGCAGGAAAGTGGCTTTATTTTGGTTTTACTTGAATTGGGAAAAAATCCTTGGGGGTATTGCTCCAGGTGACAGTAGGGAGAGACTGGAAAGCCCTGGCAATGTTTGGTTAACCCCCCCCGTGCTCTCCCCAGCGGGCTCCCGCAGGCATCACCCTCTATCTCTGCGCTGAGCGAGGACCCCCTGCCCCAGCAGCGCCCACCGGCCGCTTGCGCGGGGGCTGAGCCGCAGGAAGGGGCCGCGGGGCGATTCCTGCGCTGAGCCGTACGCGCACGAGCCCAAAACCAGCAGCAGCGCGGTCCCCCAGCGCTTGAGCCGCCGGCACCGGGAGAAGATTCACTGCGTGGTTTGGGGAGAGGGAAGGGCTTTGCTCGGGGACGGATCCAGGCGCGGGCTGTGAAGGCAAAGGGACGTTTCCCTGCTGGCCTCGTGGCTGGCGGTGGGGAGCCGAGCTGGCCCTGCTGCTGCACGGCAGCTTGGGCCACTGCTCCGCGTCAGCAGAGTCTGACCCAGCCGAAATCTGCTCTGGTTGGCAAGAGGAGACCTGCTCTGCTGCAGCAGGGCTCGGAGCTGGGCTGAGGCCGCCCCGTCCCCGCGGGATGGCGATGGCATCGCCCGGTGGCAATCGGAGCCATGCCCCAAAAAATGGGGCGAGCATCAGCCCCCCGCACACCGACTCATTCCTGGCGCAGGAGCCGAGGAGGGGGCTGCTCTGCACCGGCTGTGCCAAGCCTGAGCCCTGCAGGGCCGGGGGGGGCTGGGGCTGCTCTCCTGGGGACCTGCGTCCCCCCGGGATGGGTCCTGGGGGTTGTGGCGGGGCAAAGGTGGCCGGGGCTCTGCGGGCTGCCCTGCACCCTGGCCAGGCTGGCTGCTGCATCGACCGCAGTGGCGTGGGGCTGGCTGGCACAAACTAAGGGATTTGGGGGGACGGGGACGCTGCGGCTCTGGGGGACAG
Organism: Platalea leucorodia; assembly: GCF_965183815.1. Lineage (NCBI taxonomy): Eukaryota > Metazoa > Chordata > Aves > Pelecaniformes > Threskiornithidae > Platalea > Platalea leucorodia. The sequence goes on from NC_138840.1 coordinate 9,465,862, forward strand.
AGGGGTGCAGAGGTGAGTGGGGCAGCAGGGTGGCTGGGGTGCCCTGGGCACCGTTGTGGGTGCAGGCTGAGCAGAGGGGACCACAGGGTGCCCCCAGCCTGCGGGCGAGGGTGGGGTACAGTGAGGGCGCAGCGACCCTCTGGGGGCTCAGTGCCGGGACCTGCGGGGGCGTCCGTCTTCCCTGGCCCCCATCAGCTGCTTCACCTCTGTGGAGTGGGGGAAACTGAGGCACAGGCAGTGGATGCGGTGGTGTTGGGCTGCCAAAAATGCTCTGGGCACGGCCTGGCCGTACCCCGGCACAGCTCGGCACCGCCGCTCGCGTTCCTGCAGCCGCTCTGAACCCAGCATCCCAACCCAGCCTTTTTCCCGAGGGATTTAAGTTTAAACGGCTGCCACACTCCCGCGCTGGGAAGAGGCGAGGTGCAGCGGCCGCTCCGCCCCAGGCCCCTCCGGACACAAAGATGGTTTGATTGAGTGGCCAGGGCTGGCTGGGAATAAACGTCCCCTTGTGCCGCGCTGGGGAGGCCGCGGGGACAATGGTGACCCTGGGGCTGGCCGAGCCCCTCCGGAGCCCGGTGGCGCGGGGGCGAACCGGAGCCCGGTGGTTTGGGGAGCAGCCGCCGGATTTGGGGCGCTCCGCGGTGCCACCCCACAGGAGGGGAAGCAGCTCTGACGCTGGGATCTGCGATGAGGGCTTTGCTGGGTGGGAGGGAGAGGAGGGATGGAGGCACCCACGTGCAGGTGGGGAAGGGGGAACGGGTGAGGGTGGGGGACACCCAGCGCCGTGGGGGCGGTGGGCAGCGCTCGGCCGCTCATGTGCTGCTCTTTGTCTGCCGTAAATAACCGCAGAGCTGGAGGGACCGGTGGAAAAGCAGAGAGGTGCCGCTGTGACGCCTGGCGAAGGGGTGCCCGGGGGGGCCGCAGAGAGCTGGGTGAAGCGATGCCAGCTCTGCTTCTGTTCCTTGTCCTGCTGGTTAACTCTGGACCATAATGATGACAAGTGAAATCCTTGCGCTAGGCTATGCTTTAAAACAGTTTTATTATGAGGATGGCAATGCTTTGTGATCCCGAGCCCAGGGTCGCCCTACACCCCCCGCACCAAACCCATCCCCCCGGGACCGACCCCTCAGCTCCGCCGCGGCACCCAGACCCCACAGCCCAGCACCCGACGGGCGAGGCCCGGCTCTGCTGCAGCGGCCAAGCTGGGCGCGGGGCTGATGCGCGGAGGGGCTGCGGGGGTCAGAGGGGCCCGGCCATGCCGGCCACCCTTCCTCCCCCCGCCGTGGCCTGGAACTCCTGGAATTTGGGCAGCGGGAGCGCGGCCGCCGCCGGCCCTTTGTTCTCGCTGGCCGGTGGCTCCCGGCCCTGGCCCTCCCCTGCGCTCCCCCGCATCCCCAGCATCCCCGGCTCACTCCAATCCCCCCCTTCCTCTCTTTATTTTGGGGGGGGTGCGGAGGCCTGGGAAGGCTCCGGCTTTGTGTGTGGTGTGGGACAGGGGCTCTGGGCCCCTTCCTTTCAGATGCAGGAGGTATGCAGCTAATTCAATGGGCTGCAGTTTGATTACCTATCTGATAACAGAGGAATGCCAGCAATGTGTGTGTTTTGGGAAGGGGGCAGGGGGGATGCGCAGGGACCACCAGCCACTCTGCAGCTCACATCAAAAGGCTGCGGCGGGGGGAGAGCTGGGGTGCCCCGGCCGCTGCCCCCCTCTCCTTCCCCGGGGAGAGGGCGTTTCCTTTGGCCTTTTGGCGGAGGGGGCCGGGGGGGCCGTTGTCATCCTCGCCCGCTCCTGGAAAATAAATCGCTTCCCCCGTCATGTTGCGGCAGCTTCTGCCCCAGCCCTCCTCTTCCTCAAAGTGGGGCTGACGGACGGCCCGCGGGGGGAAGGAGCTGGACCCCCGGCACGGGGCGCACAGCAGCTTGGCTGCCCGCGCGTGATGGTGCCCGAGGCGTGGGCTGAGCTGGGGGGGCCCAGCTTGGGCGCTGGCGTCGGCCCTGCCACGGCGCGGCTTTGTCCCGAAGCTTGGGGCCGAGCGCCTGGGAGTTTTCATCTCCGCAGAGCAAACACAGCTGGGCCGGCCGGGGCTGTAAGCCCCCGGTACGGATCCGCGGGAGGCGGCTGGCTCTCGTCCCCCAGCCTCCGGAGCTGCCTCCTGCGCCGTGGAGGGATGCTCGCCACAGAGTGCTGCTCAGCTCCTCCTCGCCCCAAAACGCTGCGGCTGCTGCTGGAGTGGGGCAAATTTGCTGTCCGTGGCAGCCCCCGTTGCCCAAACCACCTCGCACGGGGGCTCTGAGGGGGCCGGTGGGGCGGCACGGATGGGGCAGGGCTGGTGGCCAACCCCGAGGTGCTCAGGCTGAGCCGGGCACCTCCTGTGTTGTGCTGGCAGCTGCTTTGGACACAGAGCTCCTGCTTGGGCGATGCTCACTGTCCTCCCAGTGATGCTCAGCGTCCTCGCAGCAGCGCCCAGCACCGGGGGAAAGCGGAGCTGGGGTTGGGGAGCCGTGTCTGCCTGTTGCGCCGAGCGTGGCAGGGTGTTTGGCAGTGGTACGTGGTGACGGGACTGCCCGGAGCAGCCCTGGATGGGCAGAGGTTGCTGCTGAGCTCCTGTTGCGTCCTCCTTGTCGCTGGGGACCTTGTAGCTCGTGGTTTGGCTCTCCTTTCTGGGAGCAAGAGCAGGTCAGAGAGCAAAGGTTTCTGGCAATCCCATCCAGATCGCCCTGGGCCCTGTCCCAGCGGGCACGTGGACCGGACAGGTGGGGCGACTGGGCCCAGCCCATGGGGTCTCTCCCACCCGGAGCTGGGCCCCAGACACAGAAGGGGGGGAAAAGCAGCAGAAAAAGGCGCCTCGAGGGCTGAGCCTCGAGCTCTGCCGCATTCCCACTTCCCTCGTGTGCCCACGGACACACGTGGCTCTTGCAAGACCCCACCGAAAAAAATTCAATCCTAAACCCCAACAACTCCATTTCTTCCCTCTCTGCTTTTATGTGGGGTGATTCCACGTGGGTCCTGGGGAGATCTGGGGGTGGAAGATGGGAAGGGAGAGGGGAACCGGCCGGGCCTGCTCGTCCCCAGGCAGCGTGCCCACAGAGGCTCGGTGCGGGAAGAATGGGCGGCCGTGGCCCACGTGAAGGGAACTCGCCGGGCCATGAATGGGGGAGATGCTCCATTCATAAATGCAGGGTCTTGGCGCCGGCTCTGCCGGGAATCCCCAGCCCACTGGGGCTGCTCCTCCCTCTGCCAGCAAATCCCCCTTAACTCTTTGCTCGCGCTCGTTTGGGCTCCGCTAACGAAGTTGAGCGAAAGCCCTGCTCAAATCTCTGCCTGGGATACGGCGGTCCTGGTCCCGTGGAGCAGGCAGCGATGACGCTCCCGGCAGCGCTTGCTGGCACAGGGGGGCAGGAGACGTTGGCTGCATCGCCCGTCTCGGCTCCTGATGAATTTGTTCTGCTAAAATGGATGGAGCTCATGGAAGCGGGGTGGATTTTTCTGTCATCTCACTCCCCCCTCCGCAGCCTGGGTCTGAACTCCCGAGTTTGATTGCATGGTGATGACTGATGTGGCAATCCTGGGAGGGACAGGAGATGCCCCCAGCAGTGACGATCCGGGGCCAAACGGCTGCTTAATTAATTACTGGGGGCATTTAAAAGGCTTGAACCGAGGCGAGCTGCAGCGAGGGGGCTGCAGGGCAGGGGCTGGCTGGGACCCTGGGCCGGCAGCGCCAGCTTCCAGCCTCCTGGCCTTGCTGCGGTCCCGCCGCGAGCGGGGCTGCACGTGCCTTTGCAAAGCCTCGAGAGCCTTTTGTCTTTTTAAAACGATGTTTTGGGTCTCCCTGCGAGCATCCCCAGCCCGGGCTGTCGGGAGGTGCAGGGGCAGCTCTCGCGCCCCAGCGTGGGGCTGGGTGGGAGAAGGGGGCTGTTTTGCAGTGCCGAGCGCCAGTGTTTTGCAGCAAACACTGCTGGAATTTGGGTCAGAGCTGGCTCTGCCGGCTCTTGCTTGCCAAACCAGCGAGCCCCACTCGGCCGGGTGTCTCGGCTCACTGAAGGCTCTGTGTTATCAGACGGGGCTCCAGAGATTTCAGGGAGATGAAGGTGCCTGGTCGAGCTCGGTCCCCGATGTCCGTCCCCTCCCAAGGGGCAGGCACGGGGGGACGCTGGCAGCTCTCGTGCCACGGGAGGTGCTTGCTGGGCTGGGGCTTGTCGTGTGCCCAGCAGACACCCCGGCTCGGTGCTGACCCCCGTCCTTTCCCCGTGCCCCCCCAGAGCAAGCTCCACATGGAGGGTTTCCGCAGCCTGAAGGAGGGCGAAGCTGTCGAGTTCACCTTCAAGAAGTCGTCCAAAGGTTTGGAGTCCATCCGGGTGACCGGCCCGGGGGGCGTCTTCTGCATCGGCAGCGAGAGGAGACCCAAGGGCAAGAGCCTCCAGAAACGCAGATCGAAAGGAGACCGGTAAGGGGCGGCCGGGTCCTGATCCGGGGCAGGGTCCGACGCCTGCGGGCACCAGGAGCTGCCTGGCACCCTGCCTGCGGCATGGGGACGGGCTCGGGTCCGGTGGGGCAGGCAGCGACCCTTCCTCTGGGAAAGCGGCTTCCTTCGGCGGTTAATGAGTGGCAGATGCAGCTTGGTGGGGAAAGGGCAGCAACCCAGCAGCGAAAGGGCAGAGGTCAGGGACACCCCGGGCGGCCGCTCCCCTCGTCTGGGGGAGCCGCGCTGCGCTGGGGTAATTTTCTCGAAGAGAAACCCTTCCTTGTGGGAAGGAAATGGCCGGACGTCCTGGCAGCGTCTCCCACGGTGAGGCTGGCAGCCCCAGGGCAAGTTTCTGGCCAGCCCTTCGTCCCCCCTCTGCTCTCCCATCCTCTCCATCCTGGCTGCCCGGGGATGCCTCGTCCCGGCTTTCCCAGCGGATGCTGCCCACCCCACCCGGCTGTTCCCACAAATGGGTTTTAAAATGAGTCGGAAAGGAGTTGGGAAGGAAAAGGAAAGAGAAAAGGGTTGCGGCTGTCCTAGAGGGATGCAGGAGTTAAAATGGACACGAGGCAGCTCCCTCTGCCCGCACTGCTCTGGTGCGAAGGTGGCACCTGGGGGACGAGTGCTGCAAGGGGACGGCCGCGAGGGACCCCACGTTTGGGGCTGTCCCCACGCCGATGGCCACGGTCCCTGCAGCCGTTCTCCCGGCTGCGGCCGTCAGTCCTTCCTGCTCTGTTGTAGGCTTTTGGTCCATAGCACATAACCCTGGGTGCAGGGTCTGCAGACACAGGAGCCAGAATCGTGATGGAGCCAGAGGGGTGGAAGCCCCCCGAGATCCCCGATTTTTGTCCCCGAGTGCTTGGTTTCAGTGCGGGGGTTTGCTGCCATCTCCTGGGTACCAGCAGCACCACTGAGCCAGGTCCAAACTGGCCGTGCTGGAGCTGGGGCTCTGTGGGGACCAAACCCAGGGCCACCATCCGCCCCCGCATCCCCGCAGCGGCCGGGCCGTTTCAAGCCCAGCTCTGGCTGTGAAGCCAGATGGGTCCCCGGCATGGCCACAGCAGCATCCCACCTCGTTTTATTTCTCCTCCTCGAATCTCTCTCCTCCCCACCCCGCAGATGCTACAACTGCGGCGGGCTGGACCACCATGCCAAAGAGTGCAAGCTCCCGCCGCAGCCCAAGAAATGCCACTTCTGCCAGAGCATCAGCCACATGGTCGCCAACTGCCCCGCGAAAGCACAGCAGTCCCCCAGCTCCCAGGGAAAACCTGCCTACTTCCGAGAGGAGGAGGACATGCACAGCTCGGCCCTCCTCCCCGAAACCCGGGAATGATGGCGGGTGGCGGGGAGGGGGGGGCTTCCACCGGGATGAAAAGGCTTTGGCAAGGCAACGGGCAGCCGCGGGGGCTCGGAGGAGGGAGGGCAGGGTGGAGGGCTGGGGAGGGAAGACGGCAGTGCCAATGGTGGGGACCCGGTGTCCCTGCACAGACCTTTTCCCCCTGTTCCCAGCCCGGGGAAAGCCCTGCTTTAATCAGGATGGCTCGTTCCAAAAATAGGGGAAGGCAGCACCCAACACACCTCTTCCAGCAAAAAAAAAGAAAACATATTTGATCCATCTTTATTCTTTTCCTAAACGAAGCCAGGCAGTAGTGTCTCTGGGAGGAGGAGCAGAGAAGCAACATCTCAGGGAGGAGCTCATGGGTCCTTGTTCTCCTGAGCTTCAAACGGGCTCCGGCACAGCTTGGGTGGGCTGCAGGGGACCCGCTCCGACGCCTGCCCCGTCCCTCCCTGCCCCACGGGGGGAAGGCTGGCTGCGGAGCGCCGGGGAGACGCCCGTGGGCCGGCCCCGCGGGTCCCTCTGCTCCTCACGCCTTCTCGCTTGCAGGTCGGTGCGAGGATTTGCAGTTTTTCCGTGGTCGCCCCATTGCTGAACCCAGCAGAGCCCAGATTTGGGCTCAGTCTGGAAGGCAATGGGGCATCTCTCGGGGCTGGGCTAACGCTTGCCGCCTGCTCATGGGCTGCAAGCTGCAGCTTGGGGGAGATCAAGTCAAAAGAAAAACACTTTTTTTTTTTTCCCCCCTAAGCCTTCTCAAGCGCCAGCCCAGAGAGCACACGGTGTTTCACGCAGCCAGCTCTTCCCCTCTAAGGCTCCTCCCTGCCTCCGAAATGTGGAGCCGGGGAGCAGGAGGGCTTCGTGGAGCTGCAATGCTCTTCGTTAAGCCTTGGGCGCCAGACTCGGGGCAGAGCCAGCTCCCGGGGACGTTGCTGGCAGCGTTTCCCTCGGAGGCCGTGTACGCAACCCACCCGGGGCTCAGGCAGATCCAGCCGTGGCTTCGTCCAGACACCCGGCTGCCCGGGGCATCCCACGGGCTCTGGATCCAACCCACGCAGGACAAAAACGCGCCTCTGCTCCTTCTGCCCATCCCACGCTCCAGAAACCGATGGCTCCTGGGCTGAGCCTCCCCGGGGGCAGAGGAAAAGGGCACCCAGGTCGTTAGCGGCTGCTGTCCTCCCTCCCCACCGGCCCCCCAAGTCTTGCCTGTATTTATTGGCCCCGGTGGACAGCCCTTCTCCCGGGGCAGCCCCCCGGCCGTGCCGAAGCCAACGCCAAGTGAAACCTGCACTAGGCCGTGCGTGAATGACGTATCTTTGGGTTTGTTTGTCGTCTTTGTTTTGGGTTGTTTTGTTTTTTTTTTTTAATATAAATATTCTGTTTTTGTATTTTTGTATATTTTAATCTTTAAGAAAAGAAAAAAAAAAGAGAGAAAGGACATAATTCCTGCAACTTATTCTCAGGTATTGGAGCAATCTCAGGGATAAAATGCCTCTGTAGCCCAGTGCTGGACAGAGAGGAGGGTTTTTTCTAACAGCACAAAGACGTGACGAAGTTTGTATTGGAAGTGTAGATCTACCTCACTGGATGTTCGCTAGGTGGACTGACGTGTTGTCAAGCTTTTCAGTTGTGTTTTTTTGGTATGTTTGGGATTTGTTTTCTTTTTAACTGTGTTTTAATAGAGTCTCTTTCCCTTCCCCATGGACTGAGGAGGAATTTGGGTCTGCAGATCCGTGTGCGGGGATGGAGAAGCCAGGCAGTGCCGTGGGGCAGGGAACAGCTGCTAGAGCCCGTGTCGGCTCCCCAACTCCAGATTTTCTCCCAGCCTGGTGGCTTTTGAGGACTGTCCTCCATTTTTCTCTCCTCTTTATGCTCACACGTCCCCTCCCTGCCGTCCCAATGGGAATGCTCCAGTCCGCCCCGTGCCTGAGTCCTGCCGTTGCCCGCGGGCTGGGATGTCACACAGGCTCCCAGCAGGCTGGTGCCGTGTGGCTGGGGGTCGGCTGGGGGTCGGCTGGGGGTCCCAGCCCCTTCAGGGGGTCCCAGCCCCTTCAGGGGGACGTGGTGAGAGCAGGCAGCAGCCAGGGAGGTTGCTGGGAGACTGAGGGCTGTCCTCAATCCCCTGCCCTAACTCGCCCTCGAGCAAAGGGCTGGCTGGCTGCCCATGACCTCCTAGGACGAGGGACCTTGTGCCAAGGTGGACCCAAGTCCAAGGGACGTGCAACTGCTCCATCTTTCTCCTCCCTTCCCGGCTTCCCCCAAATGCTGGCTCACGATGGCTGGGGGGAACCCCGGATCCCTGGTTTTGGGGCATTAACACTCCGCTTTGCAGCCCGGGGGCTGGCTGGAGCCTTCCCAGGGAGGGCACCTCGCCGTGCTGGCGTGTCAGGACGTGGGCGCGGTTTCTGCTGTTTTTTAGGTAGCGATAGGATTAGATGTAGAGTGGGGCTGGAACAGACGGGGAGCACCTCTTCCATCCTCGCCGACGGGGGTCACCGGGGGGATTTGCTGAGGCTGCTGGAGCCCGGTGACCCCTCTGAGGCTTTGCTCTGCCCTGCGGCACGCAGGCACCGGCGGGGATGGAGAGCGGCTCCCCAGCTGCTTGCCTGCCTGCTCCAGTAGTTTTTATGGTGAGGTGGTGGTCTCTTCTTGGGAGGGCGGGGGGAAGGACTTTTTAGTTCTTGACTAGCAATGGGATCTATACAAAACTACTTCAGGAAAACGGCTTTTGTCTGAACGGGGTAAATGCAATAGAGCGCACTGGGCTGCGTGTCTAAGCCTGGGCCTCGGTCCCGCTGCCGCGTTGCGGGGGGCTGTTGGCCTTCCCCTGGCACCTCGGTCGTGCCGGGGAAACTGCTGCCCCCCTAATTCTTGTATCTGTCTTGAAGAATCGTGTAGGACCTTTCCCCCCCTCGCCCCCAGTTTAATGGTTTGGTGATTTTTCTGCTAGTGTGTGTAAATACCTCTGTAAATCTCTCCATTTTTCTCTCAGTATTCTCCTTGATTATTGTTTACAAAAGTAAGAGAAAAAAAAAAAAAGGAAAAAAAAAATAGCCAAAGCATCTAATAGGTTATGGACCAGGGAGACAGGATCTTCTCTGTGTACTCTGCCTTGCAACTCTGTGTGGGGATATGAGCTCTGTAACCATCCCTGTCCTAGGCTAAAGCAAAGAGCAAATGGCTTAGAAAATGACTCAGGTTTCCTCCGGGGCCAGCGTGGTACCGGGATCCAAGAAAACAGGGATTTTTATCTGTAAAGGGAAGCCACGTTGGAGAAGGTGGGATTGATTCGCATCTTCTCGCCGCGTTTGTCATTGTGGTTCTTCCCGCATCTTGACAATAATTAACTAAATTGCTGCATCATCACCCACCCTGCCCATGCTCGGCTCGCAGGCGCTGGGCACTATGCATTACGGGACAGTGAATCGCGGGCGGATGAGGCTGCACACTCAGGGTCCTGCTGTAACACGGGAGCGTTTGAATGTATGACAAAAAGATGGCCCTCGCGAGAGGGTGTCTCCCCTGGTGCAAAAGCCTGGAGTCACAAGATTGTCTACGAGGAGACGGAAGAATGTAATCCATGTTTACTGCTAGCAACCAAAGCTTGTTTGTGTCAAACTCTTGACTTTTTATGAAGTGGGTGGGAGGGAGGGAGTAACCGGGGTGGCTGTGCGTGGCTCAGGGCTTACCCCGGGCTGCGCTTTCCAAAGAGGTTTCCTGCGGGAGTCCCTGCAGCGAGAGCCCCAGTTCCTGTTGCTGCAGGTTCTTCCCCCTCCTTTCATTTTTTTTTTTAAATTTGTTTTTGTACCAACTATGTAAAATGTGTTTTTTTCTTTTCTGGAAAAAAAAAAAATAAAGACCATGGGCAATGGCTGCTGGTGATGTTCTGTGTGCGGTTACTCTTTTTCTTTTCCTCCCCTGGGGCTGAGAAGCCCAGACCCAAAACGGGTGCTGCCTGGGCAGAGGGGCAGGGAGTGCTGGGAACTGGGGCACCCCACGGCTGCCTCGACTTGCAGCCAACAACCAGCCTGGCCGTGCTGCCAGCTTCCAGCCCCCCAAACCCCCCTGGCCTCGCTACCAGCCTGCAGCCGCCTCTCCCCACACCCCACCTACCCTCGCTGCCCCCCACAACCGACCCAGCCCCACCGTCAGCTTGCAGCGACCCGTGAACGCCCCGGTTGCACCAGGCCACCCCAACTCTGCCCCAGCCCTGTCAGCCCCCCGTAACCGCCCCGGCCCTGCCAGGCTGCCTCAAAACCAAGCTGACCATTGTATGAGATTCAGCAAGGCTCAGGGCCGGGTCCTGCCCTGGGGGCACAGCAACCCCAGGCACCGCTGCAGGCGTGGGGAGGAGCGGCTGGGAGCTGCCCGGCGGGAAAGGGCCTGGGGGTGCTGGTCGACAGCCGCTGGACATGAGCCAGCAGGGTGCCCAGGTGGCCAAGAGGGCCAGTGGCACCCTGGCTTGTGTCAGGACCGGTGTGGCCAGCAGGAGCAGGGAGGTGATGGTGCCCCTGCGCTGGGCACTGGTGAGGCCGCCCCTCGAATGCTGTGCTCAGCGCTGGGCCCCGCACCCCAAGGCGGCCATGGAGGGGCCGGAGCGTGGCCAGAGCAGGGCAGCGAGGCTGGGGCAGGGGCTGGAGCACAAGGCTGGGGAGGAGCGGCTGGGGGAGCTGGGGGGGCTCAGCCTGGAGAAGAGGAGGCTGAGGGGAGCCCTCATCGCTCTCTGCAGCGGCCTGAAAGGAGGCTGGAGCCGGGGGGGTCGGTCTCTGCTCCCCAGGAACGGGCTCCGGCTGCGCCAGGGCGGGTTTGGGTTGGGCGCTGGGAGCAGCTCCTTCACCCGAGGGGCTGCCAGGCGCCGGCCCGGGCTGCCCAGGGCAGGGGCTGAGCCCCCCGCCGTGTTTAAAGGCCGGTGGGTGCGGTGCCTGGGGACGCGGCCGAGGGGCGGCCCTGGCAGCGGCGGGGCTCCATCCCCTAACGGCCTCTCCCACCGCCGCGCACGCGCACGAGCCCCGCCCCCCTGCGCCTGCGCGCGCTCCCCGCCCCGGGCGCCGGCGGGTGACGCAGGCGGGTGACGCAGGCGGAAGCGCACGTCACCCTCCGCGGGGGCTGAGGCGGCGCCGCCGGGACAGGTAACGGGCGGCCCGCGGGGTGGGGGGGCTCCTTCCGCCGCGTCGCTCCCCTCACGGGGCCGGGGGAGCCCCGAGGGACGCCCCGTCCCCGCCGTCGGCTCCCCGGCTCCGCCGTGCCTGGCGGGGAGGTCTGCGGAGGGCCTGCCGAGGGCCTGCCTCACCCGGGGGCGCCCGGTGCCCTTCCCCTTCTCCTCCGCGTCCGCAGGCGGTCGGCAGGGAGAGCTGCCTCCCGGGGGGAGAGCGGCCGAGGGCCGCCGGGCTGCGCCCACCCGGCTGGGCCGGAGCGGGTCACGGCCCTGGGGCCCTGCCCCGGGCTTGCAGACAAGGGGTTTCTCGGTGAGGGTCACTTTTTAAGGTGACTGCGTGAAACCGCGTGTAAAAGATGGATTGCTGTGAGCAGCCAGCGGTGGTGTTGGAAGAGGAGGCGTTCTCAGCCTGAGCTCTTCAAGGGGAGCATCTAGAGCTTCAGTAGCAGAGCCCGAGGTTCAGCAGTTCCTTGCCTTCATGTTTTGTGGCCGCATCTGTGGCGAGACGTCCCTTCCCGAGGGAGGAGGCCGATACGGAAAATTAGTGTAGTCAGCGTAACGTGAATCTGCTTCGGTCCCTGGATGAGTACCGGGTGGTGGGACCTGGACTGTTGCCCCTGCAGCTCTCTCTTCATAGCTGCTTCGCCCGTGTCTGACAGGGTTCCTGGCTGAGAGAGCTGAAGATTAACGTCGAAGTTCAGCAAACTCTTGTATCTTGTTAGCTCAAACCAGATGTTCGTATTTGATGTGCAGATAATGTGGTAAAAAACCCAAGATTTTTACAGCTTCAGAGGCTAAAGTTCTCTGCTCATGAAAAGAAACGTCAGCGGGGACACTAGTGCAGGGTAGCGGGTGATGTAGGTGCTTGCTCCATTTGAAGGGTCTCCAAGAACTCCAACGCAAAACCATTGAAGGTTGGTTTGCGCTGCTGCCGCCCGGTGACTCGCCTGGTGGTAGCCCAAGTTGTGGCTCTGTACTAACTCACCAGCTAGTCTGGCTGGAAGACGCAGTAAGGTTTTATTCTTGCTACCAGCTAGTGCAGAATCCACTGTCGTGACAGACAGCTGGAAAAATCCAGAGCTCATTTCTGAGCTCCCCCGTTGTCTGCTTATCAAAGTACTTGCGCAGATGATAAAAAGGGCGTCAAAGCTTATTTTTCCAAGGCGATGGTTTGTAGCATTGCTTTGGGCTCAGACAGAATCTTCTGTACCTCTAACCCCTTTACTTTTGTCTTCCCATTGAAAAAGGAGCTCTCGGTAAGACATGTCGTGGATCAGAGAAGGCGAGCTGACCCTCCTAGAGAGATTTTGTGCCAACATCATTAAGGTAAGGAATGGATTTGGTTACCTGCGGTAAAGAATTGGCAGGGTCATCGGGGTTCGGAGCGGAACTGTCTCTGGCCGCTCCGCTCTAAAGTACGGCGTTGCTGGCAAGGGTACATATTAGCGCTGGCACTGGATGTACATCCCTAAACAGCATTTCAGGATGGAAAATTACTTAAAGCTTAGTCTTGCAAATGAGCAGGGCTGTAGGCAGTGCTTGCCAATAATGAGCTTACACTCCCAGGCTTCCATGGTTTGTGTCCTTGCTGAGGAAGGCAGGGCATGGGAGGAGGGAGGGAAGCAAGATGGTCGGATTATGAGTCGAAGAAATGAATCTGAGTTGTTTGTGAGTAGAATAATAACTCGCCAGTTCCAGGAAAATTCTGTCCTTGCTCAGCAGAGTCTCGAGACTGGTGATGCTGTCCTTCTCGCAGAAGGATCTGTGCAGACCCAGTGAGGTCAGTGGAAAGGAATACTCCTCTTAACTGGGGGAAAGTCTCGTGACTTTTTTTCTTTTCTCTTTAAGTTAATTGTGTCTATGAAAATGCCCTTGAACTCTCAAATAAAAAATACGTACAATTACAGCAGCACAAAACTGCGTGCACCCTCGCCCGTGGCTGCAGTGGTAGCTGTGGCAGTGCTGCTCTCTCTCCCGAGTACTGCAGGTCTCTGTCATGCGACAGAAATGGGGAGGGCAAAGGCGCTTTTCAGTTGAGGCAACTGTCACTGCGGACATGCTTTTTAGAGAGCCTCAGCTGGGGATAGCAAAGAGGTAATTAGCATCTTGCTGTTTCCAGCTCCGGACGTGGAGCTGGGAGATACACCCTGCGCTCCTACAAACAGGCGGCGCCGCCAGGAGCAGCGGGACTAAACTCTGCAATGCAAGACGCCAGCTTGGCTGTTCGCTTCCTGGTCTCTTGTGTTTCTCCTTGTTTTCTAGGCAGGTCCAATGCCCAAGCATGTTGCCTTCATCATGGATGGCAATCGCCGTTATGCCCAAAAGTGCCACGTGGAGAGACAGCAGGGGCATTCGCAAGGCTTTGATAAGCTGGCACAGGTGGGAAGGATGTTTGCTGCCTTTTGGTTGTGTGTTGAAAGTCTGAGCCGTGTTCACCGGCTGACTTGTTCACCGCTCGGCTGGAGCGTTGTGTTCCTTTTCTCCGCTGGAGCCAGGCACAGCTTGGAGCTGACGTTAGTCATCAAGGTTCCCAGCTTCAGCTCCTCTCTCTCTCTTCCTGTTGTCTTGCAGAGTCATTCTAATAAACTGTTTTTTTCCCCTCCGTTTTACACTAGATAAAAATATCTGCCTTGCAGGTCTTGAAGCTTTTAGTTCTGTGCAGCAAGTTGAATTTCTTTGAAAATGTTTTGAAGGGTACGGTATTATATAATTTACAATGTCATCTACAAGAAGTGCTTTCCCTGGCTGGATTAGTGCCATATCTGTTGTGGATTCACATCCTTGGGTAGTGATATTTTCCTCCTGTTCTTTAAGACGAATCTGAAATTCTCATCAAGTGGGTTTCATTGTCAGCTCTTGATGGCTGTTTCTTTTGATCCAGCCGTAGCATAGTGGGCAATGACAGGAAGGTGTTCGCCGTGGAGAAGCTGGGTCTTGCTGACCTGTCTGATTGAGTCTGTTTATCTGACTTCTGTTTTCCCTTATATTTTATCGTCTCGCAGACGCTACGGTGGTGCTTAAATCTGGGCATTCGGGAGGTCACCGTTTATGCCTTTAGTATTGAGAACTTTAAACGCTCCAAGGAGGAGGTGGATGGACTAATGGATCTGGCAAGACAGAAATTTAGCCGCCTACTGGAAGAACAGTAAGAATCCTCTCATGTCTGTATCCCACAGGGTGGAACTAAAGCAGAACGTGATTCAGAGGCGTTTACAGGGATGTTACAAGTTGGGAAAATTGATTAAATGAAGGAAGCCGTTCTCCACCTCCAGCTAGAGATTTGTGTTGAGGGGCTCTTCCTGCCTGGGTGGGATGTACAGCTCCTGAGCACGCACAATCCCCAAGCACGCCAGATTTGTGTCTGTGGCTTACTCCGCAACAATCCCATCCAAACAGTCGGAATACGGCAGCTTTCAGATGAGCACAGCACAGTTAGAAATTCCTGCTTAGCATGAGAGTGCTAGACACCTTGTTTTCTTGAAGCATCAAAGCCTTGTCTTAAATTCTGTCATAGAATTCTTGGCAGATCAGAGTTTAGCTCGGTAACTTGCGACTTCTACGTACAGGCACGTGGTGTGTTAAGTCACTTGTTGGAGATGGAGAACCACTTCACCTACTGCGTGTAGATGGAACGAGTGCAGATCTGAGTGAGCAGGGAGTGGTGTGACAGTGCCTTGTTGCTCAGTGGATGTGTTTGTTTCCCTACACTGAACTGGTGCGACGAGCGGTGCGTGGAAGGGGTGCTTACCTGGTTGAAGTAAATTTGAAAGGCAGTGAGGGGGCGCAGCTGGGAGAACGGGAGGGAGAGGATGGCATGAGTGCGCTAGTACAGGTTGGGAGGATCAGGGCTATCTGAGCGCTGCAGTACACCATGATTCGAAGGGGCCATTTCCGTGGTTCACAGCCAATGTGGCCCTTCGTCAGGGAGTTGGTACCAGCAGACAGACAGCAGCAGGAACCGGTAACATCCCACGGGGTGTCCTGTCTGCTCAGAATAATGCTGTAGCAGGCATGGATGGTTTCCTGTCTCCTCTGACGTTCGTTCCACCGCCCCCGTCCCACCCTCATACATTACTCTTTCCTTACACCAGAAAGTAGTTGTGCTACTCTGTGGGTCACCATTAGTCATCTTAATTTTTGATTAGTTATAGGTGGCTGGAGTCTATGGTCGTATTCTAAGTTTTCCATATGGATTTTTATAACTTCAGGTAGGAATGCCTAACCTGGGATCATCTTCTAGTCCTTTGGTTATGTCTGTACCTCAGGAACTCGTATGGGGAATGATCAGTTTCCCCTTACGGAACGGTTTGGGATGATCCAATCTAAGCCAGGTGTCAACACCTGAAAAACATTTGGTCGTTTTGCCTTTTTCTCATTATCAGTTTTGCTGAAGCTATGCCTGCTACATGCCGTTTTCATTTGGTGGATGTTACGCAAGGCAAACGTGGCCCTTGTGCAGTAGGGACCAATCTGTTTTCTGTAGTCCTCACTCTCCTTGTTGGGTGTAGGGAGAGCTTGAAGAAGCACGGTGTGTGTATCCGTGTCCTCGGGGACCTGCCACTTCTGCCCTTGGATATTCAGGAGCTGATTGCCCAAGCTGTGCTGGCAACTAGGAACTACAACAAGTAAGTAACGCAGTTTAAAATAGCTGATACCTCACGCCTCCCTCTTCTGCCTGAGGCTGAGACTTGGCAGATTTGATACACCTTTTATTTTTTTCCCTTTCTCCTACAAGCACACATAACTGTTGTAGATATTCTTCTCTCTGTCATCTGCTGTACCTTCCTTAGGTTAGTCTTTCACATATTTCTCCTCTTTTCAGATGCTTTCTAAATGTCTGCTTTGCATATACATCGAGACACGAAATCAGCAATGCGGTCAGGGAGATGGCGTGGGGGGTGGAACAAGGACTGCTCGAACCCAGGTAACTCTTGTCTTTCTGTGTGTGGCTTCGTAGATGAAGACTGCCTGGTCTTACCTCCTACACTTTATTAATAACCTCTCAGAAGCCAAGTGGCTTTTAAATAGATCTCATTAAACCAGTATGACTGGAACAAGTGACTTAAAGTTACTATGCAATGTTTGGTTTTTATTATTTCAGCTACCATGGTGATAGATACACAACCAAGACAGAAGAGAAATTAGGTCTGTGTCTTAAGTTAGCTTAAATGTGAAGGCAGATTTTATGCCACAACAATTGGCTGCTTGGCTGGCAGTCTTAGCTATGAGGTCAAACAACAGATGAATCATGAAAACTGTTCCTCCACCCTGGAGGAGATGGAGTAGCTAGCACTCGGCACTCTGCTCCAGATGGAAGTCCTCACAGTCTGGTTCCACCACTGTATTAAGTTTCAAAGAGCACGGGGGGGGATGCTCTGGGGGCTGAAAAAGCATTTGGAATCGCCTGTGGCGCAGGCAGCAGTGTCTGTCAGAAGCAAGTTGATGACTGGCTGTGGTACAGCTCCACCACCCAGTTTTAATCTGCAGTCCTGTGTTTATAAAAAAAATGCTCTAGTAATTGTGATTTAGTAGTGCCACCTCCCTCAGGTCAGGAAAGTGATCTTAATAAGATGCATCTGTCTTCCTTAGTGACGTGTCTGAATCGTTGCTTGATAAGTGTCTGTACACCAACAACTCCCCTGACCCAGATCTCCTGATTCGAACCTCTGGAGAGGTTCGGTTGAGTGATTTCTTGCTCTGGCAGGTAAAGTCTTTGTTTTCTTCTTGAAATATTCCATCTTTGCATCGGAGAGCGTTCTACTGACTCCAGGCGTGAGCTGACATGAGGGCTCTTAAACTCTCTCTGCCAGGGGTTAGGTAGCTTCTTGGATGGACTGAGTGCTGGGGCACCTCTGCGGAATCTGTTTCTTGCTGTTCTGGGATTGCCTGAAATCCCTTGCAGCACAAGTCTGAAATTGTATCCTTCTGAAAACCCTTAAGAAATCACAAATTAGCCTAGCTGACAGCACTCAAGGAAATCATGAATTGCTCATCCTTTTGCTCCTCCTCGCATTTAGGTAATTCCTCATTTGATTGGTAAATTCCTGGCTTTGATTAATTTAACCTGGCAATATGTTTCCCGGGATGAGGAAATCCCAGGAAGGATTTCGAGATTCCTGGGAGAGGTGTTTGTCACATGTCAGCTGTGGGCATTGGAGGCGTAACCCTATAACGTACATGTAACGTACATCCCTGACCTGTCACAGTTTCAGAAGTTTATTTGACTTTCATAATGAAACAAGACCCTGCAAGACGGGTCCTAAGGATGGCAAAGTCAAATCAGCATGAGTAGGCTGCTAAGCTAAAACACAGTAAATTCTTAACACACAAAGTTCGTGTCTTCCCAGTTACCGTATCCAAAGCTGCTTCCGTTTCTCCCTCTCCTGTGCTAGGCAGTATTGACTTGTTTGTAACCCAGGCTTTGCAGGAGAACAGCTGAGTCGAGCTGCTTTACTTAAAGCTAACCATTTGTTTTACATGCACAATTTGGAGCCAAAACCCAATTGCCTGTAAGCAACCACATCAAGTGTTCCCATTCCAACTTATTCCATTGGCACGTTCACAGACGGTGTCTGGCCTGAGCTGCGGTTGCCTACCAAGGCATCTCCCTCTCCTCCCTGCATTTTTGGGCACGCGTATGCCCTGGATGGGTGTCGATGCTGCAAACTAACATTTTGCCTGCTCCTCTTGGTGGTAGTCCTGGCCGAGGCGCCTCGGAGAGCGAGCTTGTAACTGGCGGAGCATTCCCGAGGAAGCCAGCGCTCTGTGAGTCTGGCGGGCGTGATGCCCCTCGCCTCTGCCGTGGATTGCAGCAGAGGAGAGCGTGTGCTTGTGCTCCCGCTCTGCCAGCTCACACACCAGAGCCTTACTGCAGATTTCCCTTCGCTAGCAATCGCGTGTGTCCTGACAGCCCCAAAGTAGGACATTGTGCTATTCACGATGATTGCCTGGTGTCAAGGAAAATGTCCTTATGGTGGTGTTTTGGGTTTTTTTTTATAGAATGGACACTAAGATTTTATATATGATTACAATTTTAAGAGTCAGCAGAGTCCTTCTTAAGTGTTAGATTTTGTAGTAATGGTCATAGAAACCCACTTACCTGAAACTTTGAGGGGCTTGATGGCAAAAATAGGTTTTAACTTGAAAGCTTGCATCTTTCAGCGCTACGATATCTTCAGTGCACCACAACTCGTAGATTCATTAAGCACTTTAAATGCCATGAGTGGGCAGCAAGGAATATCACGAGATGTCATTTGATGAATGGCTTAAATGTCATGTCCTGATCCTCAGTTCATCTGTTATTCCCTTAACTTGGCCTTTGGTAGGCCAGTGTTGCTATTTTAGTTTTGTTATAAGTCTGTGATGCTTAAGCT
This sequence comes from Platalea leucorodia, assembly GCF_965183815.1. Classification (NCBI taxonomy): domain Eukaryota; kingdom Metazoa; phylum Chordata; class Aves; order Pelecaniformes; family Threskiornithidae; genus Platalea; species Platalea leucorodia. The sequence continues at coordinate 9,484,186 of NC_138840.1, forward strand.
ATTAAAAATACCTCTGTGAAGGCCAGCACAGCATTAGAAGGAATTCTGCTGGTATTCTTACAGGAATGGATGACTAGTGTCCCGGCATTAAAAACAAATTAGGAAGACTCTACATTGTGCAATTTCAAACTCTCCTGGCTGGTATTTATTTCATTTTAAGTAGACTCTGATGACACAGCCTCGGTAAAATCTTTGTGGGGAAAAGGGCATAGTTTGACCAACAGAGCTGCATCTTGATGACTTTTCCCTCACTAGATGATTAAATTGTTGGTGATCTTGCTTTCTGCAGACATCCCATTCATGCCTGGTGTTTCAGTCAGTCTTGTGGCCAGAATATTCCTTTTGGAACTTGTGTGAGGCTATCCTTCGCTTCCAGATGAACTACAGTGCCCTACAGGTAAGGGAGCCTTAGGGGGACGGAAAGCTCCACACAGCATGTTGTCTGCACAGCAACGCGCTGGAGATCAGGTGAGAGCGCGCAAGTGGGAACAGAGGAACTGTTCATTTAGTGCTGTTAGTTAAGCTCTGGTTTCAGTAGCAGCGAATGCCAGATGCGCTGCTTCTCCTGTACCCACGTGGCTTGTTACAACATCTTAGCGTGCGGACACACTCCTCTGCTTTCGGGAATATCTAAAGTATGTGAAGTCACCGCTGGCTCTGTTACCTCCAGCTGGTGAACGAGCAACGAGTATCTGTCCCCACTCCTCAGCCGACAGGACGGAACAAGTAAGCGCTCCTGATCTGCTGCAGGGCACAGTCAGCCAGTGTAACTCAAACCCCTTCATCCGTGGCTGAAGCAAAGACTGCTGAGTTCACTCGGGAATGAGCAGGGAGAATTTGCATGCTCTTCCTCGAACTCCGCTGTTGTTTCTAGGGTTGTAATGAGGGTTTAGAGTTTCCTTTCTGGGAGCTGAAGTGAGGCTGCCTGAGCTGTGAGCCTGTGGACAAGTGTCCTCTTTCTGGTGGATCCAGATGTGCCTACTGAAGAGATGGTTCCTGTTGTCGTTGTTCCTCTCCTCTTAGATTTGTTGTTGTGAGCTCTCCCTGACCTGGTTCAGATAAATCTGGCCAACTTAGTAGTGACTTAGTAATCTGGCTGTTTTTAAGCAAAACAAGTCTGGGAGCTGGAGCTCTTGATGGGGAAATCTGGGGGGCAGCAGCTTGTAGCACAGAGGCAGCAGTAACTGGCAGGAGGAAGAACTCAGTGTGGTGGCTCTTACCTCCACCATAGCTGGTTGCTGAGTGCGTCCGTTCCTTAACTATTTGCGCCCTCTGTTTTTAAAGACAGGCATTATATTGCCCTCTTCTACCTTCAGGGACCTTGCTCACCTCTGAGAGTTGTCAGAGATTATAGACAGTCGTGGTTATGGGTGAATTTAATCAGGTCCAGTCAGTCTGGGAGCATCCAAATTCTCCACGTCCTTAACCTCTTTTATTCCTGTTTCTGCCCCAAGTCTGCCCTTTTCCTACCAGCAATCCATTAATACAACTAATGGCAGCTCCCCGTCTGCGTGAAGAGGAAACTTGTTGGGGGGCTGAACAGGCTGATGATCTCCGCGTTTCAGATAAGCGGAGCTACAGCAGTGGAGTGCTATCGATCAGGGGGCTTTCCGTAGCTAGGGGTGTTTCTACTCTCATTCCCAGCACAACAGCAGCTCATTTACAGTGCCAGAGCACAGACTGCTGACTTGGGCACGGGGAGAGCGTGGTGAAGAGTGAGTCAGGCTCTTGTTAGAATAATTATTATTTCTTCTTGCTCGTTTGAAAGGCCAGCAGTCCCTAAGTGTGTGTGTGTCAGGTTATGTCACAGTGACCAGTTTTACTCTTTTTTAAAAACGAAAGCTTAATATTCCTGCCTGCGGATGTGTTTTTGCTGTTGGAGGCTGCAGGCTAGGATATGTGCAATAAGAAGAAATCTGAAAGTGATTCAAATGCGTGAAGGGTAGGCAAGGGTAGCCACTGCCTTTACCTGTCTCCTGCCCACCCTGCTGTGTCTCGAGCCAGTACGTTATTAGATCACAGGCATTTGGGAATGCTGAGCCCACTCGCGCTTTTTTACTGAAGCTGTTTAGCTCAATACGTGATCATCAGCTCAAAGAATTGCCCCATCAATCATTGTTCTGAATCCCCTAAAACCTTTCGGCTGCCACGTGAATAGGATCAAAGTTTCTGTGATGACACTGGTGAGGACAGCTTGTGCGTGCCTCCGCGGTTTGAAAGTCCTCTTGTACGCTGTTCCTCTCTGATTCCGATATCTGAGGGCTCTTCCACAATCTGCCATGACCTTTACCTATTTTAACTAGGAGTTAACGCTGTGAGCGGAGTTGTGTCTTGGGGAGAAGGCCCAGAAGGATATCCCTGTGTGTTTTATAACCAATCAAGCAGGCTGCCTCAAAGCGGAGGAGGCGTATACAGAGCCACCCTTCATTTAACCTGCAGATTGATGGCCAGGCAGAGTCTGTTTCTTCCGTAACCTGTGCTGCCTTGCATCTGTACCAGCGATGAGCTGAAAGGCCTGGCAAAGTGCTAACGCTCTGCTGCTTTTCACTCTAGAAGGCCAGAGACTCCTACATGGAGGAAAGGAGGCGACAACAGATGGAAAGGGATCAGGCTTACGTGACAAAGAAGCTGCAGCAGGAGGGGTTTGCGTCCCACGGAGACTCACGGCGCCGACGGACACTGTTGCAGAAATGCACCGCCATGCGGGAAGAGAGAATCCAGGGCTTCCTACAGGCACTAGAGCACAAGAGAGTGGACTTCTTTGAAAGATTGTGTATGGTGTCTGCGTGACAGTGGGGCTGGGTTGTTCTTGGGAAGACAGTTTTTAACCGTGTTAGAGGGAACAGCTGCTGCCCAGAGGAGTTCGCTCGGTGTGGTTCTGCAGGGGGGATGCAGGGCTGCTCTAGGGCTCTGTGTCCCCGCTGGCCCTGTCCGAGGGCAGGGACAGAGAACTGTGAACCTCTCTAGCTCTGTCAAGGCTGCCGAGAAAGGTAATGCCGCCCTCTCTCATCTCCCTGCCCCTGGTGTTGGAGAATACACGCACCCCGCCGTATCTCCGCTGCTTGGTAGTTTACAGGCCTGACTGATTTGGTGAGAAGTTAACTAAAACGAGCCTCCGGTTCTGTTTGACTCCTCGTGAATTGGCCGAGGTAAACCAATTCAGTCCTGCTAAGTCAGCCTGGACTTGAATTCTTTCCATGGCTTCGCAGTAGTGAATCTTCTGTTGAGATTTCCTCTGCTGTCCCATAAGGGGAGCCTTGCTTTCCGTAGGGAGAGGATCGTTCCTGGTGTAGAAGGGAGCCCTGTGCCAAGCAGTGGCAGAGACATTCCCCACTGCCTCCTTCCTGACAGCATCTTGTCTCTTCCCCACCTTGCTCTGCTGGTTTTGATGTGTCTGCTCTTGGCTTCCAAAGAGCTAAAGCGAGGTGTTGTCAGCCTTGCTGTAAAGAAAAAAAAGGTACTCCAGAGCTTCCTCAGGTCTTGTGATCCCTCCTGAGCAGCCCGTGTGGGAAAAACCCAAACGCTGACGTTGGAACAGTCTGACCGTGCATAGGAAAGAGGCTCCGAGCAGGCAAGGCAAAAGGGTCGGTTGGGAATTAACTTCATGGCTTAAAAAGGAAAGGTTGTCAGCTAAAACCAGGTGATGGGTACAGCATGCCAAAGGCCTCTGAGACCCCTCTGGAGCTATGACTTCACATCCTGCTTCCTGGGAACGAGGGTGGGCTTGGTTCAGGAATACAGTAGCCAAAACCAACCGCTGACCCCAGCCAAAATGGTTTAGAAGGGCTGTTCAGCTGACTTTAATGGGAGTGGCCGGAGCAGCTGTGGAGTGGTGTTTGTTCTCAGTTTTCCATTGGCAGGGAGATGGACTAGCTAATTTCCAAGATTGTTTCCGTCTCTAATTTCTCCTGGTTTCCGTCCTCATGGTCAAAATAACAGAAAATGTCTTGATTTTTGTTTCGGATGCACATACAGGTGCAGCAGTGCCAGCTGTTGCTGTTTTTAAAGTGTTCCTTTTTACCTCCAGGTGAAAACTAGAAAATGCAGATTTAGAAGACTTGTAAGTGCTGCAAACTCAGCACTTTGAATGTGATTGTGAAGAGGATAACTCCATTGTCAAATCGTGAATAAAGCTTACTCGTACCAAACTTATTTAAAAAATAAGCCGAACATTTCAAAGTACGCAGAGCTGCTTATTCTAAGGTGTGATGAAGTTGGCATCCAGGTCTGATGTAATATTGTTTAACCTGTGGCAGACTCCTCATCTGATTCCTGTTAGACTGGAAGCGATTTGAAGGCTGTGTTCTTTTTGCAGTCTAGTGGGAGCGATTTGCTGACAGCCCCAGGCTTGGCCACACGAAGCTCCGGGCACCCACCTCCTCCCGCGTAAGTAGCAAACAGTAGCTTGGATAAAAGCATGCCGTGGTGGTGGGAGCTGGCGATTTTAAACTTCTTTTGCTGTATTTTATTTTCTCTGTCTTCACATTTCAGGAAGCTGTCTGTGGAAATAGTTTACTCTCCATGAGATGGAGCACTCTCCAGTCTGCTTTGCCAGGCTGATGGGGAGACTGTCTTCTACCCGAGAATGTATTTTTGCCTTAAAAAAAAGAAAAGGTTTTCAGTTAGTTATGATGATACAGGTGACCAAAGCTACAGGGGTGGCTTTCCACAAAGCAGTAGTGCTGTTGCAGGTGTGGCAATTGAAGGATCTGGTTTACAAACGGCTTGAAGGGAAAGTTTCAATCCCATTTATAAAAAAGCTGTTGCTGTAGTAGGGGAGGAGAAAAAGCTCTTCAAGCAGTGGAAAAAGGCTTGTGTTACCCGACGGCTTGTTTACTCCACCAGCATCAGTTATTCTAGTAAGAGACCAGTTTTCCCTGTGAGCCTTGCTTCGTTAGAGGCTGGGCATGAGTTATACAGGCAAACTCCGACTTTTGGGAGCGCCTCTTTCCCGCGGATCTTTGTGGCAGTTGTGGAAACGGAGCTACAGGCTCTAAACTTCCCTCATTTATGTTTTGATGGTGAAGATGTGAAAAATCAGCATGACTGGAAAAAGGCGCTTTTCTGGCATTCGAGGTCTGAAAAAGCCCGAGGCGTTGCCCGGGAGGGAAGGGGGGAAGCGTGGTGCTTGGGGTGGGTTTTCTGGATGAGGTTCCGTTAAAGGGTGGGAAGTTTGAGGCACGACGAAGCGTACAGCTTGTACTTGGGCTGTGGCAGGCGGGCTGGGCCTGCGCCCAGGTGTGAGAAATGGCCCCCGCTGGAAGGAGCCCAACTTTACCAGCCGCTTAGTGCAACCTCTGTGAATCGTTTGGGTGTCGTTTTCTTGCATTTTGATGTATTTTTTTTGTCTTTTCCTTCAGCCCTGCCTGCTCTCGGGCCGCAGCTCTCCGGGGGAGGGGGTGCTCCGCCGCCCCCCGCCCGCCGCGCCTGGTGCTGAAGGAACAGCTCCGCTCACCTGCGCGCTGCCCCGCGCAGCCGCTCCCCGCGGCGGGCGCTCCCCCCTCCCGGGCCGCGGGCCCCGCAGCCGGGCAGGCCCCGCCGCCCTCTGCGCTGCCGCTTTTCTCCTTTTCCCCCTTTTTTTTGCCCGCCCCCCCCCCCCCCCCCCCCGGTGTTTCCCGCCCGCGGAGCTCTGCGGGCAGGCGCGCGGCGGCGCGCGGGAAGGCGGCGGGCGGGGAGGGAGGGGGGCGCGAGGCCCAGCTGCGCGCGCGCCACCTCCTCCGTGCCCCCCCCCAATCCACTCCCTCCCCGCCTGGCCCCACCCCACGTGACCCCGGCGGGCCAATGGGCAGGCGGGGCGGTGGGGATCCGGCTGGAACCGGTTGGGCCGCGTCCGGCTCTATATAAAACTTTATAAACACCCGATTCAAATTAGTGGGGTCGGGAGCCAGCCCAGGCAGCCGGGAGGCCGCCCCGCCGCGCCGCCCGCCGCCCGCGCCGCCGCTCCGCTCCCTCCGTCCCCCCTTCCCCTCACCCCCTTCCCCCGCTTCTCGCCGCCGCCCCGGACCGAGCGCGCCCGGCTCCCCCACCCCCCCTTCCTCCGCCTTCTCCCTCCGCCCCCTCACGCCGCCCAGCCGAGCGCCGCTCTCCGCACACACACGCACACACACACACGCACACACAACGCGCCCGCACGGAGCCATGCCGAAGAGAAAGGTACGTGGCGGCGGCGGGCCGGGGGAGCGGGCCGCCCCGCCGCGCCCCTCCGCCGCAGGGGCCTACCTTCCCGCGCCCCCCCCCGCCGCCCGCGCCCGTGGAGGGGGGGCGGGACTACGCGCTCCCCCCCCCCCCCCCCCCCCTTCGGGGCGGTAACGGTTGCGAGGTGGCGCGCGAGGCCCCAACGGGCGCGGGGGTGGGGGCGGGGCGGCGCGGAGACCGTTACCGGCCGCGCGCGTGGGGGCTAACGGCCGCGGGGGGGAGGGGAGGGAGGGGAAGGGCGCGCGCCGAGCGGCGCCGGTCCGATCCGGTTGGTTTTGGCGGGAGGTCGGGGCGGGGGGGGGGGAGGGGAGCGCCGGTGGGGCGGGAAAGGGCGGGAAGCGGCCGCGCTGCTTTGCCGCCAAAACCGCCGCCCCGCGGGGGCGGGAGCGGGAGCGGGGCCTCCCTGAAGGGGCAGCGCCGCCCCCCGGGGCGGGGGCGGTCGGTGCGGGGCTTCCCCCCGGCCCGGGGACCCGCGGCGGAGCGGCTGCCGGCCCGGCCCCTCCCCGCCCCGCGGCGGCCTCCGGGGCGCTGCCGGCGGCCCGGGCAGGTGGGGGGAGCCCCGGGGCGCGGTGGGGGCCGGGCGCCCCGCGGGAAGCGCTCCCTTTGCGGTGGCGGGTGGAAATAACGGCTGGTGCGGGCGCGGGGGCTGAGCGCGCCGCCCCTCAACTTGGCGCGACTTGTGTTTCACCTCCTAGGCCGAAGGAGATACCAAGGGCGATAAGGCCAAAGTTAAGGATGAGGTGAGAAGCTCGATATTCTGAGAAAGTTGGATCATAAAGTGCTGATGTTGGAGAATGAGGTTTAACTTCATCAAAATAAAGAACTGGGGTGGGGGGTGGTCTTAATTCTGACTTTTCAAAGTATTCCCTGTCGTTTAACCATGAAACTTGACTGCTCTCAGCTGTCCGTAGTGATTTCCGACGGGATAGCCTCACGTTTCTTGAGGACGGGGGAAAAAGTGACCTAAAAGCTTAAACATTAGTTCTGGGATTTTACTGCTTTGAAATGAGACTCGCTTATGAGAGTTCGTATTGCATCACGTTAAATTCAATCATTTTTCTTTTTAAATAGCCACAACGGAGATCGGCGAGGTTATCTGCTGTGAGTATTCTCTTGTTGAGCAGAGATGTCCCAACACTTCACGCTTTTAAGCTTGCGCGTTACCTACCGTCTCTGCGCGAGAGCTGTAGGTATTCTGGAGAGCCGCGTTGTTCAGGCGAACGAAAGTTACTGGCTTAACGCGCTGCCCCGTTGTGCGGTGTTATGGGAGTGGTAGGATAATTGACAAATCAAGTAAGTGCTTTGGTTTCAAATGTTTTGATTTGCTTTCCTAGAACTAAAATATTTGGGTTGAATATTGTAAAAAAACTAGTATGTTTCTCTTAAAGTACTTTGAATAACACAAACGTTTTTTCTCGCTTACAGAAGCCGGCCCCTCCGAAGCCAGAGCCTAAACCTAAAAAGGCAGCTCCAAAGGTAAGCGGTTGTGTCGGTGCTAATCCTGAGAGGTAAACGGGTTAGGAGGTTTAGGTTTGTCTGGTAGTAACTCGTGAAGCTTTGGGTAACAGCGCGTGTAGTGGTGAAATCGAGCTGCATCGTCGCTTCGGTAAAGTTGCGCTGAAAACTTTGAACTTTACAAAACTTGCATGGGAAACACCGAAGTGGAGACTCTTCGCAGTTGCTGTCGGTCTCTTAAACACGCAGACGTTTGCGTGTTCCGTTCTTTTCGGGCCAATATCCAGTGTTGGTTTTTACCACTCTGGTTTTGGATTCTTGCGGCTCGGTGGCTGGATGTTGGTAATTGTAATGGCGCGCGTCATCTTGCATTTACAGAAGAGCGAGAAGTTGCCCAAGGGAAAGAAGGGGAAAGCTGATGCTGGCAAGGAGGGAAACAACCCTGCAGAAAACGGAGATGCCAAAACAGACCAGGTACAGCAGCGGCTCTGGCAGCTTGCGTCATGTCAGCAAATTATTTTTTCCCCTATCGAACATAGGCAGGTCTAGGCTTGCGCTAACGAAGAGGGATTATTGCTCGATTATTTAGGCCCGTTGCTGATGACGCTACCAGCGCATCTGCAGGGGTGGGGGTGTGTCGCTCGGGCGCTAAAAGAGTTAAAGCTGTCTGTTTGCCAGCTGAAGTTGCCCCATGAAAGTTACTGTTCTGCCTCGTTCTGAAAACGCGTAATAAAGCAACTTCAGGTTGTCTGTTACCGTACTTCAGGTGTGCGACTTCGTTGTGTTAGAAATCGGGGTGGTGCAGCCCAGATAAGATTTTTTTTTTTTCTCTTTTCTGTTGCGAGAGTGGCTGTTCAGAAAAACGCGTTATCAGTTGTTTGGTGCAAGCGCGTGGTGTATATTGACTGGTTCCCCTTTTTCTTCTAGGCACAGAAAGCCGAAGGTGCTGGTGAAGCCAAGTAAAATGTGTGAATTTTTGATAACTGTGTACTTCTGGTGACTGTACAGTTTGAAATACTATTTTTTATCAAGTTTTATAACAATGCAGAATTTTGTTTTACTTTTTTTTTAAGCTATGTTGTTAGCACACAGACCGCTTCGTTGTTGTGTTTTGAGGGGGGGCAGTGGGGACGAATGTCACTTAGTCTATTTCTCAGAACCTAAATTTTAATAAGAAAAGTTTTCCCGGTCCCCCAGTTTTTGGAAGAAGGGCTCTTCCCGAGTAGCGGAGGAAGGGCTTCCTTCATGCTGCACGTCTCCCAGGTTCTGTGGAGTGCATCCGAGTGAACATCGAAGCTCCCAAGATGCCTGTTGCCGACTTCAAAACCGCAGTGTGTCATGCCCTCTGTGTTTCCTTTCGCGTCCTCGTTGCTTGCCTGGAGCCCGTCGCTCCAAACTACTCCGAACTGCGGCAAAAACGGCATTTTGGGACTCGCCGCTCACTCTGACCGCACTGCCGGGTGATCCTGACGTCTGGCGTCTCGTTTGGGGTAGAACGCCTCTAAAAGGAGCTGTAATTCCTCTTTTATATTGTGGATCTTCAGATTAAGAAACCCGCGTTTTAATTTCTTCCCTCTAAAAGTCAGGGTAGGTTTGTGAAGAGTTGTTAAACAACATGCTAAATGTGAAAGCGTCCACCCTCACTCTAAACGTTTCCCTCTACGACTATGAAATGAAGATTCTTCGGTTTTATAGCAACTTTTGCGTTTTGGTAGTCCATGAAGGGAGGGGAGTTTGACAGTTGTTGTAAAATGTTGCCGATTGTAGCCCATGTCCTGCCTAAATTGCCATGATTGTTTATGAAAAGTACCTTTAATAAAGCTGGATACGGTTTGGCTTGGACTGTTCTTAACGCCTTCCTAATTCCTCTTGCCTTTGTTCCGTCTCTCCTGTGGTTAGTGCCAGGAGGGCGCTTGCTGTGCGCGTGTTTGGGTTTGTCTTCAGGCAGTGTTTTGCCAATGGCCAGGAATTCGTTTTAAGCATCTTAACTGAGATAATTAATTGAGACTTAATTCACCAGCAAAAAGCGAGATTTCCTTACCCGAAAGCTGGGTCGCTGCAGGATGTTTTGAAACTTTGGGCTTACTGGGAGGCCCAAAATGGAGCATGGAAGTGAATCTACTGCGATAAATCGTCTTTGTTATTGTCTAAAAAGTAGTACTGTACAAAAAGGGGAAGAATACAGCAGTCTTGCCGTCACTGCGGAGAAAAATAAATTTTGGTAAGCTTTTCTTGGTAGCGAAACCAGAACTAGCTCCGTAAAACTGATTGTGTGTCAGGTTCTGCCCTGGAGCTCGAATATTGTTGGTTCTGCTAATCGAAGGCAGCCCTTGCTGTGGCAGTGACGGAGCGGGAACCGGGATTTCTTGGGTCAAAACGCACCGTTTTCATAGTCGCTACTTCCACTGCAGAGCAGAGCCAGACGGACGGCCCGAACCTGGCAGCGTCTCCTTCAGCAGCTCTCGCCGCGGGATGTTTTTCCACCTCTGCTCGGCCCCCGGGACCCCGGCGCCCGCTCTCCCTTCGGCTCGGGACCGGTTGGCCCCGCGCTGTTTTCAGAGGGAACCCAAGGACAAGGAGCAGGGCAGCGTCCCGTCCAGGTTTGCGTCCGGAGCGCTCGCGGCGGTGTGGGACGGCCAGAGACGCGGAAAGCAGCCGGTCACAAGCGTGCCAACGTGAACTGCCTTTCCCTCCTGCGTTACCAGAGCCGGTACGTCTCCTGTTTGCCCCAGCGAACCTAAGAAACATAACGTTCCGTAGTGCCTGTACCCCACCCGGGAGCAGCCGCTTAGAAACGGCCAACAAAAACAGCGACAGGCGTTGAGCAACCGAGCCGTCGGATGCAGCTGCGGGAAGGCCGCGGCTCCCCGGCGCGGGGAGCAGAGGTGGTTCGCTGTCCCGGCCGTTCCCCGCGCCCAGGGAAAGCAGGGAGGCACGGGTTTACGCCAACGGGCTGCGGGGGTCCCGGGGCGCCGCTCCGGTTCGCTCTGCCGTGGCTGCGGGAGAGAGCTCGTTGCAGGGAGCGGGAGCAGCGCGAGCCCCGAGCGAGGGGCGGGGGCGGGTGCAGGCCCCGCGCTTCCCAGCCGCTCCGGGTTTTCGGGTGCCGGAGGGAGATGAGCCGCGAGGCCGTGGAACGGGCCGAGCCTTGGTCCCAGCCTGGGCGACGCCGTAGGCGCTCCCTGGACGGTGAAATTGGGGTGTCACCCAGGGATAGTGATGTCATTACCATTACACTGAAATGATATTTTAATTAAATGTTTTAAAACGAGAAATTTCAAAATAGCCTACCTTGCTTTTGTCCAGCCTTATGTTACGCGCAGTTCCAAACGAATCGGGGCTTGAAGGGGTTGCCGCCGGCCGGTCGCCAGCTGAACACGCTGCCCTTCGCTGCGAACGTCTGCGGTCGGAAGGTCTCTTCATCCCTAGTCGTAAAATGAAGCGCTGCTAATAAAGTGTCATCGCAGGGTTTCTTTTTGTTGAAGAACTTGCTGCTTAACTATTACTTAATCTTTTCAATACCTGGAAGTCTGAGCTGAGCGTCACTGTGCTGTGTGTTACTGCGCAGGACGTTTTCTCCAGCCGAGCAGGAAAATTACTATTTTATGTGGTAACTGCCACGTTTCTCTGTCGTTACTCAGCCGTGCTGCTTACAGTGAGCTCCCAAACCTCCGTACGTCTCGGATGCGCTGGATCGACTGCCCTAATGTCTTTGCCAGGCGTTGCTTCGTGCTGACACCGCAATACGCTTTGGAAAGTATTGGTGCTTCCGTTTTTGCTGCAAAACTCCTGTATTTCCCTTTATCCTGGTCTGAAATCCGCTTGCTGATGGGAACGTCCGCTCTCCTCCCTGCGCGCGGGAGTTGCTAGGGAAGGTTCAAACCCCTCGGATGATCTGCGTCTCGCCTACGTGAGGGTGCTGCGGGTCTCTGCGCGAAGCGACGCGGGTGTTGGCTGCTGCGAGGTTCGAGCCTCTTGCTGCCTCTCCGGTGTTCCCACTGGACGTGCCCTTGTGCCGGAGTTATTGGCCTCCTGGGCTTGTCGTGACACGCAGGGCTCATCTATTTCTGCTTAAGCAAATAGAGGGTGAGGGATGCTAGAGACAGTAAATCCAACTAATTAGTTCTGTAAATTAAAAGCTAAAGAGCGGGCAACCCTGTGCCGCAATGCATGCATGCCTGGTGGTTAGAATAGCCACAAATCTGCTGCTCCAGCTGCCAGAACGCCTTCAGCTAAAGGTAAGTTTTTTCTGTTAAATTGTAATCGTTTTACACGGAAAATTGTCTCTGTGTATCTGCCGGGAACACGCCTTGTGCTGCCGGGCGCCGTGCATTCAGAAAGCTGGCCCGTCGGGCGGCCTTTGCGTTAGCGTGGGCTTTGTCCCATTCGTTTGAGCTTACAGAAACCGGAGACCGCCAGCGTCCGATGGAAACGCGGCCGACGCGAAAAACCGCCCAGTGATCTCCTGCTGAGGGGCACCGGTGCTGTGCAGTAACGCGCATCGTTTTCTAACTTAAAAGACAGAGAGCATCCTGTTTTAAATCAAGCTGAAGATCTGAGCGTTAAAACCACTCCTGGGAAGGCAGAACAACGGTTCCCGCTCGCAGCTGCTGGTTAGGAGAGGCCATGGGTTGCACTAACCTGAGGTGAAAATCCCAGTCCTAGGCGCAGAGACGAGTGGCGCTGCCAGAGCTGGGCGGCGCTGGCTCTGCTCCGTATCCCGGCCGGGAATTCGTCTCTGTTGTGGAAGGCATCATCCTCCGTGTCCCGTCCGCTGCCCTTCAATACTTCTCAAACGTTGGTGTCTGGAGGACCAGCAACGCCGTTTCGGAAGGGTCCTGGTAACGTCCGGACGGCTCCATCGCTTCGCTTCAGCGGTTGCTGTGTGTCTCGAAAGCCGTGCCAGGCTCTCGGGCAGCGCTGGCTACGCTGGATGTGTCCGGTACTTAAAATAAGACACGAAAGCTTTTTGCCTTTCTGCTAGTTACCCCCATTCTCAACATTCGCTGTCAATTTGCATGATAATTTTTCTCATTCTGCTGTCTGATGCCTGTCCCACTGTCATTTTATCTGTCCTCTTACAGACAAACTTGCCTTGCACGAGGGACGTGCAGCGAACCCGGAGCTGAGGCAATGCGCCGGGGCGTCTGTTGCTCAGAGCTGCAGCCGCTCGGATGCGAAGGAGAAGAGCCGCGTCCAGGGTCTGGAGCCACCGCTGGCAATTGAAAGGCAAATGAGTTCCGTGTCCCTCACCAGGCCTTGAAGGAGCAGTTGTGTACCTGTTGGTTTAAACGCATGTAAAATCCGTGGCTATGCCACTGAATTGTTTCTCAGTTTATTAATTTCAGCACAAATTGTCTGGGAAATAGACACAAGCTGCCGTTATCATTTATTTGCCTCTTAATAGGTAGGATTGCAAAGAATGGCCGAGTTCTTAACGGCGCTGAAACCTTTGGCAGGCTTCCAGCAGAGCCTGGGGATGATGATTCTTTTCCTAATGCTTCAGACATTTGCTGGGGTCTTAAGAAGGTTTGGATTGCCGAGCAGTGACGGAGCAAAGCCTCTGGACTCCCCAAAGCAGCGTGCTACGTGACGCTTAGAGCCGGGCAGAAGTTAACGTGAGCTCGTTGCAGGCCGTGGGTCGCTTAACCATAATCCTACAGCACCACCTCACCCTAACCGGGATTTTACTTTCGAGTGAGAGTGGATTGGGCTAAAAAACCCCCAAGAGCAAGGGAACCGGATCGTGGAGGGAGGACTCCCCAGGAACGACAAACTCCCGCTCCTCCTCATGCAGTGCCTTTGGATTAACGGGCTTGAGTTTCAGCATAATTCCCTCCCGCAGCATTTTTCATCTTGCGCTCGCAGAGCTCAGTTATATTTGGAAAAAGTGACAGCTTGCTCCTCCCGGCAGCCGAGCCCCGCCAGGGGTGGGTATGGAAAGGAACGAGGAAGGAAAAGGGACCGAGCTTCGGTGAGCGCACGCAGCGAATCTTGAGTTGCAGGATCATTTACGTCAGAAGAATCGCCCAGCTTGATGGCACGGGGATTTCGTTGTCCCTAAATCATCCCAGATATGGTAATGCCATACCCAGGGACTAATATTGCTGGCTATAATTTCTGAGGAATGGGTCCTCATCCTGCAGTTCGCAGAGATGAAATGGAGCTACAGTTAAACTGACAATTTACAGTGCGAACCCGTCCTCGATGGCGAGGGATGGGAAGGAGACGGTCCGGGGGAGCTGCTTCTGGGAAAAGCCTGATGGAGGCTAATGAGGAGGGCGTACCGACTAATACAGAGCTTTAGTAAGTTGACGTTGGGAAGACTTCTGATGTGAAAGACTGGGTGGGATTTTTTAAACTATTTTGACAATCATCTTTTGGGTTTTTAACCATCTCCTTGCAAAGGGAATTTTTAAGGTGCCAGAAAATCTATGGCGCGACAGAACAAACAGCAACAGAAAACATCAGGGAAAACTTCCTAAACGTGCGATCTATTCAAATGCATTAAAACCTCCAAACAAGAACATTTCGTCGTCTTGGGTGCGTGAAACCGGCCTGGGGAAGGTGCTGCGAGAAGGTGGAAGGAACGGTCCCGCGGCGGCTGCGGGTGGCTGGGGCGCGCGAGGTTCCCCCGCAGCGTCCGCAGGAAGAGTTTGCGTTTGCTACCAGATCGTAAACCCCCAGCTTTCCAGGTTTCCCCTTCTAAACAGATTTGATAGTGGATTTCATTTTATCTTACTCAATTATCCCACCGAGTTTACTTTTGGATTTTTAACAAGTTTCCCTCCAGGCGACGGCTCTTCCCTGCTCTCGGGCTTGCTGGTTGCTGCTGCTGCGCAGAGGTGAGCGTACGCGGCAGTCGGGAGGCGAGAGAGGAGTTACTGTGAGGTTACTATTAACCTAGTTACGCTCGGTTACTATTTTAGCATTGCCCAGACAGGAGATTTTGTGTGCCTTTATTCTAATAAAGTGGTACCTCTGTGCTGATTGTTGATGGAAATAAGCGTTATCTCAGTGTAAGAGCTGAACGTACATAGACAGAGGTTCCTAGTCCAGCCTGAGCACTGGTTGGAAACTGAGGCAATTTAATTACTTTTTCTCGTCCTTTCCTTCTTACTGGAGATAACGGCAGAGATTGTTACTGTGCTGTGGGTGTTCGGTGAAAAGGTTTTGCTGGACTGGTTCGAGATGCCCAGGTTTCCCTGCCGTACCACGATCAAATCGGCTCCCGCGCTGGCAAGCCCTGCCGAAATCGAGGAAGGAAAATTCCGTGGATCTGAATTAATTTATTTTGCAAAGAATACCTCCCCATTGCCAACAGTAAGCTGGGCCTGAGGCGCGCCGGCGGGGTTTGGCCTCTTCCCTGCCTTCGCCGCACGGTGGTACCGGAGCCACGGAGTCGCTGCGGGAAGGCAACGGGTGGCGGGCAGCCTCCCAAGGCAGCGCCGGCAGCCCTGGGGCCGGAGCCCGCCTTGGCCGGGTTTAGCACAATCCAGCCCGTGTTACCCGCTTGCAGAAAGCGGGAGGAGCGCTGCTCCGGCGGCCTCCGTCCCCTGCTCTTCTGCCGCCTTCGAGGGTCAGCGTGAGGCAAACGGCAATCGCCCGGGCAGCGCGAGCCCCCGCGGAGCCTCCCCGACGCGTCCCTGCCGTCGCCCACGCGAGCGCTTTCCCGGTTTTGTTACCGTTTTGCTCGAAATCCAGACAGAGCGCGCAATTCCTTGCCAGCTTACGGGCACAGCTGACGTCTGGCAGGAGCCCATCGGCGGTGTAGCGAGCCTTTGGGCTTCGGCTTCCCGAATTCTCTTTGGAGAGTCGCTGGCCCGTTCCTTTTCTTCCTCGGGCGGTTACCGCAGCTGCTGTGGCACGGCCTGAAAGCTTAAGCCTAAACTGGAGCTGCCGCTATCCGTCTCATCTGTCCCCCACTGGGGAAGGGATACTTTATCTTAAACCCAGGTTTAAATAGGTATCTCTAAGCCTGCTCACTTTTCGGCACGTTGGTGCAAAGTACTTCCATCTGACTTGCTGAATCTTCAACCTGAGATCACAGAATAAACCGTATCGTTCAAAGAAATAATACTTTCTTGAAAAGCTTCCTGTGCTGTTTGTCACGTCTCCTTTTGCTCGGTATGCCAGTATTGTGAGTGTGTGTGCTTTTCCTCTACGAGCTAAATACAGTCTAGGAAATCACACTGTAATATTTGTGCTCATTCCCAGTGCTCCTTGGACGTCTGACTCGCGTGATTTTTCTGATGCTGTAAAGCTCTGCGCTCGGTTTGCTAGCCAGCAACTTCTACCAGCATGGCACTTAAGTCTCACGGGTGCCACCTGTAACGCGTACGGGGCTGAAGCAATGCCATCAATTGCAGAGAGCTGGTTTTCCTTCACCTTTTACGTTATGAAATATCTTAGTCGTTGGGTTATCTCCTTCTAGCGCATGCTTTCCGTGTTCGCCTGGACCAAGGAGCAGCGCGTCACGTCGGAAGGGAAGCGGCCGCTTCCCAGAGCTGGCGGGGATGCACGCGGAGCGCTGGGCACCTCCTGATGCTTCCTTGAAGCTGATGCAGAAGGGAAAGGCGAGCTCCTGGTAAGCCAAACCCCTCCCTTGTCTTCAGTTCTCAGTACCTGCTCGGGGCGGAGATTTATGCATTTATTAGGGTGGGGATTTATGCATTTATTAGGGTGGGGATTTATGCATTTATTGGATGAAGTGGGCAAAACGCCACCCAGAATTATGGGCAGAGGTTTCCAGTCACCGACAAGTATAAATGCTGTGGCATGAAGATGTAGCAAGCGTTGAAACCGAATGTTCCAGGGACATCTGAGTGTGCACTGTGCTGAAACACAGGAGGTAGATTTTATTCACGTGTCTGCATTAAACGGGCCCTGTCACCATGCCCCACTAGTTCTAGATAACGAACCTACAGTGATTATTCAGCGATTAGCAGAACGAGTGGACCAAGGTTCTTACCCGTTGGCGTGGGAATGCTCTGGGAGCCTGGCTTATCGACTAACTCAGTAAATGAACAGTTTCTATCAGCAAAGCAAGGATGAACCAGCCTTAAGCTGAGCTTACGGTTTGTGTTCGGGGAGGAAAATAACAAGCGATGCTGACAGACCCTTTCCTTCCTCCTGTCACGCACAGCGGCGGTCGGGCTGGCGGCCCCGCAGCCGCCGGAGCGAGCATACTGGTTGGACTGGCGTGTACTGGCCCCAGCCAGGTAACGCGCTCTACAGTGCCTGGCTCGCACACGAGGCAGCCGATTGTTCCAGATAAACCGCCCCAATGTCACCCCAAGGTCCTTCTCGCGTGCGGTGCTTGGCACTGGGTCTGTGCAGTCGCTGCCTTTGTGCCCCGGAGCAGTGCCGTGATTTGGTTTTCCAAATCAAAGGCGGGTTCCTGCCCGGTACGAAGAGCGGCGTCCGAGCAGGCAGCTCGTGGCACGGCCAGCGGCAGGCGACGACAGGGCTTTGCGCCCCGCAGCCGTTCCCATGCACGGTTGCTTTCTGTGCAATACCGGGCTTTCCTCGCAAGAGGGATTCCTCCAGCATCGCCACCTCGCCCACGCTCGGGTTCTGCAGATTTCTCGCGTTTCAGGCGCAGTCCCCATCTCACACTGGGAGGGAAATAACTCGATTTTCCCCGTGACTGGTGCTGGGACCCGCAGGACCGTAAGGGGTAGCTAAGCGATGCTCCGGGCAGGCTGCTTTACCCTGCTCTTTACCCAGACTGGTTTGCCTTCTGACAGGACCCGTTCTCTTTACTGAAGCATTAGTTTCTAAGGCCACAGTGAGGGTGTTTAAACCCATCCGCTCCTGCCTGTGCCTTCCTCTTCCCAAGCGCTTCTGGCGGCAGGCGAGCTTGCGCCGGGGGTGAGCTGGCGGTGTTGCAGAAGGGACGTTTGTCCCTCGAGCAGTTGGCTCCCGTATTAATTCCCAAGGAGCTGGCAAACAGCTGCCAAAAAACTGTTTCCCATCTCTGTTGACCAATATTACCTTTCCACAAGCGTACGGCGTTACCGAGCGTTAGCAGCTGATAGCACCACGTTTCCTGCACGATTTTAAGGACTGTAGCGTGCCCCAGAGTCCTGATGTTTGAGAGAAGACTTTTGAGCTAAATAACGTTACATCAGATGTTATTTATTATCCATTTCCAACGCAGCGACCCTGTTTCCACCCTATCTGGTGCTGGGCCGCTGCCACAGGACATTTATCTCCACCGTTACGTTCGCGGCTTCTTGCGTGAGGGGCAAACGATTCCGTGCAGACTTCACATCGAGAAGGAAGGCAGCTGGTCCGGCCAGGACTTTCCGAAACCAGGGAGCAAATCTCTGATTTCCCCCAGGAAGAGGTGAAAGGAGTCGTGACCTACCCGCCAGTCTCATTTTTGCTGTCACTGAAGTCAGCGGCAAAACTTAAACTGCGTTCCAGAGCTGGAACCTTTTAAAACGCTCCCTGCCTCTGGCAAAGCCTTTGTGGGTACAACGCAGCCCGCACCGAGGCTCCGTCTACCCGCTGGGTGACGAAGGACCCGCCGGCCAAGCTTTTAATTTGTCGATGGCTGTTCCGCAGCGGCTGGAGACGCTCGCGCGAGCGAAGCAGGGGAGTCCCCGCCGCCGTGCCGCTGGCGAGGACGCGCCCCTGCGGCCGGGGGTTTCCTCTGCACAGAGCGGTCCTTGGTCCCTGCGATCTTTTTATGTGCTTATTCTATGAATTCTTCAATATGAACGTTGGGAAACGTTTCTCTATAGATGTTTAGCCCCCAGCAGTGAAACTTCACCGTCGGAGCAACACAACCCTCCCCGCTTTGCCGCGGCAGAGGAAAGGCGCAGCCGCAGCGTAACAGAGGCGCTCGATCGCAGGGGTGCCCACCGAGCGTAGCGGAAGAAAGAGAAAAGTGAGCTTCTTGCTTTTGATCTTAGAAATGATCTTTTCTGAGCAATTCTGGAGCATGACAATGAAATGAGAGCAGCACGCAAGAATCAGGCAGGCGGATTTTTAGCCTGCTAACAGAAAACGCTTTGGGCTGAATTTGGAAAGCCCATATGGTCACTGGAGAATAATTCTGAAAGAGGATTTTTCTAGTGAAGGATCCGGTGGTTCCTCCCTCGGCAGCGAGGTGTAGGCGCTCCAGGCAAAGCCACCGAGGCGCGCACCGAGCCAGCAGAGACCCAGCTGGACGGCCCGGACCTTTCTAGTGCAAACCCCAAGTGCCTCTTTGGGAAGGAGGAATGCCTGAAGAGCAGTCTCCAAGCTCCCTGCCCTTGTCATGAAGGTGAGAGGAGGAAAAGAGCAATTTAAAAAGCAGAAACAAAAAGTTCCCCCACCGTTAGCAAATCCTCTTCTGCTGTCAGATATTGATCCCGTCCCCAGGGGAGCAAAGAGGGAATATTCTGAAACAGCCAAGCAGCAAAGTACCGGCCTTGTATTTCTGCACCATTTTACGGTGTGCTGAGACGCGCAACACCGCAAAATATCCGAGAGCCTCACTAAGTCCAGAATCTCTTTTTTTTGTGATGCTGATGAGGGACGGACGGATTTTCTTTTGCCAGGTAATCGGGTTTCTGCCCTCCCTGAACCCGCTGTGCCTGCTGTCCGCTCCCGCCACGGGACCGAGGGGCACCGTGCAGCTGCGTGCAGGCCGCCGGGTCCCGGCTGTGCTGCCGCGCCGCCTTAAGCGCTTTTTAAAATACAGAAGACAAGGGTTACTAGGAGGAAAGCTGGAGACCTGCTTCTCTCTGCCAGAATGATGAGGTACCTCTTTCTCACACCTCTCTAGAAAACCTTGCTTGTATTACGTCTTCCTAGGTAATACACGTGGTCATTAGGCCAAAATATTCCCAGTCAGGATAATTTCTTGTATTTTGGCAGTTTATTTCTCCGGTTATTTTTGAGATGTGGCTTTCCAAGGCTGCGTGTGTACAACAGGCTCTGTTTTGTAAGAGGACTGAGAAGTAAAATGCTGCCGGTCACGAGTATGTCAGTCTTGAACAAATCAGAAAGAAAGTTTGGTTTTTTCCCCTAAGGACAATACTTTACTGGGCTCTTTAGGCTTCTCATCAGGATTTCCAAAATTCACTTCCAATTTTGAAATGGTTTCTTTTTTTTTTTCCACGTTGAACGATGGCGTCCCGACCTGCGCGGTGGGGTAACGCGGGGCGGGGATTTGCCCGTGCCCTCCATCAAGCAGGACGAGACTTGTTCAGCCGCGCGGTGCAGGCTTGAGCGCGCAAGCGCTGGAATGACATTTTCCTCTCGCTGGAGCCGGGTTTCTGTTGCAATGCGCTTTTGTTTTCCCCTACCCTGTCTGGAGAAACTGGGACTCGTGTGCTCTGCAAGTAGTGCAACGCTGAGGGCATCGATTTGTATCCACTTAAAAGCCCCATCCCTTGTTTACCAGCTCTTAAACCTGAAAGCACCATCAAAACTGACGGTACTCAGCACTGGTGGTTACTCGGCTTTCTCCCTGGCTAGGGGACGGCGAAAACAGGCCTGGCGGTTTCACTTCTGTTTACGGTTTCTAATAGTCTCCCCTTTCACGTCAGCACTCCCTCGCATAGCGCTACGCTGAAATAAACTACAAACATATCCGTATGCTATTCAAAAACAAAATTTGCTGGATAACCTGCTCTAAATAACTTACCACCTCAGCTGCAAGCCTGCCTGAAAAATTAAACGTTAAAAAAAAAGACAGCAATTGCTTTTATTTTATATGGGGTTTTGTAAAAGCCTTTGCCCGGGGTAGCTGGAGCCACGCTTGACCTCTCGTTTTGCCTTCGGAGCTGGGAGCTGGAGCGGCCGGAGCCGGCGGCTCTGCCCGGGGCGGGTGCCAAGGCAGCGGCGAGCGGGCGCAGCCGGCGCGGTCCCAGCCCGTCGCAGCTTGCCGCGAAGCCGGCCGAGGGAGAGCCGCGGCTGGACGGGCCTGGAAACAGCTCCTCTGCGGCCCTAGGACACAGCCGGCGGCGGGGGCAGCACCAGAGGCAACTGGGCAGAGCGTTATCAGCCCCGCGTAGCTCGAATGCCGAACAAGCAAGTCGCCTCCCGCGCTCCCCTCAGACGATGCTCAGAAGAGGTGTCTAGGTGTGGAACGCGTTATTTTCTGCTTTTGTTGGACGTCAACGGTTGTGAACTGCGTAGGAACGGGAGCGGAGCGCCGCTGGTTGTTCGCATCCGGGAAAGGGAAGGTAGCGGATCCGGGCAGGCTGGCAGCGACTGTGTCCATGACAACCGGCAGCTGTGGCCTGGCTCCCTCCCCATCACCCCCCCATCAACCCCCCATCGCCCCCCCATCACCCCCCATTGCCTCCCCATCGCCCCCCCATCACCTCCCCATCACCCCCCATTGCCTCCCCATCGCCCCCCCATCACCTCCCCATCGCCTCCCCATCGCCTCCCCATCACCCCCCCATCACCCCCCCATCGCCCCCCCATCACCTCCCCATCGCCCCCCCATCGCCTCCCCATCACCCCCCATCAACCCCCCATTGCCCCCCCATCACCCCCCCATCACCTCCCCATCACCCTCCCATCACCCCCCCATCACCCCCCCATCACCTCCCCATCGCCTCCCCATCGCCCCCCCAGGGCACGTCCCAGCTCCCGCCGCTCCCTCTCCTCGAGGCACCTCTTGGCTGCAGCTCGGCGTTCCGGAGAGACTGGTGCAAGGCTCACAACTTCCGCGCGTTTCCTGGAGCCGACGGCTCAGTCGCTTCTGCTAGCAAAACCCTTCCCTGCCTTGAGCCGCCTGCGCTTCAGCCAGGGGCTCCTGGGAGACGCCTCAGAGGATCCGCTGGCGGAGGCCCTGGTTTACAGCGATACCACGCAGAAGCAGGGTGGGCTTAGCAGGCTGGCAGTTTGCAGAACCGGCAGGCAAAACGCAATATATAGTGCAAAAGAAAAGAGTTTCAGGTACGCTGGACACCTTCAGAAACGCAAGCGAGCTGAGCGAGGCAGCGCGATGCTCACCTCCGCAGGAAGCATCGGCAGAGGTTAAAGGTGTTCGTTCCATGAAGCAGCCTTCGGTCTGCACGAAGCCCTCGCGGGGGAGCGAGAGCTGCCTGGGCCGTGCTCCCCGAGAAGCTGCTCATCCCACGGCCTGCTGCGGTGCATTCTGCATTCCAGCGGCCGCCCGGACCTGCCTTGGGAAACGCTGGCATTTGAGGCAGCTGCAATCGCACGCGGCGCTAAGGAACGGAAAGAAATCTGTCAGGAAAGCAAAACGCAATTCTGCTGTTAAACGCAGCCAAAGTTTCTCATTTGCAGGGCCCCTGCTTTAGATCTTCAACGTGATGTTTGTACCACGCGAAGGAAAAATGTGTCCCGGGAATCAAAACCAGGTGATCTGCAATCTCCTCCTTCATGGTGGGAAAACAAAGCAGAAGAGGCAAGGAAACGAGATCGTGAATGGGGAGCTGGGGGCTGGAAGACGGGCGCCGAGTGCCAGTTCCACCCCGCAGCCTGCTGGAAGCACGACTCGGTTTCCCCTCCAGTGCAGCGGGGGTAACGGGGAGCGCGGAACCGATTGCTCAGGCTTCAGAATACAAAGAGGGTTGCTGCGAGCTCTGATTAAACCACTCTCAGCGCAAACACGAAGCAGATTACACAGGTCTGTAAGCTGTAGCAGGGATGTGGGACTCAGCCTCGCGAGCTCTCGTGCCTCCAAGCTTTTCGCATTTCCTTATACGTGTAAAAGCGGCGCAGCGTGAAGCAGGCGGTTATCGAGAGATGCTCCCGGGCTTCGGTGAAAAGAAGGGACACGGGAGCCGTGGGGCGCTGGGTTAGCGCGTGGGGAGGTGGAGGAGCACTTGGGCAGCTTTTGGAATAATGGGGAGAAATTGGGTCTGGTAACGCGGATGAGGACCGGTCCCGACACCTCCGCTTCGCAAGGGCCTCTCTGGGGAGAACTGGCTTGACAAACGTCGTCAGCCTCCCCGACAAGGACAGCGTTACACACCAAAAGCCAGCCAGCGGCAGAGGCAAAAAAATCCACAATTGTATTTGAGGGGGATTTGATGTTTTTAAAACCAAACTAAAACTGCAGCATTTTGAATTTTCAGCAAGGGCAACACTGACAAAAGAGCCACCCAGCCGGCCCGGAGCCTCCCTTCGCCGCGGCAGCGTCTCTCCCCAGCCCACGGCTGGCCCAGGAAAACGCCCGCATCTACGTTTTAATCCCTGCGTTTAGCCCTGACAGCCACCCAAGCAGCAGGCTCTGCTGTTCGACTCCAAAGAACGCTTTCTGTACCCTGCTTTCAGGATAGGGGCTGCTTTTTATCGCCGTTCCTCAACGAGGAAATAAAGCCTGGGGGGAGCGCTGCCTCGCTTCTCCTGCCCAGCACCCTGCCCCGCGCTTACGGCGACCGCGTGGCGCGTTTCGTGTCCTGACCATCAGCTACGATTCAGCCTTGTCGGCCGCGGGAACCGAGGGAAGGCCGCTCTGATAGCGGACGATAGCTCCTACCAGAAGAGAGACAGCTTCCCTTCGAGCCCTGCAGCTGGGACTGGAGACCGTAGCTTGTTTCCCAGCATGCGGAATTGCTGAGGTGCTACCCAGGCTTTTTGGGGGTGTCAGTAGAATTCTGGGGACACCGGAGAGCTGCCTCAGCAACATCCTCTCCCGGCCTTTAATAAAAGTAGCTGCAGAGATGCAGGGAGTAATCATGCACGAGTCGTTTGTCGTCTCCCCAGTATCTTTAATTCGCTGGTTTATTAAAAGAAGCAGGCAGGATAATTTGGTAGTTTTATTTAGGTGCAGTGGTACCCATGGGTTTAGAGCCGTCTTTTTCTTCCAACCTAAAGAAGTCATTGCTCCCTAAAGCTTCATAATTTGTCTTTTGTCAAGTTCACGGTCAGCCCGCCCGTCTTTCCGCTGTGAAACGTGAAGGACTTTGCCCCCCGTCAGCCCTCCCGGGGTGGAAGCAGCCGCGGCTCCCGTCGCCCTCTCGCCGGACGGCAGCAGGCCTCGCTCTGCCGTTCAGGCGCCTCCTCCGGCTGTCGCCCGTTAACCTCGCCCCGAGACCTTGAAAACGAAGGCTTGCTCTTCTGCTGGTTACTGTACCACCCTGTAACTGCCGCTTTTCAACACGTCAGAAGGAATTTATTTTAACATTTTTTTTTACTGTTTATAATCACAGCCACGACCTTGGAGTCAGAAATTTCCCGGGAGTTAATGCCCTGCATCCCCCCAGCTGCTGCCGGCAACTGCTCAGCGCCTGATCCTGCCTGGCTTCCAGGCGTAACCCTCCCTGGGGGCCGGGAGGCTTGCGGCGGGTCACCCGACGGGAAACGGCCTTTCTGCCCGGCATCCTGCCTTCAACGCTCCCCGTGGCGGCGGCGCCCGGCTGGGAAGCTCCAGGCGCACCAGGATGCGATGCCCGAAGTTGGCTCCGTGGGGCCGGCGTTGAAGCACGGCAGTCGCGGAGCAGCGTCTCGCGTTGTTCTCCTTCCAGAAGGATGCGGAGAGCAGCCGCCTGCCCTCGCCCGCTCCGCGCTCCCGCCCCAGCCCCGTCCGCCTCGCGCGCCGCGTGGAAGGAAGGGGAGACGCGCTTTGCAAACAGATGGAGAAGGTGAATGGGATGCCGGTATTGGCGTCATCCTGTTACCGATGCCATTCGAAGCAGGTTGCAGCAGCTGGAGGATGGATGTAACCAGACGGCACGCCGCGTCCCAGGCAATAAGGGGAAATTACGGACAGCTTTGGAGCTGAATGAATGACTCCCCACAAGACCTGCTTCAGCTCGCTCCCGCAGTAAGTGACACGAGTTTAATGGGCTCTAACGGGACCTCAGTTAGCACCAGCCGGGTGGATTTGTGTTATTTAATGCCTTCGTCTGGGGCTCCACCACCTGCGGCACGGGGGGCTCCGAGCACAGGACTCGGCGGCGGCCGTTCCCAGGCTTGGCCCCAACGTTGCTGTCGCTGTGGGCATTTTCTGCACTCGATTCCCCCACATGCAAAAAAGATGTCAGCTCTGGCCTGAATCACAAGCGGGTCCTGATGACAACTTACAGATTGGCTGCAAGTGCTGGGAAGGTGAACTGGAATTTTTCGAAGCGCTGGGCTCTGTCCGAATTCGGCGCTTTCGGCGCCCGCTGCCCTCCCTGAAGAGGTAGGGGCTGGGGGCTGCGCAGCCCCGGCCCCGGGACGGCTGCCCTCGGAAGGCAAAGCCCCAGCTGTGTGCGCCTTCCCTTAGGCTCGTTAAATGTTTCCAGCCACACCTTGATGAAGTCAACCCTTAGCAATGCAACCTTTTAAAAAGATTGTTTTGTTTTGTTTTTTTTAACAAATAATTTTATAATGACACATGAAAACATGGTGCTTTGGGGTTTGGTAAAAAGTGAGTAGAAGAAAACTTTTTCCTATTTGAGAAGCCTCGCAGGTGAGAACAGCTGTGAATGATGAGCACTTGTGCTCAAGGCACCTTTCCTCCCGGCTCCCGAAGGCCGCAGAAAGGCGGGTATGTTTGCACCCGGGCTTTGCAGGGCAGGCGGGCGGCGAGGACACTGACTCACCGCACATCGCAGGCCGGGAATCCGGATTTCCCAGCGCAGTTTCCTGCCTTAGCAGCAGCCTGAACGGCGTCGCCGAGTTTCTCCTCGGCGCCTCTTCTTCTGGCCATGCCCTGTCGCAGCGCGCGCGCGGCGAAACACCGCGACGCTCCCGGGGGGAACAACCTCCCAAGGCCCAGAAGAGGCGGACGCTTGGTGCCGTGCAGTTTTCAGTGGATGTTTGGTGTTCGGCTGCTTCTCGGTGCCTTGAGGATTCCCGTGCGAGACGGGAGCACGCCGTGACTGCCCCCCCGGCCTTGCGAGGAGCGAGCAGTACCTTACCAGCAGTTTTAAGATGTTTGCATCCAAAAATTACCAGGGCAAAACGCACAGGGAAGGGCGCAGCTGGCAGGGAACGGATCGGCCCCGGTCACCCTCGGCACCCACCGGAGCTGCATGTGGCACCCATGCACATCTCATCGTCTTTGTCCCTTAATCAACCCGCCGCGCCTCGCGTATCGGCTCGCTGGCTGCCTCCGGCTGGTGCCGGAGCGTGGCCAGAGCCGGGCAGCGAGGCTGGGGCAGGGGCTGGAGCACAAGGCTGGGGAGGAGCGGCTGGGGGAGCTGGGGGGGCTCAGCCTGGAGAAGAGGAGGCTGAGGGGAGCCCTCATCGCTCTCTGCAACGGCCTGAAAGGAGGCTGGAGCCGGGGGGGTCGGTCTCTGCTCCCCAGGAACGGGCTCCGGCTGCGCCAGGGCGGGTTTGGGTTGGGCGCTGGGAGCAGCTCCTTCACCCGAGGGGCTGCCAGGCGCCGGCCCGGGCTGCCCAGGGCAGGGGCTGAGCCCCCCGCCGTGTTTAAAGGCCGGTGGGTGCGGCGCCTGGGGACGCGGGCGAGGGGCGGCCCTGGCAGCGGCGGGGCTCCATCGCCTTCGCGGCCCCCCCGCGCCCCGAGCGCTCCCGCAAGGCGCCGCCCCCGCAGCGGCTCCCCCCGGGCCCGGGCCCCCCCGCCCCGCAGCTCGGGGGGGGGCGGAGCCGCCCCCGGCCCCGCCCCCGGCCCCGCCCCGCCGCTCCCCGCCGGCCCGGGGAGCCGGTGCCCAGCGCCGGGCGCCGCTGCCAGCCCAGCCGAGCCCCGCGGGGCCGCCGCCGGCAGCATGCCGCTCGCCCAGCTGGCCGAGCCCTGGCCCGACATGGAGCTGGTGCATCTGGACGCGGAGGTGAGCGGGGCGCCGGCCCTTCCCGGCGGCGGGGGGCGGGGGGGGCTCCGCGCCGCCCCTCCGGGGGTCTCCGCCGAACAAAGGAGCGCCCGGCCCGGCCGCCCCCGCCCGGCGGGACCCCCCCGGCCGCGGGGCTGCGGTGCCCCCGGGGCGCGGTTCGCGGGCGGCCGGAGCCGAGCGCCGCCCGGGGCCGCCGCGGCGCTGGGTCGTGCGCGGCGGGGGGCGCCGGGGCCCCGGCTCCGCCGCTGCCCGTGCGGGCGCCGGGCGATGGGGAGCAGCGTGCTCCTGCATCCCCTCCCGCGGAGGGCAGCGCTCCGCGCCGGGGCCCGGGCGATAAATGTCCCGGGTTTTGCGTCTGTCTCCTCCAGGCTCCCTCGCTCCGCGCCGCCCCAGCCCCAGCCGCTCTCGCAGGCCCGTGCTTCAAACTCCGGCCACGGTCCTGTGTCACTTTGCTGGGTGCCTGCTCTCCCCTCCTGCTTTGCTCTTTTCCTTCTAATTAAGGTCTCCGAGCCAGATGTGCAGGACGGTGCACAGCATCTGTCCACATCTGCAGCCTTGCATCACAGCCATTTCGGAATAAAGGGGCAGCCCGTAGCAGTTCTCACCCGCGCAGAGCAGCCAGCTGAGGCACTGTGCTCTGGCACGCTTTACTTAGACGTCGTCTCGTCCAAATTGGAGCTAGCAGCTCTGCTGGAGACACCGAGGGGTGCTGGGGATTTTGTTCCAGGTGTTTACTCAGACCTGGGTGCTTTCCCATCGTTTTGGCTGGATTCGATGCTGTCGCGCTCCTCTGTCGCGCCCAGGGATGTCGCGATGGTTAATCGGTCAGATTTGCTTATTCCTATTTAAAATTGCCTCTTGGGAGATCTCTGCTTTGAGGGGAAGCAGAGTTTCACCACCGCTGCAATGACAGCAGGGAGGTCTGCGGGCGATCGGAGGGGAGGCTGCCTAATTTTCATCCGCCAGGTATGGCAGGGCTTCTCCTGGAGCCCCCGGCGCGGGCGAGGGTCTGCCGGTGCCGCGGCTGCCAAACAGCTGGCACGGCGCTGCGGTGGGCGACGAGCATCCGCCCCAAAGCATCGCTTGAGTCACGAGGATGAGTTTGTGCTCGAAGGTGGGAGAGGAGGGAAGCCCTGCGGTGGCTTGATCGCGATTCCCGAAACCACGTCGCGCGCCCAGAGCCGGGGTGTAGGCTGTTGCTGGAAGACAGGGCTTTTGATTTGTGGTTTCCCTTCCTAAGTAGGAGAATAGCCTGAGCAGCCAGAAAACGCAACTGGAGTCGTAACGGGAGGAAACGAATGCCGGTGCCCAGGGCGGTGAACGCCGTGGGCGAGATTTGTTCGCTGCTTAATCCCGGGTCTCCCGGGTGCCAGGCAGGCGCCGCAGGCTCTCTTCTGAGCGGGAACGGCCGGTGGTCCGGCGTGTTTGTCAGCCCGAGTCGGCCGTGAGGACCGCGGCAGCAGCAAGGACTGTTTTCCCCATTGCGTTAGTAAGGGGTGTGTTAATTGGAAGCTGAAAGTGGAGGGCCTGCCCCGGGCTCTGGGCTGTCCCCTTCCCCCGGCTCACCTTGGCCAGAGCCCTCGGGCAGGGTCCGGAGCCACTCGCAGGTGGTATTTCTGATCAGTCTTTACAGGTGATCGCAAGTGGGACGTTAGCAAGTCAGCTCCCTCGGTTTTCAGGTGAGCAGGTACGTGCACCTGACTCCAGCGAGGAAAATAACCCGGGTGTTCTTCGCCTCTGAACCTGGCTGCCATCGCCTGGGCCAGGCGTCGGGGGGTTCCCCGAGATCCAGCAGCGTCTCTGCGAACAGCGGAGAGGGACTGGGGCTCGGGGGAGTTTTGCACCTTGAGAGGCTAAATTCGCCAAGGTCAGGGGCCCAAGGAGAAAGTTTTCACCGCTGCCGGGCAAGGTGGCACCACTGAGAAACCGAGGAGACTTTTCTGGAACGCCAGTTACGTAAATTGCCCTGGGATCGCTGCCATCCAGGTTAGAAACCGGCTTCCTCCAACCTTTGCTTTCTGAGTCACGGAGCAGAGGTGCTGTCACCGCGCTGGTGGAGGCATCGGTCCGATTGTTAAGGGATTCGGGGTTTTTCCACTGCGTTCCAGGAGCGTTGGCCGGCTGCTGCTGGGGCCGGGTCCCGGCTGGCGCCCGGGGTCCCGGCTGGCGCCCGCCAGTGCTCAGCCTGGAGCCGTGCCGGGGAAGCGCGGGGATGTGGGTGGCAGCGGGAGCTTGAACTGATCCGCTGCAGGAGACGAGGCCCTCTGTCCTGGGGACTGAGCTAGCTTCATAATACTTTTTCCTCCCTGCCCCCCCCCCCCCCCCCGCTGCTTATATTATTCAGAATATTGCTTATGTAGTAGAAAAATCTGGCCGGGGCAGCGTACAGGCGATAGAGAGTGCAGCCGAATGACTTCATCACCATAGCGATGGATACTGTCATCGGGGCTATGCTTTCCTTTAAACTCTGGTCTGGTTACACAAACATACAGCGACACAACTGACGTGGGATTACGCCAAACCCAACCACTTCAAGCCAATTATTTTTGCCGGGATATGTGTGCCATCCTTTATGGAGCAGGAGCCAGTCATGAATAACTATCTTCTTCAAGCATCTTAGCTGAACAATGCGTAAAACAATGATCAAAAGATAGGGGAGGAAGCCGAGCAGCTTTCGTCTCTGATACGCCTTGCGCATAGACTCCTCGGTCTGTTTGGGCTACGTGAGTTCTCTTCGAGATCTTTATTTTTGCAGAATCATTTCCTTTCTCTGAACTGCGATAGGCAAGATCCATACGTTCCACTTAATAAAATGCCTTGTTCTTGTGTCAAACTAGCAGAAGCTCTGGGGTGGAGGGTTTCTTCCCCCATTCCTCCCCGCCTGAATGCTTCATGGTTCATCAAAGTCGGGCGAAGGAGCATCTTTGGGTACTGGTACCCTCGTTGGGTTGTGTATAGGCAGCTCAAAAGCGACTAGGCAAAACCTAGAGGCCCAGAAATAGCAGCAGGCTGCTTTTCTAAGCAGAGCTGTCGATAATCCGGGGTGACTTGTGCTGACGGTGCTAACTACAGAGCGCAGCCCTCGATGGCAGCGGGAGCGGGCACGGTGTCGCACGGCCCTGGCAGGGCTGAGGCTCGACCTGATTGCAGATCAGAGCAGCGCTGTCCTGTTCTGTAAATTGCTCCCTGTGCTGCAGATTATGTGGAATTAAAGGGATTTAAAATGCAAGATGTCCTAAGATAAATATCTCCCAAGTTCAGCCAGGCTGGCAGTTGCGTAACCGAATGCGCTCGTTTTCCAGTATACTTTCCTGCGTGCTCTTAAGAAAACTTTTTAGAGCAGAATGTGTGCAGAAGGGCTTCTGCGGCCCCTCTCGGGCAGCTTTAGCTGTTGCTCGCCCGGAGGTGCCCTCGCTGCCAGGCTGCTGCTCCACGTGCCCATCAGATTAGCTCCGTAATCCCCATTTCTGCTCGCCCCAGAGCAGCGCTGCCTGGAGAGCTGCAGGGACAGGCCGCTGGCCCCTGGCGAGGCTCATGCCGCTGCCTTCTTGGTAGCCCAAGTCCTGCTCCGCCACCATCCGCATCAGCTCCTTGCTTCCCTGGGCACCCAAGGGACGGAGCTGTGCCTCCCTCCTGCAGCAGGTGTTGCCTGCGGGGAGACCTTCGGGGCTGCTGTGGGAGTAGGACATTCAGGAGCCCCCTTTCCAGCCCCGAGGAGGACGTGCTGTACGGGGCACACGCGCGTGCGCTTGCTGACGCGCTGTGCGTGGTATGCCGGGGGAGCGCAGGAATAAAGCATTTTAAAGAGACAAATGTCAAACCAAGAAGCCCACAAGCTCTTTCAGCTGTACTACGATGCGGTGAATGGCCGTATTTTATCTCGGGAGGTGACGAGTCTGTAGCTGTGAGTGTGTTTCCATCTTGGATGCTTACAAATGGCTCTTGAATTCCATATGAGGGAATAAGGACTGGTTTTGCTCTGGGGTAGAAGGAAAGCATTTGGCTCTAAATACTGCAGTTCTCTCCTTACACATCTGCCTTATGTCAGCTTGAGAAAGTGCCTGTTTTATCGGGAGCTTCGTCCTTCTAAGACCATGGACCTGCATGCCCAGGAGACCTCCCTGTGGTGGACGCTGGTCCCTTCCAGGTAGGAAGGATTTCTGTCAATCCAGTGTGTAGGACAAGCGTTCCTCGGGGTAGGGAGCTGATGAAACACAGCACTCGAAAGGTCTGGCAGGTCTGGAGGTAGCACCCGCTGTCTCCTAGCTTACCCGTGCAGCTGAAGGCTTGGACAGACCCCGCGTTCACTCGCCATGTGCTAGTCTTCCCAGGGAATAGAAGAGCTCGTCCCATCCATCAACTCGCCCCTCTTCTGACACGTGCCTTGTAGATCTCTTCTCCAGACCATGAGCCAAGCACTGCTTCCCTCTGTCCAACACAGAAATTCTACTTCTGAAGCTGTTTTAGACATCGACAGCCCCCCCGAGCCACGGTTTTGATTAGCAGCGGGTTATGAATTCATCAGTGGCAGCTGAGCCAGTAAACACGAGCATCTTCCCAAGTCTGGTTATCTTGAGCAGCGTCTCCCCCCTCGTTGGGGAGGCTATACATAAACACAAAATCTTACTTCACTTCTTCGCTATTCTTTGTGCTAATGGCACCGAGAGCTCTGTGTAAACACCAGGGCGATGTTCCTCTGGAAGCACTTGCCTTGCTTTTTTCAGTCATTGGCTGAAAACACTTGGGAACTTAAGCCCAGTTTAAGTTGGTACTAAGGTGACTTGTGGGGCTCGGAGCGGATCCACATAAATGGCAGTATTGCAGGGCCTCTCCCCAGCCGACGTGCCGGCGCTCCGCGGCGCGGTAGGACCAAGCCGTTCTGCGAGGTGCTGCCGGCAGCGCAGGTTGGGCTGCGGTGGGAGTGGGGAGCCCTAAATGTGACGATGTACGGAGACTCTGGGCTGTTGTCTGTGGATCTGAAGTATCTGAGAACTAAACTTGTGCTTAAATTCAGCTCTTCAGCGTTGCACCTCTTATTGCGAGCTAGCCGCAAGCAGGTGGCCGAGCAGTTTCAGACGGGCAGCGGTGACCTCCCGTGGGAAGCAGAGGAGGGCGAGCCTGGAAGCAGCCGCTGAACGTTGCGGAAGGCGAGGGCAGCGTTGGAGGGAGGTTTCCTCCGCGGCCCCAAAGCTCTCTCCAGACCAACAACTGCAAGTTTCTCTTTGTGTGAAAAGGAAGCAAGTTAAATTTGGCCCAAGGAGGAGAAGGGGGTAGTGTGGTCCTAAGACAAATACCAGGTTGATGGCCCCTTGCTTCTCCAGGGAAGGAGCTAGCTTTGTTTCTGTTGATTCCTGAAAGACTCTAAAACCCAGGCATTCAACTAAAAATCTGAGGCTGAAATACAGTTGCGTTGCACCTCTTCTCTTGGACCGTAACATCTAAAGAGAAGTGAATAAACTCGCCTTGTTCTTTCAAAGAAAGAGGACTCCCATGAATTTTTGGAGCCTGAGACTGTAGTGCAAATAGATGTCAAAGCAAAATCTTCTCGCCCTTGTTTTTCTTCACAGTCTGCAGAAAACCTTCTGTACGTGCCTATCCTCCTCTGAGTATCTACGCCTGATTAAATCCCACCCGCTTTTGCTCCTGCTGGCTCCTCCGGGCCCTGTGCTGTGCTGAACCCGATGCGCCTTCGGTTGAGCGCGCGGCGCGACCGGCTGCTGCTGCTCCCGGCGCCCGGGTCGCCGGCTGGGACTTTGGACCGGGCTCCAGCAGCGGGAGCTGGACTCGCAGGCCGGGGGTGGCCTGGAGCCAAGCAGGTGGTGTGGATTTCCCGCAGCGGTATCGGCTGCGATAGGGTAATAAATAGCTGATAAATGTTCGTATTAAAGCCAATGTCATGGCAAAACGGCTGTTAACTGCACCCTAGCACTGCTTTCCCGTCTCCGCCTGATCTCCCAGGGACGCAGCGGAGGGGGCAGCCGCGGCGGGGCCGCGTCTCTGCAGCACGCGGTGCCGGGGGTGGCACTCCTGGAGCCACCGCCCCGGGGATGCGCGCCGGAGCAGCGCGGGGCTGCCGTTCGCCCCACGAGCGATGGTCGGTATGGAAGCAGCCCTGATTTTATTTGAGGGAAGTGTGGAGAGGCTCTTGGGACAAGAGCCTTTTTTTTAAAGTTTTTTTTTTCCTTAGCAGATGGTGTCCCCTCGGCGCACGGGGAGCGTTCAGCCACTTGTACCATGTCCAAAAGTGGCATCCTCCCCTGCCTGTCCCGCGTGAAAGGCTCTCAAAGCCAGCAGCCTTTGTAAGGGGGTGTAAGGAGCGGTCCCATGCCTGGCGCGTGCTAATGGCAGGTTCTCTTCCTTTGCAGAATGGGCAGGCTGCTCCAGAAGAAGGTGGGAATCCTCCATCCAAGGTAAAAATGCTCTGGGGTTACGTCTTCAAGTCATCCCTCTGAGCTGCCTGTGGGGGTGAGCTGACGGGGGGAATGGGGTGGGGATGGCTATTTTTAAATCCTGTAAGCTGCTGCTTTGTAATCTGGATGAGTGCATGTGGGAGTGTAAGGGACTGGAGTAGGGGAAAAGATTTTCGTCCTGTCCCTTTGGTCATCCACGCATATCTGGCAGGTTTCCCAAAGGGCCACCTCTGCCCAGCGCGCAGGAGATGGACTGGAGGCCATGGCAGAGGGGGAGAAGCGAGAATCCCTGGGCTGTTTCAGTGCCGTGTTTACACCCTTCTCTCTGTTGTGATCTTGCCAGATGGGATGAGAAATACAAGAGTATTTGATGGTTTTGGCACAGCGGCCCTTGCTGAGCGCCCGGTGTCTGTTTATTCTCTTGCCGTGGTGGGGCTGGGAGAAGCTCCACTTCTGTCGCGTTGCCCTCTGCGTCCCCGCTCACATCAGCAGGGAATGGCAGAGGGAACTGAGCTGCTGTCTCCGTGTTTGGGGCGAGGGTCTTGGTCTGCTAGACCTTCTTCAAACCCCTAAAGCTCTTCCCGCTCCACACACGAGCAGCGTGATGTTGAAGAACTTGATTTCCCTGATGTGAGCCCTCTCCAAGTACGAGACTGAGGACCGATGTTGTTAGCATGGGTATTTCCCAGTTGGGCCCATACTTCTCTGTCCTGCAAGACACTGTGCAGGGTAGAAGAGCCATATCAGTGCCTTAAAATCAGAAGCCTTTCAGGATTTCCTTTTCTGATACGTACGTGCTATAACTGTGAAGAATGACACTTATATGTTTGGCTTGGGAGACCTTGCTGAACGGGGCGTCGGGAGTTTGTCCCGTGCCTTACCCTCGGGGAGCGCCCGGGAGCAGTTTCTCTCTGAATCATCGTCCGTGTTAAAGGCCACGGGGGCTTGTTGTATTGTTTGCCCTGCTCATTACTGTCGTATTTTTAGTAAAAGAAATTTAAACCTAAAAAACAATTGTCTGCTTTTCAGCCAGTTATTCTCCAGGAACTTATGCTGGAGTTCTGGCATTGCCATTGCATCTCAACGACCTGTTCTGCGTTTCTGTCCCAGTTGCTGGACTGGCGCTTTTCCAGTGGCCTGCAAGAAATCTGGCGTGGGTCAGATGAACTCAGGTCAGCGAGGCTGCGCACTTCCCTCCCCTGAGAATAGTGGGTTTGTGTTCTTCACTGTGCCTGCATCTCTGGCATGGGGAGAAAAGATAATCTGTCTCTTCTGGTTGGATTCCAGCTGGGCTTCTAAGACTTGAGACTTTGCCTCTTTCATCTTCAAACACTTGCCTAAACTGCCCTCCCGTAAAAGCCGCCGAAGGATGTTGCTTTAAACATAATTGAAGACCTTTTGAAGGACATCACTGGGACAAACCCTGGCTGATTCCATCTGTAGACGCAGCCCCACAGAAAGATCATGTGCTAGAGGCCAAAAAGCACTTGGGGTTCTCTGTGTCCGTCTGTCCCTCTGGGGAACGCGGACGTGAAGTCCCCATCGCAGCTGGGGAGCTGAGCAGAGCGGCAGGCAGGTTGTCCCACATCCCACAGCGGGGAAACCGCAAGGGCCCGGTGCTACGTGCAGGTGTCCTGCTTTCCACTTTTCCGAGGCAGCGTGGCCAAAATGCCTGTGAGCGCTGTCTGACAAGCCCATTTTCGGTAACTTTTGAACACATGAAGCCCTGCTCCGTGCTCCTGAAATAACCTCGGTCCTGTTTTCCAAGTTTGTACAAGGTATGTTTGCTACCAGCACAGAGAAATGAACTGCCTCCTATAAACACATACCTTCCGCTTCAGGGCAAGCTCTGGCCCTCTCACCCAGCTGCGATGCTGCAGACGGGGAAGCAGGCAGCGCACCGAATATCTACGTATTTTTCTGTTCGTTTGGGGGTAGACGTCAGCAGCGATTCTGGCACTGGCTCTCCCCACACCAAGGACTAAGGAAGGAGAAGGAAGCGGCAGTGAACATCTGAGGTTGGCTGTTCTCAAGTTGAAGGTTGCTCAGGATCCCTCCCGTGCCCTTCTGTTCTAGCTGCGTGTGGAGAGCTGGGAGGGGAAGCGGCACTTTTATTCTAGGTTTGTACTTGCTATCCTTTTGCGGCTAATTCTGTGATCCCTTCTAAAAATAGCCTGAGGCAGCGACAGTGGCGATTACTCAACACCCACGCAGAAGTGCCATCCCTCCCCCTGTCCCCGTAAGCAGGATGCTGCCAGGAGTACAATCGGTATTTGCCTGGGCAATAACCAAAGACGCTTTGCAAAGGAGCAAATCCAAGAGTTCCTCAAAAGAGTTCGGAACTTCGCAGCTGGTAGCGCGGGACCGATGCAGCCCAACGCCTCCGCCATCGTCTCACCTGCTGCTGTTGCACATTGGGGTCTCTGGGCGTGAAAGGTGACGGTCACTGCGGAGGTAGCGAGGGGATGGTTTGGGCCAGGCTGGCTGTGATCTGGTGCTTTCTAGCTGCCTTTGTAGCTCCAGCTCAGCCTCCTGCTGAGGACAGCTGGTGCATTTCACAGCTTCTTGTGGCTTTTATTCCTTGTGCGGATTCCCACCTTTCGAGAACAACTGTGGTACGCAAGTCCCTGCAAGCATCGCGCCTCGGTGTGTTTATCTCAGTATCTTGGAAATGCCTGCAAGATCCTACAGCTTGGGCCGAGAGCTGTCTGGAGCGTCTGCCTCCCTTTGCATGGTCATGGGGAAGGGAGCCTGGGTCTGCAGTCAGGGCCATCCCGACAGCATTCCAGCTCTGCGGCCCTAAGGAATTCCAAGCCAAACCCTCTCCTTGTGCGAGCACAATCCTAGGTTGCTCATGCCCCAGTCCTTTCTTATCTGGATGTTCCCAGTGGGTCCCCGCTGTAAGAGTTTGCAATCTGCCAGGCAACCCTGGCTGCATCCCTACAACCAAATTGCTAATCCAGCGCTGTATCGAACGGGAGCCTTTGGCAAAGATAGGTACTGGGATGGCTTTTTTGTTTTCCTCTCCTCTTTGGTGGTGTTTGACCCTGTTTAAATTTGATGTTGGCTTTAGGATAGCAGCACGGCTGGTGCAGGGTTTGAGTGCAATGTCTGCAGGACGCTGAACAGAAGAGCTGCTCTTTCCCATTCGTATTGGTGGTAGCGGAGCGGGACTGCTGCTCACGGAGCAGGACGGCTATCCTGATGTCCTCTGCGTTTCAGGGCTCGGGGCTCGCTTTCTTCCTGCGACAGCCTTGGGTTCACCTCAGCTGCGTCCCCGCGCCGGTCAGGAGCAGAACGGGCGGTCTCCTGCCTTGCGCTCAAAAGCTGCTCTGCCCCGGGGCTGATCGGCAGCGCTGTGCGTTGGTCTCTAGGTACTGAGCCTCATCCTCTCCTGTGTTCCTTAGGTTTTAATTGCCAGGTAGGCTGGAGATTGGTTCAGCTGGGGGACGGCAACAGAGGGCTTGAATTCAGTGGAAAAATGGAACCTCTCATAATTGGGGTTTTACAGCCTGCTCTGCAGCCAGCTTGGCTGAGAGGTGAGCTTGTGCTCCCTGAAGGTGCCAAGCGTGAGGAATTATGCATGAAAGTACAACACCCAATTAGTGAAATCACTTCATAACGAAGAGCAGAGGAGTGGATTTGCAGTGCTGAGCGTGCCCACTCTCTCTGGAGGTAACGCTGGCGCAGGCTGGGCGCGCTGAGCAGCTCGTTCTTGGGTGATAATCACAGTGCGCAATGAAAACTGGGGAAGTGAATGAGTAACCTCTTCCAGCTCTGCTTCGCACCATAACGGAGACCTTTGAGACCAGAGCGAGGGCTTGCTCTGCAGTGCGCGCCAGGCACGAGGTGCCCCACCTTAGGCTGGGACTTGCTGTTAGGCAGCAAACCATCGTGGGATGCAGCAAAGGGGAAAACAGGGCTCTTTCCCAGATCTGTGTAGCTCCTGCTGATTTATCCTCGTGTCCTGACCAAGTAAAGCTTGCAGAAGGATCTGCCCCCTCAGCATCTTCAGCAAGGGAGGCCCAAGGCAAGGAACCCTCCACATGGACACTTCTGGCCAGAGAAATACCTGCATCGCCAGCATTAACATCAGTTGGTGTCGTTCCGGGTGAAATGCCCTGTTGTAACGCTTTAGCGATGACAAAGTGCAGTTGAGGTCGCAGCTCTGAATTGTAATTCTTTGGGATGAGTTGGAGGAAGGAGGGCTGTGGCCATCTACCTGCGATAGCTGAGACGTGAGGCTGCTCTGCGCGGCTCAGTAGCAGTGGTCTGCGGTTAGAAATAAGGCTGGTTCTTATTTTTGCTAAACTCCTTACGTACCTGCTGAGGTACTCGAGCCCAGCTCTTGACTCCCGCCTGCAAACTGGATGTAGCTGGAGCAGCTTTCCTGCAGGCTGGACATCACTGCTGGTGAGGAATCCTGCTCTGACCTCTGGACACGAACTGGGAATTTTTCACGCTCCTCAGCGGGATGTAGAGAGGAAGGCTCTGTGCGGCTGCATCGTGGCAAACTGCATTAGTGCTTGCGTGCGGCTCTGCTTTCCAACAGTGCATCTCGCTTCTTCGCCCAGCCTTTGCGCTGGGGGCCTTGCCGCAGGCTTCGCTGACCGGCAGAACACCCGCTGGCGGTCGTCCTGGCTTCTCTGGAGCCACATCGCTGACCGGGGGGACGGAGGGGGAGCTTGAAGCACCTTCTGTTCACAGCCTGGGGGGAAGAAAGAGTTGTCTGAGACCTGCTGGCCACCAAAGGGTGAGTCCTGCGTGCCCACCCGGCGCCCAGGCGATGGAGGGCTCTGGTTGCGGAGGCTGTGTGCTGCCAGCGTTGCACGTGAACTCCAGCTCCAGGCTGAGCGCAAGCCGTGTCGGCAGCCGACGCGTCCAGCGGTGTGATCCTCCTCGCTCCTGGACGCCGCTCCGATCGCAGCCTCTTAACGTGAAGCGTTTTAAAACAAACAAGTGAAATGCTCAGCTTTGGAACGGGCCTGGCGTGTTTACACAGCTGCTGCTGTTTTCCCCAAGAACTGCAAAGCTGTTGAACGTGAGAAGAGACGGGTACCTCGGCAAATCCCTTCTCTGCCCGCTGCCCCTCTTCTGCGGCGTCCAGCCGCTCAGCCAGCAGCGCTCCGGCCGCTCTGGTCCCCAGGGCTGCGCGGGACCTGGGGACCTGGTGGGAGCAGAGCATCTCGAGCGCGGCGTGGTGCTGCCTGGAAATCTGCCTTCCCCCCTGCACCGCAGGGACGGGGCTGCAGCTATCGCCGCTCTCTGAACGGCCGGCTTTTTCAGCCTGTCGGTGGTAAAGCTCTTAGTTTAAACTGGCTGCTTCGTCTTGTCAGTTGAAGTAATCAAGTGGGTTTGTTTTTAATGTAATGCCTGACAGCTGCCTGGCTTGTTCCTGCCAGAGCATTTGCTCTTCGTCCTTGGCAAGGCCGGGCTATGGCTAACAGCAAGCTTCTCAGCTCTTAAAAAAAAAAAAAAAAAAAAAACAAACCAAAACTGAAATAAATGCCTGTTTGAGGAGCAGAGTCTCTGATGAGCTGCAGACTCTAATGAATAATTGAAGAGGGGTCAGTTTACAGGACTTGCACACGAGGAATGCAGCGGAGTCTGCAGAGCTGGCGAGCCGCGCTCAGACAGCCCTGACGCACGGCGTGCCGACCCATCGGAACTGCTCCGCTTCCTTCTCTTCCATTTCCACCCCCCTCGTGGGTTCACGGAGACGGCCTCAAGCTCTGTCTCCAGAAAGCCTCTTATTGGGGGGGAAAAAAATCTTTTGCTGTGTGCTGTACCTGGAGGAAACCTGTGTCGTCCATCTCCCCGTCAGCGTTACAGGTGCTTCCCCCGAGGGACGGAGGAGCCGTGGGCTGCTCTCCTGCTCGAGGGAAGGGCGGATGGAGAGGGGGTGGCGGCAGCTCCCTCTGCACCGGGGACAGCAGCAGAGGGCTGGCACCGAAGAGGACTCCGAAGAGCTCAAACTGAAGGACTTATTCACATTTGATTTTTTGAAAGGGTCAGAGTGGGCTTGGGTCTCTGGGGTACGGCACCCCGGCAACTGGGGGCTTTGAGTCCCCTTGGCTGGGTTTGCTGGGGGGTCACTGGCCCCACGGCTGGCTCGGATGCCGATCCGGGACAGTCCCTGCACACGCAAGCAGTCTCTCTGAAGCTCCTGCAGCTTTACAAGTCTCAGCTTTATTTGGAAGCTGAAGCCTAGTTGTGACACAAGCCATAAATTCCTTCCATAGTCCCAGGTGAAGCTGCAGTAACTTCTTCCCCCCGTTGCGCTGTGCTGGCTGCCAGGGGCTGCCACGGGGCTGGGGGAGGCTGGGGACCGTCCGGGGAGGATAGTCCCAGCTGTCCCCAAGGGCTCCTGCCTTGCCCGGAGCCCTTCTGCTTCGCCCTTAGGAAAAGCCGCTCGCTGCGTGCCCCGGGCTGCCTCCGCGGCGAGGGAGACATGGGCATTGCCTCCCAGAAACTCTGGCTGATCTCATTGCAACAGCGCTCTGAGGCAGAAAGGGTTTCCCAGCTGCAGCGTGAAATCCAGGTCCTTCCCTTGCCAGTCCTGGAGGGCGCAGCCGGGAAATGTCACCCCTTGGATATGGAAAATGAAGGCGTTTATCCCTTGCTTGCACTTGAAACCTTGGTCTCGGCAGAGCTTCTGGCGCGGCTCTGGGAATACTGAATGGACTGTGAACACAATCTTTTTGTGCTCCCGTAAGCACTCTGAGACGCGGCGGTATTGATTTCCTCGCTGTCAGAGAGGTGTATTTAACCGGACGGCTCAGGCTGGCCTGGTTACGGATGGGGAATGTGCAGTGTCTGCTTACGGCACGGGGGAGGCGATGGCCCTACGCGGCCGTGGGGCCAGCCCCAGAGCACCGGGACTGGGGTCAGCGGTTGTCTTTGGGGGCCACTCTTAGTGCAGCAGCACCGGGAGGGGAGCCCCAGGGTCTCTGCATGGACAGAGTGGGGGGAAAAAAGCTCCTTAAAATAGCATTTTTTGTATATTGGGGGAACAGGACAAAACACGTTATTCCCAGTGGTCAAGGTGACTGTAACTCCTGCACTGCGATGATGGGAAGGGGATGGACAGAGATCTTCACGTTGCGGTCCCGTCCCTGGCACGCAGGGCAGGCGCGTGCCTGTGTCACGGCTGAGCCGTGGAGGGGGCGGCCGCTGGCTGCATCTGTATTTTTTACAAGCGATAAATGAAAAAATTGTGCTTTGCTACGGCAGGCGCTCATCCCGCGCGCTCGCGCTACGGTGTTGGTAACGCACAGCTCAGGGTGTGTTTTGGACATGGGGTTTTTTAACACTGATAAAGTTCAGAACCGCCGTGACAACGTGACGGTCACTTGTCTCCCAACGTATCTCGCACGCGTATCCTTCCCGGAGGGTAGGAGAGCGCTGGGATATTCCACGTACCAAAACCTGGTAGGTACCGAGCAAAGGCTTTACCGAGTCCTGAGACCACTTTTCATGTGTCTTGCAACAAGAAAACTGCCAGCAGCATGTGTGTTGTGGGAGGAGTATGGAATTCCTGCGTTTGAGAATAGTTTCCACATCCCACGATAACTCCAGGGGCAGCAAACAAGTCTTGGTTCTCATTGTGAAGCCAGCGTTGTATTTTATAATTCAGAGTTTTCATCTTCTGTACTGGAAGTAGCAAAACTGCATCGTGCCTAGGTGGAGGATAGTGCTTTAATGCTGCTTCCTAAGGGTAATGTTCTTCATTTAGAAAAGCCTGGGACGGGGTCTTCTGGTTTTACCACCATCAAAGCACGAGCTGATCTGAATCTGCTGAGAGCGGACCTTTCCTCCTTGCTGGGAAATGCATGCAGAGCTGCTGGAAGGGGAGGCGGTATCCTCTGGACCTTCTAAATGGAGACAAATTTGTTCTATAGAAGCTGCATAATTAAGTAGTTCCTTATCTCCTGGCAGTTAAAGGTGTTTTTCTCTCTGGCATCTCATTTCACTGGGTGCAAGGTCCTGCGAGCGCTTCTCTGGCGGCTCCACGGCAGGCTGCGGAGGCACAGGAGAGCTATCGGGAAGTCTCGGTGGGGTTTGGGAAGATGTTTTGCCTGAGCTTGTATCTTGAGCCTGAACTGCTCATTGTCAGCTGATGCTGGCCAGCTGTGGCTTGTAGTGCCTGGAAAGGGTGGAGAGATTTTTTTTTTTTTCCAATTTTTTTTAAAGAAACTTGCTGGATCTGGTGCCAGAATGCCCCTGGAGAGAGCCGGGAGCAGGGAGAACAGGGAGTGCGGGGGGATGCCCGTGCCTGAGCCTCCCTGCTCTCCCTGTCCCACGAGGGACCCGGGCTCTCTGGCGTAAAGCAGCTGTTTTGGTGCTCCCGGTCCAACGAGTCGGGTAACAACAGATGGAAATGGATGTTGTGAAGCAGAAGGGCCCGCCTTGCCACGGGAGCTCTGTCGCGTGAGCCCACCTTCTGCCTTCTCCCTTCTCGAACCGCAGGCTCTGCATGAGAAAACATCTCATCCCTTTATCCGTTCCTAGATCCCCCCGTCTTAGGGCTGCTGCATCTTCCCCCGGAGGTGTCTATGAAATGGGTGTTTATGAAACGGGTCCTTGCTGCCCTTGCCCTCCTCTTGCAGAACAGACGTCGAAGATGCTCCGAGTGCCACCTGCTGGAGCGTGCTGGGGGGGAGCGGTGGCCGGGCCGCCAGCCTGGCGGGTCCCCGGGCTCTCGGCCTCTTTGGGGTGACACAGCCCGGCCCGTGGCTGCGGGCACCGGTACCTGTCACCCCCGGCCTCTTTGGGGTGACACAGCCCGGCCCGTGGCTGCGGGCACCGGTACCTGTCACCGCTGCCCCACCACGCTCTGCCGGGAAGTCCCGTGCTCTGTTACTGCGGCTCTTCTCCTTGTTGCCAGAGCGCATCGGTGTCTGTTCATGGCCTCCGGGATTTCGCAGTGTTTGCTCCCTGTGGCAGCTCCGTCCACCTCCGTGGAAGGTGATGTGGGTTGCTTACTTGTGTACAAGAGAAGTGAACTTGCTGGTGAGAGAAGGGGCCCATGAAAAAGGGTGGAACTTCTCCGTCTAAGCACCAAACAGGGTAAAACTGCGCTGTCTTGGTCTGAGTTTTCCCTTTTTAGGGATTTTCTTGTAACCCCCATTGTGGGGAGCCAAGATCGCTGCTCGGAGTGGCAGCAAAGCCCTTCCCAAGGGTCACCGAATTAATTTTGCACTGAGCATTTGGCTGCCTCTCTGCGTGGAGAGGAACCGCTCCAAGGAAGACAGTGGGGTGCTTCTAGGATGCTCGGAGTCTAAGGCTTTTGTTTTAAGCCATACAGAGGGAGGTTCCTGGCGTTACCCGTGCCACTGGAACTGTTCAGTTCTCCCAGCTGCCTTGGTCCCGTAGGAGTTTGTGCACGACGGTAGCAATGCACAGGATTTCCAGACGCCAGCGTTACCGGCAGCCTCGCTGTGCGGAGGTCTGACTGTGTGTCCTGGGTTTCTTCTCTTCTCCCTCCCCCGTTTTTGGTTTGTTTTGTTTTTCAAAGACCAATAAAGCAGTCCTCGGAGGTGGCGTAGGGTGAAACGTGCCTCTTCTCCAGCGCAGTGCTGTTCCCTCTCGGTAATCCCTTCCTGCAGACCTCTAGCAGGAAAGCTCCTGCCAGGAATCCGCCCCCCTCCTTATCCACTTATCGGGAAGTTCCAGTTGCCGAAGTCTCCGGTGCTCCTTAGTGTGTTTGTAGAAGTGACTTTGTCCAAGACTTCCATCTTCAAAGCCACCCCCCGGGCTCTGGCTGCCTCCCGAGGCTTTTGCCTGTCAAAACAGCAACGGCCCTTGTTCAGCGTGAGCTCAGTTTAAAGGACTGACGAAGCTGTCTCTTGCCCTGCAGATCCTCTTGGGTTGCTCTAAGAATCTCCCTCGTCTTTTACGCTCTGTCCGTGACCCCAAGCATTTATGCTTCTCCTGCAAAAGCTGTTGCTGATTCTCTGATGTCTCATCGGGGCACGGGCTCACTGCTTCCCTCCATCTGCCGCCTGCTTTTAGAAAACCCCCAGGACTGAATTCTTCTGCAGCTTTTCCTGCTCCGAGTGTGGTTGGAAGTGGCTGAGGAGCTCAAGTGAGCGGTCTCATGTCTTTTCTCCCCGACCTTGTGCAGATGCGGGCATGCACATGCTAAGCAAAAGTAACCCTGTCTTATAAAATGCGATGAAACGGCGGTCAGACCTTTGCTTTGCGCGGGCAGCCCTGCCGCGGTGCTGGATCGGTGATGTTCGGGGTGGTGCTGGAGTGGGAAAACCGGAGCCCACAGGGTTTCCTCCCTGGAAGGGAGGGCAGCTGCGGGGCCGAGGAGCCGGCGCGGCCCGGGGAGCGTGGGCTGGGACCGAGCGCGTCGGAACGCGTGCGGGAGGACAGGACAGAGTCTCCTCTGGGGCAGAGAGGTTTTAAAATCTGCTCAAGGTTTCAAATTATTATTTTTTTCTTTAATTGCATGTGTGGTGTGTGTAAGCAAGAGGGAGATGGCTTTGGTGTGTAATCTTTGAATATAACCTTGATACTGCAATGCCTGCTTAATTAGATAGAGTGACACTCATGAACTCTCCCAGGTGTTTTTTTTAACTTCAGCACTTGAATGAAATCAGTACGATTTCACAAAATGTTCTGCTTGGCTGGACTTCTCTTTTCAACTTCTCTTCTAAGCTGTAGCGAGTGGCCGGCCAGGGAACGTCTCCTTTCCCGACAAGCCCGGAGCCGCAGCACCGGCTTACCCGGACCGAGCTCTCGCTCTGCCCTCCCAGCCGAGCCCCAGGAGCGGCGAGGGCCGGCGCGGTGACCCTGCCGCCGGCGGGACCCGCGCCTCGCACAGGTACGGGCTGACGTTTCTCGGCTCCCGAGAGGTCCCGGAGCAGTTGCAGGCTTCTCGAGAGGCGTCGCTCGGAGGGCAGGTTTCCTGTGGGGGTAGTGAGCATCGCCCGCCGTGCTTTCCTGGAAGTCAGTGGATGGCAACAAAGCGAGTTAAAATCTGCAGCTGCCGATACGACCATCTCGTCGCTGTGGGCAGCGCTTCCTCTCGTGTCAAAATGGCTCTGCCTCGAGGCACGGCTCCCTTCGCTCCGTCCCATCTCTAAACGGGTCCAGCCCCTCCTCCGTGCCGGCCGGTGGCCCCTTCGGACGCAGGCACCGCGAGCGGAAGCCCCTCGCTTTGCGAGGGCGTCTGCTCAGGGCAGAGCCGTGCTGCTCATGGACGAGCGTCCCCCAGGATTTCTCAGGCTGGGGCCGAGCCTGGGGGCTCCCGGGGCACTGAGGGCGATCCGCCCGAGACGTGCGGGCGAAAGTACGTGGTCCTGGCCAATTCGTTGGTTGCAAATGAGACCAACCGTCAGCCTTGCCCAAATAAGGCCCTTGCAGGAGGGGAGGCAGTGGCTGGGGAGGTTTCTTTGCTTTGTTTGTTCCCCTTTTTGAGAACCACCACTTTGAAAAAAAGTTCCAGACAGAGCAGCCTTTGCCTCTCTGCTCTTTACAGCAGCAAAAAGCACGCTTGCTTCCTCTGCAAAGCTGCGCCATCTTTGGCTTCCCATTTGTTTCAAGCTCCCTCCAG
Organism: Platalea leucorodia; assembly: GCF_965183815.1. NCBI lineage: Eukaryota > Metazoa > Chordata > Aves > Pelecaniformes > Threskiornithidae > Platalea > Platalea leucorodia. Next base: position 9,528,507 of record NC_138840.1, read on the forward strand.
AGCAGGAATTGCTGCTCGCAGGGAGGTCATTGCATAAAATAACTTAATGCAAAAGTTCAGGCGTGTGCAGCTCCCCCCCCCGAGGCTGGCACCCAGGAGCAGCCTGTGCTGGGGGGTCCGCGCGAGCTGCAGCCCCGGCAGCGGCACGCAGTGGGCATCTTCTTCATCCAGTGGCTCCTGGCCAGCAGCCGAGAGCTCTGCCGAGCCACCCCTTGGCCTAGCGCGGGGCGCCGGTCCCGCTTCCGAGGCGTGCTGGCGTGACAGCAGCTGGCTCTCTTCGGGCAGCAGTTCTTCACACCATCGCCTTCCTGTTTATGAAACCCTGATCCTTCCCCCCCGACGCCGTTCCCAGTGCTCGGTGGGATGTAACTGGATCCTGGCAGGAGGCAAAGGCAGTCCCTGGCTATTCTGGTTTCAATCTCTAGAGCTAGCGAGTGTCCTGTTTTATGGAGCTGATGTTGGGACTTGCCGGAGCTTAGCCCTACGGTCTTGTCTGCTGGCACAGAATTGGATGACAGCAGCTTTAACCCGTGCTCTGGGAACCATTTGTATCTGGCAGCACTGGATTCGGGGATCGTCTTTCCTAGGACGGATGTGCCAGCGACAGCAGGTTCACGCAGAGTTTCCAGCCAGATCTTGGCACTGCAGTGCCAGCGGCTGGCCCGCTGCTGCTCGGACAGCATCATCTCGCTTCTCCCAGGATCCAACTTTTTGCTTTACAAAAATATGGAATAAGGCCTAGAAGCAACTTAATTCTGCCCTAAAATGATCAAACTCGCCCGGGACGTCTAAGGTCCCTTGGAACTGTGACGGAGGAGGGCCCTGCCTCGGCTCAGCCCACGTGTCTCTTGCCCTTAGACCCACAACCTGCCTATTCGCATGCAGCTGCCTGCACCGCAGTTTCCTTTGGTTTGTGCTTCTTGCTTTAGATTGATCGCCTTATATTGGGATCTGCTTGTTTGGTTCTGTTTGTTTGGTTGTGGTCCCTTCTCTTGGGAACAGAGAGAGCGAAGCAACAGAGGTTTGCCCTCCTGCAGCAGCCTTTCCCTCCGTGGCTGCCGACTGCATCTGAAGCGAAGAGCCGATGGCTTCAGCTTCTGACCAGGGCTGGGTTATGGTCCCTCGGTTTAGCAGAGGGCTGCAGGCTGGGACTCTTCCTTGTGAAAAGCCTCAGGAATTCAAAGTGCTGTTTCTCGGGGAGGAAAGGGGCAGGCAGGCTGAGCCAGGCCCCTGGCAAGGCAGGACAGGGTGAGGCTGCAATTCTTTGTGCCCACATTAACACACAGGTCAGAAAACTGATCAGAAGAGAGGCCAGACCACGAACCAGGGTACTGCATCGTCCCATCTCACGCTGAAGCATGCCTGCCTTCTGCAGCTGCTTTAATTCCTTGCAGGAGCCGCAGCTGCCCAAATGTAAGCTCCAGCTTCTGTGTTTCTCTGCTGCAGAATTATTTGAGATCCCTTGTGCCTCCTGCCACTGAGGAGGGAGCGATCCCCCCCGGGAAGCAGGCTGTAGGAGTGGGAAAGAGCTATCGGGATGCTCCGTGGAGACACACCTGCAGCCTGGCAGCAGGCTGAACGCTGTAGTCCAGGGCAGCAGTAGGCAGCTTAGCAGTTGCAAAAGTTGCGTGGATCTGGAAAGAAGTTCAGCAGGAACTGTGACTTTTTTAAGGTACAGAGCAGGGACAGCTAAAGGGATTCTGTAGAACAGCAAAGGACCCTGCAGTGACACTGGTGAAACAGCTGGGTAACTTTTGAAACCATCTAGGGCATCTGCTTTGCATAGATGAAATGCAGATGGCCTCTTGACGGGAACTGGGAGCACGCACGCGGCTCACTCCTTTCCTTGCAAACATATAAATTGGGAGAGAATTGATTCAGAGCCGTAGGGCTGAAGCCCTTCATCCCTCCCCGCTCCAGTCCCCGTGTCTGTGCTGCCTGACTCGGCCGATTCCCATCTCCTTCCCCCCTGGCTGTGTTAAGGCATCCCTGGCTGTGCAAGAGCAGGGTGCAGAGCAGCCTCACGGGGCAGGAGCTGACCCCGAGCAAGCGGGCAGGATTGTGCAACCCTCCCATAAGATGTCGGTGTGCAAACCTCACGCGGGGCCTCGCAGCAGGTCCCAAAGACCCGATACAGCAGCCGACCGAGCGGCGACTCTGACACGGGGCAGGGGCAAACCAGGGAAGGGTGCAGAAGCTGCCTCCTCCTGGCTCCTGCCCTGGAGACCTGCGATCCAGCTGAGCCTACAGGGAGGAGGTTTGGGCCGGCCTCAGCGTTTGTGCTGCGCAGAGCAGGGCCAGCTTAACTTTGGGGAAGAAAGCTGCACAGACTCTCAGTTGCTTGTCGCTGCTTTGTGCGGTGGCTGAAATTGCTCTTTCTGCGCCTGTTCTCCTGTCTGTGACACGGGGACCACGCTGATCCTCTTGAAAAGCCTGCTGAGATTTGCTGATGGAAAGAGCCATGCCTAAGCACCCGTAAAGCCATCCAGTGTTTTCATTTGGCTGCTGGTATTGTGCAGCCATCGCCACACAATGCAATTTCCCCATACGAAACCACAGTTTCCTTTCAGCGAAAACTCCCAAAATACATCCCAGTGACGTAACTACTACACTCGGGGTTCTCGTGCTGGTCCGGGCGCTGCGGAGCGCTCTAAGTTCGGAAGCCAGCTTGCAAAGTATGGGAGAATAGCAGCCTAAAGCTTTGGAGATGCTGAGGCTCCTCTTTCGCAGCAAGCCAAGGATCCAGGAGGCAAGTGTCTAGCTGATAAAATATCTGCTCTGCATACAGTACTGTGCTCTGTCTCTTCTGCAGGACATGAGAAGCTGGTGAATCGCCTGACCTTAGAGAGCCAGACCTCACCCAGTCTTAATTAACGACTTCTCTTTTGGAAAAGGCATTTCTGGTGGTAAAACTGCTTTCTAAGAAGTGTCTTTCCTAGGTGCTGCCAGAATTTGGGAGTGTTTTGGGACCAGAGCATGTGTTGAAGCAACAGAAATTAAAACAGCTTCTGGTTAGTTGTTGATGAATAGGAAGCGAAATGCCAAAAGCGTAATCTGTTTCTAGCTCTTGCAGGTTTTTTTTTTCCCTTGCATTTAGATGTGACTGTCTCAACCAGCAAAGTGACAAAACGCGAGCAAAAACAAACCTGTCTCTTGGCTTCTGGCTTGTAAAATCCTTCCTCAAAAAAGGGGAAAGTAGGAAAGAGGACTTGTATTTTGAACTTGGTGTTGGGGAAAAAAAAAACACCCGTATGTATGTCCCCAGCCCCTGATCTAGGGTGACTAAGCCGTCTGGGCAGTTCGAAGGTGGCATTGGGAAGTTCAGAAGAAGTTGTCTCCTCCTCTGCCTTGAGCGACCTCCTGGGCTCAGAGCTGGCCGGTGGCCAGGGGTGTCCTTTTATTTTCCGGGAGCAGCAAATATCATTTCCCCGTGGTGCAGGAATCTGTAAAATGGCCTCCCCCGAGGCGGTGGGTGTCAGAAGATGGCTGGTGGCTCGCAGGAGCGGTGTCTCGCGGTGGTAGGGTGGACCTGCAGAGAGATCCGTGCTTGTGGGAGAGGAATGGGTCCGTCCTGGTCCGCGGCGGGGTTTGGTGCCTGCTCGCTGGTCGGAGCAGCGAAGGAGCCGTGAAGGAGCTGGTTTCCCTGTGGGTGGGTGTGATCCCCGGGGGGGAGCCGCTGAGGTTTTTGTGATCGCTTTTGGGTGCTCGGGAAGGGGTTTAGTTGTGGCTTTGGTAGATGTGTCAGCCGGCTGCCCCGGGCATCCGCTTCCCGCAGCGGGACAGCCACCTTCTCCCAGACCGAACGGGATCGTGGCCGCTCCCGCAGCCAGGGCAGCGCGATGGAGGGGAGGAAGGGGAAGAGGCGACTGCAAGGGCCCCCTCCGATCTGATTCAGTCCTTCCGGAGCTGAAAATCAGTTAATTCTTAACTCTAATCTCACTGTTTTCAGGCAGCTCCTCCCTTCCCCAAGGCTCGCTTTTCCCTCTCTCGCCGCTCCGTAGCTCCTGTCCTACTTTCAGGTCGCTCTGCCCCGCGCTGCGCCCACCCGGTTGACGCTGCCGGCGCCGAAGAGCCCTGCCAGCGCCGCGGGCTCCGTCGTGCTGACAGACTGCTCGGAAAGACACAAGAGAAGTCACAGCTCGAGTCTTGGATCCCTTCTGTCCGCAGTCACGAGTTTTGTCTCATCTGCAGCCAAAGACTTGAACCTCTCGGAGGAAATGTTTCAAATCTGACTTGATTTTTTGGGGGTGATTTTTCTATTCAAACCTAGCTCATTATCTCAAAACCAGGTGAAAGAGTACCTAGATGTGATAGCAAATCTATGTACGTTCATTAAAATACAGCAGGCTTGGGGACTGACCTTGCAAAAACTTACTGACCTTGCAAAAACTTACTGACCTTGCAAAAACTTACTTCTTCCCCTAAGCTGAGTTTTTTGGGGAGAAGGAGCCACATCCCAGCTGAGAAGCAGCTCTTTTCTGAGCTCCCTTGAAATGCTGTGACCCATAAAGGGTCACAGAATTGCATCTGGCCCCAGAGGCAGCATAAACTGACATTTCTAATGCTGCTCAGGGAGCTGTGGGAGCAGCTGGGCTGGCCCGGCCCTGCCCTCGGGGATGTGGTGAGTTTGGGTATTTGAATATGTTCCTCCTGGTTGCTCTGGAAAGGCTGAGCGTGCCCCTGGAGAGAAGCCCGCTCTTGGCCACGGGGGTGTCAAACTTCCCTGCAGACCCCGGACAGATGCTCCTGGAGTTTGTCCAGGTGTAGCTGAGAGTAAAATCTGATCTAGAGGTTAATCAACCTGCCAGAAATGAATTCTTTCTCCTTGGCGGTGGGGCTCTGATTCTTGGGGCACACGTGTGACCAAGTGCCGGCACCGTCTCCTTCTCCACCGCCCCTCAGAGTTTATCGAAGCCTTTAACAGCAGCTGGCTCCGGCTGCTCTCCTGCAGCCGCCAGCGCGGCTCAGAATCGCGTCCCGAGGAGCGATGGCTGGTGGGCCACCGCCAGCGACTGCAAACAGCTCACCGGGCCTCGCTAAACAAGTTCGTCGGGAAAACTTTAGCAGAGTATCACAGCCCCTCTGTGCTGACGCTCATTTATTGTCCCGCAGGCAAAATCAGACATCACTTGGATAGAGAAAGAGCTTGTGGACGCGGCAGACAAGGTAAGAGCCTGCTGCGGATGTGCACCTCGAGGAGACTCTCGCGTTTCATCTGCACTTTCTCCCATGACGGGTCGTCCCACGTGTGCGAGGGCGTAAGCAGTGCTTGCAAGAACCTCTCTGAAAACCAGACCTGTTCTTGCAGCACGCCCCTGCCAGCCCGTCTCGGCTAGGTGGGACTGCTAATACAGAAAACAGCTATTACTCACTTGCTCACGTGACATCCTGGACTTGACTTCATCCTCCTCCTCCTCCTTCCTCCCCACACCAAACCCCTTTCCGTGCTGTCATTTGTGTCTCCTGTGGCTTTCTGATCTTGTCAGCTTGCTGGGGCGGGTGCTCCAGTGTTTTAGTTGCATGGACGTACAGCGGGGTTTTTTGATTGCTTTTCGGAGGCTCCTCTCCCCGCGCCGAGTGCCTGATAACACAACATGCAAAATTGTCTTGGTCGGGACGAGGTTTATCCGATCTTGCCGGGCCCACACGCAGAGAGCTGGCTGGCTGCAGCACCTGCGCGGCTTCACTGAGCAATGTAAAGCTCCCTTGGAAGCGGTGACGCTCATCTTTCGGCACCGTTTGTCGTTGTGGACACGGTTTCTGCTTCACTGGGACCGTGGCAGAGTGAAGGAGGTGCCAGCATGAACCCAGCCCTGGAGACGTGTGCTGAGCAGCGGCACGGTGCCGTTTCACGCTGCTCTCTGGCACCTCCTCCCAGCTCCCTTGCTTTGGACCTCATCAGCTCCTGAGGATCCCTCTGTGGAGCTGGGACCAGCTGCCTTGCTGGTATTAAGTCATTTGTTTCTTTCGTTATTGGTTCTCCAAGAGCACGTTATGGGGGCGGAGGAGGCAAGACAGTCATAAGTAGTCTCTCTGGGTCCAAACCAAGATCCTCTTTTCGTACTCTGCGCTCTCTGGAGCAATTCAGAAATCAAGGCTGACACAGGGTTATTTCTAATTGCAAAGGTGCGTGGGTGTCTTTTTACTCGAGGGGTTTCTTACCTGCACTTTCTGGGGTCTTGCTGCAGAAAACATCTGTCTGTCCTGACCCAAGGGAGAGGTCAAAGGGGAACAGGCTTGGAGGGGGAAGGAGGCAAAACAAGCGATCTGAATACCTCTTCTCTGTCCTGCCAATGAAGCCGAGCGGCAGCGGGCTCAGAAGCTGTCTGCATCAGAAATGCCCTTAAAAATACCTCGCGTGGAACTTCCCAGGGTGGCTCTTGGGCAACTCCCGCGTCCGTGGCAAGGGCTCTTGTGCAGCATAAAGCAGACAGAGGACTAGATGCAAATCCTAGTGATGCCAGAGGACTTGCCCACGGGATCGATGCACCCTGCATCCCATCATGGGTGACCCATCATCCCTGTGCCAGTGTGAGAGCAAAGAGATGTGCAGCTTTCTGAGGTGGTACCACACTTCTGCGTGGGGTTTCATGAGCTTTTCTCTTCCTTTTTAAAGAGTAAGTGGCGTCTCAGAATATTCCCCCGTTGTGGAAATACCCCCAGAGCTCACAGCCTGGCATGAGGTTCATGCAGCACTGGATGGAGGTCACTTTAACTACACCGTGTATGCTTTCTGTCAGCGTCTTGTCTGAACCAGGGAACCCAAATGTGAACAAGGAGCTGTGAGATTTTATTTTTTTTTAAACCAAAACCAAAAAAAAAAAAAGCCCCAACCACAAGCGCTGTTGCTGGGGAGTGGGAGCGTGAACTTGCCTCCGTGTGACCGAGTCGCTCGTCTCCACTGCGCATCTGCCAGCCAGGCTTTAACCACCTGTATCTCCTCCATCCGGCAACCTCAAGCGTGGGGCGTCCATGCAGCGCCGCGGGAGCCTCCCTGGTCCCCGGGAGCCGGCCGTGCTTCCCCGGGAGCTCGCGGGGGCGGCGGTTACTGGGGCTGTGCGATGTTGATCGGGATGGGAGAATGGAGAGGGACCCTAAACTTCCTCGCATCTGCGCCTTCCTCACGCTCTGGCTGCAGAGGAAACATCGAGCCAAGCCCTGCAGCCTGCAGCTGCCTGCCCCCGGCCAGCTCTCCAGCCCGGTCAGTACTGCCGCTAGCTCGCTTTGCTTCACTTGGTGTCGCTGGTTGCTCATCCAGGTGGGCTGATGCTTCCTATGGATATTTGGAGCCGTCTGATTTGCTTTTCTTTTCTTTTCTTGCTTTTCTGGGACAGTTTGCTTAATGGTGCTATTGGAAGGAACTTATCTCGGTGCAAGCAAAGGCTGCTTGTGCTACAGCTCGGTGGCACGCAGGTGCTTTTGTGCTGGAGACTTGTTCTGGTGTGCTGCTAAGCAGGCTGCAGGAGCTGGTCTCCAGGGTCCTAACTGTTGAATTGCCGGTTACTGGATGAGTCCATGGGAGGAAACCTCCCCTCTGTCAGCGAGATGCCAAATGGCATCCCAAAGCTTTTCTCAGGAAGCTACCAACAGCGTCTCCGCCGACGCCACTTTTGGTCTAGTTGGCGTGTACTGTGTTTGCCGATGTGGTCTGGCTGCCAGGCTGCGTATGCAAATCTCTGCCTGCCTTGAGATCCAGCCTGGGCTGCTGAAACCCCGTGCAGTTAAACACACCGGGTCTTGCTGCTGGCCAAGGCGAAGAATTCCCACAGCTGTGGAAATACCTTGCTCCGCAGCTCCTGAAGAGCCGGGGTAGGAGGACGGGCCCAGGTGCCTCGGAGGTGGATACAGGAGTTCGTTTTAAATGTCCCTCCCCGCATAGGTGTGCGATGCTACAGGGTGAAATATGCAAGGCTGTACAAGCGCTGATGCTCTGTAGACCTGGTTTCTAGTGGTTTCATGAAGATGAGGGGGAGGGAAAGAGCCTACAGCTTCCACTGGTGCCGTCCCCGGGTCTCTCCCTGCGGTGGGTCTCTCTCCGGAGAGCCGAAGGCCGTGGAAGGACTAGCAGGAGGAGACCTCTTGGCTGACTCCCGCTCAGGCTCTCGGCTGGCGGTGGGAAGCCGTTCCTAACCGACAGCTCTCTGCCGTGGACTAAGCCTCCAAATGACGCCAGAAGCGTAAGGTGCCCGATTTAAGCTGGGAGATCGTACAGAACACGAAAACTTGTTGTTACAGGGGTTGTCAGATCTTTCTTGTCTGTGATCACCGAGACCAGCAAAAGGCAGGGTAGCGCGGGGGGAGCTGCTGCCCCCCGCCCTCTCCCCGTGCTCGGGCTCTGTGTGCGGCACCGCTGGGAGCGTGGGCTTCTCTGCTGGGTCTTGGTGGCTGAATAATGCAGGATCTCGAGAGAGCAAAGCTACCAGCATGGAAACAAAGCCACTTCCTAATCTAGAGAAAAGCCAAGCGTGAGAGCGGGAAGGGAAGGGTGCTCGGTGCAGGTAGGCAACCACATCCGCGGTCGCTTGGCAAGGCCACCCTCCCCGAGAAGGTGCTGGGAGGGTGGGGAGTGGGCTGGGGTGCAGAGGAGAGGCAGAGCCCGAAACCTGGTTCCTGTTGTTTTTAAAAGCTGCTTCAATTAGGTGGGTTCCAGACCAAGTATCTGAATAGTTTTAGAAAACAAAGCATCACTTTTTTTCCCCCAGTGCTGCAAGGGGAAAAACTAAACAGTAGTTCCAGCTTTGTGGCAGCCGCTGATGGCCACATCTGCCCTAGGGTCAGAGAGCAACCGAGTTTAATGCCCTCTGGAACATAATTGCTGGCCTTCAGGTCCAAATAGCAACCAGACCGTGTCTGACACTGGATAACGAGGGACTGAAGTGCTGAGAAGCCTGGACTTGCTTACAAGACGTACAGCTACAAGGGATTTCTGGCCTGAGTAAGGCTCCTGTCCGTAGAAGTGGGAAGCTGAGCCCAGCCTGCGCCCGGAGAGGGGATGGAACAGAGCTCGGAGGAAACCTGGGTACAGATTACTGGCTAGGCACGATCAGGAGAAGCAGAGGGAAAGGCACAGCTGGAAGGCTAGTAGTATAAAAAGTCTCTTTATATTCGGGCTGCAAATAGAAAGCAGCACAAGGTGTTTCTGTTGAGCCCAACTCTGGGCCAGAGGTACGGACCAGCTGCACCAGAGGCATGGACGAGGTTTGCTGGGGCAAGGAGGTGTCTCGGCATCACCTCAGGGTCCGTGGCCGTTCTTGTGTGCTTCGTTGGCGAGTGTATTCTAGATTCTGCTGATTAAATCTCTTTTTCTTCTTTATTTTTTTTTTAAATAAAATAATGTGTTTTAAACAAAACATGTGCCAGAGACCTTGGCTTCCCCTCAATCTTCTTGAAGGCTTGAGTCTGCTAAAGCATCATCTGTATGTGCTGAAGATGCACTAAGACTTATGTTGCAGAGTTGCTCAGATTGCTGAGCAGATGGGCTCCAACATGTCTGATTTTTGCCAGCCCTGGCCGTGTTTTGACAACAGAGCCGTATTTTTGTGTTGTGGGATTCTTAGTGGCATAAACACTCCTGTTTTTGCCACCAGTGCCTTAAAAAGGAAGGTGCTTTTCAAGCACTCTTCTGAAATGCAGTTCAAAGGCGTGCAACACCTGCGGTGCGAGGAGCGGAGCCTTCGGGGAGCGCGCTGGATGTTTAACACGGCTGCCCGGTGCGAGCCTGCTGATCACTTATGTATTCCAGATGTTGAAGCCAGGAGATACCTGTGACAAGCACCAACTTTTATGGTTCTCTCAGATGTGGTTCCTGCGAGTCTGTACCTACAATCCTTGCTCCTTAATCCGATAAGGCTTGCTTTCCCTCCTTCGGGAGTGTATTCCCAGTCAACCGTGTCCCCTCTTTTTCAGGGCGAAGGTGTTGTGAAAGAAATCAACATCACGCACCACGTGAAAGAAGGCTCCGAGAAAGCCGATCCTTCGCAGTTTGAGCTCCTGAAGGTGCTGGGACAGGGCTCCTTCGGCAAGGTGGGTTCGCTTCGTCCGACGTGTCATGCCAGATGAATGATTTTGATGACAAAAGGGACTATCCTCAAGGAAACCGCTTTCCCGATTCCCACCAGATCGTGAGAATCTGACTGATGAGCCCACTTAGCAAATGGTTGCTTCTAACGTGAAAGGAGCTGTAGTGATGCCTTCTCAATAAGGGCCAGCCTGGGTGTCCAAAGCTCCCCTGTAATTCTTTTTTCAGATGATCAGGAGAAAGGAGTAGCAGCCTGCTTGTGAATGCAGGCGTCGTGCAGGACAGAGGGGCCGCCTGCGGCTCTCTAGCTGCCTGCCAGGCTCTCGGTGGACCCGGGGACTCGGAGGACTCGGACGTGTTCCTCTCTTCTCAGAAGTGATGCTGTGGGCATCTGGTTTTGGCCCCTGTTCACGGTCCAGTTTCCCTCTGTGAAGGGGGAAGGAAGTAGCCTGTAACTCTTATCTCTTTCAATGTGTAAATAATCCCGGTCTCTTACAGACCATCTGCTCGCACGTTAAATCAGCTTCACGTCAGTCCGTTCCCAGCGCTGTCAGCGGGGGCTTGTACGGATCTGTGGGCTGCTGCCTGGGCAGATGCAGCAGTGGCTCTATGCAAAAGAAAGGCGGTGTCTTTTTGAAGCTGCCCAAAACCAGGTAGAACGGGCCATCAGGGAGGGAGGCAAAAATCCAGCGAGGATGCAGGACCTGAACAATCAGGGGCTGCTCTGGCTGCCGAACCAGCAAGTCACCCGCAGGCTTTGTGGTACGTTGTGCTTCAAGCATCAGCCCCAGCCCCAGGGGAACCACGGGAGCGAGCAAGAGGTCTGGAAGGCTGGAGAGGAGGAAAGTGCAGTGCAAAAGCACGAGTGCTGTAATGGCTGGAGACGGGGGGTGAGCGGAGCCTACACACAGCACTTTCCTGAAAACCCCCCGGGGTTTCACATGGAGAGCTCGAGGTACATCCACAGTCCTGTGGCCAGCTGCTTCTTAGGGCTGCTGTGAGCTTTGCCGCTTCGGGAGGCATCCAGCTCCTACTGCTAATGTTTAGTGCCTGGTGAATGTGGTGTTCTTCTCCCTCAGGTTTTCTTGGTGAGAAAAATAACGCCGCCAGACAGCAACCACCTCTATGCCATGAAAGTGCTCAAGAAGGCGACCTTGAAAGGTAGGAGGCTCTTGCTGCGATGCTTTTATCCTCCATGTCTTAAAGAGCTCTGGGGAAGTGTCCCAGCCGTCACTGCTGGCCCCAGGGTGACTGGGTGAAAAAGAATCATCTCCCTCTCAGCCAAACAGCCTCCTTTTCTCTCCGTCTATAAAAGACCCCTGTTGCAGTGATGGAGGTGGGAACAGATCTGGCTCAACTGCCTGGTACCAAAGGGCTTAAGGCTGGGACAAGGCTGACACCAGGGCACCGTCTGCCTTTTTCTGTGTCTGAGCTGTTCCCCTCTCTTCCCACAGTGCGTGATCGAGTGAGGACAAAGATAGAGAGGGACATCTTGGCCGATGTAAACCACCCCTTTGTGGTGAAACTCCACTACGGTGAGTGTGAAGCTAGTTGGGACACTGGGGCTGCAGGCTCGAACAGACACTGACTGCTTTTAAGCACCATAAAGAAGGATGCTACGACAGGCACTCCCACCACGAGCAGGTAGATGAGCACGAGGCATCCAGCAGCAGGCTGCCTGGAGGATGCTGAGAGCCTCTCGTGGTCCCTACCGGGCTTCTGGAGGTACCTGAAATGGAGAAGAGGCCTGGAGCAGTCTGTATCCCTCAATGGCTGTGCTGCTCTGGAGCCTTCGCAATCCCCTTAACACAAATCCTGTCCTGGAAAGGTCTTTGGTCCCGTGCCCGCTCTAGCTATTGAATGGGAGACAGAGCGTAGACCGGGAGAAGAGGTTTAAACATCAAATCCTTGGGATTAAAACATTAAATCAGGAGAAACTGAGAGGGCAGAGTTAACTCGTCAAGCCAGAGTTTGGCAGGATTAACGCTGACTCTGAGGACGGCGAGGACAGCTTCCTTCCCCGTGAAGTGACCAGCGCCTCTCTCGGGGAAACATCGCTGGCTGAAAGGGAGCCAGCCCCCCATAAAATGAGCGTTTTCTGCAGTGCCAGAGTGCTGCTGGTGAGCTCCCATTTCACCACCACGGACGGGCTATCTCATTTACCCCAAATAATTAGCCCTCCCTGTGTTTAAGCTAGTAACCATGCAGGGCATCTGCACGAGCGGAGCCATCGGGATTTAAGTGATTAATGTAACACCACGGAGCCTTCCCTCAGCGGAGCGGGCTGATTCCTGCTCCGGCTTGTGTTTCAGCATTCCAGACGGAGGGGAAGCTGTATCTCATCTTGGATTTCCTCCGAGGAGGTGACCTTTTCACTCGGCTTTCCAAAGAGGTGGGTATGCGCTGGCATCTCGGTGGGTTGCTGAGGCTCTCGGTCCATCTGGGCTTAATTGCCGGGAGAAGCAATTGACCCTTGCAAAGTCCGTGAGAGGGGTGAAACCAGCTTCCAACCTGCTGCTAGCCCAGAGCTGGCAACGGGAGAGGGTGTCTCAGGAGCCCTGTCCTCTGGCAGAAAAGCAGCAGCACAGGAGGCAGGTCTCGGCTCCGCAGCGGCTTCTGCTGAGCATCGCGCTAAGAACAAAACCAGGCGAGAACCGTGTTCTGCTGCAGCGCTGGCTGGCTGTGTCACCTCGCTGGGACGGGGCGAGGGCAGGGAATGGGAGGGGTAACGAGGAGTTGTGCCAGGTGAAGACAACTGGGAACATAACCTGGGTAACGAAAGTGAAGAGTTTTTTAAAAACCTGCCTGCTGCTTAGCAACCTTGTTTGGTTTCTCTGGCGTTGCTGCTTAATTGATACTTCAGGATGGCAGGCGAAGCCTGGGAAAATTCAGTACAAAAGGGCAGAAGGGAGCAACATGGATGCAAAAGCTCTCGCGTGGGTGCAGCGGAGGTGGTCCCGCTGCCGGCGTTGTAACCCCGGCGCCTGTCCGCCCTCTCCCTTCCCGCAGGTCATGTTCACCGAGGAGGACGTGAAGTTCTACCTGGCAGAGCTGGCTCTGGGGCTCGACCATTTGCACAGCCTGGGAATCATATACAGGGATCTCAAACCAGAGAAGTACGTGCGGCACAGCCGAGGCAGGGAACCGAGTCCTTCGGTCCCAGCCTGCGGTCAGCAAACGGCGCAGCCTCCATCCGCAGAGGCAGAGCTGGGTGATGCCCGTCGGCCGGGCAGACGGAAGGCGGCGGTGCCAATCGAGCAGGCTCTTGCTCCTCGGCTCAGCAGCTGGGGCCAGGAGCGCTGCGGAGGCAGCACGTGTGCGCCGCGTGTCTGAGCAGTAATCCTCGGCAGGCTCCGGGCTCCAGCTTTAAGTAATCGAGAGCCTTCGGAGGAAAAAGGCACCAGGCTGGGCCTCCGCAGAGGCGCATACCAGCTGCGCGACTTGGTTATTCCTGCTGGGGTGTGGGGGGGCCAGAGGTGGTGTAACCCGTGCGGGTCGTTCGCTCGATGCGAAGTTGAGGGCGTAGAGAGAAGGGAGCGGCTCTTTGTCCCGCTCGCGTCTTGGGGATGGAGCTTAAAGCGCTGGGGGAAGGGACAGATAACTTTCTGCTCTGGATTCGGGGAGCACCTCAGACCAGCCTCTGCCGTGGGTGCTTGTTCTCACCGGCCCTCGTTGCAGACAGTAACAACTTGGTTTTTTCATTCATGCTCTAGCATCCTCTTGGATGAAGAAGGGCACATCAAACTCACAGGTGAGGGACTCCACAAAAGCCTTGTGCTCCAGCAAGGCTGGTTCTTGAAATACGGAGCTCCTCTTAGGCCTCTCGGCTCCGTGCGATGGCTCAGAGCACGTGGGCGCAGGCTGACAGTTTTTCTCTTATGTAGATTTTGGCTTGAGTAAGGAGGCTATAGACCACGAGAAGAAAGCCTATTCCTTCTGTGGGACGGTGGAGTATATGGCGCCAGAAGTTGTGAATCGGCAGGGCCACTCCCACAGTGCTGACTGGTGGTCGTACGGGGTGTTAATGGTACGTACCCCGCCGGCGCGTTTGGGACCTGGCTTGGCGGCTGCTCCAGCCGTGGCTCTGAAACTCCCGTACGTGATGCTGCACGTCTCGCGGGCGCGCTGACCTGGGGATGTTCTCCGGGCTCCCTGGAAGGGCTCTGTAGCGGGCTGTCCCGGCGTCCAGCCCCGGACGCGTGTTTCTCGGGGGAGGCAGAGCTGCTGTCCCAGCGAGCGCAGGGTGCGCGGCGTGGGGTGCCTGGGGTGCGCGGCGTGGGGTGCGTGGGGTGTCAGCCCCAGCGCTGGGGCGTCGGTGTCCGTGCAGATCTGGTGCCACCGTCTGGCGGTTGCTGAATCCGAGGGCTCCTGCAGGAGCAGGCGCTGGTTCGGACGTGTGCCCGCTGCAAACCTTGTGAACCCAGCTCCTTCTGAGAAAATACGATGTCTGCGATCTTCAGAGCTAGGCTTTTGATCGCTCGCAAGCTTTTCGCTCGCTTTGGCGAGCTCCCAGGTGAAGGTGCAGTGGGATCCGTGCGACCCTCAGGCGTGCTCAGACCTGTGACCTCTCCTTCCTCTCCCTCCCTCCCAGTTTGAAATGCTCACCGGCTCGCTGCCCTTCCAGGGGAAGGATCGCAAGGAGACGATGACCCTCATCCTCAAGTAAGAGGGGTTTCTCTTTCGTGTAGGTATGGGAGGTGAGCTTCTGCTCTTTCACCGAGGGTGGTGGAATTTGGGGGTTCTTGCAACTTAATGGCATTATTTGGCAAGCGGTTTTGTATCAACAGTTAGTCTGAAGGGTGCAGCGTAAATGCCAAACAGATGATTGTACTTCGGGGGTGGAGGTGCTGCAGTCGGCTTGCGGGTTGACGTCTTCAGACCTGCAGCCGATTGCGTAACTTCCCCTCCAGAGCAAAGCTGGGCATGCCGCAGTTCCTCAGCGCCGAGGCACAGAGCCTCCTGCGAGCCCTTTTCAAAAGGAATCCAGCCAACAGGTTAGGTAAGGCATTTTTTTGGCTTCTGAATACACCCGATGCTGTATCGGGGCCTCTCACGCCCTCGTGGGTCAGCAGCATGTTCACACTTGCGCTCGGTTACTGGGCTCGATTAATTACAGCCAGGTTCCCCGTAATACCGGGCTGCGTTGCATACGTGGTAGCCTTCGCTTCGTCGGTGGTTTAACGCAACGCACTCCACGGGTGCCTCTTTCAGGTTCTGGACCAGATGGGGCAGAAGAGATCAAGCGCCATCCTTTCTACTCTACCATTGACTGGAATGTGAGTTTTGGAAATATAAGAGCAAACTTCCCCACCGCTCAGCACCAGTAACGCAGTTCTGCTGGCTGCAGTAGCAGCGCGGTCGTGATGCTTGCAGACTAACCAGCTATGGGAGAGCTACCAGTCCCTGCTCCATCTGTTCCAACAATCCTTCCCAAAACTAAAATTCTGTTTGTCGTGTGGATAACTCTTTCATACCTGAGTTGCCTATGATCTCGCCGTGGTTTGAATTTACTCACCTCTCAACAGTGAGGTGCAGGTTTTAATTGGGGTTCGGCACGACACAGATTGTCTTCCACCAAGTGGGAAGGACTCGGGGAGGCATTTCTGGCAAGGAAATACCTTGTTTTGTACAGAGGAGCAGGGCGATAACTGCACCGGCATTTCCCAATTGCTTCTGGCCAACTCCCTCCTTTCCCACGTCATTTTGTTTCTTCCCTGTTTTCCCTGACTTGGTAAGGGATTTTGAAGATCGGTCTTTCAGTGCTTTCGAGGCACCCAGCAAGCTGCTAGACTGAACCTCCAGCAATGCTAGTAAAGCTCATTTCAAACTTTTGCTTCAAGAAGCAATTTAAAAAGGCTGCTGGTGGGAGCGCGGGGATACGAACGTCCTCCCAGGGCATCGCCTCCGGCTGTCCCGGGAGAGAGGGCGGTCGGCAAAGCCCCGGGGGGACTTAGGGGGAGGTGGGAGAGCCTGGCGAGGTAAATGCTTTGTCGGTACTGCTCTTGCAGCGGGGCCAAGTACCTACAGAATGCTTTTTTTTCTTGATTTAATATATGGTAGAACTTGTAGTATTTCCCCACAAACTGACTCAAAAGCACCCCCTTGGCCAAGAAGCCGAGGGAGGACTGCTGAGCTGTAGTTAAATGCTAAGCCACAGAGCTGTTTCTAGTTTCACAAAATCTCCTCTCAGCCTCTCATTCCTAGCAAGGCTTCGCACCCTTCTGAGCGGGTACGTGAGCGTTGACCTGTCGGAGCACTTCCGAGCTGTCTTGTTTTGCAGAAGCTGTACCGCAGGGAAATCAAACCACCCTTCAAGCCTGCCGTCGGCCAGCCAGATGACACCTTCTATTTTGACACAGAATTTACATCACGTACACCAAAAGGTTTGTACGAATTCGGGCAAAGCCAGTTTCCTGTGTGAAATGATGCTGTACAGCTTCGTACTGGTTTGCCGGTGCCAGCAGGGCCAGGTTTGCCTCCTGCCAGCGCTGCCCGCTCCAGACGGTTGCGGCAGCGAGGAGGTGGCCCAGCCGTAGATACGTGGGGTGGTACGAGGTAAGATCAGCGCTGCGTGGTGTGGCTCTTGTCTCGAATAAACTAGAGAGGAGCCAGAGCTCCTGGGGAGCAGGGGGAAGGCTTCTGCTCTGCAGGGCTAGCCCTCCTCAGGCTGCCTCTCAATTCCTGCTGCAGATTCCCCAGGCATCCCCCCTAGCGCAGGGGCCCATCAGCTCTTCCGAGGCTTCAGTTTTGTGGCGACCGGATTGATGGAGGATGGCAAGGTGAAACCTGCCCAGTCACCTCTGCATTCGGTTGTACAGGTAAGAAGTGGGGACGGAGGAACAACTGTTTGAAGCTGCAGAAATACTCCTGCAGAGCGGGTCTGCAGGACCCCTGGGCCACCTGGAGCAGAGCTAAGGGGAAGCCCGAGGCAGCGTCGTTCTGAACTCTTGCATCCTGTTGTTCTTCCCTTTCTATTGACTGCCACGGGCAAAGGTCCCCAGGGCCCGCGAGTCTGCTTTCCTCTCCCAGGTGGACCCGTGCTCGCGGGAGGGCTGCGTAAATGCCCGGGGGTGGGAAGGGGCCGCCGACATGCACCCTGCTAGATGCAGGCAGCGTCAGCCCACTGACCTACATCTGCCCCGTTCCCTTCTCCTCCCTCTCCCGCGCCGGGAGGAGCAGCTGTGGGATGCAGCAGGCAGCAGTCTGCCAGCTCGCGCTGTCGCAGTGAACTCCTGCGGTTGCACGGGCCCTGCCCTGAACCCTCCCAGCTCATCACCCCTCCGCTCTCCTCTCGCAGCAGCTGCACGGCAAGAATGTCCAGTTCAGCGACGGCTACGTGGTGAAGGAGGCGATCGGCGTCGGCTCCTACTCAGTGTGTAAACGCTGCGTTCATAAAGCAACCAACATGGAATACGCAGTCAAGGTCTGAGATTTACCATCTGAACTGAACTCCCCCGTCAGATTTCTGTTTATCCCCACGAGGACCAAAATAGCATCCAGGAATGAAATTGCTTTCCCTGCTTGCGTAGGGCCTCAGTGGACAATTTCTGTGCTGCTGGGCGTGTAACTGCACGAGCTTTCTTACCTAGGAGTAGCGGGGCAGCAGCGTTCTCTGTCGGGGGGGACCGTATCTCACCTTTCTTTGCAAAGTTTGCTGTGGCTGTGTCAGCCCTGAACAAAAAAGCCAGGCATAAGACTGGGGCTTGGGGACGCAGAACTGCTGAAGCAACTCGGGGCCTTCTAGAGCTTATTGCTAAAGAGGGCAGGGACAGGGAACGGCTCCGGTGCAGGATCGCTGCAGGGCTGCAAACACCCAGCTTGTTTGCTTTCTCCTGGCCCCCTTCCCACCCCGCTGTGGCCAACGCTGCTCCGTGCTGTTGCAGGTTATCGACAAGAGCAAGCGAGACCCTTCTGAGGAAATAGAAATCCTCCTGCGATACGGGCAGCACCCAAACATCATCACCTTGAAAGACGTGAGTGTCACCTGAATGGCTTCTCCTGCGTTGTGGTTTAGGAGGTGCCGACTGGTCCGGGGGGCCCGATGCAGCCCAGGGGCCCGGCTCCACGCGTCGCTCTGGGCTGGGGGAGCATCCCCAGAGCCACCCGCATTGGTGATTTCTGTCTGCTTCTTGGTGGCAGAAGTACCAAGGGGAAGCTCTGGAAGCCCATTTTGGTTAACCCCTCCCTGTTTGCTTCGGTAGGTGTACGACGATGGGAAGTACGTGTATCTGGTGACTGAGCTGATGAGGGGAGGGGAGCTGCTGGATAAAATCCTCAGACAGAAATTTTTCTCGGAGAGGGAAGCCAGTTCAGTCCTGCACACGATCTGTAAAACGGTGGAGTACCTGCATTCCCAAGGGGTGAGTATGGTTACATCTGGTTTCCTGGGAAGCTGTCGGGCATTGCGCTGGGCTCCCTCTCCTCCGGGGAGTAACCGTGCCTGTCCAGACCATCATTTCTTGCTGGCGGTGCTGTCTTGGCAAGCCAGCTGCGGGGCCAGAGCAGGGCTGAGTGTCCTGATGCAGCTTCAGACCTTTGTCTTCCAGGGGTATGAGAACGGCTCTTTCTTTGCTCCGCAGGTGGTTCACAGGGACTTGAAACCCAGCAATATTCTCTACGTGGATGAGTCAGGAAACCCCGAAAGCATTCGCATTTGTGACTTTGGCTTTGCCAAGCAGCTCAGGGCTGAGAACGGCCTTCTCATGACTCCCTGTTATACGGCAAACTTCGTGGCACCCGAGGTAAGCACCTTACTGACCGGAGACCCTCGGTAGCTCTCGCGTCCCTCCCCAGCCTGTGCTCGGCACAGGTAGCTCTGCCCCGTTCCTACCGCCAGCCTGCGCCGGCATAGCCCGTCCTGCAAGAGGTAATCACAGAAATACCACCTGTAGTAACAAACAAATAGGGGATCTCAGGTGCGGTCCTCCAACTTGTGCTGTCCTTATGAGGGGGTCTGCCTGGGGAACTGAGGCTTCAAAGCCCCGGTCATTTCCTAGGCGGCTTCCCTTCCTGATTAGCTGACCTGCGAAAGGAGGGGGGATGACTTCCCGCTCGCTTATCTCGGTGCAGAAGAAAGAAAGAGCAGGCGCGCCGTGGAGCACGCGTGCGGTGTCACCGCGCTGGAACGCGGCTTCTTTCTCGCTTGTCGTTTCGATGTGCCTGGGGGGTTCCTCTGTTCCGTGAAACAAAAATCTGATTTGAATCCTGATCTTTAGCCCGAGAGGTTGCTGTTCGGTAGGGCTACAGGAGCTTTGCCTACAGGCTGCACACGGGGTCAAGCCGCTCTTCACAAGCTGAAGCGAGCTCAACAACGAGAACCGAACACGCTGTTTTTTCCCTTTGCTTGTTCTGCTCAGGTACTAAAGCGCCAAGGCTACGACGAGGGCTGCGACATCTGGAGCCTGGGAGTTCTCCTGTACACGATGCTCGCAGGGTAAGCGCCGCTGTCTCTCGGGAAGGCAGCAGCTGGGGCTGTGACCGCCTTGCGCTCAGCCACGCTCCGCGGCGGCCGTTGGGCCTCTGCACCTCTCCTCGTCGGTCGCTGCTACCTGGAGGCGCTCCCCGGCTGGGTTACAGGGCAGTAAATCAACGGCTCCCTCTTCTCTCCCCAGCTGCACTCCGTTTGCAAATGGTCCCAGTGACACTCCAGAAGAGATCCTGACCCGGATAGGCGGGGGCAAGTTCTCCGTCAGCGGAGGCAACTGGGACACTATTTCTGACATGGCCAAGGTGCGGTTTGCCCTTCATCCGCGTTGCACGAAAGGGTCGAGGCCAAGCACGGCCAGTGGCCGTGAGGCAAGGTTAAAGCAGGCTGGGGAGGGAGGGCAGAAGAGAGCGGAGCAGAGCGGCAGCGTAGCTGCTGCCCATCTCCCCCATAGCAGCTCAGCAGCGTGCCTCTCCCCGCTTGGGTTTAGCTCTGGCTGTGAATATTTGCGTGCAACAGCAACCTCGTGCTTGGCCCATGCGGGGTTTGCTGCTGTGTTGTACCTCCCAGGCCTACCTTTTGGTTTTCACATATTTTATACAAAAGGCGATTGATGTCTGGGGGCTTTAAACTTGGCCTCTGACTTTAAATCCTAATTTGGGGGTGGACAGGTAGTATTTTTGCATTTAAAGTATGAAATCTTCTGAAGTCTAACTTTCCAAACGATGCCCTTAGGATCTGGTATCAAAGATGCTTCACGTAGATCCTCACCAGCGCCTCACAGCCAAGCAGGTCCTGCAGCACCCGTGGATAACCCAGAAGGACAGCTTACCCCAGAGCCAGCTGAACCACCAGGACGTTCAGCTTGTGAAGGTACAGAGCCGGGGCTGGGCCTTCAGCTGGTTCCTCGGGCACCGTGGGCTCTTTGGAAAGCAGCGGTCCAGGCAGGGTGATGGTGGTGTGGGCAAGCAGGATGGATGGTTGGGGAGGTGTGGGCCGGGGGAGGCAACACAAGGCAAGCTGGTTTTTCGGCAGGAAAGCCTGCGTGTCAGTACGGGAGGGAGATTTGAAAAAAAAATAAATAAATGCTTCAGGCTTCCTTTGTGGGTCTGGCTACTCTGGTCCCTCATCTTGTAAAGCCGTGAGCCTGAAATACCTCTTCTGCATTTAAATGACTTCTCGTGCCTTCTCTCCAAGGGGGCGATGGCTGCCACGTACTCTGCACTGAACAGCTCCAAGCCAAGCCCCCAGCTGAAGCCCATCGAATCCTCCATTCTGGCACAGAGGCGGGTGAAGAAACTTCCTTCCACCACGCTGTGAGGCCGGGGCGGTCCGCAGCCGCGGCGCGGTCGCACCGGACTTTGCACGCCCACCGAAGGCGGGGGCAGGAGACGGGGCGGTCAGCGCCTGCACGGGGGCTCCCTTGAGGACTTCTCAAAAGGCCAAGTGCCTTTCTGTTTCTGAGAGACTGGCTCCTCCTTGTGTGGACTGATCTTTGCTGAGAAAACTTCACTGTAAAACTTCTTTGAAGTGTAAATTGTCAATTTTTCAAGACATCCATCTGTGTATATGAGAACTAAAATGTACAACTGATGTCAAGTGGCACAAAAAGCAGCTGATTCACCCCTTCCTGCGTAGGGCCAGATATTTGTTGTAGCTACGTCATTTCTTAGAATCAATCCTCTCCAACGCCGTTGCAGCTGAAAGACCATGTAACGTTCGGGGTTTAGGTTTTGGGGTTTTTCCTCCCTTGAACCTTTGGATGCCCTTCCCGAAGTCAGCCCCGCCGCCTCCTAGCCAGCAGCACTTGCGCTTGGAAAGGACGTCCCTCCTCTTCACTTTTTGTGCGTGTGTTCAGAGTACAAGGTTGATTTTTCAGACTCCGTTTCTTCCTCTCCCCTGCCCGCCCCCAGCCCAGACGGTTCTCTGAACAAAGCAAACCACGGGTTTTCCAAACCGCCCCCGCGGAGGCTCGGCTGCCCAGAATACCTGCTAGGTTCGGCTCGTCCCTTCCCTCTGCCCTCCCATCCCCGCGTTCTCCCCGTCGCTCCCCGGGCGTTCGTCACCCGCGCAGGTGGAGAGGCCGAAGGAACCTTCTCAGCAAAGCTGAGGCTTTGGGCTGGCTCTGGCTGCTGCTTTTAACGTTTTTGGGTTTCCTTTCCTTCAGCAGGAACCCATGAAACAAACCATCCTTTTTTTAACTTAACTTTGTTCTACAGCTGGTAACTCAGGGTTTCTTTCTGAATTGTATAATAAATGTGTCATTCAGTTGATGTTTTTTTACTGACTGACTTTTATAGAGGTCGCAGAATAAGCGACCCCGGTCGTTTCCCCACGTCGTTCGGGGACAATGCTTCTTGCCTGCCTTTTGGGAGATCTGCAAAGCTTTTTCATCTGCCCAGTGACGGGGAAAGCAGCAGCGCTGCAGCGGGGCTGCACGTTGTGCCCCCTTCTCTCGGGTGCAATACCTCGCTTTGCAGCGGGACGTACTTAGAACCAGTTGTGGGTACGGCAGTAATCAACAGGAGAGCGGGCAGGCTGCAGAGGGGAACGTCTTATTCTCGGGGCATTTTAGTGCTAATAGAAACGAACGCTCGGAGGGAAGCTGTGCTAGAAATAAATTCGCCACCCGTTCTGACTTGCAGGGACTTGCTGGAGCTCCCTGCTTCGGTGGTGGCCGTTTCTCGGGAGGAGCGGGAGAGCTACGGGGACTGCAAACGCTCGCGTGCTCAAGGATGCGACTGAAGCCAGCAAAGGTTCTCGTGTGAATTTCTGCTACTTTTGGCTGATCGTACAATGAGAGGGGAAACTTTCTTTTTTGCTTTTCCCTTTTGCTTAGTCCCAGTTGAGTCTAAAATGGAGAATTCCATAAAAAAATTTCCTCTGAGCTGTACAGCTCTCTCCTCCTCTACCCTCATCCAGGCAGGTCCTGTTTTACTCCCCGGAGCAGCCAGTGAGAAGCTGAAATGGTCACGATTCTTTTCTATGTTTATTCCAAGCACTGCCCTCGTGTCAGTGCGCTGAGAGGAGGCGGCCAGTGCCAGTGCACGCTGGACCTTCTCACTGGTTTTGCCACCGACCCCCAGCAGAACTGGATTTAAGGTTTTCCTGGTAGCTGGGAACAGGGACACTCCATCACACAAAACGCCTTCCTTAAAAATACTTGCTTTCTCCTCTGGCCCGATGTTTGCACTGGTGCCGATGAACCCGCCTTATGCTTCCTACAACCGTGCAGTAACTTTCCTGCCGGTGAAAAGGCGTGCAAATTTTAGGTAACTGAAACAAATATAATAACTTCTTTCTGGAGCTTGGGGTCAGTTCCTTTGGGCACTGCTGGGATTGAAGCAGACACTTGGACAGCTTTTCAGAATATTTCCTACGTTGGAAGGGGTGAGGTGTGAGATGGTGGATGGGGTTGGACGCGTTGGTGGTGATCACCGCTCACTGGGAGCCTCCCAACGGTACGGACCGTCAGGATGGGTCTGAAACCCAGCGTTCGCCCTGCTTGGATGGTAGCTGGCTTGTTCGTATGAAATTGTAAATGTTTTCAAATATCGGTCAGGAAAAACATTACAGCCTTTGCTTAATCCTCCCTGTAATGGTGCTGGTGTGAGGCCAACTGGTGACAACCCAAGGATGCGTAGGACAAGTGGGTGCAGAGCTCTGTGGGCACAGGGGGAGCAGCCCCTGGTTGCTGCAGACCCTGCCTGGCCGTCAGACGATACCCGGAGCATCAAACCCCGGTACCCGGAGCGTCAAACCCCGGTACCCGGAGCATCAAACCCCGGTACCCGGAGCATCAAACCCCAGTACCCAGAGCATCAAACCCCGGTACCCGGAGCGTCAAACCCCGGTACCCGGAGCATCAAACCCCGGTACCCAGAGCGTCAAACCCCAGTACCCGGAGCGTCAAACCCCGGTACCCGGAGCATCAAACCCCGGTACCTGGAGCGTCAAACCCCAGTACCCGGAGCATCAAACCCCGGTACCCGGAGCGTCAAACCCCGGTACCCGGAGCATCAAACCCCGGTACCCGGAGCATCAAACCCCAGTACCCGGAGCATCAAACCCCGGTACCCGGAGCATCAAACCCCGGTACCCGGAGCGTCAAACCCCTCCGCCCCGCTGGGGTCCTCAGTCAGAGGAACTTTGTGCTTGGTGCAGCTGTAGCTCTTGGACCTACGCCACTTTGGAGAACAGAGTGAACAAGAAGGGCTGCACCTTGTTTTCTGGGGTGCTTTTAACCAAGTTGTTTTGAGCGATCCTTCTGTAAGTAAAAATAAGTCGTGATTTTTAGTTCCAAATCAACCAAGTGCTGTTACTTTTTTAATTCCAGTGCTCAATAAAAATGCACTTGTTGATCTTTCTGTGTCTGAGAACGGTAGGTGTTTTTAACGGGTTGGGTGGGCCCCCTCCTTCCCTTTCTGGTTTTGGCCTGACGGTATTAAACCTGTGCCAAAATACAGCTGGGACCAACTGCTGTCCTCTTAACTGGAACTGGGTTATTTCAGGTGAGCGGTGGGCCGGGGTCAGGCTGGGTCTCTCATGCCTGTTGGGGGAGCCAGTAGATGTCTTGGAGAAGACCAAATGCTCTGCTCTCACGAGGGTTTGAGGTCATTCGGCTTTAACTTGGGACAAAGAGGATATACAGCTTACCTTTGTCTTGATTTGAAAAGCGACAAAAATTTATTTAACTTTCCTGCATAAGGAAATCTTGACAAGGAAAACTGCTTGTGTTATTTCAGGTGTTTCGTAGCTGACTTGACCTTTAAGATTTTGTCCTGTACATCTACCCGAAAGCTCAAGGGACAGAAATCCCAGACTGCAGCCCCCGATAGCTGAGTCTGCCTGGAACTGACCTGTGTGGAAATAGCATGTTAATCCATACACCAGGAGCCTGAAAGTAATATCGAGCAGGTCTCTATATAACGCAGCCTCTGTATAAGAAAGGTTAAACTTCCCTGTTTTGGGGTGTAAATCGGTGACATTTTCTGTCGTAGAAGAGGCTGACCCAGCTGAGAGGCTGGTTCCCTTCCTCCCACTGCGTAACGCAGCCGTGCCTTCCTCTTAATGATGTGGTACTGACCTCTGTCAGATCAACCGGAGCATAAATAAATGTATTTTGGCCTGATAAACATTCCCATCATGATTATTTTGGCTGTCTTTAAAACTGAAGGCCAGTAACTTTCTCAGCAATCATCTCTTTTTTTTCTTAGTGAAACTTCACTGAGCAATCTGCTTTTTAACTTGCCATCCACCTAATGCAAATACCCTCCTCAAGCCCCCGCCTTCAAGTTAGTTCACATAATTCTTTTTCCTGCATCTTTTGCCATTTGTGGCCAGCGAATTGTGCAGCTGGTGGCCTCCCGGGTGCCCCCACCTCCTCGTGGCAGCCGCTGCCGCCTTCCCAAGAACACGGAGGCTTCGGAAACACTCGGTGACCGCAAGTGCGTGTGGGGCGGATGCTGCGCTTTCATGTAATATTCAACAATTTAATCCCTCTTTTAACGCAAAGAGAACATTTAAAATATTTCAAGGTCGTCTTTTGCAAGTACATGGGGGCTCTGAATAAAACCTTCATTCATGCTATGAAAGCTGGAGGTCCGCTGCCACTCCGTTTTCTTGCCTCTGGTTATTAAAACATCAAGCTGTCTTACTACTTAAGCTGAGCTAACTTGCTGCCTTCCTCCTTTTGTGTTACACGGGAACACCTGCCATTAATACTAATTCCACTCTGGAGAGAAACTCCCTTTCAGATATGCCTGTCTGAAAATAAATTGACATGTAAAAGGTCTCTTTTGTCGAGAAGCGCGTGTAAAGTGCTGGGGTAAGAAGCCGATCGCTTACAAAAGGAGCCCCTGACTCTTTAGATGATGAGTGTGGAGGGGGGGTTAAATGTTAAATATGGAGGGCGATACTGTAAACGGGCTGGCAGGATGCGGCTAGAGAAGCTCGCGTAGCTGCATCCTCTCCTTGGGATTAGACTTGAAGATTTTGGGTGCTTTTCTGTTGAAAGCTCCGGCGATAAAACCGCTGCATGCTCTCGGGGTGAATGGCCGGGCTCCGCAGGGACCCGCGTGGAGAAAACTCCTTTTCTGAGAAAAAGTGGTGGTGGTAGGAATTCCTCCCTGCTTTTTAACACGTGCAACAAAAACTAAGGGCATTGGTGGCGAGTCCTTCGATTTACGTGTGTAATGAGCTCCAGGGCTCTGTTGTTTTTCCTGGGACAAAAGTTTGAATCGCATCCAGTACGGAAGCAGTAGAAGAATCCTTGGTTGGAGTATTTATTCTGTCGTACAGGCAGCAGTGTGAGACAGCAAAAGGTAAATATTTTTATTTTTAATGGAAAGAACGGTTTTCTTTGAGTTCCTCATACCCTGTGGAGTCTATGGCTCTCTCCTAAGAGAAAGTTTTTAAGTGGGTTCTCTGGGCCGAGCTCGGGAGTGGAATGACACTGCTTCAAAGTCTGCTCCAGTGCTGAAAAGACGGATGGGTCCGTGACTGTGGATGGAGATTTCAGTTTTGTGGTGCGGACCTGGCTCTCAGCTGCTGCTCCTTGGCTTTCTGGGTCTCCATGCAAAGGAATCGGTCCCTTCGTAACGAAGATCAAGTCGAAATACGTTCAGGGTTTGAAAGAGCAAAAGTGCAATGCGCCAGTTACAGAGAGCCCCTCGATGAGCTGGTGTCACTTCTGGCTTATCAAACAAGTACAAACTCTCGCGTGCTGCTTAGCTCAAATGCGGTCTTATTTTTAAACAGCAGATGGTGTTAGAAACCTGTAACAGGTGGAACCTCTTCAGTTTTATGCGAGAGATCAGAAGCAGCAGCAATTGCTCATTTCCCTAGGGGTACTTTCCTCACCAGATGAGCAGCAAGCTGGCCCTCTACTTGGGTATTTATTACAGAGGGAAAAACTTTTGAATCGCACATGTTCATATGAAAGAAAGCAATTCTGGTTTGACTTATTCTGGTTATAATAAAAGGAACCTGGTAATGGTCTCCATAATCCTCTGTTAGCAACTCTAAGAGAGAGATGTAGCAGGAGAAGCGAGCTGTGTGCGCTGGTGTGCCTCAAAATCCAGCTCCAATCTGCCACTGTCTGTTGGTTTCTTGTCTATGATAATAGCACTTCGCATGCTTAAAGTGTTTTATAAACATTTAATTACTGCAGCATTTGACTCCAAGCCAGGAATTTCTCATTCATCTGCATCTCGCAAGGTTTGTGAAAATGATTTTCAAATTACAGAATTACAAGAAGGGCTGAATCCAAACTTCAGTTAAAGAAACCTCCGTTAGCTGGGATCTGGGGGCATCGCCTGTCTCCGCTGCCGCACGTGCGAAGCGAATGACTTCTTCAGCAGTGGCAGCGGTAACGTGGGTTTGAATGCCTGGAGATTTGAGGATTTGTCCGTACCCCAGGACAGGGAGCTGCGTTTAATCATATTAGGGAAACGATATGCTGAATTCTCAGCTCCTACGGCAGGCGGGGATTGCAGCTATGTCTAGACCAGAGCCGTGTTTGAACCCTGGTCCCCGCCGTGTCCTCTGCTGCCGTAAGCAGTAGGAAAATATTTGTTAAAAGTCGCCTTTTTCCCCACCCACCAAACTACTTGTAATTTTAACATGTCTTCTCCACAGCAACCCCCAGCTTTATTTTTTAAAAAAGGCAGAGAAATGTGGGTCTGCAGCGCGATGTGTCTGCTGGGCCATCGGCACGCCGCAGCCTGCCCTCCTCGGTGGCCCAGCCGGCGGGGAAGCCGCGGGAGTCGTGGGGTTTGGGGCACCGAGTGGCAGCGGCAACTAAAGGTAAAAAAGCTTGTATGGGATTAATAATTTCTGTCTCACTATCTGCCTCTTTCACCGGCTCCCTTTTCTGCCCAGCAGATTGTTAAATGCAGGCTGGGTGTGCAGCAACAGAAATCATTTGCTTTCCATGAAAAAGGAAGAGTTGTTGGCTGGCTGCGCGCGTGTGCGTGGATGCGCACAAGCCGTCGCTTCTGGCCAGGGCAGGGAACCCAGCGAGGAGCTGCCCCTCTGCGAGACGCGCCTGAGCTGCCCCGCTCTCGCCGGCTCGAGGAGGGGTTATCCTACGCTACCCCGGGGAAAACCAGGGTCTGCAACATTTCCAGTCTTCCCTGTAATTCTGCGAGCCTCCTTTCATAACTGCCACTGCTGGCAATTAGACCCTTTTTAATGAGACAGACCCCAATGTCAAGGCCCCAGGTCGCTGGCTGCTACGCTCGCTGCTGGGCGAGCCGCGAGCACCCGATGAGCAGCGACTCACGAAGTAAAACGGGAGTCCCTTTTCCTGCTCTGTTTAAAGAAAGGGTAGGGAGCTCCTCTGATGTTTCATTAAAGCTGGCTTTTCTCCTTGTGGCAGAGCAGATTTAATCAGACCCGCCTCCTAGTTCCAGCTGCTGGGTTTGAACGCTCTGATCTGTGCGCTGGGTGCACGTCTAATTACGGAGGCAATTCCCATGGATACCAAGAAGAATTGTCTGTACCGGCAAAAATGATCCCAGCTGGGAAAATGGTGAAGGAAAACGTGTTGAAATATTCAGGAAGAGACTTCAAAAGTTGCTGGAAATGTAAGTGAAAAACATTTCTGGTGTTCTTGCACCCCAGTGTGCAAATCTTCATTGTTTTAAAACCAAGACAGAGGTTGTTCTCGTTCTGGTTTGCAAGCGTTGCTGCTGTTTGCTCCGCTGGGGATCGAGCAGCACAGCGAACCTGACTCTGCCCCTCGCCCCCGGTACCTGCATCCACTCGGCGCCGCTTTTCCACCCGTGCACCCGTGCTTTTGTGCCCCGCGGGTCCCCGCGCACCCTGCGGCACCAGAAGGGCGCTTCGAGCGGGCGGCCCAGGGTCTGCGCTCGCGAGGCCGCGCGCCGGCGGAGCCTGCCCAGGGCCGGTCATTCTGGTTCCAGCCGCGGCGCCGGGGCTGCGGTAAGTGGCTCGCCTTCGTGCCTCCTTCTTCTGAAACGCAGGAATTTAAATAACTTATTTCTGTACAAATTCATATTGGAAGGGTCTGTTCAAGGAAAAAGAGCGCTCCCTGGTTAAAAAGAGAGGGGGAAATACCTAGTCATGCACTGCTCTGATGTGGAAAATTAAACAAATATGATTTAAAATTATTTTGTAGTTGTTCAGCTGTGAGGCCTTATGTTCAAACTGCATGGGGGAAAAAAGAGATTTTTTTTTTTTTTTTAACCTACACAAATAAAAAACCCTTTTTGAGGTTGTTTTTTTTTTTTTTTTTTGCTTTGGGTTTCTTTGGAGGTTTTTGGGAACATCCTAATCAACTGCACAATAGTTGTAACTTGTATTTATGTCACTAATTTATCTCCGGCAGGAGCTCAGGCACTTTTCAAAACGTTGCTAGCTAATACAAACCTACAGAATAGGAAAAGCCGCAGTACCATTAGGTTGGATTTCCATCTCTTTCTCATCCAGGGCACCTGCTCCCCTTTCTCCCCCCCAGTCTTCCCAGCTGTCTGTCTGTCTCATTTATGTCAATTAGAGATTCAATGCTGCCTGATTTAATTGGCCTGACTTTCCCTCTAATAGAAACCCAAGTGAAGGCAGGCAGGCAGGCAGGCAGGCAGGCAGGCAGGCAGGCAGGCAGGCAGGCAGGCAGGCAGGCAGGCAGGCAGGCAGGCAGGCAGGCAGGCAGGCAGCTCCCCGCGGGCTGCCTGGCCGGGGAAGGAGTCTCTCCCGCGGCTGGGAGGGCTGGGGCTTGTTTGCGGAGCACAATAACCTGTTTGTTACCATCCATGATGGGGAGGTTGGTGACCTCCTAACGGGACGGGACCCGGGCAATGATGTCATTTGAAAGCTTGGGGGTATTTCTGAGCGGTTAAGGAATTCGTGCAACCTTGGGTTGGCTTTTAGCGTGCTGTAGAGGTCGAGATTTGCTGCCCGCGCCGGCGTTCCCTCCTGCCAGGAGGCTGCCTCCACGTGCACCGAGGTCAGTAAGCAACGCAGCTTCCACCGACCGCAGCCGCAGAGGGCTCTCGCCCTTCCTCTTCGGCCCGAGCCGCCCCAGCAGCACTTAACCACGAGCGCGGCTGACCGAGACCTGGGTTTCACAGGGTTTACGCGAGGGCCTGGCCCTGTCCCCGCTTCGGGCAGCAGCCCTGGAAGCAAACCAGCTCAGATGAAATCTTTGCCGTCCCTCCGCTCCCCCTCCGACAACTGAATCCCAGGAACCAGACCTGACCTACTTCTCCTCGCTTGCGTCTCCCTGACAAATTACACGGCCCTTCCTCAGCTCTCGGCAGAAATGTGCGTTTCCCAAATCGCTGGCCCGGAGAGGCATCAATATTAAACAGCAACAGTACCATCTAGTGACTTTGACTTACAGAGAGCATCGTTTAGAAGGGGAAGAGGAAAGCTGTGAATTAGGGAGACCAAGCGAGGTCTCAGATTTGCAAATGAGATCCCATCTCTCGGTTCATTTGGACTTGGGAAGCAAATTGCGCTGATGCTGCAACAGTCTGTCTTTAGAGCGCGGTGCTGCGACGCTTCCTTGGGAGCCGGTCCCGTTTTTAGCCTGCTGACTCCCCGCTGAACCCAGCCCTGACCCACGCTCCCTCTGCTGGTAACGAGCTAATTGATTTAATGTGTTCACAACTTCTCGCACACCCACTCGCACACACGGCGGCAAATCCTTGCAAATGTATGAGATGAAATGTAGGGCTGTGACGGTTTCTCAGTCCCAGGAAATGTGCACCTTTCTGCTCCGATGAGCCGCTAGTGAAATCCTGAATTGGACGCGTGAAATAAATAGATACAATTCAATTTACTAAATCAAAAATAGGCCCAAAACTGAGCGTAAAGGGCCCGCTCCACGCAGATCTGAAATTACATACTCTCCTTCGCAGCTGAAGGGAGGAAATCAAATTAGAGCATTTCTTTCTCCATCAAAGGACACTAGTCCTGATACAGCCCTGTTACGCCTCGCCACCGTTTGTCGTGCGCAGGAGTCATCCCCGTAAGAATTCCGGTTGACCGAGAGGTCGTTTGGAGGCAGCAGGTTAACGACGGGCTGCGGTGCGTTCTGCGCCTAAGGTGGCCGCTTTTCACGGCTGTTTTGCCACACACGTGTGCACGTTACCTCTTCCCGGTGAACGAGGCTGTCGGCGCAGGCACCGAACGCACCGGACTGGGGAGAGGTGACACAAACCCCAGTGCTGCAGGACTTTGGTGCTAAACACCCTATCAAGCCTATGAAATGCCACTGGTACCGGCAGAAGAAATTGCTTTGCTGTCTACTCAAACGTGTCCCCTCTTTGCTGTCAGGAGCGCAGCACTGCCCTAAGCCCACTCAGCCTTGCTGGTGGGCTGATGACTGCCTGACAATTTTCTGGTTTCAAATTAAACAGAAAACTAAATTAGCAAATTAATTGTTTGCCGTGTTTTTCCTTGGTCCCCATCAGCTGCCTCGGGACCTGCAGCCAATCCAGAGCCCCTCGCCGCAGTCCCGAGCGGAAGGTGGAGCCCTGCGCTAGGTCCTGCTATCTACCGGGTGTCAGTCACGTTAATTTTAAATTACTTTTGTACAGCTTGGTGTCAAAACGATTAAAGCATGAAAAGAAAAACTGAACTAGAGGGAGGGAAGGGGGAGGGAGGGAGAGAGAATGAATAATTTACCTTGCATTTACAGCAAGGACACTTCGATTTCTTTAACTCCTCAACTCTGAGAAGCCTGAAACTTTTCTTTCCTTGCCCGTAACCTGTTTGGGACGAGGCCTGAGCAGGTGTTCTGCATCCTCCGAGTCTACAGGGAGGCAATAACTGCTCGTAGCACAAAGCCGTGGGTTTTATCTCCGTTTCTTCCCAGGTAAGACTTTCCTCCGCGCTGCACTCGCCGACTGTTGCAATCCCCAACGCAGACAAACCCACCCACGTGCAGACCTTTCCTCCCCTCCTCAGCGCACGGCTCCCAGCTGGGTTTACTCCACAGCCCGCACGGACTGCGCTAGATAATTCCATGCTCAGAAAATACAGAAAGGCATCATCGGATACAGCCTTAAATGGGCAAGAATGAGCGCTGCAGGACTGCAGCGTAACGTCCCTGTAGCTCTCTGCATCTCGTTCACACAACCGACCCACCTGCATTGTCAAAATTTCGGGTTTGGGGCAGAGGCTGCTTTTGCCTCTAACTCCATCCACAGCTTCTTTCTCTTTCCAGCTACTGGATGGTACAATCAGTGGTCTCTTAAAGATCATTCGAAATCTGTTGAGGCCAGAAGAACAGCAAAAAGATGTGTAAGAGGGCAACTCGACATCACCAGAAAATGTAAAACAAGTTTAGCCACCTCTGTTGATGTCTGTTGTGTCTTCAGCTTATACGTAAGAGCATCTTCCATTCATTAAAAAAAGGGTATAAATATTTTGAATTATTTTCTCTTGAGGGACTACAGCTTGCAATGAGGTGCCTTCGATAGATGATCGCTAGGAGGGAGGCAGAGATGTTTGGGAAACAAGAGCGGCTAGATACTGGAGTGTAACGTATCCTGCAGGATGTGTGTGGGCTTGAACCGATTTGTCAAATTTGAGCAAAGAAAACAATTCCACTAATGGGTGTTTTCTGAAAAATGAGCATGCTGTCTTGGCAATTTTAGCGCTGTCTTGTGCCATCTTCTCCCTGCCTCTCCTCGGCAGCCACAGAGAGGAGACACCCGTGTCTTCCCCCTGCATTTTACTTTGGCCTTAGGACTAACACAGCCTCGCCAGATCCCAAGCAGGCCGTGTGCCGGGTTCAAAAGCGTGCTTGAAATTTCCTCCTCCAAAAGTACTCGCCTGACTTCTCTAACGCGTTTGCTTTGGCTCGGTAATCCCCACCTCTCCTCCTCCTCGTGGCCGTAGCTCCGGTGACCTGCAGCGTCGTCGCCGGTGAGAAGGTGGGGAGGGCGAACCCGGGTGCCCCCGGCTCCTTCGAGCAAACGGTGCCTCCTCTCTCTGCCCCCCGTGCTTCTGCTGCCTGCGCGGGGAGCACGGACGCGGCGTGGGTTTGCGCGGGTTAGGAGCCGTGACCGTGTCGCACAGGCTGTCGCTTACGCGTGCAGGCGTGGAAATGTTTCTTACATTAAGAGTGGGATTCCCTTCACGTGACAATGTTTCTTCAGCTGCTGATTCACAAATACATCATTTAACTGACTTTTTTTTTCCTTTCCCATTCGGGAAGCTCCTGTAAACTTCCCTCCTCCTCTGCCAGAGGCCTAGCAGGAGGTTTGAAAGATGAAGAGCGGAGCCTCTTGCCGTGCACTTCAGTAACATCGCTTCAGACGTACCGTGTGGGAGCACCGAGGATCGAGCACTCCGGTATGATAACCACCGCTTTCCCCGTGTAACGCGCTTAGCGCTAGAACGGCAGCTGTATAAAACTAGCACCTCTTTTACTAGGTTCTGCTGGTCTGGAGTCAGAGTGATCTCTGCTCACCTGAGTAACTTAAAAAATAAAAAATAAATAATAATAAAAATAAAAACCATTGTCAGCTGGAACATTAAAAATACAGGTGTAAATACTACCCCGGATCTGATAATTATTTAAAATAAAGCACAATTCTCAACCAGGTTATCTTTTTTTTCCCCTAACCAAGCAGGGCTGCCCTTCTGCCTGGCGCAGGGGAGCTAACAAAACAGCAGGAGAGGGATTTGTATCGGATCCACTATCAACAACACTGTTAAATCACTTCCAACTGCAAAATCTTTACCTATCAGTTACAAAACGGTTTCAAATTCTAAACTGTCTGCGAGCCAGGTAATTAACATCATTAATTGAACAAACTTTGGCCAGAATAATTGATTTATGCTTAATCACAGAACCCGAAACTTTCCAAGGTGTATCTTTACACCTCTCGGAGTCGCGCTGAGGACGCCCGCGTCGGGCTGCGGCTGCGCCTGCCACTCACGCAGCTCAAGTGGTTAATATTAAAGTGGTCAATACTGGAGTGGCTTCCATAAAAACAAGAGGACAAACAATAACTTACTCAGACTAGAGCACGCCAAAGGGACATTTAGGAACGAAACCCAAGGAGCAGCGCAGGCGCGGCAGCGGCCCGACCCGCAGCACAGCACCTCTCCTGCCCCAGCGAGCAGCGTCACGGGTGGAGCCCGAAATCACGGACCCACGAACTCGGTGGACATTTCTGGACATCTGTGGACGTTTTACAAGGGCGGTCCGTGGACTGAGGGAATGAGATCTGTCTGTTCTATCATGGTGGTTAACGAGGAGGTACTGGGTAGCGTGGGGCCTGAGCCTGACGTGAATGGTATGGAATAAGGGGTGGAGAATGCGCTGGTTTTGGCTGGGACAGAGTTCATTTCCTTCACAGTAGCTAGCGTGGGGCTATGGTTCGGATTTGTGCTGGAAACAGCGCTGGTAGCACAGGGATGGTTTGGTTCCTGCTGAGCCAAGGCCTTTTCTGCCTCTCCCCCGACCCGCGCGCGGGCTGGGGGCCCAGGGCGCTGGGGGGACACGGCCGGGACAGCCGCCCCCGGCTGCCCGAGGGACATCCCACACCGTACGGCGCCGTGCTCGGCACGTAAAGCTGGGGGAAGGAGGCGGGAGGGGGGACGTTCGGAGCGACGGCGTTTGTGTTCCCAGCTCGGCGTTAGGTGCGATGGAGCCCTGCTGCCCCGGGGACGCCGAGCGCCCGCCTGCCCACTGAGGGAATTCCCTGCTTGGCTTTGCTTTCCCCGTGGAACCGCCGGTTTTCCCACCTTCCCGATCCCCCCCGCTCCCGCCGCGGGAGCACGCCAGCGGCCGGCGGGGCCGAGCTGCCGGCCGGGTGAAACCGCGACGCGCGGGTAAGCGCTCGCGCAGTGAGGGAGCTGGGGCTTTCCTCTCCCGCTCCGACACTTGACTGTCCTGCCGTTGGACAAGGAGAATTTGAGTTCTTCATTTTGATGTGCTGGGGGTTTTTAGACTTTTGATAATCTCCCCATGATCACTTAAACTACCTACCAGGCAAGGCAGAGCTCTGCAGTCCAGACTATTGAATCGGCTCGTTGTTGGCAGACACTTTATCCCCTTGAAGTGCCCAGGATGATTTATTCTCATGGGACGTGCAGACAAAGTGACGTTTTCCTGTCTCCCGCTATCTAAACACAAGATTGCAATTACTCCAACCCAACTAGCATCAGAATGCGGTGCGCTATCGGCTTTTCAATAGCGGCTGTTTATTAGCTTTCCCCAGGACCTGCCTTTTTTATTGAGGGGAAAAAAAGGATCTGGAAACAATCGATTCTCAGCCAAAGTTTTTTGAAGGAGTTGTTTTTAATTTGCTGACTTGCTCCAAAGAAAGCTGTCTGTGTGTAAATTCGCAGATCCGCTGATGAGTAATCAGTGAGCTTTTGTGGTTTAATATTTTGATGGTAGAAGGGAAGCAGCGCGAGACTGACAGAATAAATACATATATTTACAAGACGTTCTGTACTGATTGGAGCACAAAGAACAAAATAATAAAAGTGCAACAAAGAGAGCGAGTAACTAAAAGTCAGATAGGAAAAGGGAGCCGAGGCCTAAACCAGAGCCGAGCTCGTCTTTACTCGACGGGTGCTGGGGCGCGGCGCCGACGGCCGCTTTGCCCTGGGAGCCGGAGGCTGCTCTCCCCAGCGTACCCCGAACCGCGCCAGTTACCGCTGAAATGGGGGAACCGGGCGGCAGCTTCAAGGAGAGGAGGAGGCCGAGGCCAGCCTTCACCCTCAATTTACGTTTGGCTTCTCGGTGTGTAAATGAAGCCACGTACAGATTTAGGAACGGCGTTGAGGAAATGGAAGCGTAGGAAAAGTGCCGGGCATCCAGAGTCAGGAAATTTCTATGGAAGTGCTCGGTCGCTAACAGGATTTACGGGTATCTACGTGCTATAATGGATCCTTCTCTTCCATATAATTTCATTACGTGTTGCCTGCTTTTCCTGAGTAGTCCCAGCATCCCCGAAGCTCAGGGATTCAGCGGAGAAAGGGTTTTTTTGTGTCAAAGAGTTGCATTGCAACGCCAGAGAGGATCAAAAACACGTTTAAAGGGTGGTAAACTCTGTGAACCGGCAGAGCCGGAGAGAGCCGAGCTTGTAAAAGGCAGCAAGCTGGGGAAGGCAGAGGAAGTGAGGTCCGTGACTGCTGGGCAGCATCACTAAAGCCCGTATCTAATGCACCACACGGTATTTACGGATGCTGGGTGTCCTTGTCTCTGTATCACGGGCATTTATCAGCGGACTTGCTTTCCCCTCCTGTTTTTCCACTTTACTTTTTTGTGGCTTGCAGACACTGTGCATTTTTACTCATCTCGTTAAACAATGCAAGTACTAAAGCGTAGACCCCAAAGCCGCCTCAGCTGCAGGTATCCTTTAGCTGGCTCGGATGGGAGCGAGTTTCAGCGCCCAGCAAGCCTCCCCGCCCAGGGAAGGGCAACCTACTGCACCCAGAGCCAGAACCGCAGCACCGGCGTGGGAGCTGGCCCCGTTTCCTCGGTTTCTTCACCCAAGCCGAGACCCGCCGCTTTCCCTTCTGCCACCCGAAGCTCCGCGCAGGAGGCGGACGGCGCTGCCGGGCCCGGGGGCTCGGCCGGCCCCGTCCAGCGGCGGGGCAGAGCCCGGCGCCCTCCCGCCGCGCCGCACGCCTCGCCGAGCGCGGCGGCAGGCAGAGGGCAGCAAAGGGAGGGTTTTTACTTTTTTCCTTTCCTTTTTTTTTTTTTTTTTTTTTTTTTTGTTCTCAGCCCTTTGCAGTTGGAGCTTTCCAGCCCCGATTGTGCTAAATGCTCATGTACCAGTGTTTCCATTTGCAAACTGGGCCTCCCCTCCCCCGGCGCTCAGCCGCTCTCCCGCGGCCCCTCCGCCGCTGCCGCCAGCCCGCTCCCGCGGCGGGCACCGGGGGCCCGCAGCCGCCGGCGGAGCGGGGCCGCCTCCCCCGGCCCAAGGACACACGGGGGGAAGGCGGCCGTTTCGGCAGCTCGCCGCTGCCCCCCGTGCCCCCTCCCTGCCAAGGCCGCGATGAGGGTCCCTCCGTCCCCCGGCCACCCCGTCACGTCCTCCCGCTCCCCGTCCCTCTCTTTCGGGGGTCCCGAGGGGCGCTCCCCGGGCTGCGAAGGGGGAAAGGGCTGCCCCCCCCCCCCCCCCCAGCCTGCACGGCCGTTACGGGGGAGTTCGCCCCTCACTTCTCCGTGCTCCATCTGCACAGGAAGAGGGGGCGGGGGCCCGGCTGTCAGCGGGCTCGGGCGCTGTCCGGGCCGCGTGTGCGCGGCCCCGGGGCGGCGGCGGGCGGGGGGCTGCGCCGCCCCCCGGCCTGGGACTCCTTCCCTCCCGCTCCCCCCCCGCTCCTAAGCGGGAGTTTCCAGGAAGCGCTGAGAAGAGCCGCAGCACCGCCCAGGCTCTGGCACAGCGAGCTCCTTCCGCCGAGACCGTGGAAGGAACGCCAAGTAGTCCCAACCGCCTCTCCGCCCTCAGCCGGCAACAGGCTCCGTCCCGGTGTCTCCTTAGCGGGACACCGTTACAGAAACGGGGAGAGAAGCGCCCCCGTCCCCCGCCCTGCCCCGCCGCCTTGGCCGGGATAAAGCAGGAGGAAGCGGGGGTGGGGGGGAGGGGACGTGAAAAAAACCGAGCGCCGGCTCCGGCGGAGGGGTCCGGAGGCGCGGAGGAGTGAGGAGGCGCGGGGAGCTCTGCGCGAGGGAGGGGGTGAGCGGGAAAACGCGGCGCGGAGCCGGGAACAGCGCCCCCTCCCCCGCACGGCCCCCGCCGCCTCCCGGCTCCCCCGCGGGGCCGGCGGCAAAGTTCGGGGAAACTTTCCCCAGGTTGAGGGGCGAGGGTCTGGGGACGTGCCTCAGCGCCCCCGCCTCACACGACGCGGCGTTCTCCTGGCAGGTGAGCGCCCTCGGAGCAGTTTCCACACGGGCCCCGGGGCTGCCCCTTCCCCCCGCCCCGCCACCCGCGCTCGGCTCCCCGCACCCCGGGGGCCCGCGTTCCTGTCGGCGCACCGGGGCCCTCCCCCGGCCCTCGCCACCAGCCGGTCTTCCTGCGCCCTACAGATAAGGAGCTGGGCTCACCCCACCCCACCGATGGCCACCACCGCCCCACGGGCAACTTGGTGGCTTATTTTTGTCTGGAGCAGCAGGCCTCCGTCGCCGAAGCGCACCGCCACGTTCAGGGAAGTTTGCCCCAGGTCCCCCTCCCCCGGGACGTTTGACTTCGCACAGGACCCCACAGATCCTAACGCTGCCCCGAGACGGGAGCTTCGCCTCCTGCCGCTAACCCTGCGGGGAGAGCAGGGCGAGGAGCCGTGGTCTAAGGCCCTAACCCCCATCCCCTCCCCCTATCCCGGTTACACAGGCTTCACGTCCTCCTATTAACCCTGTGGAGAGAGGACAAAAGCTAAACTATGATCCTGCTCTGCTTCCCCCATCCCGTTCCCAGCTACATGAGCTTCACATCCTCCCGTTAACGCTGAAAGGAGAGGAGAACAAGAGCTGCTGATGATTGTAAGGCCTTGCTCTGCTTCTCCCCACCCCCTCTGCCAGCCCCATCCCCCACTGCAGCTCCCATAGACTTGTATCCCTCCCATTAACGCTGAAAGGGGAGGACAGGAGCTCTGATGGGTTTTTCTCAGGCTTACTCTGCTTTCTCCCCCCCTACCAACCAACACCAGCTCCACAGCCCTGCATAAGTGCAAAGCGTGCATCTGGCTCTGCTAGCGCATCGGCTGAATGCCCCCTTCCCTCTGAGCTCCACGGCCCTGCAAGAAAAAAAACTGATTCCCCTCGGTTTGCTTATTCATTATAAGGGGTTGGTAGTGTGCTTTTTAAAACGTGTGGTCTCTTGATTTAGAAGCATCTGTGCTTTAAGAATGAGGTTTTGTCTTCTATCATCTTGAATGTAGCTCCTCATAATAATCTCTTGAAGTGCTCCATTTTTGTCCTTAAAGTTCTATTTTATTACCTCTTCTGGATCAGTGAAGGTCGGTTTAACCCTTTATGTAGGAAAATCAGCAGTCACTTTAGAAAAAGCTTGCCTTTTTCTTTCCTGATTCATGCTTATGATAATATTTTATTGAGTGAGGGGGGGTTTTCCAGACCCGTCCTGATGCATGCTGAAAGAAGTGTGTGCTTCAGCGCTGATGAAAGTCATGTATGAGTTAATGAGAAGCTTGCAGAGTATGTGAAGCAAGAGAAAATCTTTAACCAGCTCTGCTGTTCCTGCTACATACCACAAACTTGTAAGCTGTAACCAGAAGGTGGATTGAATATGTGTGAAATGCTGCAGTAGGAGACTCTTGTAATTGCATCACAGGTGGATGCTCACTCAATTAATGTATTATCATTTTCAAAATACCCTAAAGTTCGGTGGTTTTTTTTGTTTGTTTGGTTGGTTGGTTTTTTTTAAGTGTTTTGAGACTTCATATTTCAGAGTATGTTGAAATCCTTGGATGAAAGATGCTACAAGCCTGCAAAGTATTATTTTCTGGGTTGTTGGGGCTTTTTATTTTAAACAATCTCTTCTTTTTCCTATGCTAACTGCTTCCCGGATTAATAGATTGATCACACATAAGAGACTCTCAGGTGCTGGAGGAATGGTAGCCGTGGTGTCAACATTCTAGTTGTGGGACTTGTAATTTAAGAAATGTATTGTCATAAGGAATAAGATCAAGGCTGAATCCTGCTTGCATTTAGGTTCAAATATAAAATACACTTTGGAAGGAGTCCCCGGTGAACACTGAGAGTAATTAAGTAAAAATAAAACCTTTCACTTCAGCCCCCCCCGCCCTTTTTAACACAGACAAGTAAGCGCAACGCTGTTTTCATTACACCATTTTCATTATGTGTCCTGATATTTCTTAATTTTGTATTGCATCTTAAATCCTCAAGTGACTTATAATTTCTGTGATGTGGGGGTATTTCTAGACCATACTTTTAAAGAAGTCATCTCACTGTGTCCCAAAAGGAGCTATTGAGCAGTCATTCTCATAAAAAGGACTGAACTTCTCCCAGCTTTGCCTTTCCAAAGACCTATTTTTTTCTGTAATTTTCATACTTAATTGTTGAACTCCTTTCTCCTTACATTAAGTAAATATTTATTAGTACCAGTTGGATTTTTTTCATCTCTTTAAAAGAACAGAGCCTTGTCACCGAGACAATCACTTCATGCTGTATCGAGGAGATGACATAAAAAAGGAGTGAAGGAGAGTTGTCTTGTGCTGGGAACGTCAGTGCCATTTTTGGAAAACAATACCATAGGAAATGGAAATGAAAAATACATTTTATGCTGGTGGGAACTTGTAATGAGGCTAAGAGAGGATTTGATGTCTCAGAAAAGCAATCATTACAAGGGGAAAAGCGGGACTTTATCATCCATTTGTAAAAGTTCTCTGGCTGAATATCCTTTTGGGGATCTGAAATTTGGCTCAAGTCTGTTTATGAACATCTGTTGAATGGAATTTTAAAAAGGCACAGATTATAATCTTAGTTTCTGTTGACTGTTTAAGATGGTAAAATAAAACAAAATAAATTTATCTGCAAGTATGTGCTTTGGGTTTTTTTTAATAATGAGCTGCATGAATGTTCAGTAGTCTATACTACTGATTACCTGGTTGTATATGTGCTTTCCATACATTTTTCTCTTTAGCATATAAAATATAGCCTCTACCCCTTTCTGTAGCTGTTTAATTCCATTTGAATACTTTCCTAGTAAGCTTTCAAGTTTTATTTTTTTGTAACAGGAGACTCTTGGATTTTGGTGTCTCTGACATTTTTTGCACAAAGAATACAGCGCTGAATTTGAGAGGAAGTTTTGAGAACTGTTGGGTATTCCCAGAACTGTGGCCGTTTGCTTAGATTCGCATCCTGCCCACCTGTCTTCTGCTAGGTTTCTGTGAATGCAATCGCTTCGTGTCCGCTGTCTGTGGATAGTACTGCTTCAGCATCTATTTCTGCAGTGTTTGTGACCTCCTGTTATTCAGGGAGGTCTTCACTGTAATTTTCCCCCCCATTATTTTGCCTCTTCTGCAGCCTGATGTTTTTGCTGTTGTTTTATATTCCAAGCAAGGATCCTGTGAATGCTTCAGCTCAAAATTTAGGTCATCTCCGATG
Organism: Platalea leucorodia; assembly: GCF_965183815.1. Classification (NCBI taxonomy): domain Eukaryota; kingdom Metazoa; phylum Chordata; class Aves; order Pelecaniformes; family Threskiornithidae; genus Platalea; species Platalea leucorodia. Next base: position 9,569,028 of record NC_138840.1, read on the forward strand.
GAAGAAGGAAGACCTAAAAAGTAAAAATAAGATTTCAATGTGCCTTTAAAAGTGACAACTCTTTTGGAAAAAAAGTACACGCATCTGTATTTTGTGGCTGTATGGACTGGGGGGAAGGGAGGGGACCTTTCTTGATTCCAGAATGAAAGCTAAGTATCTTCATGTGAGCGTGGTTTCTTTCCCCTCTGCTTTCCTGGTCTTTTTCATTTTCACACCTGCTTTGAGCTTTAATCATTCAAATTATTCATAGACTTGCCCTGGAAAAAGAAGAGAGTGACCTCTTCTCATCTGGAGTAGATGGATTTACCATCAATAATTGTAAATGGACTTGGATGACTTAATAATGGTTTTTACGCTTAAAATTTTTAATTCTGTGATTTCATTGCGTTTTAAGAATTCTGCGCGTGGTCTTTTCCGAACTCGTAAGCTGAAGTTATACCATAGAGATTTATTTCTTGCAAATTATATCTTGGCATTGGGCTCCCATCTACAAAGTGCTGATGATCCCCCATGAACTGCTGAGTCATCAAAGAGCATGCGTCTTTCGCAGGGGCAGGCCCGTAAGCTGCAGTCGTCTTTTTTCTGTAATCATATACAATGTCTTTCATGACAAAGAACCTCAAGGCAATTTATGAAATCAACAGCCCCGCAAGCAATGCCGTTCCTGTTGGGGGCTACGTGTTCCCGTGGATTACGATTTAGCAGGCCCTCGGCCTGAGGGTGTCTGAGGGGACGTAGAGCCAACTGCTTTTCGATTCGTGTGTGTTGCTACAAGCAGCAAGCTGGAATTGATAGGTATCTGTTGCTATTGCCAGCAACTCTTGTTTTTCTGTTACTTTAGTGGCTTAATTTAAATTCTTAAGAAACTTGTGAATCTTGTTTGTTTTCTGCTCTTCCTAGCAGCTATCTGCAGTTTTATATGTATTAAATGTGCTAAGCTTCATCTGGCCTATATGTATAATAAATACCTTAGTAAATGCGATTAAGTCCAGTTTCCTCTATTAACTCAGAAGAGATTTGTTTCTTATCTGAATTGTCCCTCCATTCAGAAGGAGAGGAGCCTTGCACAGCCAGAGTTCACCTCATCAGTCACCTAGACAAATTGAAGTTGCGGCAGAAGAAGATACAAAACCAGGATAGTTGTGGTTTAGACTCACTGGACTTTGTGGTGTTCTGCTATGGAGATGGGCTTGGCATGAGACCGAGGGAGCCACCTGTCACCAAACGCATCTTCACGATGGAGGGAGCGCCACGAGGGTGACTTCAACAGGCTCGTAATCACGCAGTGTGTTTAGATGGTTGTCCCGTACTTCTTTGATGCTGTCGTTTGCACGCAGTGCTGCCATTTTCTCTCTGTTACGCTTTTTCTGATGCTCGGAATGCAATGGTATTTTTCACCAGCTGCGGACAGGTTGTTGGGCAGTTCGGTGTCTTGTCAGTGCGCTCCCTCAGTTCACAGGACAAGGTATGCTACTTCCCGCACCGACGCGGTATTCTCTGCAGCTGCGTGGAAGGGCCACTTCAGAAAGCAGCAGCTCTTCAGCTTCCCAGGTTTTATTGACCGAGTTTAACCTTTGGTGATTAGTAAGCAGACGTGTTAAGAAAATCTGTGGCCCAGCCGTTCCTCTTTGCAATTCCTGAGACTTGTCCACCAAACTCTGCACCCTTGCCTATCTATATTTTAGCATCCCTCTCATCTTACTGCAGTTTCTGGCTTTTCCATTGGAGATGGAGGCGTGTAAAGACATCTTTAAGATGGCAATATTTTTGGCGCAAACAAAGAAAGAAAATGCTCTTCAACTTCTGAATGTGGGTGCTCAGTGCTTTTGTAACACCAGGTCACTAATTGCTCCTTCCCCCCGCCTGCCACATTTGGTAGAATATTCATTGGGAATAATTCTAACAACTTCATAAATTAGTGATGTATTTCGCAGGCCTGTCACTGGCTAGAACAAATCCTGCAGGAAAAGAGGAAGCAACTCCTTTTTTCCCTAGTTTCTAACAACTATTTGAAATAGAAATGTTTAGAATGGTTACCATTTTCCAACTGTTCCTTCAACTGAATTGCAGTCGTCAGCTAAGCCCCACTTCCCAAGCGTGCCTGCCATTAAAGTAGTATTTGGTGGCTTCCATTTAACAGGATTGGTCTGTTATTGATAACCTTTTTATCAAAAGGTTAGAAAGACCTTCTTGGTCTTCACCCAGACTCTGCTATGATATGCAGGTATGTCATAACCTACTCGCTAATTAACAGGCTATATCATGGAAGACAGGGCAACCAGACAGCAACCTGTGCGGCCACAGTAACTCATGTGACGTGGAGTGCAGGTTCTGCACCAAGTGATGCTGATGCGCAGGCTACGTCTCTTCCTAACCCCATAGTAACGCCGCGGCTCTTTCTGATGATTACAGCTCTTCTGATCAGTTACCAAGCTGCTCTTTGTTTGGTTTTCTGCCCAACTTAAACAATTTATCTTGTCTTTATTCAATACAAGGTTATTTCCTACTATTAGCTCTTTTATAATGTCTTCATTACTTATTGATTACAACTCTGAAATAGTTGGGGGCTGAGGGGGTTCTTTCTGAGTCAGAGAGTGATGAATATCTTTGCTGGCACCTGCAAGCTCTGTCCTTGTTTCCTCCGCTCCTTCCATATTTACTTTAAGGACCCTTCAAAACAATCTCGACTCCCCGAGTTATGATGGGTCTTTCCTTCTCGTAGATCAGAGCTTCCTGTTGGTGTCTTGTCATTTCTGAGTAAGGAAAGTCTGATATCTTTCAGCTCAGTTGCTGCTTCATCTCCTCTGCTGTCCCAGGGGCCTTGCACACGCTTTCAGTTCTGCCTGACGTTTTTGATTTTGTGAGGTTCCCTACTATTTACATTTCTTCACATATATCCTCTTCATACCATCTGCTACCTTATGTTTTGCTCATCTCTGAAATTTAGTAACCATATTTCGTGCAATGTTGTTCTACATTATTTTCTTAAAATTTAATTAAAAGGTTCTGAAAGAACAAAGCAAATTAGAATTCACCCTTTCCGTGTAGACACCTTAACTGATGAGGGAACAACTCAATAAAGGCCTTCAAATGCCTTGACACAAATGAGTTTGTAACCAAAATTTTGTACGTTTTTCATCCAAAAGGTATATTACCGGATCGACTAGGAGAGTTTTATTACTGACAAAAGTTAAAGAATGCCATCTTCTCTCTAAATTTGTCTTCTTTGGAATTCAGCAATTCCACTAAGTAGTATTTGCTTTTGAGTGTGTGGCTGTGCCTTGTTAGATAAAAGCTGCAGTACTAAAACTGCTTCACTGAACTTAGCTCCTGACCTACCTTCTGAGGCCGTGGCTACAAAGGGATGATACATCAATCTAGCTTGTTTGATCTAATTACAGCTATTTAACTATATTGAGCACAAGTACGCTCACCCCGCTTTGTTATGCTGATTTAAGGTATTTTCTCTGTTCATCGGGTGCACGGTTCTTTCTTGTATTAATTTACCTCTGAAAATATTCTGGGCAGTTATCCCTTGGCGTGGTGTTCTGCTACTCAGCTGTATGCTTTTCTTTCACAGCGTGCTGACAGGGAGTTCTCACGAATTTGGGAATTCTGGGGGTCAACCTGACAAATGACTATTCCTTTTCTCTTGGCATCCATTGACTTTTGCTTATGCCACTTCTTTTTCCAAATGCTGCAAGGTTGCATGAGTAAGAAACTGGGAAATCCATTACAGTGCGTGTTCCTGGGAGGCTGCACAGGTGGAAGGATTTAGTTCTGCAGCTTCATAGAGCTTTTGCTACCTTGATAACAGACGAAATGCACAAAGAGAAACAGTAAGATGTAATCGGCCTGCTACTTCTGTACAGGTTTTATCTGGAGCAGTTTACTCAATGGTGTACTGTTTCTGGGTGTAGTCAGCTAGCAGCGGCTGATAGCACGGGGTACTGGTGCTGAACTGGGATGGCCAGTAGCGGCAGCCAAACATCAGGATGACAATATTGCGTTCCTAGAAACCTGTGCAGATCTCAGCTGCAGAGGCAGAATAGAAAACAAAGACTTCCCTTACCACGCAGAAGCCCGTTGCCATCTGTGGAAGAGCATCCTTTCTGATCGCTTCCAACTGAAAACTAGCCACTTTTGTGTCAGGGATATTGTCATGGGGTTTTTTATGTATATATCTGGAGAAGGTGCTGATCTTCTGTGTCATAAAGCTTGGCAGCGCATCAGAAATTACCGAGAGCTTTTCCCAGGTGCAGTCCGTGAATCAAATAAGGGTTATGGGGGTTCAAGGAATAAACATGGTCTGTCGAGCCAGGGGAAAGAATTTATGTACGCAGAGAACAACTTCTTAATGGTTGTACGCGGCCTTGCTCATCAGCGTAGGTGATTTACCATTGAATGGATGGAAAATGAATGTAGAACGGTATTATGAAACTTCTTCAGACCAGACTCATTAGAAACTTGGCCTTGCCCTGATCTGTACGACATCTGTAAGAGGCAAGGAAAGATACTGAAAGGTGGGTAGAAGCAAGGAATGGAAAGACACTTCCAGTGTTATGGACGTCCAGTGAAAAAGCCTCTGCAAAATAGCCATTTAACGAGGAAAAAGTCTGCACTATGATTTTATGAATGGAGCAAGTTAATCAAAGAAGCAGTGTTTGACTTTATTAACAATTACTATAGATGATGCCATGCTACTGTGGGCTGAGGTGTAGCTGAGTGAAGATCTCCAGCAAAAGCATATCAAAGTAGTTTGACTTAGCAAAATAAAATTGGTAAGACAAGCAACATTTAATCTGAAATGCCTTGTAAACTTTAAACTCGCAGTGCACGTGCATTTGCGTAAGTGACGCACTGTAACGCTCCCTTGGCTCTTCTGGAGCTGGAAGTTGCAAGAAAAGCCTCCAGGGAACCTCCCGAAACGGCAGCCTGAGGCAGTGGCCCAGAATGGTGTTCTTCATCTAAAAGTCGGCTTTTCTAATTGAAATATTCCTTTCTCACCAGTATTTTTCTTCCTGTGTTTGCTGTAAGAATAAATATAGCTGTCGTAGAAAGAGACACCAGGAGGTCCTTTGGTCCCATCCTGACTCTGAGACAGGAGGAGAGATGCGTATGTGTATCCCACACAGATGTTTGTGTATCACAGCTGGAATGCGGGGCATTCTGCAACTTCCCATAACAGTGTTTTCATCGTTTAAACAAACGTCACTTTTGTTACTCTACCAAATCTTACTGTGAATTAAGTCTATTACCTGTTCTGCTTTCAGTGGACATGAACATTTGATTGCTGACCTTTATTGTAACAAAATGGACCATTGGTATTTTGTTCCCTCTCAATTCTCACAGAAGCGCTCTCCTTTTTCTTTTTTTTTGTCTTTTTTTTTTTTTTTTTTTTTTGATTACGCAAATCCAGTATCTCCATTTGTTCTTGGGGGTTAGATTTCCTCAGCCTCCCAGCATTCTTGTTTCTCTCTTTGTGCTCTTTTCAGTTGGCTTATATCTGGTTTTATTTTTTTATGTGGTACCTGAAAATGGATACAATATTCCAGCTGAGATTTCACCAACACTGAGTTGAGCAAGATAATTGTCATGGGTGTCCTACATAAAGCAGCCTTATTAAATATTTCTGTGATGTATTATCTTTATTGCCTTGACTCAAATTCAGTTTGTGATCCATTATAACCACTGGCTTCTTTCGTGCAGTACTGCTGCCCAGGCAGTTACTCCCTCCTTGTGCATGCTCATGTCTTGATCCCTGGCTGCAAAATTCTCCTGAAAATGTCATGCCTGAAAACGAAGGGAAGAAAAAGATCTGCGGAGGCTTTTCAGATGCACTGTTCTTGTGAACTCCAAGTGGGTCAGCCTGCCAGTGGAAGAGGAATTGTGAGATAATGGTAGTTTTCAATATTGGATGGAAATTATAATGTTTTGTCTTCTTATTACTCAGAAAGGGTTCATTTCATACAAGTTCTAATATGAGCTGGAGTAGGAATGTTTGCTTGCAAATGGGAAAGGACATAGTACATGAGTCTTAGATTATAATTTTCCTATTAAACTTTTTCACTCTCCTGCTATTAACAAGATGAGCAGAATAATTTGTTAATGTCTCTTTTAAAAAATAATAGACATAGTTGCTAGAGTTGAGATGAACCAAAGTTAAATCTGAAAGGCATTTGAAGAAAGAAGAAATGAACACCAGAAAAGCTATGGGATTCTGGTTTTGTCCAAAACATTGATGGCATGAAGATACGATTTATGGATGTGAGGTGTCCTCTTGGTCTTTCATGCAGTTATCTGGTCAGAACACTGAGAAAACAAAAAGAAAAAAGAAGGACCCCCCAACCCGAAGATGCTTTTCGGCTCCATGCCCCTGCCTATTAGCGTTTGTAGAAACAGGAAGAGGCGGCAGGTACAAGGAAGGAGTCTTTGACATCGTGAAACTCCGCGGGTTCAAAATCACAAAAAACATCTCCAGTGGTCAAACAGTTAAGCATAGAAGATCCCAGGAAGGGCAGCCATGGTTTGTTTGCTAAAGAAAAGCATTGCTAAAGCAGGTATGTTCTGGCTGGAGAGATTAAGAGACCTTAGATGGAAAGAAATAGGTGATACATATTCGTGGTGATGTCGGTTATGATGGAAACAAAAAGCCCTTAGCAAAAACTAGAAATGTGCTGTGAACCTTTTATGGTCTTCTGGGGAGCTGCAACGCTCTGGCGTTTTGGAGAGCTTTGCCCTTAGAAAGGCTCCTTCTTCCCCAGGCTCTGCAGAACCAGAGGGACGTTGCACCGCTGAGGGGCCGGCGTGCGTGGCCTGCCCTGCCGCGAGGGTCGCTGCTTCCTTCTCCAGGCGCTGGCTGACACCGAATTTGCTGAGCTTGTGCGTACTTCGGGGCCAGGTCAGCCTACGTATCGTTTGCTCTCTGTATTTCATGCTTCTTTACGCTCTTGTGACCCGGATGACTTTAACAGGGAACTGAGCAGTGTGTTCAGTTTTCCTGTGCACGGTTCTTACACTTTTGCCCATCTTAATCCAGTTCCTCGCGCCGTGATGCAGTCCCTAATTATAAATCAAACCATACAACCCGCCTTCTCAAACTGTTCTCATTCAAGGAATGATTTTTTCAGCTTTTTCTTTTATCCTCGTTATTTGACGTTTGCTTACATATTTTATTTATTGCATATAATTCAAGTGCTGCATAAATACAGAATTACTAATTGTAATGGATTTTCGTGATGCTTTTCACTATAGCATCTGAATACTTTTTAACCACCATAAATATATCTTCACAATATCGCACACAGATTTTCCTCTCATTTCACTGATGCAAAGTGGGGAAATTAGTGGCAAAGCTATCAAAGTTCTCCACGGTATCTGTATGTTCCACGGTGAAAATAAACAAGTTTCCAACTTGCCCCGGTAAATGATCGTCAGTATCCTCTTCATTAGTCATCCACCGGGCTGCAGGTGAGCTTTCAAAGGGGGCTGCTGGTGTTGGTTACCCCCCGCTGGTTGGGCTTCCCTGACGCTGGCCTTGAGGAGGCTCCCTCGGCTGCCTTAAGCCGGGCTTTTGCAGGCAGTCATTGTGTCCCTAGGGACGTCAGGCTCCAGCGTAAAAAGTGTTAGTCCCTTTGAGCCTGGTAGCCCCACTAGAAGCATTTTTTAAAATCTAATTTTTCTAATAATAAGACATCCTATTCTCAGTTTCATCCTAAATTTACTCAGGCCTCTACATATATTTGGTGCGAACATAACCCTTGAGTTTAAATACCTGTGATCAAGCCATAATCTATGTATACAAACTAACCCTATCCTATCTCAGCCTTTCTTTTGTTGGAGTTAGCCGAAATAAAACTTTAGTCTTTTCTTGGGATAGATTCTTTGCTCTTACAACCATCTTGGGAAGCCTTTTCTATGAATCTGTTCTAGTTTTCACGTATCATTCTTGAATATAAACCGTACCCGAAGTTCTGCAAGAGAGCTGTTGCCATACCATCTGGATGTGCCTTACCTGGTCTTTAGATCACATTTGTCATCTTCATTTTTGTGACGTTTAGTCATTTCTGTGACTAAATTATGCTTCTGCGTCTTCATCCTTCTCTATTAACTGTGCTGAATTCCCAGTTTACAAGGATTTTGGCTGTTAGTCCTGCGTGAACAGCCTTGTGCTTTGCATTAATCTTCTTACTGCATTCCACCAGTCTGTTCCTCAGGATTCCTGCGCTGTTCCAGAACCTCATCGGTTCTTCATTCAGGATATTCCGGTCTCCTGTACTGACGCTTTTTAATCGTCTCAATAACTAGCTATAGTGACGCTCTTCTTTCAGTTCTTTGTGCTAATGTAACTTAAAAGCCATAAATAGCACCAGTTCCGAGACCAGTGCTGGAGGAGCTCTTAAAGCGCTCACGCCCTAGCCCAAAAGTTCCCATTTCAACACAATTCCGCATGGATTTTTTAGCCATTTTTTACCCACAAAATTTCTTGCACTAATCTTCATATTTTCCAGTTTAGCTTGTATTTTGCATGTGGCACCGGATCAAATGCTTTACTGAATTTTAGGTGGGTGAGATCAACTGCGTTTACCAAGAAAAATCTGCTTTCTTATCAAAGACAGACATCAGATTTGTCTGGCCTGATTGCCTTTGTTAAACCTATGTTGCTTTTTAGCGGTTTCTTTTTCTCCACATCTTTTCCCCTTCCACGGGAGAAATAACTTGAGTTGTACATGTGAGTGAGGTCAGGCTAATTAGCCTCTAGTTGTCTGGGCATCGCTTTCCAAGTCTTTGGCTTGGTTTTCGTTTGGTTTTGGTTTGGTTTTTTTTCCTCTTCATAGCAGGATGTCAATTCTAGATTATTTTTGTACCCCTAGAGGTGGTAGGAAAAAATTCACTCATTTGCATCACAACTCAACCGTAATGCTTCATGTTTGGTTTGGTTTTCGTTTGTCGGTGGGGTTTTTTTTGGGTTTTTTTGTATTTTTAAAGAAAGATGCTATGTCATGGCTGTTGATACAGGAAAAAGTAATGAATTTTGAAGTATTGCAAAGTCCTTTAAAAAAATTAATAACGAGAAGCTTCTTACCGACGGATAGGTGAATCCGGGACTCCGTTATCCTGTGTAGCTGTTGGTAACCACCAGCGGAGCACTGCAGCCCCTGGCAGCACCGGTCACCGACATCCAGAAGTTTTGTTCCTTCGCTGCTTCAGCGTTGTTTACTGCTGTCATTCCCCTGCTTAAACAGAAAGTAAAGTGTGCTGGCTACTCTACACAGATGTGTAACACAATTGGTAAGAAAATACAGCCTGAGAATAGACAAAATAAGTAAAGCAGTAGAAAGCCAGTGGATCTGGAGGGTCAGGATTACACAGGGCGCTCTCAGTGACAGATGAACCCGTGCCACTGGAAAACCTAGGTCATGAACTACCATTCCTGAAGGCAGGAAAAAATCATACTTTTAAATACTTTGTTTCATAACATATGTAGTTACACTCCTTACCAATGCATAGCATGAATAGGAATCTTCCTGAGCACATTTCGCTCGGGTACCTAATGGTAAGGGTAGGAATGTAAGCAACCAGCCTTGAATGTTTGGGTTCTGGGGTTTTTTTGTTGTTGCTTTTTGGGGGTTTTGCCAGATGTACTCAATATTTTTATAAATATTTGGAAATTATGTCTTTTTTATGATTCTTCAGTATGTCTGGAGCTCGGGATTCTGTTTTACAGAGAAAGTGAATGGTTCCGACCAATGCCTTTGTTTTACTGAAACCGTGTGGGATAATGCCAGCCCTTGTAAGAAGGACTATTGCTCAGGTTTGATTGTGGGCTTCTTTAAAGTCATGGACAACTGTTAGATAAAAGTGCCCTCGTTTCACAGTTCCAGTACTGAATTCCAAAAGTTCCAGTGAAGCCAATCTGAATGTGCTTCAATTTTTGTTTCTAATGCAAGTAAATGTCCCTGAAGCACATCTTGTGAGCTTGGGAGTCTTACCTTTGGGCCACGTTGTTCGAGCAAGGCTACGGGATGGAGGCCTTAAAAGCAGAAATTGGTCACATCCCCGTGCGCAGACTCCTGCGCGCGTGCGAAGTCCTGAAGCTCCCCATGTGGGTTAGATTACAGAATTAAGATTTTGAAATACACGTTTGTGGATGGCTGTTGAAAGGTGGATAAGTAGAATTTCTGTCCGGCCCTTTCACGCTCAAATGTTTCAAAGCTGGTCAACACCTTGTTTGTGTGGAATCTTGCAATTGTTTTGGTTTATTAAATTTTCTTTCAGTTATTTGCGCCTGCCTTTGTACGGCTGAAATGAAGGGACGTTAGGAAGCGTTCTCCCCATAGCATGAATATTTAATAGTTTGTGTGTTCTTTCTCTGTATTGTGTGTGTGCCTATATAATACCAACAAAATCTCTTAAAAGCAATTTTTGCAAGAGATTTTCAGAGCATATCATATGATCGAGTCACGGTGCTGTGTAAACTAAGCTATGGTAGAATCTCAGCTAAAATACTAGAGTGAATTTGCCAAAGGGTGGTATTTTACAAGCAACCACGGATTCAGCTCACTTCCCCTAGAGATTTTATTTCAGTGTGATCTGAGTTCCCCGTCCTGATGAACTGATGTCTTTTAGAAATCAAAAAATCTTTGGCCCTTTTCGAAGGAAGATTTCCTTTGTTTTCTCAGAGGTACAGATGCTCATTTTCTTGAGCCCGGAGCTGGTAGAGTATCATGGGCGGCTCCTGCAAAGTGCTGAGGACATGGTTAACTTTCAGGGAGTATATGCTTAAAATCACCGGGGCTGCTGATGTTTAAAATTACGCATGTACTTAAGTACTCTGATGGCCTGAGGCCAGTGGCTTTTGCATCTTCTAGGGCTGAGCCCTAAGGAGACTACGGTGAATGGTTGCAGCTGAATTTTCGTTTCCCACTTTAAATAGAAGGTTTAAAGCACAAATTCTGACAGCTGTTTAATTAAAAATACTTATTTTAACTGTGAGGAATGCAACACGCAGAGTCGATACGCCTGGTTTCTTTCTGTCTCTCCCGGCATCCGAGCTCGCTCCTCTGCTGCGTTAGCGCAGGGCTTGCAGTTTGCAGCGGTGCTCCGTTCCTGCCGTATCCTCTTCCATCTTTTCCGTCTGCTTCATTCTGTTTGGAAAATGGCAATGTAGAATGTGTTTGGTGTAACCTTAATCCTGACCAGCATCTGGGCTCCGTTTAAAAAAAAAAAAAAAAGGCATCTACTGCAGGCAAGGTTTCTGTATATGTTTCCCTGCTTTAGTAAAACAAAGTTGGGGGGGGGGGGGGGAGTGAGCAACCAACAATAACCATAGCAAAATAATATTTATTTTAATGGAGGTGTTCGTTAAGGTGTAGGGCTTAGGATGCTTTCCCGCACAGACGGACAAGCCCTGGTGCTGGTACTTTCCGGCTCCCCCCTGTCCTGGTGGGTGTCCCCTCGGGGGTAACCCCGCTTTGCACCATTTTGGAAAAGGAGAGGAAGAAGGGGGGTGTCTTTAAATCCTCTTTTGACAGCCACGCTGTTAATTACTCACAGATATGTAAAAGTTAATGCCACCAGGAAAAGCAGCGGCGGACTGAAATGCCTGTGTGATGCCTTATGACATTTCCCCGTTAAACTTCCAGGGGCCTTGGCTCGGTCCCCGGCGGCGAGGCGATTTCAGGAGACGCTCCGGCAGTCGGGAGCGTGCCCTTGCGGCCACCCGGCCGGGGCCGGCGATGCCCCCGAGCCATCCCGCCTGGGCCGCGGGCCGGGCGAAGCCGCCGGGCAGGTCGGTGACCCTCGGGGGGCTCCGGGGGGCTCCGGCCTCCTGGCAGCCCCCGGCGGTCCCGGATCTCTCCGGAGCTCGGCGTGGCGGGCCGGCGCTTGATGTCCCCAGCCCGGGGAGGGCGCACGGGGCCCCGAACGCCGCACGCTGCGGGGCCGGTGCGGGGCCGGTGCGGGGCCGGGGCGCGGCGGCTCCTTGCAGAGCGCGGAAGGACGCGTGGCAGCCCGGCCGCAGCCCCGGGGGTGCCCACCCCCCCCTTGGCCAGTTTTCTGCTTCTCGGTGGCCCGGGACGGCCCCGCAGCAGCCCCGCGCTCCGGGCAGGGCCGCGCTCCGCTCCGCCAGCAGCCACAGAGGTCGCTTCTGAGCACCGCGAAAGGGGTTTTTTTATTTATTTATTTTTTTTCCCCTCCCCTCTAAGGCTCTCAGTCCCTCATGGCCGGAGTGGGAAAGCACGTTTAAATCCCGAACTGGGATTTCCCACGTGGTGGCTCGTCCAGCCGCTGTCAGAGCCACGCCGCGCTCCCCTGCGCAGGGCCGAGGCGCTTCTCCCTGCGCTGCCGAGCGGCTCGCATCGAGCCGTGTTCGCAGGACACCGCGCTCAAACCCAGCCTTGTGCCAAAAGCTCGCTCTCGTCCTCGGCAGGCTCCTGCTTTCGAATCCACCGCCAAGCGTACAAATAACCAGGGGATTAAAGTCCTGCTCCACCTTTCGCGGGTGACTGTTTAAGCGGGCGATGTTCGTCAGCGATCTCGGGATTAATTCAGGCGAGTTCATAGCGCCTGGCATTCCGAGCGTGCGTGCAAAGAGCACGTGTGGCGTTTGGTGTGAAGAATGAGGGTGTACCGGGAGGCAAAACGAGTTGGTTACGCGACTACAGAATATACTGGATGTGTGCATAAGCACTGAATCTGGGGGAGGGGGGCTGGTTTTAGTTGTCTTCGCCCCGCTCAGGGACGAGGGCCGTGGCGCAGGGGGTTTCGGCACTCGCTGGGGAGAAGGGGAACGGAGGGGAGGGCCCAGAGCTGCATCTGGTCTTCAGGCCTCCCCGTCATTTCGAGGGGAAGGTGTCCCCGACCTTTAATTATTCAGTTTAAACAGACGTAGAGCACGCCTCATCTCTCAGGCCTGTGTCCCCATGTCCCCAGGAGGCACCCTTCTTCGGGCGAGGAGATGAAATCTTGGCAAGAGGAGCACGAAGGCTGTGACCCCCGCGGAAAATCCCACTTCCCGCGCAGCCCGTCCCGTCCGTGGGGCTCGCACCGTGCCCCTGCGCGGGGCCGGGGGCTTCTGCCCCGGCCTGCCACGCCGGCTGGCCGCAGAAATGCCGCAGAGCGCGCCCCAGCTCGCCGCTTCGGCTCGGCTCGGCTCGGCCCAGCGCGCTCTCGCTCTCCTCCCTTCCGACTTCCCTCCATTTTATTCCTCCGCTGCTTTTTCTCTCCAGCAGACTCCAACCCTCTCCCGCTGAACTCGCCGGGAACAAAAGGCTCCGTTCCCGATCCAGCCCGCAGTTGCCGTGAGAAACTTCCCCGGCGGCGCCGCTCGCCCTCCCCGCCGCGGAACGGGGCCGGGCCGGAGCGGGGGGGAGCCGCCGTCCGCGGCGCCCGCCTCGCCCCCCCGCCCCAGCCCTGACGCCTGGGCCCGAGCTTCTCCCGGGATCCCCTGCAGGAGGGCAGCACGGCGCGGGAGCCGAGGTTTTCCCTTGCGCTCCGCCGAACGGAGCGGCGGCGGGCAGCGCCCCGCACCCCGCCGGCGCCCCGCACCCCGCCGCTGCCCGGGCGCTCGGAACGGAGTCAGAGTTTCGCTTCACCGGGAAAAGCCAGGCCCGGAGTTGAGCGTTTTTCTCTTTTCGCAGCTTTAAAACCCCTTCTTTTTAACTCTTCCGAGGGGGCTTTGCAGCGTAACGCCGCTGCTCCGGCAGCCCACCCGGCAGGTCCCAACTCCGGTGGGAGTCCGTAGGAAATTGGAGGGCTGGCTCCTGATCCAGTGCAGGGGTGTTTAGCGGCTCCGCTCCGCGTTTTGTATCCTTTTTTTTGCCTTTTTTTTTTTTTTTTTTTGAAGTAGATTCACTCTTCCCTCTCCGAGCGCTCGCACCAGCGCCGGCGGCCGAGGGCGGCTGCGCGCCCGCCCCTGTAACGCGAACGCGGTTTGCTCTCCCCGCACTTTATTCCCGCTTCCCTCCCGCGTTGTCCCCCGCCGAGCATCGCCCCGCTCCCTCCGCGGCGACTAAATCCCAGCTCCGGCCCGGTTTTCGGCGGCGGCCGGGAGCCGCTGCCCTCGCTGGGCCCCGATCCGCGCACACGTGCCCGAAGCCCCGCCGCCGTCCCGCTCCCACCGCGCCGGGGGTTGCGCGGGGCGCTGCGCGGCCCTGCCTCCCCGCCAGCCCCGCCTCGCCCCTCGCCCCGCCGGGCCAGGCCGCTGCCCTCCCGCTCGCACCCGGAGTTTCGCGGCCCCGCCGGTGCCGGCGCCGGGCTCCGCGGCGGGGCCGGGCCCGTCCCCCCGCGGCCGCTCGCTCCCGGGAAGCGGCGAATTCCCGTGGAAAACCCGCTCCCAGCTGCGCCGCCGCCTGGGGCGGCGCGGCCCGGCCCGGCCCGGCCCGGCCCGGCCGCCTGCTGCGGACACGGCGCTCCGGTCGCTGCCCGCCCCGCGCCCTCCTGGCAGCGCGGGGGGCGATACAATATCGTGACAGATTTTTAAGAGGATAAGTAAGCATTGTCTCGCACAACGCCCGGCACGTTACCCGCTCGCAGCAAACACCTAATTCCAATCATCTTAGTGGTTATGAAGCTGCGAGGAGCGCGCTTAACCTCGATATGACACTGGCTAAAATACTGGAAGGCATGGGCCGGGCAAATATAAACCCATTTACAGGAAATGTAATTTTCTTTAGCAAAACTGCTCTCGGAGAAGCGGAGGTACAGCAGATGACCTTTCCCGACTCCATTCCATATTTTGCAGCGTGCCCCATGAATTATAATAGATGGGTCTCTTGTTCTTGGGTCCAGTCTGCATATCTCAGCATCCTCTGCCTTTCAGTAAAATGGAAGAGCATCCTTCCTCAACCCAACGACATTAATCGCTCCTCGGCTCGTTTCATTCCACCTTAGTTGCGCTAGTTGGTACTTTATTCTAGAAACTCCACCCAATTCCCGAAGTACTAATCCAGTCCGCGTTTGTAGCAAGTTGCAGGGCTGGGGATAATGATAACTTGTGTTTGTGAGCTTGAGGAGCGCGGCTGACTTTAGTCCCGTTTCCATGTCAACGATTCAGTCCATATTTGCCATCACACAGTTGGCAGAGCCTTTTTTTTTTTCGGGGGGGGGGGGTGGGAAGGACATTACTCCTGTTTCTAGTACTCTAATCTAGACCAGGTTTCCTAAACCGCCTTAGCGTTGGGTTAAATGGCACGGCCACCTTCATGAAGGAGACTTCCACTCCGGCGGAGCCAGCCGAGTGGCGGTGGCCTGCGGCGCCATGTGAGCGCGCGGCTCCCCGGCCGGGCCGGGGGAAAGCCTGCCCAGCGCCCGCGGAGACGGGGAGGAGAGGGCCGCTGCCCGCTGCTTGGCAGCGACCGCGCGGGCCGAGAGAGCCTTGACGCGTTGCGATGGAAAGTCTCGTCCGGTTCTGCAGAGCTGGGAAGAGGGTGGTCACGCCACGGGATGGCCGGACCGGCGGAGGACTTTCGGCTCTTAGGTGGAAAGGTTGTTGAGAACTGTACTGTCGTCTGCTTCCCAAACCCCATAGCTGGAATTTCATCGAATGCCTTAGTATTTAGTGAAGTGCCAGGGCCTCATTGATGAGGCATATTCCAAAATCTGCTTCAGCTTTCACAAACATTTGTTAAAGTGAGTGTCTCCTTATTGTGTGGGTGGCTGGGGAATCCAGTCTGCTTTTCACATTACAGTCAACACCAGGTTTCATAGTCTGCCATAGCGCTCTTTGAAGGAGATCCCAAAAGCCTGACACATGTAGAGAGGTTGCAAGCGTGGAGGCTTTGGCTGCACCTGAGCTGCACCCAAGCTCCCGAACCGCAGCCCTGAAACTGTTGGTGGTGCTCAGCTGGACGGCGGGGCTTTGCTTCCTGGGGCAGACCGCAGCTTTGGAGCTGGGGAGGTGGTTGCTCAGGGCGGTTCTGGGATTAAATGGCAGAATTCTCTCCCGTTTGTTGGGTTTTTTTAACTCTAGTGCAAATGAAACATCTGGAGAAGCGCACTTTGGTGCCGTGGCGCACTGCAGCCCACCACAGACGTTAGTAAAGGCACTGGGCCTCACTTGGGAGAACCCAGCCTGAGGTGCTGAGTTCTCCCCTCTGCGGCTTTCTCTTTCCAGAAGCCGGGGTTTGATCAAATGGCAGAGGCTCCTCTGAAGAGAGCACGCAGAGCAACGCTCTGTTCTAGCATGTTCCACAGTTTTCACACTCTTCCGAAGAAGAGGATCTCGGCAGTTTTGCTGCTCTGTGGTCCACGCAGATATCAGTAAAGCCACAGGGCCTCCCCTGTGAGAGCCCAGCGCCGTCCCGGGGCTCCAACCTCCACCAAGGCCTTTGAGTACTACCACAATGTCATCATTTATTACCCCTTTGGTTCTAGTAGTTTATTTACAGCTGTGGAGAAAGACCGACTGACCAGTTTGCTGAGATGGAATCTGCTCCGCGTTGCACAGTCAACTGTAAAGACTAAAATGGCAAAGCTGTCTTTGTTCGGGAGCCTGCGGGGCACTTTATTGCTCTAGAATACATTTAAAATTTTGCTACTTATTGCCCTGTCCCACCTCCCCTCCCACTTTCCAGCTTTGGAATAAACCCCTTTGTTCCGCCACCTGCATTCTAGGTGATAAATATTTTATGTTGTAAGTTTTATAATGAGTGTGAGGGTCGGGTTGACAGCAGTAGCCACCGAAATCTTCATTTCCTCCGTAACAGGCATGCGGCGCTGGCAGTGATTCCGTCCTTCTACGCGTTGCCCTCCCTCTTGCTCTGGACTGGGGCCTCCCCGTGTCATCGGTGCTGTTGGAACGGGATTTCTCGTGGTGTGTCCCGCTGACGGTTAGACTCGGGCCCTGGGCTTTGTTCGCCCTACAGCTGGTACTCGGGGTTACGTCTGCCCCGTTTTGTGTTTCGAGGTGATGTTCTAAAATGGCGGCCTCAGACCTCAGAAGCGTCTTTTGAGTCTCCACCCATTGTTTTCTGATGTTTTCTCTCTCCTTAAAGTTGTATTTACTTAAACTTCACTTTTCCAAATGTTTCCGTATTCCCGAGGAGGCACCTGCCCAGATTCAGCACCTGGGACCCAGATCCAAACCGTTCCGTCACCACCATTTTTACTGGGCAACTGCGTCCTAATTTCTGAGAGCTTGGTTTTTATAATCGGAATAACTCATCTTTTTGTATCTTCCACGCTCTGCTGCAGACCCGTACCGTCTGAAGTAAAACACGCAACTCCAGAACCCGCTGGCGCAGCAGAGGCCGTGGCCGGGACGGAGTTCCAGGTACGTCTCCCTCCTCCCTCCTCCCGCTCCGGGAAAGGCCGCGGGGATGGAGGAGGTGGGAATCTGGGTCTGGAAGGGTTGCAGAAGAGCACGGCCTAATTCTCAGTTCACCTCTTGACAGCTGGGGAGCTTCAGCACCGCCTTACCCCGTGCGATTGCGGAGCACCCGCTCCCATTGCTCAACGTGTTGTGTCTAGACACGTCCAGGTGGTTTTGGTGCTCCCCATCCACCGCCCCGAGGGAGCTCCTGGTTCAGTGCCCGCTGCCGTCGCTTTGGCAGAGCGGGAACGGGACTTTCTTGGATGTCCGTGTGTGCAGCTACAGCTCTGGCGCGCCGCCAACGCCTTTTCCAGAGGGACACAACCAGCCGCGAGGAAATGACAGCCGCTAAGAGTTTGCAAAGGCCAGTTCTAGATGGAATTTCTAGGGACAAAGAAGAGGCGCTTCGTTAACCCGCCGGCCACCTCCCCGCCGGAGCCCCGGAGCCGGCGGCCGGGCAGGCGGCCCCGCGCCCCCGCCGCTCGCCCGCAGGACCCCCCGCCGGAGGACGCCGCCTCGCTGCCCCGGCCAGCGCCCCGCCGAGGTAAGGGCCGGGCCGCTGCCCCCCGCCCCGGCGCCGCCGGCTGCCCCGCGCCGCGCCCCGGCCCCGCGGGCGCCGCGGGTCCCCCGGCCCGGCCCGGCCCGGGCGGGCGCGGCGGGGCTCGGCGGCCGCGCTCGGCTCCGCGGATCCGCTGCGGGTTTTGCGTGCGGCAGCCTCCGCCGCGCCGAGCCGCCAGCGGCCGGGGCCGGCCCGCTCCTCCTTTGTGACGGGGGGGAAGGCTCCCGTCCGGGCCGCGCTCCGCTCCGCTCCGGGTTTGGCAGGCGGCCGCGGCGCTGGGTAAAATGGCAGTGCTGAGCCTCGTGTCGGAGTGAGCCCCGCTCGGCGGACCGGAGTCGGGAGCTGCCGCTCGGCTCGCCCAGCCCGGCCCCGCCGCCGCTCGGCCCGGCTCCGGGGACGGCGCCCGCCCGCCCGCCGTGTCCCCCCTCCCTCCCTCCCGCCTCTCCCGCACCGGGAGCCCCGTCCCGGGTCCCCCCCTCCTCCTCCTTCCCCCCCGCTCCCTCCTCCTCCCCTTTCTCCGCCGGCTGCAACCGAGGAGGTACAGCGGGGCCAGGCCCCGGGAAGCCCAGCCCAGCGGAGCCCTCCCCGCCTCGCCAACCAGGCCGGGGGGGAATGAGCCCCCGCTGCCCTGAAGAGCCCGCCGCCGCCTGAGCGGGGAGCAGCAGAGCAGCGAGGCCTCACGCCGGCCGGCCAGGCAGGGAGCAGCTCGGGGGGGACCGGTCCGGGGGGGGGGTGGCTGGGTGGGGAGGGGGGGGATCATGGCTGCTCAGGTCGCCCCCGCCGCCGCCAGCAGCCTGGGCGCCCCGGCTCCATCCGAGCTGAAGAAAGCGGAGGCGCAGCAGCGGGATTGTCCCCCGGAGGAGGCGGGGGGTGAGGCGGCGGCGGAGCGCGGCGGCGGCGGCGGCGAGAAGCAGGCGGAGAGCGAGGGCCCCGCGGGGAAGGAGCTGCAGGACGGGGCCGAGAGCAACGGAGGGGGCGCAGGGGCCGAGTCCGACCTGAAGAGCTCGAACGGGAACCCGGGCCCCAGGCCCGCCGCCGCCACCCTGAACAATAACCTCCCGGAGCCGCCCGGTGGCGGCGGCGGCAGCGACGGGGTGGGGGCGCCGCAGCAGCAGCAGCCGCCGCAGCAGCCTCCCCCTTCCCACCCGGCCGCCTTGCCCCCGCCAGCCTACGGCTTCGGGCAGCCCTACGGCCGGGGCGCCCAGGCCGCCGCCGCCGCCGCGGCCGCCGCCGCCGCTGCCTTCCACCAACATGGCGGACAACAAAGCCCTGGCATGGCAGCGCTGCAGAGCGGGGGCCTGGAGCAGTCCTACCCGGGGCCGGCGGGAGCCCCCGCGGGGCCGCCCCCTCCCCAGAACTCGCACGGCGGCGCCGAGCACGGCTTCCCCAACCACCAGTACAACTCCTACTACGCGGCCGGGGCCGGGCGCAGCGCCGGCTCCTACCCGCCTCCCCCCCAGGCCTACGCCCTGAGCTCCCCCCGGGGCAGCGCGCAGAGCTCCGCTCCGGCGGCCGCCGGCGCCAAGTCCCCCGCCGCCGCCGCCGCCTTCCAGCAGCAGCGCTTCGGGGTCATGGGGCCCTCGGCCGCCGGCGGCGCAGGAGGAGGGGGCGCCACCCCGCAGCCCACGGCCACCCCCACCCTCAACCAGCTCCTCACCTCCCCCAGCTCCGCCCGCGGCTACCAGGGGTACCCCGGGGGCGACTATAGCGGCGGGCCGCAGGACGGGGGAGCCGCCGCCAAGGGCCCGGCCGCGGCGGAGATGGTCTCGCAGTACGGCGGGGGCAGCGGCCAGGGCTGGGCCGCGGCGGCCGGCGGGGCCCCGCCGAGGAGCCACCACGCGCCCATGAGCCCCGGGAGCAGCGGCGGCGGCGGCGGGCAGTCCCTCGGCAGGAGCCAGCAGGTAACGGCCGGGCCGCGTGGGGCGGGCGGGCGGCGCGCCGGGGGGGCCGGGAGCGGGCCGGGAGCGGGCCGGGGGCGGCGGGGGGCGAGGGGCCCGGGGCGGGGGGACGGCGCCTCTCCCGCGGGTTCCCCCCGCCGGGCCGGCGCTGCCGGGGAGCTGCCATTGTCTGTGCCTGCTCGCTCGCTCTAAAATGGCTGCCTCGCCGCCTTCCCTTCCTCCCTCCCCGGCCTTTGTGCGAGGCTCCCGGCCGGCCGCCCCGCCGCCCCGGCCCGCTCCGGGGGCTCCGGCGGGGCGGGGGGGGGGGGGGAGCGGGCCGGCCGCCCCCGGCCGAGGGCGGCGAGGGGCCGGCGGGGCCGGGCGCGGGGGGCCGGGGCGGCGGGCGGGCGCGCCCGGGCCGACGCGTGGCCCCGGCGGCGGCGCCGCCGCCATCCGCGCCGCCGCCCCGGGCCCCGCCGCCCCGCTCCCCTCGGCGGCCCCGCCGGCCCCCGCCCCGGGGGGCCCGCACCCCTCGGCGGGCAGCGGCGGGGTCCGGCGGGGCGGCCGCGGCTCGGCCGGGCCGCCCGGGGCCATCTTCCCCGGCGGGCGGGCGGCCGGGGCCTGCGGCCGGGAGCGCCGGTAGACGGCTCGGCGATGGGAGCAGCGAGTGCAGATCGCTTTGGTTTGGGATTTGAATTATGGAGGTAAAATCCTTCTGTCAAAGCCAGGAGACAGTTGGTCTTAGGTTGACATCCTATCTGTGATCTGATTGGCTCCCCATCTCCTGCTCTTGGCCATTTATAATTGCCTCTGATGTAATGGTACAACAATCCTGATGAGCTCATAAACTTTTACACTCGGCTTTTCTGCCAGCCCCGGGCCCGCCGCGGCCCCGCGCGCCGCCGACTCGGCCCCCCGCCGCCGGCACCGGCCGTGACCTTGAGGCGGCCGGGGGCAGCCCCGCACCGGGAGCGGAGCAGCCCCGCACCGGGAGCGGAGCAGCCCCGCACCGGGGGCCGAGCCCCGCACCGGGGGCCGAGCCGCCCCGCACCGGGGGCCGAGCAGCCCCGCACCGGGGGCCGAGCCCCGCACGGGGAGCGGAGCAGCCCCGCACGGGGAGCGGAGCCGCCCCGCACCGGGGGCCGAGCCGCCCCGCACCGGGGGCCGAGCCGCCCCGCACCGGGGGCCGAGCCGCCCCGCACCGGGGGCCGAGCAGCCCCGCACGGGGGCCGAGCAGCCCCGCACCGGGGGCCGAGCAGCCCCGCACCGGGAGCGGAGCAGCCCCGCACCGGGGGCCGAGCCCCGCCGGCCGCCCCGCGTTGCGTTGTGCCTGGAACAAAAGAGGAGGCGATGGCGTTTTGTTTGTACCTTGGGTTTATTTTGCTTGTGGTGTTTCACGCAGCCTGGAACGGGGTCTGTGTTGTCGGAACAGTGGCAGGGCCGCTCCGCACAATGGGCTCGCTGTTTGTTTTGGTTATGTGACTTTCCCTTTGGTATAAATGATTTCTTTGATGGATCTGAGGATGCGTTTGTTCCTGGCTGATTTTGACCCTTTTCAAAACTGGGGCTGTTTGGATTCTTTATTAGATGGAGAACGTGGGGGTTTCTGGGGTATGTTACAGCCTTAAGAAGGAAAAAGAAAACCAAACAACAGAACAATCAAACCCAAACTTGTGGCCGAAGCACCAAAAACGGTGAATTATCAATTTACGTTCAATAGACGGTCAGTGTACCTTAAGGTAGGGCAGGCCTGAGCCTCTGGCCCTGTGTCTTGGGGCACATTTTGACTGACTTTGAGCAAGCAGCGATGCCTCTCCTTCCCCGCATAAATAAGGGACCTATTACGGCCATTCAGGGGCTGCTTGGGGTCAGGCTCAGCAGTGTCACAACTCTTGGCTTTCCAGAGGAGTGCAAACAGGAAAAGACGAGCCTGAGAATTAAATTTATTGTTGCATGCGTAGAGTTACCTGTTTGCTGGGAATACGGCCGCGGAGGAGAAGGCAGCGCAGCGTACGCATCAGACATTTTAGATACAGGGAAAAGTGGTGCTGGTCTCTAGTATCTGGAAATCCTGACGAAAAGCAGGTTGCTCTCCGAGTTCAGACGTGCGTCTCCGAGGCCTGTCGCGGCCTCGTGCGGGACTGACAGACTTCCCTTTTCATTCTCTGTACTTTGCTCTAACTTCAGGCCCCGGGTCGCAGACATTTGATGCCGCCTAGCGCGACGTGCGGCCTCGAGTTTCCCTTCTCGCTCAGTGCTTCTCCTGGGTCGATCTGAAAACTGCTTAATTTTTGTTCCTTGATTACCGAAGGCAACGTCTCCTTCAGCGTCTTGAATTACTTAATTGGCTTTTCTGTCAGATTGAAATAGTGCTCTCTAAGAGAGTGCATCTTATCTCTGCTGCGGTCATCAAACTGTCCAGCGGTGACTGGTAGCGAGTATTCGATTATCCTCGGCGAAGGTTTCCGCTCCTCAGGAATACGTTCGTGCGTACCTGCAGTACGTCCGGACAAATGTCACGGATGCGAGGGTGTTTACTTGAAGGTACTTTTTGTATCCTGAAAAATTTCAATTTAGATAAAGTGCGTGCCAAAATACGGTGTCGGATTGGACTTTTCAAGCGGGTATTTTGCTACAGCACATATCTGACAAAAGCGTGCTCTGTCAGTATTGTGATATGAATTTGTAAAGGAAGCTTATTTTGTCTTGGAAAATGAATTTAACTTGATTCCACGAGCTGCTGATATGTAGTGTATTAATAATACCTGCATAACTAGTCCCATCAACTGGAACTATTAACGAATAGTTGTTCTGAGAAATAGCTGAACTTTGGGTAGTACAAATAACGGATACAAAAAGTAAGCCAACAACCCCCCCATCCCGAAAACCAAACCACCCCCCCCCCCCCCAGAATCCTTTTTTTTTTTTTTGTGCCAAGGATTATTGGCCTCAAACTTGACAACTGCTTTTTTCTTTTTTTTTCCTGCTGGAAAAAGAAAAGAACAAACTTACCTAGCATGATGAAAAAAGCTTCCACATGTCATCTGTGCTGCCCACGAGAGTTGGTTGATTATTAATTATACTCCACTCCTAAATTACAGCCTCCTTTCGTTCTGCCCTCTGTTAAATTCCCTAGGTTGGGAGAGTTTACAGCTTGGTGTCTTGTCTTTGTCTGGTAGAGCGATGAACAGAGTGGGTACTTACCACCTAACTGCTAAGAAACTCGAGAGGAGAATGTCATTCCTCTGACCAGACACCAGGAGAAGCATCTCTTGGTGCAGGCTTGGAGAAGGTGACGTGGGAAGAGCGTGGGGTTCCTCCGCTCGGGAATCCTTGGGACAGCAGACCTGAGGTTTTGGGGAGGGGAAGCAGCGCTGTGCAGCAGAGAGAAGCGCCTTTAATTCTTGACACTCTTTAGGTTTTACGAATGATGCCAAAGTTTCATCACGTTGCTCATCAAGAAAGGCACGGTCATTTCTGGCGTGAAAATTGTTTTGGTGGGATATTTCCTGTCGTAAAACGAGCGCGTGGTCCCTCGCCCGGGGCCGGACCCGGTCCGTAGCCCTCGCGGACACCTTTGCTCGCTGGCCGCTCCCGGGAGGCCGGTGCTGAGCGGGAGCCCCTGCGAAGGCCGGCATGCGCCGGGTTTCTCGCGACTGCGATGGAGGACTTGGCTTTTTTTTATTTTTTTATTTTTTTTTCTCTGATGGCCTCTATAGCTGGGAAATGTGGAGTAGGTTCAAGAGATCAGAATGGCTGTTTTACAGTGTGTGGGATGAGAAATCTGTGGTTTTTTTCTGTGGGAATGACTCGTAAGAAACCAGGCCAGGGATCTTAGTTTTCAATTTTTCCAGCTCTATCGTGTATTTGTTTCCACCCCCCTTCCCCTCAGAGCGTCTAGCAGTTCTTAATAATACGCTGGCTTTCCCGGTGTCTTGGGACTTAGGGAAACTGCTTAAGAGAAGGGACTTGCCTCCCTTTAACAGGCGGGCATTTCTCGTGGTACGCGCTTTCCCCGCAACGAACGTCGTCTCCTGTAACGGGAGATGTCTTTGGATCGCATCAAACGTTGGCGCGTTGGATAACCTCCCCGTAGGTGCATGGGCATCTCTGGGCCTCTCTCGTAAGTTCAGTGAAGGCAGTTTAAAAATCGTATGTTATTAAAAAAATGCTTTTGGGCCTGTTGCCATACAATAGCTATTTTTTGTTGACTTAGATCTCAACTTTAGTAGCAAGTGAGGCATGAAAAATGTTGTTGAAAATATGTTTTTTAAACTAAATTGGCACCAAATGGCTCTGTGCTGCCAATGAGCTGCGATATCTTGGAATCGGAAATTGAGACCTGGCTCCCGTTGGCTTGTGCCGCAGGGTTTTTCCTTGCTTAGCATTAATGTCGGGAGCCCTTGCGTGGCTCGCAGGGTGTAGCACGCACTAGATCTTTCCAACCAAAAGGAGAGCGGTACGTCGTCTTCTTCAGGGGTAGGGTTTGCCTCTGAGTCAGTGATTTTAGGCCTTGGCTGTTTTAGAAAAAGTAGGAAAATTGTGCTAGTTTAATTTTGTTGTAAAGATCTAGTTAATTCTGGTGTGGACGCTGAAGGTTTTGCTGGCTTACCTTTTTGAATAGTCAGCGCTAGTCTGAAGTAAGCTAGGGTTTGCCTGATTCTCTTAAAATCTTGTTTTCTGAAATACCGCCTCCTCGACGCTCGGTTTTGAGGTGCCCAGGGTTTGCAGGCAGGATACGTGTAGGATGCGGGGCAGTAAACCTCAGGTCTGGCTCTCAGCTGGAGCTCTTTCCCCTGCCCTTACCGCCACCAGTTTACTGGGAAGCCGGGGCCCAACCAGAGGGTGGTTGTGTAGCATCTTTCCCGTGGCGGGACGGGGTTAGCCAGCCTTGCCTACCTGCCTTTTACAAAGTATAAATGAAATGTTCGGTCAGTATTTGTTATCTGGGCTAGGGGAGGGTTTCTACATACAGCGTCTCTTGTAATTGTGTTGGTTGCAAGGCAGAAATGTGATTTTTGGGAAGGCTGTATGTTTGACTTTCTGGCTTTTTTTTTTTTTTTTTTTTTTGGCTGGAATGCTTACTGGTTTCCTAAAACTAACTGTCCAGTTTAATTCCTTTTACCTGCTACAACTTCTGTTTCCTGAAGCTCCTGCTCAACAAACGGGCAGAGCCTCTTCCCTGTTCTTCAGTAACACTAGAAACGGGGGCTGGGGGAAGCATGAGAATCAAACGTTCTGTTACGTGTCCGTAACTGTTCTCGTGAGCTTGGCATGTTCGTAATACTTCGGGTTTTTTCTGAAGTCTTATTTGGGAACACTGGTCCGTGAATACTACGTTACAGGAGTATTACACGAGACACTATTAAGGGTCTTACATGAAGACCGTACTAAAAAATCCAGCAGCTTTCCTTCAGAGAGAAACTAATATCTAAAATTAGGCTAAATAGCGCAGCTGTTCGTTTTCTCTGTTACCTCATAGGCGACTTTTCCACCATTTTTCTTCCTGCTCTTTTCAAAGGAACACCACCAACTTGGAAATCCAGTTTTTACCCTATGAATCTGAATCTGTGATCTCGGTAATTAAAATATTAGAGGAGAAAGATGCCCTTTCCAGTTTTTACTCTGTGTATTTGAAATTCTTTGTCTAGTCAGTTTGATTTCTTTTTTGAATTGCAACTCCTGTGTGATGGATTGCTCTGGGGAAAAGCTCATCAGCATGCCATTGCCCAATTCCTGCCAAGAATGTTTGAAACTCTCGAGTAGCAGCAGTAGCAAAGCAGAAACCGAAGGCAGGCAAGCGTAATTGCGGGGGGGGGGGGGGGGGGGGGGGGGATGAAAAAGATAAGCTTGTCAGTATTTAGCATTGCTGTTACGGTTACTTGCTTTTTCTTCTGGAAGGGTCCTTAAACCATCAGCAAGGATGCAAAAATAGTACCTCCCCTTTTGTTCTGGGGGAAAAAATAAAGGGAACGTTTTTCCTGGGAAAAAAATGTTTTTGAGGAGAAGTCCTGCAGAAGTTTTTCTGTCATGTGCTGATTGCAAGAAGTTCAGCCTTTCATTTATCCGGAGGTTACGCCTGTGCAGTGGTAAAACTATCCTGGATGTCTGTTAGCCAAAGCCATAAATCTCCAGCTAGAAGTGAATGACAGGTGGGATTGGAGGAAAAAAAGCAGTTTTCTTTGGCACGCTGGACCAAAACTGGCAGGCGCTCTGTCTGGGGCCCTGCCGTCCGCCTGTTCGTGGATGACACGAGAGGAGCTGATGCCTTTTTGTTTCTCCTTTTAGTGGCTGGAAAAGCAGAGAAGTCGGTCACCTGAAGAGAGACCGTGTGTACTTTCTGTGGGCTGGGGAAGACCATGCTGTGTTTATAAATCGATTCCAGTAAAATTCCAATCATAGATTTAATGTCATCTCTGCTGCATTGAGTGTAAGCTTGTCATTCTTAGGGCTGAAATTCTGTAGAAACGAGGTTTCGGGCAGTCTTTTGTTCCGCCCTGGTGCGTAGAGGAGGAACGTGGGGTCTGAAGTTCTTGCAGTGACTTTTTCAGCGGAAGCAGCTGAGATGCTGATGTGGGAACTTGCCAAGGTGAGGCACTAGGGCTGGGACAGGGTGGAGAGTGGAATATAGGTCTTCTGAGTCTCATCCTGTGCGGGAAGTGTGAGACCATCTTTCCTCCCCAGTGCGTGGTTTTAGCCGAATATATTGTTAAGACCCTTTTAATGAGGTTCTGCGCTTAAAGCAGCAGCACCCAAGCCTGCCCTTGGAGGCTCGTTGAATGGAAGAAGCAGGGCTGGAACAGGAGGAGCTGCTTCTCTCAGGACTGAGCTCATGTGCATATTTTACCGGTTCCTGTAGTGTCTTAATCAGATGATAATATGTATTAACATATGGACGAGGGAGGGGTTCCCATTCCTTACTCTTCCTCTGTGCACCTGCACTCGCAGTGTTCTAGCTCAGCAGTTCAGTCGTGCAACTTGAGCATTTTTGAGGTTTTTTGGACTTACATCAAGAAGAGCATTTCCAGGTTTGCCACGGTGTTCTTTCTGGAGTATTTCTGAGTTTAAGTGGCAGCTCAGTAAGTATTTACACAACGTAGGCATGAGCTTTCTGTAGTGAAATGTAAAGGATGCTACGTAATGATAGGTAAACTTAATAAAAGCCGCTTCAGAATTTCTCAGCAAATAATTTTTTTGCTTTATATGTTCAGAGTAAAACGGTAACTCCACCTAGAATCTAATTTCTAATCATGTTCTTTTTTATTTTTTGGGGAGAAAAAAGGGGCAGAAGTGGGTAGGAGCAAATGAAGAAGGGGATTGGTTCATTCTGTAAATACTCAGGGTGAAGGCATTTCTTTATGGGAGGGTGAGAGTGTGGAGATGGAGAGTGTGTGTGTGTGTGAATTCCTGTGAAATTCCCGTGAAAAATCAGTTTGTGTAAATAACTCTGAAAAAGCTGTTGCTCCGTTACAGTTATTGGCGTTTCATGCAATAACCAGCATGTCATTATTTCCTTAAGTTAGCTATAGTAATTGAAACTCTTTCAAGGACAAATTCAATTGCTACGAACTTTTTCTTTTCTTTTTTTCCCCCTTTTTTTCAACTTGAGTAACTTCTCTTCCCCCTGGATAATTAATATTATGCCCAAACTATCCCAAGAAGCTGCTGGCCAGACACGGGGAGCAGTTTTTGGAGGAGCTGGGGGGACCCTGACGCAGCCAGCGTCCCCTCTGCGTGGAGCAGACCCCCGCTGCCCGCTCCTGCTGCGGGCTCGCCCTGGGTTTTGTGGGCGCGTTCAGCCGCGCGGTGACCCAGAGCGGACCGAGGAGCACTTTCACGTTTTTGGTGGGATGTGATGGCGAGATCCTGGATGTGGCTGGGAGCAGAGGGCGCTTCGGTGGTCGCTGATGTCAGGCCGTGGCCTAAGGTGGCCGTGACTTTCCGTCCTGAGAGATTCTGCGAGTCTTCTCAAAGAGAAATTCTTGAAGTTCGGAGGGCTCTGGAATTTCCCTCGGGGAGAATTACTGGGTTAAACAAGTACTTTCCCCCCCCTCCACTCACTTGTGAAATTTCATTCAGGTTTGACTAAGAGAAGCCCTGAAAATTACCATTTCCCTTCTGATGTCAGCACGTTCTGGCACCCTGCCTGTGAATAACAGAACAGGAATGTTTAAAGCCTGCGCTCAGGCCGCGGCCGCAGCTACGCCTCCAGACGCCGCGGTGGGAGACCTGCTCGGCCCCGGCCAGGGCTGAGGCCTGGGGTGCGCTCAGACCGGTGCGTAACGCGGCCAGCTCAAATTGTCGGCAGTGGGTTTGTACTTTCTTAACACCATTAGTGTCCAGAGCGGTCGTGTCAGCAGTGTGAATACGGTCCGAGAAGCACGAGGCACAGAAGAGGGAGGGTACCTGCTCTGAAAACGACCATTCGGTTTGGGGTTTGTGGCACTGAATTTGATCTCTTTGGTGAGCTGAAGGTACGGAGCAGTCTGTGCTGCCTGCAAAATCGTGCTGTCGGTTCGTTGCCTGCATTGTCTTTGTAGGCGACTGTATTTTTCTCATTGAACAGAGGCCTGGATCTGAATTCGAAAGGTCACCTAGCCTGCTGTCCTGCTTCAGGGCAGGGCCAGCTACACCTGAGAACAGGGCTGACCGCGATGGAGCTGCCTCAGTCTGTTTCAGTGCTTTTCTACCCTTAGCACTGGACATTAGGAAAAATATTCCAACTCAAATGGTCTTAATTGAGTATCTGTCGTTGTCCTAGTCTCTCTGGGTATGGAGAACAGAGGCAAAAGTGCAGGGTAACCTGCTTTTCAATGCATAGATTTCTGCCCATCCCCTATTTCCTTGAGATAAACTTGCTAGTTAAATTGCAAAATGTCTCCCTTGGCTTCCAGATGACTGTGCTCGCGGGGGATTGCGTTGACGGGATTGGACTGTCCTGCTTTGCCACCTGAACTTCTTCCAGGGTCCCGGAGCTCGCTCTGTGCTTCTCCGTGCGGGATCCTTCCTGTAGGCTTGTTTGGAGTTCCGTGCTTCGTAACAGTCTGATGATGGATTTAAAGTCCAAATGACTGTAGGACTATGCACCCTGTGCAAGCTTAGGAGGAGAATCTGGTATTCATTAACTGTATGTAAATAATTAAACCAGTGCTAGACTAGAGGTGCTCTTCCCTCAGACATACTTCTTGTGAAATGGTTTGACGAAAAGTTCTTACCTCTGTGCAGAAGATAGATTGAAATGGTGGAAGTGCTGGAATTAGTTAAAACTTGTTTTTTTTCCTTTCCTTTAAATTAAATATCTCTGACTTTGGAGCTGGCATCGCTAATCAAGGAAAAGGCTTCCATTCAAGGCCGGTTCACTGAGTGATCACATGTTCCCCGAAACTGCCTTTTTGTTGTGCTGTGGCTGCGGGCGTTGTGCCGGTGGTCTCAGGCGTGCTGGAGTCCTGCCCTTCAGCTGGGGTAGCTGGGGGGGTGGGAGGGGTATTTTTCTATTAAAAAAAAAAAAACCCTCCAAACTCATTTGCTTGCTGTTGTGTGGGGGGCTTGTGGTAACTGCAGTGCTTTGGATCCCCTGGAAAGGATTCAGGGCAGCTGCTGCATAGAACAGATTTGAACATTTCTTTTTTTTTTTTTTAAATTGCGTGTGGATAATTGTACGGTATTCTGATAGGAAGCATTTAAGTATCAAAGTATCTCCTGGTCTTTCAGTTTATCGTGATATACCAGCGAGGCTAGTGTGAGCAGTTCTCCAGGTCTCGGAAGCCTTTCCTTGCCTCCGCACCCTGCAGCTGGGTGCGTGGGAAGCCTTCAGAGGGGGTGCTCAAAGCCGTATCTCTCAAAATCGGGGTTAATGCTGTAACTACTAGATCACACTTTCTCTCTGGACATGGGGTTGGTTACACCTGGAACAGTTTTCTGTGGTTTTACGAAAAACCATCTCACTGGAAATGTCGTTTCTAGCTGCCTGTGGGCAGAACGTGGCTCCCCTGGAAGCGGGCACGTCAGTGGGGAAGGGACTTTGGGGTGGCGAGGGTGCTAATCCGGGACGAGGGTCCCTAACAGAAACGGCATGAAAGGCACTCTGATTCAGCTCGTGCTCTGGAGGAGAAGCAGAGTGCCTGGCTGTCCACGGTCTCCTCTTGGAGGTGCAGAAGAGACCGACAGACCTGTCGTAAAGTATCCTACCTGCCTGTGCTTTAAAGGTATTTCTAAAGCGCAGAACCTTCCTGTTCGGTTCACAAGGCCTGACAGCGTTGCAAAAGCTTGTTTCCACGTTAATTGTGATTGATTACCTTGCAATCTAGGACAAGATTTCCTTTGAAAAGCTATATGCTGATTTGGTGTCAGGAATTAAAATCAGATGAGGTGATTAGTGTTCTATGAAATATCCCAGAGCGACTGAGTGCTCCTCAGCTTTCAGCTGTGTTTTGGCCCTTAACCCCTGCCTCCCTTCTCCGTCTCTGGAGCAAGGTGCTAAATCTGTTGTCCGCACGCTCAGGCGAATAACTCATTAAGCGTATTGTATCAGGAGATCGTGGTATAATTTGCTGCTGAGCTTCAGCGTGTGGATTTACTGGCTTTAATGATGAATGCAGAGCGTGTTGAAAGTGCACTGCGTCGAGGCAACACCGATGCTTGTACTGAACGGCGAACGTGTATGAAGGTTAGCTTTAAATCTGATCGCTCTGTAAATGGCAATAAACTGTTCAGAGTTGTCACTGCTGTCAAGGTACAGTCATGTCTCATCTTCCTTTTCTCATATGAGTTGTCTTACAGTTTCTTGTTATACCTGTTCCTGAAACCAGTGAAGACTTTGCAGCGTTGGCTGTTCCTCCTCCCCCCATGGCATTGGCACAGTTATGAATTTTTGTATCTTCTCGCCAGCTGCCAGCACACACTCCTTTCAACTTGCTAAGCAACTCCCCACGTTGTTCATTTTGCTTTAAAAAAAAAACTGGATTTTTCTGGGCGTAGATGGAATAAAAGCCCAAGGACAGAAGCGAGCGCGGGGCGGTGGACCCAGGCCTCAAAAATCACCGTAACCAAGGGCTGGTGGGCTTTTTTTTTAAATTATTATTATTTTTAAATAACAATGACCTCGTGTCACTGTGGGGCTGGGATTCGTGTTGGGTTCGCCAAGCGTAAGGAACCTGAATCACGACAGCGTTGGCTTGATGAAGGCTCTAGTAGTGTGCCTTCGCTGCCGTCTGGGAGCTGGCTTGGCTGCAGCTCTGGGTTTCTTGCCTACGTTGTCGTTTCATCTCCCCCGGCCTCCTCCTCTCTTACCAACGCAGGCACGACAGCAGCGCTGCTTTCTGGATGCAAATAGATCATTTGGGTATAAATACTGGAGATTGGTTGTTGCTTGCTATAAAGTTACTGAGTGCATCCTTGGTAAATGCAGATGGTAACTTGTCATTACTTCAATTTTAAATATTTTTGGTTCCGTGGAACCGAAGTGGAGTCTTGAAGGCTGAATTTTGAGGCTAAAATAAGAGAAGGCTCAATAAAATCCACAAAAATAGCATCCGAATTTGTCAGCTGCTGTAATGAGAAGGGAAATAACTTTTCTTTTTCCTATTAGCAAAACAAAGCTTTGTTACCTTGTTTCCTTTTGGGTATAAAATAGCGCGGCGGGGTGGGGAGGGATGGACAGGGCTTGAGGGGTGCTGGGGTGCTTCCTAATGGGGTGACGGCAGGGCTGACGCCAGCGCGGTACAAAGCGCGCGGTGCGGGTGAGCTGCTCCCCGGGAAGGGAGGTGTGTCTGGGATACTCCCGGAGCGGTTCGTGGATCGTGGCCCCAGCGCCTGGCTGGGCGGGGGCGCGCCTTCGGCAGCGACGGCTGATCCGCATCGCCCCAGCCCAAAGCAGGGGTGATGTCCAGCGCTGAACCGTGAGTTCGAACTCAGGGTCTGGGAGGCGAGGGTGATGGAGCGTGGAGTTTTGTGCCAACTTAAACTGAGATTGCCTGTCTCTTCCACAGATTCGTTCCAAACCTCAGATTTCTTGGATTATTTCGATCTTCCTTTACATTGCATTATACACACTTCTGAATAAATTCAGTTATTCTGCAGAAGCAAGGGAGAGCCTGTGTAATGCTGAAACGTGGCTTGGAGAAACTACAGGCCCCGACACGCCGCTCTTATTAAAGCAGGCAGCTGCTCTGGACAAGATGGAGCTCTGCGTGCTGGGATGAGGTAGCCTCCGACAGCTGTACCTCTCTCTTAGGATGAGCGTGGCCCTGTCCTCCTCCATCTTAGTGTGGTGTGTGGTGGGAGAGTTGGGACCATGGAGACGTGTGGTGTTTGAGAGCCCTGACCTGATCCCGAGATGCTTCTCGGGTATGCCCGTACCACCCTGGCATGGTAAGAGGTCACGGGAATTTGCCTGTCCAGTTGAGTCTGTTCAGCCACCATGTATTCTGGTGTAAAATGGGACAAATTTGCAAAGTGATGAGATAGTCAAATACAGATTGAGCTTTCAGACAGACACAGGTGGGTAGAAACCTGCAATGCTGCATTTTACGGGTGAAGAGCTAGTAAGAAATTGTTTTTAGAAAGCTAGGAGGCTATGCTGGAGGTGCTTTACCAACTCTTCAGTGTGCACCAGGACCCATCGGATTTCTGCGCAGAAAGGGCTTTTAATGAATTGGTAAAACTAACTTTGTTCTGGAAAGTAAACTCTAGTGAGCCTCTTGCGTTGGGTCTGCCTTCAGGCCTAAAGTTTTGGAAAACATCCACTGTGTTCAGTAGCAAAAGACATCTGTCCATGAGGTCAGTGTGGCTTGCTTGAAAGGAAACGGGGGTTATGGAGAATTAGCTGGCCGACTGAAGTCTGCCACAGGTCACAGTTGTCTGAATGTATTTGCGGGGCTTCTGGAGCCCTTTCAGGTTTTCAGTGGTGCTTAGTGCAAATATTTTGCATCTTGCTAGCGATCTGGAACAGCTGCTCTCTCACTGATCGAAATTAGATCGCTCAAGTAGTGGTGACACTTAGAATAATTTTG
This sequence comes from Platalea leucorodia, assembly GCF_965183815.1. Taxonomy (NCBI): domain Eukaryota; kingdom Metazoa; phylum Chordata; class Aves; order Pelecaniformes; family Threskiornithidae; genus Platalea; species Platalea leucorodia. The sequence goes on from NC_138840.1 coordinate 9,601,785, forward strand.
GTCTTCCATCCTAGCCCTTCCTCCTCCTGTTTTTTATGGCTTGCTCTTGGCCCGGTCCCATTTCTGTGGTACGACATGAGCTTGCTTGCTCCTTCTGGTGTGTAAGTAGGCCTGGAACGAAAATGCTGTAACGAGACACTTAACCGTCTTTTTGTTGACTTGCCTCCAGTTCATTAGAGCAGACGTAGGAGGTTGGCTAAACTTAAAGCCTGAGTTAATATTCAGGAAGGAAGTTTCTTTCCATCTTAAAAGGAACACCACCTCATTACAACTATCACATACTCCTTGGGATCATCTCCCACGGAGCCGAGATGCAGCTTTCTTTACATCTTGGTGTTGCTTAGATTTTGGGAGGAGGAGTCAGCAGTGGCACTTCGGAGATCTTGGGGCGAGTTGGCCGAATGGTGTGCTTCTGAAGTGAGTTGAAGTCTGAGAGCGAGGGGATAGCTGGTTACCTGATTATTTGGCTAGAAGGAAATTGTATTTTCACGCTTAAATACAAGTTGAAATTATTGGAGATGTTAGAGATCACGCTGCCCGTCTGAATAGCAAACCGCATAATCTGACTCCCAGCTACCTGTGAAACGTCTGAAAATTTCCCTAATCTCCAGCTGTTGCAAAACAATGGTAATCTTTTGTTAATTTTGACTGCATTTAATTTGGTAAATAGTGTTTGTCGGAGTCTCCTGCCATGTTAAAATAAACGTGCAGGTAGCTGTCAGCTCCTGCTTCCACTTTGATGTCTGTCCGGTAAAGAAGGAACCGATTGCCCGGGCAGGTCACCGGGCTGGGCTGGTCGTCGGACAGGGACGACGCGTGTCCGGCCGGCCGCGGAGAGCGAGTTGGGCTGTTCTCCTCCCTGCCCTTCACAGCCCCTGCGAAGGCGTTGCAGTAGGGTGTTTTGAAACAACGTGGATGTTTAGTCACATCGTCGGTGTCGTGCTGGCGAAAGAGAGGTGGAGGGAGAGGGAAAGGAATCCTCCGGTTGTCTGTCGCCTGGTTTTCAGGTGGCAGGGATCCCTCGTGCCGTTCCCACAGGGACGGACGCCGGGCCGGCGGGCAGCAGAGGCGTCGGTGAGGAACCTGCCGTGGCGTTGCTGTGCGTCTCGGGAGGCCGAGGGTGCTGCGTGAGCCGGCCGCGGGCACGGCTCAGCCGGGTGCTAACTTCGCATGAAACCAAAGCGGAGTTTCCCGCTCTCCCAGGTCAGCCCACCTCAGCGTTTACACCGTAAACCTTCCTTGAGCTCCTTTTGTACCACAGCTTTTCACAAGTCCAGAAAAATGTCCTGTTAACGTGAGCGCGCACCTGCCTTCGCGTAGATCCTGAAGACTGCAGAAAACGGGTTGCGTGTCATCTTTAGACATGACAGTGGTTGAAATATTACATCGAGGGTCCTGAGAGATACCTACATAACGTGGTGTGATAAGCAGCGCGGCCACGTGTCAGAGAGAACAACTGACTGAAGAAAGGAACTGAAATCCAGAGCCTCGATAAGCTGGATTTGTTGAATTTGTTAAGGAGGGCTTAAAGTCAGGCTGGGAAGGAAAGATGAGATCAACAAATGGACTCTGTTTAAAGCACAGGCAAGCTGGGCACCCTCCCGCCCTCCACCTTGTAAAAAAATAGAGAAAAGCCCCAGAACCCTGCTTGTGCTGGGGCAGGAGCGCTGTGCTGCTGCGGGTTGTTCTCGGTGCGGGTGTGAGCGGGGGCTCTCGCTTCACTTCCCCGCCGCATCACCTTCTGCTGATTGACTTCTTTCAGGAATAAACTGTTGCATAATGATACATCCTGTAAGCAAAACTCTGGTCAGTTTTAATCAATTTGAAGAGTATTAGTAAGAGTGGTGCTTAGGAAAGTCCTCCGAGATGTGTGGACTGGCCTCTTGCTGAGAAATGTTAATGGGGTAATTACTGAATTGTGTTTAGCCAGGAAGATACGGTTCATAGTATAGTTGCTTGGAGAAAACGTATTCATCTTTTTTCCGCTGGTAAAACTTAGTATCCTGGATTTACAGAAAATCTCCCCAAAGGAACTGATGTAATAAATGCATAATCAAGGAAAGGAGCATCATTTGACAGGGCTGATTTTAAGTTTACGGGAGCTCCAAATAACTCTTGGTTAGAAGCAGGTGACCGAAGTAATTTAGAAAATGTCCCATTTTCCTTTTGTGTGTAGCGTTAGCTTGTTCTGAGGTCTGTGTGTTAGCAGAGGGTTAGAGGAATAGAAAGTGTCTTGGGTCAAACTGTGACCTACTGGGAAAAGTCAGAAGAAAACCCAGGCTCCCTCTAGTTACAGAACTGAAACTACTGAGCGGAGGTCGGTTATCTCAGCACTTTGGCAACCAACAATTCAATCTGCATTGGCCATTGGTAATGCGATGATAATTGTACCCTGCCTGTCGGTTATGTGTTAAAATCTAAGTTAGATTCTAGGATTTGTGGGGGTGAGATGGCGAGGTTTATTTTTCTGTAGCTTACATAAAAATCGATCTGTCCTGCAAGTTTCCAGAGGGTGAGCGCTTGTAACCCTGAAACGAAGCCCGTGCTGTATTCCGAAAGCCAGGTTTTGGTACCCCAAGCTTACGGGAGCAAGGCAGAGCACCCCAGCCCGCTCCATCGCTGCAGCGAGGCGTGGGAGGCCGGGGGGGAGCGGGTGGGGGGCCTCCAGGCAGAGCTGCTGGGGCTGTAGGGCAGACACGGGGCATTTGTTTGCTGTTGCTGGCCTGATGTTTGCAGGAGCCGTGCTGCCTCGCAGAAGCGTTGGCTTCGGTCTCCTGCGGAGTGCTTGTTTCCCAAAGGGATGGGTACTGCCCTGGAGGGGCGCGGACGGGAACTGCCGGGTGCTGAGCAGCGCCGGCGCAGGCTGGGCCTGTTGTCCCTCCTCTGCTGAGGGACTGAAGCGAACTGGTGGATTTCTCAAGTTTAAAAAAGGGAGGGGAAAAGAAAAAAAGGAAGCGCACATTTCTGTGATGACGTTCTCGGTAAAACACGCTTGTCGTTTAAACTGTCCTGGTGAGACGCTTGATACGCATCCGTGTAGTGTTTCTTGCGGGGTCTGCTAGGTGTTTTGTTGTTTGGGGGCATCTTCATCTACTACAGGAGGATTTTTCTTTTTATCTTAACTTTAATTTCCCCTCAGGCTCTTCCATCTCTCATTAAAAGCAGACCACCATAGGAAGAGGCCATGAAGTACGACCCAGCACGCTGGCCCTTCAGAAGGCTATAAAAGGCAGCAGGTTCAGGCTGGGCTACTGACCTCAGCACAGCCAGTTGCACCTTAAATAGATCAGATGAAAGCGTTCCTCACGGGAAGATTGACCGTGTTTGCTCGCGAATGAGGATGGTTGTTGGTTTGTGCTCGTTTCGCAGCTTGAAGTCTCTAAACTGGCTACGGAGGAACTGGAGTCACTTGTGCCCGGGGTTCGGGAGATACGGACGGGTGTGAAAGTGTCTCAAGTGCAAACTTGAGGCACGAGAGTGACCTGTGGCTGAAAGCAGGGTTTGCTGAAGCGTCCTGTGCTGCCCATTGGATATCGTCGTGTTCCGTCACGTTTTCTCAGTGACGTCACGGCGTTGCCGTGGTTGGATGATGTCGCAAGGGAGCGACTGCTTGCGTCGGTCTCTCGGGTGGTGTGCGTCGTCACAGCCTGGCTGGTTTTGGTGGGTCTGCGAGGCTTGGTGCCGGCTTGGTGCCATCCCTCCCGTGCATTTCACGCTTGTTCGTGAGTACCGTCACACCAGGGACAGCCACCGTCGCACCTAATCTAGCTTAACGCTGGTGAGTATGTGGAAAATTGGGTTTGTCTTGATCAAGTCACCGGTGCCTTGACGCTGCAGGCAGCATAACTCTTCGTAAGCACCCTTTGAACTTGAAAATATGGCAGAGGTTTAGTTTAGGGGGAGGGCTTAGAGGTGGGAGGTCAAATCCCTCATCCCTGGAGGCAGCGTGGATGCGGCGTGTTAATGGTGTTGGATGTTGGGACCGCCAAGACCTTACCCAGCCTTGGTGTCTCCGGCAGCCTGGGCTCTTGGTAGCTCCAGAGGATGTGGAACATACTAGAGATGGCAAAGGTCGGTGCAGCCTCTCTGCTTTGATGAGGGCTGCTTTTTAGAAACATTAATGCTCAGTTGATAAAGCCTCTCGGCAGGCTTGTGATTAAGACAAAATATTTTTCCTGAGTGATTCTCCATTTGCCGTGACTCTCATGTGGAGGTTCCCCTGCCTGCCTCGGCGTGGCTGGCGTTTCTCAACGGGATGGAAGGCCCTGGAAAACGGGCAGGGAAAGCTGCTGATGTTGAACCCAGGTCTTTTCCATGAGCCAGTGTAGGTGTCACCAGCCTGTTAAGCTGATGCTGCTGTCACTGGTTTTCTGCTTCGTACAGCTCGTTGATTTTGATAGAAGTGGCCCAGAAAGGTTAGGGGGAGCATGAGTGGTTTTATTTTCTTGCCTGGTTTCAATGATTAAATCCGATATGACCCTGATCCCAGCTGACTAATTCTTAGGGAAATGATTCCCCTTTCCCAGCGTTGTCCATCACTGATACAATTTTTATAGCCAACATGAGGATCTGCTTTGTAACTTCACTGGCTGCAGAGACTGCTTGCCCTTGCCTTTGGGTAACGAGGGGCTGGATGGAGACGCAAGGAACGAGCATGCTCTTCTACCAAGACCTAGTTTCTTCACTTCAGTAAGATCCCATCCGGATTCAGCCTCGGGGAGGTGAGCAGTTGGTTCTCTGAGCCTGCGGGACGGTGTTAAGCAGCGCTGGCGCTGGTCGGCATCTTCTCAGCTTGGCGACTTCCAGGCCTCCGGGGTTTGGTGGTCCCCGTCCTCCGGCCAGCCTGACGACGGCAGGGGAGCAGCTGCCGCCTCTCGCTGAATTCGCAGGGCCCGGTCGGGCTCGTCTTTGTACCGGCGCTCAGCAGCCACACAATAGTTTGTGCTCGCGGGGCCATGTGGCGAGTCACGTGCGCGGTGCTGTTTCTGCCGGGGTCCTTGCCCATCTGTTCTCGGCTCTTTCTGGGTTATCAGGCGCGGGTCCAAGTCCTCGCAGGCAGCCAGCGCCATGGCCAGAGATTACGAGCACTAACCTTCCTGGCAGGAGTGGCGTGGCTTTGCTTTTATGCAGATTAGCCATGTGCTTCTCACTTCAAGGCGTTCCACAGGAAAAGACGTTTCCTGTGTTTGGTTCTCGGTGGGCGGCTCCGGCGCGCTGTACCGGCCGGGGCCGAGCCTCTGCGCGCTCAGCGGGCTTGGGAGAGGGATTACGGCGCGCTGCCCCCCCTTCCCCTTCCACTGCTACGTCACCACAACACAACCACACGCGCGCTCATACTGTTGGTGTCATTCATTCAGTGCCAAGATTGCTTTAAAAAATTCCCTTGGCCCCAGTTCAAACAGGAGTACAGCTGGGATGTGTTAGATTTTAGGCAGTCTGCCCTCAATTTGAGATGAGTTATAAATAGCAGTGCCGACTTCCTTAACTACCACTCTCCGAGGTAAAATGCAGGTTAATTACTGTGGGAATCAATTAGGGCTTCTCTCGGTTAAACAGCCAGTAATGCTTTTTATTATTTTTTATCGCAAAAAATGGACAACAAATCTGGTCAGGAAAAGATCTCAAATCCAAGGTGAGAGCTTAGGGCTTTTTTTTATTATTTTTTGGCCTTTTTATTTTTTTGGGGCGGCTGAGGAAACGAGCTGTGGCCAATACCCACGTTTGCCAATAATTGAATGTTGCTGATTTGAAACTGGAGAGTTCAGCGAACGACTCTCCTTCCTCTTCTTCCTCTGGCATAATAAAATACAAATATGTAATAAGGTAATAGGGGAAAGTCAAAATTGCATTTTTCTATACAGCTGCAGCGGGTTTGGCTCTTGCTTCCGAAGTGGGATTTGCCTCTTCCCTTTACTCGTTTTCCTGCTGGGACCATTAAGCAAGTCCCCTCCAGCTTAACCAAACTGTCCTTTCGAGAGGCCAAATTTCTCTTCTGCTGGACAAAATCGGAACAGGACTGCGTGTGGAATCCTCTCATCTGCTTAGAAGCTTTTTTTCTAGGAAAGCTCCGGCGTCGTTTTTGAAGAATAGCCGTTTCTCACAGTGCCGTTTCATTTTAGGGGTCTGACATCCTTTACGCTACACGTACTGATTTGGAGAGCTTTTGAACTCGGCAATTTAAGCTCCCTTTGGACTTGCTGTTACAAGCTCTTAGTCTAGAAATATCTTAAATTTTCTCGAAAGCTCAGCAGTTTCTCTGGAGCACCGGCTTACAGTGGCTTTCTTACACACCGTACCAAACAACTTTGCTTTTGGAAGTTTGACTGGTGACAGGACTGTGTTTTGCCAAGTTTTGGTACTTAACAGTGTTATAAAACAGCAGAGATACCGAGATTGAAGGGAGAATAGAAGCAATTTCTATGAATGCAAGGAGGTGTAAGCAGGGGGTCTGGGCTTCAGTGATCAAGGAGCAACACTTTCTCTCAATTATGTCTCTCTGTGGCAGGGCCTTTGCTTTTGAAGTGTAATCACAGTAATCTACTCCTGTGGTTTCCTATTGAAAGGATTTCCCATGTATCAGTCCAGAGAAGAATCTCCAGCCCTTTGCAGTCGGAGCTTGGTATTTCCTTATTTATCCTGAAGTGTTCCCGCGAGCGAGCAGGCGTCGCTTCCTCCCGCCGTACCCGCGCCGAGCGACGCGGCGCGCGGCGGGGCCGGGCAGCGCCTCCGCTCCCCGCGACGTCCCCGCGCGAGCTCTGGGATCGATCCGCGCTTCGCTGCGTTTCAACTTCGACTGCTCTTTTCTTGAGGCGCGTGTAGTTGAATTACCTAAAAGGACCGAGAGAGCAGATTCAAGTAGACTTCCTGATGGTAGGCTCTTTAAGGCAGAGCAACGCTGCTAAGATGAGAGCAGTTAAAGCCAGTGAGAGAGATGTGTGTCTTTAATGGGAGATTTTGAAGGAAGAAACAACGCGTTGCAGCGTTTGAGACGCACGCGGCAGCCCCAGGGAGCACGAGTTCGCCTGTCGGTTTGCAACAAGTCAGGAGTGTGTGTACGAAATAGTTCCTTCATTAGAGATTAATTGGCATTCACATTTCTTCTGTTGATAGAATTTTATCTATAAGGCTGTAATTTAGAGTGATGCTCTTCGTGTTTGTTTTTAGCCTTCTCTGTGCGCCAGGGCCTCGCGGAAGAGGGGCGGTTCAAAGCAGCGCAGTTTGGAAGCACGTCGTGCACTCCCACGCTGAGCAATCAAGGTGACCACTTGGTCACATCCTGGAAATATGTTTGGGGTTTGGGTTTTTTCTTTTCCCTCTCTCTCTCTCTCTCTCTTTTTAAATGGCTGCATAAACAGTTCCAAATGTTTCTTGAAGTTTTTTAACAGTTGTCATGCTTCCTGTAGGAGTCATGGAAAAGTGGATCTTCACCTTGTTTCTCTCCTTCCTGAAGATATGGTTAGCTTTGTGGGTGACCACAGACAAGAAAATCTGTGCAGAGGAGGCAGCGTGTGGTGTGTGCGTATTTAGAAAAAAAAAAAAAAATTAAAAAAATCCCCGAACAGGAATGTATTTGAGAAGCTGCCCTTGCTAGCGGGCTGCGAAGGTGAGGTAACAACCAGGAGGAAGCAAGTAACAAACGGAAAAGATGCTGAAATGTTTAGTCGGTAACCCCAAGGTTGCAGCTGATCAGGTAGGAGAAGGAAGGAGGTGTGTGTTCGGGGGGTGGTGGTGAAAGAGAGGTTTGACTTGTCAAAAGCTGGAAGCACTCCTGGTGGCACCGCTTTTACATACCAAAGCAGATAATGTGGGGAGGGAAAAGATGTCAGTAATCTGAGGTGATACCCACAAGGCAAGACTCAGGAAGCATTAGGGACAATTGCTTGAAAGATGTAAACAGAATTTGCATCCGTTAGGGTGTATGAAAGCTCGGCATGGATGCTGCCCTTCAGGAGGTAAGTCAGCGTAGCTCCGAGAGTCAGACTACGGCCATCAAAGACCTCTTTCTTTTTTTCCCCGACCCCCTGAACGGAAGCTCCTTTCCAGGCATGGTGGGTGCATGGCACGGTCCGGGGGGTTTGGCCATTCGGGAGTGCAGGGATCAAGGGCTTCTCTGGGCTTCCTCCTCCTCATGGCCCTGCCTCGCGGCCGAGGATGGAAACGTCCAGCACAGCTGAGCATGGCAGGGCAGCTAAAATCTGCCTCGATAAAGAGAGTCATACCGGTGCCACGCACATGGTTATTTGTGAACAGCTTCCGTAGGACGGCGAACACCGTTATTTGCAGGGGTGTCCGGGGCTGAGCTGGAGCGGAGGAGGGGACTTGGACCTGGTTCTTAATTGATTTGTGCCATATCGGTGCAAATTTGTCTAGGGGAGCCTGATTTCAGTGGAGTGGGTAGCCCCCCCCTTACCAAAACCGGGGTGCTTTTCCTGCCATCTCCGTAAACTCCCTCCCGTGGCCCAGCTGCTGTTGCCCCACAAGAGTACCATTAACTCCCCGTTGCGCCCCGCTTGCTTCTGCTTGGCGTGGGCTCGGTGCTGTGTGGCTTGCCTGGCAGGCAAGAGGTAGCAGACAGCTGGTCAAACAAATGTTTTCAGGGTCTGTGTGTTGGGACTTCAAGCTGTGCTGGCTGTTGGGGTAGGATTTTCTGAAGTGTAGCATGCTGCACGAACTTTTTTTCCTAGGAGGGTGGGTTCTGCAAACATAACTGAAATGCTGTTCTGGTCTCCGGGCTTCTTCCAGGTTTCCAGCAGGAGCTGGCTTTGTGCGATATTTGCTTGTGCAGGCCTGTAGTGCCACTCCTCAAGCACCTGATCTCAGCAAGAGAGGGTGGATCTGTACAAATACCACCCTAGGGCTAGTTGCAGGAAGGAATGGTGTAATAGAGAGTCCATTGTCATGGTGATCTGGTGGAAAACATCTAATTGGTATTAGTTAGGTCATCAGGAGATCAGCGAACAATTCTTATTCAGTCCGAGTGATGGAGGTTAAAGACTGCGCCTGGGATTCATTTAGAGGTCACTACGCCAAAACAGTCCTTGCTTTAGCGTGGGAATAGTCCTATCTGGGTAGAAAGGCTGTGTTTTGAGGTTTATTGTATTTTCAGGAAATTTGATTGACTCTTCTTGTGTCTTGGCTCCAGGCAGGGGCAGTACGCATTAGGAAGTCCTAGGAAAGTTGCATTTATTCACTCGTCTCCTCATGTCTGCTGTAAAACTCAGGGACCTGACTTTCAAGGCTGACAAATTTTTTTTTTTTTCATGTATTCAAAGAAATTTGATTTAGAAATCTTGATTCTACAAAAGGCAGCAGACAAAAACCACATGTAAAAAAAAAAAATGTAAAAATGGATCTGCAGTCTTGAACTCTGTGAATGTCAGTAGCACTGCCCAGGATTACTACATCAATATGGATTAATTGAAATGCGTAAGTGTAAATTAACAGCCTGTAGTGTTTTGGGAGACCTTGTTATGTGTGAAAGAAGCAGTGTTTCTTGTGAATATTTAAATTTTCAGCCTAAATTTACCTTGTTGTGGAATAGCTGGACGTTAAACTACTACCTACGATGGGGAAAAGCCACTTACACCGATAATTCATCTTTCTTAATGATCCTTGCCCCCTTCTTTCCTGTCCTCCGTCCACAGGAGATATGTCAGCATAAAATGACTCCTTCTCATTGGGTTTGTTCTTTGTGAAACGTCTGTAGGTTTGAAAGGGCAGCAGGAATCCTGCTGTAATTGAGAACGTGACTGGGGGTTTAGCGCTGGAGAAAAGACAGACAAGCTTCTGCTTCTCTGCGCCAACCTGTTGGAACCTTCTGGGGTTTTTGGGAAGTTGTGAACGATTCCTGTATGAAACTGGGTGCACATCGTGTGTTGCCGCTTGCTTTGCAGCCTTCGAGCCCAATGGATCAGATGGGGAAGATGAGGCCTCAGCCGTATGGAGGAAGCAACCCGTACACACAACAGCAGGGACCTCAAGCGGGGCCACAGCAAGGACATGGCTATCCAGGACAGCCGTATGGGCCACAAACTCCCCAGAGATATCCCATGGGAATGCAAAGCAGGACGCAGAGTACAATGGGCAGCATCTCATATGCACAGCAGGTAGAGCACCCAAGCTTCTGTAGCCTCTGTTTGCAGCAGGGGCAGGCAGAAGAGCAGCGAAGTACTGTGTCTTCTGAAGGGACCACCTTCAGCCAGGTTGGGATCAGTCGCTTAGGTAAAATGGCATTTCTTTAGGGTGCGTGCTGCACCACACCTGGATGCAGGTGTGATCGATGTACGAGGACCTGTGGAATCCTCGCTTCCAAGAGAGGCAGCGGCAGAGCAGTGAATCAAACAAGGGAAAAACAGTGAGGGGAGTAAGACAGCCTTTCTGCTGTCTTCTGTTAAAGATGCAGCTGTTCTTTACAGAAGAAATGACTTCAGGTCAGTTTTGCCTTGCTGCATGATCCAAGTGGCTCCTGCTGGACTGTTGGCAGGATTCAAAAGGCTGCCTTTTTTTTTTGGAGCAAGCAGTCTTTCCTTTTGATATTGCTATCATTGAAGGGTGGTCAGATCGGGATCCCTAAAAACTTAGTTATGGTGCCTATTAAAATTGTGTTACTGCCAAGAATAATGTCATACACAAGTGACTTCTGCTGTTGTCTGGGAATTACCTAGCTAGTGGCATTTCCAGTACGTTCCTAGTTAACTGCTCTGCGCAGGTCTCTGAATTTTTTCTTCTTGAGCATAGTCTGACTTTGTGTGTGTATGTAAAATACTTTCATAACTGGTATAACTCTACCCTCTTCTTCTGTAGATTCCTCCTTACGGACAGCAGGGCCCCAGTGCATATGGGCAGCAAAGCCAGACTCCGTATTACAACCAGCAAAGCCCTCATCCCCAACAGCAGCAGCCTCCATATTCTCAGCAGCCTCCATCCCAGACCCCTCACTCTCAGCCTTCTTATCAGCAGCAGCAACAGCCTCAGTCTCAGCCTCCACAACTTCAGACATCGCAGCCTGCGTATTCTCAGCAGCAGTCCCAGGCGCCCCATCAGCAGTCCCCAACTCCGTATCCTCAACAGCAGTCCACAGCCCAGCAACATCAACAGAGTCAGCCTCCCTACTCACAGCAGCAGTCACAGTCGCCCTACCAGCAGCAGCAACAAACTCAGCAGACAGCTTCCTCGGCTCTTTCTCAGCAGTCGTCTTCATACCCTCAGTCACAGCCGCAGCAGCAGCAGTCTGCGTACTCCCAGCAACGCTTCCCCCCTCCTCAGGTAGGCTGTCTCCTGCTTTGTTTCCTTCTGTAAGAGATTGTTAAAGAAACTCGGGCAAATCCTTTTCTTTCTGCGTTAAAGTCGGTTGAGCTACACGTCAGCAAGCTGGCTGGAACGATTACCGTAATAGATGTGCTGCTTTCTCTGTTGTGTCTAGATCTCTATCTCTCGGAGCGATGTGGTGGTGGTAACAGGCTAAGCCGAGCTAATACTGCAGTTTTGAAGACTGCTGTCGAGTAAATGCTGCTGTTTGGCAATACCAGTCTAAAGGATTTTGTACTGGAATGGTTTTCACGCTGTGGTCTGCAGAAGTTCTCCAGGTGGTCTACAGAGCTACTTGGTTTAGCACAATAGCAGAGCACAGTTTGCAGAGTGACACACAGATGATGACGGAAGAGTTTGCTCTTAAATGTAAAACTTGGCTTTAGGGAGGAGAAACAAAGCAGCGAGTGCATGGAATTGAAGATAAAATCACGAAGCAGATTTTTTTTTTTTAATATAAATTGTATTTATTTTCTGCAAGGCTTAATAGAATTTTAATAGTTGTGTGAAAAGCTAGCTGGGACCTTTCAGCAAACATTGCAGTGCGCCAAAGGTGGCTTTTGAAAAACTGAAGATTTTAATTGACTTGCCTTGTTTGTGTAATGAAGTACTTAGAGCTATCGTAAGATGTTAGAAGATGAAGCAGCTAAGTGGGAAGTCTTCCAGGACAGTCTCTGTCCTTCAGGATCTGTAATAAGGGAAAGCCGGAGCATTGCTGTTCTGTCGTGCTCTCGACTTGCGCTCCCCGCGCTCCCTGCAGCGGTCGGGCAGTGGGTGTCCTCCTGCGGAGCGGTGGGCGTGCTGCCTCGAACTCTGCTGTCTTATTTCCTGTTTTGGGCAGATGTCACCAAGGGTACATAATTCTTCCACCATGTGAGAATATACCAGAATGATTCCAGCAGAGCCATGATTTTATTCCCACTTGTGGTGTTTCTTGGTGTTTCAGGAGTTATCTCAAGACTCATTTGGGTCCCAGGCATCATCTGCTCCCTCAATGGCTTCCAGTAAAGGGCAAGAAGATATGAACTTGAATCTTCAGTCCAGACCTTCTAGCCTGCCGGTGAGTGGTGAGCTGATCTAGAAGTGAATGGGGCGAGGGCAATCAGAAGCACGGCAGGATAAATTAGCGCTGGTGGTATTCCACATGGAAATGGGAATGATGGAGGCTGCCTGTGCTTTTTACTAAGTCATTAGCTTCTGGCTTCCCACTGGAGATTAAATGTAATTTACAAAAGTAATGGATTTCAGAGTAAAGTTTAACCCTAAATACTCTGGTAGGGGAAAGTGTCTCTGGTTTATTTTCTTGTTCCTTCAGCCCGCTGGTGGTTAGCAGACTGGCGGCGCGGTTCCGTTTCTCTGTCATTGGATCCTTATACTGCTGATTTAAGCTTCTTTGGTCCAATCTGACTGAACAGTTGGTGAAAACGGCAAGTTTATTAGTACCTGGAGTGAGGAAGATCAGTCACAGATAGCTCCTTCCTTGACAGAGGGAGAATTATATTTTCTTTCGCATTCTAAATCTGCTTGCTGTATGTACAGTAAACAGTTGGGTATGAGATTAGCGCCTGGCGTTCCAGCGCTTTTTGGACCAGAACAGTTTAACTTTGGGTTAAAACTTCATCAGGAAAATGGAGAAGGGTTAAAAGTTTGGATTAGTTTGCACAAATTGGTCTGTGCCTCTGACTTGGAAGAAAAGTTTGGAGCTGCTGAGTTCTGATGTTGCCGGTTACTGTCATTGTAACCGGTAGGAAGTGAGTGAGCTTTTATTTTTTTGTTTAGCCACTGGCTAAGTCAGTTTTCTAAGCTGCAGTTGGACTGGTCAGAGGAGAGTGAGCTGTGTATATAGCTAAGTTATTTTTGCTCTCAGCAGCAAGAATGGCTTTGTTGTGAGCCCCTTGAAATAATTCCTTTGGACTGTGGGTACAAATTGTCACCCAAAATACAAAGTGATTCTAGTTCTGGCCACCTAATGGGAGTAGTTGTGGGTTGTTTCTTTTTTCTTTTTTTTTCCTTCCCCCCCCCCCCCCCCCCCCCCCCCCCCCCCCCCCCGCCCTTCCTTTTGGACCCTGATTACAAAGATTTAATTTGTTCTGAGGCCTGGGGGAAAATCCTTTTAAATAGCATGTTTCTTTCCACTCTGCCTCTCCACAAGTTCTTCCATGTGACCCATCTTCTGGCGAAGAATGTAGGAAAAGTGAAGCCACTGAAGTAATTGAAGAAATTGCTCTAGCTCCGAACGGTGGGAAGTCCTGTTCAGTAGCATTGCTGATAGAGCCTTCGTGAATCGTACCAATCAGCGCCCTCTGACTCAGATTATAGGAATTAGTTGCTCTGCATAGCAGAAGTGGCTCCTTCTCAGCACAAAGTGGGAGTTTGTTTTATACCTTGTGGTTAAATGTATTTGGCCCCTTTCAAGTTTTCCCTTTTCCCGAGCAGTTTAAGCAGAGATACCCATCTCTGCTGTAAGAGTGAAGGAACCTAGAAATGAGGGAATTTGATCCAGTTTAAAAGTTTTAAATGTCCACTGGTTTCTGATCAGGTACTTCAGAGGTTTGCCCGAGAGAAGTCCAGGGTTCAAAAAATGGGCCCAGCTTTTAGAATTGGCCAGCTATAAAGCTCGCTTCTGTTTTAAACAGGCTTTATAGTCATCCTGTTCTCCTGACTTTATCACCAAATAATTTGCATTTAAGGAATCAAGCAGTCTTTAGCTTACCCAGCCCCGGTGTATTTTTGGGCCTTCTCTTCCTTGGTAGTCAAAAATTAAAAAAAGGAGACACCCTGCAGAAACTCGCCCTTATTCTTGTATGTGTTTCATAATTCCTTGTTTTCTTGTGAGGCTCTTGTAGGACAAGACCAGCACCCCTGTCTGTAGATTGAGAAACGCATCAGACAGCGATGCTGTGGAAGGGTTTAGAGAGAGGTGTATGGAAGCCAACTCTTCGTTTCAGTGATCGATCTCTTGCACAGAGTTTGGCCTGGGGATGCTTAGAAACAGCCGAGCTACGTGGAAGGGTGCTATCAATTTCTTTTTATCTTCCTTGTATTGCTCAGTCTGTCTGTTTTAGAAAGTTTTATCCTACTCGGGAGGATTCCTGGATCCCTGTTTTGCCATTTTGTATGACTTACAGAAGCATAGTTAGTTTGTGGGCTTTTAATTTTTTGTGGAGTTCTGAGTCCTTTTCCAAGCCTCAGTGGGCTCTGTGGAATAGCTCGCTGGGTCTCTTGGAATCGGGGCAAATTGTGCCATGCATCATCTTTAATTAAGATCAGCTCCAGCGGGAAGAGGAGGTTGCTGCTTTTTAGGTTCTTATGAAGTGTTAAATTTATGTACCCAGTGCCTTGACGAGTCTTTGAGCTTTACGCGTTAATATTGTACACCACCATTAATGTTGGAATTCTAAGCAGTAAGGGGGGGAATACTTCTTCAGCCGATCCCATCACCGTTTCAGGAGGTGGGGATCTCCTGGATGGTGACATTGTCAAGTTGCTCAACTCCTCTGCGCTCTTACTGGCCTTGGTAGGACCTGCCTAAGAAATGTCATGTTGATCGTTCTGGGTGGGGGTCTTCAAGATACCTTCCTGGTAATGATTTTTGTTCACTAACTAAACTTTTTCCTGGTGATGTTCCCATATTCAGACTTCTAACAGCAGAAGAGTCAAATCACTGATTTCTCTAATGCTTTGTCTGCTCATCTGTAAGTAGCGAAATGTCTGGTCTTCCATTTCTGCTTGTGTTGCAGGCTGTTCTAGCTTAAGTATTTCCTGGTTTGTTGTTCCCTTTCTGAAGACTGTACTTGCTGCATTTGGGGGGAGAACGCTGCTGCTAACTCGAGCTCACCGATGCCTTTTAAAGAGCAGTGCATCCCTGCGAGTGTCCTGGCTGGTGCTCTTTTCCCGTAGCAGGCTAGGTGAAGAATTCCTCTGAAGAATTTGCTGCTTCCCTAGGGAGGCTCTGTCAGGATTGCAGCTAAACTAAACTTAGGTTGCTGTTGTGTATGGGAGAAGTGTAGTCTTTTGTGTCTGGGTGTAATAGAGGAATAGTAATCCTGAGTATAAATCTGCTTCTCCCAGGAGATTCCCTAGTCTCTTCTCCTTAGCAAAGAATTCTTCCTGGCAAGTCGTATCCAGTTTATTTGGTGTCTTTACCTTTTGAGGCTTGGATTCTGAGTCTGTAGGACTCAAGTATTTCCCGCTATTAATTACCTTCTGCTTAGACATGGAAGGTGCTGGTAGCAAGTAAATGGGGCATCCGTTTGGGTTTGGATTGCAAATGAGTTCTGCTGTAAAGTTCTCTGGACTTTTAGGTTTGTTGGGAGGAATTTTGTATCTCATTATGAAACATGCAACAGATTGTCACCTTGCCCCAGTCTCTGTCTTACGGGCTGCCTTGAAGGAGCTGAGCGCAAGCTCCTGACGTCTTTGAGATGGACGAGGAGTGGAGCATCGAGACGGTGGTTGCCACGCCAGGCTGCTCGTACCTTCCCAGCCACAGACGTTGGCATCTGTGGTGTTAGGACCTCCAGGCTGGCCCCGAATGCCATTTATAAAGCAAAACTGGTTTGATACCAGTATATACTGGCTTGTATTTGCTTTTTTGCTGGACCTTCTGGGATTTCTTCGGTGAAGCTTTCCTATCTGCGGAAACCAAAACTTTTGTGACAGGTATTGTTTTCAGCGGTGCTTTGATAGGGACGCTTCTGCATGGGGTGGGACTTGTGGCCACACCAGGAGGACAGATTCTGGCAAGGTTTTGGAGGTCCTGAAATAGCAAGGTTGCGTTGGAGTTTTTGTTGCAGTGAATACGTAATGAAGCAAACTGGGGCAGCTTGGACAGAAGTTTCAGAATTCCCACCCCAGAATGTCCGTAGTTTGTTTGGTCAGTGTGCTGCGTAGCCTGGGGGAGAAACCCCATCCCTGTTCTGGGCAACTTGTTTTCATCTCGATGTGGTGTGGGAATCGTTTTAATCTCAGTATTTTGCACTGTTGGAAAATGGTTTTGCTTCTTCAGCTGTGTTTCACTTTGGTTCATCTCTGACTTTAGATCTGAAAAGTGTCTTGTCAATGGCAGAAAGGAATATAACCAACTGAAAACAAATTCCTGATCCATGTTTCACTTTTGAACGTGCATTCTAATCTTAGGTCTTTGCAGTATGGATTTAGCAAAATTAGGTTTTGTGGGGAGGGGAGAGGAACGAGGCTGCAGGGTTTTGGCCTGCGCAGAAAGAACCCTTCTGTGAATGTCCCCAGCAGCTGGGGGTGTTTCTGGTTCGCTTACCTCCTCCTTTCTTAAGTCCAGTAGTTTCTGAATTTGGACACTGGAGGTTGTCAGGGAAGCACCGTTTGGATTTGCCATTCTTACAAAGCGGTCATTTCAGCTTGTGCTCTGTGGGTACTTGAAGTGGAATAAAGTTGAGCTCTGTCAGCTGCGTCCCCTGACCTGGAAATAATCAACGCAACAGGCTGAAATGCAGCAAAAAGCTGTCTCAGAGCTGCCCTGGATGGGGAGGGAGGTGCGGCCCAGGAAATGAACGTTTTCTTAAAAAGTCTTTGAGCTCAAAATTCATCATTTTGACAATTTCTTTTGGGGGAGGGGAAAAGAACGTTGTACAGTTGGATTTGCTGGTCACTTCAGGCCCTTTTTATTTTTTTTTTTCTTTTTTCTTTTTCCAAATGGGACTTCCTGCTTCTGTTGGGTTTGTATTTGGCCTTTTGAGCTTGTCTTATTGCTTTCCTGAAGAGAGGGATTAGCGACGTATGCATTTCAAAGCGGGGTGGTTGCATGCGGTGGTGCCTGGGCATCACAGTGGATATGCAGATCAGCGCAGCAGCAGCCGGCGGCTTGCCCCGAGGAGCACAATACCTGAAACACTGGTACTAGAGAGATCGGTGCGTTCCAGTTTGTGCTGATCTGAAGGTTTCTATCCCAAGTTATGGTGATGCGGGGAGTTGAAAACATTTTTTCCTGACCGAAGCTCCTCTCCCTGAGCTTTTCTTGGTGTGTGATTGTGGCCATCGTTTTTGTGTGGTTTCTTAAGAAGGCTGTGCCCTTTTTTTGTCATTTTTAAATGTTGCTAATAACCTCTAGAGCTGCGGAGAGCGTGGAGTGCTGCTCGCAAAGCTCCCCCGATCTTCCAGCCGCTCCAGTGACATGTTTGGCGCCTGTGACCTGCTTCTCGGGGTTGCTCAGCTATTTGTCCATGTGGCAATTTTCTCTCCTCCCGCCCCTTCCTCCGGGTTTGAACCGAGCTAATCCGACCCGGTGCTCGGGAGGAGACTCCCCACCCCACGCCGCATCGCCCGGGCCCTCTCCGGGCTGCGCGGAGCCCTCCGCCTCCCGTGAACGTCCCTTTCGAGCCGGTGCCGCGCGGAGCCGCTGATGCGGCTTCGCCGGAGCCTGCGCTGGCAGCGGTTGCGCTATGCTCGATGCCGGGCTCGTTTCCTGTTTCTATTCTGGTCGCGAGCGGCTCGGCTCCGCTTCCTGCCTGCACGCCTCGCACAGATTCCCCTAACCCCCAGCCTTTCGTTTTCTTAGGAGCGATTTCGGTTACGGACCCAACTGAAAGAGGAGACGGCGACCTCCGCGTGGAGGTGGGCGGCAGGGACGGCTGGCGGCTCGCTCGGGAGAGGACGGGCTCTTGTTCTTCTAGGCCGGGCCAGAGTGACTAGGCGGGTCAGTGTTTAATCAGGAAATTGCTGTAGGATGACCAGTTCTGGTCTTGGATCCCGAACAATAGTCTGTGCTCTGTCACACGCATCCCCTGCGCCGCCGCAGCCTGAAAACACGGAGCCGCTCCTTGCGCCGTAACGGCTGAAACGCGCGCCTCGCGAGGCGACCCTCCGCTTTTAGACGCGCTTTCGAGAAGCTCGTTGTAGGGCAGGGAAATCAGTTTTTCGCTTCCTTTTTGCTGCTGACTTGGTGTCGTTGGAGACCCTTTAAAATGCGCGGAAGCCTCTCGTCAGTCGGATGCGCTAGCCTCATCCTCTTCCCTTGCCATCCAAACTTAACCCTGCCAGCGGTCCCGCGCCGTGCAGGGGAGGGAGAGTCCACGTTGGTGTCACCTTCGTCTGCTGCGTGGAGCGCTGGCAGGGGTAAAGGAAGGTGTTTAACTTTGGCTGACAGCGCTGCACGCGTTTTAAATGCTGCCACACCTGAGCTTTCAGTTTACAGGAATCATTTTCCTGTTACTGTCCTTTTGGCGTGCTGGATTGACTTGTCTTGGAGACGTGCGCGATCATAAATGCCGTGGAGAAAACTATTTCAGATGGGGCTCAAACGTGGGGCATGGCAGGGGCCCAAGGCTCTGTCTGCTCCGCTCCTTCCCGCAGCGGCCGCGCTGCTCGCGTGGGCTTGCGCCCGCACCCGTGGGGGTACGAGGTTCGCGCCGTGATTTCACGCAAGTCCTGGTAATTGGAGCAGGAGTTGTGTCATTGTTTTCTATTACAATTTTGAATCAGGGCTTACCCAGGAAAGTAGAAACCTTTATTTAAAAAAAAAAAAAAAAAAAAAAAACAACCAAAGCTGAATTTCCTGAAGCGACATCTCTAGGAATTGACTGTTCTGGCACCCTGACCCCGAGGGTAGCACCGGGCGTACATCAGCGTCTGGCCTGGGCCAGGTTTCCATGGTTATATTACCTCTTCCCGTGCAGGCGTGCTGCTCTGAGCCAGGGCGAGAGGAGAATTTCCTTGATTCTTTCCAAATGTGTCTTCAGCCTCTCTGTCCCGTCCAGGTCAGCGGTACCTGGGCGCGGGTGCGGTGCTGCAGACGGGTCCTTGGCCGGAGGTGGTTTCTCTAGAGATGCCCCAGCTGGCGGTGTCGGGGGGCCCGGCCGCAGCCCCTCGTGTCGCTCCCTCGCTGCCTCCCACCGGTACGACCGACGCTGGGAAGGAGCCGCCAGCTTTCAGCTCTCTCTTCAGCAGCGTTTTCCAGCGAGAGGACCACCAGATTCATCAGGCTCGCAAATACCCGATACCTTAGAAACCTTGTTCTCTCCTAAAATCTTTCTTCCTTCCGCTTTTTTAGAAATTGATTCTGTCGCTCTTAATTGTTTCAAAGAGGCTGATAACAATACTAAAAGCTGAGCTGTCTTAAAATCCAAAGTATTGGCCTGAGCAGGGGCCTTTATAATTTTTTAATTATTTCAGACTCCTGCCGTTGCTGCGTTTCTTTGCCCACCCTAACTCGTGTGGTTGGCATGGTGGCATAATCACATGCTGAGATGACTAAATGCTTTGGAGTCTAAATTGAACACATCGGAGACTGGAAAGCGCCTTCCAGAGGAAGCGCTGCTGGGGAATTGGAATATCCTTACAGCTGGCAATAAGAGGGTAGCTTCCTGCCTCTTACGTGATTTAGTGTTTTATATGATCTGGGGTTTGTCCAGGCTGAAGTAGAATACTTAAAAACCTCTGGAAGAAAAACAAAAGCTCTTTAAATGAACAGGTTGTGGTCTGTCATCTGAGACCTGCACTAGTTTCTCGCTCGCAGTTGCCTTCCCAAGGCCTGGTGTCACACCAGCCTTTCCGATCGATGGGATCGACTTGTAGGTCTCGCTCCCCCTGCGTCCCCAGCACCCTCCAAAAAACCAGCGCTGCTGCGATGCTGCCGCGATGCTGCCGCTCGTTGTGCCCGGGGCCCTCCATGCTTCTCTCCTGCAACTTGTTTTAGGGTCGGCGTTACTGCTGAAGCTGGAGGTTTTATCCTTTCGTGTGGCAACGCTGCTGCTGGATGGCCGGGCCAGCTTCTCTGTTAGCTGAACTGACACTACTCTGTCAAGCAAAACTTCAGCATTTACCACTGCTGCTTTGAATACTTTGTTGTGTCAATGTTCAGATAAACGTAGCAGTACTTTTTCAAAGCTGAGCAGCTTTCGAAGGGTTAAATGGAAACTCTTCTGCAGATTTTGCTGCTGCGTTTCCCAGGGTCCTGCAGAAGGGCTCAGCACCCAGCGCTCCCCGAGTGGGAATGCTGGCCTTCCCCACGGTGGGTTTTCCCTTCAGCGACATCTTGTTCTGTGGATGAATCATGTTACTCCTTCTATACTTTGTGCTGCAACTACAGCTTTTGAATCTCTCCTCTCCAAAGACCGAGAATATGAGATTTGTTAGCCTGCTCAGTGTTTGAAGGGGAAGGAAAGCCCCCTTGCCTCCCCCCTCCTTTTTTTTAATTTTATTTGGAGGGGGGAGAGAAGGAGGGGTGGCAGAGGGTAGGAGCAGTAGATGTGATTAAAGCTCCTGCCGAGTAGATCTGTGGGAGTGGAGTATCGACCTCTGAAAAATCAATGGCTGCTGCGGTAGCAGCGCTGGCTGTTTTGCAAGGTCTCCCGTTGCAGGAATGTAGTAAAGCCAGCAGCACTTCCGTCTGTCGTCCTCCCTCTTTATTTTGTCCCTGCTTTCTGCCAAACGACCAGACTCGCCTAGATTTACTGAGGTGGATTAGAACAGCAGCTTATTTTTGCAATCAGAGTAAAATTTCTTGTGTGACACCGAGCCCCTCCTCCTGCCAGCCTCCTTTCCAAATGCTCTTTTTCCTGCAGTGCAGCTACAGCCAGCAGCTTCTACCGGTTTGTCTAAAGCCAGCCTGGAAGAATGAGCTTTTCAGCTTCTTTTTTGAGCAAGGAAACTGCACGAATCTCTCTTGCATGTTCTAGTCCCCATCTTAGGTTTGTAATTGTCAGCGCTGATGCCTGAGAGGAGCTTAAACCCCTCGGAAGGGAAGGGAATATGGACTCCGTCTAGCAGAGGCTGAAGCCTTGATAGCGTTCCCTTCCTGGTATTTGTTTTAGTGGGCAGGTGTTTTTCCCTTGAAGTAGTAAAAGTCTAGCACTTGTTTCCTTTACCTAAGGACTGCTTGGATGAGTAAGTGGCACATAATAGGACTCACTGTTTTTATGCATGCTTAGTTTTGTAACCAGGATCTTGGGTTTTTCTCCGAAAGAGCTTGCTGCAGAGCCTGACAACTGTCTACTTTCTAGTTGCTCACGTGTGGTCCTTGCTCAGATCGGAGGTTGAGCTTCCACAGACATATCCGAGGGGCCAAAACCAGTGGATTTCATTGCATAATTAAATCCCTTTGTTCCTTCTGATTGCTGATTTTGTCTCATTTTGAAAGGGGATATAAGAGAAAAGACAAGGCCATGAACTTAAAAAGCTCTCATAAAACAGGAGCGTACTGTGCAGCTAGTGGTAGCGATCTTCCTTCTGGGCATTCCCTATTTCTTACGCCAGGAGAGAGTCATCTTTCCCTGTCAAGCTAAAAACAAACTTACCAGCGCCTCGGAGAGGAAGAGGCGAGAGCTGTGTGGCAGCGGAGGAAAGCTGCGTATGGTCAAGGGGACACCAGCTAGCGTTGCTAGGCTTTGGTTATATCTGATTAGTCTTTAGTCACCTTGGGTAGCTTGGGAAGGTGGATGAACATGCTTCCCACACAGGTATGAAGGCAAAATCAGTAACAGGTAAACTGGCAGCTTAAAAATAAGTATTTTTGGTTTCTGCTCCACTCCTCCCAAAGCGTGACAGGGTACGGAGCGCATGGGAACAGTGTTAATGGCATCTTTCGCTTCACTTTAAATTCCAAAAATGTTCTAGATGTGGCGGGAGGTTTTATTGGAGAGACATGCTGCACGCATCCTTCCTCCTCCTCCCCTTTGACTCTTGTCCAGCCCATACACGCACCAAAACTGATGATCATCTAGGAGGTGCTTTTGGTGCTGTAAAGATGAACTCGTTATCTTCTGCGCAATAACTGATGGTAGAAGAGCAGGGTGAGGCGAATGGTGGTCTTCCCTGGAACAACTTGTATATTTTTGGGATAGGGCAGGACCTGGAAATCCGCTTTGGCTTTGGAATAGTTCACTTTCCTCTCATGGTGATGGTAGGTCTTTACGTTCCCACCCAGGGTGTTCAGCGAGCCTGCAGCTGCCTACCGAGCGCTGAGAGCCGGTGCTCAGCGGGTTTGCGTTTGTGGTGGTCCGTGCTGATGGGCTTTGTCAGAATTGTAAAGCGTGGCAGTTGAAATTGAGCTGGCGGTGATGCAGGGCTTGCAGCAGTGTGGGCCCTTTCCAGTGTGCCTCCAGTAAGCCAGACCAGCTCGGAGACTGAAAAACTCCGTACCGACTCTATGACTGGTCAGCAAGAAAAAACTTTGGAGGTGGTAGATTCTAACTCTCTCTAGATGGAAAGCGTCAACTGAATTTCTGCTGTAGCTTAACTCGTGTTCCCCAGCTCCAACTTCTGGTTTGTACTGGGGAAGCGGCGTGGAAGAGGCACGCAGTAAGTAGGACGGCGGAGGCAGGCGGCAGAGCCCTCTCCAGCCCCTTCCGTCACATCCGCGGAAATCTCGAGTCAGCTTTGCAAGGTGTCTTCTTGGATGTGATATGAATCTGTAAGTCTGGTGTAAACGGAGCACGGTGAGGTCTCCGGGCTGCTTTGTGTTACGAGGTAGAGTGCTTTGTGAAGCATAAGATGCAAGATTCAGTTGTCTGTACTGTAGAAGGAGGAATGAGTCTATCCATTTCCCCGAAATAGCAGGGAGATCCTAGCTTGCCAGTCAGCTGTGTAATTTTTGTGATAGAGAGGATTGAGGTATTTTGGGTAAGGAAATAAAGGAGAAGGAAAGGACAAGCTTGTGATTTTTAAGTGTTGATAGTTCTTGAATGAGTGGAAAAGAAACTGCAGAGAAAATGGAATTGTAATAGAAAGTAGGTATTTCAATTAGTCAGAAGCAATGAAAAGGTTTTTCCCTTTCAGAAAGAATTGGGGAATAAATTTAGCCATTGTTCTCTGGTCTTGCTTGTAAGCATCTTTATGGAAACAACTGCCCTTACAGAATTTATAAGCTCCACCACACGCTCGTCTCCAGATCATAATTTCCTTGAGTGCTATCTAGTGATCTGATAGTGCCTACAATCATTACAGCCTGACGGCGCGCCTTCCCTCTTCCCCCAGCCTTTTCATAGGCGCTCGGGCTGGGGACGGGCAGGGGAGGCGCGGAGGAAGGCTGCGGTCCCGGCGCGGGGATGGCTTTGCCTTCTGGTCAGTCTTCCTGCTCTTCCAGACCGGTGGGGTGGGCCAGAGCGGAGCCGTCAGCCTCGTCTCCTCTGGGGCTTTGTTACCTTGATCTTAAAGTATTTCTCGTTGTTTCATCTTTGTGTTTGTTTAACAAATGAACTTGTATCAGATAGTGAAATGGTGGTTCCTCTTTTCATATAAAAGAAGCCTTGCTGTTTCCAGCATCAGCTAACCGGCTCCCTTGTGTTGGTCATGCCAGGACTTGCAACCCTTTCCCTGAGATAGATGAACTCCCCGGCCCCCTCCTTTGGGTACCAGATTGTGTGATTTCAGGCATGGTTTTGTTGTGGTGTGAAAAGAAGGTGTTAGCTGCTGAGTCCTTGTTTGTCAGCAGTGCTGACAAACCCATGCTGGCATCGGCGAGGGCTGGGCAACCAATCGCAGCTGGAACAGTTATCGTTTCAGGGTCCCCGTGGGCTTCCGCTATCAGGTCACATCCCAAAATAACACTGGGCAGTATTTCAAGTGAAGAAACTCAGGCTTTGGGGCTGCAGCCAGCCTGGAGTGTGAGATTCTGTGTGAAATAGTTGGAATCCCTCCAGCGTTTTTGATCTGCATGGCAGATGAGCAATAAAATGCATAAAAAACACATTGGAAACACGTGAGGAAATTCTCCAGACCCTGACGTTTCCTTCAAGTTGGCAGCGTTACCGCTGTCGAGCCTCACCTCCTGTCTCGGCTCGGCTGGCTGTGCTCGCGGGAGGAGGGGAGAGGAGAGCCCTTCTCCTGGTGCTGCTGCGTCTTTCCAGGTCTCCTCCTGATGCTCTGCGGGAGGCAAATAAAACGTCGCTGGCCCTCTCCTCTTGGGCGTGATCCAGAACCCGCTGACGGCAGCAGGTCTCCATTATTTCAATGAGGTTTTCCTTTTTAAAGGCTTTTCTGCTACGGCCGTCCTTCACACAGTCTGTAGAGAGATTGAGAGATTTCTTTTTCCCCTAGTTTGTGGTGCACTTGAGTAAATGGGATATCAGAGCTGGAGGGTGTCCTTTAGGTTTAGTTAAAACAAAAAACCAAAACCACCGCTCTGTGCCATGACGGTTGGCATCCTGAGAAAATAACTTGATAGGTGGCAAACAGCTCCTTACTGATGAGCTGCTTGCACTTAGGCATTCCAGTCCCTGCTTCTCCCCTTCCCCTTGCAGGAGTTGCACTTCTGAGAAATGTTGTCCTGCTGAATAACGCGCTCGGAAAATGCTGCTGTGCTGGCAGAGCGTTTCTTGGCTGGGAAATGACTTTATTGTTGGAATTCATGAAACTTGCAGATCTTTAGAGGCGAAAGTCACTTTATGAGTTACTTGATTTTTATGGTCCTGTTTCAATTCATGTCCTAACATCCAAGAAAGGTTGACATGTAATTCACTTTTAGCTTATTTAAACTGATGATCTGAGAGTCTGATCCACAGCCTTATAGCTAGGAGGCCTGCTTGTCCTATATGTGAGGTCCGTGATGGTATGCTAGCAATGCAGAGGGGCCCTCGCTAGCATGTCTGAAGCAACCCTGTATTAACCCGCTTAATTAAAACTGAATGTTTTTAAATGACTTGCAGTACTTAGGTTAAGCTTTGATGCATAGGCAAGGTCGAAGACATCAGCTTTAAAGATTGTTATCTAGTTACTTAGGAGTTAATTTTCAAATGGTTTTTTAACATTGCTTCATTTTACGTCTTGCAGATATTTTCGTGCCTGGCATTACCAAGTCCTATCCTCTTAGTCTGCCCGGTTCGTGTATGAGTGTTGCTCGTGCCGTGTAGCAGGCAGTGGCCTCAGGTCCTGGAGGCAAACCTTCTCTTTTGCCTCCTGGAGAAGCACGTCACGCACACTGCTGATGACGGAAGGGAACTTCCACGCTTCACCTTGCACGCTCGCTCTGTATCTGTCCTTTCATGCCAGTATGTTGTCTCAGGTGTACACTTATAACGCGTTTTTTGTTTTGAGCCTAAAAATCTCTCATCGAAGTAGCTCTAGGCTCTGCCCCTCTGGTCTGAAGGTTTAACTGCTCTGAAACGCCGTACCTGCATAAGCTCATGGCGGTGGGGATTTTAAAGCTGCAAAGGGCTTTGGCCTCCAACTTCATTTCAGTGATGATGGAAACAGTGTTTGGATGCATTTGGTGATTCAGACTAAAAGTACCTTAATGTGTTTAAGGGAAATACCAGTATTTCCATCCAATTTTAGGTTGGACTGAGTTGGCTTCTGGACATTCTGATCCCTTCATTGACTTAGAGGGGAATCTGGGTCTGACACCAGTGGCTGAAGCTAGATGCAGTGAGTCTCAGGGAGAGGAGTGGTTTGCTCTTGATTGTTTGTGTTGGTTGATGCTTTTTAATGCAAAATGTTGGAAATACTGCCTCTTCACTCCCACTTCAGATGGTTTCCACAGTAGGAATGTGGGTTTTGTCAAAGTTGTCCAGGGGAAAAAAAACAAACAGCTGTGTAAATGAGCAACGCTTTTGATGTTACAATAGGAAGGTAGTGAAAATTGCGAGAGCTCTTAGACGCTATTTTTAGGCTTTTTCTGCAGTTTTTTAGCTTTCATTGAAATAAAACAAAGCTCTTTTTTTCCCAGGAAGCTCATACTTCAGCAGTAAGCAAATAGACCTCCGAGACTGTTGTGCAGGAAATGATCTCTCAAACGGAAGCAGTAATGGAAGGGGAGGAAGGGCACGCTATGCACTAAGTCATCCAACTGACGGACGTTTCCAGCTCAAATGTAGCATTGCCAGTGTTTGCTAGAAGCATTTTGATCAAATTCCACTGTTAAAATAGACAAGATCGACCAAATGCAGCACACAACTGAGCGTGGTGCAGCTGATGCCCGGCTCTCCCCTTTGTCCTTCTGAATGTCGCTGTCTGTCCCACAAGTGTGATGAGATGGTTGGATATCTCCCGGCTCGTTTTTTATTCTTCCGTAACTCCAGTTTTCCACTTCCTAGGATGTTGTGACGTACTGTCCTCCAGCTTAGATGATGGGGACATGCTGTAGAGCCTTCTCACACATCACCTGGCAGACAGGTGTTAGTGGGAGGGCTCTCGCTTGCTTCTGAAGGCTGCTAAGTTTGTGGTATCTTGTGTCCGAGGTCCTTCTGCGCTGCGCAGAGCTGGGAAAACGTTATCCGAACCGCTGCTAAACAAGGCATCATCCAGTCGGTGTAAATGAGACCAGGGCGTCCAAGTTATTTATCAGTTGGCTCGGCCTTTCTGCATGGTGTTTTAAATGAGGTTGGCTCTGTTCATGCTGGCCAGCTGAATCCCGTGCAGAGGGAGTTGAGCTGAAACGCCTTCAGGGCGCAGTCCAGAACACGTCTGATCCAGGGCTGATTGCTCTGAAAGACTTACGAAGGATAGGTGAAGTCCTGGTAAGCTTTGGTCTGCCGCTTCTTCACCCGCTGTGATCCTTGGAATCTCTGGCAGAGATTTTATCTAATCACGGGAATAGTTGTAACTTCCCAGTTTTCTGTTCAAATTTGCCACCTCTTACTCTGCCTTGGGCTGTTACTGATTTACGCCAGGCCAAGCCGGAATAGCTGATGCACCTTATGGTCAAACACGTAGTACAGTTGTGCATGTTGGATCTTCACGTCATCTTCTTGGAAGCATCCTCGTTTTTCAGACTTGCCAGCTGATTTTTGGTGCTGTCGCTTTGCAGTTGCTACTGTGGCAATTGGAGGTTTCAGCTTTCTTAGGCTTTTCATGCTTTTCTTCTTCGGGATGGATACATGCAGTGGGAAGGGTATATTCTAGCCTTGCCTTCAAGAAAAGCTAAACTTTACAGGCAGATATTGTAACTGCTAATTCTTGCTATCTTTGAAGAAAGGGAAGTGGGAACCCTGAAGAGTATTTTATGGTTTTCTTTTAAATCTCTGTTTAGTTTGTTTTTATCCATCTCAAGTGAGTAGTTTCCCAGCTCATATGAGGTTTATGAATTAATTATGGTGAGGCAGGAGTTTTCTGTCTTTCAGAGGCTGAGCCACGTTTCTCTTCCAAGCCACGAACACATGGACTGTCTCCTCTGTTTGCAGTTTTACGTGTATTGTTGATGCATTCTTTAATTTCTTGCCCCTAAACTGAATTAAAAGAAGCAAGTAGGAGAATTAACCAATTGTTTGGACCATCAGCGAGCACTCAGCAAACCAGCTAGGGAACTCTTGGGTTCAGAGACGGGCAGCAGGATAAGACACATCTGGCAGTTACCTCAGTCTGCAGCAGCCTTCGTTACCGACAATAACATGAACAGAGTTCATTGATTTCTATTTGTAGTATGCCTAAGGGAGAAATGCACTCTTTCTTAGTGGTATGTGAAAGAACAGTCCCACGTTTTCTTATTTTTGCCTGATCTGTTTCTCTGTGTATTGCAGGACCTGTCTGGTTCAATAGATGATCTACCCATGGGTACAGAAGGAGCCCTGAGTCCTGGAGTAAGCACATCAGGGATTTCCAGCAGTCAAGGAGAGCAGAGTAACCCAGCTCAGTCTCCTTTCTCTCCACATACCTCTCCTCACCTGCCAGGCATCAGAGGACCCTCCCCATCCCCAGTTGGGTCTCCAGCTAGTGTTGCGCAGTCCCGCTCTGGTCCGCTTTCACCTGCTGCAGTACCAGGTAACGCTGCCGGGCACGTCTTGGTCCGTTGGTGGGACTGCCTCATGCAGCCGGAGAGTGAATTGAAACAGCCAGTGGGGAGGAATTGGCCAGTGTCGGTACTGTGTGGTTACTGAGGTCCTGTGATCTCATTTGTTTGCTTTAAAATGTCTGTAACTTGTAAAGGATGCAGTAGGATGGGCGGGGCGGCTGGTAAACCAGCAGTGTCATTTTGCTGGGTTAATGTGACTGATCTTGCTCTTGTTTTTCTTCACTGTGGCTAACATACCCTTCTCCTGAAGTTGTTTGTAGTTCTGGTATTTAATACTCTTGCATCTTGGCTTTTGTGGTGTACCATTTTTGTGATTAACCACTCTCCTTTTTGTGGTGTAGGCAATCAGATGCCACCCCGACCGCCCAGTGGCCAGTCGGACAGTATCATGCATCCTTCCATGAACCAGTCAAGCATAGCGCAAGATCGAGGTGTGTGACACGAGTTAAAAGGTTTAATTGTATGGATCTGTTTGTAAAGCTAGATGTGTAACTGAAAATTACCTGGCCCGATGACATGGATTCTATCTTGAGATAGCATTTAAAAGCTGCCCCAGGTTTATGAGCTGCAAGTGTTTAGGCACCTTGCAGTAAATTCAACTGTTGCTGGTCGTTCGGCCTCTTAATGTTCCATCCGAGCTAGTAGTTTGGCTTGTCAGATGTTTTCTCTGGCTTTTGAAACACTTTTCTGTAAATGTTGCCTGTCCAAGGTCCGTGACCTTAAGCTTCAAAATCAGGGGTGCTTGCAACGATATCGTGTGCCTTTTACCCCTAAGAGAATAAAGTTAGTGTGGGGGAAAAGGCGTGTAAAATTTCAGCTCTCGTAGCTGAAGGTATATAGCTGTCACCCTGAGAAAGCAAACAAAAAACAACAACAAGAAGCCCCTAGGATTTGCAGAGTCGTACTGTCTACTCCTGTGACACTAAGGTTTGGGTTTT
Organism: Platalea leucorodia; assembly: GCF_965183815.1. Classification (NCBI taxonomy): domain Eukaryota; kingdom Metazoa; phylum Chordata; class Aves; order Pelecaniformes; family Threskiornithidae; genus Platalea; species Platalea leucorodia. Next base: position 9,630,726 of record NC_138840.1, read on the forward strand.
TTTCCTGGTTAAAACAGGAAATTGGATCTGTTATCTTAGCAGATAACACTGGCTCCTTAATAGCAACCACTGTAAAATCTGTCTAGGCTGTTGCTGAAAGGATTTTGTTAGTGGGTCCCAGAGGTTGCTGTTACCTAAGAACATGTGTGTCCAGTGGCACCTCTGGATACTGTGCACTAATAATCGTCTGCTCCGCTCACTGGGTGACCAGGTTACATGCAGAGGAATCCTCAGATGCCCCAGTACAGCTCGCCCCAGCCCGGCTCAGCCTTATCTCCCCGGCAGTCTTCTGGAGGACAGATGCACGCTGGAATGGGGCCATACCAGCAGAACTCCATGGGAAGCTACGGACCCCAGGGCGGGCAGTACGGACCTCAAGGTGGGAACTGAGCTCAGCAAATACAAAAGGCCTCTCTCTCTTGTAACATCTTGTCTTTGATTAAACTGTTTTTATTTGTCCCCTCTTAATGTGTGGGTAATGCAAAGCAGTACGCTCCTTGTGAGCTGGAAGGAACTGTGCTTTCCTCATGTTGAGATTGATGAAATGTGTTGCTTTCAGGGCTAGTTGTACTTCTAAAAGTAGGATCCTTCCTCCTCGTTTAAAAAGACGTAGGTCGTGCATCCCGTGTAGTAGAGAAGAAGGACCAGTTCTCTTTAGAGAGGAAGAAAATTGAGTGTTGGAAAGGGTTAAGTGAGTTTTTTACATCCTGTCCTGGACCATGTAGCTCACTCTGCTCGGCTGAGGTTTGGGAGGGTTTCAGGCAGCTTTTGAATCGATGTTGTTACTTGGCTATGTCAAAACATTATTTTATGTGGCTTATATCCAAGTACTTTGACTTTTTGTTGAGGTGTTAACACTCCCCCTCATCTCTGTTAGTGATCTTTAAATATTTGCTGATAGAAGATTTTTATGGTGATTCATAAACTAACTAGTTGAATGATGTTGTCTTCCCCTCTTTTTATCTCCTTAGGAGGTTATCCCAGGCAGCCAAACTACAATGCTATGTCCAATGCCAACTACCCCAGTCCTGGAATGGGAGGAAGCATGAACCCCATGGCAGCAGGGAGCCAGATGCATGGGCAGACTGGCGTGCCGCCGTACAGCGGGCTTCCTCCCGGGAGGATGAGCCATGCAACCATGGGGAACAGACCTTACGGACCTAACATGGCCAACATGCCGCCTCAGGTGGGGACGGGGATGTGCCCCCCGCCAGGTGGCATGAATCGCAAAGCACAAGAAGCGGCCGCTGCCGCCATGCATGCTGCTGCCAACTCCATCCAGAACAGGTAAGGAATGAGATCTCCCCTGGTCCCTTTCCTCTGTCAGGTCTAGGTTTCAGAGCTGTGGATGGAATAACCCAAATTTGGGGCGATACTGAACACACGCTTCCTTGAAGGTTTGCCCTTCTTGGAGACTTTTTCATCAATCTTAAGTGTTAAAAAAGGAAAGGCATAAAGCTTGGACAAGCAGTGTGTTGGAATATATCGTTAATGACATGCTTAGGGAATTTTTAATATTCATAGGTGAAATCTGTTTAACTCTGAGATCCCTTTTGCTTTCCGGTCTCCTTTGTTACATGAGTGACTTCAGAGACGCTGCGTGTGTGGTAAAGCCCATAAATCTAGCAGCCATCCAGCTGCATTTGTCTGAACCAAGGCATTACTTGTCCAGTGTAATGAACTTCTTCCCTTTCGGCCCTTGATGACCAGCTGTGGGAAGGGGAGCTGGAATGCAGCACTGAACTTTGCAACTATTTTCTGTGGTGTTTGTTTTGTTTGTTTTTTGTTTTATTATTGCACATTTCAGAGTAGGTGCATGGGGCCTACCAGAATGCTGTGAGAGCTGTGAACCTGCTTATAAATTGGGTTCCCCCAGTAAAGCTGCTGGATGTATTTGTTGTCTGACTGGGCATTGTGCTCTTTATCCTGACTTGAGGGCTGCTTCTGCAAGCTGCTGTCTGATGTTCCCTGTGACTGCCAAGAGGTCAAGCTCCCAAATGCCAATAAAGGCATCAAAGCCTGTCCCTTTGAGTAGAAAGTTTGAGTGACGGTTGTGTATGAGGCTTTCTGATGCATGTAAAATAATGTAGCTTGTATGGGTAACAAAAAGGAAAGAAATAAAGAAAAATCGTTATATGTGGCTGGAGCAGTACACTGTTCATCTGTACAAATAATGTAGTCTCACTTAAATGCACAGGGCTGCAGTATTTGCAGATCTGTTCTTCCCTGTAAAGGCAACTTCACAAACGAAGTTCAGTCTGGGGATGTAGCAGAACAAGATTACGGGTGAAAACGTTCAGAACTGAAGTACCTCTTTCAAAACGGTTTGCATCCCCTTTTCTTTTGAGTGAGACTTGGGCTGTAGGGTAGCCAAGCTTTAAAAGAGCACCTGATCTTTGGTCTTTTGCTGGAAAAATGAGCTGGAGAAAGTCACTTCTCCGCTTCCTTTTTAGAAGGTTTCTCTTAGCAAACCCGCTTCCTTAGAAGACAAGGTGTTAATGCTTAGTATTTGGAGTAAGTGTCTGTTTCTTCCTTGCTTTTCTCTAGGCCTCCTGGTTATCCCAACATGAATCAAGGGGGAATGATGGGCACTGGGCCTCCTTATGGACAGGGAATTAACAGTATGGCTGGCATGATCAACCCCCAGGGCCCGCCCTATCCGATGGGTGGCAATATGGCTAACAACTCTGCAGGTAAGCCAGTGCTGGCTCTTAGGCTTTTCATTGATTTCATTGTACGGGATTGAAAATCAGTGTTACAGATTCTTTTCGCTTCCTAGGGATGGCAGCCAGCCCTGAAATGATGGGTCTTGGGGATGTCAAGTTAACACCTGCAACTAAAATGAACAATAAGGCAGATGGGACGCCAAAAGCAGAATCCAAGTCAAAGGTAAAATGTTTTGGTTTTTGTTTTTAATGATTCCCATCCTCTCCAGCATGCAGGGAAATAAAACCATTGCATGTTAACTTGGACCGAACAGTGCATCTATCCAGTAGCGAGTGTGGTTCCTGAGAGAAACCTAATTTGAGTCGTCCTCCTTACCCTCAGCAGACTTCTCATTAGCATGGCTGTCCTTGTAGTGTGTGATTGACTGCTGCTTGCGACCATGGTTCGAACTCAGGAGTGTGGCCAGCGAGTGGGATATGCTCTTTTGGGATGCGTTATGTTTTGGAGCATAATTAAAGAAATAAGCGTCTCGAAACGTGCGTATGTGCGTTTTAGAGTAGGCTCTGGCTATACTTGCAATAAACCGCTAAATACCCAGATACGTTAATAAGGGTATTCCTGAGGAGCCCGAACTCTGCCGTCCCCTGCAGAGACCCACTAGCCCTCGGTGAGGCCAGGAAAGGGGCTTTTCTGTCAGAATTCACGTCCTCCCCTGTTTGTGACTCAGCAGTTCAAGCCTCTATCTAGAATTTCTCACAGGTGCCTGGCACACCTTATTTATATGTTCTCATTTCAGTTGTGGGCTAGGCTTGCCTTTCTTAACTGGGGAGAAGGAACCTGACCAGATGCACCTTTTGGGTCAGCTTTATCCAAGTCCCCAGGCCCTATGCATAGCTAATTAGACCGTTGCTTGAATCAGAAGTGTGAAGACCATGTAGTTGAAGTGCTCGGTGTAAGGAGATTCAACATGAACTATGCTTGGTGTGCCCAGCCCTGGCTGTGCTTGAGCCCTGCCAGTGGCTCCGAGAGGTTCTTCAGGATTTTTCAGGCAAATTCAAACAATTGAGGGTTTTACTCCTGGGATTCGTAAACTGTTCAGAAATGCAGGGGAGCGTTTCTGAGTCCTTTAGGAATAATCAATTTCACTTGCAAAACAATTTAGTATTAGGAATTATCGCCTGCCACAGTGAAACTGCCAAAAGAAGTGTAAACAAACCTGAGTGTGTTTCTGGTGTAGGCTTGGAGCGAGGCAGCTATCACCCCCAGCCGGGAGGTGGTACCTAAAGCGTTACAGGTGTTTCACAAACAAACCTCTTACTAATCCTGTATTAAAGCCAGAAGAGGGAGGCAAACAAGTTCTTCAGGGAGTGTTTTTCTTTGCATTACTGCTACTAGTTTCAAAAGAACCACCAAAAAAGCAGTTTCTGAGCCCGTAGTCTCCTCTTTTGCTACTTGAAGGAAAATAAATGCTCTGCAAGTTTGATACCTGTACCACCAGCAGTCTGCAAGAAGATTGAGACGATCTCTCGCTTCTGCTCATGTGTTCTGGCATCTGCCTTTCTATTTATGACAAACAAGGCGTTGAAAGCTCTTGGGCCAGGAGATGCCAGAAGCTACAAATAAGGGTTGTTCTGTCTTGTCTGCGCTGTTTGAGGATCATCTCGTGCTAATGAATACGCTCAGTCTTGGGTGCAGGGGTTCATCTAGAACATCATCAGATTTGAAGTTCACTTCTACTTTGGAAGTTTATTTTTAAGGAAGCATGTGGAACGCCAAAACCATTTCTGCCTTTACTCCAACTGTGTGTGATCCAGGTGGTGAAATACAAAAGAACATGCTCATGTACTACATCGAAAGATGTGGGGGAAGCAAGGCAAGGTGCAGGACCACAGGTTTTACCTCTAAATAGACACTCGGACAACTCAGTGAGTCAGATGCGTAGGAGCTAGTGTGTGATACTCATGCTTCATAACTGTAACCTTGTATTCCAAATTCCTGTGATACCTTTCCATATCAGTCTTCCTGGATCCTGATACGCCACTGATAGCAAACCAGTACGGGAGCTTACGTCATGTCTGGGTAGCTGGAGATTTCTGCACCCCTGTCAGTGAATAGGCAAGGGAAGAGGGATGGTCTTTGTGGGGAACCCCTCGCACACATTGGTCAAACAGGTGCCTCTAATCTTTGTTTTTCTTTGAGGCGTGTTTATTGTTATTCCTTTGCAGGGTTTAGTGTCAGTTTAACTTGGCGCTACTCTACCACTTGGGTAAGAGAAGAGGCAAACCGGAGGGCAGTATTCACCCTGGCAGAGTGCAGTAGTCATGGGGAATCTCATTTGCAGTTGGATTAGATGTTTTCTCATATATTTAGCAAACGAACCCACAAAGGATGTCTCAGAGAGACGGCTCTCTGCAAAGTCTCCTTGAGGTTGGTTTGGTTTCTGTAGCATTCCTGAAACCTTTCACTTTTCAAAAATACATAGTCTGTGAATTCCCTGAGTAGCGGCTGGTGTTGCGATACCTATTGTCGAATAATACTTGCCTGCCATTGATCTGAGACAAGTGTAGGTCTAATATAAAGCTGTTCTCAATGTAACAGCAGGACTTTGAACTCTTATCTGGCTGCTTTTTTGAAACCATCTCGGATGTGAGCTGCTTTTGTGCTGCTCAGTCCTGATATCTCTTTCCTTCTCCTAGAAGTCCAGTTCCTCTACTACAACCAATGAGAAGATCACCAAACTCTATGAGCTGGGTGGTGAGCCTGAGAGGAAGATCTGGGTAGATCGTTACCTGGCCTTCACTGAAGAGAAGGCCATGGGCATGACAAATCTCCCAGCAGTAGGCAGGAAACCCTTGGACCTTTACCGGCTCTACATCTCAGTGAAGGAGATTGGAGGACTGACTCAGGTGAGTGTCCAGCAGCCAGCGTGGTGGCTGGGTGGTTGTATTCAGAGCTGCCCACTGCCTGGCAGTCACAAGTCAGTAGGCAACACAATTCAAAGTTAGATTTGTAGCTTGATGTAAGCCATGACTTCCCATTTAGCTGTGTTTCTTTTATTTTTTTAAATAATGCTTATAAAACCCAGCATCCTTTAAGTGAGCCAAATGTCTGCTCTCCCGCTGGCCGGTTGAGAACAGTCTGTGGTGAGATTCAATTCAAGTGCTTTGTCCCCCTGCTTTGTCCAGTGCAAAGATTGGTGACGCTGCCATTGTCTTTGCTTCTGGCTGCCAACTGACCTCATGGCTAGTTTGATTTGCAATCTGTCCCCGTTCAAAAAGTTTTCTCTAGATGAGGAAGAGAGTTTACTAGTTTTTGCCCTTGAACACAACTGTATCTGCTCTGCTTAGCTCTTACTGCATCCTTTGTTTTAGCTGGGAAGCGCTGATTTCTTCCCAGGAAATTTCTTGGAGGAGAAGTAGCTGGGATTTTGAGTTCAGAGCCTCTTGTTTGGTTGTGCAGGTCAACAAAAACAAGAAATGGCGCGAGTTAGCCACAAATCTCAATGTGGGCACGTCCAGCAGTGCAGCTAGTTCTTTGAAGAAGCAGTACATCCAGTGTCTCTATGCCTTTGAGTGCAAGATTGAGCGAGGTGAAGACCCCCCTCCAGATATCTTTGCAGCTGCCGATTCAAAGAAGTCTCAGACTAAGATACAGCCTCCATCTCCAGGTGAGTTTAGACGCTGGTTTAAGGTGTGCAATGAATGCTTGAACCAGAGGATCTCTGGCACTGTGCACCCGACTCCCCGTGCTGTGGGCCAGACCGATTCCAAACCTCACAAAGCCCTCACGTCTGTTTCAAATTTCTCTGGTTGTGTAGATTAAATACTTTTGTAACGTGGGAGCGAATGATACTGGGAATAAGTCAAGCCTCTTGGGATAGTTCAGTTTTTGTGTGTCCCACCTCTGTACTAAGCTTAAGAAAAGGGAGCACATAAAAATATATACATACGTATATACACGCACCTCTGTGCTTAGCAGTGCATCACTGCCGTATGAGAATCTGGTGGGGAGAGAAGTCTGGAGTTATCCCTTCAAGGTGATGTCTGCATATTCTAACAGCAGCCCTTCTTGTTACTGCTTAGCTTTGGGAACTTGCTAGGAAGGTTGTGCTTGTTTTGACTATGCATGTGCTACCTTCTGGGAGTAAATGCTTGATGTGGGTGTGTGCTCATCTTCCTCGTGAATTAGTGCTTTCTGTCTTCAGCAGGAGACAGGGCTTTCGGAGGCTTTGTGCCCGGAGAGCTTCATAAGCGTATTACACGTTAGATGCTCTAGAATTCAAGCCTTTTAAAATGAACTTTTCTTGTTGTTTCAGATGTGCTGGGGTGCTCCAGTTTCTGAATATTTAAGCATAGTGTTCAATGGGGGGGAGAATGGACAAAAAAGGAGAAAATGTCCAGGCTAGCAGTGCGTGCTGTACTCTTCAGTCTTCGGAAAGTCTGATCGTTTCTGTCTCATTTGCATTGAGTTCATTGCTTGAATCGCTGCTGAACTTGCCAACCCTTTAAGCTTCAGTTTTCCAGTTTGTTTTATAAGTAAAACCTTCGGCTGCTTTTTCTGGTCAGGAGCCTGTTCATGTAGGTGAAATAAAAACTTTGTCTGCTTTGAAGTTCCTGTAATGTTTGCAAAAAATGCCTTTTTGGTTCTGAACCTGGCATCATCTTTGTTTAGCTCCTGAGGAGTGAAATAATGAACCCTTTTTTGATTGTACTGCAGTTGTGTTTCAGCCCTGCTAAGCCCTTGATCGACAGTGTGCTTGTCCGAATTTTCTGTTGGCAACTGCATTTATCTGTCCTCTCGGTTACAGAGTGTTGGTTTTTTACAGGACTAAATCATGTTTGTTTGCTGGTCAGGAAACCTGTCCCAGCGTAGCTTCAACCTTGGTGTATTCTGCAAGATAAAGCAACTTTTGTGTCGTTAGACTAAACTTCTGTTTAAATGGTGTCTGAGTTCTGCTTAAGCTAGCCCACAAATCCATCCCCACTTTCTTTCCAAAACCTCTTCCTTGTCCCCCTGAGATAGGAGGCAGTGGAAGAAAGACGTTAAGAGCGTTTGGAGTTTATTTGGAGAGGGCTGAGACTTTTAGGAAGCGACTTAAAAATTCTTGTAGCGCTAGGTGCCTGTCAGAATAGATTAGACGGTGCATCACTTTCTATTTTGTTTAGCTGATACGATGGTATGTGAGGGTCGTGAGTCTGCCTCCTGGGCCGTGGTACAGGTGATCTCTTGCTTCAGCACATCAGCAGGAGGAATTTGCAGGGCTGCTATCCCAAACTCTGCATGTTCGTGCAGCTCTGTTGACTTAGCCCACAGGTTTGGTTCCTGCTGTGAGAGGACCGTGCTGTATTTCCTATTTAAACTCTTCTCTCCACTTGTCTTACTCCAGACTCCTGCAACTAGGAATACGCAGAGGCAGCGCTGAAGCGTGGTTGGTTGCTCTGATCCTTTAAGCTGTATCGCTCAGCATGTTCGTGCTCCTTTCGCTTTCCTTTTCCTCCTCTCTTGCTCCCCTGGATCGGCAGGAGCTGAGGGTGTAGGGGACGACACAAATCGCTTTCTCAGCCTCAGCTCCAGACCTAAGAGCGGTAGAGAAGCGGAGGCCCCGCGGGCACTACTGTCGCAGGGGGCTGCTGAGGCCCCGCTGAAGCAGCGTCCTCCAGACTTGCACGCACAGGGGCCGGTCTCCCAGGGCATCGCCCTTACTGGGGAATAACTTCCCTGTTTGAAACCGAGTGGACAACAGTGGGGCGTTTTGAAGTCCCATCATTTGGATGAAGGGCTCTGTCATCCCACGCAGGCACACGTGCTTTGCTCTCCTCGCAGACCTTATAACCTGTTGGTGTTGGCTTACGCTTCGTTTCGGCCTGTTCTGTCAAATGCACCTCTGCCTAACTTTGTGAATGATGAGGACAGCACTGCACGATTCTCCATTAACCACTTTTTGAGGCTGCAGAGCATCTCAAGGCCTTGCAGGACAATCATCTAGGTAGAGCTCTTGGTGCTGGTGCTCTTTTCCACGCCCTGTGTGTTCATAACCCTCAAAACCCAAAAGCGGTTACAGAAAGGCCTGGGCTGGAGTGGACGGGGTATTGCCTCGTGGGCACTCGGCGCAGGTTTCCTGCAAACCTGCTTGGGTTCCTGCTCGCAAACTGCAGCGCGTCCCTGGGGAGGCGTAATCAGTCTGCCGTTGGGTTTTAATTCCCAGAGCAAGGAACTGGCCTGGCTCCAACTGTGTGTAAATTTGTGAGTGGGAGGGACGGCGGGGGGTGGGGACAAACACCAAATGGCAGCGACGCAGGGAATGTCTCGAGGCTTCTTCCTGCCGATGCCAGCATTACAAACAGAGACGAGCGGCGAATTCCTGGGGGAAGTGAGTGGACCTGAACCGCTGCTGAGGAGGGACGGAGAACGGCGGGGGGGGGCCATGAATGAAACTCCCCGCTGGGCTTGCCTCTGCCCTTCCTTCTCCCGAGACCTCCCCGGGCTGGGAGGGAGTTGTGGAGAGGAGGACAGGGTGCCAGGAAGGTGGGGTGTAAACAAACATGCCCTGGACCTGACCTCGGAGGATTTTAATGAATAGCTGAAATGACTCATCAACCAGCAGGGCTGAAGCTGAGGGATATCGGGTGCTGGGGATGGTAACTAATGGAAACATTAATTAAGAGTTCAGCTCTTGCCAGCTGCCAGGAGCGTATGAACCTGAGAGCTGACACTGTCACAGCGATCCAGGGGCAGAGGAGAGCTCCCAGAGCTGACGGCACAGCTGGATTACACATGACGGCCTGGGATTTTTGATGAAAGCTTACTGTAGTGTAAAGCAACCCGTACAGAGCCCGGGAACTTGCTGGACGGGTTTTGTTGTTCAGTGAAAGATCCGGCATCTCCGGCATTCCCTGTTCCAGGAATCCTTGGGAGTGGTGCTTGAATTAACCTGCATGAGTTAACCCCTCTCGAAGGGCAGAGCAGACAGAGGAGCCCTGTTCAGCGTTACTTGGTGACTTCAGCTGACGTCCTGGAGGTCCCATCACTAGAAAGATTGTGACACTTCCAGGAGAGGGCTCAAACCCCCTTCTTTCTGGGTAGAAAGAGAATGTGAAGGTGATGGGTCAGTGGTTGTCGCTTGGCAAGAAGCACCATGTTCCATGCTGCGTGGTGCACTGTAGAGCATCAGCCTTTGAAGCTAGGTAGCCTGGGCACCACGACACAGTGCCACGGTGGCGGCACGGTGTATAAAAGGGAATGTGGCTAAGAATGAAGGCATGATGAAAACGAACGCGTCCTCTCAGCTTTACATTACTGTACGTGGTACTTCTGGGGAAGTCTGGCCCGGTATGTCCTTGCAGTGTTGAGCTCCTTGTACTTTTTTGGCCGTGTTTCATCTGCCTCTTTCTTCAAGGAGTCTTTGCTCTCTGCTCTTGGGGCTGATGTTCTGGGAGTTTCTGGGTTGCATCTGTAGGGTGCAAAGCTGCTCACACCACGTTTCTGTTCTTGCAGCGGGTTCAGGCTCAATGCAGGGTCCTCAGACACCTCAGTCCACCAGCAGCTCCATGGCAGAAGGAGGAGACCTGAAGCCACCAACTCCAGCATCTACGCCACACAGTCAGATGCCCCCTTTGCCAGGCATCAGGTATGAAACCATCGCACCCTCTTCCGCTGTGCTGGAGGCAGTGTGACTGTGAGGTCGCTTCTGGGTCGCTACCGCAGATGGCTGTTTTGGTGGGGCTCCATGGCTTTGCTCCTTTGTCAGTGGCTCGCAGCAACGTTGCTGGCTCTGCGTCTGTGTGTGAATAATCATTGCCTTTGGGACGGGGGTTGAGGACAGTATTGTAGGAGGGCAGTTCTTCGTCCCTCTGTTGGAGGAGCGTGACTGTGGTCCTTCTAGGGGATGGCAACACCTGAGAGGGAACATGTGGGGAAAAGTATCCTGAGGAGCATGATGGACCTCTCTAATCCTATGTTTGTGGGGTTTTTTTGAATCAGGAGTAACTCAGTGGGCCTTCAGGATGCCTTTGCAGATGGTAGTGATCCTACGTTCCAGAAGCGGAACTCCATGACTCCAAATCCAGGGTACCAGCCCAGCATGAATACCTCTGACATGATGGGTCGCATGTCTTATGAGCCAAATAAAGATCCTTACAGCAGTATGAGGAAAGGTGAGGAAGTCCTTGCGTGCTCCTCTCCCTTTTCTCCTTGGGTACTAATCCCTGTATCTGGCTGTACGCTGGAATGTGCTGTAGGAGACCTTCTGCTTGCCCTTCTTCCCCAGAAGATGGGACGTGTCTTTCTAAGGCAGAGGTAGACATGTTTATTGATCCTTCTTTCAATATTTCAGCTCCAGGAAGCGATCCCTTCATGTCCTCAGGGCAGGGCCCCAACAGTGGTATGGGTGACCCTTACAATCGTGCTGCAGGTCCAGGGATGGGTAACATGGCCATGGGACAGCGGCAACACTATTCCTACGGAGGTCCTTACGACAGAGTGAGGTGAGCACTTCAACCCGGTGAGATCCTGATTTGCTTGACTCATGTGAAATGATTACTTTCTCTTCACTATTGTGACTTTTCTGATCATCTTCTTCCATTTGAGGAGCAGGGGTGAATTTAAGTGGACGTGTGGGGTTTTTGTGTTTGCTTCCATGCAGGACGGAGCCTGGCATGGGACCCGAGGGCAACTTAGCGACCGGAACTCCGCAGCCAAACATCATGCCTTCCACCCCTGAATCGGGGATGTACTCTCCCAGCCGCTACCCGCAGCAGCAGCAGCAGCAGCAAAGGTCTGTGCGGGGTGTTGCCGCAAACGGCTCTTCCCGGTTAGAGAGCTCTGAGGCTGTGAAAGTGAAGCGTGCATCTGATCAGACAAGTAATGCATCTGTTTCTTCTCCAGACATGATTCCTATGGCAATCAATTCTCCACTCAAGGCACATCCTCGGGCAGCCCCTTCCCTAGCCAGCAAACTACCATGTATCAACAGCAACAGCAGGTAAGTTACCAGAAAGTTTCTGATTTGTTTGACTGAGAGACAGAAGAGTTTTATCTCCGAAATTTGTGAAGAGGGGAGGATGAGAACTCTTTGGGCTGTGTGTTTGCTTTATGGATGTGTAGAATTAAGTGCCTTATACAGGAGGCTCTTTTTTTCCAGTTTCCAAATAGTTTAAATGAGTTTTAATTAGCGTTTCCAGTGTTGCATTAGCAAAACAATGTTCTGAGAACGGAGGCTGTGTAGTTTGCAGACATGCACGCTCTGGTCAGGCAGCAGGAGATCAGGAAGCTTTATTGGGCTTCTCTGCCCTTCTGGAACTTTCTGAATCCCATCATGTTTCTGTAACACTTCTTTGGTCCAAGTGATCAGATGAGTTGGTTTGGAGGAAGTCCTTGATCGTTCCGGGGAGCTCTTTCAGGTGGCTCATTCTGCACAACCCAGGGCTTTTTTTTGTCTTTGCCTTACTGAGCCTGCAGACAAAGGCTTCAGACCTGCCTCCACTCCTCCACTGCCCCACCGCCTCCTACTTGTTGTTCTCAAAAACATCAGGTTTGTTTCAGGACAGAATCTGTATGAACAGATCTCTTTCCATGGTCCTTACATATGACTTGCTCTTTGTATCAGTGCCAAGACCCATAATGTTTTCCTGATAATTTTGAGTCCTCTGGTTTAGGAGAGTATAGAGAGGGCACTCGCTGAGCTGTGCTAAGAATAATTCCAACTGCTCTGCAGTTTGGCTCTGCAACCAGAGCCACGGGGCTCCGAGCCAAGAGTTCGAGTTACTCCGGTACTTGTCATCTTTGAAGCCCTAGAGCTCCATCTGAAGCCAGTCATGACCGTGGAGCTTCTGAGCAGGCTGTATGGCAGCTAGAGCATAGACCCTTGGAGGCAAGAGAGGTCTTGGATTTTAATTCTCTCTTGGCAACTGACTGTTTTCTCCATTTGCACTTAAAAGAAGTAGAGGGGAGAATAGTTCTTGCTCCTTTCAGTGATGTGTTTTGAAATCTGCAGGAGAGGAAGAAGCAGGAAGTACAACAGTTTTTAACGCATCTTGTGTGATGCTTCAGCAGAAGCCTCTGTTTTCTGGGAAGTACAAGAGAAATAGGGTCTGATAAAATTCCTGGATGTGAAAGGAAAGAAGTACCTATGCACGGTTTGGTTTGTGGTGAATGTGTAGTAGAGCTGAGTCTTTTCTCCAGGAAAGTCCTTTCTGTGGGCAGATTTCTGCCCCCAAGGCATCCTTGTAGAATCCACAAGGAAACTGCCCAGCCAGCCGCAAGGAATTGGTCTTGGCTTGTGAAATGGAAAGACTGATCCAACTTCACGCTGGATATGGCTAACAACGAGACAAGTCTTGCCCTCTTACAGGCCATGCCGTGGGGCGTATCTTCCGGCTCTGAGTAGCTCTGCCCACTGAGGTCTGGGTTGCTTGTTTCTAAGTGGATCATCTCCTACTGTCGATGCCTTTATTTTCCCTGTAGAATTACAAGCGACCGATGGATGGCAGCTACGGCCCGCCTGCCAAGCGACACGAAGGGGAGATGTACAACGTACCATACAGCGCCGGGCAGGGGCAGACGCAGCAGCAGCTGCCTCCAGCACAGACCCAGCAACCGAGCCAGCAGCAAACTGCACAGCCGTCTCCACAGCAGGACTTGTATAACCAGTACGGGAGTACATACCCTGCTGCTGACCGCCGATCTGCCGGAGGGCCACAGAACCAGTTCCCATTCCAATTTGGCAGAGACAGGGTCTCGGCTCCCCCAGGCTCCAATGCTCAGCAAAACATGCCTCCTCAGATGATGGGTGGTCCCATACAACCTACTCCAGAGGGCCCGCAGCAAGGCGCCATGTGGCAAGGGCGCAACGAAATAGGGTACAGCTATCCGAACCGGCAGAGCACTGGCTCTGCGCCCCAGGGGCCTGCTTATCACGGAGTGACTCGAACAGATGAAATTCTGCATTCAGACCAGAGGGTCAACCATGAGGGACCATGGCCTTCCCACGGGAACCGGCAACCTCCTTATGGTCCCTCTGCCCCCGTGCCCCCAATGACGAGGCCCCCCCAGTCTAACTACCAGACCCCCCCTAGCATGCAGAATCACATTCCTCAGGTATCCAGCCCAGCACCTCTGCCCAGACCTCTGGAGAATCGCACTTCTCCTAGTAAATCTCCATTCCTGCACTCGGGGATGAAAATGCAGAAGGCAGGACCGCCAGTCCCTGCCTCGCATATAACACCAGCAGCTGTACAGCCTCCCATGATCCGACGAGACATCACCTTCCCTCCGGGATCAGTAGAAGCCACGCAACCTGTGTTGAAGCAGAGGAGGCGGCTGACAGCAAAAGATATCGGTAAGAGAGAACTCCTGCTTTTCTGCCTGTGCCTGTCGAGGGGGTGGGTGCTGCTGTTACCCGTTGGTACAGCAGTGCCGAGTGGAAGGGCTCTGCTGGCTTGGAAGGAATCATATTTTTGCAAGTTAGTTGTCTTTTCAGACATCATTTTGGCATTGTCTGCGGAGAGACTGCTGGTACATACAGTCTGTACATCATCTTAAACAGGCTCTGCTCTTCATGGGTCCAAAAAGCATATCAAGTATCTCCTTTTTGTTTTTAAACTCCAGGAGCTTGAAGTATCATGTGTTTATGTTACAGGAACTCCTGAAGCCTGGAGAGTGATGATGTCTCTGAAGTCTGGGCTGCTAGCTGAAAGTACGTGGGCCTTAGATACCATAAACATCCTGCTCTATGATGACAACAGCATAATGACCTTCAACCTCAGCCAGGTGGGTGCAGATGCTCTCCGATGCAGGTCTTTGAAGTGCTAATTTTGTAGGGTTTTCTGTCAGCGAGATAGCAACAAGCAGCTCTGCCCTCGTAGGGCCGGGCTCCCAGACGTCCCTGTGGCTGCCGAGCACGCCAGGGCTGAAGAGAGCGTGGGGTCTGGGTATCTGTGCGCTGGTTCCTCCCTGGCCCGTGTAATCTCTGTGTGTGTTGGTGTGCAAGCGTCTGCGTTCTCCTCCCTGGGGAGAGGTATTGCCTCTGTAACAGAGGAAGCGAATAACCTTGGGGAGGCCGTGATGGACTTGGCAGCAAGAGTGCTATGAAAGGCTGGAGGCTGCTTGCGTTTTCGGGCGTTGATGGCGTTCACTCACCTCTGGCTCTGTCGTTCCCCGGGACAGCGTGCAGGGAGGCTGGGATGCCCATCCGGAGGGCCAGCCTTTCTCAGTTAGTTGCCACGTGCCTCTGTGGCTGTTGTAAAAACCGCTCGGCAATACTGTAAAGGCTGCTTTGCTTAGTGCTGCCCTTCATCTCCCAGAGGGGAGATACAGCCAAGAGCACGTGTGTGTGCGCAGGTATGTGTGTCTGGAGGGGGGGCGGCTTGGGTGCTGACAGTCAGTATCTGGTTTCGCCTTTGTTCCTTTTCTCGGAGGACAGAAAGCGCTCTTTTGCAAATAGTTTATTGCCAGCATGAAAAGAACCCATTAATTAACATCACTGCTGAAATTCTTAGCCCTTTACGCCCTGCTTTCCCAGTCGCTCATGTCGGCCTAAGTTGTTTTCTGATCACTGTTCCCTTCCTTCCTCCCCCTCCTGTTTTTCTCCTCCCTTGTAGCTGCCAGGCTTGCTGGAACTCTTGGTGGAGTATTTCCGGCGCTGCCTGATCGAGATCTTTGGGATCCTGAAGGAATACGAGGTGGGAGACCCAGGGCAAAGAACACTATTAGATCCCGAAAGGTTCTGCAAGTCTTCAGCTTCCTCTCATGAGGAAGGGGAGGAGGAGGATGAACCACGGAGCCTGAACTGTGAGGAGGAAGAAGAGGATGAGGAAGAGGAGGAGGCTGCGTTTTCGAGCAAGGACAAAGCACCTCTAGAGAGCAGTGAGGAAAAACTAGTTAGTAAATTTGACAAGCTTCCAGTCAAGGTCGTGCAGAAAAACGACCCATTTGTGGTAGATTATTCAGACAAGCTGGGGCGAGTGCAGGAGTTCGAAAGCGGACTGCTGCACTGGCGGATTGGCGGCGGAGATACCACCGAGCACATTCAGACCCACTTTGAGAGCAAGACGGAGCTACCTTTGACTCATAAACGAGCTTCCTGCAACTCCGTCTTGAGGAAACGTTCAGCAGCCGAGAGCAATCCGAGCACTAGGGAAGGAGAGACTCCTCCATCCGACAGCTCCTCGGAGAAGAGGATAACTGCCACCATGGACGACATGCTTTCGGCACGTCCGGGCTCCCTGGCAGGGGAGGAGGAAGAGGTCAAAGCTTTGGAAACGGCAAAGGAAAGCAGCAAGTTTCCCTTTGGCATTAGTCCAGCTCAGAGTCACAGAAATATAAAAATTCTGGAGGACGAACCTCACAGTAAAGACGAGACGCCCCTCTGCACCCTCCTCGACTGGCAGGACTCTCTGGCGAAGCGCTGCATCTGTGTCTCTAACATCATCAGGAGTTTATCGTTTGTGCCGGGCAATGACTTTGAGATGTCTAAACATCCCGGGCTGCTGCTGATTCTAGGGAAACTGATTCTCTTGCACCACAAGCACCCAGAACGCAAACAGGCGCCCCTGACCTACGAGAAAGAGGAGGAGCAGGACCAAGGGGTGAGCTGCAACAAGGTGGAGTGGTGGTGGGACTGCTTGGAGATGCTGCGTGAAAATACACTGGTCACGCTGGCCAACATTTCTGGCCAGCTGGACCTCTCCCCTTACCCGGAAAGCATCTGTTTGCCCATCCTGGATGGACTCCTCCACTGGGCAGTCTGTCCGTCAGCAGAGGCCCAGGATCCCTTTCCGACACTGGGGCCCAATGCGGTCCTCTCCCCTCAGAGACTGGTTTTGGAAACACTCAGCAAACTCAGCATCCAGGACAACAATGTGGATTTGATTCTCGCAACTCCCCCCTTCAGTCGCTTGGAGAAGCTGTACAGCACCATGGTGCGGTTCCTTAGTGACAGAAAGAACCCGGTGTGTCGAGAGATGGCTGTGGTACTACTGGCCAACTTGGCACAGGGGGACAGCCTGGCAGCAAGAGCGATTGCTGTGCAGAAGGGCAGCATTGGCAACTTGCTGGGCTTCTTGGAGGACAGCCTGGCCGCCACGCAGTTCCAGCAGAGCCAGGCCGGCTTGATGCACATGCAGAACCCGCCCTTTGAGTCGACGAGCGTGGACATGATGCGCCGAGCTGCTCGGGCGCTGCTCGCCCTGGCCAAGGTGGACGAGAACCACTCGGAGTTCACGTTATACGAGTCGCGGCTGTTGGACATCTCCGTGTCGCCTTTGATGAACTCTTTGGTTTCACAAGTTATTTGTGATGTACTGTTTTTAATTGGCCAGTCATGACAGCTGTGGGATCCGAGACCCTGTGTGCGTGTGCGTGAGTGGAGAACTTAGAAACTGACTGTTGCCCTTTATTTATGCAAAACCACCTCAGAATCCACTGTCTGCCCTGCGCTGTCCTGCTTCTCCCGTGGGGAAAGATGTCCCCGTTCCCTCTCCCCTTCCCCTGCCCTTCAAATTTGTCCTGAATCCCTTATTAAAGGAGACAAAGTTCTGTCTACATAGAAGACTTTTTTTATTTTAACCAAAGTTACTGTCGTTTACAGTGAGTTTGGGGAAACGACTTGCCGTGTTATCACATTGACAGGCACCACTTTCATAACTGTTTTTAATGGTAAACTCTGAAGGACAAACGTGACTGCTGAACTCTGTGTGGTTTATCGTTGTACATTCACAATCTTGCAGGAACCAAGAAGTTACCAGTTGTGAACAGACCTTGTCCAAGGGAGGCCTGTGCAGTAGCGTGTAGAACTTCATGTACTGTACACCTTAAACTGTAAACATACTGTAATAATGTCTCACATGGAAAAAAAAAAAAAAACGCTGGATCAGCAGCAAGCTGTAGTTTTTAAAAATGTTTTTAGTTAATGTTGAGGAGAAAAAAAGGCTTTTCCCCCAAAGTATCATGTGTGAACCTACAACACCCTGACCTCTTTCTCTCTTCCTCCTTGATTGTATGAATAACCCTGAGATCACCTCTTAGAACTGGTTTTAACCTTTAGCTGCAGCCCGAACGCTGCCACGTGTGTATATATATATGACGTTGTACATTGCACATACCCTAAGATTCCTTGCAGTTTTGTCCCCCTCTCCCTGCCCCTTTATAGTATGACGAGTTAACGAGTTGATGACCTGCAAAAGCGAGACACAATTATTTAATCTCTTGCCAGACATCCCTCCCTGGAGGATGCTGTACAGGTCTCTGTGTATAAAGTCATTGCTGTCTCAGCAGCCAATCAACTTATAGTTTATTTTTCCTGTTTTTGTTTTCTTTCTAATCGAGGTGTGAAAAAGTTCTAGGTTCAGTTGAAGTTCCTGATGAAGAAACACAATTGAGATTTTTCAGTGATGAATTCTGCATATTTGTATTTCAGACGATGTAGCTAAAAACTTGATGTAAATTCCTCCCTTTTTTCCTTTTTTGGCTTAATGAATATCATTTATTCAGTATGAAATCTTTATACTATATGTTCCACGTGTTAAGAATAAATGTACATTAAATCTTCGTAAGATGTTTGTAAGGGTTTTTTTTATCAGCAGAGCGGGGAGGTCACGTCAGCGCTGTCAGGTCTCGCGGACGCGGTGGTGAAGGCCGGCTCCTCCTTACGCGCGCTCGGAGGCCTCGGGCCCCGGGCGCGGCGGCGGCTGGGGTTGACGAAGTCCTGCCTCGCTCCGGAGCCGCGTGCAGCGACGGAGTTGGGCTCGGGTAGGAACGGATTTGCGGCGCGGGGGGAGGCTACGGCAGCGACGCGCCGTTGGCGGGGCGAAAAGGGCCGTGGCTGGGAAGGGGGGCGGCTCCCCTTCAGCTCTGTGAAATGGAAACGTTTCCTTCCCCGCGCGTTTCTCAGGTTTTCTTGGAGCCGTGGTGTGGGCTCTTCCCGTGGGCAGGGCTCCGCTGCCCTCCAGCAAACGGCCACGGTTCAGGCTCTTCACGTGAAAATCTGCCCGTTTTCATGGGCTAGTAAACGGGGGTTTTAGCTCGCCTGAAGCTTCATCCTCAACTGGTAACAGAAGCAGGCCAGCTAGAACGGCACCGAGCTGGGTTAAGCAAAGAGCTAGGTAAAGAAAAAGGAGGAGCTTTTTAAAAGGCAAATGTATTTTTTTTGTTCAAGAAATGACCTCGGTTTATCCCCGTCCTCTCCTAGGGCGCTCGCAGTTCCCAGCGCCCTCCCGTAGCTGTGTTCCTTAGACTTCACGTTTCTGGGAGTAACGGTGCCGGAATCAAACCCCCTCTTTTCTGAGAAGTCTGTGTATCAGCAGGAATTGCGGGAGCTCTTTGGCTGGCAAAGGGCGATTTCTGAAGGGACAGGAACGGTGCTGGGCTTCCTTGGCTTTAGAAAATACTGAATGGAAAGCAAGCCGCGAGATAAGAGTTCTGCTGGACTTTGCCGTTCTGCGACAAGGTTGTTGACTTAAAACCAACTTCTCTGATAATTTAGTTCTGTATTCCAGGAGCTTTGTTTAATCTGATTAATGTAAAAAATTTACTTCTTTTTCTAAACAGAAGGGACCGCCGCAGCAAGGTTGAAGAAGGTAACGTACGGCCTCCGCGTTCGTGTGTGGTGAATTTAATCATAAGCGAATGCGACGTTTGGGAGGGGAAGAACAGCCACAAGTGGTACTAACTGCCCGCTTCACCAGTATTTAGACAAACGGTTGATCTGAGGGGAGCAATTCTGCTCCCCCAGCGCCTGCACGCACGCAGACGCGCACAGCGCTCGTGCTTCTAAAATGGTTAAAAGAAAAATAGCAGAGATGAGAAATTAGTAAAATGAGAACAAGCAGTGTTCACAGTTTGTAATTAGGGACTATTTTGAGAGCCACACCTGATCTCAACCTCGACTCGGCTGCCCAGAATGCAAATCCTCGATGCTTTGACCCGATTTGTACCCAAAGCTTTCCATTTCTGCAGGCATTCCTCAGAACACCTCTTTCACCCCGACCGCTCCGCCGCTGCCTGTTTTTACCAGCAAGGGAGAAAACCCGAGTTGTTCCCGAGCCGGAGCCCTGATTAAAAGCCCTCGGGGAGTCTCCCTTGAAGACGCAGTTGGCAGTGATGATTTCTCTTCCGTTCCCACAGCAGACACGGTCAGGCCGAGGCCGCGGCGCGCCCGTTTTAAGCACAAAGCCTCGCTGCTCCTCGCCGGGCCGGGCGCGAGGCCCAGCGGCGCTGCCACGGGCTGGCGGCGTGGTTAAGCCAAGCGTGAGCTCGGTCAGGGCGAAAGCAAAACCCGACGCTTCTGTCATCACGCGGACGAGATCTTGAGGGAAACCTGCCCCCCCTCTAGTAATAGTAAGTAATTAATGTAATGACACACACTTATTACCGGCTATTGTTACGTGATGTTGCTTAATGGGCTTTGGCAAGAGGCGCGTGTAGGCCGTGCCCTCGCTGCGGTGGCGCGCCCCCAGCACCGGCGCCATCCCCGGAGCCGAGGCCTGGCGCTCCCCGCCCCGCGGCCGGGCCCGGCTCCCCGGGGGCTGGTGGCCGGGCTGGGGAGCGGGCCCCGGGCCGGGCCGGGCCGGACGCGGGCCGTGGGCGCCGGGAGCGGGGCAGCGCTCGGGGCCCGCGCCCGCCGTGGCCGGAGCCGCCGGGAAGGAGCCTCCCCCGCCGCGGGCGCTGCAAGGGCGCACCCGCTTTTTTCTTTTTTAAACAAAACCGCTCAGTTCGGCCCCCGCGGGCCCCGCCAGGAGCGGGGGGAAGCCCGGCGGGGCGGGGGAGGGCAGGGCCGGGCAGGGCCCGGGGCAGGGCCCGGGTGCCCGTGCCGGGCCCGTGAGCGCCCCGGCCGCCGCCCGCCCTTAACAAAGATGGCGCCGCTCGACCCCCGGCCGTCGCGTGACGCGGCGCGCAGCCCAAGGGCGCGCGCAGCCGCGGAAGAGGCGTGGCCGGAAGCGGGAGGGGGCGGCGATGACGTCGGGATGGAGCCGGCGCGGGAGCCACGCGCCGGGCGCTCAGGTGGGGGAGGGGCGGGGCCGCGCGCGCGCCGCGGGGGGCGGGGCAGGACCACGCCACTCCCCTCCCGCACGGGGCACCGCCCCCCGCCGCCCCCCCCCCCCCCCGCCGCCCCCCCCCGCGCCCCGGGGCCCCCGGCGCCGGGCGGGAGCCAGGGCGAGGCGCGGGGGCCGCGGCCGGGGCCCTGCGGAGGGGCCGGGGCGCGGGGGGAGGCCTCGCCCGGGGCCGGTCCCGCTCCCGCTCAGCCGCGGGTCGTCGCCCGCTCGCGGGCGGTGGCTCCCCGGCCCCTGGAGCGCTGCGGCCGCCCCCCGCCTCCGCCGGGCGCGCCCCTCCCGAGGCCGGGGAGGCCGCTCCGCCTCCCGCCCGGCCCGGCGCCGCGTGCCGGCTTCGCCCGCCCGACGCCAGCGGCGGGGGCACGAGCGCCCGCGTCCCGCCGGAGGCCGGGCCGCGCGCCGACGCCGAGCCGCCCTCGTCCCGGCGCTGCCTGCGGCGGCGGGGGCAGAGGCGAGACCCGCGGGGAAGCGGCCGCGGCACGCGAGGCTCGCGGCGGCGCGCTCGGGCCCGCAGCCCCGGCGGCTGCTTGGCGGGGCCGTCCCGGCCGCGCCGCCATCCGCCGTCCCGGGCCGCGCCGTCCCGGCCGCGCCGCCATCCGCCGTCCCGGGCCGCGCCGCCATCCGCCGTCCCGGCCGCGCCGTCCCGGCCGCGCCGCCAGGTTGGGTTTGGTCCGGCGCGGGTTCTGCTCGCGCGCAGAGCCGTTCCCGAAGGCGGAGGGGCGGGAACGTTCCCGTTTCCATCCGGAGCCGGGCGGAGCGGTGCTGGGGCTGCAGCCGGTGGCCGAAAGCGGCCGCGAGGTCCCGGGTCCGCAGAGCGGCGCCAGGCGAGCGCGGTTGCGGTCGGGTCGGTTCCGTGGCGCCCTGCTCGGGGCAGGGTTTCGGGGGGGCCGGGCGCCTCCCGAACCGCAGCGGGCTGCAGAAGGAGCGGGCGCCCAGGCCGGGGCGGGGGCGCAGGCGGGAGCCGCTTCCCCGGGACCCCCCGGCCCGGCCGGGGCCGGGAGCCGGGGCCGGGGCGGGGGAGAGGCCGCTGTGGCGAGCGCCTGCCGCCACCGGGTGGCAACCGGTCTCCACTGCACCTTCGCAGCCCCTGCTGAATTCGCAGTTTGGTTCGCACGATGCCTTACCCGGCCTCCGCTGCCTTTGCATTCGCGTCCTTTTTTAGCAGCGTTTCCAGAGCGAGCAAAACGCAATTCGATCTGAGAGCAAAGGGGAGCACAGGACACGGAGAGAAAGACGTCTTTAATGTTCATTAAGACTTTGCATCTTTTTCTACTGAAATATTTTTAACCCGCTTCTGCCTTTCCGTGTCCTTTTTTCTCTCCGTGCAGGTGCGCTTTCTTGCAGCGCTGCCGGAGCAGAGACGCCCCGGCTCGGACGCCGTGTCCTCCACAGAACGGCGGCTGTGGGCTGCAGCTTTCTGCAGACGTCGCTGCTTTCCGTTACAAGGTGTGCGGCATCGTGACAGGAACGGGCTTTTTAAAGCTGTTTGCTTTGAGCCTTCTCGGCGCATTCATGCGAAGCTATTCCTCGGCTTTTTAAAAAATATTTAAAGTGCTGAGACAATTTCTGCCGCTGTGCTTTAATAGGATTTGCAGCTGCGAATGCGCTTTAATAGAATTTACAGCTGGGCTGAAGTATCCCCTCTCTTAAAATAACATTGCAGCTTCGTGATTCAGGAGAATGTGCCTCCCACCGGTTGCTTTGTCTGGAGCCGTGAATGCTCTGGAGCAAGAGGAGAAGATGAGCAAACCCAGAACTTTTGTATGCGGCTGAAGAGGAAGCAGAATCCTGCGGTTAGGGACTGGAACTACAAATGAGCCTATTTGGGTCTTGGTTTTTGCGTTGCTGATGACTTGTTTTCTGCTCGCTCATGCGGTTTTTAACCTGCCAGGTTTTTTTCTCCGTCAGTAAAATGGGAATAGGAAAACCTCAGCGTGTTTTTAGATCCTGAGGTGGTCAGCGTGGGGATCTCCGTGTTGTGAGGCGCGGGATCAGAACGACGGCAGGTGGGAGACAGTGCAGGATGTGGTGTCATCGGAACCTAGCGAGAGCTGCAGGCCTTCTGCTTCTCAAACTGAAAAGCAGTTGGTGGCTGGGCAACCAACGGCAGAAATGCGTTATCTTAAAAAGCTGCCTAACAGATACTGCCTGCCTGTCGCGGCTCTGGGCCAGGAGTTTTCATAGCTGGTCCTAGAACGTCAATCCCGAATATACAGAACCGAAAGCAGTCAGGCTGCACAAAGTGTTTTAAATCTCGCAGGTGAGGTTTGCAGGGAAGAGGTGGAAGAGAGCCACCCGCGCGTGTGCCCTTTTCCCGACAGGCAGATGCCCTCGCTCTGGAGACCAGGGCCCCTGCCGAATTGTTGGAAGATTACAGGTGGAGAGGGTGGAGCGGGGCGAGCCTCGCGGCCTGGAGGAGCTGTCTCCGCTCGATGGAAGGGGTGGGGGGAAGCCTGCCTGTCTGAGGAGGCACCTTGGCCTCGCTCTGGCGGAGCTGCTGGGGCCGGTGCCACGGCAGCCTGAATAAAGCCGTCCTCGGCTTCCCGGGCGCAAACGCAGGGCAGAGAGCAGGAGAGAGGAGAGAGCGTGCCTGGCTGCGAGCCCCGGTCAGCAAACTGCTTACACGGATGTTGTGCTCAGTGTCCACGTTTTAATTCTGTCTCTCTTCCAAAAAAAAAAAAAAAAAAAAAAAAAAAGTTTAAATCCCATTCAGCACACTGGAACTCGAATGTGTGTGTAGATGCTTGGCGGAGTCCTGGCTTGAGCCGCTGGGGTTTCTGCTGCGGCAGCCGCCGAGGAGGCCAGTGAGCCTGTCTGCTGCTGCTATTTACACTGGCCCGGTAAGAAATGGGCTGAGAGTACGTTAGAACTGCTCTTCCTCTGCATCCTGCCAAGGTTAAGAAGTCAGGGAAATTTTTTTTAATAGGAACAATATCAAAGAGGTCTTCTGCGTCATCTCCCAGATCTGTGGTCTCTTTCATAAGTGACTTTCTCATTCACAGCGATTTGCAGCCCTTTGAAGTGCCTGATAGTAAACAAAGGCGCATAATTTACAAACATGGCTGAAGCCAGAAGTACCTTTCTGTCTCTGTCCTCTCTGTTTATCAATTCAGGTTTCCAAGACCGGAGGGAGAATTTCCCTGGCAGCAGTGACCTGCTGAGACAGCCCTCCTGCTCAGAATGGCACTGGTGAGCGGGCCAGACCCCCGCCTCCGAGAGGTCGCGTGGTTCGCGGTGTGCTGCAGAGCCCTGACCCTTCTGCTGCAGGCAAGTCTCCTGTGCCCCAGCCGAAGGTGCTGCGACCTCTGTTGTTTGGTGCCCCAAGGCTTCTCCCTTCAGTACTGCCCTGCGCACCGTGAGCTGGTTCTGCTTGGTTGGGAAATCATCTCCTCCTTTGGAGAAGCAGCAGACTGGCTGCATCCAGGGAGGCCGGTTGCTGTTAGGTAAAATGACATCAATTTCCTTGTAACTTACTGCGTTTTCATGCTGCTGTTGCAAGAGGCCGCTTTGGCAGCAGGAGAGGAAGATAACAAACAGAAGAGGAACAATAATCTCCTCTCGCACATTCCTCCCAAGGCTCATTTCCAGAGACACCCTTCTCTGAGCGTGGGAGGGCTTGGTTGATCTCTCCATCCTACCTGTGCGTACCGAGGCAGCCAGCAGAGTCTGGCTGTAGCCACGGCCTCCTGAAACCAAGTCAGCCTGAGAAGGCTCTGTAGCAGCGGCGGCCGGCCAGCTGGCAGATCGCGGCCGCCCCGGTCACCCCCGGGAGGGCTGAGTGGAACCATCAGCCGAGATGAAGGACTCGGTGTTACAAATGCCAGAGGCCTGGTTAGACCAGACGTGTGCTTCGTGGTAAAACAGCGGCTTTGTCTGTCTTCTAGTCCCGATTTGTTCAGCGTGGCCTTTTCTCTGCCAACGCTGAGTTTATTGCAGGGGACTCATCCCAATCTACACGTAGTTCAGCTACAAAACTTACCACCTGAGGGTTTTTGGGGGTTTGGTTTTTTAAAACATTTTCGTTTGGAATTACGTGACAACGCATTAAGTTGCGTACCTCCTATCTCACGAGCTCTCTGGGTTTTTTTCTCATCTTCTAAAACGTGGTCAGCACCCCAGGCTCCTGGAGGCAGAGGTGCGTGCATTCTGCTTGCTCGTCCCTGGAAAGCAAACTCCTTGGTGCACACTGAGCCGCGGAGGCGATGGAGTGATCTAGAGACTGGAGAGGGGGCCTGGGAATCGGCTGCTGTCTTCTGCATCAGTTTGCTCTGGGAAAATGTTTTTCCCTAGTTCTGTCTCCTCTCCCTTGTACATCAGCTGGGACAATAATGCCAAACTGGGGAGACCGGGAGGCTCACCGGTGCTGCAGAGGTACCTGGTGTGAGCGTACGCAGTTAGATGTGCCTGGGCGTGGGGCTGAGCAGCTTTCCCTGTCCAGTTCCATGGGGATTCATGCTGGATACATTCCAGAGCTTTATTCAGTTCAAAAGGATGTGTTTGCACCTTTTCACAGTCATAGGCGTCCTTGCTGCAAAGCCCCTCAGCCTGGCTTCTGTGCTCCTCTTCTCCCCTTTGAAACCCAGGACTTCTCTTCCCGCTTGGTGCTTTCAGTAGCGTACAAGAGGACGTCTGCTGGACTCCAATCCTCTCTTCTTTTTCCAGGCTCTGTTTAACCTCCTGATCCCAGATCACGCTGCAGACGCCTTCTGTCCCCCTCGCCTGTCGGAGCCTGGCCTGTGGGACCTGCTCGTGGAGCGGCTGCTGGGAGGCCTCTCGCGCTGGGATGCGGAGCATTTCCTCTTCATCGCCGAGCGTGGTTACCTGTACGAGCACAACTGCGCCTTCTTCCCGCTGTACCCCCTGAGCGTGCGCGCCGTGGCCGAGGGGGCTCTCTGGCCCTTGCAGCGGCTGCTGCGATTGCGGAGCCGCCTCCTGCTATCAGCTGTGCTCCTTAATTCTCTCTTTTCTGTCCTGGCAGCCGCTGCCCTGTATGAGCTGGGCTGCGTCGTGCTGCAGTGCCGCAGGGTGGCTTTCCTTGCTGCCGTTCTCTTTTCTGTCAGCCCTGCCAACGTATTTATGGCAGCTGCTTACTCGGAGAGCATGTTTGCCTTCCTGGCGTTCAGTGCCATGTGGCAACTGGAGAAGGGGCAGAGCTGGCTCAGTGGACTGCTCTTCTCCCTTGCTGCTGGGGTGCGTGCCAACGGGCTTGTTAATGCTGGCTTCTTCCTCTACTCCCGCGGTAAATGCTTTGCCCTCCAGCTCCAGGTGGGTTCAGGATTGGTAAGGAAGCGCCCTCCATTGTGGAAGCAGCTCCTTAGCCTGGCATCTTCAGCGGTTCTGGTGTGTGCCGGGATTTTTCTACCTTTTGCTTTATTTCAGTATTATGCCTACGTGAGGTTCTGCAGTCCTGGCACCGGCCGGGAGCAGACTGTTCCCAGGCCGCTGCTGCAGCTGGCTCTGGACAAGGGCTATCGTCTGGCGGCCGTGAACGGGGTTAAACCCCCTTGGTGCTCCCAGCGGTTCCCTGTGGTCTATTCCTATATTCAAGACGCTTACTGGAATGTGGGCCTTCTAAGGTATTTTGAGCTCAGACAGATACCAAATTTCTTGCTTGCTTTGCCTGTCACTCTTCTGGGCTCGTGGGCTGCCTGGACCTACGTCACTGCAAACCCCCGGCACTGCCTAACTCTTGGTCTAGCGAGAAGAAAGAGTGAAGAAGAGGGGAAACCAAGAGCTGGATTTTGCTGCCCTGCTGTCTTTGTGTACGTGGTCCATGCCACGGTCCTGCTGGTGTTTGGATTCTTCTGCATGCACGTGCAGGTAGGACGTTCATAGCAACACACAGGAGCCATTTCATCAGGGGAATGCAGCATGGTGGCTGAGGCAGTGACAGTCGCAGCCTGAAGCTGTCCCAGCTGCGGGGCAGCACAGGGCAATGCAAACCAAAAGCTTTGCCTTTCCTCTTTCGGAGCTGCTTCCACAGAGAGTTTCCAAAGCCAGTTAGCTCCTCCGCTCTGCTGGAGAGTTCCCGAAGAGAGCTTGCCAGGAGCTCAGTGTGACGAGGACACCGGGACGGGGATCAAAGGCTGTGGCTGGTGTTGGGTGGATCCGACGCGTGCTTAAGGCCGGGCTTGCCAAGCCCTGCTGATGGGCTGTCACAGGACAGGGATACCGGCTCATTATCATGTTGGGCCGAGCTTAATGGATGGCAATGAAAGCATCTAGAGCCTGCCGCCAGCCTCTAGAAAGCGTTTGAAGGTCTTTTCAGGACACAGCTAGTGGCACCAAAGGTTGGGGGTTCCAGTGACAAGATAATTGAAGAGTGAGATTCAGGTCTCCCGTGAAGCTGCTGCCCCTGCCCGGCTCTCGAGCGGGACAGTGACAAGGATTTCAGCGAGGTGGTGACAGTTGGGTACCGTGTTTGTCCAAAACCTGGGGACCGCTTGACTGCTTACACAAATGTCTTAATAAATAAAGCAGGTTGAGCTGAGAGGTGTTTCATTTCAATGTAACAAATGCTAGCACCATGAAGTGGGGCCGTATTTGAGCATATAAATCCCCTTTATCAGCAGTCTGTTTTGAGGCAGGTAGATGGCTCCTTCCGTGCCTCGGGATCGGGCTGGGCACAGTCGGAGCCCTGCCATTTATGTGATTTTTGCTCTGCCTGTCGTCTTCAGGTGCTGACCCGGTTCCTTGGCTCCTCCTCTCCCATCCTGTACTGGTTCTCTGCTCACCTGCTTCACGAATACGAACCCTTACTCAGGAGCGAAGGGACTGATAATCAAAGCGCAGCACCTCGCTCCGAGAAGTCTCTTCTGGGTAAATCTGGTTCCTGTGGGAAAGGGACTTCTGCAAACCCCGTTGTGAGGCTGCTGCTGAACTGCATGTTAATTACGCCCCTCAGCAAATGCGTTCTGGGATTCTTCCTGTCCTACTGGCTGCTGGGACTGGTTCTGCACTGCAACTTCTTGCCCTGGACATAGCGAGGGTGTGCGTTGCTACAGACGGGTCGTGGGGCAGAAGCGCTGGGTGGGATTGACACTCATTTTTTCTAAAAAGCCTGATGGACACGTAATGGTGCTGTTGTCCCGGTTGCAAAGGCGTTACTCCTCCGTTACTCCTCGTGCGCGGTGCTGCGTGGCCGCGTCTGGGACGGGCGCGTTCTCGTCGCTGCGATGCTTCAGCCTCCTGCCCCTCGGCGCCTGTTGCTGGCGGCCGAAGTCCCTGGGCGCTGCCTGGGGCGGGGGCTGCGCCTCGGGCCCTCTGCCGCCGGGGGGGTGCCGCCATCGGGGGGTTGCTGCCGCCGGTGGGCTACTGCCGCCACCGGGGGGGTGCCGCCACCGGGGGGGTGCCGCCACCGGGGGGTGCCGCCGCCGGGCAGTCGGTCGTGGCGCGGGTCCGCGTCTGCCGGATCCCCATCCGTCGGGGCACCGCCGGGAAGCCGCCTCGGGGGCAGGGAGGGCCCTGCGGCCTCGCTCGGGCCTCCCTCTCCTCCAGAGCCCTTGCCGGGCGCGGGGCGGCGGGGGCGGGGCGGGGCGGGGCTGGGGGCGCGGAGGGGGGCCCGGCGCTGCCACTCGGCGCTCGCGGGGCGGGGAGCGCGGCGGTCGGTGCCCGAGCCGTGTCCCGCCTCCCGGAGCGGGGGGGTTCGCCCCCGCTGCCCCGGGGCCGGGGCTGCCGGGACCAGGCCGCTCCCGCGGCGGGGCGGCGCCCGGCGCGGCCGGCAGGGGGCGCGGCGCTGAGGCGGCGGGGCGGGGCGGGGCGGGGCGGGGCGGGCGAGCGGCGGGGCCGGGCCGGGCCGGGCGCTGCGGCGCCATGAAGGACTGCGAGTACCGGCAGATCCCGCCCGGGGCGGCGGCACCGGGGCCGGGTGCGGTCACCTCGCCGCCTCCGCCAGCCGCCGGCCCGGAGCGGCCCGGAGCGGCCCGCCGGCCCCGGCGGAAGTGGGAGGTGTTCCCGGGTCGCAACCGCTTCTACTGCGGCGGCCGCCTCATGCTGGCGCGGCACAGCGGCGTCTTCGCCCTCACCCTCGGCCTCATCCTGGCCACCAGCGGCCTCTTCTTCGCCTTCGAGTGAGTCCGCGCTGCCGGGCCGGGGGCTCCGGGCACCGCCCTGGGGCCTGCGGGGCTCCGGGGTCCGTCCCCCCGCTGCCCCCCCCTCGGGTCAGGCCCCCGGCCCCGCCGGGGTGACGCCGTGCGGGTCTGCCCCTCGGGCCGCTCCCCGCGGGGGGATCTGAGCGGCCCTTGTCCCCCTCCTTCCGCGGGGAGCCGCGGCTTGGCTGGCATCCACCCACGCAGGGCGGGAGGGAGGCGGGCGGGGGGCACCTCTGCCCCCCGCGGGTGCCCCGGTGTCCCTCCCTTCTCCCCACGGCCCCCAGGCACCCCACAGCCCCCGCACCCCCTTTGCGGGCAGCCCCTGGTTCCCCGTTTCCTGCCCCCAGGTGCGGTTATGCGAGGGGTGGGCAGGGGCTGCCCTGGACCTTGTTTGCTCAGTCTGGCCCCGGGAAGGGGTTTGACATCCTCGCAGTATGCCCCCCTGGTCTTTAAATACCCACCCCAGTCTCCCCTCCTGCCACCGAGGAGAGAACTGGTCCGGAATTGCAGCCAGGAAGCCCCCGAGACTGGAGGGCCTGGTCCGCAGTGGCCGCAGGAACAGTGTTTCTGCTAAAGGTGCTTGATAAATGGTGAAATTCTTTGGGGTCCCACCTTGAGGGTCTGCACTGGAGCTGTCCCCTTCGTGCAGCGGTGTCCAGGGAGGAGGGAGCTGCGCCTCCCCCGGTCCCCTTTGCTTGAGGAAGGCTGGCCCTGGGAAGCTCCCCGCTCCCGCGCCCCAAGGGAGGGGAGAGCCCAGAGCACCCCGTTAGGTCCTGCGCTGCCCGGAGAAGCCGGGGAAGGAGCACCGTTGGTTACTGACACCTCTCAGGGCTTCTGCTGTCCTGCCTCTGCGCTTCTGGAGGGGAGGGAGCTTGTTTTTCCTGCCACTGTACAGAGCAGGGGGGGTCACGCCTGCCTTTGGATCACGGCGTTATCTCTGCAAGTCTCAGAGTAAAGCTGCCCAAGGCTGCGGGCAGGGAGATGAAGGTATTTGATCGGATTAGAAGTTCTGAGATGAGCTGAAAGGAGCAAGCAGCTGTGGGAGGCCGTAACGGCATCCCGATGTGAAAACTCCTTTCTTAGAGTCATCTGTGCCCCTGTGACAGCTTTCTCTGCTGCATCTGAAACTACTGGGCAGCACCAGCACAGTAACTGCTTTGTACGGGGCCAAGCAGAGGACGTCTGCCCTGCCCTCCCTTCTTGCCTAGTCACTCTTTCTTGGTTAAATGTGCCCTGGGGCTTTCCAGGTTGTTATTTTAGCAGCGTGCTTCTCTTGTATGGGTTACAGTTTGCTAGATGTGTAGCAAATACATCTTGCCTGTGTCTACAGTTCACATTTTTTATATGATTTCTTGTTGCCTGATGGGGGAAAGTGGGGTCCAGAGATTCTCCCAGGAAAGGGGTGGCAACGAGCTCAAACCTCTCATTTCGGAGACCTTTCTGTCCCTCCGTCAGGGAGGTGACCGAGGGGCTCGGCAGCAGCGTTGGTCTCGGGCTGAAGGGGTTTTGTTGCTTGGTGGCTGCTTTGTTCTGGACAGCTGAGCTTGGGAGTTGAAACAAAAGTTGCTTAATCCTCTCAAACTGCCTCGCAGCGTTACTGAGACTTAGCGCTGCCCGCAGACATCAGGGCTCAAGCAGCTTGTCTGTCTGCACTCAACTCTGGGTACTTATCAGTGCTTATAATAGCAAATCCCTCTGCGGAGTGAGGGACAGGAGGGGTCTCTGGCGCTGCGCCGTGCAAAGAGCTGTGTTCCTCGGCCATCTTCATCTGTCGTGCTGCGAGTAACGGAGCTGCCCTGATGCAGAGCGCGATCGTGCTGGTCCCCATCTGTGGAAAAAGAGCCCCAGGCCGTGGCACAGCGAGCCCAGGAGCGGGTATCATCTGCTGAGATGCATGGTGGCTTGTCACAGCAGCGTCAGTGCTGGAAGGTGTCCCCATCCAAACATCTGGCGCGCCATGAAGGGCACGCGAGTCATCCAGAGACAGCAAAGCTGTGTTGAATCGAAGCCAAATTCCCTCTCAGCTTCACACGTTGGACCAAACGGGTTTGCGTTCGTGCTGATTTTGATTCCTGCTTAGCTTGGGGTGTTTCTCCACGTGTCCTCGATGCTGCTGTTACGGAAGGTGACCAGGCTTTGGGGCAGCTGACAGGTTTTTGAAATGCAATTCTGGGACTTCAGAAGGGCAAAGAGATTGCGTACAGGGGCTTGTGCTGCCGTCTTTGTGCTAAAGACCCTGTCTTCCTAGTGCTGCTCCAGTGTTTTCTGGGCTGGCTCTTGCTGTTCCAGAGGTCTCTGCAAAGCAGCAGCGCTTTGGCCCACCACCCCGTGATAACTCAGCGTGTAGCGTCACAGCTGAGAGCTGGTTCTGTAGCGATGGTTGCTAACAATGCATTTTTTTTTCTTTCCTTTTAACAGCTGCCCCTTCCTTGCCAGTCACCTCACCTTGGCCATCCCCATCATTGCAGCCGTCCTCTTCTTCTTCGTCATCAGCTGCCTGCTCCAGACAAGCTTCAGAGACCCGGGTATCCTGCCCAGAGCCACCCCAAGTGAGGCTGCAGACCTGGAAAAGCGGATCGGTGAGACTTCTGTTCCTTCTTCTGTGTTTGGTCCAGTGCCACACACATTTCGGGCTCAGTCTCTAGGGAAAAAGACCAGAGTATCAGATCATGAGGCTTGACAGTGCTTTACGAGTGCCGGTGAGAGAGGCGTGACAGGCTCCTCTAGCGCAGCAGGCAGTGCTTCAGAGAGAGGATCTGCAGAGAAGCTGAGGTGATTTTCCTTTCTGTTTAGCCCCATCCCTTTCCCTGGCAAAGCCCTGTACAGCGAGTCGGGACTGTACCTGTCCCTGCGCTCGGGATGACACCTGAGCAGGCAGCAGCCCTGTGCAGAGCTCGGGAAGGGACAGCTTGCGGCATCGGTGTGCTAAACACGAATGCTGTTGGGGACGGTGTACCAGCAGCTGGGGGAGCGTGAGATTCCCCCTTCAGAATCACGCTGCCAGGCTCCTGAAGATGAGCGAGAGTGCCTGTGCTGCTCCATAACGGTGCGTTAGTTAATGTGAACGTTGTCCGAACTCAGAGGAATCTGACCCTGTACGTTCTTCTGCAAAATACGGGTGGTGAGGACGTAGGATAATTAATTTAGGAATAAATGCCTTTTAAGATTATGATTTGCCATTGAGTCTGCTGTGCCGCAAGGTTTTCTTTATTGTAGTGGTTTCTAACAGAATGCTAATGTTTGTCCCTGTTTAAAACCTGCTATGTCACGCTGTTTTGGTGGTGGCCAAGAAGGTGCATGCATCCAGGATCTGTGGACCTTGTTGAGGTGACCCATAGTAACAAATGCTTTAGCAAAGCTAATGTGAGACAACTTGAATCTGCCCCACTGAAGACAGTTGCAAGGCAATAATTCTACATCCGACTAAAAAAATGGTTTTAAAATATCCTCAGAGTGGTTATCCATGTTTCTATTTATAAGTGCCTAAAGCAGTAATCTGGCTGCAGATGCTGCCTGATGTGCCAGCTGTTACTGTTAATATAATCCACTTGTTATCCTCTTAACATGCTCCCTGTTACATCTCTATTTTCAAAGACTTCATCAGAGTTGGAAAGGTGCTCTTTCAAGAGTGACTTAAATAAAGGAATAAGCCCCAAAATTGCACATGTGACAGAGGTTTTCCAGCTCATGCTTTTGCTGAGCAGAGAAACAGTCTCCAGCTGCCAGTCCCCAATGAATAATGAAGTGCCAGCACACACAGATGTGACTTGCGGTGTCCCTAAAAATCCTGGATTTCGACCTTGAGGAGGAGGAATCCTCTTGTGCTACTAACATACACGTGTCAAATTTTAATGAAATCTGCCTGGAGCAGCCGAGACCCGCTCGCTGTCGTCCCCCGCCGTGATGGAAATGAGCCCCGTGAGCTGCTGGCTCCAGCGGCGGGTTGGCGAGTTGTGTGCTGGCAGCGGCAGGGAATGCTGCTGCTGAGGTTACCCTAACGTGACCGTCTCCCGATTTCTGTCACTTGGATGCGTACAGCAGAGGAGGAACCACACGTGCGTTAACAGATGATGTTGCCTCCTTGTGTTGTGATCCGTTAGACAGGCAGGGATGAGCTGATGTTGCTGGGCACGTTAACACTGCTGCTTTTATGCTCACTATTTATAAATTGCTTTATGTTCTCAAACCGTTGGGCAGATATTACTTCCTCTTGGCACCCCAGCAGCGTTGCCATTGAATGGCCAAGGAGAGGACATAAATAATGCTGTGAGGAGCTGACGAGTTCTTGGCTGTCCACCCTGCAACAAATCCTGTAGGCTGAGCCACCTCTTAGCTTTTGCTTAAAATCAGGAGAGCACGTGCCAATCCCTTGCACTGCCAGGAAGCACCTCGGGGTGATGCGGGGGCTTGGGTTTTGCCTGCACTGGTTTGACTGTCCCTCCTTGCCCTTGCAGACAGCATGGGTACCTCTACCTATCGCCCGCCAGCCCGCACGATGGAAGTGGTCATAAATAAGTATGTGGTGAAACTCAAGTACTGCTACACCTGCAAAATGTTCCGCCCTCCACGCACCTCTCACTGCAGCGTCTGCGACAACTGTGTTGGTAAGCCCAGAAAGTGGAAGGGTGCTGATGTCTCGTGTGCGTATGTGTGTTGGGGGGTGGTTTGTGTTCCTGGACAGATTGCTTTTGCTTCTTGTAAAGGATTATAAAGCGAGATACTGAGTGGTCTTTCTTCTTCCCGCTTAAAATGAAAGCAACACCAGTGCAGTGGCTCAGGGCAGCACGCCCAAGACTCCATGTCTCTGCTTTCCCTGGTTCTGGGAGGACTGTACCACAAAACGCAGTTAAGGACCCCACCAAACACAAGGTTTGCTGCAGGCTCCTTGTTGTCTGTGGCCTTGCTGTTGCCAGGCTGGTAGAGACACCACCACAGATGCTGACTGAGCTCTTCTGTGTCCTCTCCCCGTGCCATCAGACTGTGGAGGGGCAGGCGGGAATGAACAAAGACCTGAAGAAAAGTCTCCGGCTCCACACAGGCAGGTGCAGGCGTAGGGCAGCTGCAGGGGAGCGGGCAGGGAGGTTCCCGGCTGCACCAGAGCAACTCTAACTGGCGGCAGGGTGGCATGCGATTGAGGGACATGCCCGGAGAGTTTACACCTCGTGCGGCTGCTCCTGGTCATGCGCCACGTGGATGCAGAGGCTTTGTGCTGGCTGCTGGGGCAGCCTGAGGAGCGACCAACGCGCGAGCGGTCGCAAGACCCCAAGACTGGTTAAGAGAAGAAGTTTGGGAGTTGCCAAGCGTTGCGTGTTTGGGGATAGCCAGGGGTGGCCGTGACTCCTCCTTACGCTGGAACGGCCCGCTGGAAGCAGCCACGGTTGGGGCAGTGTTTGGAGAAGAGCTGTCTGGAGGAGCGGGTGTGCGCCTGCTTTGTGTGCGATGGGTTTTGTTTGCGCTGATGTCCCCCGCAGGACGGTTACTGCGGTCCGGTTAGTCTGAAATGCAGCCCTTTCATTAGAAGGCAGTCGGGAGCGTTTCCAGATATATTGCACCTACCCTGGGTTCCCAGGCAGTTTCTGTGGTTTTAGAGGCGTATCTTTGTAACTTTGAAAATTATTTTCTGCTCCAAAGAAGGTGGGGAAGCTGACAAGCAGAAGGGGAGCAGCGATGCTGCGTGCACACACCCAGTGCTGCTAGGTACTGGAAAAACTGCCGTGCTTTGCCTGCTCTCTTTCAGTTTTAGTAATGGTAGATGTTACCAGTCACAAGGCTAGTATTTATGCAGGGTTTGGTGAGAGGAAGGGTTTGGCCTTTGATGATAAAAAAAGGGCATGTGAGCAGGCGACAGTGCTTCCTTGAAACTTCTTGCTAACGTACTGCGGCAGAGAGGGTGGTGGGTGGAAGCTCGATGTGTAGCCCCCGGTTCTCGGAGGCTCAGCAGAGTTCGCTGTTACGGGGTGCGAGGTGGGAGGAGTCCTCACTGTGTCCCTTTGTTTCAGAGAGGTTTGATCACCACTGCCCCTGGGTGGGCAACTGCGTGGGGAAGCGCAACTATCGCTACTTCTACGCCTTCATCCTCTCCCTCTCCTTCCTGACAGCCTTCATCTTCGCTTGCGTTGTCACCCACCTCACTCTGCGTAAGTACCGTGGGTGCTAGCAGCAACGTGTGCCGTGCTCCTGGCCCCAGACGACTTGAGGCAGCACTGGGTCGCTGTTGCTGTTGGGGGGGGCATGGGAAGGGTCTGGTTGGTTTACACCAGGCTTTTTGGTGCCGGTGGCCTGAATAAACAGGGTCTCAGACTGCAGGGAACCACAGATCCACCCTGCACCTCGCTGCAGAGAGACCTTGAGAGCTGGTGACTGGGTTATCCCCTCCCGAGCAGTTGAGCTGGTGGGTGCATCCGCTCTTAACCTAGCGGGGAAGGCGACTTGCCTGTCAGCCCCAGATCTTCTGGAGCTGTGTCTCTGCACTGACATTTCTGTAAAGTTAGACTGCAGGTGTTTCTCAGGCAGCCGGGCAGATCCATATGGCTCACAGGAGGGTGGCTGCCTGCTCAGGAGCGAAGTGTTGGCTGGAGATGCAAGGCTGCCTGATGGGATGTTGTTCCTTGTCCCGTTTTGCTTTGCAGGCTCTCAGAGAGATGGATTCCTCGCCACTCTGAAGACGACACCTGCAAGATATCCTTCTGATGCCATCAGCTGCTCAGACTGTCGAGCACTGGTGCAGCGATGCTAATTGTGTGACAGAAGTGCAATGAGCTCTTTGTAGGGTCACATTCGTGTACTTCCCACAGCTTAATTTAGTCCCCTAGCTACCTGGTTGGGGCAGACAGGCATCTCTTCATCTGTAGACTGATAACATCACCAAATTGGGAAGACCTTTAATTCCTTATTTAGTTCACCGCCGGGGACTAAGAGTGGGTGACAAACTTGTTTCCCAGTTTGCAAGTTTATGTGGAAAGGGAAGCATCTGGAACAGGCTGTGCCTTGGTGGATGCCTGCAGAATGGCACGGGGCATGGGAAGCTCGCTGGGATGTTTTTGCGGCCCAGTGTGTGTGGTCACGGCGCATACCTCCCAAAACAGTCCTCTGCCTCTCCTTGCAGGATGATTTTGTTCCCTGAGACTTCCTTGACTTTTGTTTCACTGTGCTGGAGCTGGTGATTTGTTTTTTCTCAGTCTGGTCTATTTTGGGCCTCTCAGGTTTTCACACTTACTTAGTCGCCTCCAACCTGACGACAAACGAAGATGTAAGTACCTGGACGCTTGTCCTTCTGCAGGGCCGGTCCCGGTCCTTCCTAAGCAGAGGTGAGGCTTTCAGGGGATCCTTGGCTGCCTGCCTCAGTGCAGTATCTCGGTAAGGCATGCTGCCTGCATTGCCTGTGATAATCCACTGCAAAGCAAACGGCCCCTGCCCAAGGCATTTAGGCTGTAGTTTCAGGTGGCTGAGTGGGGGGAAAGCAGCACACAGCAGCAGGGGACTGCAACACGTGTTGCTTGGCAGCGTCAGGCTACGGGGGTCATGCACTGCGATGTTAGAAAGGTCACGTGTGTGTTTTTTCCAGTTAGCTTAAGATTAGGAGTTCCGAGATTAAAAAAGGAAGGCTGGCCCCAGAGATTTATTTGGGTGTTAGCCTGGGACATGGGTGATCTTAATTCAGCATCCCGCATAACCACAGGTTTCCTCTGAGACCCTGGGCAAGTCCCTTTGTCTCTATCAGTTCCTCATGTCTAATAACCAAATAATGCACAGACATCTCTTGATGAGATTTACCTCAAAGTCTGGGGTGCGTGCAGACTCCAAGGGCCAAATGAGTACCCTGAGCAGGGCAGATTGTACGGAAAAGCAGGATCTGTCTGATCCTTGGAATCAAAATTCACCCTTCTGGCCAGAAGTACCTGTAATCCTTGCTGGAAGCTTCCAGCACTGCGTAAGGCAGGTTTGCATCCCTTCTTTTTTTTTTTTTTAACTTTCTTCCCTCCCCTTTCCTCTCCACCTTTTTGTTATGTTCAGAGGTGCTGGCAGAGATGCGCAAGGCCACGTAAGTGAAGCTAATGGAGGTCACACCCCAGTACTGAGAGCACCAAGTCCGAAGCGCGTGGCCAGTTGCCTCTCTGGCTGCGTTGCCCACGTTGCCAGCCTTATGCTGCAACTGGGGAGAGGAAGTAAAAACAAAAGGAGGAAATGTCATGGTAAATGGTTCGCTGCAGCCAGGGGCCTGAGGCCAGGTATAGCATCTGCCCACTCGTGTGTGCCTACGCTTAATGTGACCGGGGTTTCGAAATCAGAGTCCCCGTGGCAGCTGCTCAGGGTGGGGACAGATTGTTTCCTCCTGTTGCAGCATGGCCTGGGAATCCCCTTGCTGTTTGTTCGGCCTGAGCAGCCCAGGAGGGACCGTGGGCTAGGGCCCTGCGCTGATGAGCTTTCAGCCTAGTGGAGAACGAGGGGAGGAGGAGGAGGCTGGCGCTGAAGCCGGTGACACTGACAAGTTGCCATGCAGCATGAGGAGGGCACAGCTTTGGAGCTGCACGGCCGAACCTTGGCAGAGGCAGGAGCAGCATATTGCTGTCTCCTCTGGCTGCCTTTCTGCGGCTGTCCTGCTTGTTAAAGCAACGAGGGGGAGGATATTTGCAGTAAGACAAGCCTTCCACCTCTTGAGCAAGGATTTGAACCCAGTCCATTATCCTGTAATTATCTGCCATCACATCTTCCCTATCCTAATCTGTGTGTATCCTTTCCCTTTCAGATCAAAGGGTCCTGGTCAAATAAGAGGGGCTCAGAGTTTGCCAATCCCTACAGCCATAAAAGTATCCTCACAAACTGCTGTGCGGTGCTGTGTGGACCATTCCATCCCAGGTAAGAGCCTTTGACCTCCACGGCATTGGGAATTGCATCCTGCTCTGTGAGAGGGCCTTGGAAAGGACAGATTTATTGCGATTCAGGGGAGACTGTGTCAGCACAAACACATCTGCTTTGAGGAGGAGGAAACAGTTTCCCAGTCTCTGCAGAGAAAGGCTGGAGACGTGTATAAGTAGGAGATATAACTGTTGCTTCTCCTGTGTTTGAGCTTGATGAATTGTAATTGTTTCATGGAGCTTGCAGATAAGACCCATCCTGCGATTCAGTAAGGGGAGAGTAACGGCACCAAAGGGCTCAGCAGCAGATGATAAATGCCAGTAGTGGCAGTACTTCTAGCACGTGTTTTTCCTCCTGTACTCTGAGGGCCGAGCATCGTGGCAGGCAGCCAGCAGAGATCGGCACTGGGCAGTGCAGAGACCCTGGGTTTTACCAACGCTTAGATGACCTGAAATGCTTAGTAGCATCCTACCAAACGCTCTTAACCTGTGAGTTAACCAGAACCGGTGTTAAAACAAGGGCAGAGGCGGGCAGTTCGCTGCAGATGCAAGGAAGCTTCGGGCCTGAAGCACGGGTGCCTGCAGCACAGGATCATCGCGGCTCTGTCACAAGAGGGTGCAATTGGGCAGGATCAGGCCGGCGTCCCCATGCGCTGCGCTGCAGGAGCGAAGATCCCCGCGCTGGCTGGGAGCTCTCGGCCTCTCCTGGGGCCTGTGGGCATCCTTGAGAGAAGTTTATTCGCATAAATCCAAACTGGATTGAGGGTGTCTGAGGCTGTGCAGCCAGCGGCACAATGTGTTTTACACTTCTGTCTGGCCCTGCTCTGTGAAGTACCCCCGAGCTTTTTGTTGGATTCAGAGGTGCCGAAATGCCGGTGCTGCCATTCAGAGATGGTAAATCTGCGGATTCAGGGAGCCGAGCTGTTTTCTGGGAGGTTGTGGGGAGAACAGTGTTTTACGCCAGTTCTTTCCTCATTCATGTTCTTTTCCTGTTGTGAAGACCTTTCGCCAGTTCCCATTTGGGTTTGTGGTGACCCAAAGCTTTCCCTGCCTAAAGGCTGTTTGGTGGCTTGTGTGATAAGTTTGTGGTTTGTCTAATGGGCAGGAAGCTGTTATCCAGCACGCTCCTGCCGGTGCTTTGGTTAGCGGCTCCCACGAGGAGAGCCCTCTCTGTGGCTTGTGAGCTCCTGTCTTCAGAGTCTTCGTTTCCTGAACCCCTCTCCCCTGGCACCCTTCCCTTTCTGTTTTCCAGTTTGATAGACAGAAGAGGATTTATCCAGCCAGATGTCGGGACCCCGTCCAGTCCTAAGAATGACATCCCTTCCCTTGGAGCCAAAACTGACACCAGCATGGTAGGAGGCATTCCCTAGCAGTGCTGTGATGTAGCCCAGTGCCTGCTGTGCCTGCACCTCGCTCCAGCCAGTACCTTCCCCTCTTACCATCTCCCTGGCCTCAGGCGGGACAGCCCTGTGATGCAGAGCTGCCAAAGACTCAGTCGAGCCATATGTTGCCTTTTTTTAAAAATTTATTTATTGTTTATTTGTTTCACTGTGATGTGGCCTGTCTGGACTTTTGACTGACAGAGCCCAACAGCATGCAAGACCCTCAGACTTGTGCAGAAAGGAAGCAAATAGGTCTGGGGAGGCACCGGACCTCAGAGCCCGGAGCATCTGCTCCAGGGGGTCGCTGTGTTTCCTGCCGGGAGTAGTGAGCTGGGCCTAGGGTGGGAGGTGGGGACTGGCAGACGGTTCCCACTCTGAGCTGGGCTGTCACGCCTCATCTTCTGGGCTGGGGGAGGCATGAGTTCCCTGGTATCCCTGTTATCTCCATGGTCATGTCCTGCTCCCCTGTGCCGACATGGAAGGGCTGCTCTGTCTCTTAATGGCTGGGTTCTCACCTCGGCTGCTGCCGGAGCGGCTTTTCTTTTCCAGAAGCTGCTGTGCCTTGGTAAGCTGGGGCTGTTCAGCTGGGAGGACTCTGGCTCCCAGCAGACATGGAAGGTGTCCCAGCTGCTGTTGATCCTATTTTCTGGCTGGTCCCTGAGGCGGTGCTGAAGAACCCTTTGTGTTTTGGCCCTGCCAGGCAGTAAGACGACTTTTTGCAGCAAGGACACAAGTTAGGATGACCCCCCCTTTTTGACGGGGAAGAAGAAACATGCAGTGTTCCGTGGCTCTCATCATGAGATGCTGGTTGGCAAGGCTACAGCTGTAAGATTTGGGAACCTTAGCTTGCCAGGAAAGGCTGGCTGTGTCCTGTCTGTAGGAGACCAAAAGGCAACAGAAAAGTGCCTCAATTCCTGAGGGTCGCACCCTTCCCAGGTGGAGTTTCACAGAGGAAGCAGCGAGCGGGTGCTGGTCTCCGATAACCCCAGGTTGTGCTCTTGGTTTGGGTTCCTGGCTGGCAGAGGAGAGCAGGGCTGTCCCCAGCACCTCAGGAGCGATTCCCCTCTGCCTGGGCTCATCCCTGAGCATCGCTCAGTGCCTGCAGAGGCACGGGAGAGCCGGGCCGGGCAGCCAGCTCTGCGTCGCTGACACTGGAGCGTGCGCAGGGGAGAGTCAGAGACCTCGTTAGCAATACTTGAATCGTGTCATTAAAAGCTGCTGGATGTTTTTGCACAATTTGTAGATTTTTTTTTTTTTTTTTTCCTCCCCCCTCTCTAGAACATTTTATATTCGGTGCAGGTAGTGTTGTGCATGTTAGCACCAGGACAGAGGCTTGCAGCATTTTGCATCAAGCTGCCTGGTTAGGTTTCCGTGGATCAGCCACATGTATTGCAACCTCGGGCAGAGGCAGCACGCTTGCGGGGGCAGCCTGTCCCCGCTGAATCCACCAGCATTGTGCTTCGCACACTGAGTGCACGCAGCTTCAGGGCGCGCTGGGGGACGGCAGAGGCACGAGGTTCCCCTGGCCTTACGTTCCTGGCTGGCTGCACAGAGATCTTGGTGCTGCTTTGCTGTGGCCACCATCTCTACCTTCCCCCTCCGTGAAGAGCTGAGGTGAGAGCTCGGTGGTGGAGGCTGCTGAATTTCTACCGGAGCCTGGCAGACGGCCCTCGCTGCCCGGGGCAGCTCCCGGTGCTGCTCTGCCAGCCGCAGCTCCGTGCCACCTCAGGGGCTGGGTGCTTTAGCACACTGCCCGTGTCGCATCTGGAGCGGCCACCCTGCCCGTCCCTCCCCGCCTCTCCTGCAGGGATGTCCCCTGTCCCCGCCTCGGAGGAGCCCCGGCGCTACCGTCTGGGGCAGGCGTGGGGCTGGGGCGAGCGAGCTGGGGGAGAGGGTCTGGTGCTGGGGAGAGAGGAGCAGTGTGGGGGGGTTATCAGGGGCCAAACTCCTTCCTGTTTTTATTTAAACCCGTTTCCTTTGTTACTCAACATAATAAAATTATATTTTTAAAGAGTTAATTGCTTGGATTATTATTTTATTCCTTTAAGACAGAAGAGGGCAGGTGTCTCAGCATTTAACATCTGTCAGGTGGCAGTTGGACTCTTTATTAGGCCCAGGCCTTGCATGGAAGCTCTTAGAGCCTGCTGCAGGACGGGGCTACGAGGGATGCTTGGCAGCAATCGGTGCTGCCGTGGCTCTTGCTGGAACAAAGGGATTTTTCTGTCCCATGTCTCCAGGCTGGGCAGGGTCTCATCCGCTTGCTGGTCCCCTTCCTGCAGGAGCGGCCCCCTGACCGTCCTTTTCCCACCCACCTCGCTCGGTCTAGGGCCGTGCCGGGATCGGTGGTCCCCGCATCTAACCCAGCCCTCTCCAGCCATACCGGCAGCTATGGAGGTGCATAATCTCTGGTGTCTTCCCCAGGAGGATGCCTGCCAGGACTTTGCCATTTCCTGCACAGCCTGACGGGATTTGCCCCCTCCTTGGACGTTAGCCCTGCTTTCTGAGGGTTAGCTGGTAAGAAAGCGTTTTCTTTTCCCTGTCATCCACTCGAGCGACCCATCTCGTCTCCGCTGCATGACCAGCTCTGTCCACGGAGCCCATCACCCTCCAGTTGTGTAGACATCTGTGTGCCGTGTGCCCTGTCCGTCCCACCAGTACCCCACTGGCATCCCACCAGCGCGAGGGTTTTGCCGTCTCGGTGCAGGGCTGCATGGCAGAGGGGTTGCCCGCAGCTGTGGCAAGAAGAGAGGGGTGTTTTCCTCCGGCTTTGTGCTGGGGCTTGGTACAAGATGGAGCCGCCTGGTCTGCATGCGTGTGCATGGTGGTGCTTGGAAAGCGGTGTGGCTGAGGCCCGGGGCTTGCTGGATGGCACGCCGGGGTGGTTTGTGCTCGGTGGAGCTGCCACGATGGGCTTGGAGGAAGCCCCCAACTGATGCAGAGATTTAGCGTTTGGAGCGAGCTGTGGCCCGAAGAGAGGAGCGGTGAGGCCGGAACGGATTTCTAATCCCAGCTCTGACCCGCTCTGTGGTTCAC
Source organism: Platalea leucorodia (assembly GCF_965183815.1). Taxonomy (NCBI): domain Eukaryota; kingdom Metazoa; phylum Chordata; class Aves; order Pelecaniformes; family Threskiornithidae; genus Platalea; species Platalea leucorodia. The sequence continues at coordinate 9,672,797 of NC_138840.1, forward strand.
GCAATCCCTCCCTCCCCCTCTGCCTGTTTTCCTCTGTAACACCAGGTTCCTCCTCCAACGTGCCCGTGGCCACGGTAAGCTCCTTCCAAAGCACGTATCGACGAAGCCCTGCGTCACTGTGGGCTGCGGAGCTGCCCTTCTCCCTCCTGTGCCCCCCTGCCCGCTCTCTCCCTGCGGAACCCCGCGGGCTCCCGTCTGCCCGAGCCTCAGCGGCCGCCATGGGGCCAGGCTGCCCCTTTCTCCCTGCCCGCGTCTGCCAGCACTCTCCTCCATCCCGGCCTGGCTCCCCTTTCTGCCCCAAGCCCGGGTCCTCCGCTCTGCTCCCTGCTGCGCATCACTCCTGTATTTCTGGCACTAACCCTCTCTTTCTCTTCCTCCCCTCTCCTCTCCCTCACGCTGGGTCGATCCAGTATCAAGAGCCTTGGCGGCCTGCAGCCCTCCGCCTCTCGTGGAGCGCCCTGCGGGGAGCCGAGACGCCGCGGGCAACGCCCAGGACTACAGCCATGACCACCACGAGTGCCTCCGCTCGCCAGGGCTACGCGGCGGTGCCTTCCTCCCTCCCACTGCAGGAGAGGGGGGAAAGCAGCCGTGCACAAGGAAAAGCTTTTCCAAGCCCGCTCTGGGAGCCGGGACGGGTTCAAAGCTCAAAGCCATACAGCCGCCCCATCCGAGTGCAATAACTGGAGTCCTGCTGTCTCCTGCTGCTGGACAGACTCGTGCGACCGAGCCGAGGCTGCCGGTGGCTCCCAGTAGCCACCAGCCTTACCCCCAGTGAAGGTGTCTGCCCTCCCGTAGATGCTGGAAGACAGCGGTTAGCATTCCAGCGGGCTTTCAAAACGAGCAGGCTTCATGCCAGCGCGTTTACAGCCGAGCTGGTGGCATTACACGCCCAACCCCACCAGCCCCTCTCCGAGCTGTGTCCGTGTGTCAGAGTCCCCTCTGCGGACGGGAGTTAGCGCGTGGTCAGAGTTTACCCTTGCAACCCCCCCGGCCAGCTCCCCCTTCCCTGATTCATCTTAGCGCAGCTCTAGTTTTAGGGGAAGGCGTTCAAGCCCCGCAGGACCTTGACCAGCCGCCTCTGCAGCTGGCATCGCCAGCAGCTGCAGCGCAGGCTGGGTGCTCCAGCACCCAGCACCGGGTGCTCCCACCGCCGGCAGCCGGGCTGGGAGCTGCGCTGCGGAGCTGTGCAGCCAGGCCTGCCCCCCAGCACAGACCCCAGTAGGATTCACCATCTATTTATGCCTTTTACTTTTGTAACAAAATAAAAGTTTCTCCTATTTACTGTATGCCAGTGGCTGGCTGCTGCTCTGCCGGCGGAGGGGAGCTGCTGCCTGCAGCTCCTGCCTGGGCACGCCGGGGCTGCGCGGGGCGGGGGAGCCGAGCGGAGCCATGGAGGGCTGGCACCCTGCTGCCGTCAGCCGTGCCGGCCACGGGGCCAGGAGCCAGGGGCTCCCCAAACTCAGCCCTGGCACTAGCCGTGGCCTTGAGGCGAGTGTCAGCCTTCCGTGTCTCTGCACCCTCCTGGACAGCAGGGAGGGCACAAGCCTTGCTGCTGGGGCCAGGGAAGGAGCATTGGGCAGTGCCTGCGCGAGAACCCCTTGGCGAAGCTCATCCGCCACTGCAGTGTCGGGAGCCAGCAGCGTCCCCACAGCCTGGGGAGCAGCAGGGCTGGACGGGTGAGGACGGGGTGGCTGGGTGGCTGTGAGCATCCTTCCAGTGCCGCTGGGGACGGCCAGGAGCATCCTCTGCCTCCTGCCTGCCATCGCGGAGCCGCCCGAGCGCCCAGCCGACGCCTGCCTGCAGCATCGCCAGCTCGGCTCACGGGACTGGAGATGTGCGCTGGCCTGGGCAGCGTCCCCCAGGGCTGGGGCTTAGCTGGGTATCCCCCTCTCTGGGGCGATGCACTGTCTGGTGCTGCTCTTCGGCATTCGGGGCACCCGCAGGTGCTCTGCAGGGTGATGCTCCAGCCAAGCTCACCCGCAGCCTCTGCGCAGCGATCTGGGGCTCTTCCCTTCACCCACCCACTGATTTTCACGAAACCGGTAGAGCAGAATGTTTTTGCAGCCTCCTCTCAGCCCGTTGCAACCAAACTTTGGCAGCAGCTCAGCCCCTTTGGCAGGGCCTGCCGGCAGACGCCTGAGCCGAGGCCGAGCCATCGCAAACCCCATCTGAGCTTCTCGTCCCGCTGAGGGGGTCCTGCCGGGGGGTCTCCCCCCAGGGCCTTCTTGGAGTGGAGCCGGCACAGGATTAAACGGTCCAAATGCAGCCGGGCTGGTGCAGGATCAGCCCGAGGCTTTGAAGCTGGGTCTGGCGGCGAGTGCATCACCAGGGCTGGGGGATGCGGACCCCAACCATGTACGGCTTTGCTGCTCGAAGGGGTGCGGGCTCAGCCCAACTCCCACCAGGGATCACTGCCTTGCATTTTTGCAAGGGAAGGAGGTGTTTTTTAGGGGGCTGGGTACAGCGGGCTGCCCGTTTGGCCCCCGGCGCCTCTATGGGGGCTTTTGCGCTTGCTTGAAGCTCTTAGAGGGTCTCTACAGGTCTGCCTCCCCCGCTCCTCAAGTGGGAGACGGGCAGTGGTCTCCCATGTGGCCGTTCCTTCAGAAAATGCCTTTTCCCGACTCGGCGGGGCGTAACCTGCTCGCACGGTGGCTCACACTCATCTGGGGAAGGAGCTCTAATCGCTGGCGAGGCACTGCGCATGGGCAGCTCTGGGGGGGGCACGGAGGGGCTGCGGGGGGCTGGCGGAGCCGGACGCCCTCGTGCTGCCACCGCGTGTGAGCCCCTCCATGGGCAGGGGTCCCCCAGCCCCAGCCCCACCATGTGCCCAGGGCTTGGCCAGCGAGGGGGTGAGCAGCCCCGAATCCCCCTTGCCAGGGTGGGGAGGGAGTGGTGTGGAGGCTGGGGGTGTTTTCCTGGGCTGCACGTGGTTGGGAAAAACATCCACGGGTCTTTCTCGCGTCCTCTGTCCCCAGCATCCTCCATCGCCCGTCCCAGTGGGACCCAAGCGAGGCAGGGGGGCAAGGACAGGGACGGTGCACTCCTGGCCGGGGTGGCACCGGGGGCTGTTTGCAGGGATGAGTAAAGCAGGGAGTCATGCTGCTTAAAAAAAAAAACCTTTCTGCCTTGGCTGGGTGCCGCCGGGCGCCCGCCCCACCCTGCCCTTCCCGCACGGCTCCCGCACGGCAGATAAGGCCGGGGATTGGCGCAGGCTGCGAGGCCAAGGCTTCGCCAGCACGGCGAGGAGCCGCCAGCGCCCGGCATGTGGCAACAAGCTTAAGCAGGTTGAGAGTGAAACTGCAGCGCAACACGAAGCACAGATCCTAATCGGGGCGGCGCGTTTCCACCCGCAGCCCAGCACCGACAGCAAGTTTGTGTAAAAAAAAAAAACCACCAAAACCCCCCCCCAAAATTAAAAAAGAACCCCAAAACCTCTTCAATTACAGCTTGAGAGATGAAAAAAGTCCCTGGCGAGATGCTGGGATGGGGAAATGGAGCCCCAGGCTGGGAGCAAACGGTGGGGGACCCTGAGTTCTGCGGGGCCGTGGATCTCCCCGCCGCCGGCTGGATCCGGGCTCGCACCGACGGTGGCTTCCCCGCTACGGGAGGTTTCGGGGGGTCAGGCCGGTCCCGCCATGCGGCGGCTCAAAGGCACGGAGCGATCGTGCCCTGCTTTGGGGCAGTCCCTCCTGCGGTGCTTGGGCAAGCTGCTGAGCCTCTCTGCCTCGGTTTCCCCACCTGTGGGAATAAATACCTGCCCGTCAAGCCCTCGCAATTACCAGCAAAGTTAATCATCGTATAAAAACGACAGTGATATGATTTGGGGGGGGAGAGGACACCATTTTTACGACCAGACACACCCCGTGGCCCATTTCTCTGGGGGAGGGGGGGTGGTGGGAAGAGCTGAGCGCTGCTGCGTCTCCGCGCACTCCCCCAAAACGATAGCGCACCCGCTGTCCCCCTTCCGAGCACTTTTAGCAGCGGGACGGGCGTCCCCCTCCGTCCCAGGGTGGGTGTTGGCTGCGGGGAGATCCCCCGGGGCAGCCACGGGTGCTGCACCCACTGCCGAGCCCTGCCCGGGGACCCGTGGGGAGGGCAGGGCGTTGGCCGCCCCCCTCGCCCCTTCCCCGGCACCCACCGCCCGCGGGCGATGATTCACGGCAATTTTCCTTTTAAGGCCGGGCTCGGCGGGGAGGAAGCAGAGGAGGAGGAGGAGGAGGACACTCCTTTGGCCTCACTGGCTCCTCCCGCTCTTGCTCGAGGCTCCGACGCTCAGCCAAAAACGAATCCCGGCGGCAGGGCTCCGCAGAGGCTCCGACGGCTCCTGGCCCCGCTCCTCGCCCAAGCGTCTGCCCTGCGCCCGCGTCCCAGCCATGGCAAGAAACCACCAAGTGCAGAAGGCCAAGCTGGCCGAGCAGGCTGAGCGCTACGAGGACATGGCGGACTTCATGAAGGCAGTGGTGGAGCACGGGGACGAGTTGTCCAACGAGGAACGCAACCTCCTCTCTGTCGCCTACAAGAACGTGGTGGGGTGCCAGCGCTCGGCGTGGAGGGTCATCTCCAGCATCGAGCACAAAACCGAAGAGGGGGACGACAAAGCCCAGCTGGTGAACGAGTATCGGGAGAAGGTGGAAAGGGAGCTGAACACCGTCTGCAAGAACGTCCTGGCCTTGCTGGACAAGTATCTCATCAAGAAGGCGACCGATGCTGAGAGCAAGGTCTTCTACCTGAAGATGAAGGGTGACTACTTCCGATACCTGGCCGAGGTGGCCACCGGGGACGACCGCAAGAAGACGATAGACAACGCCCAGGAAGCCTACCAAGAGGCCATGGACATCAGCAAAAAGGAGATGCAGCCCACGAACCCCATCCGCCTGGGGCTGGCCCTCAACTTCTCCGTCTTCCACTACGAGATCGCCAATGCCCCCGAGCAGGCCATCTCCCTGGCCAAGACCACCTTCGACGAGGCCATGGGAGACCTGCACACGCTCAGCGAAGACTCCTACAAGGACAGCACCCTCATCATGCAGCTGCTCAGGGACAACCTCACGCTATGGACAGCCGAGTGCGCCGGAGAAGACGGCGGCGAGGCTGGCGAAGAGCCCAAGAACTGAACGGCCCCTGCGGAGCCGGGGACCGGCCCCCATCTGCTCCCCCCTCCAGTCCCTTCGGCATCTCTTCGTGGTTTTTTTTTTTTTGTTGTGTTTTTGGGGGGGGGGGGGGGGGGGGAGGCATCTCAGCTCCCCCACGGCCCCCTCAGCCTGGATGCCGGGAGTGGGGATGGCTCTGGCATGGCCCCCCCTTCCCTCTCCCCCATCCTCTGCTCTGGGGAGGGAGGGAGGGAGAGGGGGTGCCTCCGTCCCAGAGGGCTGCCAGCCCCCCACTATTTAACATTTTGGGTGGGGGAGCCCAGTGTGTGCCAGCTCCAAACCCACCATTCCAGAGGCTGGAGCTGCAGCGGGAGGAGGTGAGGGGCCGGGATGGGGCGAGGGGGGGCCGGGCAGCCCCCCCATTCCGGGGTGGGGGGATCGCGTATCACCAAAGCCTCTGTGCGTCTCCAATAAACCATCTCCTGCACGCCTGCCTCTGGTCTGCCTCGTCTCTCCCCCGCGCACGTGGCCGGGCAGCGCCTGCTTCGCCTCCCGCCCCACGGGACAGGGCAGCGGGCCGGGTGCCCCGGGCTTCGCAGCAGCGCTGCGGGTGCCCCCGATCCCCCCGGTCCTGCGATGGGGTCTCGGGGTGCCCACGGAGCCCCGTCCCTCAGCGGCTGCAAAACCACAGCCCGTGGAAGGGCTCAGCGGGGGGGCTGTGCCTCCGCGGGGCTCTGTAGCCCCCGGCAGGGCTGGCTGCTCCGCAGGGTGCACCGAGGTCCCCGACCCCACAGTGGGGTGTCCCACCCCCTTGGCGCCCCAAAACCCATCACCAAGGCCCTTGTGCATGTGCCCAGGTCCCCCCCCTCGTCCAAGGTGCGGGGGGGTCCTGCAAGAGCAACATCAGCAGCAACATGGGGACAGCCCTGGGGTGTCATCGGGGTGGGGACATCCCTGTCGAGGTCCGGACGCGCTGGGGCAGGCAAAAGCTCAGCACTTCTGGCCCTGGCGCCCGGCCACGGCGCAGGGCGCAGCTCACCGAGCACGGCCCTCCCCGCCAGCGCGAGTTTCAACATGAAAAATAATTACAATAAAATACAGTCATGGCACCCTGGGCTATGAGCTCATCAGATCAAGCGCAGCAGGGCTGGGCAGGAGCCGGCCCTTGATGGGAAATGCCAGGATGCCGGGAGGAAACGCGCTGTGACTCAGGACGTGCCACCCCGGTTCAGCGGGGTCCCCAGCTGGGGACGTGGGGGACAGGCCAGCCCCAAGCCCCGGCATGGCCAAAACCCAGCTCCCGAGGTGCCAGAAGTTTGGGGAAACTGAGGCACAACGAGGGAAGCGACCCCTCATTGCGTGCAGGGACTGTGGGACACCCGCTGCAAAGCCCACGGGGCTGCTGCTCCCTGTGCAGGGACCGCCCTGGGATGTAACGAGGTTTGCAAGGGCTCTGCCGTGGGAAAGCGCTGGCTGCTGTGGGAGGTTGATCTGCGCAAACCAGAACCTGTTCTCCCGGGGTGGGACGCAGAGCAGAGCAGCTGGAGCAGAGCCCAGACGAGGGGATTAACCCCTGTGAGCCCCCCAGCCCCTCGCCCACCCCCCAGTCCTCTCCCCAGCCCCATCATGGCATCTTGTAGAAGCAAATGTGGGTGCCGCCTTGGCCCCGCCGAGGACCGGGTCAGCGGCCCCGGCAGGTTGCAATTTGCTCAGCAGGTCCTGGCTGAGCTGGGGGGCCCCCGGCGGTGTTGGGGAGCCCAGCCGGTTCCCGAGGGGGAGGCCAGCGAGGGGCCCTGACGCTTGGCCTCCGCCCGGCCCTGAGTGCTCCCAGCCTGGGAACCAGCCCCAGATCTGTAATTAGCCAAACCAGGGCCGGCTGACGTGAAAAACGAGCCGAGGGCTCTCGCTGGCCCTTGACCCAGCGGTGTGGGGACACAAGCAGCCCAGGCTGGTTAAACTGGGGTCGGCGAGGTGGGAGCTGGGGAGTGCTGGTAGCCGTCCTCCCCTACCGCTTCTGGGGGCCCATGGGTGGCGGGAGGACAACAGGGCTCCCGCCAGCCTCCCGGGAGTTAACCGATTTCGACAGCGCCCGAAATGGCAGCGTGGCTGGGCCATGTAGGAGGACAATGCGCCCCGGCCTCCCAGCCGGTCCAGCAGCTTTTTCGGGGCTGGGAGGGAGGCCCCCGGGCCCCATCACATCTCCTGTGAGGGCTGTGCTGCCGGGGAGCACGGGGCCTTCCCCAGGGCCCCCCATAGGGTGGTGGACCCAGACAGAGGGGACAAGGGAGACATCGGGACACCGATCCCCGTCCTTGTCCCCTGGCTGGGACAGGCGGGAGGATGCTCTCAGCATCCCTGATACCGCACAGGAAGGGGCACGCAGCAGAGCTCTCAAATATACGTGTTTTAGTGTCTTTAACACCAGTAGAGCAAAGGGACGTGGGTGCCCTGGGGCCAGAGAGTGTCCCCCACCCCGGAGCCACCCTCCCAGCCAGGTGCTGGGAGCAGGGTCCTGGCACAGCCCCGTGCACAGGGGCTGCGCCTGCTGTGGCTAGCAGCCATGGGAGTTAAGGCTACTGAAACAGGTCTCTGGGCAAGTGGGGACTGCTGCCAGTCAAAGGCTCTGCCTGCAAAAGGCTCTGCCGGTCCTGAGTGGGGCTGGACGGCTGCAGGATCCACAGCCAGGCTTGCCCCTTGTCCCTGGCTCTCACAACCTCCCCGCAGGGCTTTGTGCCCGGGGCCGGGGCTGGCCGGCTCCTGGCTGCCTGGCGGGGCCAGCTGAGGCTGAGCCACCAACAGCACCTCCCTGGTGTCGGCACCCAAGGGAGACGGCGCTGGCTGGCTGTCAGCGGGCAGGCACCCCAGGGCACTGACAGGATTGCCCTGGGTGCTTGATCTGGGGGCTTTTGAGTTTTTGGAGAGGCTTTTCATACCCCTCGATGGGGAAACTTGCAGCCTTCAAGCAGGAGCCCCGTGATGGAGCCAGCAGCCCCCCAGACTTTCCTGGGGCAGATGCTCCTGGGGTCACGCTGGCCCCATCCTCTGGATTTTTGCCCGCCGTCTGGTCTGTCCTGCAGCCCTGGCAAGACGTCCAGCATGGGCCGAGCCCTGACCCACCTTGCAATGGCTGGGGGCTGCGGAAAACGCTCAGCATTTCATCCTGGTACCCGCCCTTGCACGCAGATGGCTGGCTGACTTGGCCTGATCCAGGCACTGTGTTTCGGGACATGGAGAGGGAACCTGCAGCTGCCTGGGGGTAACCCAGCTCTGGGGCACTGCTGCCTCCCCAGCGAGCCGCTGCAGTGACGCTTTGCCGGTGGGATGCACAACCAGGGCTCCGGCGCTGTGGTCTGGCCGCAAGGCAGGGGTTGGGGCTGGAAGCGATGGAGGGGACACAGCAAACCCTGGCTGAGTGGCTGCAACTGAAGCCTAAACCCCTCCATCCCAAAACCACGACCTGCCGCGTTCAGTCTTGCCCAGGAGGTCCCACACGTGGTCGGGGTGGGCTCAGCCTCTCCTGGCGCTGGGCTTGGAGGGGCCAGGGCAGGTAGGACCAGCTCGGCAGAAAGCCTGCCCCCCCCAGGGATGTGCCCCAATTGGGGTGACTAATCCTGGCCCTTCGCCCCAGCTGATTGCTCAACGGGAGCGACAGGAGCCAGCGTGTCACCTCCCTCAGCCCCGGGAGCCTTGGCGAGGCCGTCCCCTCCCAACCTGGGGACGTGTGGGTGCAGGAGCCGGCTGGATTTCGCACTGGGGATCCCCGGCCATCCCTGCCCGCTGCAGAGCCGTTTTCTGCTTCGCCCCGATCAGGAGCAGCGAGCGTTGCCCCTGCCGAGCTGCAGGTCCCAATTCAGCCCCTGCCTTCCAAACCCGGGCTGTGAAGAGCCACTCGGTGCACAAACGCTGCACTTTTCAGGCTGTAGCTCTTTTAGACCTCAGCATTTCTTGGCTCGGACACAGCAGAGGTTCCCTGAGCTGAGAGGTTTCTATCAATCCCCTTTGAATTCCATTTTATCCAGGACCGGCACAGTGCGGCAGGGCTGGGGCTGCAAATGCTGCCTGGGCACTAAAATAGAAGCCAAACAGCCTCAAAAGCTTTGCTAGCTCTTGTGTAACTCCAGCTTGACCTGACAATGCCCTTTTAAGCCACCAAATCTCTCAAAGTCATGAAAAAGAGCCACCATAAAATTCGCATTTTTATGATCACGTCTTCCATCGCTTTACAGCAACTACGGGGCTCAAAGGCCATCGGGGCAAGCCCAAAGCCCCCAAGGCCAGGATGGAGTTTCAGCTCCGGTTGCGGTTAGATTGGCTTCCAGACCTTCAGCCCCAGAGAGCACTGAAATGTGGCCGCCGGGCTTCAGCCCGGAATATCCAGGGAAGTCCCTGGGCTCTCGGGAAAACAGCTCAGGCACTGACAGCAGACAGGAATTTGACTTTTCTATTTGAAATGTCAGCATAGTCTTTCCTTGTGAACTGATCTGGTTAAAGCACAAGCGTGTGTGTGTGTGTGTGCATGTGTAAGTGTGTGTCTTCTCCCTCCTTCTCCCCTTGAGCTCCACCTTGTCTCCAAATCCTGGCCACAAAGCCGTGAGACGCAGGAAGATTTAGTTTCAATTCCCCGCCTAACTGCAGTCCCTGCCAAGCGAGACCCCACTCGCATTTAGCTTCACTGAGCTGGTGGTCTGCAATCGCCCTGCTAAGGGCCAAACTGGCCTGCGCAAAGGAGCCGTCTTATCTTATGCAAGGTCTTGGGCAAGAAGCGATGCTGAGTCTGCACGCCGGGCTGGGAGCTGGGATTCTCGCCCGCTCCCATCCTACGTGCGGCTGCGTGAGCTGCTGGCAGGCGCTCGGAGGGCTGCTCGGTGCGGACACCTTGGTTTTCATTGCCCCAGCCTTCCCGATTCGCAGCACAGAGGGACCCAAGCCGCTGCCTGCAGCTGGGATGCAGAAGGTGGCACATGAGGCTGGGAGCTGCTGCCATCACTGCAGCGGGCTGGCGAGAGGGAATTACACGGGAAGGAGGGGAAGCCCCGGGATTTGGGGTCTGGAGAAGGCAAGCCCAGAAAAAGGAAGGTAGATGAGGGCAGACAAACCAGCTGCTGGGAAAGGCCCTACATGCAAACGATGTGCTCCAACCTCCTGCTGAGTAACACAGGGTCTTTCTTAATCAAAAGCCTACAAAAGCCGAGCTTGCAGTTTGCGCGTCGCTGTCAGCACGCTGCGTGCACACCGACCGCCAGCGTTCAGCCCCTGGATCAGCGCGCACGAGGAGTGACCTGCTTTCACGTCCCACAGCCGCTCTCCCTCACGCCCTCCAGCAACCGCTTTGTCTGTTCTCGGGTAGATCATAGGGGAACACGACATCGCAAACACCGGGCCTTTCTGCAAAGTACACAACACGCCAGCTGCTGGGACGTTCCCACCAGAGGCTTCGTAGCCTTGGGCTTTGTAGCACTCTTGGGTTTATTTATTCAGGTTCAGCAAACTCACAAGATGAAAGCGAGACGAAGGAGTGTTTTATTAAGAAAGAGTCCGTCATTATTTAAAAAAAACAACCATCTTTCTTTCCTCCTTGAGACAGATCGGAGGCTTCTTAGCCTGATTACTCCTCCGAGTACAAGGCCCATGCACACTCCTCCTATGCAGCAAACCAAGAACTTCTGTCTCAAGTCTCACTGCTCCAACGGACTTTTCTTTCTCTGGATCATCTTGGTCATGATGGGGAGGAGGAGCCTTGGCAAGGCCAGTCTCCTTTAGCTTGCGTCTCCCTTGCTAACCATGCCTTCACCTGGCTAAATCTCTCTTGTTCCTAAGGAAAGACCCGGCTTGCCTTGCCCACAGCCATCGCCTTCCCGCAAAAACGCTGCTCTGTGCAGCGGGGCTGGAGCACAAGAGGTCAAACCCTTAGAGAGTCCAGCAGCTAGACCTCTGCCTGGAAAGGCTTTCCCTCGGTCTGAGCCACAGAGATCCCTGCGACGCAGAGATCCCTTAAGCTCCCGGTAGGAAAAGGAGAGGTGTCAAAACCGAGAGCAGCTGTGGAAGAGGCGGGTGTGTTACAGATCCATCGCTTCTTCCTCCACGGCTTTGTCCTGAGATTGCACATACTTCTCCTGCACTGCAAGCGTGCTGATAACGCAGTAATTAAGGAAAACAAGGGGCTGGGCTCAAACACTCCCTTTGCAAGGAGCTCTTAGCGTTCTCAGCAAGGAACCAGCCCCACGTTAGCCTGAAGGCTGGCAGGAAGACAGCAGCACTGGCAGCAGCACGCATCACCTGAGTTATTTCTGGCTCTGGCTGATCCCAGGCCCGACAAGTACAGGAGAATCAATTGTATGGTTTGGATGAGGTGGAATAAACCAGGCCAAGTGAGAGTGAGAGAGAGGGAAGTTGTCAAAAGATTCCTCCCACATGCACAGTATCAATTAGCAACAAACGTGGCGGCTTTGGTGCGGACAACTGTCTCCTAAGGTCTGGGCTGAGCCCTGCTCGCTACACGCAGATCACCAAACAGGATCAGATGATGTTAGTAACAACCCGGGCCTGCAAACTGCCAGCCCCACCTCCGGGCTCTCTTCCCCAGGGAGGGAGAAATTAAAACTCAGCACAACAGAGGATTGGTGCAGAAGGATACGAAGTAAAGTGGAAATCGGCTCCCACTGCTGCCGACATCAGAGCTTCCAGGCTCCTGTGCTCCTGGTCTCCGAAGGAATAGCCGTTGGCTTTGTCCACTGCCTGCATCACCTGCCGCATGCTCTCCTTATCCTGCAAGGAGGGAGATGACGCACAGGGAACACGGCCCTTCCCCTGGGGCAAGAGCTCGCGCTGGGCTTTACCGCGGATCTTCTCCGAGGCTCTGGGCCACCCACACAGCGCCCAAGCCCCGAGCACGCTGCCGGCCTCCCTGAGGGGCCACAGGACAACAGGGACACCCCCGCGGAGCCCGAACACATGACGGGCTGACACCCTCCACCCTCTCGCTCCCTTTCATCACCTCTTGTCTCAGCCCATTTGCCTTTGTTGACGCTTCTGCAAACTACAAGATTAACTTTCTCAGCCCTTCCTCCCAGATGTATTCCTCCCAATCTTCTAATTATTTTGTGCTCGCTAACAATGTTTTAGGTAATACTTTGCCCCGATTTGAAACGCAGGCACAGCAGAGCTGAATGCAGGGGGGAGTCTCAGTTCCCCGCCCCAGGACACAAGGCCCACGTAGCCCCAAGCTCATTAGCCTTTTCTTTTCCTTTCGCTGCCACAGATCGTTTACAAGTCTGGGTGCGTTTCACCGTCCCCCTCCAGCCCCAAGTCTCTTCACAGTTGAGCTTTTCAGCCCTCTTGGCCCTAAGCAGACGTTACCTAGCTGCTACCAAGCACGCTGACTACACATCCAATGCTCCCTGTTCTCTCTGCCCTACTCTCCTGCTGCATCACCTGGACGTTGAGCGGAACGAAGGACACCAGGCTGTAGTCCTCGATCACCTCCACCAGCTTCTCATTGAGGCGGCGGTAATTTCTGAAGAAGGGGTCGGAAGCTAAATGGTCAACCAAGTAAGAGAGGTCCAGAACCTCTGTGTAATAGTCCAGGTTGAAAGCTGCAGGGAAACACCAAGAAGCTCTGAAGGCAATCTGTAAATATTGGGGCTTCCCTGGCCAGAACATGCCACCGAGAAGCCGGTGAGATTTACAGCAGTTCCCTCACCATCTCCCAGCCATACATCCCCATACCCGAGCACCCAACCTGCACCCAATTCCCAGCCCAGTTCCGCGTGTCTCTCCCGCAAAGGCTCTTACCCAGCTTGCCGTATTGCTCGATCAGGTCCATCTTGGAGAGGACGTTGACGTGGGGCAGTTCCACGTGCAGCATGGTGGAGAGCGAGGTGCAGAGAACAGAGATGAACTTGCCAGGGTCCGTGCAGTAGTGAGAATCCACCAAGTGCACCGCAGCCAGCTGGAGAGCGAAGGCACAAAGGGACAGCACAAGGTCAGGCCCGGTGACGAGCCCATCCGCTTGCTCTTGGGACAGTCTGAGAAGCGGCTAGAGGACAATCCGTTCAGACCTGACTATAACCACACAGACTCCCACGTAGGGAAAGCTACCACCTACCTTTCAGCTCCTGCATACAAAACACTCATATACGAGTGCACATATATATACAGAAGTATATATCGCCACGTTCACACCCATGGAGCACCTGGGGATTCAGGACCCAGATTCTGGTGCACAGAAAGGGCTGTGGGGAGGCTTATAGGGGTGCTGAGCTCCACCAGCGGTACTGAAAGACACTCAAACCTGCAACTGCTCTCCCTTTTCTCAGGGCTTCTTTCTTTGCAGATGAAGTTTCCACGCTTGTCTGAACTCCGCAGGTTTTCTGGGGGTGGGAGCTGGGTTAACTCTCACTCTGAAGGACACAACTGCCCCCAGATTTCCACCTTCCCCACAGGAATGCTCACACATGGCGTACGCTCGGGAGCAGTTACTGTAGCACACCACGCTCTGCTGGGAGAACCCCTTGTCATGTGGTTTGAAAGAATAATTAATAATTAAATTAATGAGCAGTTTGATTCCCTGTGTTTCATGCAGCTGTAACAATGTGGTCCGAGATCTCTGTTAACCTGCCTGTTACACAATGTTACTCAAAGTCAGGGCTCTACAGTCGAGCGTGGCTGAGTCACAGCCGTGCAGCAAAAAAAAGCCAGTTTAAAGCTCACAGGCAGGTGTAAGCACTCGAGCGAGCACCAGAACAGCCATGTAACTATCTTATTTTAGTAACTACAGTTTCATGTACATTTATTTGAATAAAAAGAATCTCTAAAGTGCAGATTCCCAGTGACATTCTCAAGCAAATGAACTTGCCCTTCTTGCTCACACCATACAGGGTTTCCACATTCACGCTTTGGCCAAAATGCAAACAAATGCAACGTAAGCAAGTTAGCTTGGTTATGGGACTCTTCTCACCTGCGCTTCCTCATTTGCATCTTCCATTGTGCAAGAAAGCGCAGAGCACGTACTACAACGTGCAGAGTGATTCGGCCTGGCTGCAGGAGAGCCAGGGAGGGCCTGACGCCTGAATTTCTCACCGTGCAAAGGGTCCCTGCTCTCCCAGTGCACACACCTACCTCCCCACTCCAAAATACAGCGCCCACCCAGATAAAACACAGAAGGTCTGTGGAGAGGACCCTGGAGCTCAGCGAGAGCGTGTGAGGAAGGAATCCGTGTTTCTGTTCACGATAATCCCACTGCATTAAATGCCCTGAACAAGCCACTCCTTTGCCAGTCTCTCCGAGCACAAAATGGGACAATTTTGGCCTGATAAAGCCGTTTCACATGAAAGGCCAAACAGGTTAGTAAAGAAAACAGTCATTAATGGCCACAATCAAAAGCTCTGACCATGCAGCGTACAGCTTCTGAGCCCCTTGCACAAGCATGCGGGGTGCCAGGCTCCCTGCGCAGCCCCACACCTACCCTGAAATTCCATTTGGCCAACTGAGCGAAGACGTTCTTCAGGGCGTCGTGGTGGGTGTAGAGCTCCACCTGCCCCGGGCAGTCGAACAAGTAGTAGTGACCCCTGAACGCAGCCAGCTTCTCCTGCAGCCAGTCGAAGTTGGCCTCCAGGTACTCCATGCAGTAGATCAACCCCCCGTTGGGCCCCAGCTTCAAGTTCTCCATCACGTCGGGCAGGGTGATGAGCTCGGCGATGTCCACGGCGCACTGGTAGGGCATCGCCTCGTTGGCAGGGTCCAGGTTCACCACCGTCACCTTGCGCCCGATCCTGCCCATGAACTCCTGCATGCCGTGGCAGTAGGTCGTCTTCCCAGAGCCCGGAGGCCCGATTACCACCTGGCCGAAGGCCAGCGAGCTCCCCTTGCTGCCCTCAGACATGTCGCCTCATTTCCTTCTCCTTCTGTTGACTGAGAAAGGAAAAGCTCCCGTTTACCATTTTATTTGCGTTTATACGAACGTGATCTGCTGGAATTCACACCCAGGGAGCGGGCGGAGAAGGGAAGGTGCCACTGTGTCCCTGCTGCCTCCCGCCACCCCTTGCGCAGCCGAGCCCCATGCGGGGTGGGCGTTACCCTGTTACCCCCAGCTGGTGATGCCGTGGCTGAAAACGGGCGCAAACCCCCAGCCGGAGCCCAGGGCTGCGCCCGCGGGACGCAGATCCCCACTCCTGCCCGTGCGCGGGGTGAGTTTTACCCTAGCTGGGTCCTTCCTGATAGGGCAGCCCCCGCACGTTCCCTCCCTTGCCCCAGCATGTCCCCATGTCCTCTCTCCCTTTTTCCATATCCCTTTTCTCCTTCACGTCCCCTCTCCTCCCCTCCCCATGTAACCCCCATATTTCCACTCTCCACACGCCCTCCCTTCTCCCACACGCTCCTTCCCCCCATATCCCCTCTCCCCCCGTCCCACATCTTCCTGCCGCCTCCCCTCTTCCACCATGTTCCACGTCCCCTCTTCCTCCATCCCCCCCTTTGCCTGCATCCCCTCTTCTCCCTCTCACGCCCCTCTGCCTGCATCCCCTCTTCCCCCCATATCCCCTCTTCCTCCCCTCCTCCCCCCCATGCTCCCTTTCCCCTCCTGCTCCCCCATGACACCCTCTCCCCCCACCTCCCCCCTTTGCCCGCACCCCCATTCCCCCCATGCTTCCCTTTCCCCCATGCCCCCTCTTCTCCCCTACGACCCCCCTTCCCCCACGCCCCCTTCTCCCCCACATCCCCTCCTTGCCCAGGTCCCCCCACGCCCCCTCCCGCCCCGGTAGCCCCCCCCGGACCCGCTAGGCCGCTCACCGCCTGCCGCCACCGGTGCACCCGGCCTTGGGTCCGGGTCGCCCGCGGCTCCCGAGCGCTGCGTTCCGGGCGAGGAACGGCCGCCGCCGCCACGGCGCCCCCTGGCGGCCGGAGGGACGCGCGGCTCCTCCGTCGCCGGGACTCGAACCCGGGACCCCGACCCCGGAATCGGGTGAGGGTCACCGGTTCGAATCCCGGCACCGGCCCTTGTCCCTCCGGCACAAGCCCATCCCCAGCTCTGTCTCCAAGAGAAGGGAAAAATCACTCCCTGCATCCCCTCCTGTGACAGCGATATCCTTAAGGAACGTGCACGGGGCCAGACCAGAGCCTGCCAGCAGAGTGTTCACTAATTCACATTTAACCCTCCAGTACTGGGTCACTGGGACGAAGGCTCTCCCCACCCCAGAAGAGTGCCTGCGTCAGGAAAACGGGGCAGAGCACATCAGGGAGTCGTGGAAGGAAGCACCCGCTACGCCCGACCGCAGGGAAACGCCTCCCGCAGAATTCCTCCGGAGGCTGCCAGGACGAGTCTTTCATCCTGAGGAGTTTCTCCCAGGAGTGTGGGATCGTCACGCCCAAGCAACGCGAAGCTGCGGGCCAGCAGCGAGGTTTCTGCAGGACAGTTACCGTGCCACGGCTGGCCCTGTCTGTACTTGTCCTTCCCTGGGTCTCAGGCAGCCATGAACTACGAGTTCTGGTTTTTTAGGCTGACCTAGCACACAAGCTTGGTCGATCCAGGCAGTAGCATCGGCTTTAAACTGTCAGTCAGAAACACAGCACCCTTCCCCATTCGCACTAAGCAAACAGGACCAGCACTATTTCCCCTCATTTGAATGGTTCAAGTAGGGAAAAAAACCCACCGAGACACTTTTTGTTACAAGCCTGTATTTCTTCCAAAAATAAATATATGAACACCCTGCTCCAAACCCGAGACCAGGAGCCAGCCTGTGCTCGACAGGAGCAGAACCAGCACAGAGGCTCCGTGACAGTCCCCACTCAGCGTGACTGGGCGCTGAAGCTCTCCAGAGCACCGTGTGATGCCCGGACAAACGCCATGTCCTGCCTGTACTTCATGGCGGTGGGTGGCTGGCGCCTGAGCAGCTGGTCACCGCTGTCCTTTGGGTCAGGGTCATCATAGATGGTCGAGATGAGGATGGGAGCGTCCCGCCGGGGCTTTTTCACCTTGCTGAAAGTTGGCAGTTTCTCCCCGTGGTACCTAGAGGGAAGCAGGAAACGTTCGGTCCAACATTGCTGAGGCAGTCAGACACCCCTGTGTATCCCAGCTCGTTTCCTTCGCGTGCTGCAAGGGGAGAAGCAGATCAACAGAGGGTAACAAGGATTCTTGTCCTATTCGTGGCTGCGAGGTTGCTCTAGAGCAAGAGCCAGCCCTCACAGCGGAACACAGCGCTGCACGGAGCCTCCAGAAACCCCTCAGAGAAGGCAGGGTGAGGTGCACAGCCACAGCTCAGGACACCCAGGCTTTCCCCACCAGAATACTGTAGCAGAGGTGACCCTCGATCCTCAAGCACAGCTCTCCCTCTGTGTTTGTTGGCTGCATGAACCTGCAAATGGTTCCAGTCCTAATCTAACACCACAAGCTCCTCTAAGGAGCACTGGACCATCAGGAAGAGCAGCGTATTTAGCTCTGGAGCACTGTGGCAGGCCCTGCCATCAGCTGCGCAGAGAAAGGCAGATCCCTGGGACAGCCTTACAGTTCTGGTTCACGCTCTGCTCCTTTTGCAGCCAGCTAGCTGCTTGCAGCAGCCCAGAGAGCCCGGGCAGAGGCTCTGAACATAGGCTGACAGGGCAGGCTTGGGTACCTACCCCAGGCCCCTCTTGCATCTGGGGTTCTGACCCTCGTTGTCCAGAGCTTCGGCCATTCCAGAGTTGCTGCTGCCCAGCCCCAGCCCCTCCGTCCAGCCCTGCTGCTCCAGCACCTTCCTGCCAAAGCCCTGGGAGAGGGGAAAACAACATCACAGAGTTGCTGGACAAAGCCCATCCTCACCTTCCCAGAACCCTCTGCCCGCTCCCCGCGTCCTCGGAGCATCGCCACCACAGCCTTTCCTGTCCTGCCCCGTCCTCTCCGCAGCACGGATCCAGAGCTCACCTTGGTGTGTCTCTCGAAGGTGCCAATCTGTTGCCCTGAAACAGACCCATCCTCCAAGCCGTCCCGGAGTCGCTGTTCCAGCCACATCTGGACCGAATCCCGAGCATCCTTATCGCCTCCATCTAGGGAGAAAGAAGCAAGAGTCAGAGCAGCCCAGCTCAGGAAAGCTGTTCGCTGCTGTCATTTCCCCCAGAGCACCACGCAACAAGGAGGCAGAACCTGTTCTTTTTGGCAACTCTCACTGCCAGACAAGAAAAACGTCATTTCAAGTACACTGACATCTTGGACACTTTCAAAGGATGACAAAGCCAAAGAGTTCCCCGCTGCAGAAATTCTGCAGGGTCAGAATTTCCCAACCTCCCTGATTTCCTGGCAGGGGGCTCAGCTCAGATACCTTTGTCATAGTAGATGCTCATATCCACATCCCAGTCATCCGCAGTCTGCTCATCAAAGTCTGCCAAGAGAAGGAAAGCACCAGTTTTGATGACAGCTGTGGAAGTCTGACACAGAAGAGCTACTTGCTGGTGGCCCAGCTCCCTATTTTCACTAACAAGATGGGAAGGAAACGGTATTAGAGACTCGGCAAACCACAGCGCTTACACAAGAGGCTGCCAGCAGGAGCCCTGGGGTCTCTGGTGACTGGACAGAACCACTGCAGGTTTTGTGATCAAGGGAAGGTTTAAAAAGTGATGGCAAGATGCCCGTATCTGCAGCTGATCTGGAATGCTTGTATGGGATTTACCTGCAGGGCTGGGCCCCCCAGCTCGCGGTGGTTAGTTTGTGGCTCAGCGACAAAAACACCAACGTTACCTCCGTTCTTCTCCTGCCAGTACTGAGCATCTGTGTAGAAGACAAGGCCAGAGCCGCCTTTCTCCCACTTCAGCTCAATCTCCTCTTCAAAGAGCCGCTCCTCCACACGGTCCTGCTTGGTCACGTCCTCGTGCAGAGCCTCGTGTCGCTCCCACTCCTCACAGGTATCATTGTCCTGCAAAGAAGCCGGTGAAAGGTGCGCGACACCAACAGCACACAGCCTCCTCCCTGTCTCCCCGACCCTCGCGGCCCATCGCAACGCCTTCCCTACGAAACAGCTTTGTCGACAGAGCTCGTCTCAGCCTGCCGTTTTCAGGCACTAACACGACCGGCACTGATGACCTCATTCCCCTGACTAATGCCATCTTCAGAGTCAGCAGACAGAAGTGGTGAAAAATACCACATCACACCCACTGCACAGCATGCTTTCAGCAGCGTACCCAATCTGCAACGCAAAGATGCCCATTTAAGGAGCAGGTGTGCTGTACGTAAAGTCAGCACTAGCAACAAATTAATTCCACTCAAGTTGATCCCTAAAGAGATTGCGTCGGTTCCAGTGAAGCAGCTCGCTGGCACAGACGCAGCTCAGACTGACAGCTTTACTGCTGCCTGCCCAGTTCTGGGCAGAGCCCTCCAAGGAGGGCATTAACCAACTAAGGAACAGCCAAAGGAACGACTGGAGATCCAGGAAACAGAGCCTGTGAGAAATGGCTAGAGGAGCCTGTTTAGTCTGGAGAAGAAAAGACTGAATAAAAAGTTTGTAAAGGAGGGAACAAAGCGTTCTCTGTGTCCACTGTTGCTAGGAGAACCTAATGGGATAAAATTGCAGCAAAGATTTGGCACCTGAGTTAATTCTGGTACAGCAAAGAACGGGAATGGCTTGCCTCGGGATTGTGCTGCCTCTGTAATGAGGGAGGTCTGTGAGAACAGGCTAGACAGGCGCCTGCCAGGTGGAGGGAGCGAGATAGTCTCCAGAGAGCCTGTCCAGCCCAGTTTTCTAGGAGTCCTTGTCACGAAAGCCATTTTTCTCAGAATGACTAACTTCAATCGCAGGAGCACTCAAGGTCAACTGTTTGTACAGCTCCGTGTGTCGTTTCCAGCACACAAACGTGCTCCCGAATGTCCGGTCACCTCATTTACAAGCCAACAGCAGAGCCGGGCCAATCCACCACGCAGCAGGGCAGAGATCTGCTCCTGCGGCACCAGCCTCCGCCTGTGCTCGCTCCGCTGGACCAAACCAAAGCCCCAAAGGGGCTCAAACCGGCTTCATTTGGACAAGCAGTTTCAGAGGCAGTAGTGCCCACACTGTTCATGCGCCAAGGGGCTCAGTGCACCAAGATGTGAACAACCATATTTTAACACCATTTTTAGACAAGTGATTTATACAATACAATTAAAAGATTAAAAATGAGCTCTGGGAGAGTTATAGCGGCCCTCCCAGCTTCGCAGCTACACTAGCTAACCTTGGACAGTGCTAGAAAAATCCACTTACGTCATCCGAGTGCGACTCCTCTTCCTCCTTCTCCTGCTCCTCCTCATCTTCCTCAGCCCTGGCTGGGTGAGTCACCTCGGATCTTGCCACAGGCCCCTCTTCCTCTGTGATCTCATCCCCCGCAGCAGTGTATACTCTTTCTTCTGTAACTGTCTCAGTGTCCTGGTATTCAAAAGGCACATTCCCATACCTACGGGATGAGCCTGTCTTTGGAAAATCCAGCTGCAATTTCTTGATAATCCGGGGAGGCAGCCTGCAGGCCCGGATCAGCTCCAGAAAAACTTTCAGGGGGGTGCCCACGTTCCCATAAGGCATGAAGGAAGGGGGGTTGAACTCGGGCAGCCGCTTCAAGTCTGCTTCTGCAACAGATTCGCCTGCGGCCGTCTTGTCCCCGCTGCAGGGAAACGTCTCTGTGCCTGGAGGAGAGAAGGAATGGCTTTGTGGGGGAACACAGACTGCACCAGAGAGGGGTAAATCAGGGCCCTCCCAGGCAGGAGCGGGATGAGCAGGCCCCAGACTGCCTCTTCTTGCCTCATAATGGATTTAAGACACTGAGGAAACTCCCTGAGGGGTTTTAACCACCCCGTGCCCGCAGGTTGCCTCCCGGGACCCGCAGAGGCGGGATCCGGTGCCCAGCGCGCCCTCCGGATCCTTCCAGGCCCAGGAGGGGAGGCCCAGCCCGGCTACCCACTGCCCGCTCGTACCTGTCCCGGGGCTGAGGCGCACCCTGCGGATGAGGCAGCGGCCGGGCAGCGAGGCGCCGCCGGGCCCGACCCAGCGCTTGCCCGAGTACATGCGGAGGAGGCGGCGGGCGCGGCCGGGCTGCACGGCCACCAGGCAGGAGCAAGTGCGCGGCGCCGCGGCCTCCTCGCCGCCGCCCGCCGGCGGGCGCTCGGGGCGGTGGCGGTAGTGGAAGCAGAGGAAGCCGCCGGCCTCCACGAACTGGCTGAAGTAGGCGCGGAGCTGGGCGGAGCGCAGCGCGGCCGGGATGCCGCTCACCAGGCAGTAGCGGGCGGCGGTGCCGCCATTACCGGCGCTACAGCTGGGCGCCGCCATCTTGCCTCACCGGGACGGCGCGTCACCGCCGCTGAGCGCGCGGTGATGACGTCGGCTCCCGAAGAGGGCGCCGCCTGCTGGCGGGGGAGCGCGCTACGGCCGGGCGGCGGGGCCGGGGGGTCACAGGGCCCGGGGGGGTCAGGGGGTGGCCAGGCCCCGGGGGGATCACAGGCCCTGGGGGTGGCCAGGCCCTGATGGGGGTCACAAGCCCTGGGGGTGGCCAGGCCTCGGGGGTTCACAGGCCCTGGGGGTGGCCAGGCCCCGGGGGGGGTCACGGGCCCTGGGGGTGGCCAGGCCCTGATGGGGGTCACAGGCCCCAGTGGTGGCCACTTCCCAAGTGGGGTCATGGGCCCCAGAGTGGCAGGGGCTGGCCAGGCCCTGATGGGGGTCACAGGCCCTGGCGGTGGCCAGGCCCAGGGAGGGTCATGGGCCCTGGGGTGGTTCACAGGCCCCAAGGGTGTCAGGGGGTGGCCAGGCCCTGATGGGGGTCACAGGCCCGGGTGACAGCGGCCCTGGGGGTGTCCAGGTGCTGGGGGTCTCCAGGCCCCCCCTGTGCAGCCCCGTGTGAGGGGTCCTGGCCTTTCCCTCTTGGTAAAGTCCCAGCGTGTCCCACGATGGAGGGGTGGCCCCGCGGGGCCAGACCTGCCTCACGGGCGGTGACGCGGGTGGGCGCCACGCCGGACAGGGGAGCCCACAGCGATCCCCTCTCCCCCGGGGCTGGCGGAACCGGTGGCAGGATGGAGGCGCTGGGGGCTCTCCCCTGCGCCGAAGCGCCTGCGTGCCTGGTTCGGGGTAGATCTGGCAGCGGGGCTGTTCGGCATCCCATGTGCCGTGACTCACGCATGTCTCACCGGGCCGCGTGGCTCAGGGCTGCCCGTGGCTGGCGTGGGTCCGCAGAAATCATCCGGTGACTCACGCACTCCCTCCCTGTGGAAAACGGCTGTCACAGGGCTGAGATCACCTTGGAAGGCGTCTGTCACCGTTCGGCAGCAGCGGTGAGAGGTGGAGGGACAGACTGACAAAGCAGTCCTTCCTCCCACCGGGCTGCTGGCTAAAATTCGAGGTGTTTCTGTGGGTAGGAGGGTGACAGGGCACAGGGAGGCTTCGTGCGGCTTTACCCGACACCTCGGCTGGGTCGGGCACGGCAAAGGGGGTGGCGTTTGTGTCTGTTGGCAGCTGCCTGCGCGTCCAGGTGAGTCAGAGCATCCACCTCTGACACCGCCGGGAGCCCTCGGGGCGCGGCGCAACGCCTGGATGGGCTGTGATTCCGCTGCCTCTGCAGATTTCTGTCTGCGGGGCGCGCGGAAGGTCTTTGTGCAGCGAGGCTGTTCATCAGACAGCTCCCACTGGCAGTGATCGACCTGTGTCCGCATCGCGACGCTCCCTTGCCGTGGTGAGGCAGGCGGTTTTTTATCAAAAGCCCCTTTTCGTTCAAGCATCCATTCCACGCCGGGCCCGCAGCTGGTTTTTCTAACACCCCTGAAATTTAACACTATCTCTAAAAAGTCACCACCATGTTCCAAAATGTAAACCATTTTATTAAAAAAATAATTTACTGCATCTTATATACAAACCGCAAGAATGTTCACTTATAAAATACTGACATTTAACTTGTTGCAGAAGCTGCAGGCAGGAGGAGCAAGCTTTCCAGGTGTGCTACTCGTGCACCCGGCTGTAACTCCGGGGAGGGACGCTTGGTTCTGCCATGAAACCACCTCTGTTCGTCTCTGCAGCATTCGCAGCTTGGGGGTCACTTATTGTCGCACAAACGAGGTAAACCCACAGCCCAAGGTGATGTGCAACAGGTTTAGGCGCTCTTAGGTAACCCATTGCTCCGTGAGCAGTTCTGTTGTGTTTCATGGCATTACAGAGAAAAGATACAATCTAAGAAAAGGAAGGAGGGGTGAATCTGCACTCCTGTAAGATTTACCACTCTGGCTTTTTCCCTCGTGGTGCCCAAGGAAGATCCTTCATCAATATTTCTAAGATTTCAAGCACAATAGACAGACCAAGACTTCACCCAGACCTAATTCCATAATGTTTGCGCTTGGTAAGTGATCCCGTTGAAAACATGTTACTCAGCGTGCCTAAACACTGCAGAACCAGGCTGTTAGCTGAGGACAAACCTCATCTCTTGGAGTTAACAGCAAAAGGCACATTGATTTCAACGGGACCGAGGACTCATTGAGTAAAAACCGGGACTGGGCTCTAACCCGACCTGCTCTGTGGTCTGTTCGCAGGCGGCTGAGCAGCTCCGGCTACACAACAGAGAAAGAAACCCGTCACCCACACATGCGCTACCTGAAACGGAGACCGGCACGGGCGGAGCAGGAGCTGCTGTAAACATCTGCTGAGCCGGAGCCGCTTCTCCGTGCGCTCTGCTACAGCCTGGCTGAATTCTCTGGCCTCAGCCCTCCCGAAACGCGCAGCTCCCCGCGGAGTCCAGAGCGCCTGTCTGGCTCCATCCCTGCTCCTCGGTTTGCTTTCCTGCCCAGTGCGGCGTGGGGAGCATCCATGGGGCCGGCGGCCAAGCGCAGCCGCTCAGCACGCCACGCGTGCCGTGGGAGCCAGCTGCCTGCCGGTTATTTCGTACAGCATTTCCGCGATGAGCTCGACGATGTCTGCGTCGCCGATGATGGGTCGGAAGAAGAGATCCGTGATGAGGGCAGGAGGGATTGATTTTAAGGTGGAGGCGATCAGCAAAATGTGGGCAAAACGGCCCTGGTCCTCAGGGTGCAGGGGCTGCAGGACCTCCTGAAGCGCTCTCTGGGCTTCCCGCTGCAGGCTCTCGATGTACAGGGAGGCCTTCAGCCCGGGGACATCTGCCGAGGGAGAGGAGGAAAAGCCGGTGATGAGGGAGGCTGGAAAACAGCCCCGGTTTCTCCCATTCCCACCCTTCCCCTTCCCCGTTTCTCAGAAAGGATCTCCGAGGCCACGCTAACGAGATGTACACAGCGCTACTGAGATGTAGCGATTTCAGGGCTGCTGTTTTGAGGGAGCAAAAGCAGTCAACTGGGCAAACTCATCATTTACAAATTAAATCCTGGGGTCCTTTATTGTCTGCAGGGCAGGCAAGGGTCTCTGGCTTTTACCACCATGTTTGACATCCCTCCTCCCCGCTTCCCAGTGCGTTTTGTAATGATCGGCGTTGAGGATAAGGAAGCCATCCTTCCCCGCTGCCGCGCCTGCCCGCGCTCTGAACAAGCCAAGAGGCGCATGTTCAGATGCTAATGTGCGCGGGTTGTGCTCTCCCGCCGGCAGGCAGAGCCGCCAGCGCTGGGCGCTCACCGGGATTGAAGAGAACGGCTCCCTTCAGGTAGGCGTACTCCTTGGGGCTCAGGTCCAGGCTCCAGAAGGTGTTCAGGCAGCACTGCAGCCGCTGCACAGCAGCCAGCGTGGGCTGCGTCCGCTCGGGCTCCTGGCGTTTGCTTTGGCCATCGAGGAGGATCTTCTTGAGCATGCTGGGGGCCGGGGTCTCCATCACCTCGAAGGTCACCATCTCCTGGACCAGCCCCAGGAGGAAGAGGGGAACCCAGCAGCTGTCCAGCAGCAGGAGCTGATCCTCTCGCGGCAGCAGGTGGAAGGAAGGGAGGTTTTTCATGAAGCTGATGGTTTTTACCAGCACGTTGGAGGCCGCCTGGCAGGTGACATGGGGTGTGCGGAGGCAGACGGTCCGGCGCTGGTGGCAGAGGCAGCGCTGGTGGGCTGGGCTGCGGCCGCCCCGGCTGTGGTGGAGGTTCTGGCTGAGGAGGGTGTAGAGGATGGCGGTGCGCTTGTCCTCACCGTGGCACTGGCACCTCTCACAGTCCACGGCCACGCCGCTGCTGGTCATGGCTGAGCCGGGCAGCCAGATCCTCGTCGAAAATCAGCTCCTGGTGCAGCAGATGGGAGAGAGATTAAAATCCTTCCCAAACCCTCCGTCGCAGGCCGGATTCTCCCCGTCCTCTCAGCTCTGCCAGCCCGCGGCTGCTCAAACCAGCTCTTATAAGGCTGGGTCACCAGTGAAACACCCCTCCACAGCCTTGACCGCTCTGTGATTAAGCGGTCCTCATTAAAAAAAAAAACAGCTGTCCCTGGGCTGATTGGCTGGGGCAAACCAGTTCTCCACACGGCATCAACAGCCGTTTTCTCAATGAAGCACCGGAGGTGCAGGGAGGGGGACGGCGGGTTGGGCACCCTTATCGCGATTACCCAAACAGGATAAACAAAGCCATTAACCCAGCCTGTACCATGGCGCCAAGGCCCCGCGCTGTCATCGGGCAGCGCTGTGTGGCAGGTGCCGCTGCCAGCGGGTTCACACACACACAGGGCGCTCGGCTGGGCCCTGAGTTCAACGGCCTTGGAAAGAGCAACCTGGAAGTCGTTTTATCAGCGGCTGTTTGCTTAACCTTGCTGACAGGAGCAAGGTGTTGTTACGGTCAAGGAACCCGGTGAGCTGACGGACTGCAGTGTTCAGTCCCAGGCAGGGCCCATCGGTTTGTGTCTCTCAGAGGAAACGCAGGGCAGGGGAAGGGCGAATTCTCAGATTTTCACCTTAAATTACCAGGTATTTTTATCTGTTGACTGGCAGAAATTGAGACAGGAATTAGAATCATGGAAGCGCTCGGGGTGGGAGAGGCCGTTAGGTGATGGCGTCCCGCCGCTGCCAGGGCCGCCCCTCGCCCGTGTCCCCAGGCGCCGCACCCACCGGCCTTTAAACACGGCGGGGGGCTCAGCCCCTGCCCTGGGCAGCCCGGGCCGGCGCCTGGCAGCCCCTCGGGTGAAGGAGCTGCTCCCAGCGCCCAACCCAAACCCGCCCTGGCGCAGCCGGAGCCCGTTCCTGGGGAGCAGAGACCGACCCCCCCGGCTCCAGCCTCCTTTCAGGCCGTTGCAGAGAGCGATGAGGGCTCCCCTCAGCCTCCTCCTCTCCAGGCTGAGCCCCCCCAGCTCCCCCAGCCGCTCCTCCCCAGCCTTGTGCTCCAGCCCCTGCCCCAGCCTCGCTGCCCTGCTCTGGCCACGCTCCAGCCCCTCCATGGCCGCCTTGGGGTGCGGGGCCCAGCGCTGAGCACAGCATTCGAGGGGCGGCCTCACCAGTGCCCAGCGCAGGGGACGATCGCTGCCCTGCTCCCGCTGCCCGCGCTGCCGCCCCCCCGCCCTCTGCCCTTTGACCCCTGACCCCCGGGGTCACCGGCCGCCGCCGAGCTTTCTGGAAAGGCGCGGACAGGCCGTCGCTATAGCAACCGAACCCCGCGCCTCGCGTCCCGCCTCCCCACGACGGATTGGACGCGGACACAACCAATCCTCGAAGAGAGCGACGAGGACGGGGCGCTGGGATTGGTGGGTGAGAAGGCGCGCGCGTGCTTCCGTTAGCGCCGCTTCCGGTTCCGGGTGCCGGCGTGAGGGGCTGAGGCGGGCGGCGCGGCGGTGGGCAGGATGGGGCTGAGCGCGGAGGAGGCGGCGGAGCAGGAGGACCGCTTCGACGGCATGCTCCTCGCCATGGCCCAGCAGCACCAGGGCGGCGTGCGCGAGGTAGCGCCGCCGGGCCCGGGCGCGGGATGGGGCGGCGGAAGCTTTTCCGTGTTCCCGGGGCGGGGGGGGGGCGAGGCGGGCTCGGGAGGAGCGAGCGGAGGTGGGGGCGGCCCGGCCCTCCCCGGGCGGTGCACGGGAGACACCTGTCCTGCCCCCCCGCTCCGGGAGCGGCGAGAGCGGCTCAGGCCTGCGCCAGCCCCGGGGAGCGCGGCGGATGCGTTCATTAATCAGCGCGACGCTGACGAGGGGCCGAGGAGCTCCGGCCTGCGCCCACACCGCGGCCCTGCACCCCGGCCTCTGCCACCGCCGGCCCTCCCCCGTGCGGGGCCCTGTGCTCGGTCCGGCCGACGCCGCTGCCCCGCCGGGGGTTTGGGTGGGCGCAGGCAGCGCCTGGGCCGGGGCGCAGCGAAGCGAGGCACCGCGGGGGGATCGAGTCCCTCTGTCCCGCTTTCCTAGCACAACCACCTGGTAGCGGCCCCCGAGACCTGACAGGAACTCGAATTTGTTGGTTGACAGCCAGCTGAATGTGAGGCAGCAGTGTGCCCAGGTGGCCAAGAAGGCCAACAGCATCCTGGCTTGTGTCAGGAATAGTGTGGAATAGTGTGGCCAGCAGCACCAGGGCAGGGATGGTCCCCCTGTGCTGGGCACTGGTGAGGCCGCCCCTCGAATGCTGTGCTCAGCGCTGGGCCCCGCACCCCAAGGCGGCCATGGAGGGGCTGGAGCGTGGCCAGAGCAGGGCAGCGAGGCTGGGGCAGGGGCTGGAGCACAAGGCTGGGGAGGAGCGGCTGGGGGAGCTGGGGGGGCTCAGCCTGGGGAAGAGGAGGCTGAGGGGAGCCCTCATCGCTCTCTGCAACGGCCTGAAAGGAGGCTGGAGCCGGGGGGGTCGGTCTCTGCTCCCCAGGAACGAGCGATGGGACGAGAGGGAACGGGCTCCAGCTGCGCCAGGGCGGGTTTGGGTTAGACGCTGGGAGCAGCTCCTTCACCCGAGGGGCTGCCAGGCGCCGGCCCGGGCTGCCCAGGGCAGGGGCTGAGCCCCCCGCAGTGTTTAAAGGCTGGTGGGTGCGGTGCCTGGGGACACGGGCGAGGGGCGGCCCTGGCAGCGCCGGGTCAGCAGCTGGACTCGATGATCTTAAAGATCTTTTCCAACCTAAATGTACTCATGACTCTATGAACATGGTTCCCCTCCTCGTGGTCAGGGCTCTGCTGACACACCTCACGCTTCCCACCGTGCTGACTCCTGCTGGGGGCTCTGAGGGTCCCAGTGCTGGCCTGCAGGAGGGCTGGAGAGTGTGGCAACATCAACACACACAATTTGGGAAAATGGTGCTGATAACAGCTCCTCATGCTGCAGTGAAACCTCTGGTTGGAATCCTGACAGGACAGAATTCCTGGGAAATAAAGACAAGCCAAGTCCACTGAGAGCATGGATTTCCGTAGGGGCGTTTTGGGGATGCCAGCTCATAACTGCTAATTCATCAGCAATATCTGGCTGGCAGCTAGTAGTTATTTTGTAAAAATAAACAGGATATGGGGGAGGGTGAATTTGCACACTTGGAGGGTTTAGGCATGCAAAGAAGCAAAATATGGTATATGTGTATAGCTGTATACGTACGTGTGTGCATGTATGTATACATATATATCCACCCAAATTCCCGCCTCAGATAACGGCTTGGGAGATCAGAGTAGGCGTGCCTCCAAGGTGATCCGAGAATAAACTGTTTGCCCTTTCTTGGTGTAAACCACACAAATGGCCCTTCTGAAAACTGGGAATCCAGGAGCTGGATCTCCACAAAAGCCATGGGGTATTTTCTCTGGGAAACGGTCACGGGGCTGATTCCAGCACGATCCTGGCACAGGCACAGATAGGGAGTACAAAGAATAAAGGCTGCTCAAGAGACACAAAGTGGTTTGGAGTGATCTGGTCTCATTGCTCTTTTTTTCTCTCCACCCCCCTCCCTGTTTCCTCTACCAGCTTGTGAACACATTCTTTAGTTTCCTGAGGCGTAAAACAGATTTCTTCACCGGTGGAGAAGATGGAGTAGCAGAGAAGGTAAAAAATCAAAATCCTCAAGCTTTTATGTCTTCTAACTTATGTGCCACCCATGTCTGTGCCATGCTAAGACTTCCGTGCCCGAACAGCTCAGAGCATTGCGATGCACTTGCGGACTAGCAGCCCGTGATGCTGATGAAACACATCACTGAAACAAGGTAATAACGAGCTGGCCCTATCTGAGGTGAGGCACATATGATTGCTTGTTCGAATGGCACTGATGGGGCAGGTTTTTTTGCCACGCTGTGGCCAAAGGCTTGTTTGGAAAGCAAATCTGCCAGACTGACTTAACGGTGACGGACACCGCGGTGTTGATAACCGCAGGTTACCTTGTTTGTTCATCGCAGAAAAAGCCCAAAGTCCACATCTCTGCACTTGCGGCTGCACCTTTGTCTCAGGGCTGCGGTACCCGTACGGAGTATTTGCTGGGGAGCAAGGCTGGGGCGGCGGGCGGCCTCAGTGGCAGCCTGAGCATCTCCTCTCCGGCAGGTGTTCCTCCCCCAGCTCAAGAGCTGAAGAACCGAATTGTTTCACTGTAGGGAAATAAGAACTAGAGCATTCAAATATGAACTGAAGGTTTGTTGTTTGTACTTACCAGTATAGCAGCTGTTCCCCTTCCTGGACTACTGGAACTCCACCAGCAAAGCAGGCGCTGCTGCCACGATGATTGCATTAGGGCAGATGTTAATTGCTAACACAGTGTGTAACGTACTCTGTCTAGTCTCTAAAGTGGCAAAACTAAGGCAGGTAAGGGATGGGAAAGAGGATGGTTTCAAAGTAAGAAAGGCAAAACCTACTGCTGTTTTTCTTAGACTAGAGAGGAAATCTCCCCAAATTCCTGGGGGCTCTGTGCTGCCAGGGGGCGAAACCCTGAGTAGCATTTCGGAGATGAGCACTGGTTGCTGCTTTTGGGGGTCCTGGCTGCTGTTGTTGGCAATTCCACAGCAAATCCGTGTCTGTAAAAGAAACGTGTTCGTGTCCTTGGGTGGTATCTGTTAAAATGCTTTATGGCCTTCTGAAAAGGTGCTCAATACAGAGTCTCTGACACCATAGTAACCACAACCAGAACTGAAGAAGCTGCTTCCCTGGTCCTGCTCGCCCTTTGGCATCAGAGGAGAGGGTGGGAAAGTCGTCGTCTTTTATGGGGTGGCATTTGAGAAGCCCTTGTGTGGGGTGAGGGGGGCGTGTGGTACGCGGAGAGAAGCGCAGTGTGTGCACACTGACAAGCACGGGCAATGTAAATAGTTTGCTCACCGTGGATCATTGTACGGCCAGAAGCAGGGGCTGGGAGATGCACGTCTTGAATTCTGTATCCTAGGAGACACTGGACTCGCGTTGTGTAAATAAATCCTGCTTTCCCCTTTAAAACAAAGCAGAAATGCTTGGTGGCTGGTTACAAAACTACAAGGCGTGGGCACTTTGAGTTGCTCTGGGAAGGTGCTGAGTCCCCCCAGAAGTTTCTGGGATATTTATAAACCAGTACCTGAAACCCTCTCCACTCTGATTCCTTTTCTCAGATTCTGTCTATATTGTTTTCTGGAGCAGACCTCCGTTCTCATACGTGCCGCTTTGCACAGCGCTGCTGGTGTTATTGACCATGGGGCAATTGCTCTGGCTTCCTGCCTGTGTACTCAGCTTTCCCTCTGAGCAGTGCAGCCCTTTGCATCAGAGACCTTGAGATTTTGCTTTTCGTAGTCACAACAATGCAAGAATTTGGAGTGAGTTTGAAGCAAAGATTTATGTAGGAACTTGCCCCTAAGTGTAAAACACTGAGCTTTTCAAACATTTCTCCTCTAAATCATGACACTGAATCTCCATCTAGTGCCCGGGGAAAAGCCCAGCTATGGGAAAGAAGTAGGTAAAAAAACTTGGATCCAGTGTCTCCATTCTTCCAGCTGTCCTAGACATACGGAGCGGTTGTCAAATGGCTGGGTTAGGCATCTGCTCGTCCTGCTGGACGGGAAGAACTTAGAACTTAGTTCATGCCTGGAAGAACTAGGAAGGGATACACTTAAATATTTGGAGTTTTCCCCTACTCTAGATTTTCAGTCAAAAGACTAGAGTGAAAATGAAGGGAAAAGTCACAACATCTGTATGACTAGCAAATGTCGTGCTCCTCAGTAGGCAGTGACTTGGCTTCGTTTGGGTTGAAGAAGTGATTTTTTTAAAAGCCTTTGGTATGTGTTCCTGTCTTTCAGCTGATCACAGATACCTTCAACCATCACAACAAACTAGCTCAGAAGGAGCGGAAGGAGAAGAAGGCTCGTCAAGAGGCAGAGCGGCGTGAAAAGGCAGAGCGAGCTGCGAAACTTGCTAAAGAAAAGCAAGAAGCAAACGAGCCAAGGATTAAGGAACTTACAGACGAGGAAGCAGAAAGGCTGCAGCTGGAAATCGACCAGGTGAGAGCAGTGTCTGGGGCCTGCAGGCACCACCTAGGTCGTCTCCTCCTTTGGCCTGCATGTAGCTCCGGGAGCAGTGAGTGGGTAAAATGGCTCAAGGCTTGTTCCTTTGCAGTGTCTGGACCACCAGACTGGTATGGTTCGAATCTAAATCAGGCTAGGCCAAACCATTGCATTTTCATGTGGATTCTCCCATAACTCACTTGGCCTTTCTGCCTTCAGCAAGCTCTCTGTTTGTAGACACCCTCCGCTACAGTCATCGAGGCGTGAGGAGCAAGGGAGTCTCCCCCGTGGCAGTACCGCTTTCCTGTAACGCTTTTAAGGGCTGAAAATTCACCGCCAGTCTTGGGTGCAGTTCTGGTCCCGCTGTTTAGTTTCAGCTGCGGAGGCTGAGGCCACCTAGTGTCAGATCAGCAAGTAACACAAAGTGCCAACGCTTGTCTGAGCATGTTCATTCTCTTTTTAAACAGAAAAAAGAGGCACAAGGACAGATTAACAGTGTCCCAGTGAAACCCTCAGAGGATGAAGGTGAATCTTTGGATTCTAACAAACAGGTAAAGCTCATCTGGGGACTTCATTTTAGTCAGAGAAACGGGTTTCTGGACAACCATGAGAATTCCTGTAAATGTGAGGGACTGTGTTGAGAATACACACTTAATTCCCAAAGATTTCAAGGGGGGGTGTGTTTTGTTTTCCTTTCCTTTCTTCTTTTGTAACTATGTTTTAACAGAAACACCTATACATTTCGGGCTAAATTTATGTGAATATCAAATACGTGCACCTGACCTGAAATTCACATAAAAACCAAGAACTCTTGTTACAAGCAAAAGATAAATGGAAACTTGAAAAGTTTCTTTCTTTACCCTTTAAATTGATTGCCTAGGAAACAGATGATGAAGAGGAAGATGAGAAGGATAAAGGAAAACTTAGACCCAACTCCGGCAATGGAGCTGACCTTCCAAATTATAGATGGACACAGACTCTTTCAGAACTGGATGTAAGTATTGCCTTATTGCCAGGATCTGAGGAATCTGAGATAGGGAATAAGAGCAGGTGCTGGTAAGAATGGTGGAGCCGCTGCCCTGTATCTCAGTTGCCTGTGGAAGGTGGTTAGTTGTACTTAACTGCAGCATTTCCATAGCTGGGAGAGGGCTTGGCAACTAAATAAAATGCCCAGAAGCTGTAGTTAACTTGGCCTAACCTTGGTCTTGTTTAAGCAAGACCTTAAAATCTGCTTCCCTTTTTACGGTCCCTTTGAGGTATTGGCCATCCTGTCGCCAAACTTATTCTTGTATCCTTTCACCTCCTGCTCGCTCGGTTCCTCAAGGAAAATATTGTGTGCTCTGTCCTATTCTGGTGAAACCAAGGCAAAGAATAGCAGCACAGGAGGGTAAGGAGAGGCTTCCCTGCTCAGCTCCTCAAATCTGATCTTTCTCTGGTCCAGCTGGCCATCCCTTTCAAGGTGAACTTCAGGTTGAAGGGGAAGGACGTGGTGGTGGATATCCAGAGACGGCGCCTCAAAGTTGGCCTGAAGGGCCATTCGCCTGTCATTGACGG
This sequence comes from Platalea leucorodia, assembly GCF_965183815.1. Lineage (NCBI taxonomy): Eukaryota > Metazoa > Chordata > Aves > Pelecaniformes > Threskiornithidae > Platalea > Platalea leucorodia. The sequence goes on from NC_138840.1 coordinate 9,705,651, forward strand.
AGAGCTTTTCAATGAAGTGAAGGTGGAGGAGAGCTCCTGGCTGATTGAAGATGGTAAAACAGTCACCGTGCACCTGGAGAAGGTAAAGCAGAATGAATCGGGGAGGATTCAGACTTGTCTGCCTCTTCCCTGGTGAAATAAGAGTCTGACAAAACCTATGAAAGCCCTGGGCTTCGTCAGCTGAAACAGAAGAACCATGCTTATCCTTGGTACAATGTCAGTGATGCTGTTGGAAGCGGGGCAGTGCAAGTTCCCCGTCTTCAGCCTAACTTCATGCTAATCCAGGATATCCAATTGATTGCTCAGCAGTTCAGGAAAAGCTGGAAGGAAACCAGTCATTCTGAAGTTGTTCCTTAATGGAATTTCATTCCAGCAGCATTTTCCTGTGATGAGACATAAAATTCCTAGAGCAAGTCCAGGAAAAATAAAATATTGTTGCTTCTTCATCCTTCAGATCAACAAGATGGAATGGTGGAACAAACTAGTCTCCACAGACCCGGAAATCAACACCAAGAAAATTAATCCAGAGAACTCAAAGGTAAGAACTCCCCCCGTTTTATGAGAAGGCTCCATTCAGTAAATGTGCTCACACTCGGCTCACATTCAACTTCTATGTCTTTTTTTTTTTTTTTACTAGTATAAAACCAATACTGGGAGTACTGCTACATATGATGCCATCATGTAACATAAGTGCCCCCAAAACTTCAAATGAATGAAGCTGAGTCTATAGATTAGTGTCTGTACAAGTATTTCTGCAGCACAGCGTAGCGTGACCTCAATGTATCCGTGTTCTCTGCAAGCAGGGTGTATGCATGGGTTGGGACAAGTTATCCCAATTTTGACAGAAGTCCTTGCTTTTAGTTGTCAGACCTGGACAGCGAAACTCGCAGTATGGTGGAGAAAATGATGTATGATCAACGACAGAAATCCATGGGCCTCCCCACGTCTGATGAACAGAAGAAACAGGACATTTTGAAAAAGTGCGTAGACCTCGTTAGTTTGTGGGTATTTGCTTTCCCAAGCCCCTCTTCCTCTTTGACACAAATACGTGAGCAGAAAACAGGTTGGCCTTCAGTCCTGCCTGTGTTCCCATCTGCAGTTACGTAGTCATTGAATCGTTGGCCAACCACCAGTGTCTATAAAAGCCTGTGGGGGTAGGAAGCATAACGGGAAGTTCTGGGAATAGCCTAGCTCTGGAATTGTCTTAATCTGCTGATTTCAAGTCCAGAAAGCATGCTTGGGACTGGAGGTACCGTCTCTACTGAACTTTAACATGGTCTTGATTGTTTTCTAATCTCCCTCTCCTCAGTAGCCCCGATAACCGCCCCTCCTTACACACCTGCCACCAGACAGCTGTCTCCAAGCCAAGAGCACTTTTATGGCTTTATTGCCCTATTTGGCATAAACGCACCTTGGCAGGGAAATTACTCACGGGGCTCCCAAGGCCATTTGGGAAGGCGTGGAGGCAATTCTGGTCGCGCAGCTTCTTCAGCAAGTGCAAACTCACATCTTATCTCAGGATTGGAAGGAGGATTTTGTGTAGAAGGCCTGATTCCTTCTCTTCCTTGGCTTATCTGTAGTGGCAGAAGCTTTGCTCTGATCAGTGCGTCAAGTACAGCGTAGGGTGCATCTGTTCCAGAGCAGAGACCAGACTTCCTTAGCGCCTGTCTGTTGAGGTGGTGGGACGGGAGGTAGCCCGCTCCTCTCGGGAAGCCCACATGCAGGATACCTCATTGGCAAGGTTGCTCGCTCAGTGCTCTGGAAGTTTGGCTTGTGCGCAGCTTGGCTGGTAAAGGACAGATAGGAAGTTTAGACTTTGTTCAGACCAAAGTAGGGTTGGTGACAGCCAGGTGGGTCCTAATCTCCGCCAGTGAAGCCCTCCTGGCTGCTAAACAAGGACGCTATTCTCGCAGCACGTATTTCCGTGGAAATGGGAAGTGGAAATGCTGTGGTGGCGTTTCAGGGAAACCATGGGATGGGAGCACGGAGGAGGACAGAGGCCTGCCCTTACTTGCACTTTGTGCGTGAATCCTCCACACGGTTATGTGGTGTGTCCCTCGGTGAACTGCAGGGCAGAGGAGGGAGCCGGGAGCTTCTGCGCGCACTGATCGCTCCCGATCGCTCCTAGGCACAGCAATCAGAACTTTCTGATGTGGCAACCTGAGTCCAAATAGTCCTATCTGCTGGGATTGCAGTACGTTTGAAATCAGGTTGCACCTAGTCTGAAACCAGATTTCCCTGGTCACGTCCTTCATGAGTTTTCACTGTCGCAGCGCTGGAGATATTCCCCACGTCCCCAGTAAAGCTTAAGGTAACACGCTGGCACTTAAATCATAATCTCCCCTCAGAATCTCCCCTCTGCCCCACAGTTGGTGTCATAGCTGCTACGTGTCTGTCCGAGAGGCAACAGTTAAAGGGTGTGTGCCTGATAATTAATAACTCCCCTGAATCTGGACTTGCTGACCTTCGTGGCTGGGAGGATCGCTGATACCACTGAGCCCAGGAAAAAGTGTTTGTAGTAGGGGGAGTGTTGTCCCAAGGAGCTCAGCAAAACTCCCTGCTGTGGAGGGCGTGGGGAGGAAGCAAACGTGATAGTGCAGGAAGTAGGGATGCCTTACCCCCCCAAACAGAGCTGCCCTGTGGCTCCTGTTGACTCATACCCAAGCTCTTGTCTTTGTTTTCCTTGCAGGTTCATGGAACAGCATCCAGAAATGGACTTTTCAAAGGCTAAATTCAACTGAGCCCTCCCCTTCTCCCCCCCTTTCAGTCAGCCCGTCGAATGGGGCAGGATATGTATTGCCGGATATCCCTTACCTTGGGCAAGTAACCACTTCCAGCATCCCCACCCGAGCTTGCTGTGGAGGCAGCTTCACGAAGTCATCCTCAGTTGTCCTGCGTCGAGCAGAAGGCAAGGCCGCAGCCGCAGGCTGCAGCAGCTCCGGTCGGAGCCATCTGCGCCACTTCCCAAACGGCAGTTAGGAGAAAAGGGGGGGTTAGAGCAAAAAGGCTGTTAGGGCTACAAGAGCCAGACTTGCGAGGTTTTGGGACGTATCCTTAATGTATCGCTAAGCTTCGTTTTCTGGCTCTTCAGAGCTGCTAACCCACTCTGCCATTTCAGTTTGGCAGCAGGTACTCCTGAGTTTTTAACCCCTTCCCCTCGGCTTTCCTGCCCTCCTGTGAAAGCAAGGGCCAGTTTATTTTGCAAAACAATTCTCCTTCTGCCTCCTTGGGAAGGGAAAACACCAGTGTAAAAAACCAGCTATTGCAGGAGAGACAGACTCTGCTCCTCCTTGCTGCTGCTCCTGTTCTTGCCAGAAGTGGAACAGGCTGAGCCCCGCAGGGCTCGAGGCAGAGTCCCCATCTCAGCTGGAGCAGCTGCTGACCTGCTGTCCTGCGGCAAGGGAAGGCTGGGGCGTCTGGTTGTGGGCAAGGGAGAGGCCGTGGGGGGCCTTTGGGGGTGCGGTCCTTGCTGGGAGCATCTCCTGCCCCTTTCCCCAGAGCCTCCCTCCCTGCTGCCAGGCATCGCTGCCTTCTCTTCTGAGCTCGCGCCGACAACTGGCATTACTCTGCATGTTCCCATCTTTGTTAAAACTGCAGTGCAACATAAAGAAAAAAAAGTGGCATATTTCCAGGTAGAGCGTGTGATGTCTCGCGCAGAAGGGATCCAGGCTGCCTGCGCAGGCTGGGAGGGGGCAGCGCCTGAGAAGGGGGAGCTGGGGGCTGCCTGGCAGGGGCCGTGCTCTGCAGCCGCCTGTGAATCCCCCGGGCTCACTGCTCCGGGCTGACCTTGGCTCCCCAGCTGAGGGGGAGGCAGTTGGAGCGGCGCGGCTCGCGCAGGGGTGCTGATGAGCTTCGTGCCCAGCTTAAACCCTCGGGGCTGTCCCGGCTCTGCTCCACGTAGCAGCGCGTGACCACACGAAGGCGGCCACCCTTGCCCCGGGTCTGCTTTGTGACGAGCTGAGGAGGGAAGTGTCACAAAAGTGTCAGTCCTTTACGGGCTACCCCAGATCCCTGCTGCCGTGGTTCTCGCCTCTGCTGCCCCAAAACGTTTCCACCTCCTGCCAGAGGGAGTGGGCACGAACGGCTGAAAAACCTGCTTGGGCAAAGTCCAGCCTGGCATGGCACCTGGCGTGTTTGGTTTTATTTTTGAGCAGTAGGACATTGTTTGCCTTTAGTCTCCCAGTTTTATAGGCTCTTGGGGGTCAAAAACCAGCACCCACCCAGTTGAGCAGTGACCTTGTGGGCAAGCAAGGACCCAGGTCGGGGCAGCTGCCTCTGGACTACCGGATCCTCCCGCCTGTTCACCTTAACAGTTCACTGCACACGACTGCCTGTCTGTGCTTGGGCACCGATAAACCCACAGGGTCTCCCGTTACCGTAAAAAAAAAATGCCAGACCGTGCCGGCTTCGAAGGCGAGCATACCTGCCTGAGTGTGCTTGGCCATGGTGCAGGTGAGCTGGGAGGGCCAAGCTGCTCGGGGTGTGACGAGCTTCACCCCGGCCTCAGCTGCATGTCCGAGCGCTGCTGCTGCTCCCTGGAGTTGCTGGAGATCGTGGGGAGACGGCCGGGCCCCGCACCTGCAGCGGGATCTGCAGCCGGCCCCTTCTAGAGAGCAAGCGCCGGCAGGCGCCGGGGCAGCAAACGGGGGCTGCGTGGCTCCCGGCACCGCCCAAACCCCCCCTGGAGCTTCGCTATTTCCCCGTTACCGCCTCAGCTCGGTGACCAACACCAGAAACCCCGAGCCCAACCCAATTCGTGGGTCGGCGTTGCGCCGCCTTCTCTAAGTGCAGAGCTCCCTCGCCTGTTACCGAAGCCAAAGCCTCGGCGGCTGTTCCTGTCCCCGGCCCTGCCGCGTCGTGGCTCGCGTGAGCCGGGGTGGCCGTCGGGGTGGTCGTGACTGTGAACCCCCCGAGTTTTCCAGCTCGGGCTGGCGCTGGCCTTGGGCCTGGGCGGTGGCTGCGAGCAGGCAGAGGGCAGACAAAGAAAAGGCAGCGGCAGGAGCCCTGGGGGAAGCTGGGGGAGATTTTGGGGGTGAAGGAGCCTCATTTTGCCTTTCAGGCAGGTGAAGGGAAAAGGCAAACAGTCCTGGGAGAACAGGCCGTAACCGCAGCGCTGAACCCTACTGCAGGTGAATGCCCGGGGCTGTGTTTGTGAACGGCGGTCGATCCCGGCGCTACCCCTGGACTTCAACCCTTCTGGCCAGCGGAACAGAAGGTGTTTCTCCTGACGGCCTTGTCCCCTGCAGACACCCGGCTGCCACCGACTTTCTCTGGGCCGAGCTGAATCAGAAGCACCCTTTTGCTTCCAAAAGGCAGTTTCCCCTGGAATAAATCATGCCAGGGCAGGATGGCTCTGGTCTGACCCGCTGCAGAAGTGGCTTAAAGAATGCAAATCCCCTCCCAGGCTGAGTTACTGGAGACCACGGGCCGTGGCCTCGTCCTTGTGCCCAGGGCAGGGCAGCGCTGGGCACCGTGAGGGGCGTCGGGCCCCAGACCCTACGGACACATCCTTGCTTTGACTCCCAGCAGGTCGGGGAGGGCCGTGCTGGACGGCGGCAGGCGATGGAGGTCCCTTTGCCTTCCCACGCCCGTGCCAAGCCACCGGAGAAGCCGTTTTGGTGCTGCCACCCGCCGGAGCCGTGGCTGCCAGCACAGCCCGGAGCTCCTCCGCCCGCCCGGGGCTCCCTCACCACTGGGCACCTTCTCCCGTCCTTTCAAAGCAAAACCTGGAGGGCGTACAGGCTCGGCAGAGGGCTTGCCATATGGGAAAAGTTTCCTCCATCTTTTCTTTTCTTTTTTTTTTTTTTAACTAACAGCAGCTCTTGGCTTCGCTTTTATTAATGCCTATTGCAGCTCAGCCCATGTGGGCAACGGTCCAGGCTGCAGGGCTGCTTTGGGAACAGCAATGAAACAGTAAAACCCCAAAGAGGGAGCCGGAGGCGCTGGACATTTAACATGACCGCTTCCCTTGCAGAGAAGCCGCAGCTCCTCTGTTGCTGCTAAGGACCAGGCGGTAAGGAATGAGGGTCAATCCATCCACTTTCTGACTTCTAAGCCACGCTGAAACCAATCACTCCGTAGCTCAGGGCACAGATGGGGAAGATGAATTCCCTCAACACTCAAAGCCTCATGCATCCCTTCCCGGCAGTCACTGAGCTTCCTTAGCCCGGCCCAGGGAAGCGCCGGCAGGCGCCGGGCTGCGCTGGACCCTACCGACTCGCTGTGCCGAGGCGCAGCGCTTGGGTGGCATGGCGAGGACCCACGCGCGGCGCGAGTCTCTGGAGAGCCGCCTGGCAAAACCAAGCCCAATAAAATCAAACAAAGTCTTCAGGAAAAGAAAGGTGCTGAGTCAGGTTCCCAAAGGGAAGTACCTGCGTGAAAAGAGCATGTTTGCATGCGTGTGGCCGGGTAAAGGGCTCTCCTGTTTGTAAGATCTCCACTTGGGCAACCAACACTTTCTGCCAGATCACTCAGCAGAACACTCAACACTAATGCTCAGAGCAAAAACCACTACAGCAGCAGCCAAGACAGCTTGATCGACAGCAAACACGACCTTCAGCAGACAAAAAAACCTGTGTATTCATTGTGAGCAAGGAAACCCACGATCCACGCAGCAAACTCAAAAGCAGGAGAGTTGCTGAACACGGGACTGACAGCAAAGACAGACTGACTACAGCATCGCAGTTTTAAATGCAAAGTTTTCAAATCTCTCCAGAAATTGCAGTGACCTCGCAGCAGCAGCTTTGGAGCAGACAGCTAGTTCAGAAGCAGTGCTTTGGGGCAGGGGATGAGCTCCCGGGCTGCGCACCCAGCAGAGCCGCACTGAGCAGCCATCGGACCCGAAGCCTCCAGAAACGGTCTTTCCCCGGGGATTCAACGTGCCCAGGAGAAGCAGCAATACTGCGTCTTACAGCCCCTCGCTCGCTCCAGCCGCCTGAATGAGTGCTGAGGGAGGACTCACCTCTTCCAGGAGAAGCGCTGGAGAAATGTAGAGAGGACGGGTAGGCAGGGGGCAGAAAGATGTGGCCTGGACTTGCAGGGGGAAGTAGCAGGGCAGCTTAGGAGCAGGGGGGGACAGCAGAGACGGCAGTGACACGGCCACGTCCCTGCACGGGGCGCCAGGGGTTGGCAGCAAGCTGCTGCCGGCAGCCTTTGCTCCACTTCCCTGGGGCCCAACCAGCTGGGTCGAGGGCTCCAGACACAAAACCATCTCCTCTGGAGACCCTTCCCAGCCAGGAGAAGGCAGCATTTACCTGTTCACAGCTTTAAAATCCTCCCAGGAAACGCGTCCCTCGCACGACTGCGTGGACTCTGCCTGCTGCCGAAGCGTGGCCGGCCAGGCTGAACTCGGTCTTCATTTAACAAAATCAGGACCGCGCACAGAAGGGCTCAAGTTTGGGCTCAGTCTTCTGCCTGTCTGCACGGACGAGACAAGAATCAGGAGTCCTTAACAGACCAAGCTTAAGGGAAAAAAAAGGAGGGGTTAGTGCCAATCCTTCACACCATCCAGCCTCTTACCTTGGTCCCTCACCCTCCCTGGGTTGGTGGCAGGGAACGGAGCTCTGCAGGTCATCAGCAGAGGCTTTGTAGTGAAATTAGAAAGTGCGAAACTGGTCCTTCGAGTCACGGGTCAGAGCGAGCCAGCCTCCCTCCCGCCACCAGGGACAGCAGCCGCTCCGGAGCAATTCTCGCATTTTCTGCCAACAGCTGTCTGCACCACAGGGAACGAGCTGGAAATTCCCCCTCCAGGCTCAGTTTTTCCAGAGCTCAGTTCCAGCATCGCCCCTCAGGGAAGGTCAGGGTTTCCCTCCCTCCGAACAGGCACTTCCCCAGAGGCTCCTTTATTTGCACCCAGCTTCCCCGTGTCCCACGCGCCAGCCCAGCACTCAGCCCTCGATGATCCCCCGGGCACGGCCAGCGCTGCCAAATGGACGAAAATATCTTTGTCCACGTGCTGCTGGGAAAGCAGGGATCAGCAACGACCGCGCACCCCCTGCCCAGGCTCCCTCCACCGAGGGATGCTCTCCCCAGACTGATGCAAGCAGGAACGTAAGAGACACAGCACAGGTAAAGAGCACATCTTTCGCTTTATAAAAAAAGACCAAATCAGATGTTTAAGGCCAAGGAGTGCAAAAGAATCCCGTAAGACACCACAGGTGCACCAGCTTCAGGGACCACCGAGGCGACAGTCTTCCTCTTAGTGAGTTTTTGGGGCTTTTTTGGGTTTGGGGCGGTTTTTTTGCAAGCTTAATCCACACACATTGAATCTTCATACACAGACTAAACATGAAAAATGTGCTATTGCATCTGTAATAGCGATCGCAGCTCTTTGCAAGTCCATCCTCGCCCCTCGTCTCCAAAGCTCCAGCGCACAGACCGCAGAGCTACGTGTCAGCGTGACCCATGCCGACGCCTCGGTGCACAGGTTTAAGTAAACTCGTCCCAATACGTATGTACAAATCCACACGGAAGCAGGAAGCCGAACGGGTCCATCAGTGCATGGGGCATTCAGAAGGAGGTGACCAAACGCAGCTCCTCTGGGAGTCCCGGGCTGGCCTGGCTTCAAGTCTCTTCCTTGCACAAACAGGGTTTTTCACAAACTGACAGTTTTAAAAACAAAGCAGGGAGGGGAAGCCAAATCCGAGCCTCAGTCTCTCCCTTTTATTTTCAAAATCTCTCTCTGTCAGCGTCTCAAGGTGTGGTCTCAGTAATGTCCGTGATTGATGAAAGCACGCTCTGAAACGCGAGCAGTTCACAAAACCAGGCTCTAACAGGGACTTGAACCGTACATTTCAAAGGGCTTTGGCGGCTAAATAAGCCTGACTGCTCATGTGAGGAATGAAATCCTTTCCCCCCACCCAACATTTTGAAGAGTCATCACAGGCTATGAAATAAAGGCACATTTCAGTTCAATTCAGGCACATTTCAGTTCAATTCAGGCACAAAAACATGGTCCACACCAAAGCACGGAGCCTGTTCTGGTTTCCCTCTCCCCAAAAACCAGCGGGTGTGTTTATTCTATGGCTGGTCAATTCAACTGAGCGTTTTCTATTCACATCCAAGGGCACCCGAACGTACAAACAAGTCCCCCGGCCTCACATGTTTACTTTACGATAAACAACCAAGTGGCGACAGCAGCGATACAGCTTCCTCCCGCCGCAGTGCTGCAGCCCTCAAGGTCGCCTGGCACCGTGCCCTCAGGGCGGCGATACCACATCTCCTGCGCCGGGGACGGGCAAAGGGAAGGAGAAGGCGCTGAGCGCCTGCAGGGGAAAGGCAGGACCGAGCAGTTCCTCACAGACCCTCCGGAGACGCTCACAGGGGAGGCTTTCCTTTTGAAGCAAGCCACTTTTAACGAGTTTCGAGCAGAACAGTCAAACAGCCCAATTCTTAATTACAAAAACTGAAAAATGAACCGACTATTTCACTCACCTGCCATATTGCCCCGCAGCCAGCCTGACACCAAGCGTAACGGGGAAACGCAGAGGGCTTGGCAGATGAGTGAGGAAGCGCTGACTGGCATGCAAGTCACAGGTCAACGCGTGCAACTGGCAACACCTCATGCCTACAGTTCACATCGGACTGCAAGCGACTGCAAAGCTGATCCCCACGGTCTGCTCGGGGATGAGTGGGGCAGCTCTCCAGGCATCCCACCCCTCTGCAGGTGGCACTGTCTCGGGAGACAGGCCAAGAGGCCAAAGATTAAACGAACCATGTTACCTGAACCTTCTCCTCCCAAGGCAGCAGGAGAGGACACCACCAAGGGGCAGCAGGAAGGAGGCCGATCTGGCTACCGCAAACACCATGGAGAGAGGCTTTATGGTTTTGGGACCAACCAGCCACTTTAAATAGAGATTTGGGTCCCTAGAGAGCAGGTGCTTGGCCTTCACCTCAGCATCGGCACAAACACAGAGACACCATCCAGTTGTTCCCTACCCACGTTAACTTATGCAATGCCAGAAAGCAAGAACCGTACAACAGATCCTCAAAGCAGGGAAAGGGCTGGGCCATGGAGGCTGTTGAAGCTAAACGTCAAGTATGGAAATCATAGAGGCACAAATTATCTGAAATTTCCTTGTCCATTTCTCTTCCCTGGGCACACATTCCACCTCCCAAGTTCATTAGCTCCGCAGTTCCCTTCCTTGGTGTTCTATATTGTCCAAAAAAAAAAAAAAATCCAGTGAAATTCAGACAGCAGGAGAAATTTGGCTTCAACAAAGGATCAGGGTAGACCGCAGAAAAAAAAAACAGTGGCATAGCACACTCCATATTGAGAGAGGAGAAATCTGATTGCAGCAAAGCCTTGGAATGCCTGCCTGCTGCTTGGGTCCTTTTCCTTAACAATACACCTGGAGCAGAGGTGCCCCAGATGAGTCCGTCTCTGTGTCTTGGAAAGAGGAATCTCTGCTTGTTGGAGAGCCTTGGAGAGGAAAGAGAAGAGATGGTGACATTAGACAACATGAACTGTCGCAGCCCTGCCTGGCAGTTAGGCAAGCAACTGCCACAAAAGGCTTTGTGTATCATGAGGGAGGAGAAAGCCACACAAAGCCCCCAGGCAGGGAACAACCCTGCTGGTATTGTAGCCATCTTCTGGGAGAGATCTGTTATTATGCAGGAGAAAACTTGCCTTTTAGCCCTGGGCTGCTCTTTGGAGTGGAGCACGCATGCCGCAGGATCAGAGCCGAGGGGACAGCCCGTCGCTCTCCCCTCCTTCCCTTTTGCCCAGTTCCTTTTGTTCCCAGTATAACCCAGCTGTGACCTCAACTGCTCACACCCCAAATACAGCCCCAAACTTTGTCAAGATACCCAGAGACTGAAAGCTCTCAGGCCAAGTTCGTGCATGGCCAGAGAGCGCTCCATACTTGGGTTTCATTCTTTTTCAGAAGGACCCACCAACCCAGACAGGCTTCTGAGCTCCCTTCGCTCCTGAAGCTCAAGAGAACTGCACCCCTCACGGTAACCTAAGAGGCAGGTGTCAGCTCAGCCTTCGCAGATGCTGAAAGCTGAAGGCGTACATAATAGGGGAAGTTCAGGGCATTCCCCTCACTCCTGTGATGCCGCCGCAGCTAAGGCCCCCGGCCAGGTACGTTACCTGCGCTGCTATGCCGCCTCATATTCCTGGCTATCACATCTGCTGGTGTTTCTTCCGATATTTGCACGGTCAAATCTGGAATGAAAACCGAGAGGGCCTGAGAGAGGAAAGGATGGGCAGCTGTGACTCAGGAGTCAAGATCACTGTCAGGGAATGCACAGGGCTCTCCTTCAGCAGGCACCACCCTCAGGTCATAGGAGGTAGAGTCTGATTCCATTGTCTTGGTAATCTGAGCTTTATACTCCTTAAATACCAGGAAGCAAGAGCAGCCTTACTGCTAAGCTGAGAAGCACAACAGACACTGTTTCCTTCCTTACTTCTGGATGTCTCCTTGCCCCCCATGCTCAGCTTTTCAAGGCTTTCTACAACAATCTCTCTTAGAACCTGTTCTGGAGGTCAGTCACTTCGGGCTGCCCCAGACACGGAGGCGAGCATCCCTGAAAGAGGCGTGAGGCACTTACGCGGTGGCAGCAGCCCTTCCCTCCTCTTGACAGGGATATTTACTGGCAGCTCCTCACCCCCCTGTGCAGAGGAAGCCTCAGCTGCAAGGAGGCACTCTGTCACGGTAGTCTAAGGGCGGCATTAGCAAAGAGCACGGGCAGAACGTGAGGGAGAGAGCGCCAGCTTGGTAACTGGACATCCTCTAGCACAAGCCAGCTCGTCTGGTCATACCAGTTAAGTTTGACTCATGGTCTTTCTGCCTAGCTTAGAGGTGCGGAGGAAAGCCAGAATCATTGCAGTAGCAGCAGAATAAGCCCTTACATCGCTCAGTGCAAACTTCACTGGCAGTGAAAGATACTATCAAGAAAGCCACAACACAGTGATTGGTGAGAAGCAGAGGTCTCCAGTAATACGCAAGGCCCTCCATTCACACATCCCAGGAAAATAAGCCCAGCCTGAAAACAGACATCAGCTTTCAACCCTGCTGCATTGCCACGTCTCCGTGGCTTTGATAAAATAACCCTCTCGTGCTGAAGGGGTAATACCAAGGAACCCGCACGTACCATCTTGGCTGACGACCATGGACTCCAGCATCGTTTCATTACCGCTGTCTGGTGCGTTGCCTCTGCTGGACTTCTCCTCGTGGCTCTGGCTGGCTGGGACAGAAATATGGGGCCGGACTCTGCTTTTCCGGGTGCTGATGCGTATGATGCCTCGGACCAGCCTGCATTCAGCATCCTGCTCATCCAGGTTGTAGTCCTGAGTTATGCTATTGATGAGGTCCGAGATCTTGTTGGTCTTCTCCAGGAAGACAGTGTCTGATGTGCACTTGGCCAGCTCATCGATCTGGTGGACGCTGAAGAGCTCCGTCAGCTTCTTGAAGATCAGGACGTCGATCTGCCTGCTGGACATGGAGCCATTCAGCTCGCTGATGTCCAGGTCGGACTCGTGGAAGGAATAATACTCCTCTGAACTCCGGTGGCTGCTGGGGAGCGGTGGCTTTTCTATGCTGTTCCTGAAGGGCTTCTCTGGCAGCAGCTCTTTGCAGCATGAATCTGATTCCAGGTGGTGGCTGGGGCTCCTGTTTTGATAGACAGGAATGCCCTTCAGTTTCACGTCTGGGTAACTGAAACTGCTACCCATGCTGGACTTTTTGATCTGGTTCCCGTTCTTCTCAGTGGGAGAGACGTTGGCGGGGCTGTTCGGCAGTCGCCCATTATAATCTCCATTCTTTCCGTCATCAGTGGAGGTCTCGGCGGGCCCCGCATAGGGGATACAGACACTGCAGTCCTGAAAGCAGCCCCCACAGGTCACTATACAACAGAAAATGGCCTTGTATGTCTTCCAGGCCTGAGACAGAGAGGAACAGCAGAAGCTCTGGTTTGGGGGAGCCTCTGCTGTGCCAGAAATAAAGGTAATTGTTTCTGCCTCTCTCCCGTTAGAGTCTTTGAGGTCAGCTTTGCGACCTTTCCTATCCCGCATCTGCTGGGCTCTGGTGCAGCTCTGTTTGATTTCAGGCATAGAGCCACTGAACACCTCCAAACTGACATCTGTCTCCTTGGATGGTCTGGTCCGCAGGGGCACAGCCTCCTGGTAGGACTGGTTCAGCGGGCGGTGGCTGTTCAGGTTGTGGGGGAGTCCTGTTTTCCGGCCCAGCATGGCTCACCGCTCAGGCACCTGGAGAACAAGGTCTCAAGTCAAGCATCTGTCACCAGTCTCACCTTAGCGAGCTGTTGATCAACAGAGAAGAACCCAACATTCAAATTCAGTGATTCTCAAATTCAACATTTCGATTATTTACAGAAATATTTTGCATTAGGACTCACGCTGTTCTCACTTGTCGCATAGAGAGGGAATCCAGCCTGCGTTTCAGGGTTCTCCAACTACTCTAGCTTTGCTGCTTCCTTCTGGCAGATGCTTGAATCAGAAGAGGTGTGTTTTAAAAGGACTGTTCTTAAGACATCAAAATCCCTGTAACCTTCAGAAGAGGTTTCCTCAACGCAGCTGGAAGGCGAGTCAGGCTCCAGAGCCGTTGCTCCTGAGCAATAAGTGAGCAGCACAGCCGTAGGTGGAGCCAGCTGACAGGCTCCAAAGGGAAAGTATCTTCTTTTAAACAACTTCCCCTTTCTCTCGCATTCCTTAGGATTAAGCTGGGCCCTGACAGCCCTTATCCATTTCAAAACACACCGTGCCCAGGAGGAGATGACAAGCAATCAATCATTATGCAAGCCGCCAATTCAGACTTCAGATTATTCGATACTATTTAAATTTAGAGGATTTAGCGATGACGGCATTACTAACACTGATGATTTTTGCTACTCATGCTAAGGCTGTGTTATGCTAAAGACTTTCCTATGAAAACCGATGTCTTCATTTGGATTAAAGAAAAGATCTTGTCAACAAGTCGGTCTCAAATCATGCCTCGCAGGAACAAAACCTTTACTCCTCTACAGGAGTAAACTGCTTTTACAGGGTACTATGTCACACTTTAGCTCCACAGACCCAGCGCACAGAGTTTGGCACATTAAATCTCCCTATTATGAAGAAAGCTTGGCGCTGGGCAACGGCAGGAAAGTCAGGTCAAGGCTGCCACTCTCCACTCCCATTGCTGCCGCTTTTATCCCAGACTATGGTGGGCCTCTAAATTGTCCACTGTTTCTAAGCTTCTTGGCTAACACTGCCTTCACCCCCAAGAGATCCTTTTAAACACTAATTAGGCTAATTAATAAGCAGTGAGAGGCCAGCCATAGCTTAAGCGTTTTTGGACTGCCCCTGCTGCTCTACTATATACTTTCTATAGGGCACCTCAAGCATGAATAAACAAATCTGTTCTACCTTGTTAGAGCATTGCCTCTTTTTCCTTTTTTTGAAACAAATAGGAATGTTGCCCCCACAAAGAAACAGGCGCAGACTGAAAACGAGGCAGTTCCAGCACACCACTGCTTTCCAGGAATATTTTGGCTCCATTAGCTTATAAAAATTCGTAAGTAGTGCATGTCCCAGGAGCTCCCTTTGCACATTCCTGGACAATATATTAAATGTAAAAGCCCCAGATGCTCCAATTTCAGTGCTGAGCAGGCAGAGCTCCCTAGACTCAGCATCAGTGGAGAGTTTTGATTGCTTTCACTTCAGAACAGGGTTTTTTTCCTCAGCTTCATCATTTTTGTAATGCAGTTTAAAATTTAAAAACAAACCAAAACCATTTGAGCTGATCTAAGCACAGAACTGGGATGTTTCTCTTAATAACTGAGGCCTCATCAAGAGATCTAACATATGCATTGCACAATAACAATCATTTATATAACAATATATAATAGTCTGAAATTTCAGAGCATTTTTGACATAGGGAAGAGCGTTATCTCAGCTCTACAGAAGAAGACTTGCAGGCTCAGAGGTTAAACCACTTGCCTGACATTGCACAAACCCCCAGCTGCATCAGGCGTCAGAGACACCTGCGGCCCCTGTGCTCACCCCCTTCCCATCACGGCTCGCGTGTCTGCGACCACCGGATCACACGTTGGAAGAGTTCCCCGGGAGCACGTACAAGACACAGCTCCTCGACCCAGCGGCTCCTCTGGCACAAGCAACGGACTGGAGCGAAACCCACAGCCAGTTGCTTAACACAGCCGTAAACAAAAGTTCGGACTAAATCCACAGCCGAGCTGATACTCACAAGATTGTTGGGAGCTTTCTCTGTTCTCACGCAGGCACCGTGTGTGGATAGAGGAGATCCTTCTAAAGAACTTCAGCATCTGCCTCAGAAGAGCGAGGAGGGATTCACAAACAGTTTGCACATCTAAGAGTTAGCCGGGGTCCAAGATCTTCATTGTTCAGAGGACAGGATTTCCTTTGAAAGTTTTAAAAAAGCTAAATTACGTTGTGAATCTACTTAATGAAGTCATATCAGTTTGCCAACAACTGTATTGCCACTGTTGTTAGAAGCTAGGGAAGTCAAAGCATTATCTTAAAAAGGGGCCAGAGGACCTAAATTCAGGATACAAGATTTACACATAGATACAACTTCTCTTAAATATATGGAAGCGTCAACAGCTGTTAAGTTTTCTAAGCAGCCGTGCCAGGAGCTGAAAGCCTCCCTGTAATAGTCCCGGACGCTGGACAGCGATAGAGACCCTGGCCCTGAGTAACGCGGACCCGGCCTCTTCTCCGTGCTCCTGTGTCCTCTCTCACCTACCTGGGATACAAACAACCCGGCCAAGGAACCGCCTCTCTCCAAACGCTTCCCTGTACCCCGGCCCACAACACCCCCGTTCCAGCGGACAACCAGGACTTGAAGGTCTATGATTCTGTGACTCCGCCACGGTGCAGGTAAGCAGAATTTGCCCCTTCCTTCTGACAAACGAAGCGCTGCGAGGCGGGGAGACCCGCCCGGGCCCGAGCAGGGGCCCCTCTGCCCTCCCGGGCCCAAGACACCCTGGAGAGGGGGGATTTTCGGGAGGAGAGAAGCTGGCGGCAGGGAACAGCCGGTTTCTAGCGAAGGCACCGATCGCCCCGGCAGGGCCTGCCCCTGCCCCTGCCCCTGCCCGCACAGGCTCCCCACCGCGCTCCCCCCTTGGTTTTTCAGCCCCGGGCAGCCAAGCCGGCCCCCCCCGGAGAGCTCCCACCGACACCGGCCCCCGGGGCGAGGGCAGGGAAGGCCGCAGAGCAGCGGGAGGGGACAGAGCCGGGGGGGCAACGGCAGCCCAGGGACAGCGGGTGGCGGGGACCCCGGGCGCACGGCCTGGGGACGCCTGTCTCGGGGGAGGCCCGGGGCGCACGGAGAGGGAGAAGCCGGTCTCGGCGGGGGGACGGCACCCGGGGCACCCCGGTGTAGGGGGGGCAGCGCCCGCCCGCCCGCCCCTCCCTCCCGGTCGCGGCCTGCTGCTGCCCCCAGGCCCGGGACGGGCGGCCCCGCCGGGGGAAGCGCCGAGCGGCGGCGGGGGCGGGGGCCGGGGCCGGGGCGGGGGCCGGGGCCGGGGCCGGGGTCGGGCTCCCCCGCCCCGGCGTTACCTGCGAGCCAGGGAACGGCGTCCGGCCCCGCCTCACCTGGGCCAGGTGAGCCACGTGACCCGGCCCGACGGGCCGCCGCGAGGGACAGCAGAGCGCGGCGGGCGAAGCCGCTCCGGCCGCGCTGCCCGCGGTCCCCGTCCCCGGGCTCCCCGTCCCCATTGTCCCCATCGTCCCCATCCCCGGGGTCCGCATCCCCCGGGGTCCCCGTCCCCATCGTCCCCGTCCCCCGGGTCCCCATCCCTCGCATCCCCGTCCCCATCGTCCCCATCCCCGGCATCCCTGTCCCCATCGTCCCCATCCCCATGGACCCCCGTCCCCATGGACCCCCATGCCCACGGACCCCCGTCCCTGAGGGCTCTGTCTCAAAGCACCCCCCTGCCCCAGGATCCCCATCCCCAAGGGTCTGCCTCCCAAACTGTCCCCATCTCCGAGGGTCCTCGTCCCCCCGGATCCCTGTCGCTGAGGATCGCCTTCCCCGAGGATCCCTGTCCCCAAGGTCCCCACCCTTAAGGTCTCCATCCCCAAGGGTCTCACTCCCCAAGGATCCCTGTCCCAAAGGATCCCCGTTCTCAAGGATCCCCATCCTCAAGGATCCCCGTCCTCAAGCATCCCCATCCCTGAGAATCCCCATCACTGAGGATCCCTGCCCCAAATGATCCCCACCTCCAAGGATCCCTGTCCCCAAGGATCCCCATTCCTGTGGATTCAGGTCACTGAGGATCCCTGTCCCTGAAGAACCCTGCCCCAACAGATCCCTGTCCCCAAGGGTCCCAATCCCAAGGATCCCCCTGATCTGCCCTGCACCATTCCTTGTCATTTTAACCCCCCTGCAGGCAACCCCCTCCTGAGGGGCATAAAGTGGCAGGCGTGGGGTGGCCACGGGTGTCCCCTGGGGTCCCACGGGACTCGTGCCCCGGGGAAAGCATCTTGCCGGTGCCTCCCTGGGTGCTGCCTGTGGTTTTGGGTGCCTCACTCTGGAGTTGGGAGCCCGTCCACCCCAGGATGAACCTCCACCCAGGCCATGCCCAAGTGCTTCAATACCTCCAAAGCCTTTGGCCCCCCAGAGGGACCCACACCCTTCATGGGGGGTGATTTCACCGTCTCTGCTCAGCACCCTGCAAAGCAACAGCGTCGTCCATCCCTTCTCCCGCTGGGAGCGGTTGTTTCTGCCCAAGTCCCGTTGGGGACAGCGGTGGCACGGGGGACATGCGCTGCGAGGATACCCAGTGCTTCCCGGGCTGCTGGGCTCAGCCCGTTCCGTTCGCTGCTGCTTGGTGACTCAGTGGTTCTCTCCAAAGAGCTGGTGATTCACTCTCGGGGGGTCGGATCCTTCCCTGAAGGTTTGGAGGAAAGGAAGGAAAGCAGGGGGGGGAAGGGGGAGCAGGGCAGGCAGGGAAGGAGCCCGGCGGAATGGCAGCTGCGCACCGAGGCTGCAGCCGCTCGGCTCGGATGCACCAGCCGGTTTCCGAGAGGAAAGAGGAGAGAGAGAAATCAATTCAAAGGATGGTGCCAGTGCCAAGAAGCTCATTCCTTCTCTAAAGGGCACAAAGACTGCATTTATTTATTTAAGCCTCTGGCACAGGAACACCGTACTTAATTCCAGCCGGTGTCGTTTCCCTGGCTGGGCTTTCATTTGTGTATAACTCAAAGCACTGCTTGGAAATGCATTGTCTCCTTCTCTGCCAGGTGCCTTGAGCACAGATCCCAGCCATGAAACCTCTCGCGGCGCTGCCCCGTCGAGCCTGGCACTGCCAGGATGAGCTGAGCAGTATGGTGTGGCCCCCCGAGCCCAGCACTGTGCTGCTTAACGCCCCTTGGCTCCTGCATTTTCCCGGTGCCCCATCACATTCCAGCTGAGCTGCCGCTGTGTGCCAGGGCTCTGGTCCCAAACTGCTGCTGTGCGGCAGGGAGCTGGGTCAACCCGGGAGTCCCGGGGCTTAAACCTGAAATCCTGACACAGGATTCCTTCCCTTAAACTGGGCCAGGATGAGAGAGCAGTGCCTGGGTCCACCACTGCCCGGTAACTGGGACACCTGGGGAAAAACTTGCAGAGAGACTGGGAGAGATTGCACTAACATTAATTATTTACTGCCTGTAATAAGGCTTCACTTTTCTGGAGCGCATCCCAACGCGGGCCTTTAAAGAGGCTGGAGATAAGAGGCCAGTGCACAGCCCTTTGCTACGTCCTCCCGCAGGGCTGTCCTACCCCAGAGCAGAGCACGGCCGGCGCAGGGCTGGCTGCCCGTATCCCTACAGGAATACTGGGGACCAGTGCGGGGCTGCAGCACCGTGCCCCATCCCGGTGGTCGGTGCCTCTGCGTGCAGCTGTGGGGTGTGGAGAGTCGCTGCTGGGGAAAGGAGAACAAGGCTCTCAGCTGGGCTTTTGTATCAAAGAGGTTTATTCTGAGCGCTGCTAATTTCAGACTCCTCTGCTAAATCATTAATAGCTCATCAGCCCAGGCAGAGATCCCACAGCAGCGCGGGAGGGTTTCTGGGAGTCAGGCAGTGACTTACCCTGAGGAGCAGGGGCATTTCTTGTACTTTCCTATTATTTGCTCTACCAGCCTCTGTCTGCTCATCTGCCAGGATGTGCTATGGCCGGCTGGGACAGCCTGGGGACACAGCGGCTGCGGGGGGCTCGGCGACACCCTCAGCCTCACTGGCCAACGTCCCCAGCTCATCTGGCCCCTTCTTATTTCTTAAACTCGTGTCCAGGCACAGCTGCTCCCCGTTTCCATTTCCTTTTCTCACGCTGGACCAGGGACTGGAGCTGGGAAGGTGATGAGCAGCACAGACCTAGGGGGACCCAAAAAAGCAATTGTTTTTTGAGCGGGTGACTGATGGAGCAGGCACCTCCAGAGGTCCCTCCAACCTCAGCGATTCTGAGGTTTCACTTTGGGGCAAAAGGGGAAGCTCACTGCAAGACAGACCCTGGCCCTTTCCCCCTTTGGGGGTACCCTTGGGGGTCGGGGTTTCACCAAAGCAGAGCAAAAAATCAGAGAAGAGGACGTTCCGTTTAATACCTGCCTGTCCCCACAGTTTCTTTGGGTTGGAGGCAGAGGGAGCAAGAGCAGATCTTTGACCCTGAACCTACGATGGAGCAGCACTCCTCAAATCCCCAAACCCCATTTTATAGCGGCATTTGCATCTGATACGTGAAGACGGCTCAGCCTGGACTCCAGCTTTCCTACAGCCTGAAATGCAGCCTGCAGAGCTTAAGCAAATGTCGCGGCCGTGTCTCCGACACCGGGCAGCGGAGATGCAGGGGGAGCCAGTGGACGACGGGCAGGGAAGGGACGCGCAGGCAGCGGGGGCCGGGAGCAGTGACGCAGCAGCCTCTGACGCTGCTCCGGTGTCTGGCAGACGTGTGGCAGCGCTGGCAAGAGCAGGAATGCAACGCAAAGCACAAGGGATGGGGTTTTTTCCCCCTAAGGTAAGGAAAGCAAAGCTGCCACCAGCCTGCGTGGGATGGGGGTGACATCCACTGCAGGCCTGGACGTGGATCTGCCTGGAACAGATTTAGGCTGGTGTTTTGGTTTTTTTTTTTGGCTTAGGCTTTTGCCCCTGTCTGGGGGTGGGATGAGACCTCAGCACCTGGTTCCTATCATCCCTTTTATCCTCTCTGCTGCTCTGATGTGAAACACAAGCAGGTTTTACCCCACGCACCTACGTGAAGATGCAGCCGCTGAGCGTGATGTCCTGGCAGGAGGAACCCCAAGAAACAGGCTTCTTGGGGGGGGCAAGGTGGCAGCAGCACCTTCCCGCTCCAGCCCCCTCCCTGTGCCATCTCAGCCCACCCTCAGCTCCATTAACGCTGGCTTAAATGATCATGGCGTTGGCAGCGACGTTGCAGTGACAGTCACACAACCAAGGACGCGCTGTCCTGGTGCCATATGCCCTGCACCCCAAGGCTGGGACACCCCAGCCCCGGGGGGGAACAGGGGCTGCCCCTGCCCCTTTCCCTGCCCCGGGCTGGCGGCAGGGGCACCAGCACCCCCCAGCCAGCAGCAGGGGCTGCTTAAGCTGCTTCTCCCAGGGGCTGCAGCCATGAAGCCAGCCTCTCCAGTATCCCTTCCCAGCCTAAGCCTTTCCCAATAACCCCTCCAGTAACCCTTCCCAGTAACCCCCTCCCAGTCCAGCCTTTCCCAGTGACCCCCCCCATCCCAGCTCCACATTTCCCAGTGTCCCCCCAGGGAGGGCAGTTTTCCAGCCGCACGAACCGGTAATGCCACCGGGCCAGTGCCGTACCAGGCCACGAGGCTGGGGCCGTGTCGGTACCACGCCGAGCTGTACCAAGCCCGGTGCTGGTACTGAGTCCGGACCGGTCTCGGTGCTGATACCAGTGCCATACCGAGCCACACCCAGCCCGGTGCCGCACCGGACCATACCGAGGCCGTGCCGGTGCCGATACCGGAGCCATGCCGTACCGTACCAGACCATACCGAGCCCGGGGCCGGTGCTGTACCGAGTCGTACCGAGCCCGGGGCCGCGTCGGTGCCGGTACGGGTGCCGCACCGAGCTGTACCAAGCCCGGCGCCGGTACCGAGCCCGGGGCCGTACCGCGCCATACCGAGCCCGAGCATCCCCCGCCGGGGCTGCACCGTGCCGGGTCGCCCCCCCGTGCCGGTGCGGAGCCGGAGCCGGTGCCGGTGCCGCCCCCGGCG
Organism: Platalea leucorodia; assembly: GCF_965183815.1. Taxonomy (NCBI): domain Eukaryota; kingdom Metazoa; phylum Chordata; class Aves; order Pelecaniformes; family Threskiornithidae; genus Platalea; species Platalea leucorodia. Next base: position 9,726,855 of record NC_138840.1, read on the forward strand.
GGGCCGAGCCGCGGGGAGCCGGCGCCGCCCCCGGCTATATATCCCCGCCGCGGCGCTGCCCCGCTCCCGTTCCCCTTCCCGTTCCCATGGCGGCGGCGGCAGCGGCGGATGCGGGCCCGGCTGCGGGCGGCGAGCAGCGCCCGGATCGCGGCGGTACCGGCGGCGGCGGCACCGAGAGCAGCGGCGGCGGCGGCGGCGGCGGCAGCCCGGGGTCGGTGGAGCTGGCGGCGGCGCGGCGGCGGCTGGTGGCGGCGGAGGGTCGCCGTCGGGCGGCGGCGGAGCTGGAGGGCCGGGTCCGGCAGGTTCACTGCGCCCTGCGGCACGCCGAGCTCCGCCTGGCCGCCCGAGCCGAGGCCCTGGGCCGCCTGGGCGCCGGCGTGGCCCAGGCGCAGCTGGCGCTGGCGGCGCAGAGCCAGCGGCTGCAGAAGGGGCTCCGCCGCCGGCCCCGGCCCCGCCCCGCCGCCCTCCTGGCCGCCGCCCGGGCGCTCCGCAGCTGCGTGCCCTGGGCCCCCGCCCGCCCCCGCGGCCCCGCCGCGCCCGCCGCCGCTGCCCGCCGCCTGCCCGCCGCGCCCCGCAGCCCCGCCTAGGGCGGCCCGGGGGCGGGGGGGCGCGGGACCTGGCGGGGGTCCGGGGAGCCTGACGGGTGGGGGGGACTCGGCGGGGCCGGGGGTCCCACGCAGGGGTCCGGGGAGCCTGACGGGTGGGGGGGACTCGGCGGGGCCGGGGGTCCCACGCAGGGGTCCTGGGGAGCCTGATGGGCTGCGGCCCGGCAGGTCAGGAGGGCTTGGGGGTCTCCAGGGGTCCCTGTGGGTTTGGGGGTTGTGGGGGGGGACCTTGCTGGGTGGGGGGGGCCTGGGGGGCCCAGCGGGGTCTGGGGTCCTTGAGCAGGCCCTGGGCAGCCTGATGGGTCAGGACCCTCTGCGTCGGGAGGGTTTGGGGGTTCCGAGGGGATCCTGCAGGGTGGGGGGGGCCTGGGGGACCTTACCGGGTGGGGGGACCCAGCAGGGTCTGGGGACCTTGGGGGTGGCCGGAGGAATCTGATGGGCTGGGACCCGGCAGGTCAGGAGGGTTTGGGGGTCCCAGGGGGATCTTGCAGGGCATGGGGGGGTCTGGGGGACCCAGCAGGGTCTGGGGACCTTGACAGTGGCCTGAGGGGTCTGATGGGGGGAGACCTGGTGGGGTCTGGGGTGTTTGGGGTTCCCTAAGGAACCCTGTGGGATTGGGGCATTCCAGGGGACCCAGCAGGGTCTGGGGACCTTGGGGTGCCCTGAGGAGTCTGGGTGGGGGGGTCCCTGGGGGACCCTGGGGGTTTGGGGTGCTTGAAGGACCCTGCAGGGTCAGGGGTCCGGGGGTGTGCAGTGAGCTGGCAGATTGGGGGGGCAGTGAGGCTGGGGGACCCAGCAGGGTCTGGGAACCCCCATGGCATTGGGAGACCCTGCAGAGTCTCGGGTCCCTGGAGGATCTTGCCAGGTCTGGGGGTGTTCGTAGGGCAATCTGCTGTCAGCACCCCCAGTCTGGGGTTGCCTCCCCCCAGAGGCAGCAGGCTCGGGGCAGCCACTCTGGGGCAGGGCCCCTTCCCTATACGAGCCCCGCTGCACCCCAGGAGGGGTCCCCGAGACCCTGGGCCAGCAGGATGCTGGTGGGACCATGCCTCACGCTGGGGCTCGGGTGCAGCCCTCACATGCCCCCGTGCAAGCCTCAGTGGGGGAATCGAGCGGGCTCAGGGTCGCCCCACTTCCACCATCCCCGGACTCTGGACTGTGCACCCCCACGGGGGCAGAGAGCAGAAGAGGACTGCTCCTCATGATGGCACCGGCACCGTTTGCCTCCCACCACGCTGGATTTTTGGGACTGCTTTGATGACTGACCTAGCGGGTGTCACCTCCCCATGCCTCCAGCAAGAGTCCTTGGGCACCCCCAATGTCACCCTGCAGCAGAGCCCGTCACTGCAGGCTCCAGAGGGGCGAGAGGGCACGAGGAGGTGGAGGTGGGCTCCGGATGAAGCACCCCACTCCAGGCAAAAGGCTTGCGCAGGGCCCTGGCATCGCTGTCCCCATCGCTGTCCCCATCTCTGCCCCACCAGCCCTGAGCCGGCCTCAGGACGGAGGGCTCGGACCTGACAGCATCATCCCTTCTCCGCCAGGAACTACAGCGGTTCAGCCAGCAAAGCCCTCTGCAAGCCTGCTCCTTCGCCGCCGTGGCCGCAGCGTTCGCCATCCCTGGGCTAACGGCATCTCTTGGCCGAGCCACCGACACGGGGTCTCGCTTTGCTGCGCCAAGCTTTCGCAGTGGCTTTCCCCGGAGGCTGCATGAATCCCTCCCTCCTGCTGAAAAACCATAACTCGCTCCCCTTAATTTTTTTTTTTTTTTAATTAAAAAACCACACTTGATTTGGGCTGGGGTGGGGGGGGTTTCACTGACTCATGAATGTGCCGCGACTACCTTGGTGTGAGACAGCAGGTCTGTTGTGTAATCCTCGCTTCTCGCCTCTGCGCCGGCTGGTGCTGCTGCCGGACTCCTGCCTGCACGGTGCTGCCTGCACGGTGCTGCCCGTGCCGTGCTGCCTGTGCTCCGCAGCCAGGGCACGAGCAGAAGTAAACTTTGATATATTTTACTCATTACACGTGGTGTCCTTAGGTGCTGGCTGAAATATAACCGAGAGGGTGATTAGGATGCGGATTAGCAAATAAGCCCCAGTAATGGCCTGTAATTAATACCAGGGTGGATTTCTCTGATTATTGACCTCTTCCTTCCTCTGGGCACATGGGGACAGGGAAAATGCGTTAGGAGCTGCGGGCAGCAGAGTGCCACTGCGAGCGCCCGGGGTCTCTGCCAGGCACCACAGATGGCCATACATATATATACACACACACGCGGACATAGTCTGTCCTGAAGAATTTGTATAAGGTCACAAATAAGGTACAACTTGCACATGAATGCGTGCAGAAAATGGGTGGCAGAGAAATACTTGAGCTACCAGCATGACTTTGCAGTCATGTGCTGGGGGGATGTGTCTTTCTCCTATTGATCCCTGTTCTCAGACAATTCTTTTTGGTTTTGTGCTGCCCTGCGTGGAGCTCGCAGATGCTCTGACACCGTGTATCTCCTCGATGCTCCCTAATTTCTGCCCTTTCCCTAAATCGCTGCCCGCTGGAGGTTTTCCCATGCATGCAGAGCCATAATCCCAACCAGGAGGTGATTCCCCAAGCCGGGTGGGGAGTTCGCTGCTAAGAGCGGCTTACAGGTCTCAGCCGGGAAAGAGACACATTATCTCTCCCAGGCTTTCAATTAATAGTATGAAATGCACAGCTTGGGCTTAAATCCCTCAATTTTTTTCCCTCCCTGGTGATTATTTGCAAATCAGCTTTTGACCTGATTAGAGCAGAACCTACTTAAAGGAATTGCAGGAAAGACCTTAAAAAAACCCAACTCCATTAAACCAGTAAGACCAAAATCATTCACACTCCTTCGATGCAACAGTTGCTCCCCACCCTTCAGTCTCGGTAAGGTTACTCTCTTGTTGCACTTTGTGTTCCCACAGTATCTTTAGCTGGGATGCGATATCCGTTACAATTCCCACGCTCATTCCCATTTTCCTACCGATGAGGTGGCTGGTGCAGCGATGAGGCCGGGAGGGCAGGAAGGAGATCCCAGGTGTCCTCACGGCTCCACCCTGCAAATAAGCGCACATTTAGCCAAAATGAGGATACCCATCTGCTCCAGGTGCCCAGGGAAAGCCACGCTGGGGATTTCAAAGGATGGAGAGGCAGTTGGGGTCCCCTCCGTCTCCCGGGGCTGGGGGTGGGTGTCCCCCCCATTGGCGGGAAGAGCAGCGAGCGCAGTTAAACCACGCAGGGAGGGGATGGGGCCACATCCAAGACCTGGTTTTCAGAGTGGAGGAATAACAGCAGCTCCCCAGGCTGATGCTGGAGCGAGACACGATACCTGTTTCAGGAAAAAGAATAAAAAGAAAATAAAAACTAACCCCAGAGTCCCATTACATGGTGGCTGCTCACGGCCAGGATAACACACCTCTGGATTGCCTCCGCTGCGTGGGAGCAGCCATCACCTCCTGCATCCTCACAAGTCCCTGGGCTGCGGTTTTGGTCAACGTCTCTGCAGATAAATCCTCATCCAGTGACTTCTGCAGCAGCTCCTGCAAGAGGCTACTGCTCCCCAAGCTGCCAGGGCTCCCCGAAGCCATGCTGTGGCATGCAGTGAGCCCCAGCCCTGCGTCCCAGGCTGCAGACATGGCTGTGCTGGTGCTCATGCGTCCAGGTTCACTCTCTGGATGGCCAAGGCTGGTCCAGCCACCAGCCAGGAGCTGGGCATCTTGGTCTAGTTTTGTGGGTGACCTGTGAACCCCCCGTGCCCCGTACAGCACAGGAGCCCTGTGCCATCCCCAGAAAGCTCCGACTGACACCATCACCGGGCTGCTCACGCACAATGGGGACAGCAGCAAAGTCCTGCTGGAGGGTCCTGGGCCCGTTTGGGGCATGGATTTGGGGGAGAAAACCCACACCACCTCCAGCACAAGGTCAGAGGGAAAACACAGAGCAGAAGCCTGGTCCCTTGGTGCCTGCCTCCGGGAGCATCCCCTGCCCCGGCAGCACAGGGCTTTACGTAACCCCGCTTGCCTTTCTGCCCTCTGCCAGCAATAACGTTACATAAATTGCACCAACACTTGTTGGGTTTATGAGATTATTTTGTTACAGACTTCTGGGAAAAATAAAATTAATGTGGCATGTTAATACCTAAGCCCAGCTTCTCTCTTTTCCGCTGTTAATTCCTTCGGGCTGGTCCCAATGAAGTGTGTTGGCGTGAGGTGGGTGCCAGGGGCACAGGCACCGACGGGCAGGGACAGAAACTCCCCAGAGCTGAAATGCCTCCGAGAGGGTGGTGTGAGAGTGGAGGGGGACAGGGACAGAGCAAGGGCGATGGGGGGGGACAGGGTTGGTATGAGAGTGATGGAAGGGGGGATAGGCACGGGGCGAGAGTGATGGAGAGGCGGGGAAAGGGATGAGGTGAGGGCGATGGAGAGGGGGGAAAGGGACAGGACGAGAGCGATGGAGAGGGTCGGAAAGGGACGGTGCCAGAGCGATGGGGCTGGGGGGACAGGGCTACCGCCCTGAAGGTCCCCAGGCCAGGTCCCAGGCACCGGGAAGCCACCGAGGAGTCCCGGAGCCTCTCCGGGACGGCGTCGCCAGAGGGCACTGCAGGAGCCGCCGTCCCCGGCCCCGCGGTGCCGGCGGGAGAGCGGGCGGAGGGACCCGGCCCTGGCCCCGGGGCTGGCACCCCCACGCTGGGGTCGCCAGCCACGCCTGGCCTCACCCCCGCAGCATCCCCCAGCTCAGCATCCCCCCCAGATCTGCCCCTTCCCCACAGCACCCCCCAGCTCTGCACCCCCCCAGCTCCCCCCTCAGCATCCCCCCAGCTCCCCTTCCCCACAGCACCCCCCTAGCATCCCCCCAGCTCCCCTTCCCCACAGCACCCCCCCAGCTCTCCACCCCCCCCAGGTCCCCCCAGCCCAGCGTTTCCTTCCACAGAGCTCTCTATTAGCACTTAAAGGACATTTTCCCCCAGCCTACTGCCCCCCTCCTTAACTCTTTGCTCCTGGGACCCCCCAGTCTCCATTTCATGCCCTCGTCCCCCTCCAGCCTTTACTCCCGTAAGAGGCCGTTACAGCCCCAATTAGCCACAGAGGGTGGGAATTGCCCCCCTGGCCCCTGATTTGCCCCTTCCAGCAGCTGAGCCCAGCCTGGGCTCCCCCCGAGCTTTCAGGGGGGGCTGGAAGTCACCGCGCCAGGACTTCAGCCTCTTTCTGTCCTCTGGCCAGAGCAGCCAGTGCCTGGGGGTGTCCACGGGGGCTGGGTGTGCAGCCCAGAGCTGGGAACACACCTGGGCATGGTTTGGGCTCCTTTTGAGCCTGTGGGTATTTGCATCTCCGCCCCTCATCAGCCCCGGGATGGGCACCCTTGTGCTTCAACCCCCAGATCAGATGTACTGAGAAATGCCGATAAAGCCCCTCTTTTCAGTTCGGTCACCCTGTGCCTGCCCAGACCCCCCCACTGAGGACCTGAGACTCCCCAGGCCCAAGGGACAGAGGGTCACTGTGGGTTTGCAGCTGCCCTGTCCCCTGGGTGAACGGTGGTGGAGGTGGGGGATGCTGCCCAGGGCCATTCAGGTGATGACGGTGGGAGCGGGTACCCCTCCCCACCACCCCATTTCCCCCTGCTCCACCCACGCAGCACCCCCAGCCCAGCACAGCCTGTGTCCATATCCCCACCCAGGGTCTTGCCCTGGCCCTGGTGGGCTTCCAGGTCTTGGGAGCCAGTTCCTGTCGCGCGTGGCTGCCCTGCGCTCGCCGTACCGTGCTAATCGCATCTTGGTCCAGTACTGTGCTAAGCACATCTTGGTCCAGTTCTCTCTTCCCCGCTAAAGCTCTTTAAGTCACTGATCTGGTTAAACCTTAGCAATCGGTTTGTTTTGCCCTGCAAGGTAACGTGCTGAATTCCTGCCCGGCTTACTCCTGACGCCCAGCCTGCAGAGTCCCCGTGCCCACATGGAGCCAGGCATGGCCACATCACACGTCTCCCTCTGCTCTTGTCCTGGGTGATTCTGACCATGGCAGCCACTCGTGGAGTGGGGTCCTGGGCAAACCCCTTGGTTGTCCCTGTCCCAGGCCTGGGGGAGGAGCGGCAGCGTGTGGCACAGGCAGGGCAGTGCCCAGTGTCCCCAGCTCACCGCAGGCAGGAGCAGCCCTGGCAGCAAGATGTAGCCAGAGAGCAGTCAGGGATGCTGCAGAGCTGGGCAGCTTCGGACTGGGGTGCAAAGCCATGCCATGGGCTCCATGCGAGCCTGATGGGTCCCCAGCATGAGGCTGACCTGCCACGTCTCTCGGGGTCCTGCCCCTTGCACCCCACTCCCTGGCAGAGCTGGGATGAGGCTCGGCTGTGGTGCCTCTCCTCCTTGGCACAGCTGCCCCACAGTGTCCTCCCACAGGCCTTCCGCTCCTGGGTGGAGAAGAGCAGCAGAAAGTGGTTTGTTCAGCCTCATCCCCCTCCCCACACCCCTTCCAAATTTTTGGGTGTTGAGAAAGATTTGCTCTAGGCATTTGAACCCTTTTTTAAGGGAATCATTTAAGGGAAATGGGGTAATTAACCCTGCTATGTGCAGGTTCTGGGCTGTGATTTCTCATGGCCTTTCTCCTTCCAGGAAGGCTGGACTGGAGAAGGCCACTGGGCAACAGCCAGGACCGTCCAAGCTGTGATTTTCCAGGGTTCAAATATCTCTGCCTTTCGCCTCCCACCCGGGCTTGGCTTAAGCACCCCGCGAGCCTCCCGTCACGGAGCAGCATCTCTATTTTCAGCACCGGCTGCCCTAATCCAATCACACGCCTCCGTCTGCGCCGCAGCCGGCTCCTTCCCAAAGCCCACAGGTGCTTTATGTTACGGGCTGGGCAGGATCCGGTGTCTTCTCCAAGGTCTGTGTCTGCAACGGAGGGGAGTTATCCTCCTGCTGCTCCTGGGAACTGCTCCCGAGCATCCCAGGACCTGCACGAGCCCCTTCCCTACAGCACCGGGGTTTGCCCACACCCACAGCAGCCAAATCTGCGGCAAGCCCTGGGAAGGGTGATGGAGAGAGGACTGCACCCCAAAATAGCTGCAGAACACATACAGCAAAGGGCAAGGTGCGGGTGAGCGGTTTCGCCTTGCTCACTGTCCCATCTCATGCACGGCAGGGCTGGGGGAGGTGGGAACAGATTCCCCCCTGCAACCCTTAATATATATATGTATATAAAAATATATAATTTAAAATATATATATTAAAACCAACACCCACCCTGCAGCAGGGACATACAGAGCAGAGACACTAAGGGAGCCAACTGCCCCCCAGCACCTTTCGTTCGGCTGTCCCTGCTAATCCTCAGCAATCCGACCTGACGGAGACGGGAGACCTGTAACCTGATCGTGGTGTATGGAGGGGTTTAGAGATTCATTGCCAAAAGCAGCGGTTATTGCTTGCAGTACCCCCCTGCCTGCTGCCTCCCCCAGGAGCACCCAGAGGTCCTTGGGCTCTGCACGCCAGGGTGTCCGTGAGGATCTCCTAAAACTGCAGTGCCATCACCCCCAAATCTCAAAAATAATGAGTTTGGGGTTTTGGGGCTCCCCTGCCAGAGGTGGGGGAGCAGAGGCAGCTCTGGGTTTTCACCTGCAAGACAATGGCACATCCCAGTTCCCTGGGACATGCGTGGCACCTTTCCCCTGTGCCACCGCGTGTCTGTGAAACGGGTGGCACCCTGGCCTCAGCATCCCCGAGTTGGGACGCGTGTGCTGACGTGACTCCAGGAGGTGGGGATTTAGGGAAAAAAAGCCCCAAACTTTTCAACCCTTTGTTGTTTGAAAATGGGCTTGTTCAACCAGCAAAGCTCATTTGGCAGAGCTAGAAACGGAGTGGTTCTTGGGGCTCAGCGATCCCAGTGCAGGGGTTCATGGTGCTGGTCCTGCTGCCCAGCTCCCATGAAGGACCAAGCTCCTGGAGCCCCGTGAGTGTGCGACGGCAGAGCTCAGCAGCTTTGTCATGTCATGAGCATGGAAGGAAGGAAGGGAGGAAGGAAGGCAGAGGAAAGAAAAGCAACCCACAGCCCTTCCTTCTCTTCCCTCTCCCATGCCTGCAGGTGTGGCAGACCTGCAGCACCAGCGAGCTCATCGCCGTGCCGTGGGGTGGCTGGCACCAGGAGACCCAGCCTCTTTGGACGGAAACAACCCCTGGGCAGGGCGCTGTGCCCACCACCCTGCGCGGGACCCCCGGGCACCACGCGGCACCGAGACCCAGCAACATCCCTGGGGCGCATCAGCCCAATGCCAGCCCACCGGCCCCAGCACTGCTGACGTGCGGCCGGGCTGACGCTGGGGACTATATTGGTCGGTGACAGGCAGGAAAGGAATCCATGGAGGGAAGCCAAGCACAGACTCCTCTCGGCTCTCCCCGTCGCCTCGCCTCTTATGGAGAGGAGCAGGAGGGAAGAGGGGCCAGGAGCAGCTCCCGTTATGGAGAAGCCCTGGGGAAGCCCTGGCTCGCACGGGTGCCCAGCGGGGCCCCAGCAGCCTCCCTGGCAGGACACAGGGGGGACAACGTGCTTGGGAGATGCCATAATCCATGGGGACAGCCCTGAGACATGGCTTGAAGCTGCCCAGCCATGGTGGGATGGGGGGTCCTGCCCTCGCCATGCCGGTCAGGGAGGTGGGTTCCCCCAGGAGACGCACTATAAAACCCCCAGGGTTTAGGCAGGTGCCGGGAGCTCCCTGAGCACGGGCAAAGGGACTCACTGCAATAAAAGCACACAGTGATTTAAAAACCAGCAGGACCACGGGCAGGGCTGACACCTTCACATTACAGCTGATGTCTCCTGGAGAGGAGAAGGAGGCAGAGGAAGAGCATGGGTGACTTGGCTGGGAGCAGCCAGGCCATTAACCTGGCCTTACCCTGGGACTTTCTGTGTTCCTAATACCCAATTAGCGCTGACCCTCGATGCTCGGGGGTCAGCCAGTCTCTGCCAAGGCACGAGCAGAAGGACTGGCTGTGGGTGCCTGGTGCCGCTGGGTGCCCGGTGCTGCTGGGTGCCCTGGCGTGTTGGGGCTGGTGCTGGTGCATCAGCCTTCGCCTCTGGCACGGGCTCATTCCCCGGTTCCCACATCGTTTCCAAGAAAAACTGGGCGGATGGGGAGCACGCCCAGCGCTGACCGCAATGGCTGCAGTGAGGGAGCAGCGTCAGGCCCATGTCGCTGCCCCGGCAGTGTTGGGGCAGGAGGGATTTCTCCATCCTCAGCTGCGGTCTGAGGACTGCAGGGGAGTCTTGCTTTATAAATGATAGAAAACGATGCTTTAAGGTGCTGCAGCCACAGGGAAAAGCCTCAAGATGTGAAGCCTGGAGACACTAAATGGTAGATGGGAACCCCCCAAGCACAGCATGGCCGCTGCGGGGGCAAGGGGCCGGGGGCGGTTTGGGGTGGGCTGCATGGCACAGCCAACGGCACCAGCGAGGAAGGGAGGACAGTGGCTGATGTGCAATGCCCCGCTGTGACAGCTCGGTGCTGCCACCACACAACATTAACTTCTTACACGGAAGCATTTTGGGGTAGATTTGGGGTCCTTGGGGACCACAGGACCTTCGAGCATCTTCAGCACAGGGGGAGCCAGGCACCAGTACAGCCCCAGGTCCTCTCTGAACCCTCCTGCCCTGCTGCCCAGCAAGGTTTTCCAGGGCCAGCCGAGAGTGATGCCCCTTTGTTGGGGTGCAAATTAAAAGCCTCTTTGTGCAAACCTGCAGAGCATAAAGAGGTTCAAAACCTGGGCAGCTCAGCATGGGGACAGGTCAGGGCATGGCTGAACCCCCCCGGACCAAGTCCAGCTCCCTGGGAACCTCCCCCCCAGAGCCGGGGAAGCAAACGCCCCTGCTCTTTCCCACGTGTTGTTGCACTGTGCAAATATTTGCTTTGGAAAGCGCTGCCTTGCCCCGAGCCCCACAGCCAAGGCCAGCCCTGGCAGGAAGGCTGCTTGCACCAGGCATTGAGGACGGATCCTGCTCAGACACAAAACTGTGCTCTTCATTGAAGGGGAACAACCGTCCCAGAGCTCGCCTCGTGCTCTGGGGATGCTCCGTGGGGATTTGGGACCTTCCTTGGAGCAGGGTGGGGAGATGCTGTTGCAGCCCGTGGAGCCTGTGGGCTCTGGCGTGGGGACCCTCCTCCTCCAGCCCCTCCTTGGCCACCTCCACAGCTGGGAGAGCACCTGGGGAAGGGGACAGTTGGGCTGGAGCGGAGGCCAGCACCCTGTCCCGCAGCACCCCAGGGTGCAGAGAGTGTGGGAAAGGCAACACGGGGGTGCTCTGGGCCATCAGGTGTCCGTGCCAGGCTCGGAGCCCCCCAGAATCCAAGGACATGCCCTGGGGATACACCTGCAGAGGGAAGAGCCCTGGGAAGGGCTGGGAAGCTGCTTGAAGGTCTCAGAGGGAAATCCCAGCCCTTTTTGTGCTATTTTTCAACTCCCCTTCGCTCTTAGAAATGCACTTTTGGCTGGCAGGCAGCAGGAGAGGGGTTTGTGGTGGGAGCCGGGCACGGCTGAGGAGCTTCAGGGCAGGAATTTGGGGCAGGGGCCCCTGCGGCGGCGTTGTTTCTGGCTCTGTCCGCGCTCCCCAGCCCTGGCCTCTGCGCTGCCGGGAGCCGGACCAGCCCTCAGCGTCTGGGACACTGGCCTTTGTTTCGGAGAATAAAGTTAGCGCTGTTACTCAGCCTGTCGCTATTCCAGCAATTCCTGCCTCCACTTTTGCTCGGCAGCAGGGAAACATTCCTGCCTGGGGGCTGCCAAGAAAAATATGCACTGGAGGGACGTGCAGGGATGGGGACCGGCAGCACCATGGTGGCAGGGACGGCTGCAGGAGCGTGGCTCCCCCGGGACCAGCATCACACCCCGGCTGTGGGGTGGTGCCTGTTTTGCATCCCATAAGAGCCCATTCCCAGCACAGGACACCAGTAACCCATCCCATCAATGTGACAGTGACTTGTGGTCCCTTGGGTGACCAAACAGCAACCGGAGGACACGGGGACAAGGCGTGTCACCTCTGGTGTGTCCCAGAGGTGAAGCGTTATCACAGAGAGCCACCAATTTCCATGGAAAGTTTTGCTGATGCCAGCGGGGCTCCCACGGCCGCAGCTCCATGGAGCTGTGTTTTTTTCCCTGCCTGCTTTCTGCCCTTTACCTTGTGATAGGTAAAGCCAACAGCCCCTCCCCAGCGCCCCTCTGTCCCCAGGAACCTGCCACGTCCTCATGCTGCTCCCCTGCTATCGCCCCGAGTGGAAAAAGGTGGCTGCCCTGATAAGCCCTCTCTGAGGGCTAAAACAACCACCTCGAGCAAAGCTGTGGCCTCTGCCAGCTCCCACGCGCCGGCTACTGACCAGCTGCCCGTGGCTGTGGGGGTCTGCAGGCAGGGGCTGCGGGCAGGGGCTGCGGGCAGGGGCTGCACAAGGCTGCAGATGCTGCTGTGGTTGAGCCATGGAGGTTGCAGTGAAATTGCAGCCTGGCTTTGCTGGGAAAGAGGACGTGGGAGCTTCGGGAGGCTGCAGGCTGCGGGGCTCGGCCACAGGCTGCCTTGCCACAGCGGAGCACATCCAGCCTGTCTGCAGCAATTCCTCTTTCAGTTCTCGCCCATGCTGGTGGGAGGGCGGGCGGGCAGACGGAGACTTGAAACTGAAACCCACCAGTGGTGGGTGGCACCAGCACCCTCCTCCTGCACCCATCCTTTCCCCTGCACAGGGGGAACCCTGATGGAGAGACTTGGGTGCTACCAAGCCCTGCCCTGGCCGGCACCTCCTGCCCACGCTGGTCTGGGGCTGTAGGACACAACGAGCTGTGTGAGAGCAGGGAATGGGTCCTGCTCCATCCTTTTCTGGGAACGGTCCTCTCCCCTCCACTCCCTCTCACCCCAGGGAGATGCTGGCATTGCATCCTCACTCGCTCCTCTGTACAACCCTGGCGAACAGAGCCCAGCCATGTCCATAGTCCTAAAACCCTCTGAAAATCCTTGTGAGCACCAAGACCCAACAGCTTTAATCCAGCCGACCAAGGAGTAAGCAGAAAGCCTGGGGCAGCACACCCGCAGCTGGGGCTCCGTGCTACAATGCCCAACCCGGGAACAAAGGGAGGTTGGAGGCCGGGAACGTCCCTTCCCAGCCCTGGGGACATTAAACAAACCCCAAGAGACCATTCTCCCTTTGTCAGCCCCGCAGGTCACCCGAGGTTTGATCTACAGCCCAGCACGGCAGATGGAAAAATTCCCAGCGAGGGTTTTGGATCGGGTCCCTGCCCTTTTCTTCTGGCTGGGGAGCGTCCGGCAAAGCTGCTAGGGCGCTGCTTGCTGCGGTGCAAACCCCCAAAAGCCCTGCCCGTCCTTTTGAAGCCCCTCTGAAGTGGATTGTAGGGTTGTATTTTCCCCACTCCCCTTCTTTCTGAAAGCTTTTAAGTCTTTCCTACCTCTGAGAATAAAAGTTTGAAGTATGGCAGGTGAACCACAGATGTGCTCAAAGCACGGAAACATCCAAAATTTAAGTCCAAGCTGCGCCATGGGTTCCCAGGGTCACAACCCTCCAAGCCCCCATCACCAGCTCTGCTTTCAGCCCAGGATTTTAGCCCAAATCCCCCCTTGCTGCCAAAATTTTGGCCAAGGTGAAGCTGTATTTCCACTGGAGAAGAGCTGCTGAGGGCTTTGGGGAGAAAACCTCCAGCCCGGCAGCGCAGCACCCAGCCTGCGGTGCCCATGGGTCCAGCTGAGCCCAGCACGTGCGGGGACCCATCTCGGGGGGGATAATAGCCACATTATTTTCCTCCTACCACCCTGGCCTGTTAAAGCAGGTGGCAATATGCCCCAAAAAGCCAATTAAAAAGGTAAAAGGCTCACTTGGATTTGCATGGCTGCAAGGTTGGCCCATCCCAAGTGAAGCACAGAGCACAATATTCACACTTGCTGAGGCTTATGCGCTTTAGGAACCCATCAATTTAGCCTTATAATTGCATTATAACCCAAAGCCCTTTTAATGTTGCTATCTGCCTCTCCTAGGCTCTTCTGATAACCCCAAAGTTATATACATAAATAGCGCTAAATGGCTGTAATCTCCCGTACTGTGCACAGAGCCTGTGCTGGGAGAGAGCGGCCAGGACACAAAGGTTGCTGTAATCTGAAATACCTGAAGAACAGGGCACAGCGAGGGGAATTTATTACCTGCTGTCTCTGCTCTGGCTGGGGCTGCCCGAGCTGCAGAGTTGCCAGGGAGAAATTCAAAAGGTCCCATCAAGAGCAAATAACCCGGCCCCACTGCAGCTTTTGGGATGTTTTGGTGCTGTGCTGGTGGCGTAGATGCTGCTGCATTGCTGGGCTTGGGCTCAGAGAGATGGGAAGGGGATTTTCTGGGCTCACCTCATCCCACTGTGCTTTGTGGGACGGAGCTGAGGCTGGCAGCAGAGGGATCGGCACTGGGGACACGCACAGCAGATGCTGCAAGGCAGGATCCGACCTCTCCAGCATGCACAACCCAACATGAGCCTCGCACGAGGTATCCCCAGCACCGGGCCATGCCATGCCGACGTGCCAGCCCACGACGGACACGTGGGGTGAGGTGACGGTGGGGACCCACATCTCCTCCCTGTCCCCTGCACCACATGCAGCCAGTGGGCTCGCGTGGTCCAGGCGCAGGATGCAGCCCATGTGCCTGCTCCGGTGGGTCCCAGCACATACGTGTGCACCGGGGGGGCTCGGTGCAGCTGGAAAACTCATCCCCTCTCCCACAAAGGGAAAGGCTGGAGCCAAGGGAGTGGGCTGGAGCACAGCACGGGGCACGGGGACAGCTGGGTCCTTATCTCGGCTGTCCTTATCACAGCTGGGTACGTGGTCGCAGACCACACACAGCTCCGGCCCCAGCCGGGTGGGCTGCAGAGGAGTCGGGCAGATGGGTATCACAAAGCACCAAGCGCCTCCTCACCTCCTGTTTCCAGCCCATGTCCTGTGAGGGGACAATTAGAAGGTCTTCCCTGGGTGTGACACACGGCGTAGGGACTCCCAGAGCCGCCCTGTCCGGTTTGGGAGGGTGATGTTCCCCCAACACCCGCTCCAGGCTCACTGTCCTGCTCACAGGGGTGGCCCCGGTCCTGCCCTGGCTGTGACAGCAGGCTGGTGGCAGCCACGTCCCCTGGCCCCTCTGGCTCTGCTGGTGCAGCCGAAAAGGCAGTTCCCACCGGGACGACGCAAGCCCCAGGTGCAGGCAGCACCTCTGTCCGGATGGAGCCATGGGTGCTCATCGGGTGGCTGAGAGTTGGGCACCATGTCCCTCCTTTCAGGAGGCTGCAGGGAGGAGCTGGCTTCTGCTGATCGCTCCACCAAGGAGAAAACCTGGTGCAGACGATTAAGCTTTACCCCAAAGAAGCCCGGAGGCAAGCGCAGGCAGCTGCCAGCCTGCAGTTAGAGCAGAGACAGAAAAAAAAACAACCCAACCCAACACCTTTGATCCCGCAGCCCTCAGTGGCACAAACCAGTGGCTGGGGGAAGCCCTGTGGCCACCTCGGCAGATTGCTGGGCTCCCCAGCTCCATGCGGGGCTGGTGGTGCCTTTGCTGAAGCTTGGAGAACAGGGGGAGCAGTGGTCACCCCTGAGAAGATAGGAGGAAAGGGAAAGAGGCAGCAGCCACCGATGCAGCTAATGAGAGGGTGGATTTCCTCAATTATAGGATAATGCCAGTAATCCCAGCTTTCGAAGGTTTAGGTGAGTGACAACTGCTGTGGGATGAGCCTGCCTTCCTCCCACCCACGCGACGGCTGAGGAGCCTGGCGACTTCGCTGTGCCATGAACTGAGGAGCGGAGCAGCTCCCCGCCTGCCCGCAAACAAAAGCCCTGGCACCCGAACACCCTGCAGCACCCTTGCCTGCCAAAGGGTCTTCCCTTGGCATCAGCTAAAAACCACCAGCTGCCCTGGGGGAGATGGACCCTCCAGCCCAGCCCATTGTGGTGGCTCCTGGCTGCCAGCATGCTTGAGCCGGCAGCGTCTGCCATCACCTCTCCCGGCGGCAGGAGCCGGCTCTTCCTGGCTGCCGGTGGGTTTTGCACTTACCTGGGGCTGTGGGGAGCTGCCGCTGCCAGGGGACGGGTGTGCTGGCAGGGAAGAGCAGCAAGGCCTGTGAGCCGGGTGCATCCCGGGGGCTCACCGCCCTGTGGGGGGGAATTTCCTTTACTCCGTCCAAAAACATGCCGTCCTTATCGCTGGGGCAGCAGGAGGGCAGCAAGAGGGGCACTTGTGGAGCCAGGCTGGACCTGCTGCTCTGCTCTCAGGGTATCTGGTTTCTTCCGCAGGGCAGGTTTCCCGCAAGTGGGGAGAAACCCTATTTGAAACCTTGTTTTCCCCCACTGCCAGCCCCCCTGGTCCCCCACAAAAGCCCTAAACATCTCTTTTACTCTCCTCATCCCAAGGAGCGAAGAAAGAGATGCTTGCAGATAAGAAATTGGAGGGATGGCAAAGAGATGGGGCTCAGTTTTGGCA
Source organism: Platalea leucorodia (assembly GCF_965183815.1). Lineage (NCBI taxonomy): Eukaryota > Metazoa > Chordata > Aves > Pelecaniformes > Threskiornithidae > Platalea > Platalea leucorodia. The sequence continues at coordinate 9,742,934 of NC_138840.1, forward strand.
CCAGATAAACCACATTCATCCAGCTGGGAGCTGGCTGGAAAACAGAGCTTGTCCCCGCCGTCTCTCCTGGCTCACCTGCACAGCCCAGGACGGCCTCGGGGTGGACGGGTTGAGGTTGGACGTAAGGCAGCCTGCCTGGATAAAACAAATCATCGACTAAATAACGAGGGAGCAATTATTGCTATTAGCAATGCTGACCGTCTCCAATTCCCTGGGCATTAATGGATTAATGGGAGGTGGAGGGTGCCCGCCCCTCCCAGGGGTAGGTCACCCGTGACGTGGGGTGGTGGTGAGGATGTGCTTACTCACGTTGCTCTGCACCCTCCGTCACGGGCAGCCCGGCAGCACCCGCCGGGCACGAGCCGGAATAGCAGCATCCAGCCCCAAACGAGCAGGTTGGGTTCAAAGGCCGCCTGCTTCGGGAGGGCACGTTACAAAACCCCCAAGCTGCTTGTGGGTAGGAGCAGTCCCGAAGCTGCAGAGAAGGCCACATGTGCTCCGCCGTCCCTCGCAGGTGGCTGTCACCACAGGGAAGGGCTGCATCCCTCCTGCCTTCCCACCATCCACCGTTAGGGTTTTTTTAAGCCTTCCCGAAATGGCAGCGCTGCTCGAGATCTGGACTAAAACACCCCCGGGAAGACAACCATCCTTTCAGGGACCGATTCCTCCTTATCCCTATTGCGGCAGCGAGAAAACCCCTCTGCAAAGGGGGGTTACACCCTGGATGCTCAGCCTTTGCGATCGGAGCATGCAGGGACTGTCTAGGGCTGCAGGGGAGGAGGAGCAGGGGAAGAAACTGGCTGAACTTGTTACACTGGTGATATTTGAAAAGGGTGGTTAGTAAGTGGCATGTTAACATTATGTCCAGTCTTTAAGGAATGCATCCAGGATTCATTAGGGGAGCAGTAGTTAGGTGAGTCACGCTGCGGACATGCGGATTTAACTGGGATTTCAAGCCCAAGCGACCTGTAATTGCATATTAGTAGAGGGATGCTTACAGTAATCAGCTGTTCCAGCCACGCCGGCCCAGTGGCTACGGGGGGAAGGGAGGAGGGCTGGAGGGGTGTCGTGCATCCAGCCCCTCCTTGGATTACAAGGCAAAAATATAGGCCACACAAACACCCCAGGGAACGTGCTGCTTGGTGGCTTTTCCTTTGAAGGCAGGGTGACACTGCTCTTGCTGAAACTGGGGGTTGATAGTGGCAAGATAAGCAGGGTAAATATGCCGTGGTGGCAGGAGAGGGCAACAATCAGCCACCCCGGTGCTGTCGGCTGAGCCCCAAACAGCCGGCCCCGTGCAGAGCTACCCCGACGAGAGGCGTCCCCATCCGTCATCAAAGAGAAACCTCCTGGCCAGGAGGAGAGGTGGGAACAGCCCTTCCATACTCAGCTATGACACCCTGGAAAAACGATGTGAGCTCCTAGGAGTGAAAATGCATGTTCTCGCTTGTACGGGGAGAGAGATAACGTATTACGCATCGCCCTGCACCTCCCCTGGCACCGCTCCAGCCTAATGCCTGTCTCCAAAACCACGGTCCCACCTACAAGTCCTCTTCTCTCCTAGAAATGCCATTATTTCCCCTCGGCATCGCTGAAGGGACGCGCAGTGGGTTGGGGTAGGGGGGTGCAAGGGCACCCCATCCCTGGTGCATCTCACAGCTCGGTTGTGCAACAGCTCAAGGCTGCAGATCGGGTTTTTTTCCTCCTTTCCTAAGAAAACATGACTTTGCGACAGCTGTCAGTCATTCTCCTTAATAACGTGGGATGCCAACAGACTATTTCAATCAAATTTGTCAGAGCCATCAAAGTTTCTACAAGCTGAAATGGGGTGCTGGGTACGGGGATCCACCCGGACGAGGGAGCAGCAAAGCAACCGCAGCTTCCAGCCCAAGCAGCAGCCGGGCGCTCGGCGCACACGTGGCTCTCACCGGCTACGGCCGGCACCACAGCTCACTCCACCAAAGCAGGAGCTGCTAGAAGAGAAGGAGCAGGGAAGAGCAGGCACCTGGTGAGCCAGTCTTGGCTTTTGCAGAAGCATGTGGGGGTTTTGGGGAGCTGGACTGCTGTCCTGGCAGAGCAGCACGAGCCCATCTCTTCTTGCAATGGCTCAGGAGGGAAGGGAATGCCTGAGCTTCCCATTTGAGGCTGGATTCAAGAAGTCAGAGGTGGGGGAAGGTCGTCGATCCAGGGGATTCACGGAGCTTCCCACTGTGCCTCCCTGCTGTTAGCTGAAGTCTGCAGCAAAATGCATTTGGAGCTGAACAGTGCAAATGCCCCATGCACAGGACAAAGAAAAAAGCCTTTTAAACACTCCTCCGCCTCCAAACCAGCTCTAACATAAGCTGAAATCCTATTTGTAACACAGCCTAAAGCAGAACCCCCAGCAGACAGGGCCAGAAGATAAGATAGGAGGGTTCAATGACAGAGCACAAACTGCACGCCGCACGTTTCTCACTATCAGCCTTCACCCCGCCAAAGCTCAGCTGCTCCCCGGCCTTGGGACCACGGCAAAGGGGACCAACTTTGTGCCATCCTCCGGCAGCTCAGCTCCGCTGCCAGGGCCGCCGGGAGCAAACCGCCCTCCCGGTATGTACATATCAATGAAGCATTTGTCTCGTGCTTGGCACCAGGCGTCAGAGCACAAGGGTCCGTGTGCTGGATCGCCTAAATACAGCTATAAATGGAAAGCAGAGCTGCACAGACAGACTGTTCTCTCATTCTGCATGATCTCAAATAGCAGAGTTAACACCCGCGCTGCCTGAGCTGCTACCGAGGAGGAGGGCAGCTGGGTAGAAACACTGGCATACTACGAGAGAGGCTAATTAGAGAGACTGAGATGCAATTTGAATGCCACGCTGGGTCTAGCTACCCGCCTGCACATAGATGGTGCCACCCTCGGCAGTGAGCCGACGGATTAAGGACAGCTGAAAGCAGGAAGGCTGGAGCAAGATGCTGCTTGCATTCTGGAGATTCAAGACAAATTCCTCCCGTTTCAGTGATTTTGGAGCTCGGCCAGATGTCCTTCCAGAAGAAAAGCTGCTGTGGGCAGGTCTGCAGATGTAAACCCTGCCTCACAAGCCCTGGAAACGACCAAGCTGAAACACCACCGAATATTTTTGGACACGTCTCAAGGCATCAATCACCCACCAGCCTTTTGCAGAGGTGCTGCAGGGCACGGGCCGTACCGTCCTGCCGTGCTCAGGGGCAGACTGCAGCCTGGGCTTCTCTGCTGCCGACTTCTGCCATCTGAGCCGGGCACCGCCGGCGTGACCCAGACCAGTCTGCCACAGGCAGAACACCAGTGGGCTAAAACCAGGGAATTGCTGGGGCAGAGCCACAGCCACCCCACGTCTTTCCTAGGAGCAGAGCACTAGAGCCGAGACCGAGAAGCACTCGGGCACCCAGCACACACTAACACACCCATCAGCTGGAGTCCAAATCTTATCCACCAGATACTCGGGCACATCCTGACTTGTCCATCACCCTCTGTTCAAAGAGAAAAATAATGACAGACTACAGGCTGTGAGAAAAATATATGGTGGTTTTTTTTTTATTTGGCAATTAACAAAAGAGGGATCCAAATCTCAGTTGTAAACATTGATAGCTCCTTTCTGATCACAACTAGTACTTTCCACGAACATCCTTTTGTACAGTCTGATCCGCTCCAACAATGACAAGCCGTCTGTCAGGGCTTTTGCTGCTCTGCTCAGGGTCACAAATCCAGAGGCAGCTTATTCACCAGAGCATCAACAGCCATCGGCAGGACCAGCCACTGGCACCGAGAAGACAGCTGACAAACTAAGCAGATATTTTAGAGCCACTCCCATACAGGAGACGCTCAGGGAAGGCAGGAGCTTCGTGCTGGGTTGCGTGCCAGCAAGAGGCAAGCATCCCACCTCGCTGCCAACAGGTTTGGAAAGAAATCAGCCCCACAAGAGCGGAGTCCTACTCAAGCAGGCAACAGGGACACAGTCATACAGGGTGCCAGCCCAGCAAGAACAACCCAGACCTGTCATCAGAGGGAACCTTGGCCCTGGACTGTAAAAATTTGGAGATGCAGAGCCAGCAAGTTTGTCCCAAAGTGGGACTGGCACGTCATCAGCTCGATTGTTGCAGTGGAACCAGAACTGCCTGTAGCTTGACAAGGGGAAGTGAAACTTCATCTAAGGCTGGAGGGCTGCCAGAGCTGGAGAGCTTGCACCAGCTACAGGCAGGCAGCTTCCAGCCATCACACAGGAATCGGGCCTGAACACCAGCAGATCCAAGCTTTTTGGGGGAGATAAACCTTTCAGAGCCTCTCACCCTCCCCTTTCCAAGAGGAACCACTCTGCAGGTGGGTCAGCTACACAAAATAAGCAAGTCTTAATCACTCAAGCATCCTTTTGCTGTTCATGACCATCAGCAGATGAGAATGAAGTCGTGGAAAGCCAGCAGCGAGAGTCTCCCAGTGCTGTCCCAAGACAAGGACCCTCAGACCACCACCGAGCAGGCTGCCACATCGGGCCACCCTCCCCCCCCAGCAACCTGAGGAGCCACCAGGAAAAGGGAAGATGCACAACACTAAAGAACAGTGTTATAAATAGAAACCTCCCTCGGCCACCCAGTGACCTGCCAACAGCTACATGCTTCCCAGGCTCCGTAGCTGCTTTGGTTTGAGGGACCGAGCAGCCCAGCATGCCCGCAGCACCCGGCCACGTCCAGAACCTGTATTCAGCTCGCTCCTCTTGAGGTGACCAGTTGGTTCAGAGCCTGGTTCTTGGCGGGAGTAGGGTCAGCCATCTCAACACCACGTTACCCAGATGGACAAGCAAATAAAAAAATCCAACAAATTTGAATACACTGTATTTATTTGTAACAGATTCTAAAGAATCTAGTGAGTCTATGTCAAGCCCATTGCATGACAAGTGATACAGGTGTAGGAAAAAAAAAAACAACATTTAAAACAAAATCAAGTGCCATTCAAGCTACCGGAATCTTCCAATTGCCCCCTCACAGGAGGCAACACAGTATCACTGCAAGGTCTAGAAAAATTCAGATTCAACCCATTCACAAGAGTCCCACCACACACACTCTGTAAATCAAAAGTGCAATCTCAACATAAGTTGCCCTGTCGAGCTGTTGGCTGTAGGGAATCTTTTTGACATCTTAAAGGGAAGGAGGGAATCTCAGTTTAGTGTGTCTATGTGTCTGTGGGTAGAGGGTAAGCAGCCTGTAAAAAAAAGCATGCTACATGTCATCTATGTTCATCTGAAGTTTAAAATGCAAGAAAAAAAAACATCTTCCCTTGAAGCCATGAAGGTGGCACACTTAAGATCTCAAAAGCAGCCCTTAAACCAGTTTTACCTTGCACTGGAAAATCTCAAGCTCCCACCACAGGGATTAGGCTCTGGGCACCAGGGAGTTCCCGGGCTGTGGCAGAGTCCACACACCAGCCTTGTCCGTGAAGGCAAAGCTGTTCTACAGGAGGGCAGTTAAACCTGTAATAACTACATCGTTAGTGACTCTTCTTCAGCTCTGACTGGATAGGAAGCAAAGCTGGACCAGTTTCAAATTGGTTAGTTCATGTTAAGTGCAAGAGCCCCCAAATCACTCCCCCCACCCCTTATGCCCACTCCACATCGCCCCTACCCCAAAAAAGGTAGCAATCTGGCTATACACATTCCAAGGATCTAGTCTTTATTAGAGCATTCAATCTGCCCAGCTATTACAGTTTTGTCACAAGAACAAAAAAACCACAAGTTAGTAAAGATACTCAAGTATGTCAGCCTTAGAGGAAGCACCACGAAGCCGCGGTGTTCCCAGAGCAGCATCCCTAGGGAGCGCCTGCTTGCTTGCCCACCTCTCCATCCGTGCATAGTTAAGTCTGAGATGATGTTTCACGAGGATGGGCATGGCAATCCAGGCACCGCAGTGAAAGACTGTTTGTGCTCTAGACACCCAACAACTTCAAAGCCACGTTTGACTAAGAGAGCCAAACCCTCAAGACACAAGAGGGTTTGTTTAGAGAAGACATACTTTTTCCTAAGGCCAATTGACTTTTGCACAACCGCCCGCTGCCCAAGCTCCATTTCTAGCTAGAGAATGAATTTCAAATGCTATCAGTGGCTCATATGTGGAATCACGTAGCTGGAAATAGGCTGCTTTTGAAGACAGAACCTGCCCAAGGGCAGAGGGAAGATCTCCAGCCATAGGAGGCTGGAGTCTGGAAGCGGTCTGCCTATCTCCCAGCAGGACACAGGCTCCAGCCCCCATCACAGCAACAGCTGGAGATAACTGACTAGTGAACCAGCTGGTTTGTGCTTCAAAGGACAAGCCTCATCTTCCCAGATAACCCAGCCGGCCTCTGGCTTTGTGCATTAAAACCACACTTGCATGCCAAAAAAAAAAAAAGCAGCATTTCAAATTCCCATAGAAAATACACAATCAGGTACGGTAGCCTGGGGCAGGCTCCTGGACAGATCTTCTGCCTCATCGTTTATGTACATGATTACTTTTTGGCACTGCAGACTCGGGAGCTTGAGTAAATTCATATTAGGTCCCTGCTGCCTTTTCTCCATAAAGCTCTGCACAGCATTTTCCACCATGCACTCCCCCCCACCCCAGTGTCCCCAGTTTTAGGCATTTACAGGTAGTCATTCAAAGCCCACCCCTGCTTATGCAACTCCACTTTGACAGCTATTTGCTACAGCCGGTCCTTCATAGGCAGCAAGCCATGCCAAAAAACCTCAGCGACATGTAACCTGCAGTCCCATTCTTGCTTCAGCGAGGTTACTAGAAATGATCTCACGACCCTCCCCCCCCAACAGAAACATTTTGCCTCTTTGGACATCCCCACTCAAGCTCTTGGGATGTCAGCCCCTGCAAAGAAAAATAAAGTTTACAGTACAGTTGTGTTTATATTGTTACAGGCACTTAAACAGGATTCTTTGGTCCTTCAAAGGAATTAGCCACTCTGGCTTCTATCTTCAGAAACCACAAGTCTGCACACCCAGAACACCTCCCGCACTAAAAAAAAAACAATTCGGATCCATTTCAGGGCAGTGCAGCTCTACCTTAGCGTAATTCTACAGTCTCCCCTCACACACCCCACCCTCCCCCATTGCCTCCAGAATTCATAAGCAATTGAGTCTTCCCGTAAACGTCCAAGTCATCTAGTTTCCATAACACTGCACTTCCCATCACAGTGTACAGCAGACAGGCCTCGTTCCAACAACCCCAGGAACAAGACACTCAAGCAAGAGTCCAGGAAGTTTCTTTTGTTGCAGTTCTAGAAAGGTCTTTTTTTGCCTCCCCCCCTCCCCAAGGCAAGGAAGTACCTTGGAGGACAGACCCTGAAGTTTGTCCTGGCTCAGTTACAGGGAAGCCACGTTGGGTAAGACTGATTGCAAGGCAGGAAGGGCTGCACGTGGGTGACATAGTAGTTGAAGTTTATTTCACTGACATAAGGAGCTGGCTGGTAGTAGCAGGTAACGTTTGTGACTGTGGGGATGTTCTGCTCAGTCAGGACTCTCACAGCCAGCATGGCAATGAGGTTCAGGGTCTGCCTCCTTTCGTGTCCCATAAGGCAGACTGTGCTCTCATTGACCACCCTGTGGAGGGTCATCAAATAGTCATATCTTTTGCTCTCCATCCCAACAAAGTGGCTCTGGAGGTAGCACTCCAGCTTCCTCTGCTGCTCACCGATGTCAGAGAAGTCTATGAAAAACCTGGAGCACATGTATCGCTGTAGCGCCTTCATATCCACTTCTGATTTGGGCTTAAACCCCCTCACCAAGAGGTTGCAATATTTCAGAAGCCCCCCACCTCTGATCTCCTCTGGGTTCCTTGTAGCGATCACCCTGTTCCGGAGATGGTCCATTGCCTCCTCAAAGTCACCGTACATGCTCTCCCCAGTGACCGTGGGGTGGAAGTTCTCAGCCATGGGGTTCTCTGAACACTCCCCAAACAGCAGAAGCGAATCCAGGATGATCTGGAAGGAATCCACACTGAACTCGAACTGCCGTCTGAGAGAGTCCACGAATTTAAGTTCCACGTTCTTCCCGCTGTTGTTGGAGAGCGATATGAGGCTCCAGCGGTCGGTTTCGTTGCACACCTTCACAAGCTTCTGCACATACGCCTCCTTCAGAGTCATGGGGGTGATCTTGTCTTTGTTGACACCTTCTGGGAGGAAGTCAAGAAGGCAGTCCATGACCACATCTTTAACCAGCTGGAAGACATCTTCGGTCTTCAGATCTACACCGAAGATGAGATCTAGGTCTTTGTACCCCAAGCCACTGTCTTGATGTAGAACGTGACTAGCTGCTGAGCCATTCAACCTTACGTTATGGACTGCGATTCCTTTCTTCTCCAGGCGACTACGGACAACCTGAGATACAAAGAGACAGTGAGAAGCAAGAAAGCATTCTTGGAGCAGCCCGGTTACAGCAGCAGGATTCACTCCCTGCGCTTATATGGGTCACTCCAGTGCAAGACAGTGAAATAAAAAGCTAATCCATTAGAAATAGATCACTTTGGAAAGCATCCAGAGTCTTGCCAGCAGCTGGGGGTGGCTCTCCTTCACTTATTCCCTTGCATTAGAGGGCTCTTACTGCACATGAACAGCTGGTTCTGCTTCCAGTACAGCTGTCTGCTCTTCCCCTCCTTCCCCCCACCAAAGCCAAGAGCTTCTCTGAGCCCATTCTTTGGGATGGTCCCTGCCCCCTTCATCCCCCCATGGCTGCAGCCAGCCGATCCAAAAAGGACTCCAAATACAAGGCGGCAGCACAGTCTGCAGCAGTCCTTGTTGATTTAATCAGGGTGGCTCACTCCTTTTAGCCATCCCTTTTGCCTGTCGAGATTCATTAAAGGCAAATCGAGATCTGGCGAACTGCTCAGAAGCCCCAGGCAGGCGTATGCAAGTTCATGTCCTAACTAGTAAGTGTATCCTAACAATTTCCAGTGTGTCAGAGCTTCGTGCCGAACTTGGCATGCTATCAAGCACAAGAGGCAGCTTTCATCTTACGGGTGTTACTCCAGTGATTTTAATGCTGCCTGCTCAGTCCTGGCACACCCACTGGTACCTCCAAAGCTTTGTTCATTTAGAGTGAAGCTGAATCACTTGCCTGATTACTTAACACGCAGGAGGTTGAAATAACCCCAAGACCATAAAATAAACTCTCTGGACAACAGTTTATAATTTGAGTTTAACTGAGCTCAAAGATCCCAGGAAGATTAAGTGCACATCTTCCACCAGCAGCTCTTCCCACCTCTCATCCTGCTTTCATGTTTCTCTAGCAATTACCCGCCGTCCTGTGAGTCCCAGCTAGCCAGCCTGCTCACCCGGTGCTTGAAGCAAGGCTGGAGCTTGAAAGAGCCAAAGCCTGGGATACAAATGGACAAGTTATATCACTAGAAGCCAGTCTGACTGGGCTTCTCAGCCCTGCGAGGCTGCCCTAGTTCAAGAGAGGCCCCACTAAAATTCAAAGCTTTTATCAGAGGGGCCAAAACCCCTGTTTGGTGGGCATGGCCCTGAGCAGACAGTTTTGGGGACACCAGAGCATTGCAGCTTCAGTGAGTCTCAGCGGCTGTAAAACTGCCCCTCGGCAAGCTCGGTTTAGAAGAAACAATACATGAAGGCAAAGGACTGCAGCATGCATCCCTTGGCATGTCACAGGCCTCTTGGCCACCAGCAAGCTTCTGCTGCCCCGAGGTGTTCTTGCAAACAGAAGATATCTTGGTACAAACTGATAAATGTTTTTAAACTTGGAGGGTGTTAAATCTCATGATGCAGCTTCTGTGCTGGTGTTTCCCCTGTTACTCCCTGACATGAGCCACTGCTGCTCAGGCTAGAAACATGCCCGGGCTCCTTGCCAACCAAATGGTGACATGTCAGGCAACGGTTAACTAGTGAGCTATTCACCATTAGAAGTCCCAAGTCCCCACCAGAACATCCAATCCAGCCGTGAACGCAGTTGTTCTCAAAGGGAGACAGTCTGAAAACTGGATTTACTCCTAAAAAGCAGCTTTTCCCCTATACAGAACACATATCAAGCAGTCGATCCAAGGGAGTTCCTGGTGTGCAGTTGTTGCCAACCCATCAGACACCTGAGGCACAGCCCCAGCACTACTTGTGGAGTTAAGAGTTTTGCGCTATTAGGCTTAGAGAGACAAGATACAGGTCACAAAGTGTTAGATGCAGAGCTAGGACCAGTGCTTGGAGAAGATCTCATTCCAGATTAATTTCCTAGCCCCAAAGAACATCTGCTTAACCCCCTTCTAGGCATGGCTCAGGACCTGCAGCATTTCAGACCCATAAGCTTCAGGCTTATGGAGCTCCCCAGGTTTACAGGTCCACCCATGAGAGATGCATTCAGAAAAGGGGGGAAAAAAATCCAACTGCTCAAGTCAGTCTTGCCCCAAATCAGCCAAAAAAGCTCCAACCTGCAGAGCACCAGGGAGCCGAGAGCCTTGCCGCCTCCCCGAGGACAGCAGGCTTCAGCCAACCAGTCTCAACCCAAAGCACATCTCTCCAGCTGCAGCCATGGGTCCAGGTATGCGTTTTCCCCAGAGGGTTGGATATTTAGAGGGTTAGGCAGCTGCTGACCTGCTTCCCAAAACAGCACCTCACATTACGTGTGGTTCGGATAATTGACTCTGACAGCCAGGCGCGAGCAAACCCTGCCTGCATCCTGACCTGCCGCTTCCCACCTCCCACAACAAGAGCACACAATAAATAACTGCCTTTTAGGTTACTTGTTTTAGATTAGTCAGCCCTAAATACAGGGTCTGCCAGCGCGGTTGGTCAGAATTACAGCCCTCAGTTATTTAGTGTTTGAAGTTGCTAGTGGCAACATCCTTTTCAGCAGCTCCGACACCAAATTGCTTCAGTTTTGTGGAACTAAATAGTAATAACTGGTGGAACATTTGATGCTGCACCACGCCAGGCTTTTAGCAGCGCCGAGCTTTGCTGGCCTTGCACAACCCAAGGACAGAGTCCTGACAGGAACGCTCATCTGTCATTTGCTTTAAAGCCTCAGCAGCCAAGATTCAGCACTTCTGCCCTCAACAGATGCAGGAGGAACTCGAGGAATTTGAAATCAGCTGAGGCTTTCACACAGCAGAGCGTCTTTCAAATGTCACCTTTCTATTTTCCAGGCTTAAGCAGAAATATTTCTCAAGCAGCTGAGGCTTCAGAATCCTAGCGATTAGTTTATTGTGAAAGCCAGTTTGGTCTTAGCTTTGTGAATAGTCTTTTTAATTAGAAGCTAACATGCCCGATTTTACATTTGATGAGTCATTACCGAGGAATGAAGTTGCCTCCCAAACATGAATATGCATCAGCTTATTTGAACTACATTGTTAGTTTAATATTAAACACAGTTATTACTTTATGGTTAAACTAACAGGGACACCTTAACGAGATGAAGACCGAGGCAGACTCTGGAGGACACAGCCAGCGTGACGAGAATCAAAGGACACTGACATTTGATCCAGCATTTAAATGAACAACAGCCTCTTGCGGCGCCCAGGCCCGACGTCCACCGGCACGAAGCCATTTGATGGAAGCAGCCCCCAGCCCCACCGTGCCTCGGCCGCCCGCGGCTCTCGGGCACCGAACCCGGGGGAGGAGGAGGAGGGGAGGGAACACGGGACGGGAGGAAGCAAAGCAGGAGGCACGGCTCAGGCTGCAGCAGCTCCAGGGGCCGGGCACGAATCCCCTGGTTCTTCCAGCGGCGGCCGTTCCCGGGCCCCCCCACCTTTACCATTTCTGCCACGGCCGCAGCGGCCCCCCCGGGCCGGCTCCCCCCCGCTCCACCCGGCCTTCAACCCCACCGGGGGACCCGCACCCGGCCGGCCCCGCTCCAGGCGGGCCGGGAGCTCCGCCCGGAGGGGAGGCGCAGGGTGCCCGGCCGGGCTGGCTCGGGGCCCGGCGCGCCGCTTCCCGCCGCCTCAGCAGTTTTATTTTCTCCCTGACCCCCGCCGGAGCGGGGCAGAGTCCAAGGAGGCGGCGGCGAGCGCGGCCTGACCCCCGGCGCTCACCTGGACGATGGTGCGGGGCCGCACCTGCAGCGTGGGGAAGTTCCCGCGGCCGTGGATGGGCACGGCCTCGCCCAGGATCTGGTCCAGCCGCTGCACCTGCTCCCAGCTCAGGACGCTGAAGCGGCCTCCGCCGTGCTCCGAGGCGCCCGGAGCGGGCCCCGCCGCCGCCGCCAGCATCGCCCTCCCTCCGCCGGGACCGCGCCGGAAGAGGAGCCCGAGTCACCCGGAAACGGCCCGGAAAGCAGCCGGAAGTGCCGGGTCGGGGGGAAACGGGAGCAAAATTAAAAAAACCCAAACAAACAACAAAACAAAAAAAAACCCAAAAGCTGTTTCTGAGGGCCGTTCCCGCGGGCGGAGGCGGGGAGGCGCGGTCGGTGCCCGCAGGGGGACGCTGCAACGAACCGGGCCGCGCTGCTCCCCGCCCGCCACCGGCTCCGCCGAGCGCTGCGCCCGCCCGCGCCCCGCCGCGCCTTATATCGGGCGCGCGGCCGCGCCCCCATTGGCCCGGCCCCGCCGCCAATCGCGGCCCGGCCTCGCCGCCGCTGCGGCGCTCCCATAGGCCGAGGAGGAAGGCTGGGGCTGGGCTGGGCGCCAATCACACGAGCGAATAGGGAAAGAGGCGGGGCGAAGGGCGGAGGGGGCGGGGCAGGCCGGTGGAGCCCCGCCCCTCCAGCGCGGCCCGCTGCGTGCGGGAATCCCGGCGGTGATTGGTCGGGACACCCCATTGATGCCCTATTGACGCCCATTGATGCCCCATTGACGCCCATTGATGCCCCATTCATGCCCCATTGACGCCCCATTCATGCCCATTAACGCCCCATTCATGCCCCATTGACGCTCCATTGATGCCCCCGCGGCCTGGTACCCCATTGATACACCGTGGTCTGGCGCCCCACGGCCCAACGCCCCCCCGCCCCAGGGACCTCTCTCCCCGGCCAGCAGTGTCCCCAGGGACCCACCGCGCCCGCGGCTGCAGGGAGCTCTGGCACCCAGGAGACACGGGGTGCCACCCTGGGGTGACGGAGCCCACCGGCTCGGGAGGCTGATGCCGGGGCGCTCCCAGCCCCGGGCGTTCAACCCCAGCCCCTAAAACCCCCGCGTGGCCCCGCTGCCAGCCCAGCCACCACCTCCTCCTCGGGCCAGCCATGGCCCCGGCCGCCCATTTCCTTTCATCCCAACAATTCACATCGCTTTACAGAGCTCGTTTCCCCATGCCATTTAATCCTGCAGACGTTTCCAGGAGGCGCCTCCTCGCCAAGCCGGTGCCCGATGCCCCGCGGTCCCGTGGGGACGACTCCAGCTCCGCATCTGCAGCCGCTGCTCCCATTCCCCTGTTCCTGCTCGGAGCTGGGATCCGTCCTTAAAAGCCACAAGCCCTGTTGGGAGACGAGCCAGCGCTGATTTATTTTTACACCCTCGCAGGGGTTTATTGCAAGAGCACCCCTGAAACCCCCCAGCCTGGGGCATTTCGTCTCGTGGAGGCTGTTGCAGAGCTCTTCCAAGCTGCAAAGTCCGTCTCGGAAGCCGGGGATTCATGGTGGCGGGTTGTCCTCTCCCATTTCCCAGGGGTCTGCTCCTGGAAGCTGGAGCTGGCTGCGGAAAGAGTAACTGAGTCATGGGGGGATTTGGGTTTTGGGGGGAAATGGGGTGTTTAGGAGCACTCACAAAGGGGCTGGGGGGGCGAGGGGGGAAGGGGGTGCCCCGAGCCCTTGTCGCCTCTGAAATCCTCCCCACCCTGTGCCACAGCGACAGCCTGAGGCATCCCCATGGGGGCTGGAGTCCCCTCTGGAGGGTCCTGCTGTGGAGATGCTCCTCGTGCTGCGGTGTTTCGCTCTCTGGCTCCCGCTGGCATCATTGTGTGGCTCCATCAGGCGTCTCCACCGGGATTAAACGCTGTTCCTGGTTGTGTCCCGTGAGGCTCCGAACTGGGGCAGGGGAGGAGGGGAGCCCCACTGGAAAGTGATTTTCCAAGGAACTTGATAAAACATCAGGCAGCCGCCTCCCGTTGCAAAACCCCTTTGATCCTGTCGGCAAAAGAGCCAGATCAGGAGGAGTTTCCCAAGAGGCTGAGAGGGGCCAAATGGCTTTCAGGATCAGGATCCGCCCTGCCAGCCTGGCCGGGGCATCCGGACAGGGGGATTCGGGTGCAGGAGGAAGGGCTGGCTGGGCGCTGAGCACCCCACAGGCAGGGCAGTTTGGGGGACCCCACCAGCAGTGTCACCCCTGGGCGGTGAGGCAGGATGCGGCTGTGGAGCCGCTGGGATGAACGAGGTGCTGCAGATCCTTGGGGGGACGAGCTGGCGGCCTGGTGATGAGCCGGGAGACACACGCCGGCGCTGCCCAGGCCGAGAGGGACAGGCGTGCTGCCTGCTCCGGAGAAAACATCGGCCCATTAAAAAGAGCTGACGCGCTCCGGCTGGACTGGCTGAGCCGCTCATTAGCATCCATCACCAAACGATTATCCCAAAGAGCTGCCGGCAGCGAACCCGGACCAGGAATGGCACCCAGGCTGTTTCCTTCCAGCTCAGCAAGGTCCAGCCCGGGCTTTATTCGTTTGTTTTGCTGGCAATTAAGGAATAATCATTGTCTTGGGGTGAAATGAGGGTGGATCCTGCCTCAAGGGTGATGGCGTGAGGGTTGCAATGCCCCTTCGGGGGTGTGATGGTGCCAGGGGCTGGGCAGGGGGATGGGGCTCGGGGGTGCCGTGACCCCACTCTCCCCATGGATCTGGGGTCAGCAGCATCTCAGCTCTGCCCCGGGGGACACCAGCTTCACCCTGTCGGGAAATCACCTGGGGGGGAGCTGGGATGTGCCCCAGCGTGTGCGTGGGGAGGAACAGGGCACCCCACTGCCAGAGGCACGGAGAGGGGCAGGGGCTGCCGGGAGGGCGGCTGGGGGGCGGAGGTGAACCCCCCCCATCCGAGTGGGGCCCCCCGGGCGTTGGGGACCTTTTGCAGCCCTGAACACCCACCATGGGCTGCTCAGTAGGGGAGCTGGGGGAAAGGGCTGGAGGAGCTGGGCGAGCAGGGCAGGGGGTGAAAGCCCAGCCTGGAGGTGAAGACAGACCTCGGGGACTCCCTGACCTGCGTGGGACTGGCTCTGTCCCACCCGCCATTAAGCAGGGTGTGTGCCAGCTCCCTGAGCAAGCAGGAGGGACCAAGCCCTTCTCCCAGAGCCACCAACGTCACCCAGCGTCGCCCCAGGGGAGCAGCAATGCTCCCCATCAGGGCGGGGCATCCCTCCTGCCCCACTCCCACAGCAGCTGCCCCAGCATCGCCACTGTGCACACGCCAGCCATGTCCCAGGCTGTCCCTGTGCACATACTGGCTGTCCCCGTGCCCATGGCAGCTGTCCCCGTGCATGCAGCCACTGTCCTGTGCATGCACCAGCCACCTCTGCATGCCAGGCTGCCCCACACACACGCACCAGCCCCCTCCATGCAGACATGAGCTGTCCCCGTGCATTTGCCCGCTCTCCCCATGAACCCACGTCACCAGCGCCATGCAAATGCCCACCGTCCCATGCACACGCCACTGTCCCCACGCACATGCTGCCATTCCCACGCACATGCCTGCCTCCCTGCGCCCGCTCTGGGTTTAGGAGGTGGAGTCCTTCTCCTTGGCCATGTCCAAAGCCTCCCTTGGCAAACACCACTCCCAGACACCTCTCAGGCCCTTACATCCAGGTCCAGCCCTACTTGCTCCCGCACAGCCTGTCCCAGAGGTGCCACTGCTGCTTGCTGCCCCCAGACCCTCACTGCCAGGACACCTGTGTCCCTGGGGCTGTGCCACCGGCTCCTCCGTGGCCCCGAGTGGCCACAGCAAGGCCAAATTCAGTGTTGCAGGCAGCGCAGCTGCATGGTGAGCACCTGTGCTCGCTGCCCAGCACGAGGGCTGCCATGGCTCTGCTCTCAGCCCAGGGTCCCCGTGTCACTGGCCAGGACCCCCAGACCCCACCACATCCCCAGCTGCCTCCTGGAATTAATAATAAGTGATGACGCTGGGACGTCCTCGCCCTGGAGAGGGCCACCTTGGAGGCCCTGAGATGAAAGGGAGTGCAGGGTGTTATTACTGTGGGTGACACAGAGCTGGGGAATGGCACCCGTCACCTCCCTCGGCTGCTGCAAAATGCTGCCCGGGGAGCATGGGGGGGACACGGCACCGCTGGGGCACAGGAAGGGGGACACGGCACCGACGTGGCCCTGGAATGGGGCAGGGACCGAGCTGCCCCCTCAGAGCTGCCCAGGATGTCACCAGCCGGGGAGGTCCCCATCGCCTGGTCCCCTTGCAGCATGAACGGTGACCTGTGTGTCACGGCCTCGGTGGCTTCCCAGTGACACCACGTGCTGTTTGGCTTGGCCTGATGTGTGCTTTTAAAGCCGTGGCAAGGGACGAGCCATCCTCATGCCACTAATTTGAGCCTGGTAGAGAATGAAGCTGGTCCCTTCGCTTTGGGTTTTCGGGTGATGCCTGGGCACAGCTACGGGTGGTGGCAGCTCCGGCAAACCCCTCGCCATTGCCCGCAAGCTGCTTGGCATCACTGCGCCAGCCACCCTGCTAACGTTCCTCTTGGGAAAGCTGGGGAGCCAGCGGGGAGCTCCGCTTTGGGTGGCTGCTGAGCCCGGAGCCAGTGATGCCAGGGGTGGTGTCACGGCCCTTCTTGAGGGGTCTTGGTCCTCGCTGCCCGTGCAGCAGTGCAGGGCTGCGGGGCTGTTTGCTCTGCCCCTGCCCCTCGCTGCAAGCCTGGGCTTTGTGCTGGACCATGCAGAGGGAAACTGAGGCATGGGGAAGCCCAGCCATCCTGGCTGGGGCAGATTCCTACAGCTGCAGAGGCAGCAACGCTTTAATCCCCACGGATGGGGGTAACAGGAAGGGGGATAAACACCTCGGCACACGTGTGTGCAGGGACAAGGTCATCCCACTCAGGGTCCCTCAGTTCTCCCTGTCCTTGTTGCCACCACCACAGCCCTGACATGCTTTGGGAGTGAGCAGGGGGAGCCGGGGGCTGGGAGGGCACAGGGGGGGCTCCACATGGTGAAAAGGCATCACCGCCGGCACTGCAGGGCTGGGGGCTTGCGCCGGGGCCCATCCACCCCCAGCCTCAGTGCTGCGTGTGCTTTGGCAGTTGCTCAGCGGTGACAGCCCATCCCTGGAGGGGTTATTAGTCCTCCCTCATTAAAAAAGTTACTCACGCCTTAAGACAGAAACAAGAATATCCTGGAAATGCCTCGGTTTGGTGAGTTCTCGCATTAAAGGTATGACCAAAATCAAGAGGGCAGCTGCACGTGCCGCTCCCTGGCACGTGGGGCGGGTGAGATGCTCAGGCAGCCCTGGGGCTGCCCCGTGCTCCTGCTTTCCCCTCTGTGCCTGGGATGGGTGGCCATCACCCAGCTGCTGGGCTGCAGCCAGCACCTCTCAGCGCTCCCACCCTTTGGGCTGGGATGGCAAAACTGCTGCTCTCCTCCAGGGAGGATGGAGCTAAGGCCTGGTGTTGCCTGTTCCTGCCAAACCCTCCTACTTCAGGGTCTGGCACCGCTGCCCTGGGGACAAGCCACCCCGAACCCCGTGCACAGTGCAAGGATGGCACCCACCGAACCGGCACCACCATGGGCACCATGGCATTGCCTGCCCCATGTCCCCAGCCACCTCATCCTGCCCAGGGACCCCTCGGCAAGGGGGAAACCCTGGGGGTGCGGCGGCCAGGCCAAGTCTCAGCCCAGGGCCACGGAGGATCCTGGGCTTCAGGTATTTTAAGCACATGAGCAACACCAGCCATTACGCGCTTGCTGGATGGTGAGGGGGTGAGTCACAGCCTCGTTGAATCAGAGCTTTAATTTGCAGCGATGAAACACGCTCCCATTGCAATTGCCCAAAAGCGAGGAGCTCCGGCCGCCCTGGGGCACCCACGGCCCTGGGGGGTTCTTTGGGGGGAGAAGGTGCAAGCACTGCTGGGGCTGGGAAGGTCTTTCCTGGGGGATTTTCGGGTCGGGGTGCAGCCCCTCGCCTGGGCACTGCCTTCAGCCTCTTCCCTCTCTCCAGCTGCGGGATGCTGGTGGGAACCGGTTCCTCGCCGAGGGCTTGGCTTCAGCCCCAGCTCCTGGGGAAACCCAGAGGAAAAATCACAGAGCTCAAATGTCCCTGAGCCCCCTCCCCTGGGGATGGAGCAATTAGCCCCCCAAAGCCCCCCCACAGTGCAGGCAGGGAGCTGTGACAGGCAGGTGCTGCCAGCAGTGGGGGCAACGCACCAGGCTCGGGGTGGGCAGAGCTGCCCAGGACACCTGGCCAGCACCTTGGGGCCACGGTGGGGCAATTTGGGCTCCTGCAAAAGGACCTCCCTTTTGCCTTCTTCCCCCTGCAAAGTGAGAAAAACAGCCCATCCCCTCCCAACACACCCTCACGCTGACACAGCCCCAGGGAGGGATGCGGGAGCCCAGGCTCTGCGGAGCCTCTGTCTTCGCTGAAGTTGGGAACGGCTTAAAAAGTACCCCCGGCCAGGGTTCCCCATCTCCCCAAGCCACGGTGGGAAGGCGAGGGACAAACCCTCCATCCCAGCAGCGATGGGGATGAGGTCTCGCAGCCGCCTCATTCATCTGGGACAGCCAGGACTCCGCAGCAGGGGTATGAGCCTGAACAGCCAGAAAAAAAAAAACACTAAAAATTAACATTAATTTATTAGAATATCCATGATAAAAACCAAGATTCTCTTTACATGTGTTTTTTTCCTTTTTATACAAGAGAATTTTCATTGCTTTTTTTCCTCCTGGAGACAGAGCAGGGCAGGCAGGCAGGCGCAGGCAGCAACGTGGGCTCTCGCCCCGGCATGACGAGGCTGCGTGGACGCTGGTCCCCGGGGTCCCGGTCGGGACATGGGGCGGGTGGGCGCACGGGACGGGTGCCCACCAAGGCAGCGGGGCAGAGAGGACGCGTGGCAAGGCACGGCGCGGGGAGGGGGAAGCAGCCCGGCCTCCCCGGGGAGGGGGCAATGAGACCCCGCAGCATGGGGGAGGCAGCACCCATAGCGAAGGGTGGCACGTGGTGGGAGCTGGGTGGCATGTGGGGGACGAGGTGACATGCTCGAGCACGATGCAGGACACCCTGAGCCCGGGGAGGGCTGCAAGTCCCCTGAACACCCAGCGCTCCGTCCCAGCCCAACCTTGGGGAAAGATGGGTCCTTCCAAACTCAGGACCCCCGACACCCCCAGCTGTCCCCCTTGGCAGGGGGAGACCGTCTCCCAGCCCTAACGTGTCCCCATGCTGGATGAGCCGGCCCCCGGCTCTTCCCCAGAGCCTCTCAGTTGCAGGGAGAGAAAAACAATCCCCACCATGTAGCAAATGCAATCCCCTGCATGCCCCGTCTTCGTGCCCGGGGAGCCTGGACGCCATCTTTGGTTAAGAAGTAGCCGGTGCCGCTGCTGGGCAGGCACGGGGCGAGGGGCCGAGGCTGGCAGAGGGTCCCCGCGGGGACGGGTGACAGGTAGTGGTTCCAGGAGGGACAGAGAGGCCCAGGCTTGCGGGGCCGCTCAAAGCGAGGGGGGACCCGGCTCCCCCCTTGCATGGCTATAGGATATTTATTTAGCAAGACCTGGCATGAAATGCAGGGCTGGAGGAGAGGTTCCTGGGTGGCAGCCGGCCCTGCGGGGGAAGCGGCCAAGGCAGGGAGCAGCGGCACGAGCCCGAGGTCCCGGGGAGGGTGCCGGGTGAGGTGGTGGGTGCGCCAGCCCCGGCGCAGAGCCTGGCTCCCGTCTTCCCATCTCTCCGCTTGGGAGCAAGGTGAGGGGGCAGGTAAAATGCAAGCCGGGGAGAGGCGAAGCTGTGCCACGGGGCAGCTTCCGTAGGTTCCCCCAGCTCCCCTGCCGGAACCCACCCTGCGCCGGCCACAGCCGCCCCGAGGAGCCACTTGCAGGTCCTGAGTGGGTGGGCAGCCTCCGGGAAAGCCCCGCCGGGGCTGCAAGGCTCCTGCAAATCCCAGTGCCAGGCAGTAAATCGTCCGTCACCCCCAGGCCACGGCGGCTGAGGAGCCCGGTGCGTCCCGGGGGCTCTTTCCCCGCTCCTCGGGGCCAGACCAGGGCTTGCTGGGCAGAGCTGTCCTGGCAATCCCAGTCCATCCAGGATGGTCTCCCCTTCCCAAAGCCGGTGTGTAGTGACAGAGGAAACCAAAAAGGAGAGCAGAGAAAGAAGAACAAATGGAGAGAGAGAGAAACTGTACGTAGCATTGTGTGAGGCTTCGCGCATCAGCTGCTACTGTGCTTTGGGGATGAAGGGTTCCCCCTCCTCTGGCTCCGGCCGAGGCCCCGGGTCACTCAGGCATCGCAGCATCCGCTGGTTGCTGGGGCTGTCGCCAGTCCCCGGGGTGAAGACGTCGTCGGTACCCGGGGAGGAAGGCTCCTTCACCCGCATCACCAGCCCCTCCTCGTCCTCCTCGGGCGAGGGCGGGAGGCCGCCGCAGCCCTTGGGCTCCTCGTTCATCAGGTCCACAGACTCCGGGGACTGCGGGGAGGCTGGGTCGATGGTGATGATGGGCAGGTTCTCCGAGTCCGCCTTGGGTTCATAGGCCAGCGGGTCTGGGGGGGCAGAGAGGGGTCAGGCAGGGCCTCACGTATTACAGCATCACGAACAAACTGCGTCAGGAAAACCCGGGGAAGGGAAGAGGGGTCTCGGGGCCCCCCAGCTAACGCATCCCCGATGTTTGGGGCTGGGATGCCTGCGCTCACCCTCCCTTTAATTTCCAAGTCTGCTGTTTAATTCCCGTTTTTGATCTCCGCATCCCCTCTGGAGCCGCTCCAGGCAGCCCAGCCCCGCTCCCAGGACCGCGCCGTTCGCGAGAGGCGAAGCTGCCCTCTGCCGATCAACCGCCGGCTCCGCAGGCGCCGGCAGCAGCGTCACACCGCGTCACACCGCGTCACACCACGTCACACCCCGCCGCGCCCCGCCCTGCCCCACCCCGCCACGCCCTGCCCCACCCCGCCACGCCCCGCCCCACCCCGCCACGCCACGCCCCGTCACACTGTCCCCAGGGCAGGGAAGGACACACGGGACAGGAGGAACAGAAGACGGCAGAGCACACGCAGCTGGAGCAGGCTGGAGGCCAGGGCAGGGCTCAGGGCTGAGCGCTCCTGGTCCTCTCCCCTGCAGAGGGCAGGGAGCATGGCCAGAAGCGTGGCTGCGTGGGCAGAGCGGGCCCAGCTCCGGACAGATCTACCGCCCCGCCAAGCTCGCTGCCTCGTGGGAACTGTACCGGGAAGCAAGCCGGGTGCTTCTGCTCGGGCAGAGCCCACTGTGCGCCCAGGCCGCACGCAGCAGAGCTCAGGCTCAAGAAGAGCAAACCCCTGGGGCTTGGCTGCATCACGCACGGGGGAGCGGGACGGGGACGATCGGGGCTGGAGAGGTGGCAGAGGAGCTGGGGGGTGCAGCACATCGCAGCCTCCAAGTGCATCAGCACCAGAGTGCCGGCGATGCCCAGCAAGGAGCCGACAGCGGCGCTCCCCCAGCAGCTCAGTGTCACCTACCTGAGCCTATGCGAGCCCGGGACATGGTGGGCGAATCGAGCTTGTGAGCCGGCACTGTCAGGTAGTTGTTCATCTGGAATTGGAGCACAGGGACCGTCAGAGTGGCCAGGATAAATGGGGAAGGGGAGGCAGGGAATTGACCCCAGGCCACAGAGATGAGCAAGAAGCAGCAGCGGGATGCAGAGGACGTGCATGCGTCCTCCCAGCGATGCTGCAAGGACTTACACGGAGCCTGCCCTCGCGCTGGGGGGATCAGAGGGCAGGGACCCTCAAGGCCTGAGGTCCCCCACTGAAATCTGAACCTCAGCCCCCTCCCCATACAGGACACCGACGTCCTTCCCAGGCTGGGAAGCCCCCCGCAGCCCCCCATCCTCCGCAGCATCCCCTTGACACCTTCTGTTCCAGCTGCCGGGCCTTCTGCCTCCGCAGGAGCATCTGGTTCCAGGCTTCCTCGTAGGGGTCGGCCACAAGCGTGTGCCGGTTGTAGGATCGCAACTGGGAAAAGGGCCCAAGAAAAGGAGCCAGGTTAAAAAAAACACAGGGAAAGGCAAAGGAAGGTCACTGCACGCTTTCCCTTGGAGGTGGATGAAACAGCCACCAGTGGGCAGAGCACCTCCAGGCAAGTGGGTGGCTCGTCCCTTGTGTGCTGCCATGGGATGCCTGATCTTGACCCACCTTGGCCCAGCAAGGGTTTAAACGCTGGGCTCAGCCACTGACCCAGCCAGCCTCCCCCTCAGCACTATCCCAGCGCCATCCCAGGAGGAAAAGCCTCCTGGGGAGGGAGAGCCAGACCAGGAACACAAGGGGCAGCAGGGCAGGGACACCAGTGGTGAAGAGCCCAGCCAGCCCTGAGGGCCCAGGGAAGCAGCGGTGGCCAGGGGACGCCTTACCCTCTGCCTGGTTTTCTGCAGGTTGTTGCGAAGGATTTTCCGGATCTCCTCCTCCTTGTCCTTGGACAGGGCCGGAAGGATGCGCTCCACAGGGAGGGTCTTGGGGTTGATGTTCCTGCGTGGACAGACAGGATTCAGAGTGACGCTGCGATGGCCATGGCATGACTGAATGGCTGCTTGCCCTGTGGCCACTAGCAGGGAGTGCTCAGCCTACACCAGGGGCCTGTCAGAGGCACAGGGTGGCCAGGGCTGGGGAACTCACTGGATGGAGACAGTGGAGACAGCAGAGGGGATCTTGCCTATGCCCCCACTCTCCACCAGCTCGATTGCCTGCTTCATCTCCATCTTGTGATAGAAAGCGATGAGCTGGGGCTCCTTGGACCGCTCCCCTGCAATCAGGCACTTCTTCACATACTTCTTGTTGAAGCGATTCAGCCTTCCCGAGGACGTGGGGAAAGGAGGAGCAGCGATATATCAGACCTCCCACTGCCCCCGAACCCACTCCCAGCTCCCCATCCCTGGCCCAGGCCAGCAGAAGATGGTTCAGTTCCCACCAGCACAGCTCAGGCCAGACCTTCCCCGACTCCCTCCCGAGCCAAGCAGCCTCCGAAACACCCAGCAGCTGCTTGTACCCACAACGGATAGTCCTGAGCTCCTGCAAGGACCAGCCACCGGCAGCTCCCGCACTGCCATGGCCACGCCGTGGGTGGCGTAGTGAAGCGGTGCGGCCCTGCAGCCCCACTCGCACCCAACCCAGGGCCATAATTCATCGAGGGCAGTATGCGTGTGGATATTACAGCCCAGGGAAAAATCCAGCACAGGGCTGCAAAACCTGCTGGGTGGCGATTCAAACCCTTCCCCATCTCCGCCACCGGTCCTGCTGGTCACCAAACCTTCACACTCACTTGTCCTTCCAGTGGTGATGCCCGTAGTGACCACAGATATCCTCAATCCCCGTCAGAAGGTGATCCAAGAACTGGAAGAGAAGGTCCAAGGCATAGGCAGCTCGCAGGGCTGTTGCCCACCCTCTCCCCACCGCAACACCGACGCTGACACAGGGGTGAGGGCACTCAGGGGGTGCAAAATCAGGGCTGTGGGTCCAGGATGGGCCTCAGGAGGGCAGCACGGCCCTATGCAACCGGGCTGCT
Source organism: Platalea leucorodia (assembly GCF_965183815.1). NCBI lineage: Eukaryota > Metazoa > Chordata > Aves > Pelecaniformes > Threskiornithidae > Platalea > Platalea leucorodia. The sequence goes on from NC_138840.1 coordinate 9,766,495, forward strand.
GCTCTACCAGGCACAGGGGAGGTCTGGGTTGGAGCAGGCACTGGACGACACAGATGGGGGAGAGCACTCCCTCCGTCCCCCCTTACCTTGGGCACTGATTTAAGGGCAGCTCCCACTCCGTAAACCCGCCTGGTTACAGCGGTGGAGGTGGCAGAAGCAGAGAGAGAAGAGGGCTAAGGCGGCGAAGAGAAGCGCGCGGGAAGGGCTGGCCGGGCGCAGTGGGTTACCTGCGTGTGGATCTCTTCGTTGATGGAGCGTTTTGTCTCTTGCTTCTTCTTCACTGCCAGCAGGTCCACCAAGGGCCGGATGGTCATGCCCTAGAGAATGGGGAGGGTGGGTTAAACCTCTCCCCAGGGCACACCAGTGGGAGTGCGATGGGTTCAGCACAGCCAAACCACAGGGCTCCGCACCACCGGTGTCACCTGGCAGCCTCAAGAGCTTTTGGAGAAGGGGGACAGCGACAGGGTCAGGGATGGAGGCTGGGGACATGCTCCTCACTCTCCACACACACACGAGGCTCACTGAATAACCCCCTTTCCCTCTGAAACCGCACTGCGACCACCTGCGTGCCACCAACCTGCACGAAGACTGTGAAGAAGATGACCGTGATGATGGCTGTGAGGAACATGTCCCTCATGCCAAAATGCTTATAGTCCAGGAGGTAACAGAGGGAGAAGGCGATGGCTCCCCGCAGGCCCCCATAGGCGATGATGAACTGGTCCTTCGGTGTCAGCTTCACAATTCGGAACTTGTTGATGAACCAGGTGAGGACCAGGACGCCTGGGGGAGCGGGGCAGGGCCTCGTGTGAGCGGATGTTGAAGGATGCCCGCCAGCCCTGAAGAAGACCCCCCAGGAGCCCAGCTTGCAGCCCAGTGCAGTGTCACCTCCTCGGGGCCATGAGTGCAGGTGGGGGCTGTCCTGCTCGCTCATCCCAACACCCCTCACCAGCTTCAACCCCACGTCTAGTGCAAACTTGGACTCAACCCCGTCTCCCCACAAAGCCAACCACCAGCAAAGCTGATGCCCACGGTGGAGCAGTGCTGCCCAGTCAACTCCAGTCTCCCCAGCAAGGCAAACTTGAGCCTCGTGGCCCTGAGAGTTGCCCATCACCCACAACCATCCCCAAGGACTTTGCCACCACACTGACACCTCACCTAAAACTCTTGCGATGAGGCAGAAGAGCAGCGTGCTGATAACAAAGGTCCAGTTCCAGTAGTGGTGGCCAGCCACGGTGGAGACGCCCAGGAAGATGAAGATGAGGGTCTCGCTCACGCTGCTCCACATCTTAAGGAAATACTTGATGGTGGTGTGGGACTTGTGGGAGATGTTGGCTTCCACATAAGGCCGCATGACCACGCCAGAGGCGATGAGCCTAGGGGCAAGGTGGGGGCACTCAGCAGCCATGGGGACAGCCCCAACCGCTGGCCCTGCAGCAGCATTTTGTCCTCTTATACCAAACCTCAGAGCAGGACAGGGCTTGTGAGATACCAGCAATTATTCAAGGCCTCCAGAGAAGGCAACATGAGGTTTCTCCTTCCCCCCTGGCAGGGCAGGAGCAAGCACTGGAGCCAGGCAGCACAAGACCATGCCGTCTTGAGTGCTTAGCAGGCCCTGCCTGCTCCTGTGTGCCCAGGAGAATGGGCAATGGGCTGCCTGTGCACCTGGATCTGTCGGACAACTCAGAGTCACTTCCCTCATCTGCCTCCCTGCATATCCCAGCCCAAACACACCTCTGGTCCTCACTGGGCATGTACTGGCCATGCTGGGACAGCCAGAGGGCTGCGGTTACACCAGAGTAAATCCTCCAAATGGTCCTGGGGACAGGAGGGCATCTCATCCCACCCGTGCCCAACTCACGCCATGATGCCGGAGAGGTGGAAAAGCTCAGCGGAGAGATACGCCATGTAGCTGTAGAGGAAGACGAAGAGGGGCTCGATGACTCGGATGTGGGAGGTGAAGCGGGATGTGAAGGCAGCGATCACCCCATAAATGACACCCACGAAGACACCGCCCAGCGACACCACAAAGAAGCTGAGGAAGCCGAGGATGATATCGATAATGGTCACCTGCTCGAAGTTGGCAAACTCCTCAAAGAGGTGGTAGAGGACCTGGGAGGAAGAAGGGAGAGGGGGGTTCAAACTGTCGCAGTGGCAAGAGACAGCCTCACCTCGGAGGAGACCTGCTCGGGGACCTTCCTTGGGAGAGCAGCAGCAAAGGGAGCCAGGCAGGTACCCAGCACGGCACACCTGAGATGAGGTGTGCCAGTGCTTGGTGACCCTGAGCTGGGTCCTGTGCTTGACCAAGCCTCATGCCAAAAAAAGATGGTGGTGCTTTGCTGTGTGAGACAGACCCGTAGAGACCAGCTCCCTGTCCTCCGTGGCTCGCAGGGACATGGTGCCGTCAGAGACGTGGCTGGGACAGCTCTGCTCTCCAACACAGCCCTGACCACTGTCCCAGGAGGGGCTTTGGTCAAGGTCTGAACCAGCCAGAGACTGTTCCTGCTTCCCAACGAGCAGGTGAGGACAGATGCAGGCTGGGGGACGCCCGACAGCCACATGGAGAGAAAAGCCAACATCTGCCCTGCTCAGCCCAGAGAACAACCCAAACCCTCATGCCATTTTGTAGCCAAAAGGGCGACCTCGAAGAGGAGCCCACCCCGGGCTGCATCACCTCCTCCCACCCCCAAATACATTTACTGGAGAGATTTTAAAGCAGAAGCCGACACAGCCGTGTCAGGATGGGAAATGGGCTTCAGGGCATCCTGCAGGGATGGCAGAGCTTGCAAGCAGAGAGAGGGCAAGGTGCCAGCTCCTGCCTGCCAGGGCCGGGTCCTGGGACACGGGCAGGGACAGACGTGACAGCAGAAGGCAAAAGCGTTCCCCAGGGATGGGAGTGGGTATGCAGACCCTGCAGGGAGCCCCTCTGGCCAAAAGTGGGGGAGAAGCGCCTGGAAAAAGCCCTGTGGTGGGACAGTACGTTCCTCGCCAGCCTTTGCTGTGTGCTGAGCAGCCGGCGCCGAAGCGGACAGCTGGGATACGGGAGAAGAGCCAGGAAAAAGCAGTGGGTTAGAAGTAAATTTAGAGGTCAGCTCTGCAGAGGAGGACGCCGTGCTGACGGCCAAGCCAGCACCTGGACACAGATGTCCTTTGGAAATGGTATGGCCCCAGAGCGGGGTGGCCTGGCCCTCGAACTTCCCAAAGGTCCCTGCAAAGCTGCTGCTCAAAAGATGGGCGTTGCGGGGTGACCCAGGCGGGATGCCAGCCTCGCTGCAGCCCCCACAGCTCTCCCCTTGCCACGGCTGGCTGTGTCCTGTCCTCACACCTCCTTGGTGCTACAGCTGGGGGACAGCAAGGAAGACCACATCAGGGACCATGAGGAAGGAGACAGGAGGGAGCAGCAGCTACATAGCAGCACTGCCTGACCCAGCACCAGCCCCTCCGTGCTCCTGCTCGCCTTCCCTGGGAGGACAGGCACGAGCACAGCAGCAGGCAGCCATTTCACCCAGGAGAGCAGATTCCCAGGAGACCAAGGCGCTGGGCACAGTCCTGCTCTTCATCGAGAGGTGGTAGCTGGCTGGCAATGTGCTCTCGGCTTCCCCAAACCGCCAAGTAAAACGCTTCACCTTAACCCACCTCTGCGGTGTTTTAAGCTGCTATATTTAGCTTTGCACCTGCAAAAGGTTAAGAGCAAGCGGAGCTGCCGCAGCTCAGCTGGCAGAAGGCACCCGGCAGCTTGCAATGGCCCAGTCTACGGTTCTGCCCTCAGGGCTTGACGGAGAGCTGCCCATCCTGGTGCCACCACCCAGAGATGCTCCACCAAAGGGAACCCCACCCCCTTGGCCGATCCCCCTCATCTACTTACGACCGTGACGGCATCGTTCAGAAGGGACTCCCCGAAGACCAAGATGTGGAGCAGCTCGTTGATGTGGATCTCCTCAAAGACGGCCAGCACGGCCACCGGGTCCACGGCCGAGATGATGCTGCCGAAGAGCAGGTTGGCCAGGAGGCCAATGTGGTTCAGGCCAGGGCCGCCGAGCTGGCACACGGCGTACATCAGGCCACCCAAAAAGAAGGCATTCCAGACCGTCCCCACCACGGCGAAGATGAGGATGGTGCCCAGGTTCTCAGTGAATTGGCGCAAAGGGAGGAAATAGCCAGCATCCAAGATGATGGGTGGGAGGAGGAAGAGGAAGAAGATGTCCGACTTGAGGATAGGGGGCTTTTCACCCACCCCTTTGATGAGCCCCCCAACCAAAAGGCCCACCACGATGAGCAGGCAGCTCTCGGGAACGATGTTGGACACCGAAGGGATCACGTGGAAGCCTGGGAAGGAGGAGGAGAAAGCAAGACACACACTGGTTATGCGACTGGAGGATGCTCTCTGCAGGAGGACACCCCTGTGGGAGCCGGGGACCAGTTCCCAGCCCTCCCTGTACTCTTCAGGGTCATTTGCTCTTTGCGTGCCTCAGTTTCCCCTCCTAACCCCCTTCTTCCCCACACTCCCAAGCTGTAAAGTGGAAAGTGCAGCTTCACCAGGCCCACATACCCTGGCATTGCTTGATCTCAGTTCGGAAAATAAGAGCGAGTCCCAGTTCAACAGGCAGCAGCCGCCCTCCGGGTACCCCGGGGTCTCCAAGGGGACCCCCAGGCCTCCGCGACAGCCGTTTGCAGCACAGGCAGTTCTCACAACACAAGCTGTTGCTGGCTCCAGCTCTTCCCATCACAGCTACTAAGCCCAGGCACACGTAGGCACTGGCATTTACCTCCCGTCAGACGGCAGCCTGCCCACCGAGTGCCGTTACGCCCAGCGCGCCAGGCTCTGGCAGGAGGCAGCAGCGCAGAGCCCGTCCCTGGGTGTCCCTGATGCAGGGGACAGGGAGGGGAGCTGGTGCTCGGTGGGTTTGAGGATGCAATTGGAGCGGCTCCTTATTCCCCCTCCTGCAGCTTCAGGAACAAGCTGGGAGGTTTTATAAGGCCGGTTGCAGCAACGCCTGCCTTCCCTGCAGGCAGGGCTGCGCCCGGGCACAGAGGAGGGACAGGACATATCCTCGCGGTGCAGGGCTATTCCTTGGAGTGCGAGGTAAGAGGGAACTCATTTTCCCCTTTTTGAATCACAGCATGACCCCAAATGCAGACCTCTGTGCCAGCCATGACCCGCTGGGATGACATCCATCCACCACACACAGTCCTGGCAATGCGGGCAGTTGCCTGCCGGGTGGGGCAGGCAGCACGACGCCAACCGAAGCAGCACTTCAGCCAACGCGCTGATACACACAGAAGGATTTTGGGTTCCCTGGATCCTCTCCCAGGCTTTATAATTATTATTTTGAAGTGCGGCACATTTGTTCCCTGGCAAGGGAAGCGGTTTAAAATAAGGAACCCTGCCTTGGCATCCCGTGTTCCTCCGTTCCTTCCGGCCGGGCGGCTGTGCCATCTGCACATCATTTCACAACAGATTAAAAAAAATCCCTCCCTAACGAGCCACCATCCCGCTGACGATCCGGAGCGGCTCTGCACCGCATGAGCACCCCCGTCCCCCGCTGCCGAGCCTGCAGGGACCACATCTGCGCCGCGGTGCCGGCTCATCCCTCCTCCACCTGTGCAGCCAAGCGGTGAAGGCGCCGCACGAATCCGGCTCTGGTGGGAAAAGCGGTTGCTTCCCCAATCCCTCCCTAAGGACAGGCAGTGAGTCAGCTACTGGCCATGGCCACAGCCAAACGCAGGTCTCTGAGGGCAGGATTAGACCTCAAATTGCTACCTGAGCTGCAGGCGCTGCCTCCGGCGTGGGCAAGCCCGACACCACAGGGGCTGGAGGTTTCATCACACCCAAGGCTCCATGCGAGCCCGGCTGTGCCGTTTCGGCAGCACCTGGGTGGCTCTGGCGGGTCTCGGGTGCCGGAGAGATGGGGGAAGCAGTCTGGTTTCTGCCTTGGCTTTGCCGCAGCAGCACTGATCTCTGAGCAAACCGACCCGTGGCCCTCGGGTTTGGGCACGAGGGGAAGCTGGGAGGAGATGGGAAACATCCGAGCTTTCTCCCAGTGCTCTCCCAATGTCCAGCCACCTGCATTCAGGCACCTCCCAGGCTGGATGCAGCTCCCGATTTACCCCCAAGGGATTCTTCTTCTGTCTCCGATCCCCGCTGGAGCCCACGCAAGCGCTGAGCACCCCAAAGCAGCCCTGGCAGGGAGCTCCCCATGGGAGGGGAGGTGATAATCCCTTTTCCAAGCACAGCTCGTGCGAACACCGGGAACAAATGGCCCTTCCAGCACACCGGGCAATTGCCCATCTCAGCATACGCCAGCCCTGGCCAGAATAAGGTTTAAAGCCACACAAGCAGCGAGAAGCCTGCAGCAAATCAGTTTTCGCTTGCTAAGTACGTTCAATCATGAATAAAACACAAACACTGACAATTAAGAATCCCTCACTTCTTCCCCACAGGCCCCAGGATCCCATTAAACTGGAACATTCGTGTGCTGATGTGAATTCAATGTTTTAGAGCCTTTTTGTAGGGCCCTAAAAATATACTCACATGGGCTGCATGTTAATTATGCCTTTGATTTCACTGAATCTCAGCCATTTTTCGCTCCCCGCGTTCTCTGCTCAGTATTTTTAGAGCACTCGAAAGCTCATTGGTACCAATCTGTTGCTGGGATCCTGCTGGGATCCTGCTCTGAGTGCCGGGCCAGCATCCCACTTTGGGGTGGGGGTGATTAATAGGAAGAAATGCTCTCACCGCAGGGGTGATGCCAGGCAGGGGCAAACTGGCCCGATCCCAGCTCTGCACCTGAATTTCTCTCCTGGAGGAAGAGGGAGGCTGCGGCAGGATGCTGGGCGATGAGGATGCCCGGCCACGGGCACATCCAGGGGCAGCGGGAAGGGGAATAAGTCTTCATAATAGCCTTAATAATAATAAGCCTTAAAAACCCCCAGGCTCCTGTTCCCGGCTGCTTTGGTAAAAGGTTATTTGCACAGCAGTTGCCTGGGCCGCTCGCCTGCCCAGGTACCTACTGGTGCCACCCACCCATCCCCAGATGTGGTGGCCCTGCTGCGAACTGGGACTCGTCTGCAGCAGTGGGTGCTGCAAATTCTCTGCTGCCAGCGCAAACCTGGGACGAGCCGGGAAGCAGGGGGGGCACAGAAAGAACCCCAATGCTCCTTCATTGTCCTCTGTTAAGCAGCAAGTGCTTTTTCCCGCAGCAGAAGGGCAGGAGCCGGCATCCAAGAGGTCCCCCTGGCTGGGAGGGCTCCGCAGGACTCGCGCCAGCTGCACGGGAAGCGCTTCCCTAAGGAGCAAGGGGCAAAATGGAGAGGCAGCACCTGCACCAGGCGTACGAGACTCCCGGCACGCTGCTGCCAGCACACCCTGAATAAACAAGTGATGCGGGAGAGGAGAGGATGAGGCAGCCGGTCTCCGGCACATCCGCATCTGGAGAACAAGCAGGGATGCGCAGGAGCGGGCAGGCGAACGCATGGAGCAGCTTTTCCTGTGGAGAAGCACCCACTGGGTTTCAGCTGGTTTTCCTGAACCCCACGAGTCCCCTGAGACCCCATTTCCCTGAGAGCGACCCACAATCCCCAAATCACCAGCACAGGGTGCACACAGTCACCCAAGTTTCTTCCTTTGGAAAACAAACTCCATGGGAGCAGCTCCCCTATCAACAGCATCAAACACCACCAAAACTATTAAAAGCAAGAACAGTTGAGTGAACATCAACCCCGAGAACCTCAGCACACAAGGAAAAGGAAATCCAGAAGTTAACAGTTCCTTGCCCACATCACGCACCCCGGCTTGCACGTGCCCAGCAAGGCGACCGCGGGGATCGCTCTCTGCTGGTGGCCAGCTCTTCCTCAGGTCAGGGCAGAAAGGAGCTGGGGACTGGCTTTCCAGTTTTAACCACAGTCTAAGGACTTGAAGGACACGAGGAAATCACCATCCTTCAAATTAAAGAGATTTTGGGCAAGGAAAGCTGTTGAAAGGCGATGCTCATGCTGCAAAAGTTTGCTCTGCAGCTTCTGAACACCAGTTGTCTTCCTTTTGGTGTCAGCAGATTGCATGGGGCCATTTCTACCCAAGTGCAGGCAACCGAGGGCAACATCAGGAATTTTCCTCCACCAGCTTCAGCAGTGGCAAGAACCATTGGTGCCTGTTGGATTGTTCAGCAAGGCAGATGATTTTTCCCCTAGGTGCATAAAGCAGGCTTGTCTTTTGGAGGCTGTGGAAGCTGAACGAAGACACCTGAGCACAGCCCCAGCACGACGAGCCGCTTCGGTCTCCAGCCTCACCCCAGCAAATGCGAGGGCTTCCATTTCAGTTGCTAAAGGCTCATCCCCATCCTACCAAGGGGGAGCTGGGCTGCTTTTCCCAGGGCCCTGGCTGCTGGCGGATGCAGTGCCATGTAAATATTTACTCCCGACCGAACAGCTTGGGAGAGACTCTGACCTACGTGTGGTTTTTTCCTTCCTCGGCTGTATCTGGGTTACCGCAGCCCCGGCGTGCGGGCCGGATGCTGTGCCTGGCATTATATAAGCTCCATCCAGCAGTATCTGCTCCTTTGCTGCCTAATGACTCAAAACCCACCATATCTGATCTGCTTCCATCCTCAGCCTGGGCAGGAAGAGCCTGAAGGGATACGGAGGGAAGAGACATGGAGGGAAGGGTGCTGGGCACCCAACCCAGACCCAGCATCCCCGCCCCGGGGGAACGCTGCTGTGAAAATGGGCCAGGTCCCACACAAGCATTTGCTTGAGGCGATGCTTCTTGCACTGCGGCTAAAACAGAGGTGATCTCCATGCTCCGAGCTGCTCACAGCAATTTGGAAACCCTCTCTCAAGGCCAGAAGAGGACGATTTGCAGCTCCCAAACCAACAGCAGTTCTTGAGGTGGCTCCGGTGCTGGGAACCTCCTGCAAAAGGGAGCAGGGAGCATTCCCCTTTGCTCAGCCCAGCCTCATCCCACAGCAGAAAGCCCCGAGGACCACAGGCGCTGTGTCCTACAGCATCTGCAAGGTCCCCTCCCTCCCCGCCTGACAGCATTTCCCCGTCCCAACCATGTCGCTCCATATGGCATGGGACCCAAGGTCAGGCTTAGTCAGAGCTCTGGCAGCGCTCCCCTAATTTTAAAGGCCTCTCTCAAAGCTGTGTGGAAAGAACATTTTAATAACATTTTAATCAAACACTTCACAAGAACACTTATGGCGAAAGAAAGGAGGTGAAGCCTTCACACACTTCCCTGCTCCAGGCCAGGTCTGGAGACATCTACATCTCCCACCGCGGGGACATCGCTGGGCTTGGAGCTGTAAGAGCAATCCCCATGGTCCTAAGAAATACTGGTGTTCAGAGGTGGTAAATGAAAAATAAAATAAAATTTTAAAAATATTTATATATATATATATATAAGAAATATATCTATAATGCCGATGCCAGAGGCAGCCTGCACCATGAGACAGTGTGCCAGCCCTGTGGACCAGCACTATGGGGTCCCCCTGGCTCCCAGAGCCACCGCACACTTGTCCCCACGAGCTGTCCCTGCAGACGGGATTGCCATCAGCCATCACCTCCTCCTACAGCTGCAGGTTGAATTGAATTTGGCTGGGGTTAACGTCCCCTCCTTTCACAGGAGAAAAAGAAACATGAAGGAGGAGGGAAGAAAACCACTTCACACGCTCAGCTTGGTCGGTATTTGAGTCGGAGCCCGGCAAACAGGGAGGAAGGAGGGAAGGGAGCACGCGGCGTGGCTGGGAGGGCTCGGCACATTCACGGTTAAGCGGGATGCTCCTGTGGCTTCACCCCAGCTTCCCAAGCGCCCACGCATGGGAGCATTGCGGGAAAGCCAGGCTGCTTCCAGGAAGATGCGTGCTAGCTAAGAGGAGGCACCAGAAATGAGAACGGTTACAAAAACACCCTATCCTCCCAGGCTTCAGAAGTTTATTAGAGCGGCTGTAGGCTCCAGCAGGCAGGCAGCAGCCCCGAGAGAGAAATTACACAATTATTAACTGGGGATTAGACAGCTCTTCCACCCCCTGGATGATTTTTTTCTGAGAGGAGGTAGATGTGGGGTTAGTCTGGGCGAGGGGATGGTGAAGCCCCCCAGATGATGCTCGCTGCAGCCCCAGGGACCCATGGGTGCTTGTTTGAGCTGCAGGGTGGGGCAGAGCGGCGGCACGGCTTGGATGCTGAGCATGCTGCGGTGCTGGAAAAGCCCCAGGAGAAGGCACGGGTCGGAAAGGAGGCGGCGAGGGGGAGCAGGCATGCTCAGAAGGGCTGCCCTTCTGAAGGACACTGCAGAGAGCACCGGCTGGAGGAGACACACGTGTCTCAGCAGCACCAGGGCCCCTCCAAAGGCCACTTTAACCCTTTAGGACACCAGGCTGGCAGGGGCCGGGTGGGCCATACAGAGACACAGCAGCTCTGCGTCATCAGCAAACCCGTCAGCCTGGTGGCAAGGGATGCAGGAAGGTGCGGACACCTTCCCACGTTCCATGGGACACGGGGACCATGGAGAGCCCTGACACGTGGACGCTTTGCTGGATGAGCCACAAAGTCACTGATGTGTCACCAGCCATGGGGACTAGTCATCTGCAAAGCCACTACCCAGCACCGTCCCCTTCTTTTTTCTCTGCTTTGAAGAAACAGCGGGGCAGGGAGGAGGGCTGGGGCTGGGCTCCAGGGTCTGCAAAGCACTGAGACCACCGTGACCTGGCTTTCGTGCTCTGTATTTTGGGGTGGTAAAGGGTCGAGGATGCGGGGTTAAGCCCCAGGCAGGGTTAAAGCCCTGCAGGAACAGAAATCCCTGCTGCCAGCTCTCCTGCCATGCCAATATCTCATTAGCTACGGCTTTACCAGCCAAGGGGTTCCTAAATCAGGTCCCTCACGCTGGTGAGGCACTACGCTTCCTCCCTCTCCGCAGGCCCTCCTCGCCCCCGGGTCCACTGGGGCTCGTGCCGGACGTGCCGAGGGGATGCTGCCGCGCGAGACTTCTGTCCCACAGCACGGGGCTGGTGGGAATCCGGCTGCGCTCTGCTCCCGACCCCACCGAGGCCGCGTTTTGCAACCAGCTCCTGGGGGAAAACCCATTTCAGGCTCCCAGATTTTGGTCGCAGCTTCTCTCCATTTATCCCCTTTCCTCCCAAAAAAGGAGCTGGATTTCTCTCTTTCCCCACCCAACCATGGGCCGCTGCTGCAGTTGCCCAAAGATCGGCCAGGCTTTGCTGATCGCTGGTGGCCTCCAGCACAACCCTCGCGGGACGTCTCGCAGCTGCTGGGAGCACGCGTCAGCCCTGCTGCGCAGCCTCCCTTGTAAAATGGAGCCGGACCCATCAACCTGCCTGCAAAGACGGGGAGCGAGGAGCCAGGGGAAGGGCGCAGAGGGAGAGCTGCACGCGCCTGGCACCGGCACGGCCACCAGATGTAATGGGGAAGTCTCGAGGGAAGGGGATGAACGTTTAACTTGCTAGAAAGGAATTAAATAGCTGGTGATTTACACCTAAAAATAGAGCAAAGCCACAGCTCGTGTCACCCTGCAAGGGGAGGAGGTAAAGCCATGATACTTAAATTACACCCATTGCGTCTCACGAGCTCCAACGTCACCACCTGCCCTGAACCTTCAGCCCTCCCGAGCACCGACGCAGCTCGCTCCAGCAGCCGCTCCACGGGGGCGGCACGTGCGGGGCCCCGCCGCAGACCGGTGGCAAACAGACAGCCCCTCGGCTTTGCCAAACCCTCTTCTGCTTCACCATGGAGCAGGGTTTTAACGCAGGTCTGGCTCTCCCGAGGGCTCTCCTGCAGCTCTCTTTGGGCTGGTTTCAGCAATTTGGCTTGCTTGGGGCAACCCTTAAGAGAAGCCTCAACGTCCAGAATGGAGAAGTTTGGATTTTCCACCCCAAAATGGCATTTCGTGTTTAGAAGTTGACTTTTTTTTTTGTTAAAGATACAGGTACAGAAAGAGCTCCTAAGCAAAACAATTTCCTCCAGATCAAACCAAATGTTTCACTCAAACCGCATTATTTTCTTGTCGCTAATTAGGAAGAAAAGCCAAGAACCAGGAAGGTAATTAATTTATACCGCTTTTTGTGACTCACTGAGTTAATGCAGATACCAGACAGGGGCCACACAGTCGGCACCCACCCAAACCTCACCACGGGCTTGGTGTGCAAAGCAAGCACAGGGAGAGAAGGGAAAAGCCAGACATCCAGCCCTGATTTCGGGGATCACTCTCCTGCACCCCAGCCACCCGCGGGCAGGGGGCTGTGACCAGCCTGATGCTCAGGACTCAGGCTAAAATCCATGAGCATCCAGCACTGTGGTGCAGCCTCCAGATATTTTCAGTCTGCAAGAAGTGAGGATCGAGTACAACCATTTTGTCTGCTTTAAGCAGGGCACGGGACGCAGGCAGGGAGGGAGACGAAGCCCCGCGCTGCACCGCAGAGCTCTGCCAGCTCAGACCCACCGAGGCCATCGCTGCTGGCCCCGCCTGGGCTGGGTCCCCGCAGGGTCTGTCCACCCTAACGCAAGGTGCCCAGCACAGCCCAGCTGTGACCGTGGCCAACTCCCAGACCTCAGTTCTGAGCCGGATCGCACACAACGTCCCTACAAGTTGCGTTGCAGCAGTCAATAGCCATTAAGACCCGTTGCTAGTTGCTGAAGGTACGGTTTTATTTTCTCTCGAACGTTACCGTCCCCCTTGCCTACAGACCTTGTGCAAACAGCTGGGTCCCACCTTGCAGCCGCTGAATTGCCCCTTGTTTTCCCTCTCTTCCCCCCATACTGCAAACAAACCAGGGGCAAATGGAAAGAGTTTCCTGCGATAGGAGACCGAGAGCCACCTGGTACAGCCTGCAGCTCACTCAATCTCGTGTATTCAGCCCTAACGCCCATGGCGAGGCAAACGTGCACGAGAAGGTGACCTGCCTGGACCCTACCTGCTTTGCAGAAGATAAGAACAGCATTGATAGCATCGGGCCAGCCCACGAATGAGTCAAAACCAGAACAAAAAGCAGACACTGTCAGGTACCAGCGTGCAACAGCCTTGCTGCAGCTTAGCCACTCAGCCACAGCAGCCAATAACTTGCACTGGCCTGGCCCTTGCAGACCTTGCAACGACTCGTGCAAACCGGCTCGGTCAAGCCCTTAACGTACAGCCACGTTAGCAAAAGCAGGCAGTCCCGCATCACAGCATCAGGTAAGAGCCCTTCATCCCAGGCAAAGGGCAGACGGCTTCTCTGCATCCCTATGGCCAGGAGGGGCTGGCGGGGGGTTTGCAGCAGGGCTGCCATGTCTGACAGTTTCCCCGTTGCACCACCCTCCTGCAGCAGCAGTTTGCAGCCAGTTCCCACTGGCGGGCCCTGAACAATTCCTCCGATGGGAGGGGAGACAAGTCTAGACACCCTGCACCCTGAGGCAGCTGGGGAGAGCAGACACGCGCTTGCCTTTCCCAGCTCTCGCTGTCCCCTGGGGACCTTCGGGGAGCAAAGCCCACGCCCCAGAATAGGATAAACAGCGAATAAGCTGCAGGCAGAGCCTTCCTCCTCAGGAGGATGCTGAGAGCTCCCCATGCCCCGTGCTCATGGGGGACGGATGGCAGGGCATGAGCAGGAGCCATGCTGGTCTGGCACTCTGCAAGGTCAAGGGGCCATGGAGAAGACAGCAGAGAGCTGGTCTGGGGTGCAAGGCTGTGCTATTTCATGCCTGGAGCCTTTCAGAGAGCAGTTATTTAGAGGTATTTCATGCATTTCAGGTGCTAGGATAAGCAACGGCCATAGGGACTGGTGATAGCAGGAATGGGTCTGGCATGCTGTTGAACCAGCTACTACGGCAGGGCACGGAGGGGAGGGTGAGCAGGCAGGTACCGCTCCTCCCCACCCCACTGCGGCCATGATGCGGCTGGGAGCGCAGAGGGCGAGGAGCTGAGCTACACTGCCCACGAGCCCCCGTGCAGGGTGCAATAGCCACGGCAGGGCAAGGGCAAAGCATCTCCTGGTAACTCAGTGCCTGCAGCAACGTCACGTAGGAATGTGCCTCTAATCCTCACCGCCGTGCCAGGGCCTTGCCTTCCCCTGGGAGGGCCTGCTTAGCCCCCGCTGGGGCTGCTAGCTCCACCATGGGCCGTACCAGCCGTGGCAGGCATCACCTGGCTCCAAAGGGACGCAGGGGTGCCAAACATCATGCCCTGTCAATGCAGCCCCCTCCCAGCTGTGGGCAACGTCAGCAGAGAAATACCCATGGACAATGACGGCACCACCAGGAAACCACGAGGTTGTGCCCTTGGTGTAGGGCTGGATTCGGAGACGCAGAAAGGTCCCCAAAAGCTGAGCAGCCTGGGGAACACAACCAAAGGTGTCACTGCATCCTGCAGCAGCTGGAGTCACGAGCCGCATGCAGATGAGCCCAGCTCCCCACCTGCCCTGACAGCCCCCCAGAAGCAAAATGCTCCCCTTGGCAAAGGAAATCTCATTTTCTCTGCCCAGAGCCTTGCTGGAAGGTCGCAGGGGAGGAGAATGCTGCGCTGCAGCCAAGTGAGATGCGAGTGTCGCGGGACCTCGATGGCAGCACCGCAGTGCTGCAAAGCGGGAGGAGGATGCAACGATCCCAGGCGCGCAGGAGAGCTGTGAATCATCTGCAGGCACCCTGGATATCAGCCTGCCAGGATGGGCGGACCCCCTCGCAGAAAGCTGTTGTATACACTTATAAACAAGCTGCTTACGCAGACCAAGAGAACTTCAATGATAACAAGGAGAGATCTCTTCCTTGGGGCCCAATCCAGGCTCAGCACCAGCTCTCCCCTCCAGCACAAAGCTGCGTCAAGGGGCTGCTCCTTGGTTTGCAGCTTGCCCACTCAGCTATTCCCCCATTGGAAGAGGTTGTGTCCCTCTCTCTTCCCAAGCACCCGGCATGGGACAGCTCAGGGAAGCCCGCCAAGACCTTTGCATGGTCCAACACCCGGTGTTCCCTGCAGCTCTGCAAACCAGACAGCAAACGTTCGTGCCACCGAGCCTGCGACTTTGCAGACAAGCGCCAAACAGCCGGCAGCAATTCCTCCCAATTAAACCTTGCTGCCCTGACCCAGAAGGTCTGGTCAGCCAGGCGAGCCAGCAACAGCCCGAGCACTCTCTAATCTTCCCCCCTCCAACTCTAAAAGATACCTTAATTAATTAAGATCAACCCAAACTAAACAGTTGGCTCTGCTGTGCCGTGTGGAGCAGCTTGCAGCAAACTCTAATTGTGGTCCTGGCATCCGTCAGTGGGAAAGGGATTCATCCTGCTCCCCATTGGCACCGCTCCAACCTGTGCTTTCAGTTGCCTTAGGTTTAGGTTTAGGAACCAGCCCGCCCAGGGTTCCAGCCCAGCCAGCGCCTCCCCGCAGAGCTGGCCCTGACCTGGGGCACCCGCTGCAAGAGCCACGTCTGGGGGAGGCCCACATCCAGGACAACCTCTCTGAAACAGGCAGAGGAGTGCCGGGGTGCAGCTGCCCTCGCAGGCAGGGCAGGGGCGATCGCTGCCTCCCTGACTCAGCTGCCCCTGATTCAGCTAGCGACTCACAGGCAAACCCTAAAAAACCCATTTTTTTCCTCCCACCCACTCCACACCAGGATGCCTGCATGGCCCCACGTGTAGCAGGAAGCAGCGGCACAGCAGGCAGCCCACAGGCAGGCAGGCAGGCTCCTGGCAGCTTGCAGGGAGCATCCTTGCAGGCTCCCATTGCGGGAGGTGGCCATCACAGCAGCTGCCTTTTGGGACCAACATCCCCCTCTGACCAGGCTGGGACGGGGCACAGCCTGCCGCTCGCCCAGCGGCACCTCGGCTGGGTTGAGAGAGCACTGGGGAACGCACCAGGGAGGGCAGGGAGCACAGCATCGCCCTCCCGGGAGGAGAAGGTGCCCAGGCACTGCCGTAACGCGCCGGGAGGGCAATCCACGGACAGAGGCGTTTAGTAGAAACACTTGAATTTTTTTTTTTTTTTTTTTTGAGAGCAGGGAGAACCAATGCAGCAAAGGCACATACCTTCATTTTATCTCCGAAGCACTCACAAGAAATTAACAGATCAATTGGGAGTCTTTTATATAGCTGGTATTAATTTCCTCCCAGCTGTAAAAAGGAAATGAGAGACAAAAGACATTAAATGGACTTGCCCAAGTCCCCAAGTGAACGGCGTGAGAGCTGGCATGAGAATCCAGCAGCTCCCAATTTCCAGTCCTATGTTTAGATAATACTTCTCCTTCAAATCAGAAGAAAAGCCAAGGACACTCTGCAAGAAAAGCAGATATTAAGAAAGACCTAATTACTATTAAAGACTGAGAAACCCACAGCGCCCTGGACTGTCACCCAACAGCTACAGCATTTCATACGGGGAGGAAAACACAGAGCCAACTGGAGATGCTGCTGGAGCAAGCAGCAATGGCTTGGGAAGCTTCAAGGCTTGGTTCCATGGCACCTTGAAGAAACCTATTCCAGATCCAGCTGTGCACAACTGTGAGCAGAGCAGCTCTCCTCCACCTCTCTCCAGCTCCAGAGCTGCCCCATGACAAGCTGCCGCAAAACCCAACCTTCTCCTCCAGAGCTTTGAGAAACCGGTCGAGGGTTGGGTGCTACGTGCCAAGCTGGCTATTAAAAACCTCTGGTGACTCGCTGGTACTCCAGTAACCCCAGTCCCCGCTGACTACATTCCTCTAACGGGCACATTACAAGGCCGCTCCCAAACCACAGGCTGAGATTAGCAAACCTGTTTAAAGCCTTCAGGCGCGCTCCACGCACAGTTTTTCTAAGGCGGGACTGTATGAATCTTTACTAGCTTGTGGCATTCATCCAGCAGGAGCTGGGCATGCAGGTACGGAGGTGCATGGGGACAAACCGCCATGCAAATTTCTGCTCTTGCTGCTCCAAGACTCATTCTGACTCTTCTCCCCCAGCTCTGGACGGCTGCATCACGCAGCCAAGCCAGCAAGGCTGGGCTCTCCCTGGCACAGATCGCTTACCCTGGAAAACTGAGTTTTCTACAGGGCAACAGCATCCTCATCTGGGTTTACATCCTTCAAAAGCATCAGAACAGCCACAGCAGCTGGACTTGAGCATTTTGAGGAGGCCTAATAAAAGAAGGTCTAGAAAAACTGCTTATGCTCCAGGGAAAGGGGCCAGGAGCTAAACATAACCACCCACCAGCCACGCTCTTCCCAGAGCGCTTCAGCTGTCGCAAGACGCACTGGATGCAACGAGCAGCTGGGCTTGGAGGGGCCCGCGCAGCACGTCTGCCCGAAGCTGCGGGATTTCTACAATAAAACCCTCCCAGTTACTTTCTGCATGGTGCGAAGTGAAACTTCTCGCTGTTTAATGCAGATATTGAATTGCTCTGGAGCAGAAGGTACTCAAGGCAATGTGAAGAGATGGTACCTGGTCACCCAAAGTAAGGCTACAATCTGGTCACCCAAAATAAGGGTGTCGCTCTCCCAGCATCTTGCCCTCAACCACATGGCACAGCATTTAATACACAGTTCCTGCCGGCCCCTGAAGCCTTGGGAAGAGTTAAAAGCTGAGCCAGCCCGAGGTGATCATGGACAAACTCTCCCGGCAGAGCAATGCCAATCGCCCTTCCCAGGAAGGGCAGATTTCCGATCGGGAACACCGGCAGGAAAGACAAACAAAAGCTTTTCAGGAAATAACCTGTTGGTCTCCACTCTGACGGGAGGGAGGAGGTAATTGCAATTATCACTGATTACTACCGGGCTTTGCAAACCCAGACAAAGCAACACCACTCGCAGCACACGCCAGCATTGAGTCGAGAGCCAATGCGAGCACCCAGTCACCTTCACCTCTTCCCCAGCTTTCGGCAGGAGCTGCCAGCACACGGAGACCCCGCCAGCTGAGCCCACGCTGGCGAGGCCCGGGGGCTGGAGAGCCGTCCCCGTCAGACGCCGTTTCAGCCTCCCAGCATCCCCCCAGCCGGGATGCAGGCAATGCTATTTCACACCCAGGCAAGCTAACAGAAGTGCTCCTGGGAGCAGATGCTCTCTCCTCTATGCAGCCCTTCACAGACATGAGAGGAGCCCGTACGTTGCAAAACACCCCCCCCCAGGGACCGAGACTGCCGTGGGAAAAGCACTCCCAAGGGAAACTGAGGCACTAGCAGCGCTGGATACACCAGCTCTTCTCTTTAAAGGCCTGTCTGTGCTTAAGTCTGTGCCTGTGGCATTTGTGCTGTTAAAATCACCAGCACTGGGGTGGGAAGCTGCCTTCTCTCCAAATACGTCATTAAGATTTAGCATGTCGTGACTCTGAAACACAGAATAATTCCAAGCACTGAAAAAAACCCTGCTGCAAATCTGCAAAAGGGAATCTGCTTCTGCAAATATGCATCTTGCAGGCTTGATAGAGAGAGGGGAATTATTTCCTACCAGCACCCTCTATTAAGCGGAATTCAAGAGCTGTCCCTCGAGGCTGATTGTATTGCGACTTTCTGGAGACAAAGATCATTGATGCTATGATGCTTATGAGTCACTCCTGGGCAACCCAAGGAAACGCGTTTGTTCTCTTCCGATTACAAAAAGTACTTCACATTCTCCAACCTTCTGCTCAGGGATCTCAAAACATCACCCCAACTTCAAACAAGCCTTTGGTCTCTCCTGTCCCTATTAAATCCATCACACAGGTGGGCCAAGCTCTCTCGGGAAGGAACCCCAAGCCTCGGGGTGACGTACCACCGAAGGTGACACACCACCGAAGGTGACACACCACTAAATTTGTTCTCACTACTCCACTCCAAGCAATGATCAATCTTTGATCTTGCCTTTTCTGACAAACACGCAGCAACGTGTGTGTGCATGCCCGTCTGTAGAACTTCTCATTTCATTTCTTCCTTCCCAAGCAGAAACGCACGTGTTCTGCACGAGGAAAGAGCAGAAGAACAAAACATGACAAGACAGCCATCCTCAATTAACACACAACTGGAAGATGCTGGAAAATTAGAGAGATACGCAAGATCTCAAATGCCACGTAGAATAGATGGCGATTGTACAGCTCACCTAAGGTGCTACATCAGTCGGCACCATGAAGTGAAAGGACCAAGCATCGATACTTGGTCCAAGTCAAACCATCCTCACAACTTCTCTGCTCCTCTGCTGTTCCCTTTGAAGCCGGCCGGCCCAGATTTCAAAACACCCAGGCTGTTATCAAACATACACCAGCAGCTTTGAGCCCCGACGGGCGAGAAGGAACCACTGACGACCCAGGCAGCCCAGCAAAGCCAGCATAGAGGAGAGGTGTAACCCAGCTCCATTGCCGCTCAGCAAGGCTGTGTTTTCACAGAGTATTCCGGATGGATTTCAGTTTTTATTTGAACAAATTAAGCCTTGGGGACCCAAAAGAGAAAAAAAAAAAAAAGAAATAAAATGTTTACAAGGCAGCTGCAGTAATTCATCCTCATTACTGCTTACTTTTAAAGTTTCCTCTCTCAGTCCCCACAGCTCCAACGATGGCTCCAGTAAGGACCGACTCCTGCACGACCCTGGGACAGTCTCTACAGCCCCCATCATCTCTGCAGTCTACAGCCAAAACCCAGGACTTGCAGGAGGGAAAAGGGAAAGGATTATGTTAATTAAATACTCTTTTGCAGGCCTAACGAGCTTCTGGTTTATACAAGAGCCACTGAGATGTCTGTCCCTCTCCTGGCTCCAGTCCCTCGGTGCCCCAGGTTTATACGCTCGTAAGCTAAAGATCGACCCTCTCCCCTTCCCTCCACCACCACTCAGTTTCCCCTTCCCCCATGTGTAATTCTCAAACCCCAAAGGACTCTATTTAGCCACGCTAATGTCAGGCAACAGGCTCGTTCTCCACCCCACTAATTCCCAAGGGAACTCCAGCACCTTTGGGTATTGTGGATAAGCCACGGTTGGGTGCCTGGGCTATTTGGAACGGAGGACATGAACCAAACAGGCCAAATATCAGCACGTTCTGCTCCTACCCTGCAAACCACCCCCCCGCTCTGCCGGAGGTCTCACGGGAGGGACAACTTCCCGACATCTCCCTGCAAGCCGGGCCAGCACCCACCTGGGCTCTGGGCGTTGCAGGACTCGGCGAGTCAACACCCGCTTCCCAAATTCCATCTGCAGACGGTGCGGGAAGCCAGCCCGTCCTGACCCCCAGCACGAGGTGCCCAAGCCTTCGTTAATAAACGGGATGAAACAACAGCTTTGGCTCCTGAGTGGCCTCAAGGTCCAGAAAGCAGAGCGGTGAAGTGGGCACCGCTGCGGGCGACAAGGTCCCTATGGGGGACAAAGCCATGGCTGCAAACCGAGCGTAATTCTGCTTTAATGGACACGGGGCTCACCAGGGAGGCATGGGCTGTGATTACAGACAGGTTCAGCTTTTCCCACTCCATCACCATCCTGTATTTCACAGCGGGAACCTTTCACTCTTCCAGCCCTAATTAATCTAATGGTTTTCTCAGATCCATGGAGGGAACAGTTTGGATGATTTTTTGCTCAGACACCAGCAACGGGCAGATCAGGGAGGAAAAAAAATGCTGTGGCTGTTCTTTCTGAGATGGCAAAGCAGAGAGAAAGGGAAACCACAGCATTTGTTTGGATCATTCCCCAACAAGGAAGTAGGAATGCAACAAGTCTGCATTAGCAGAGGCTGTTTAAATTCATTATCATGACAATTTACACTTTTGTGGCACCAGCTGCACCAGTATTTTAAAATCTTTTCCTGACAGTTATTCATCAAGCCTCAGTTCCCCTGCAGAACAGCCACCAGCTCACCGATACAAACGGGGAACATTCGGGGGGATCTCAGACCACACGCCGCCTTGGTGATCTGCAGCCCATGCATGAAATGAGCCAGGGCTGCCACTTGTCAGCGGGCAGGTTTTAAAAGAAACATTTCCCTCTGGCTCAACCAGGGAATCCGCATCAACCAGTCCCACAGATCCAGCTGAAACAGCCCACGAAACCTCCGGCAGCCCTTCCCACCAGCCAAGCTTTGCCGATGGCCATCCCCAGCAAAGCCTGCCTGGCACAGCCCTGCCTGGCGCCCAGGAGAAGCCAGCCTTGCAGGGGCAGAAGGGGAACAGAGATAACTCATCCCGTACGTCAGACACATATTTCCTACACGATGACGAAGGCTGGGGTGACGCACGTCTTCGAAAGCTTCTTTGCTGTCCCCTTTCCAAGCGTTGCAGGTGGCACCGGTGTCCCCGCGCCAGTGGCTTTCCTCCGGGGTGTTTCTGCCACGTCTGGTCTCAAGATCCAATTCCTGCACCCTGTGCCACCACTGCAACAGGTTTCTTACCCCGCTTATCGCCCCTCGCCCAAACAAATCCTCGAGTCCCTGACTCACAGATCTCTCTAAGACCCCTGGGGTGCCCCCTCCAAAAGTCCTGGTTTCAGGGGAGGGATGTGGGTTGCTAAAAGCATTTGAAAAGCACCCAAGTGTTTTAGCACCCAAATCTTGCTGCCAGCCAGCAGCCGCCAGTCTCTAAAAATGTTTCTCTGGCAACTTTGAAATCGTCCCTGCTCCTTCGTGCACAGGAGCCACCCCGCCGTGCCCAGAGCCTCCGTGAGGCTCCACAGCCCCGCTTGCGTCTGTCATGTTTTGCTCTTCTTTTCCCAGCTCCTATCGCCAGCTCGCAGGCACCAGGAACTTCCTTAATCTTGTTCCTGCCCAGACACCAGCAGCGATGGGGACGGTCAGTACTGGCCAAAGGCAACTGCTGCTGCAGGAGTGGCACTGAACACTGGAGCCTGCCGCCGGGATGCCCCGTGCCCGGTAAACCGGGCTGAGATGTGTCACCAACCGAGCCCCAAAGCTGCAGCGTGTCACCACGTAGCGCACCACAGCCCACAGCTCTGGGCTCTTTTTCTGCTCGCTCAGTGCAGACTCTCTCCCCAGCTCGCCTTGCACCAGCCCGGCAATCACACAGTGGTGATTTTTCTGCAAGTACCCGACCCAGACACACTAAAAACCTGAGTGCTGCGAAGGAATAAGAAGAGACAGAGCAATGACTCGGTGATTGCTACAGGCTCCAGCCCCAACCCAAGCACCGCATCAGGCAGCGAGCTAGCATCTAGCGCGCACCAGCGAGCAAAAGCAGGGTACGAGAGCTCAGCCATGAAGCGGTGCCTTGCAGGGACCCTCCGCAGTGGTCTCTGGTGGGGACAGGTAGGAAATCAAGTCCCCACTACGCCCTTGAGCTGCGAGGTGGAATGGCCAGGATGCTCCAAGGAGGCTGGGAAGCTCTCAGATGCTGAAGAGCCGTTTGGTGCAGACAGACAGCCCTGCAGACAGACAACAGGGCATGCCTCAATTGAAGGCGGCTCCTAACGCAGGATGGAAATACGACTGCTGTGCTTTTCTGCTTTAGAAGGTAGGGCCTAAGATGTGCTTTGGAGACAGAGGTAACCCCAACTTCTCTCCAAGGTGGGTAAGAGCCGGTGGCTTGCAATAAAGCTCTGACCACCAGGCCCCAGCCCATGTCCACACAGCCAGCAAAGGGACTGCTAACCACAATCTGTTATTTACACTCCTGACTCACTCCTTCCCTTTCCCCTGAAACGGAAAAATATTTACAGTCAAACCTGAATTCCCCTGAACATCTCCTGGAGCCACAGGAGCTGAGAGGTCAGTCCTCAGAGTCAGGAAAACAGGCTCTTGTGCTGAGAGACCCCCGGCTCTTCCCTACCCCTCGCTGGGCAGGGCGCGAAGGAAACCTGTACAATATCCTTGCAAAACCTTGGAGACGGCCACAGAGGGCTTCTGATCTGGATGTTTTACGAAGGTCTGCCCTTCTGCAGCAATGCAACAGGCTGAGGCAAAGTCTGGTTGCAACCCTCAGCAGCGAAGGCTTCTCCACTTTTACTGGCAAAGTCAAGCCATCACCAGATGTGGTCTGCACGTAGCTGGTGGGGCTTTGGAAAGGCATGGTTGTAGCTATCCCTCACCCCCTCTTCTCCTACACAGTCTTAAAATACCACGTGAGTATTAAGTAAAGCAGCCAGCACTAGCCTTCCCCTTCTCTACTGGGATTAGCAAAGCAGAAACAGCCCACGCCTGCAGGACACACTGGGGTGACAAGTCCCTCTGTCCCAGAAAGCGACCCGTCAGGTGGGGAATCCCCCAGGACCAACCTCCTCTGAGGCATTTTACAAAAACCCATCAAGAGAGGGAGGGCTCAGCTCGCACCTTTGATTCCCCAAACAAACTCACAGTTAGAGCTGCTGCAGAGAGGGTAAATCAGCTGGAAGGGACAGCCCTGGGACGCATTTAAGGCTGAATAGCTGTCTGAGGCGTCAGGAGCGATGAGGGGACGCTGAGCAACGGGACGGGGGTCGGGTTGCATCTCCTGGCCCAGAGCAGAGCCCTGTGGGCACTTCTGAGCTCCTCTACGTGGCCACCCTGCACTATGCCAGCTGATGACACCCAGAAATCATTCAGAGGGTTGAAGACTTTCAGTTTTGCAGCAACCCGTGGCTCCATCCCCAGCCCTAACCCGGCAAAGGGGCACCCAGGGCTGGAGGAGAAGCTGGGGAAGGGAAGTCAGGAGGTGCCAAGCTGCCACGCACAGCCCATGCTGCACCAATTCCCCCTCTTGGAGAAAAGATGTTTGTACCCTGCACCTCAGGGGTTTTTGCAGGGTTACCCTGATGCACCAATAAATGCACACTAACAGGACAGGGGGGAGAGAGGGAGACCGCAAACTCCTGTTCTGCTCATCACCTGCCTTCCCCTCTACATGGAAACTGGATGCTCCAAACCCTGCCCGGTTTAGGGAGCCTGGAGACGTGTGTGCCCCATCCTGCCATCGCAGCTTGTACTGCACAGGCGTGCAGCGGCGCCCGGTTGTGTAAGAGCTATCCCTGGGTGAAAAAAAGCATGTTTTGCTGCTCCTGAACAACATCCTCTGATCCCGCGTGGGATCGATGGGGCCGGTATTTAGACACTGACCAGCGAGACATTTTTGCAGGTCACGAGTGAAGGGAGCCTGAATATTCAGCTGTACCAGCAACTTGGGAACTACGTGCCAAGACAACGTGAACAAGCAACGCTCTCCCCTTCAAAACCCGGGAGAGGAGGCCCCAGGACTGCTCTGCTGCCGAAGCCCCTGTTAGAGGTGTAGGTAACCTAAGGTATGGATTTTGGCATAATCAGCATCCCCGCAGCTCTGCGGATCACCTGCCGTCTCGAAAGGACCCTTGCCAAACTTGCAAGGCAGCTTCTCCTAAAATATACCCCTTAAACACGCAGTCTTGCATAATACTTTTAACACGTAAGAACCAACGGGGCTCAGCTCACCGCCAGAAATAACTTTTCCTGCAGCAGCAATGAGCCCTAACTTCAGGCAAAGGCAGCAGAAACAGCTTCACGCAGCGGCCCGGCGCAGCGGCGATGACGGAGGGTGCCCGTGGGCGGGGGCGGCCGGCGATGCCCCCATGCCCCCCGCCACGTCCGTCCCCAGGGAGCCGCTTTCCGCTGCCCATTCTGGTGCTTTCCAGCGGCGGTTTCTCAAAGCACGCCCCGAGCAGGGCCGCAGGCCAGCGCCGTTAGCCCCTCCTTTCTCCACCAGCTTCCGCACAGATACTTCTGATTTCATCACTCTGCTCTCCAAGACAGGAGGACTGAAAACGCAGTGCAATAGCCCCGAACAGCTAGCAGAGGTCGCTTAACATGCGCCGGGTGAGCCCTGGGAAACGAGATTTCGCGGCTGCGTTGCCTATGGCGAGGCACCTCCTAGCTAAATGTGTCTTAAATCATTTTGGGCAAAGCCTGGAAGGGATAAACCCCACGGATCCCGCCGGGTTCCACTCTGCCCCTACCCCTTGCCTCCCAGACAGGCAGGAAGCCGCCGGTTCTGAAGTGTTTGCGCTCCTGCGCCTACATGTAAATAAAACACCCAGGAGGGATTGTGAAAATGGAGCTTTTCCTGCCTACACACGCTCACACAGGCTGGGAAAGGGATGAGGTATTTTTAGGAAAAGCTGGGCAGGGAGTATGTGAGCTCCTGGGGGTCTCTCGGACCCCTCTGGGCCAGGACAGGGCACAGTTTCCAGCAGGCATCAGTGCAAAAAAGCTCCCAAAGCAAGATTTCCATCGGCAAGCTGGGGTGCTCCACAAGGAGTGCTGCCGTTAGCGTTATTAAATCACTGGTGGTAATTGAAGAGCAAAATGAAGGAAACACAGAGCTCCCCTCCCTCCCGTCACCCGCTCTAAGGCAGGAACAGGCAAACGTTTCACCTGCCCTCTTGGCTTTATCGCCACCGACGGGACCAGGGCCAGCTTGACCTCGGCACTGCTGGAGGCCGGGTCCGGCACGCTGATGCCGCGGGCGCAGAGCAGTTACATCACATCACACGCTTTGGGGTAATTCGGTTGGTATTGATCCAGCTGCAGAAGTTTGGAAAACACTTTGTCAACAACCCCCGCCCTGGCAGACTGATGCTTTCCCAGAGCGGGTCATCGTAGTGGGTGACTTTTCCCACCCCTATGGCCCCTGATGCTCGTTATCTCTAATGCAGGAATCCTCCGGACGCTTTGCAGCAGAGGCAGCTGCCCACCCCGGTTCGCTGCGGAGGGGGAGGAAGGGGAGGCTGAAGCACTAGGATATTTTTAAGTGACTTCTCCAAGGTTACAAAAGGCATCTGTGGTTGAGAAAGGAAGCAAAGAAACAAACGGGACGCTTCCTCCCCACTGCTGCCTGAGTGCCAAAGGGAGAAAAGCAAACCTGGTCCAAACAGGGGACGGTCAGGGGTCGGGGAGCATCTTCGGCCCCACTCCCGGACAGTGAGACGAGCAAGCCGCTGCCGAGCAAAGGGCTGGGGTGCCGCTGCCGAGCAAAGGGCTGGGGTGCCGCTGCCCTGCCTGCCAGGCCTACGGCAGAGACCCAAGGTCGTGGGGAGAGCGGTGCCCACCCCTGCCCCAGGCTGCCTGGGGGGTTTGCACAGGACGTGCAGGGGAGTTCGCCCTGGTTTGCCCGGGGGGTCCCTCCCGGGGATGCTCTGGGGGGTCCCACCCAGGGATGGTCCAGGGGGCCCTGCTCGGGGATGCTCGGGGGGTCCCTCCTGGGGATGCTCAGGGGATCCCTCCTGGGGATGCTCGGGGCTGCCTGCCCCATTCAGCTGGGCGGTCCCACCCGGGGATGCTCAGGTGCCTGCCCCAGGAAGCCGGGGGTCCCTCTCCGGGATGCTGGGGGTCCCTCCCCGGCGCCCTTCCCCCGGGACCCCACCGCCCACCTACCCAGCTTCATGAGGCAGGCCAGCAGGATCCAGAGGGAGATCTCGAAGGGGATGCGGATGTGGTCGTAGTCGATGGCCAGGACCGGGAAGGCTTTGCGGGGCTTGGCGTGCCCCTCGCCCGAGCCGTTGGCCGGCTGCTTGTTCAGCGGCTGGATCTCCTGGGCGGAGGCGGGCGGCGCGGGGGTGAACCCCCCGATCTCCGCCCGGGGCGGCTGGGCCGGCTGCCCCTGCGGGGGCTCGGAGGTCAGCATGGGGTTGGCCTGCAAGCCCTGGCCGGGCAGCAGCGACCCCAGCAGCAGCAGGGCCCAGGGCAGGGCGCGCAGGGCCATGGCGGCGGCGGGGGGCTCGGGCGGGCGGCGGGGCCCGCCGGCGGCGTGGGGCTGGAGCCGCCCCGCCGACAGCCGGAGCGCAGCTGGGGCGGCCGCGGCGCCGGGGCACATCCCACCGAGCGGCCGGGGAGGAGGCAGCGGCGGGGGCGGCGCCGGCGGCGGCGGCGGGAGGAGGAGGAGGAGGGCGGCGGGGCGGGGGGGCTGCGGGGCGGGGGTGCGGAGATGGGGTCCCCTGCGGAGCCGGGTGCCGCTGCGGGGCGGGGGGGGGCGACGCAAGGAGGGGAGGGAGGAACAAGGCGGGGGGGCTGGTGCAAAGGGGGTGCCTGGCGGCGAGGGGGTGCAGGCAAAGGGGGGTGTCAAGGCAAGGTGGGACCCGACTGAAAAGGGGATGCGCAGAGGAGAGGCAAGCAACGGAGGAGGGGGCAAGCCTCAGGGGCGAGCAACGGAGGAGGGGGCAAGCCAAGGGGTGCGAGGAGACGAGGGGGCGCAAGGCGAAGGGGGGGTGCGTGGAGGCAGAGGGTGCTAAGGCGAGGCGGGAGGCGCAGAGACGCGGGGGGCTGCCAGGAGGGGTGCGCAGGGCGAGGGGGGCGCAAGGAGTCAAAGGGGCCCCGATGCGAGGGCGCGGGGTGCAACGGCCAGGGAGGGAGAGGGGACCTGCGGATGGGGCGGGCGGGTGCCCGCCGCCGGAGGGGTGCGGTGGGGCGCGCAGCATGGCGCCGTGCCCAGCAGCGTGGGGTGGCGGGGAGGCTGCGGGTGCACGGCCCAGGCAGCAGGCCGGGGGCAGCCGGGGCCGGCAGAGCGCCCTGGGCCGTTGGGGAGAGCGGAGCAGCCGCCTGCCTCCTCCGTGTTGGCTGCGTGGAGAGGGACAGCCACGGCCTGCTTAGCCTCAGCATGGAGGCACGGCTCCGGGGCAGTGGGATTTGCAGAGCAATGACTTCCAGGGGAACGGGGAAGGGGCCCGGTGGGCGCTGGCGGCTATTCTGGACCAACATGGTGCTGTAACCCCATGTGTGCTTGTTGGTGCCGCCGTGCCCTTCGCCCTGGTCACCAGCGTAGTCTGAGTCACCAGGAAATCTGATAAGGCTCTAATAAAACCACTGGAGTAGCACGGGGGGGTCGCTTGGCACCGTGCGCCTGGGCTCAGCCACCCTGATTGCTTAGCTCTGCTACCGACTTCCTGAGCGTCACGTGCGTGTGACTGGAGCTATCAAAACCGGCGGGAGTTTTGAACTGATTTATTAGCTAAACTAAAGGGGCAAATGAGCCTTTTGGTAAAGATGCAGTCCCTGTTCCTTGGGGGCACTTGGCGTGGGGGAGGCATGGGCCCTTGACATGTTGCAGAGCCGCTAAAACTCCAGCTTTGAAGGCTACGCTTGCTGGTTGGCATCGGTTACATTCTTGTTTTAAGGTGGCATCAGCTCCCAAAGCGCTGGCGGTCGGACACGCTCGGGGAAGGCTGCAGGGAATGCGGCCCTGCACCCTCCCGGCAGGCGGGAGGGGAGCACTGCAGCCTTGCTGCAGCGACCTGGTGGAAATCATTAACAAACGTGACCCATCAATTAAAGTGAATCACCAGCCTGAGCAGGAACCAGCTAGGTGTGTCAGTTCCTCTCTTCCGCTTGGTTGTGTTCTGGATAGTCAAATTAATCTGTTTTAGCAATTAAGCAAGGAATCCTGAGCGTTTCTCCTTTTGAAAGGGCGTAGCCATATCTGGGTGAGAAGCCTGATCCTAGACGACGGCAGTTACTACGCGTTTCGGTTGAAGCAGGACTGTGAGCTGGCAGCACGCAGACAGCTAGAGGCTCGTTCAGGAGAAAACACTGGGGCTGGTTTTCTTTCAGAAACTGTTCCGAGAAGCTAAAACCAGTACAATGTTCCTGTGAAATAACTGGGTCAGATTTCTCCACCTCCTCGTGCCTGGATCAATCGGCGACCGTGGTGGGTAGGTCTGAACTGTCTCGTACCTGGCTGTTGTACATTTGCCAGGGGGGGACGCAACATCAAATTAACTTCTTGCGGCTTTGGTAGCGTACATTCCCAGCCTGCTTGGCTGATACTGGCTGGTCAAGGGCCTTTCAACCTATTGAACTCGGTCGGTGCAAATTCTTGGCAAAGTGGAAAGATATTCCAGCTTCCTCCGGGTCAGGAGACGAAGATCTGGAGGCATCCAATTAAATTTGTGTTCCTGAGTTAATCCATCAGCACTGCAGTGCTCTGACAGTGGCAAATATCCCCATCGGGGCCTTGGGGCTTGAGCTGCCTTGGGGCTTTTTTCAGTTATTTGTGTCTCCTGTGTTAGGAGCGTAGTGCAGTCGCCTCCAGCTTCTCGTGGCCCAGCCGAGATGCTCGCCGTGGTTCTTGGAACTTGCACCACCCTCGCACCAGGAGGGAGCATAATTAGGATCAAGCTGCTTAGCCTGCAAAGGGGGAGCAATGCAACCGCATGAACGGGCAGATGGAGCTTTAAAAATGTCCCATCAAGCAAATTACGTAAGTTATAATACACCAGAGCTTATCCTGTTGTATCTTGGAGAGCAAAATCAGACGCTGTGCATATACCTAAGTTCATAATTGTCTTCCTTGGCCCCTGGAAATACTTCATACCTCCTGCCTTCAAGCAGCCGTGCAGCCGGGCACCTTCTCTGACCCAGACCCCGGCGCTCCCCCTGCTCCTCCAGGCCATGCAAGCGCACGGAGCTTCACAGCCCAGCACACGCTAATGCAGTTGTGTGCCCACGTGCATCAGGCAGAATTCAGCCCTCATATCGAGAGAATCCTCCGCGAAGCTTTGCTATTCTGTAGCAGCTTTGATCAGAGGGTCTGAATATTTTCCAGCAGATGTTAATCATCAAAAGGTAAACATCATTTACATTGCACAGGGAGGTAAGCCCAAGTAGACACCAAAAGGGAAGCGTTTTCTGAGTCGTGCAAGGAATCGGCAGCAGATTTGCTCAGAGAAACCAGGAGTGCAGACCTTGCTGTACATACTGGCTGCAGCCCACGCTGGCTACAAGAATGTTTCTATATGTTTATAGTCCATTTCTATGTTAGACCCAGCTCTTTCTTTCTCATCCTCTGTGCATTTATTTGATAAAGATGAATTCGGCACCGCTACCTCTCTCTCTGTTCACACCGTGCCCCTGTTCCCCCATCCCCACTTGCAACTCACAACGGCCTGAGCAAAGCGGGTGCAGGTCAGGCTTTCCCTCTCAGTTAAATTATTTTCTTTTCCTTTGGTCTGCCCCAATAAACAGCACAGGGAAGTGAAAACTAAAGGATGTGTGACTCTAAATTTTATTTCAATTTTATTTCATTTTTATTTTTTTTTATTTTTATCCCCCGCAGCCCTGTTTCATGAGGGTAGTCTCCAAGGTGGTGTTTATCCTGCAGGAGGTCGGGTGCCGGGAGGAGAACGCCTTGTTTACATTCCCCAGCCTGCCTCCAGTTCCCTTTGAGACTGCAGCGGGAAACCTCAGCTCTGACAGCCAGAGCCAGCGAGTACCCCCGCTCCTCCCTGGCTTCATCCGCTGTTAGGCCTGTCTGTCACCAGCTCAGAAAAAAATCAAGCTCCTGTGCCCCAATTTTCTCTCCGTCAGCCAGCAAAACTTACATGTCAAGGGCATCTGCAGCCTGCCTGATTTCTGTGTAGAGCTTTAGATCCCCATGAGGACGGCATCTGAGAAAAGAAGATAAAACCGTGTTGTAAGGATGATAGTGATGGATCCCAATTATTATTTGTTTAATTAAAAGAGTCTGGACAGATACAGAGGCAACAATTAACAATTATCTTCCATCAAGAACTTTGACAACAGCCAAATAAGTTAATGGGTTATGAGATGAAGACAAATCATTACAGCTAATGGCTGGTCTGTCATTTGTGAGTCTGAAGGTGTACGGGAGAGTCCTCACGCTCCCATGTGATGCCTGATTTAAGGGGCTTTTTGCTCCTTCTGTTCACACAGAACAGGCAAGTAGCAATTTTCTTCTGTTGTGCAGCTGGGATTATCTAGGAGACATGGAATTAAGTTCTAAATGAAAATTTAAGCTATTCATTACACTTTATTAATACACTTCGGAATGTTTAATTGTGAAAATAAATTATAGAGAGATGAATTCATAACTTCTGATGTATTTTTACCCCCTCCACCCCCCTTGCCGGGACGGTGCGTTAAGATAATCAGGACTAGCAGAGGTGCCAGCCTTGCCTTCGCCCCCAGCGCCGCGGCCGGGCGTGCGGGGCAGCGGGGAGGACGAGGGAGGGGAAGGATTTTGCAAACACTGCCACCCCCTGGCTCTTCCCACAGAGTTACATTTTTTTCCCCACAAAACCTAACTTTGTGCTGACTGCGGGAGCCGTGCACTTCGCTTCTCCAGATCGCTGGTGGGAAGGCCGAAGGCCGGCGGGCAGGGACTCGCTTTTCCGCTGGGACCCGGCCACAACCCGCTGCCTGCGGGCAGCCCGCGCCCTGGGCTGCCCCTGCGCTGGGCCGAGCCGTGCGGGAGGGCTCCGGCCGCGGCGAGGGGAGGGCCGCGGGGTGGCGGAAAGGCGCCGCGGAGCCCAAGCCCCCATCCCGGCCCTGTCCGAGGGCCGCTGCGGCGCGGCCCGGGCACCCTCCGGGGCCCGTGCGTGAGGCAGCGGGGGCCCAGGCCCCGCTGCGGCCTGCAAGCTGAGGGGATCCAGGCCCAACGAGGCCTGGCTTTAAGCAGCCCCCGGGCTTGGTGAAGGGGGAAGGAGGAAGGGGAGCCGCGGAAGGGCCTGGCGGGAGGGGCAGAGGGACGTGGCCGGGCCCCGAGGCTCCAGCGCGGCGGGCGGAGGCCCGCCGCAGGCGGCCATCCCCCCCTCCGCGAACTACAACTCCCAGCAGCCCCTTCGCGGCGCCGCGCTCCCACCCCCCCTCCGCGCCCGCACGGCGCGCTCCGCCCTTCCCGTTGGTTCGGGCGGCTGTCAATCACGGCGTGGCGGCGGCCGGGAGGGCAGGACGGGGACGTATTCTCGAAAGCGACTTACGCCGTTTGCGCGGGGTCGGGGTCGGTGCGGGTGCGAGGCGGGTGGTGGCGCAGTTGGCGTGGCGCACGCGCAGAGCTGCGCGGGGAGCGCGGCGGCGGCGGGGGGGGGGGGGGGGGGCTGCTGAGCGCCGGGTAGCGGGCGGGGGTGAACGGGAGGGGGCGGGGGGCACGGCGGGGCCTAGGCCGGGCCGCGCCTGAGGGCCCTGCCCGCGCCCCGGGGACGGCGCCCGCAGCCTGCGGGGGCCCCTCTGGTTGCCCCCTGCGCTCGGTCCCGCTCTCCCCCCCGCATGGATGGAGCCTCGCAACTTCCAGTACCCGCTGCGCCCGCACCCGGGAGGCCTGACAGGTAACGGGCCGCGCCCGCCCCCGCACCCCCCTCCCGACAGCTGCCCCCCTGCACCCCCCTCCCTGCCAGCTGCCCCCCTGCACCCCCTCCCGCCAGCTGCCCCCCGTACCTCCCTTCTCTTACAGGTCCCCCCCACCCCTGCCGCCCCCTCTTCCCTGCAAGTTCCCCCCACCCGGGCCCTGCCAGGTGCCCCTCGTCTCCCTGCCGGGCATCCCCCCCCGCCAGGAGCCTGACCCCATCCCTCTTCAGAAGCCCTCCTTTATCCAGCCCCTCATCCCCCACGTTCCCCGTCCCGTCTGCCTGCCCCTCGAACCACGCACCTCTTCCCCCCCAGCCCTGTTGATACCTGCGCTCTCTGGCTGGTACCCACCCCCCTGCCAGGCTCAGCCCCTGCTTTTTGGCTTCTCTTCCCCTCTCCCACCGCTGGTACTGCCCTGTCCTCGCTTTCTTCTCCCCTTTCCGAAGGGCTGACTCTGCCCTGCTCCCTCCCCTGCTCACCTTTCCCGGGCTAAAGCCTTCACGGGAAACTTTCCCCTGCCCCGGTGGGTGTCCCGCAGCCCCTTGGAGAGGAGATCAGCCTTTCCTCCTAGCCACTGCTGGCTAAACTCCTTCCTGGAGCTACTGGGCCAGGGGGGTCTTGGCATCAGGCTGTTCCTTGTGCTGGGCTGAGGTGTTGTCTTGCATCTTCCCTTTCCTTGGCCGTGTCAGCGGGGGGATGAAGGGCAGAGGTAGGGTGCCAGCTTAGAGGGCTGCTGCCTCAGCCACAGCTGCTGTGGGGCCGGCGTCTCTGGGCATGTCAAAGTTTCCCTGGTGCTCTTCTCCTCTTGTGCTGGGTCTGTCAGGTCTCGGATCCTACCTCTTCTCCTGTCCGCCCCTGTTGTAAGCAACTCTTTCCTCAGTTGGCTGGCTCCGTGTTCAGAGCCATCTGTCCTGGGGAGCGACTGCTGCTCCTGGCAACTCCTTCAGCTGTAGCAAAACCTTCTTTTTACGAGGTGTCTGCTGCTAACCAGGCCATTTACTCTTGTTTCTCTAGGTTTGTTTAAAAAAATCTACCTATTTATATGTATATATTTTAATTTGATCCGTGACCTCTTGGAAAGTCAAGGTAAAGAGGATAGGGAAAATAAGTTGTGAGACTAAAGAAGCCTGCTGAGTTGGGTCCCAGTGGTATTTGGATGGGTGAAGTAATTTATAGATGCTTAAGGGAAGGGTCATAGGAATCTTCCTTTGGGATGAGTCGCATATCTGCAAGGCTTGTGGTGTGCAGAGTGCTGCTTTTTTCAATGACCTTGAGTTTGGAGAAACTTGGGCGCATCCAAACAGTTAGGAATTGGATTGCTTATTTAAGGTTGCTAATTTAAGAATGAGTCCTGCTGCTTTGTGAAGTTCCTTAGTGTTGATGGAGCTTTTCTGAACGGCAGTGGTCCCCAGGTTTGAACTTTGAAGCGCACGTCCACAGGGTGCTTCTCTGTGTCAATGCGTTGCTGTGTGTGTAGGTGAGGTAGGGGGGTGGTCCTGTGAGGGGAAAACACATTCAAGCAAAGGAACAACCTCCCAAATGCTAGCGGCGTTGGGACCGTTCGGTATTAAAGCAACTAAATTGTTTGCGTGATCAATGTCAAGGCTTTGTTTCCAGACTTAGAGCAAGTGTTTCAGGAAAATTAGAAGAGCCAGCTGGGGAAAGCCAGAGAATTTTGTTACTCCCTGTACCCTGAAGCACCCTTTGAAAGCGTACCTTTCCAGGAGCTTAAGAGGCTCTTAAGTTACTGTCAGTGCAAATACAGCCTAGCAGATTTTGGGCCCACACCCTGCAGAAATCCGTGGCTTGTTAATTTTTGAC
This sequence comes from Platalea leucorodia, assembly GCF_965183815.1. Classification (NCBI taxonomy): domain Eukaryota; kingdom Metazoa; phylum Chordata; class Aves; order Pelecaniformes; family Threskiornithidae; genus Platalea; species Platalea leucorodia. The sequence goes on from NC_138840.1 coordinate 9,800,227, forward strand.
TGCAGATTTAAAGGCCAAGTGTTGCGAAAGTTCTTTTTCTGCCTCTGGAGCTTTGCATTGCAGGAGCAGAAGAGGCCAACGAGCGAACTACAGCCAACTGCAGGTGGGGTGGTCCTCTTTACGCTTCAGGGTGTAGTTCAAGAAGAGGCTGTTGCTGTGGATGAGGTGACAGCTTTAACTGGATCCCAGGTTTTTAGTCCTGTCTGGGGTATTCTAGGCAGGTTTGAACAGTGAGGGATGAGGGAAGGTTGTCCTTGCTTGGAATTGAGCGCGGAGATGCTCTTGGAGGTTGACGACGAAATGTGCTCCAGTGTCATGTAATAAATGCCCAAAAAAAAGGTCATGATGATCTCTTACATGTAGCCAAAGTGAAGCTGCTTGTGGGGTCGTCACTGGTTGCAACAGCGCAGATTTATCCTAAATTGTTCCTTCTCCCTGGGACTTAATCCTCTCATTTCATCATGAGTTGGTTGTGCAGGTTTCGTTAAAAGCCAGAGAACTGCATGAATGGTTTAGGAAACAATACATCTAAAAGTGAACTGAATTTGTACAGTGGTTTTGCTGAAACAAAAACCCAGAGGTTTTGCTGAAAGAGGAACATCCTATACTAATTTACATGCCTTTAGTGGTAACAAATGGACAGACTCTTTGAATGGGCTTCATGATTGGAAGCTTTTATGTGTCTAAGAAATCAGAGGTGCCATTTATTCTTCTCTGATTATTTATATTTTTTTTTTCCTAAGAGACCTACAAATCTTAGGGGATTTTATGCTTTATGCCAGGGTCAGTTTCTAACGTAATTGGAGACTGTTGATCTACAAGTACAATGGTGTGGTCAATATAGTCTTGAGCCTTAAGAGCATTTAATGCTTCTTTCATAGTAGGAGCTCTACATGTATTAACTGCTAACGCGTGAACTAGGTAAGTGTCACATTCATGGTGAGTCTGGGATTGTGACGAGCTGTGGCTAATGGACAAAGTTTGACCTGGAATGAGAATTTGGGATTTCTTAATTCTTTGTCTGTGATTCCATGCTAATTTAAGCTTGCCAAGCCCTTGCAGCTGCGGTTTCTTACTGCTGCATACCTGTTGAGCAATGAAAAATAGCATCATGAAAGCAAGGAAGGCTCTTAGAGTCATCTTGGCTAAGCATATACGTATACTCTGGGAGGCCTTTAAGATTTTACAACATTGAGTTGCCAAACCAAGCCCTGTCTAGGCAAGAGAGAAATCTTAGGCTTGTGCATTCCCATTTGACTGTTTTTTTTCCAAACCTGTCCTTTTTTTTTTATGGTCAAACGCTAAAAAGCGTGGGTCAGCACCTCAGGTGTGCTGGGCGCTGACCGGCTCTCCAGCATGGCCTGGGTGCTGGTGGTTTGTGTTTCAGGTCAGTTTCAGGTCAGTTTCAGTGCAGTTCCACATGGTTCCAGTCAGTTTTGCGTCAGACCTTTTGTTCTAAACTGTGGCTTATTCCGCTTCGTCACCCAAAGGGCCCATTTCACTGATGATTTTCTTGACCTGTATCTTTTAAGAAATAAAGTTACGATGCGTTGGTCTCTTGTTGAGACCTGCTGAACAACGATCTGTTGAGAGCACCTCTGAGTTACCGCAGCTGACAATGACCTGTCCAGAGGGATGGGAAGCTCCACAACGCATCTGTAATCCTAAAAACACTTGCAGAAATAGCAAGCTCCCGTGTATTGCTGCGCTCCCCCAGCCAGCGTGTGTTTCAGAGTCCCAGAAGGTATAAAATGCTGTGGCAGAGGGGACTTTGTTGAAGAGCAAGGGAATTTGAGTCTCTCTTACGAGTGGTAGGTTTTGGGGGGGTTGGATGTTTGTTCCCTCTGAGCATCCTGTTCATACAGTCAAAGAGTGGATTTCTAGTGTATTAGTGGTTTTACAGTAACTTATTTAGCAGTAAACTGGCTTCTTGGTATGGGTTATTTATGTCTGTAGAGTATGGGAGATCTGTATCTTTCCATGAACATGCATTTCTCCATGTGTGTCCTTCAGGTCATTTGGTGCCGTTTCTTGCTAGATAGGAGTTTAATACAAAGGAGCTGTTTAGAACTAATTAGCCATGACTAGAGGTGGGAAATCTGGCAAAAATACTTCCAGGGTCCTTAGGAGAGCAGTGGGGCAATTGTCAATCGGGAGGTGACTGCCTGCTTGGCTCTGGCGTGGTCTTCGGCCTCTTTGGGGTCCTAAGATGAAAAGAAAACTCAACTGCTCTTAAAGAGGAAGCCCAGCAGTCCCTGCCTGGCAGGGAAGGAGAAGAGTTAGCCAGCTGCCACTTGGAGGGGGGGGGGCGACTGCGGACAGGGTCTGGGAACGTTGTAGGGAAGCACTAAGAAGAGTGGAAAGCTGCAGACAAGACTGAGGCGCTGAGATCTGCTGGAATATTGTCCCTTGTGTCTCTTGATGATGTACTTTGGGTTAATGGATCATTCACTTCTCTGGAAAAAGTTGTTTTGCTGTCATCAGTCACTGGTCACAGGTTCCTGCAGAAAAGTGCTGTGCGAGGTCGGGTGGCTGGTGTGTTTAATAGGGCTAGATGGAGGAGGAGGAGGGGAGCCTTGGCATATAATCTTAGAGGTGAGAAGATCTTGGGTTTTGTGCAGTGAGTACCAGAGTCCCTCGCCTGAGGGTGAGCTGCTGGGGTGGCGCAGAGGGATGGAGGGTCTCTCTGCCCTGCTGCAGCTATGGATGGAGAACACACTTGCGTATCTTGGAGGGTTTGTTTAAGGAGGCCAGTCTGTGGGGATCCAGCCTCGGAGATGGGCAGGTGGAGGCTTGTGAGCTGGAAAGGGTGTTTGGAGAAACTGGAGGAGAGAGATCACTGATACCGTTCATCCCTGCACGTTTAGTCTATCCAAACTTGAAGCTGCTTTTTGAGTTAGCAGTCCTCTTCTCTCGCTTGCAGAACTTAGCAGAAAAGTGTGTCTGGAAACCACGTCCTCGTGGATGTCTCCAGCAACGCAGCTTATTTAGCCCAGCTGGCACGCTTGTGTAGCGCTGGCCTTGGGCACAGGTAGCGAGGGGTCTGTCCTGGTTTCCCATGTTTACCTCTGAGCTGCACAGTCGGCGTGGTCCGCCGGCCCTCGTGCCCAGGCGCTTTGCTGCCGGCGCCTGCTGCCGCTCCTTCCCGTGCCTGTGAGCTGTTTGTAAGGGCAGTTGTTGTCCCCTCGTAGGCGCTGTCTCCATAAACAGGCAAAACAATATCTACGCTGAGCTCACGTGGAAAGGCAGAGGATAGGTTTCAAAATCTGATGGCTTAATTGCCCTACTACAAGAATTGGTGTGAAATATTGGTGATCAAATGCAGTCACAGTGCTGCCTCTTGCTACTAAGCCTGGGAGTGAAGCGACTATTACTTAACGTGAGAGTGAGTGAGGTTAAAGCTGCTTAAAACAGGAGGTGTCTTCCTGGGCATGCTAGCTAGCTTCCCTGGTCCTTCTTCTGGAGTAAAAGGAATGTGGATTAACTACATACGTGATGCACATATACGTACATACTAGCTCAGTTGCAGGTTGGCCAGTGGATTCTAGGGGAGCCCCAATTTATGCACTAAAACAGATGATGGGGTCCAAAGAATCTCAGCTGATTGCTCCAACATCTGGGGGAGCGAGTTGAGATGCTTCTGCCATGGTGAACTCGAGACGTGGCAGAGGATGTTGGTTTACTGGACACATCTGCTGCAGAAACTAGACTTGGGCTGTGGTGAGTTTGGGCTGCTGTGTTTACATCTGGGCTTTGAATCGATCCTGGTGAAAGCGCGGCCTCATCGGCCCTCGCTGGGCACGGACTGGGAGCAGGCTTGCCGTGCAAAGTCCTCCCGTCGTCAGGACTCGCCTGGCGCTCAAGGCCTGTGCTCTCGCTGTGGGAATTTTGTCCATTTTGTTCTCATCATACATCCAAAATAGGGCTGGAATACAACCGTGAGGGCTGCTTGTCTTCTGCCGTCGGGCCGTTCATCCTCAGAGACCTACAAGCAGCTGTGTCTTTTCTGTGCATGGTGCATTGGAGAGATCCTATGGCTACCCTAAAAATCCTGCTTTGGTGCCTGCTGCAAGAAAATCCGACTTGCAGTTTGTTTGTATGGCTTTTCTTGCTATCTGTAGGTCTAGTGACGTTTCTGTGTTCACCGCGGAGCTGCATAGAGGAGCCAGCTGTGTTAGGAAAGCGATCCAAACTTCCACTTCGGACAAACTCTGCTTTCTGTGAGGAAAAGTGAATTCTTCCTACCCATGGGGAAATGCCTGCATATGCACGCTAACAGGTTTTTGAAAGCAAATTGAAGCTGAAGCCCAGGGCTTTGGGGATCCCGGGGCGCGGGAGCCTCGTGGTTTTGCTGCGCAGTACGGCTGCACGGCCCTGAAGTTGCTAATGGGGGAAGCCCTCGCTTTGCAGCAACCTGGCAGATGAACCGGTAGAGAATCAGGCAGGGTTTGTCAAAACTTCTGCCTGACCTCAGCGGAATTATTTGTTGCTGTGCTTCTGTGAAATGTTCTTGTTTCAATGAATCAGCATTTCCGCATTCAAAAGAGGACTCGTTAGAAAATTTTGGCTTGTTCTGCTTGTGAATGCTGTTAAAGAGAATTTAAAACTATTGGGTTACATAGGACAAAATGGGTGTTTAAAATGTATTTCTTTTTTTAAAGAGAAATGTAGAAATATCAAAACGGGACAGCACAGGGCCTGTGGTATGTAAATTAGGTGAATTACATCATTTCTCAGAGACTAGCTGGTCCTCTGCTAGGCAGCCTGTCCGAGCAGGGTTGTGACAATCACTCTGCAATTTGAATGTTTTCTAGCAAGTGTAGCTAATTTTATGGGGTTTAAATTATTTAGGTTAGTGCATTAAATATGGAACTCCGTTAAGAGTGTGGAAAACTCTAATTTCTCCTGGAAATACAACTTTAAATGATCGCCCCTTTTCTATTGCTAATGTAAATGGGCGTTCAGATGATAGTGTCACCTGATGGCTGGCTGTTGTGATTTCTAGGGGACACTTACGCTCTTTTGTTTTGCTTTGGCTTTTTTGGCTGATAATCAAATGTAGTAAATGAGAGAGAAGAGGTGGCCAAAAATATCGATGTCTTGTTTATTCACAATATAAGAAGTCTGGTTGGTTGTAAAGCTTGGGAAAAGTGAAATCGGACATGAGTGGACATGTCATGGTGGGAGGCAAGCTGCAAAACAGGATGCTGCCTTGGGCTTGCAGGGTCTTTGCTGGCATGGAAACGTGGCCTTTCTAGGCTGGTGCACTCCCGGAGTTCTGCTTGTGGTGAATTTCTCTGCAAACTGGGGATGGCTTCTCAAGTCAGGCGTTCTTCAGTCTTACATTGTTCCTTCCTATCCTTGAGTTTCTTCAAGGAGCCTTTATAGAAAACTTTTCAGTTCTTAGCCACTGCTATTTTTAGGAAAAAAATTACTTAATATTGTATATGAATGGCCTAATATATTTGTATGCCTGCCTTTGTTCCCTCTCTGTTCTGTCCTGCAGGTAATTAAATGCCCTTAGTGTGGATCTTTGCTCTGTTGGCATGCTTGGATGCACAGCAGCTCTTCCGATAGCTTCTTTTCGTCTGCCCCATTGCAAGAAGATGGCAAAAGCAAACATTACCAGAGACATCATCCACAGACAGATCAAGGTATGTGTTAGCCAAGCGTTTGCTTGTGTTGGGTGCAGAGCAGATGAAGAATCGGTGTTCACGCTGGACTGGGAAATACTCATGTTGTTGCCTTTACTTCTGAAAAGATCTCTGCTACTTACGTATTGATAAGCTGTATAAGAAGCTTAAGAGAACAAACACATAGGACCTGTCACTGTCCTTAATGAAGAGCTGGGGTGAAGTATGGCATAATAGGCATACAGTTCTTCTCCCTAGCAGGAGCACACCATGCTAGTTTGACATCAGCAGGTCTGTTCCTTTTGAGTACAACGTTGAAGAGAGAATTCTGGCTACTTGTGTTTGGGCACCATAAAGGACCCTTAGCTAGCTTCCCTCATGAGTTTTCTGTCTGCCGCTTTATGTGTTCTCTTCGTGTGATCTTGTCATCAAAGGTATTTTCTGACTGTAGTAAAGCTAATGATCTCTGTCTCAGTCTCTTTCTGTCTCTTTTTCTTTCAAGAGTGGTGTGTTGCTTCCTTTGTGTAGGGAAAAACTTCGGTGGTGGTCGGATCAGTCATCTGATGGCTCCGTTTGTGAAATATTTCTTAACGTGAAAGGGCTAGCTACAGCAGACACAACAGGCAATTATTACTTGGACTCAGAGGCCTTAAATTATTTGCAGCTTTGCTGGTAATCAGCATTCACAACAGTGGTCTGTTAGTGGCCAGAGTAAGGAACCAGGAGCTTGAGTGCTCACTTCACTTTGCAGTTTGGTACCAAACTTTGTATTATAAGCTTGTAATTTCATCCATGTGCAAAGGTTTATTTTGCTGCTCTAACAAGGAAGGGATAGTTCTGTGGTTAGAGCCTTAGGCTGGGACTTTTTCACACTGCCTGCTCTGTTAGACTTTCATGAGTGACCTTGGGAAGGTTGCTAAGTGTGACAGTTCCTTGTGGGAAAAGCAATATCCTACTGCATGGACCTCACAAAGCCACTGAGGTTGCAATAGCAAGGCAATTATAACTGCAGCACCTTGCACTGGGCCTAGCAGTGTTTTGGGAATGCTATACGTAAAAATACATCAAGGGGTTTGAAGTTAGTAATGAAAGTTACTACGAAAAGCCTGTTTTGTTTTGTTTTTCCTCCAGTCCCCTTATATCTGTCTCCATTTTGTTTCCAAATAGCTTTTGTTGTGCGGAGTTCATTACTTAACATTGGTCTGCAGCACTGTAACATAGTACACTAGTTCTTTGTGTCTGCTCTGTGACTACTAACATGTTCCTGGTACCATAAGTATAATTTTTGACATTAGTGTTGCCATCTATAAATGGTGATAATGAAGGCTTAAGTTGTCTTCATCTGACTGTAGCACAGCGTGGGACAGGACCCAGGCTGGATCAGGTCCTGGGAAGGAATCGCCTTGGACATTAGATGTTCCATCCAAAATATGACTTGCATTCCCTTTTCTTCATGCCTGCCTCTGCAGTTGGCCTTCTTTCATTGAAGCCATCTGCTAATGCATCTGTGAACCCTGTGAGATCACAGGGGAAACAACTGTCCTGCTTTTCTTCACCTTCATTTGTACTGACGCAGTTCTGTGGCAGCTGTTCCCTTCCCTGTAGAACAGGCTGTGCTGTGGTACTGCAGCTACATGCTCCTGCTCTGTTTCTGATGAAATAAACGATCTCTAAAGGATGCTGTCCAGTTACGTTCCCCAATACTTTTCCCCTTGGTAGTGGTGCTTCGGGACAGATTCATAGAATTATTTAGGTTGGAAAAGACCTGTGAGATCATCCAGTCCCACCGATCCTGTGTAATGGCAGGCTTCTGAGCAGCTGTGGTCTAGTACTGCAGTCCTCAGGAGCAAGCTGCTTCTGGAGCCTTTGCCAAGGGATAATGACAGGCGTTCCCAAGCTCTTCTGTATCTTCTGTTTCTGGCCCAAAGTAGGCAACTTACTCTGTCTTGGGGTGAGCCTCTCAAACCTTCTCTTGGCTGCCCAGCTGAAGCCTGGCAATTAGATAAACATCATTTTAAACCGATTCAGGGGCAAGGATTACAAACTGCCTACCTGGAGATGATGCAAACGATGTCTCCCTACTACACGACAGGTACCTGATGCTATGGATGCCCTAATACTTGCCAAGGTCCCTGCTTCATTTTTAAAGTTCTTGAATCTTGTCTTAAAGGGAAAAAGGAGTGTTTTGTTTGCTGTAGTCAGTGCGACGCTTGTTTGCTTCATGCAGGAGAGGGGTGCGCTGGGCTTCGAACGACACTATCACGTCACCGATCCATTCATTCGACGCCTGGGCCTAGAAGCAGAATTGCAGGTAAGTGGGCAGTGTTTAAAGAGCAAACCGAGCTGCTTGGCGTATGACTTACTGCAGAAAGGAGAGCCTGCGGGAGGGTATGGCATTCTGTCTCTTGTGTGGGATAGATACTGATTACTTAGTCCCCTAAACGGCATTAGAGCCAGGAATAGCTCGGTGAGATCTTGCGTGAGCTTTCTGCGTTACCTAATGCACCTACAGGAGAGCCTTTAACGGGTGTGTATCAGCTCATCCTAGCAGCCGTGCCTGAAGAAGGCAACTGCCAACTGTTCAACGTATTCAGCTCTAATGCTGAAGACTGTCATGTGTTGCCTAAAAAATAGGTGGTTGTATTGCAGCCTAACACAGCTTAAAAAGATCTTAAGATTGTCTTGGTTTGGAGAAGGAAAGGATTCTTTTGTCCCCTTTTTCAGTCACATCTCCCACATCAAACGCTACTCAATGCTCTTGGTCTTTCCTGGTTAAGTTGTTAGTTAATTTGGGTGAAGATGTATGATACAGTCACCCAGCAGCAAGGTGCTTCTAAAAGAGTTATCAAAAGTGCATTTTCCCTGCGTTCCCAGAGAACCTGTACATGTAATTTGTCAGCTTAGCCAAGAGCTTTGGAAGCAAAGTCACCTTTCCGTGTGCACAGCAGGATTTCGTCTGTAGCCTCTGAGACTAAACTGCCATTTTATTCAACATTACTTTTTTTTTTTAATTTGTTTCATTTTGCCTTTTCTACCCCAACTGCTATGGCATGTCTTGTCTTTTCTGGAGGTGCTTATCTGCCATGTGGGTGGTTTTTTGCAGGGTTGGAATAAAAAAACCTGCTTGTATTGGAACAAGTTGTTATGTGTGGGGAGCTTGCTGTGTCCTTGTCTTAGAACAGCTCTGTTTGATAAGTCTGAGTTTGTGTAATACCGTCTTCCCTTTTTTTTTCTCAGGGTCACTCTGGGTGTGTCAACTGTCTAGAATGGAATGAAAAAGGAGAGTAAGTATGTGGCTTGGTTCAGGGGATCAACAAGCTGATAACCCCAGGTTCTCCCAAGAGTAGGATGGAGGTCATCTTATCATAAGCAGCTGCTTCCCATTCCTCGTAAAGTAGTGCTCAAGCTCAAAGTTTTGAACCGTAGTAGAGCTCACGCTTCAAAAGCAGCTTTATTTTGTTAAATATATCTGGATATTCTTAGAAATGCCCCGTTAGTGCGTTCAGAAGGGAAATGGTCAGGCTAAGAAGTGGAGATTGAAGGCTACTTTTCTTCTCTTAAGTGGTATTATGGATTATAATGGATCTTTAGGATTTGCCGGGCTGGTAGTGACATTTCCCAGCCCCCTTCACCGTGCTGTTAAAAGCCTCTGCTGGGGGACATATATATATAGGGGAGGGAGGTAGAGCATTTATCCCTCTGTGCAGTTTTAGAGGGAAACTAAACATAAGAGCATTTCCGTTAACCAAGCAGAGTAAAGAGTATCCGCATGAGAAATGACTGGGTGGAAAGAAGAGTGTATACTTGACATGCCTCTTACAAGATCCAAAGTCTGCTGTCTGATACTCTTCAGAATTATTTACCAGTGAAAATTTCATGCGTTTGAAAGAGATTTGGCTACAAGGAAATAAGTTTAAAACGGCTGATGGTTGCAGATGTCAAATTCTTCTGCTTCAAATGAAGATAGATGTACAAGGCAAACGGCGCTTTGCAAGACTGCTGCCACACCCTGCACTTAAAAAGCAGTCTGTGAATCACTAAAGGAGCCCTGGCTTGGGACTGTTTGGGCACATCCGAAGTCCAGGAACGAATGCCTTGGCTTGGGTTCGGGCATGATGTGGAGCAGTTAATGCAGCCAGGCTAATAAGGAAAATGGAGGCCCTGCATTTTGTTGTTGACCAAATGCTCCTATTGTTTTCCCCTGTGCCATCTGAATCTGTGGTGAGCTGGTTCAATGAGCTAAAGAAACAAAAAACACTCGCTTTATTTTCCATGGAGATGATATTTGGCTGGTTTAGCTCCCTGAACTGGCTGAATGGATTGGCGCATGGGGAGCAACAGGAACACAGCTGAGAAAAGAGAGAGGAAGTGGGCTTCTTAGAGCTGAATTAACTTAATGGCTGTCTGTGGTCAAACCACTCTAAGAAATTGGTCACAGCTTAGAACAGAAGAATACATGATGCATGCTGCTCTTCTGTTTCTTTTAGCTTGTTGGCCTCTGGCTCTGATGACCAGCATACCATCGTCTGGGATCCTCTGCACCACAAGAAGCTCCTTTCTATGCACACAGGACATACTGCAAACATCTTTTCTGTCAAGGTATATGGTTAGAAGGAATGAAGGGCTAACAACATCAGCAACCTAAGCAGCAGGAGACTAGGTCCTTGCTGGAAAACATTTTCCTGCAAACAATTCCTCCCCCCTCCCCCCCCAATAATGTAATATTTCTAATATTAGGAAGAAATGGCATTAAATCTAATACCTGCACTTCTTAGTTTATGCAGCTCCCAAGTTTATCTCATTCTCTCTGTAATTTCAAAGGAAATGGTTGTAGCAAATTGGGATGTGTGATGAAGAGACTATTTTGTGTGCTGCTGTAGCTGGTGACTTGAATGTGCACGCTGGCGTATGTGTGATGTAGGTAATAACATGGGTCATCCTGTGTTCCCAAAGCAAGCTGCTCTGTGACCCGCCAGGACAGCTCAGCGATGTCTATGTGAGCAGCCTCAGCACTTCTCCAGTCTGAATGTCAAATCTGTCTCCCACAGTTCTTGCCGCATTCAGGGGATCGGATCCTCATCACGGGAGCTGCAGATTCCAAGGTGCACGTCCATGACTTGACTGTCAAGGAGACCATCCACATGTTTGGAGATCACACCAACAGAGTTAAGCGGATCGCCACGGCTCCCATGTGGCCTAACACCTTCTGGAGCGCAGCAGAAGACGGGCTAATCAGGTACAGAACTCTAGTTGTTCTGCCCCCAAATTAATTGGATTGGGATCCGTTGCAGTATGTACTATGCACAGATCTGAAGAGAGACCGTCTCTATGCTAAAGAGCTTAAGCTAATCTCTCCCTTTCCTGAAACTGGGAAGGATTCATCTTGAAATGTAGACTCCTCTGATAAATACTCTCCTCAGCACCTCTGTTTTCCTCCACTGAAAAGGGAGGCCAAGAAAGGAATAGCCATGTCAAACGGAAGGGAGATACAACACTGAGTGACGTTTCCCTCCAGAGTCACAAAGACTCTTAAATGAGTAATGTTACGGGAGTCTGTTCCGCTTTTCACACGAGCTACTGTTTGTGAGGTCATGACTTGGAGTTTAATTTGGAACTCGAATACATTTGTGCACATTATAGAGCTGGTTTTAACAGTTATCCTGATATTGAGGCCTAGCATATATTGAACTGAGGTGCTTCCAGTCACTTGGGGCACAAAGGACTGTTAATGTCATTAGTGTCGTCTCTTCATGCGCAAGCCAGATAATTAAGTGTGGGTCACTACTGAGCAGTATAAATGTGCTGCTTTGAGCGGCCTTCAGTTTGGTCACCGTGGAAAGCTAACCTCTCTTATTGCTGCTTCTGTCGTCTAGTGGCAGAGATTGCCCGACTCTCTCTTCCCTTTGCAGACAGTACGATCTGCGAGAGAACAGCAAACGTTCGGAAGTCCTGATAGACCTGACAGAGTACTGCGGGCAGCTGGTGGAGGCCAAGTGCCTGACGGTCAACCCCCAAGATAACAACTACTTAGCGGTAGGGGCAAGTGGACCCTTTGTGCGGCTCTACGACATACGTATGATCCACAACCACAGGTAATGGCAACGGGCTTTTCTGGGTCTTCTGGGCAGACGTGAGTGGTACAGAAATCTGTTCAAGGCTCTGGTGGGAAGTGGGAGTTGCGATGATCTGGCACTCACCTGTCTCGCAGTGTGGTTTTACCCAGTCTTTTCTGTCACCCGCAGAGTCTTTTCGATCTGCGCGAGTACATTGGGGTGCTGCGAGGCAGGCTTGTGACTGCACAGCTGTATAGGCATGAGGCCTTCCCCTCGTGCATGAACAAGAAATGTCAGTGTAGATCAGGCTTCCAGCAGTTGAATGCTGTGATTGTAAGACTGCTGCTCTTTCTGGCTAGAAAAAGCATGAAGCAGAGTCCTTCAGCTGGAGTACACACATTCTGCGACCGACAGAAACCCCTCCCGGACGGTGCGGCACAGTACTACGTGGCAGGTATTGGGACCTGTGACTGATGGGAATTTAAGTTAATGCCCGAAGAAGTGGAGTTCTACCCATCACACAAGAAACCACTGCTTGGAAGAACCCTGCTCTAGTACAGGGATGTTCCATGGAATTGCAGATTATTTCACTTCTATGCTGTGAATTCTTGCTTATGTTACCTGCCCACTTTCCCTGATTTGGCAGTGGTGTGTGTTGGTGAGCTGGCCTTACTTCTTCTTGTCTAGCGTAAATGTCTTTTTGTCACTTTTATTGGCAAGTCAAGGATTGGATAATCTGGGCACTATAGGCTTTCTCCTGGAACTGGTCCCAGCAAGGCTGCGGTTCAGAATCTTTTTGGCACAGAAGTGGCTTGTCTTCATCCTGCAGATGAAGAATCAGTGATGCAGTATCTGGGCAATCTAGATGACATTCTTCTCCAGTGCTCATTATTTACTATCTCTTCCCCCCTGCCCCCCTCCCCCCCCAAATGTTTGGGTTTTTTACAGTGTCTTAGACCAGCATGTTCAGCAGACCAGTTTTGACAGTCTTGCTTCTGATGAGTCCCGCTAGAGGATTTCTTAGGTCCCCTGAATTGGTCATGCAACACATCTGCTGTCTGAAGCAGAAGAACCTGCGTGTGAGCTGAATATTTAGGAGCCTTGCTTTGGTTGTGCTAAGGGCTTTATTAAGGAAACCTGATTAGAGGGTTGAAGATGGAGGTATTTGTTTGCAGATAGCCACAAATCACAGAAGCCAAATCCGTAGTGAATCCCTAAAACTGAGATTTGCTGGGTTCTGCAGACTTCATTGTTAGCAAGCTAGTTACAGTCCAGTCTTCTCCTCACACGGAGATGACCTTGCAGAATCGGTACCTAGAACTTGTGCAAAGGCAGCTATGCATGTCTGTGTGTTTTGGTGGCTGATGGAAGGATTCAATAAACAGCAGCAGGAAATGGAAAATCACCTAGGTGCATGCGCTTCGTGGCAGTGCTCTCCTAACAACCCCTTGTAAAAGGGAGCAGCTCGGGTAGGACAAAGACAATGGTTACCAGTTACGCTAGTACATATGGACCTCTTCTCTCCACAGGGCACCTTCCAGTGAAGCTTCCGGACTACAACAACCGGCTGAGAGTTCTGGTAGCCACGTACGTCACCTTCAGTCCTGATGGCACTGAGCTCTTAGTCAACATGGGAGGGGAGCAGGTAAGAAGACAGCTAAAGTTTGGCAGAAAGCTTCACGTTCAGTTGTGTTTGGGTCACCATACGTTGTTGTGCGTTCTTGAAAACAGGTATAGCAACTTCTCTGTGGGTAATATGATTGATTTTTAAACTGCTTTCTGATTCATTCAGACTAAACGCTGGGCATTAGGGATTTATTCGTTATGCTACCGCTTGAATAGCATTCTGTTCTGGTTTTTCAATTCACATTTCACTCTCTGGAAGGAAGAAAAAAACAGAGTTCTGGAACTGACCTTTGCTGACCTAGAAAAGATTTCATAACTCATTCTTGAAACATCAAACTACTTCTGTAATAGAATCTAGTGAATAAGGAACTTACAGAAGCAAAGGCCTTCACCTGGAATATTGATTGCTTTAATTTTAAGCGCTGGGTGATATTCATGGATCTTTTGTAAAGCCTATCAGTGAAATGAGAAAATCCTCCTGACAGCATTAATCAGCATGGATTAAGCAGGAGCTTTGCTTGTGGGCAGGTTACTCTGTGGTTGTCCTCTACAGATCTTTCTCACACGTGCACGCATTCCCTTTAAGAGAAGGTGCTGAGTTAGACGAATTGTAGGTCTGATCTGGGCTGTCAATTCCTGTACCAGTACAGTTTTAAACTAGGGCTTCGCAGGGCTGCTTTCATCCTAGAGACACTTTTGCCTTGGTTTGGTGTACTGCCTCTTTTCTGTCACTAAACGTTTGCTTTCTTCATGATCACTGTGTTAATTAAATAGTTAAAATATCTTATTGGAGTCAAAGCTTTTTGAGCAGGTTGGTTTGTGTTCTGGGCATCTTTTAAGTTCTGTAGGTGTGGAGAGGGCTTTCTTACCTCTTGAGTAAGACGAGGCTCCTATTTCTCAGCATTGTTCTTTCTGAAGCCAGTGCTGGAATAGAGCATGCCACTGGTACTGCTGTCATCCTGTGTGTCTATAAACAAGATTCCCAGTTAGAAAACTGGAAATAGCACAACACAAATGTGGCACCATATACCCGTCTAGCCCTGTTTTATTTCTCTGACTTGAGCATCTATGTTTCACTGACTTTTTTTTTTTTTTGTCTTTTTCTTCATTCCTTAGGTCTATTTGTTTGATCTAACATACAAGCAGCGACCATACACTTTTCTCCTCCCAAAGAAGTGCCATACTGCAGGGGGTAAGTATGATGCTGTCGTGAAAGTGAACAGAAGGCAGAGTGAAATCACGTACTACACAACTCTTTTTCAGGGTGCAGCCCTATCTGGGCGGGAATTAGGAAAATAAAGTAGGGCATGGCTGTTGCTGGGCTGTTTCTGCAGTGCAGTTCTTGCCCTGAGTTCTAAAACCCTTCTACAGAATGACAAAATGTGTGTCAGGAAGGGAAAGGTGAGCTGTTGAGGGGTGTATGCCTGTGTGAGCTAAGGAGGGTGTTTAAAGCTGTGCACAAAGGATAAAGTAGGCTTCGTAGGGTGGTTGAGGTCCTGGCATCCTGCCTTCAACTAAGGGGCAAAACTTTGTGGACAGGCATGGAAATGGTATATTGTTTTTATTTTTTTAAACTTCTTAGTAAAATGTTGAATACATCTGTTATCCCCTTATACACCCATTAAGAAGGAGACAGAACAATCTCTTCCCTAGTCTAAGAATCTGGCCTGGCACTAATATCCCTCCTGGTGGTGAGACAGTTGAATCAAAAAGTCAGTTATTTGGTGAGTAAGTAAATCCCAAAGCGTTTTTATTCCTGGCCCTGTTTCTTACAAGGCCTGCCTGTTCGTACACAGATGCTGCAGGCAGCACGCAGTGAATGGCTGCAGCGTTATTCCCCAGGCAGAGGCTGACTTTTATCAGGGAGTGTTCCCTGCTCAGCCCCTTCCCTGTTCTCGGAGTGCTCTGGCAGAGTTTGATCTGTGTACTCAGCTCACCTTAGGCCTTAATCTAACACTCACATCCTGGTAGCACATATATGCCCTGCCTGCCTTTCTCTTCGGTGTTGAATGCATGTGGGTGATGTGTACTGTGGTATCTGGTGAGGTCATGCTTTAAATGGCAGGACAGCGTTTGAACAGGCTCACAGTGGTGTGGTTGCAGCAAACGCTCCACCCTGTTGGGCACAGAAAGTTCAGGCAAAGGCTGTGAGAAGGCGGTATCAGTACAAAGGCTGAACTTCATGTGCACACATGTCTCTGCACACTGAAATCTTTGAGCAGGTCAGTAGACTGGTTGGACAGTGTCCCCAGTTTCCCAACCTGTGAAATGGCCGCAGGAGCACTCCCGGCTGCAACATAAATGCAGTTTGTAAAGCTTGAAGCTGAATGTTTTCTATAGAAATGGCAGATGATGTGGCTGCGTGACCTTCAGAGGATTACTTCAGCTTGTAACGGCTCCTTGAGCAGTAGGGTAAGAAAAGAAAGAAAGGAAAAAAGCATCTGGAATTCCTTGACTGGATTCCTCCAGTGGTTCCCCTCATCCTCCTTGTTCTATTAAATGTCCAACATCTTAGCTCTATGATTCTTCATCTGAGTGAATCTAAAATGTAAAGTTGCTAATGTCACTAAATGCTTCTGCGGTTTCAAATGTCAGGCTTCCAGTGATCAGTCAGGTATGCTGCTTCTGGCCTAGGCTCAGTCTGAAGGCAGTTCTGTTCAAGCTGCCCTCTCTTTGTGTGTGTATACTTAGTTCTACGTGTATCTCGTTTTCTGTTCTAGAGTGGTGTTGCGAAGGATACTGCAGAGATTTTGTAGTAAATGTAAGAAGGCAAATCAAATCCGGGTGGCTGGAGGAGGTGGGGGTGTGGAATCATGGAAGTTTTATTTCTGCTCTGAATGGGGCTGTGGCATTGGCTTGGCTCTGCTGTAAAATAAAACCCTGAAGCTTCAGATATTAGTTTGTACAATCTACATTGATACTTAGCATGGCTGTATATTTTTTTTTCCTAACTTTCAGAAGTGCAGAATGGAAAAACCTCTACCAATGGAGTGTCGAATGGCATCCATCTCCACAGCAATGGCTTCCGCTTGTCTGAAGGAAGAGCACACGTGAGGTAAGGGGACGGATCTACCTACATGAAAGCCCTACGGCTGTGTTCGTGTCATTTTCCTCTTGCCAGGGTTTGGTGCTGCTAAACAAGGTGTGAAGTGCAACTCTGCTTGGCGCGCTGACTTGATTGTCAGGTGGCCTCTGTCCTAGGAGCTGTATTTGCTTCTGATGCATGGGCTATGACCAAGAGTCAGGTCAGGCAAGAGCATCCTGGGAGAAATGTTGTCCGTGAGAATTTTTCCCCTCTTATGATGAATTACTGCAGACAAAACTAAGAAATGACTTTTCAGGCCTGGAAGCAAGGTGTTCTTAGTTGTCCTGAGTGGTTGTTACTTCCTGGCCTGCAGGAATTATGTCTTGGTAAATGGGAGAGGCTGTCAGGTTGAAAGAACCTTGCTTCCCTTTGTCATTTTTTTGGGCACCTGCCTGCTGCAGACTGAACTGAAGCGACCAAAATTGCTTTACGACAATGACACTGGAGTCATTACTCCTGCAGTCTGCATGTGAGCTAGGAACGGATGGAGAGCCCTCTTCCATTGTTCCTGCTGCTTGCTTTCTTTAAGAGCAAAATGCAGTTGGTGCAAAGCAGAAGAGACTTGAAGCACATCTTGCTGACTGTTTTTCCCTCCAGCTGATGAGACGTGGTTAAAAGTCAAGACACAGTTACTTAATACCATATATGGGTAGTCTAGGTTCCACCAAAGTCACTTTGCTCAATGTTTTCAGCTTGTTTCCTCTAGATGGCCCCTCCACCACGGCAGCAGAGACGTGGCTGGAATTTTGGGTTGCTGAGCATGGGCCTTGTGCAGCCCAGTGAACTCGGATGCTTGGTTTCCTTCTGAATTTGCATTCTGTTACACGTTGCTAAAAGAGGACTGGAAACGTTGTTCATGCAGTCAAAGCAAAGATGTATTGGTGAAGTCTGAGGCATTAGATGCTTAAAATACACACTGTTCAGTTTTGAGTGGATGCCTGTATATAAAGTCGGTATAAACAGTCAAATGATGGTCAAAAAGAAACCTTCCTCCTAAATCCAGGTTATTCAGGTACATGGTCTCTTCTGCCTTTTTCTGAAACTTTTGGTATTATCTGATGCTTGCTGGGACTTGCTGAGCAAGAACAAACCACTGCAGACATTTAACTGGAGTTAACGGAGCATTAGCATGCGAGACTTACCTGTGCTCCTTTCTTCTTTCCCTTCAGTCCGCAAGTGGAGTTACCTCCGTATCTGGAGAGGATCAAGCAGCAAGCCAACGAGGCCTTTGCTTGCCAGCTGTGGACTCAAGCCATCCAGCTATACAGCAAAGCAGTCCAGAAAGCCCCCAACAATGCCATGCTGTATGGCAACAGAGCCGCTGCCTACATGAAGCGCAAGTGGTAAGGAAGCAGAGACTATCGGAGAGTTTAGTGGTACAGGCGGTGCTGGTGCCTGACTTCTGGGTACCATGGATGCCTTGTCCACTGCGAAGCACCTGGCTCCCCTGTGTGTGGAGCAGGGTTGGGGTTATTGGATCGAGCTGTAAGTGGGTCACCTCTGGCACAGAACAAGGGGATTGCACAGCAGCATGTGTTGGAGAAATTACAGCCACAGATACTGCACAGGCAAGCACAGCTGGTAGTAGCTCATCATTTTGCCTGCTGGCATGCTGAGTAACGTTCTGTTCCTTTCCTGTTTAAAAAGAAACCAAAAATCCACTTTTGAGTGACAGCATTATGAGTGTCTGCAAGGGTGTTTGTGTTTCTTTGGATAGTTCTGATCTGCCTTAGAGTATGGCTCTACATCTGCTGTCAACAGCTGAGGTAATGGTTACTATGCTTTGTAACTTCCTATCGCATGATAGAAGATCGTTGTAGGACTGCCTGGAGTTGCTTTGGTTGCTGCTTTATCCAAGTAACTAGTACTGCAGATAGATGTGACCCGGTGGTTCCCGTGCTACCCAGCTAACCCACACTCCCCTTACTGGAAACAAACCTCTCTGAGGGATCTGGGGAGGTGGCAACTGGTGCCTCAGCGGCTGGGGGAGGTTCTGTCTTGATTGTTGCAAAATATGCCGTTAGCCTCTGCAGTAGGTAATGTCTTCTCTGACCAATAGCCAGAGCTGCATCTGCAAGATACAACTGAGTTATTTTAGTATCTGTCCCCTTGAGCAGAGTAAGACTGAGTAGCATGACTTTCCATTAACATATTTAAAATAGCTGTGGTCCTTCATCTGCATTTGCTTTGTGAGGATATCCTTCTCCTCTCCCTGCTGAAATCCCCAGTATGAATTCTCCCGTCTTCTTGCCAAGATAAAGAGCAGCCAGCAGTTGTTGTGACTGTTGGTAACTGGCCTACTGGCTCTTTTGCAATAGGAGAGATTTGGGAGCTGCCTCAAAAAGACCTCAGTGTTCAGAGGGAGAAGAACAATAGGTTGGGATTAAGGAATGGAAGACAGAAGCGGAGTGCTGATCTCATGAATGACATTTTTCTTATAGGAATCGTTTTTCCCGAAGGATGCTGGCAGATCTGAACCTTTCTGTGTGTCAGCTAGTGCTTTGCTACAGTTTTTGGTAGCAGGAAGATGTGAAAATGTATGCACAGTGGGTTTCTGTGGCATGCAATGATTAGAATTTAAATAGTACTGAGCTGATATCTTCTCAGGTGCAGAAAAGACGGGGTGCTTTTCTGCTAGGAACAGCTACTGGCGTATGGCAGAAGTGGCTGGGATGTCACTGAGAAGGAGGGTGAAGCAGCTGGACGGGGACCCACGCTGAACCTCCGTGTGTCTCTAAGGTGCCCTCCATGTTCGGAGCAGGAAGAGCTATAGGCCACCCTGCAGAATACCGCAGGTCTTGCTTTGGCCTCCTTCTCTGAATAACAGAGGGGTCTAGAAGAAAGGAAGGTCTGTAATTTCCTAACCTCCCCTTGCTCATCTCCCTTAAGATGCTACTCATACTCTGCAACGCTTCTAAGGCTGTCCTTTTAAAATTTGCTCGTAAGAGCCAACTGCATCACTCTCCAGATTGCTTTTAGCTGTCTGTGTTGACAGTACTTAGCTGATTTCTAGTTCGAGCATTTTTGCACAGGCTGAGTTGAACCTGTAACAATGGGAGAACTCAGCGCCTGCTTTACATCTCAACGTGTACGTTTTCACACCAGTCTGTTGGGCTGTCTGACACCGGGAGTTGAGGTTGAAGGATTTTTGAGAGTGGCAAAGCAGCTAATAGCCCAGTCAGCTCTGAAAATGCAAGACGCGCGTCTATCATCATAACAGGTAACTTGCGTTCCCCCTTTGAATAAAAGTGGCCTGATGCCATGCATCCAGCCTCCTGGATTAACACAGACGCAGTGCCGCAAAGACAGCTCTCAAGCACCATGTTTCTTCTGCTCTGCTGCAAATCTCATGGACGTGGCACTCTACCTTCTGTACTGTGCTAGCACGCTGCAGTATGTGGCCAATATCCACCTGGATGGGATGAATGGTTTGGAGAACATGGCTGTGGCACTGAAAAAGCACTGCTTAGCATGTAACCCAAAGATTTGGAGCTCCCTTTAATGAGTAGAGACACAGGAACACCTCTTCCCTGACAAAGGCTCCACGTGATCCAAAATCGTCGCCCTGTGGGAGGTACAGGGCAATTCATCCCCTTCCCCTTGGGCCTGTTTCAGGCTTTGGTGGGTGCGGTGCGCATAGGTTACAGGTGTGAAACGTTATTGTTGTTATTATTTTATTATTATTATTAGCCATCACATGGAGACTTGTCACTCTCTTAGGACAGATCGTGGTGCCTCTGAACAGTTGAGGCTCGATGCTGGTACACCAGGTGTGTCAGCCCTGGCCAACGCGTCAGCCTCTGTCAGTCTGAACTGAATACCAGCACGCAAGGCTCGTCAGGTCTCTCCTGCTTCCAGAGCAGAAGCAGAGGCGTTCTCATTCCCACAGCCCTGGAGCTTAGGGAAATCAAGTGTAGTCTCCAGTAACTGTAAATAGGATATAAATATCCGTTATGATACCGGTCTGCTATAATACTTATTTCTAAAACTCTAAGGTTTTTTGTATAAAGGTGGGAAAAGGCTGCTGCTTTAGACATGTGTCTGTCAGGGCTATGAAGCCTGGTGGTCCTGTAGCTCCTTGAGGGCTACCGGTGGCTCTGTGGGCAGGGAAACGTGCTGCCACGCCGCGCGTCCACAAAGGGGCACGCGTGAGCTGCCGTGCTCTGGCGAGGCCCTGCTCGCCTTGCAGGAGAGGCCTTGTGTCTGCTTGGCCAGAGGGCTTGTGCATCCTCCATCTTCAAAGGACTTCCCTAAATGTGTTCTATCAGTGAGCTCTGCTCCGTCGGATCTAAAATGGCAGGTCAAGACTTGCTGGGCTTCCCTGTGCGGTCACGTTACAGGGCTGCCTGTCTACGTGTGGAGGTGCATTCAAGAAGCTGGGCTTGGTCAGATGGTGCCCCTGGGAAACAGCAAATGCTATTAGTACGTGAGCTTGTGGGGTGTCTGCTTGCACAGAGAGAGCTGGAAACAGCAAGCTTTGGAGTGAAACGAGGGCTGGGAAATGGTAGTGGAAAATGTACGCTGTTTCTGTTTGGGCCGTCTAATCCCCCCCTCCCTCTTCTTCAGGGATGGGGACCATTATGATGCTTTAAGGGACTGCTTGAAGGCCATATCCTTGAATCCATGCCACCTGAAGGCCCATTTCCGTCTTGCCCGCTGTCTCTTTGAACTCAAGTACGTGGCAGAAGCACTGGAGTGTCTGGATGACTTTAAAGGGAAGTTCCCAGAACAAGCACATAGCAGTGCCTGCGACGCACTAGACAGAGACATCAATGCAGCCCTCTTCTCCAAGAGCGATAACGGTGAGTGCCAGCGTTTGGTGTGGTTCTTCAAGGTTATACTAAAATCTAATGATCGGACAAGGAATTTTCTCCTTAAACTGCCCCTGTGAAGTAAAGCTCCAACTTCTGAGAGAGATTGATTGTTACTGTGCACAAAAAACTGGCCTGAGCCTGTTCTTTGCTTGCGCCTGGTCCTGGTTTGCTCTCGAGCGAGAGTATGATAAAAGGGGTCTGATGTACCCAGGAGATAATCTGGAAGGAAGCTTGTGCTCTAAGCCCTGCTCCCTGCTGGAATTGTCCTTAACTCTTCTCTAAAGCTGTTGGGGTCTCAGAGAGTGCTGTTTGCTTACAACATGTTCCTCCCCAAAATGTGACAAGGGAAATCTGTTGTCTTTCCAGCTGAAGACAAGAAAGGGGGTGGCCCCATCCGGCTGCGAGCCACAGGCCGCAAGGATTCCATCTCAGAGGATGAGATGGTGCTGAGGGAGCGCAGCTATGACTACAAATTCCGATATTGTGGCCACTGTAACACTACTACAGACATCAAAGAGGCCAATTTCTTTGGCAGGTATGTTGGCAGAGCATAATAGGGATGCAGGACAGGAGTGTGAGCAGCAGCAGGATGCTCTCTTCCATCGGATAAAGCCTCATGTGTAGCCCCATGTGACTGTTCATAAAATGATGCTGACGCTGGTTTGCAGGGTTGAAAAAGATGACAGAAACCCTCCTCTTTGTATGGCTGCATGAATAGCTGGTTCAGTAGCAGATCCACAGAGGAGCCGGTTGGGCTAGCATTTCAGAAAAGCCATTTGGGATTGAAAATATGAATCCTGGGGATGGAGGGAATCAACACAGAAAGCTTTATCTGGATCCCTAAGCGTGAGGGGTGGCAGCCTGCTGATTATAGAAGCCAACTGAGATTCTCGTGTCTGCTAGAGACTAGCTTTGGCTCTGAGCTGTGATCTCCAGTCTCTGCTCCTCTCACCCTAGCAATGCACAGTACATAGTCAGTGGGTCAGATGACGGCTCCTTCTTCATCTGGGAGAAAGAAACCACCAACCTTGTTAGAGTGCTGCAGGGAGACGAGTCGATTGTGAATTGTCTCCAGCCTCATCCCAGTTACTGCTTTCTGGCCACCAGCGGCATTGACCCAGTTGTACGGCTGTGGAACCCTAGGCCGGAGGTAAGAGCCGCAGTAACAGGCTGCGGTGTTGTCACGAGATGTAACACGTACCGGTCTTTCCTACTGGGATCTCTTGATAGTTGCAGCAGCAGTAACAGCCCCTCCTTGGTCCTAGCGCTGCCTTGCTGAGTTCTCTCCTTTGTTGTCTTGCAGAGTGAAACCCTTAATGGCCGCGTGGTAGTGGACATGGAAGGTGCTTCCCAAGCTAACCAGAGACGAATGAATGCAGACCCGCTGGAGGTGATGTTGCTGAACATGGGGTACCGGATTACAGGACTGACCAGTGGTGGGGCTGGAGGCTCAGATGATGAAGACAGCTCAGAGGGGCAAGTCCAGTGCCGGCCCAGCTAAAACAGAACTGCCTCTCCTTCCTCTAATTGTTTGGCTGAAAGGGAACCTAGTTTCCTTGGTCCTGAACTTTCTCTGATGAATGACTGCACTGTTTCGCACTATGCACAGAGTAGGACAAGCTGGCAGGGGCAGGAGCGGCCGTCTCTTTAAACCATCGCCACCACCTCCTCCTTCTCCCGTCACGCTACTGAGCAGCATGGCAGTACAGTCTGGGGTTTGCCTTTAGTGGAATTTAGTCCCAACAGGGGTCTTTGAGTTGTCTGTAAGCAGTGTAAGCTGGTGATTTTTTTTTCCAGGGCTACTGTATGATCTGGTACAGGGGGATGTTGCCTGCATTCATGCATTTGCAGAGGGGATGTTAAATTCCTGAATAAAATACAAACCTAGGGCAGGGGTTATGGAATGAATTTACTGTAGTGAGCTTGGTCTTGAAAGCTTGACTCTGCTTTTGTGCTACCAGCCTGTCCAGAGGCCCCTGGTTTAGGGTTGTCGGCCATGAAACACCTGTTTTGTCCCATAACATCTTTCTTCTGGCTTCCATCTCTAACACGTTGTCACCAGATGTAGCTGTGTCGTATTAAGGACTGGATATTGCCTGTCTTGTCCCTGGGCATCCGTCTTAGTTGATGAATCAGTGAAGGCACTGAGTGTGTGCAGCTCAACAGGGCAGGATGTGCTTGCCCAGCTCTGATACTTTCTTCTGTGGTCTACGAACCCGTGGAGAAAGGCGACAGCAACGGGAGCAGGTTTCATCAGAGGCCTAGGACTCGCGTAGCTAAAGCTACTGAGGAAAGGGGCTGGTAACAGCACTCTTCCAGAGCTTCTGTCTGTTGCCCAAAATGTGTGTAGCTGTATTGTCCTTCTCGTCTCCACGTCACCTCTGCTGGAGCTGAGAAGGTTGCCACCGTGTTTATGTCACAACTAAAGTTTCAAGCTTTTAGACAGCAGCATTTTTGTGCAGTCAGCTGCTCTGTCTTGGCCAAGGTGGGCCTTCTCCGCCTCGTGGTTGGTGTAACATCTGATGGATTAGCGGTCCTCTCAGGAACCCTCCTTCCTCTTCCTGCTCTCCACACGCTGACTCTGGCTGCAAAGCCAGGAGTGCACCTAGAAATGCAGCACTGTACTTCCATTCCTCCCCTCTCATGCAACATGCAGCCCTGTTTTCCCCTCTTGCGGTTGCCAAACACTAAATATCAAGTAGATCTTACACAGCTGTGCTGCAACCGAATCCGAAGAGGTTGTTTTTTCTAGGACTATCAACTAAGACCAAAGAGCCCCTGGAGATCTTAACTGCTCTGCTCTGTCTTGTATCTCTTACTGCTGAAGGTCTGAACATGCTAGCCTTGGTCCCAGGGGTGTGAGGTGTGTGTCTGGGAGTGTGTGCGCATGTGTGTATGCTGCATTAGGGCCGTTCTTCCATGGGGTGCGATCCCTGGTCTTCCTGTTCCTGCTGTGGAAAGATGAGAGGCCTCCCTTTCCTTCTCGGGCTGCCAGGCGTTGATGAGAGGGGCTGTCAAGGTAGCTGGCTTCCTCTCCCTTCCAGAATAGTCGTTACGAGATGAGTGAGCCCTGTGCAGGAGGGAGGGAGGTCACGGAGGCTCGTAGCATCTCTCCAAGGACGTGGTTCCCTGCAGAGAGAGATCCCCCACGCCCCCCTTGCAATCGCAGCAGCACTAACTGGGACCGGTCTCTGCCCCTCAGACAAAGATGTCCGTCTGCTCTGTCACGCGTGGGCGAAACCGAGCCTTAGCGAGCCCTGGTCTTGTGGGAGCATGCCCCTCGCCACCAGAAACGAGCGGCTGCCCTTGTGCTGCGCTGAGCTGCGATGGCAGACTCGCCCTCCATCTTCTCCTGCGGAAGCAGCGCTCTCCTGGGACAGATTGTCACTTGGCTGCCGAGGGCACGTTTGCTTGTTTTCACGCAGTGCCAGCGCGGTAGATGTGACGGCTTGCTCAGTTTACCTGTTTGGTTGTGTACAAGCTCCCCCGCCCCAGGTGTCCCCCGGCTCTCAATGCTCTTCAAAACCCAGAGGCAACAGAAAATTCTTCTCACTTGGGTGGCTTTCTGACATGGTCTGGCCTTTCCTTTTTTTGCTTAAGGCTTTCCTACTAGACACATCCTCTTTTTTTTCCCCCTTCTCCTCCCACTCAAACTTTTTTTTCAGCTTTCAGTAGACAATGTCTGCAGACTTTGATTTTTAAACTGAGAGACCGAGATGGAAAGCTCTGAAAAGAACAGACCTCTCCCTCCCCATTCACCTTTTGCTGTGGCAGCTATTTTTCCTTGTTTTTACCCTTGTGAGACAGTGCAGCTCTTTTACCTGCCAGTTGCAGTGTGAAAGCTACAAGATTCCCTGCCTCTGCAGTGGATTGCTTTTTTTAATGGCTGCTTTGGTTAAAAAAGATAAATAATAATGGGAGAGAAGGGGAGAGAAAAATCGTTCTGCCTCTAGCCCCTTTTCCCCTTGTCGTGAGCAGATTACCTGCTTTCTCGCTTGTTAATGAGGAATTTGTATTTATTGGTGAAGGAAAAAACATGCTGGGGAAGTAGGGAGAAGATGTTGCTTTATTGACCTCTGCTGTTTACTTCAACCCCCTCTTTGGGAAAGCTTCTTCCTGCTCTTTCTGGTTAACTCTTTCTAGCCTGGGATATGCAGGGATGCCTCCTTTATTTTTGTATTCTAGCAATGGGCTCTCCGTTAGGAGACTCTAGGATTCTCTTAGTGTTGCAATGACCATTGCTTCTCGCTTTTTCAAGTACTAAAGATGATCATCTCGTAAACTTTGCCCCTGCAGTTGTAGAGGTAACACACAAGCCTTACTGCCCTCATTAGAAGGAGCAGAAAACTTGTTTCTCTGGTCCCTGGAAGAGAAAGGGTTAAGCAATTAAACAGTTCTTTGTTCTAGTACTTTCTTGGTGTCATTTTGTTTGGGGGATTGTTCTGGCTTTGTTCTACCTTTCTCCTCTATGGAGGTGGACAGGGGTGGGCGGAGGGCGGCTGGCTGGGCTGGATGGTTCTGTGCTGCTTTGTGGAGAGCAGCAGCCCCAGTAAACCTGAGTGGGAAGGGGGCTGGGGAGCCCCAGCTGTGGCTCGTAGGCTGCAGTGGCTGCTGAGTTAGTGCCGATGTTGGTTTATCCAGGTGTGGGAGCTCGGATCTGTCGGTGGAGCCAGGGCCGGGGCTCTGTTCGGGAGCAGAGCCCGCCTCTGGCATGGTTTGGAGCTGAAGCTGCAGACGTTGGGGTGAGGGTGGGAACGGCTGCCTGGGGCTTGCCGGGAAAGAGAGGAGCCATGCACATGTCTTACGGAAAGATTAATGGTGCTGTGATGGAGTTAGTTTCTCTGAATCATGTTTTGTCAGGGTGGGGGGTAAAATTGATAAAATCCTCTTTGAGTCTGTGCTGAACCCAAGAGTCAGAGGTGAGCGGGCTGGGGGGCAAAAAGCTGCGTAGGGAAACCAGCCCGTCCTTGCCTCTTGGCTCTTCTTTAAATAGCCTCCTGCCCCGAGCAGCAGAGCCCCGGTGACTTGGGCTGTGGGGCAGACCCAAGGCCGCCTGCCTGAATCACCATGTTACTGACTGACCTGGGATGTTTCCGCTGTCAGAAACAACGCACTTACTGCCTTAAAGTGTCTCGCACTCAGCGTGGTGTGTGGGACATCAACGTTTAGACCCAGAGATGATCCCTTGCTGAGGATATCACAAACTCACTTTCTCCTCTGGGCTCCTGCTGCAAAACCTCCCAAATACTTTCCTGCCCTCCAAGCTGCAGAACGCCAGGCCTTAAGTAAGCATTAGAAAACCAGTCTGCTATTTTCAGAATCCACTTGAACTTTTCTCTTAAAAATTCCCGTTGGACACCTTTCAGCTGAAGGCCTTTTGAGGCCTCTTCATTTCCAATCCTGTCTGATATAAATTATTGCTTTAAAAGGCAGCTCTGCTCTAACAAAGCAATGTGCATCCACAGCTGGAATTGGCAATCAACTAATTAGGTCAGATCTTGGACTGAATGGTTGGACAAAGAGGAAGCATGGAAGGGGAAGCTGAGTGGTTGAATCGTGGGTGGAAATGGCTAGAAGGACCCAGAAAATGAGTTTTGTTTGTAATTTGGGTAAGGGAATTGGGTTGAGGAGGGAGAGGAGCGCTATGCTCTGGGACGTGGGGAGAGGAACAGTCGCAGCCCTACTGATGAGTTCGCTTTTCTCTGGTGTAACTGTTGGCAGTGCCAGGAACGAGTCTGCGAAGGGCTCAAGATGGCTCCCGCCTCTGAGCAAAATGGGAGCGGGATGTCAGAAAACCGCCTGCTGTTGGTGCAGTGAGGAGTTCAGTCCTCCGCCTGTTACGCTCCTTGTGGCTTGTTCAGGCCTTGCTGCTGCGGGAGCTGAGACTGATCGGGACCCTCTGCGGGGCTGGCAAGGAGCGAAGGTGGGCCTTTTTGTGGATTTCGTAGCTGAGAAACCACCGTGACCTGCACTTGGCTCTTTGAGCTCTCCCACCTTGTGCCCCTTGTCCCTGAGAAACTGGTGGCTTTCCTTTTAAAGATAAAAGTTGCCCTGTGGATTGACTCTGTCAACTGGAGAGGGAGAGAGGAGGAAACTCAGCTTTCAAGTGACAGGGAAGCAGAAAAGACCCGAAGGTTAAAGCTGAGGGGTGAGATGGCTTAGGGGCATTGCTTTTGGGGTGGGTGGCTGAGCCTGCGTATGTTCTTGCGCTCGTGAGTAGCACCATCATCAATACAGCTGAGAGTGACGTTTCTGGTTCACACTGAGCGATTAGAGGCTGTCAGATTGCAGCAGGCACAGACCACAGGAAAGGAACAACAAAAACGCAAAGCAACCCACCCCAGCATCACCTCCAGGGCGGGGGAAGGACGCCTTGGTGTCCTCCATCAGCCTGTGCCTCGGTGACATTTTAAATAGGCTCCTGCACGCGGTGTTGCCTGCTGCTGCCTCGGTTGTCAATGTCAGAAGGGGGAGGGGATCTCTTCCTTGAGTGGTTTGGTTCTGGCAGTCCCTGTAATGTTTGAGCTGTCACAACAGGGAAGGTTCCCAAGGAAGCCGCTTACTGAACAGGAGCTGGCTGGGTGCCTGCTTCTTTCAGGCTCAGAGATGAGCCGGGGTAGAAAGGGGAGGTAACCAAATCCCTTCCAGGCTGAGCTTCAGCTGTAGCCATGGTGGCGTGCGCTTGGACAAACCCAGACCCGTGTGCGGTCCGGGCTTGTTTGTTCCCGGAGCAGACGGGCTCGCCTCTCGGAAGGGCTTCCGCATCTCCGGGGTGCGAGCAACGCGCTGGCACCTGCAGCGAGCAGGCAAAGGTCCTCGTCCCGAGGACGTTTTGGGCCGATGGGAGGTAGAGCTGCTCCCTTCCTGACGACAGGAGAGAGGAGCCATCGGTGGCAAGGCGCTGGCAGAAGTGGGAGTGAAACCTTTTGTTTCTCGTCAAATGAGAGATTGCAAAAACAATGATGGCAGTATGCCTGCTCCGTACATCGATCCAGTATTGTAGTCGGGCAAAATAGCTGCAATAAAAAGCCCGGCCTTTAATTTTATGCATGGAGAACTTCTTACCTGCTCTCCCCCCCCCCCGGTTCCCCCCCGCAGTTTCTTTTCCAACTGCAGCTATTTTTCCCTGCTGACTTCAGGTGTTTTGTATTCTGCTTAGATCAATAGCAGCAGAACAGCAGCAGCTTCCCAGTTGTCACTAGGAAGACCCTGCTGTCAGCTACAGCTCGCCCGTTTTCTGCCAGTGTGGTACTGGGGATGGAGAGCCCTTCTGCTTGCCTGACAAACACAAAAGAAAGCTGTGCTGTACAGGAGTGCTGTATTGATTTTTTTTTTTTTTTTTTTTTTTTTTAAATCCAGCCTAGGGAAAATGGTGTTCTTCCCGCACTCCAGCACCTGGGTTTGCCTTCCTGCACTTGGTTTAAGAGGGAATAAACTGGGCTGTCTGAAACGCCCCTGCCCACGTGGGAGGGGAGGGTGTGAGGCAGCACTGCGGGGAGCCGCGTCCTGCCGAGGCTGGCGGCAGCGTCCTTGCTGCCCGGCTGTGCCAAGGGAGCTGGTCCCTGGTGATACGCTGCTTAGCAGCCTCCGAGACACAAGCAGGAAGAGCAAATCCATTGCCTAATCCCACAAACGCGCCAGGACCACATTAGCTGATGTGAACATTGGCCCCTATTCATGATTTTAACAATCTCTGATACTTATGTTCGCCTGGAGCAAATCAATGCAAGTATTTTTCTTCACTGAACAAAAAGTGTTCACTGAAACACATACAACCTTTGTGTGCATCTTCCATCCGAAGTGCCAAAATAGGAAATGTCTGTTAGAAACCAAAGCGCCAGGCATGGCTTTGCTCTCAAGGGTGTCTGTGTTTCCTCGGCTTTCTCTCTTTTGGAGCTGGGCTATTTTGTGAAATCCCTCACCACCAGATGCCGAGGAGCACGGTCTCAGGCTCCTGATCGGTGACAGGTCACGCTGAGACGATGCCCGCGCGGCAGCTCGAGGTGAAGCGAGCGCCTCAGTGGATGGCTCCGCGTCCATCCAGCTGCCTCTGGAGCAGGGGCAGCCCTAAACAAGGGTCTAGACTAGGAAATAAGGCGGGCTGTTAGATGATCTCTCAAGGGCTCGGTAGAGGTGAGGGGATGTAGTCCACAGTGCGTTACTAAGCTAGTTGAGTCGAAGCCTGAGTACGCGTTAGGGTGTATTGCAGGCGGGTAGGCCACCTCTACGCTAGACTGTTAGCCAATGCTTTCTACTGCCATACCGGCAACTCCAAACTGGTGTCCCCTCCGACGTGCCTCTGCTGCGCGTAGAGGTTACTGATCTCCTGGGCTTTCAAGCTGGAAGCTTTGCTAGTCTAAAATTCAGTGAGCATGTTAAGTGCTGTTCTGTCCCCAGAACAGAGAATACGTTGATAAATGTGGAAGGCTGGACTCAGCTTAATTACTGAGCAAAGTCGGGTAATGGAAAGCAGAACGCATGAAGTAGAGATAACAAAAGACTTTGATGAAGGAGAGAAATCTCAGTAAAAAGTGGGGCCGTTATGTGGAAGCTGTAAGTTTGTGATGAGCGTTGCGAACGTGGTTCCAGCAATTAAGAGGGTTTGCTAATAACAAAAGCCAGCGGCTTCTGTGAGCAGAGCGCTTGCTCTGCATTGCCTCCGCTCGGCGTGCGGGAGCTGCCAGGGGGGAGGAACCCAACCGCGTGCGGTTTTATGAGACTGTTTTATTAGCAAAACCCCTTGGCGTCGTGCTGCGTGACACCACAAACTGTGCTGGAGAGCTGATAACCACGGGCCTTGGAGGGAAACGCAGCTCAAGGTCTCTGCGAGGAGGCAATGAGCGGCTTCCAAGGAGAGCACGGAAGGATGTGAAGAGGAGAGCGGGGCCGGATGCTGGGCAGCTCTCCTGCACCCGCTGGGCAGAACGCCCCGGGCCGCGGGGCTGGGGCAAGCGTCGCCCCCTCTTCTTCCTTCTCCTTCAGCGAGTTGTCGCTCTGTGTTTTGCCGAGTGTGTTGTGGTGGGTGGAAATCTGGAATAAAGATATTTCTTCTTCAGCTTTGTCGTGTAGTTTGAATTAAACTTCCTAATAAAGCAATTGTTATTTTTCTAATCCGATTCTCCATTTGTAAATGCTGTTCCACCCCTTGCAGTGCCTTGACCGCCTCCTCTCTCACGGGAGGCTTGCTGTGACGCTTTCCTGAGGGCGTCTTCCCCCGGCAGCTCCTGGGATCGCCCTTCCAGCTTCCGACCTGCGGGAGGGCGACAGGGAGGCGTTTGCTGCTGGGGTTCCTGTCGCAGATCCGCGCAAGGTAGGTGCGAGGGCCCACGGCAGCTGCCCGCAGGGGCCTCGCCCCAGCAGAAGGCCCCGCTGTGACACAACCCCGGTCCTTCGGCGGCTTCAGCGGCAGCCGCGGGCTCTCGGCCGGGCTGGGCGAGCCCCGGGGCCCTGCCCAAGGCGGCGAGGGCCGGGGGGCGCCGGGCCCGGAGGCCCGGGGCCAGGCCGCGCTCCCGCTTCCTGGTTACCGGCCGTGCCCGGAAGCGGGCGCCGTCTCCAGGAAGTGACGCCATCGTGGCGGTTGGGGGCGGGCCCCGGTGATGGCGGAAGCGGAGGCCAAGATGAAGCAGTTCAATGGCGGCGGTGGCGGGGCCGGGCTGGACGCCGAGCGCGGCCGCTTCCCGTACTGCGTGGTCTGGACCCCCATCCCCGTCCTGACGTGAGTGCGGGCCCTGCGCTCCCCGCCGGCCCCGGAGGCGGGCGGCTCGGCTGAGGCCCAGGCCCGGGCCGGGGCTCCCCTGTCCTCTCCCGGGGCCGGCTGCCCGCCCCGCTCCGCGGTGCCTGGGTGCTCAGCCGGCTCCGGAGCTGGCAGGGAGCCCGGCCTGCTTTGGGGTCACCGGGTGCTGGCCCGCCTGGGGCAGGCAGGCCGGGATAACCGGCTGCCCCGGCTGCTCCGGGGCGGGCAGGGCGCCCGGCCCGCCTGGGGGTCGCGGCCTGCTTCGGGGCGACGGGGTGCCCGGCTGCTTCGGGGCCCTGCAGGACGCTGTCACTGGGTAGGGCTCTCCCCTCCCCGCAGCAAGGGCGTGCGGGCGGGCCTGTCTGTACAGGAGCGGGAGTGGAGGGGATCCGCTGAAACGTGGGAAGTCTTTCATGTTTCTGGAGCAGAGGTTTGGCTGCGGGGATCTTAGAGCACCCTGTGCCTTGAGGAGAAGCTCTGCGCTTCGCTTTTAATGAGTTAAAGTCGATTTGCCTTCCCAGTCCTGTCAGCCAAGTGTAAGCAGGCTCTAGGGAGGACTTCTGAGTTGTTCTCTGGCCGTGGGAAAATGAAAAGCTGCAAAATGTGGCTTTGGGGGTAGTCTGGGAACGCAAAGGCTTATTTTTATGCCTTCCTCTTCCCCTCCGGTTGAATCAGGTGATAATGTTTACTGAGCCAGAGCTGAAAGTCAGGTAGAAGACGTGGCGTGGTCCGTGCCAGGGTTGGGAATGGCACCGTAACCCTCCCCGCCGGGGAGAAGCTGCAGCCTTCCTGTTGCTGTCTCACATACAGCTACAAACCAGCTTTGTTTTTTACCTCTTTTCTTTCTTGGTTGCTTAAAATTCCCACCTTAATCTTTTCCTGGAGGATTTTCCAAAGCTTTTAACCTTCTTGTCTCCTGCTGGGACTGATGAAGAGGGCTGTCCTGCTGCCAGAGTCACTGGGCATCCGTATCTGTTTGTGGGCTCGTTCCCCGATGAGCAGTGACATCTTCCTGGTGATTTCATTTTGCAGCAGAAATTTCAAAATTGGGTGAAATTTCTCATTAGATTGCATAATCGCTCCATTTTTTCCCTCTGATGTTTTCTGTCATCCTTGGATTTGGAGGCTTGAAAGCTAGTCAGTGCTGAGAGGAGGATTAAAAAAAGGAAGAGGTGTCTAGACCTTTGAAGGTGGCAACGCTGTGACAGTGTTACATTCAGCTGTGCCTTCTGGCTGGTGAAGCATTGCACAGATAGCCAAACTGTCTGGCTGCTTTGCATCACACCAGATAGGAACACGCGGAGGGTAAGTGATGCAAGCGCAGAACATCAGACTTCGCAGAGTCCTTTCTCTCCATCGTAGGGTTATGTTATTAACAGGAGCTATATGCTATTTATAACCTCAGCTGCGCTTATGGGCACGTATGGCTTGTCTTTCCTCGTAACATCCACCCGCCTCAGTCCCTCTTTATTTGGATAGTTTTAGGATCTCTAATTGAGCCATGGCCTGTGAATCTGTTTCTGTTTAGCGCTGCTGTAATCTCTTCTGAAGTATTATTCGCTGTGTGCAGTCCCTCAGGGAGAGAGGAGTGAGAAATCGGAGAGCGGTCAGCAAACCTGAGAGTGCCGGAGGATGTGGGAGAGAGCTGTAACTTGGCCTGAAGTATTTACTTCTTAGGGACGATGGTGGGAGGGGGGTGGGATATAGATCTGCTGCTCCCTGGGGCTGTAAATATCCAGCGGGGAGGAGAAGGTCTTTGAAACAATGCAGTCGCTTAGGGAAGGGAGTGCTCTTCCTGGAGCCAGGAGCCCCGTTTTCCATCTGGGTGCTTCAGTCTAGTTTGCTGTGAAAAGCTGCTGTGTGGATGGGAAGATGGGCAGGCTGACCTTATTTTCAGTTGCTGAAATGGAAAGTCTGGTTTTATCTCCAGGCAGTTTCTCCTGGTCCTAACCTTTTAAGTGAAAAGTAGGATATCTAAGTAGGATACACAAGTGGGTTTGTTCTGGGAGACTGGGGCTCGCTCGTCCCTGGCCAGGGATGTGTGTAGTGCAGGCCTTCGGAGTTGTGCGCTCTCCGTAACTGCAGCCACCCACGGTAAAGTCCCAGAGCCTGACTGCCCCACAGACGAGCTGACTAGACCTGCTTGTCAGGAGAGCACAGCTTTGGCATTCCCTGCATGTTTTTCTTTTGCTTGTACCTCTTCTGCGTCTTTACCGGTCTTTGCCTGGCTTTGACTCACCTGCTTTCACCTCCGGGCTGCGTGTAACGCGTTAACTGTGCCTGTCTGTCCCATGCTATGCAGTTGATTGTACGGCCGCTCCAGCAGTCTCCTGGCAGCACGTTGCACGCACTCGGTGTGATCGGGGGGCAAATATCTCAGCCTGACGGTTCACTTGTTGCCTCGGTAGATGGCTCTTCCCGATCATTGGCCACATGGGTATCTGCACATCAACTGGAGTCATCCGGGACTTCGCGGGGCCATACTTTGTCTCAGTAAGTAGACAATGGATCTGGGTGCTTAAGCAGAATCTGTGCTTGGTCTGCTTCTCACCTTCGTCGGTGACTTTTGGGCCAACCCCTGTTTTTTACAGTTCAAAGTTTTGCAACGTAATGGCTCAGATGTTTCTGAAGATCGTGGATCTTTGCTATTGCTCTGTGGGCTGCTGTCCAGTGGAGTTCATTTGGGGGATATGATAGATAGTGGCCAGTTTGGTGAGCAGAAGGGAAAAAATCTGGTAGTCCAGGCTCTTAACTGGGAATTTTGTACCTAAATCCTCTTAATTCTGAGTAACAGAAGCTGCCTTCCCACTTCCTCAGCATGCCCGTTACTGTCATGCTGCTTAGCATCAGGTACGTGCCAGTCTTCTAAACTGCTTTATAGTCTGGTGGATTTTGAAAGTAAGGGAGTTTTACGTTGGGATAATTAATACTCTTAATAGATTGGAACACTTACAACTTTGAGTTAACTAGATATTAATAGTTAGAAAAAAAAGGGGGGAGGAACAAGGTACATATAGCTAGATGATGTCACCCTGTACAGAGTATAAATATACTTGGGCCCAGAACAGGAGTACAAAACCAATTGAAATCTAGATCTAGACACACAAATAAGATTGGTGTCTCGAGACTGCTGAGGCAATGTGACAGTTTTATCACTGAGCGATGGCGGGCTGTGAGGCCTTCCAGCAAGAGGCATGTCATGAATATTGCGCGGGGTTATCCTCTTGAGACGTTTTTCTTTTTTTGTAGGAAGACAACATGGCATTTGGGAAGCCAGTGAAGTAAGTGCTCTTGTTAGTTTTTATTAAACTAACCAACTGACCTGCAGATGTCCTTTAATTCATGGAGACAGACATGCTATAATATTGCTTTTCTTGTTGTTCAGATGCCCTAATTCAAGTGGATGGCTACTGTGTCTCTGCTTTTCAAGAAACCACGTTAAATTAAATCTTTTTAGAAGCGTGACAGCAATGTATAATGAGAACTGTATGGAGCCTTTATTAAAAAAAAAAAGAAAAGGCTAAAACATTTCAAGATAATGTTAACAACAAGTGCTCCAAGTAAATACTGCCTGTGCTGTACTAATGAACTGTCATCCCTCACATCCTGTTAATGATTTTCTGCGGGGAGGAGGAGAGGTGCCTGGGTTTTGTGTAGCTGTCGGATCAGGTTTACGTTTTGAATGGCCTGAAGGTTTCACATCACGGGACGTGAAAGCAGTTCAGAGTTTTGTCTGCGCCCCTGAGGCCTGCAGTTTCTCTCCCTGGGGTGCTGCCGGGCTGAGGGTGCTGAGCATTAGTTTCTGCTGCCCTCTGCAGCATGTGCTTGTCTTGAAGAGCTCGGCTCCGTGGACTCCAGAGGTAGTGGATTTCTCTAAGTCCTTTAAGCATCTTCCTGCTGGGAAGAGCAAGAAGTTGTAAAGGTGCAGCAGTAATGCGATCTGTTCTCATCCTTCTAGGTACTGGAAACTGGATCCCAGCAAAGTATACTCCACCGGTCCCAATGCTTGGGACACGGCCGTACACGATGCCTCGGAGGAGTACAAGCACCGAATGGTACGGCTCCGGCACTGATGTCCTGTCTGTGTGTGGAGGAAAACCTCCCCAGTGTTTGGGTGCTTGCTGCAGGAGTGGGACCTGTGGGTCTGCACCAGCACAGGGTGCAGAACTGGGGAGCCTCAAGGATTTCTGATCCCACGCCCCTTTTTCTGTTCCAGCACAACCTTTGCTGTGATAACTGCCATTCTCACGTGGCTCTGGCCTTAAACTTGATGAGATATGATAACAGCACCTCCTGGAACATGGTCAAACTCTGCTTCTTCTCACTCCTGTATGGGAAGTATGTAAGGTAAGCCGAGGAGAGGTCTAGATTCAGCAGGCAAAGGGCCTCTGTTTCATTCTTTCTAGCCCTCCAAAGCTTCAGACTGTCCCGTGGAGCAGGGAGAAACATCTCTCCCCCCCAACGTGTGGGTGTATGTTGCTGGTAGGTGGTACTGTCACTGCCTGCTGCCTCTTCTCAGGAAAAGAACCAAGAGTGCTTGCTGGGTTGCACTAGGTGCTGCTCCTGAAATGCTGTATCTGGCAGCTAATTTAGGGTGCCTGGAATTCGGGAAATGCTAGCTAAAGCATATCTCACTCTGTGTTGTCTTTTGGCTGGGTTAGGTCAGAACATAAGGTCACAGAATGGCTTGTCTCCAAGGACTACTGGTTTCTCTTCCGTCTCTTGAATCTTGTTTACATAAAAACTAGTCAGATTTCCTTCCAACTGGCGTGGAGCTTCCAACTTGAGCAGAGAGGGAAACCCTGAGCTTTCCTTACTAGAAAGGGCACTTAATCTCCATTTCAGCTCCTTGCGCCTGAAGAGGAGATTCTGCAAGGACTGCCCTGCATAAAGCTTTTGAGTTGCTCCACTTCTGTTGAGTCATCCCTGTTCTGGAAAAGCTTCTCTACCAGCTTTTAGGCAAGTGTAGTCCCTGCTGTCTTGGTTAAATACACCAGCAGTTTGGATAATGAGGCCTACGGTAACGGGGTTTCATTTTTTTGTGATCTCCTGCCACTGCTCCTGTCTGTGCAGATATGAAACATGCTAGTCTTTGACCTGAATTGAAGCTGGAAGGGGAGTCCAGCGCTATTGTTCATGGTACAGTTATTTGTGGACCTGATGTAGTCTCTGTTTTTAACACGGACTGGATCTCTAGGACATGCTTTATGGCAGTGCCACCAATGGATAAGAAAGTCAGAAGGGTGTCTGTCTCCCTCTGATTTCTCCAGTTATTCTCACATCCTTCTCTCCCTCTTGTCTTTCTCTGCTGATTTCTTACATTTAAACCCTCCCCCTTTTTTCCATCTTGCAGCATAGGGGGATTTGTGAAGACCTGGCTTCCCTTTGTCCTCTTCCTGGGGGTGATCGTGACCATTGTTCTGACGCTTCATTTGCGGTGATGGCAGCTGTGAACTCCCCATTCCATGGGCACACGAAGGAAGAAACTGTGACTGATCCAGCGAGATGGAGGCATGGGACTCTGGGAGGCGTTTTCTGGGGAAGGTGGCAACTCCACTCCATTGTAACAGCTCATCTTTGGTTCCTGGAACTGGCTTCTTTTCCTTCTGTTTTTGTTCTGTCGATGGTGTCTCCCAGTGTCAGGGGTCCTGAAGCCTCTTGCTCTCTCCCTGAATATGCTCCCTTTCTGCAATTTGGTAGGTAGAAATGCAGTCAGGAAAGGAGAGGCGTGGGCACCTTTGCTTTCAGTGCCAAGTAAAAAGACACAAGGCAAACCCTGCCTCCTGGGTCAGGAGCACAAGCAGATACACCTTGTAAGGTTCTCTCTGATCACCTGGTTTCTTCCTCTTGGCAGACATCATCGGATGCTTCCTCAGATTTCCTGAGTCTTCAAGGAGGAGCTGTTGTTTCCCTGTTGCACGACTCTCCTGTAGCACATTTTTCAAAGTGGAGGTGTGGGGTTCCTCCTGGGGATGTGGAGTGCCGCAGCACTCGCTGACGGTCTCCCCAGTCGTGACAGGAGGGTGTTGACGGTGGGACACTCCTCTGAGGAGGCGCACAGAGGAACGCTCTGTGGCAGGGCAAATACATCTGGTCCTGCTGGTGAGCCCAGAAAGGCAGGAAAGTCGATTGACTGGCTTGGGTATGGCTCGTGGCAGCCTGCACACCTTCAATAGCCTGTTGCAGAGGTGGGAGTCTGCTGCTAAGTCCCTTTTAGCTTCTGCCAGAGAAAATACAGCTTCCCTGCTTCTCCTTGTGCTCTGAATATCTAAAATTGTCATTACACTTTCTCGTGAGCCACTTACTTTCCTTTGAGCCCTAGTCCTTTGTGTGTCACAGCATACCTGAGCTTGCAGAGGCGGCGGCAGCAGCAGGTACATGTTTCTGGGACGGGAGGCTTAGCGTAGGGTTTTGAAAGCATCCGTGAGAGCAGCACCTGAGACCTGAGCTCAGTGGGGCCATCAGAGATTAAAAGAAAGGGTGAAGGGACAGGAAAGCATCCATGTTCTGGTTGGGCTTTGCAGCAGCAAACTGGGGCACTGGCTTTCTTGCTGCTGTTTCCAGGGTGGTGAACAAGAAGGTCTGTTTGCTTCCTTGGCGTGCTTTGAAGAGCACACCTGGAGTAAAAGCAGGACTGGCTTTGACGTGAGAAATGCTGATCTGGCAGCACCGGGGGCTGATGGCCCTTTTGAGCCCAGGATGGGTAGTAGGGGGGTAGGTTGTTGTTGAGTGCTAGGCAGGGAGTGAATTTGGACATGCCCCAGAGCCTCTGCCAGGGCGAGAGGTCCAGGTCTGTGTTTGCTGGGGCTCTGGCCTGCAGATGCTGCTTTCTGTGGGGCTCTGAGCCAAGTGGCTTTTTAGAAAAAATGTGGCTGAAGGGCCATGTGCAGTTGAGCAGATCCCCTCTGACTGCGGAGGAAGGAGAAGAGCTTTTCCACTCCTGCCTTGAAAAGCCAGCTCTGTACTCCACTACCTGATGGATTTCAACCGCAAGGAGTGCTTGTGGCCAGCAGGAAAGCTCTTCCCCACTGCCTGCTGTCCCTGTGGCCTCCTCTGACCAGGCAGCCCATTCACTGTCACTCTGCTGCCTCTCAGACCTGTCTCCGTGTGCCTTTCCATCTGCTTCCATCTCCCCGACTCCTCTAGCCACGTGGGAGGGTTGGGGACTCCTCTTGGGCTTCTCGATTTCTGCATTTCCTCCTTTTCCTCAGTCACTTTTAAACAGCCCCTTGAACCTCTCCCTTCTCCCTGGCATCCAGTTGTCTCTCTGTTGTCTGGTGCTGGCTTTTCTGGGGTGGGTGGAGGAGGTGTGCAGACCTTGGCGCCCTTCCCCATCTGCCTGGAACTGAAATAGTTGTCAGTGTCTGCTCTGTACAGTCATTTCAAGCCTGCGCGGAGAGCGGGCTGGAGAGCGCTGGGCCTGGGGCTGATTAGAAAGCCAAGATCTTGATCAAAGAGAACCTTACAATGAAAGGATGGCATCTTACTGAGCTACCCTGTGTTGCTGCGGTCTCCACCCAGCGAGCCCGCTGGCTAACATGCCCTAGGACAAGCCAGTTGAACAGGAGAGATTAGTCCTTTGCCACTGTTTTTAATTTAAGTATGATTTCTCAGAGTGACCTGCCAAGGATGCGCTCGGAGTCCCTGGCCCCAGGGCTGAAGCCAACCTGTCTTAAGCAGTAGCAATAACCTAGAGACTCTTAGGCCTGTCTCACACGTTGATTCAGTGTTTTATCGATAAGCTATACGAGCGTTGCCAAAGCTGAGACTTCGAGTTGTCGGGGGAGGCCGGGAGCAGGGCTGCTGGCCGCAGTCCCCACTCCTGGGACTTCTGAAAACATGTTGAGTGCCATTCCCCACCGTGAAAATCCTTGTCGTTTGCTCCTAACGCTTTTTACCAGATCTGGGTTCCGAATGGAGACTTGCTGAGCAGCAGCAAAGAGCCTCATGGCTGGAGCGCTGGCTGCGGGGGAAGGAAGGCAGCGCTTCGCCCAAGTCCTGGCTGAACAGCCGACCCGCTTCCACTGACAGAGATGGAGGATGGCTCCGGGCATCCAAAGGAAACACGGCGGACGGGAGAGCAAGGCCCAAAGCTGAGGTACCGCTGAGCCAGCCCGCACATCCGTGCTGGACATGCGAAGCTGTCTGTGCTCGCGCGGTGAAGGACGGTGCCCGCAGAGGGCGGATGCTGGGAGAGGCGGGTGGGCTGGTCGGATTTACAGTTTTCCTACACTGCGGTAGCGTCAGCCCAGCGCTGCGGGAGCACAGAGAAGCCCCGGCGGTGCTCGGCACGGCTTCCTAGCAGCGCTGCAGCCGGCGGCTGCGGTTGTGTGGGGAGCGGGCTGCTTCCTCCTGGCGTGGGAGGTGGCAGAAGGGGGGTGGGTTAGGAATGCCCCCTCCTTGCAGCTTCCTTCATCTCACTACCGGCTTCCTCGCAGTGCCCCCGTTGACTAGCCACATGAAAGGTTCACCCTGTCCTTTACCTTCCAGATGCCGGTTTTATGCTCCTCTCCTTTCCCCTTTGCACACGCTTGTGCTGCAGAGCTCCATGGCATTGCCGTTGCTCTTCGGTGAGGGCGAGCCCTCTGTACCCTCATCCTTTGTTCTCTTGATCTCTGTGGGGCGCTGGATTACTTTGTAAATATTTAAACTCTGCTTCTGTGGTTTCATAATCCTGACGGTAGGGGAAATAAACTTATTTCTGTGGATGTCTCCAAGTGCCGCATCTCTTATTGTCGACTCTTTCCTCCTTCCAGTGGGCTGCAGGGGTGGCATTCCCCCCGCCCCCCTGAGCTCCGGCCCCTCTCCTGCCCCAAGGCAGTGTCTCTGGCTGCGCGCCGGAGCCGGACCCCGCAGCTCCCACGCCTTCTCCTTTATGAACTTGCCCTTTGCTCTCCTCCGGGGCAAAACTCACAGCCCTGTTCTCGGCCCTGCTGTTGGGAAGGGGGGGTTTGGGGGCATGGGGACCCAGTTGTCACAGCGTGGGCAGCGTTCGCAGCCTTTAGTGCCAGGTCTCGAAGCCGGGGACCTGCCCAGGGTCTCTGCTATGTTTGGGAGGAGAAGGGGCCCTGCCTGCTCCTGCCCTTTGCTGATCCTGAAGCCTCTGCCTGGTCAGCAGAGCCCTGCCTGGCCCTGTGCCCTTGGGAGGAGGGTGCTTTTTTGGAAGATAAGCCCCCTTGTGCAGGTTGGTCCCATTGAGCTGTTCCCTTTCCGTAGTCCTGTCTCAGGCATCTCTCTTTTCTTGGAGGCTGGGGTCCTTTCCCCTGCCAGTGCAGAGCCCCCCATCTTCCCTTTCCCTGCAAGCTGTTGGGGAGGGGACACGTGTGTGGGGCCTGGGGCTGCCGGGAGCAGCGGAGAGCAGAGTGGGATGCGAAGAGCCGGCCTCATTTTCCCCTCTCCCAGCAGGATACCGCTGCCTCAACTGGGAGTGAGGGAAGCTGGGCCTCCGAGCGGCATAACGATTGCCAATGCAGTGGCCGATTTTCCGTTGCATCTGATATCCAGAGGCCAAAGCTGCGCAGTGGGGGAAGCAGATCAGCCTTAAAATTAGGTTGTGTAGAAGGCTCGGGGATTTAACGGTGCAGCCATCTTACAAAACACCACCTGGATCCTCTCCTGCTCAGCCCCTTCATCCAAACCACACTGTTCCTGCGGCTGCGTTAGCTCCAGCCCCTGCTTTGGCTCTGGGGCTGTAAAAACGGCAGCGGGGGGGGATGGCAGGCAGCCTCCCAGTGGTTTATCCTGCACACGTCTGCTGCTGCAGTGCGAGGTGAGGATGCAGAACTCCCCAGGAACGTGCTCTGCCCAGCGTGCACGGCTCTGTACGGCTGTAACCGTCCAGCTGGGTCCTTGCTCGCCTCCCAAGCGTGGCAGGATTTTTCTAACCCGCTTCTGCTGCCTGGGGAGCTGCAGGGAACCTGGCTGGAGGTGCGCGGGAGCTGAGCCGCACGGGTCGGGTCATGGTATTTGGGGATTATACGGAAGCAGCCAGTCTGAATGTGCCAAGATAGTCACACTCGGGCGCCCGGGGTGCTCGCAGCTCTCCGGCCGCGGCAGGCGGCTGGGCTGTGCAAGCCCTGCTCCTCTCATTTTTCCCTCCTACCTCTCAGCGTGGCCAGCCCAGTCCCGGGAGGGACGGAGGCTGTAAAGCGGGGTGGCAGGATCCATCCCAACCTGCCAAATGGCCTGAACTGAATCATCAGAGTGACCTCGCTGCCTCCTGCCCTCTGCCCTCACCCAGGAGGCAACCGATCCAGCCCGGCAGCCGCGGTGCGGGGGCTTCTTCAGCGCAGGGAGCGGGACCGGGAGTCCTTGACCTCCCTGCGGGGACGGGGGAGCAGATGCCCCATCGCCGGCCGTGCCGCCGCCGCAGCGCTGGCACGGATCCGCCTTTGAAGCGGGGTGACTTTGCTGCAGCTGGCTGGAGGGGAGGGGGCCCCTGTTTCTCGTCCCTTTAGCAGGGAGGGGGGTGCATCCCAGGGCTCCCTGGGGAGCAATATCAAATTGCACTTAAGCATTTGCACGGTGGAAGTTTTTGAAAATGCCAGCGGCAGTGGCTGAGCTGCCTGCGGCTGTGGTGCCTCCGGGCTTGGCGCCTCTGAGGCTGCAGCTCCCTCCTCATCCTCGGCCACCCAGTTACCCACGTCGTTTCCCAGGCGGGGGAGGGGAAGGGGTGCAAGACCCAACGCTGGGGCTCTTGATGCCCGTGTCTTCCCCGGCGGGCCTCGCACATCATCCCCAGCCAGAGCCAAAGGTGGAAACGCTGCAAGGTCCCTGCTCTATTGCAGGGATTAAAAATTAAGAGGGGGCTGCAAGCAAAGAGCCCCCCAGCCTGTGGGAGCCAGGCTCCATCCCCGCCTGCTTGTGGAGCGCTCAAGCAGCACCTCAAAAGCACCGGGAGGGCTGAGGGCACGGGGAGCCGAGGGGGACAGGGCCAGATGACCCCAGCACTGGGGGATGTGGCGGTGTAAAAGCGATGGCAGAAAGGGAAGGGGGGGTTTGGGGCTGGGGGAGGCTGCCGGGGGGTGTCTGTGGGGCAGGTTTGGGGTGAAAACCCCCCTGGTTTGCAGAGATGTTTGTGTCCTGCAGCTGGTGCCTGGGGGGGGATTGAGCATCTCCTGCATCCCACGCCTGTGCAGGCTCCGTGCGTCAGGACGAAGCCCTGCCTTCCCCTCCAGGGTCCCCGGGGGAGGGACCCCCATCCCTCCCAGCCTTTTCCCCACCACCATGCTCCCCTCAGCACCTCCTGGCCAGGGGCCCGCGGGCTGGGGCTGCTCCAGGGCCCCTGTCCCTCTGGAGATGCTCTTGGCAACTGGTGGCCGTGGAGCTCAGCTCCCGCAGGAGCCTTAAAAGCCTGCATTTGCCTCAACACCCCTGGCCCTGCAGGCCACCCTGGTGCCCTCAGCTGGTGGTCTCACAGGTGCTCCCAGGGTGCTGCTGCCAGGGTGCTGCCCCACCCCCCCCACCCCACCCCCACCCCCCCCAAACCTGGCGGCAGGCGAGATGCTGCCAATGCTCTGGCACATGCTCCCTGCCTCAGTTTCCCCCCCCGGGACACCCAGGCTTGCCTGCACCTCACAGACCCGAAGAACGAGTCAGTGGTGGGAGCAGGGCTGAGGAGCAGGATGGGACTTGCTTCTCACCCCTGCTCCCTGAACGCCCAGTGCAGAAATGAGGCAGAACCTGTTCTGCACACCCGCAAGGATGCTGCCAGCACCCAGCACCCAGCAGCCAGGGGACAGAAGCGGGCTTTGCTCCCTTGGCTCCTGCTCTGGGATGCAGCTGGAGCCGTGCTGCAGGCCACGGCGGCTGCCTGGCTCGCTCCAGGGTCTCTGCAAGGAAAACTGTCCCCGAGGGCTGACCCAGCACCTTGCTCGCCTTGTGCTGGTGGCCAGCGTGTTCCTGGGTGTCACCGGGCTGACGCAGCCTCCGGCCACGGCCGCCCTGGGCGGAGAGAGGCTCTGAGGGAGGCTCTGCTCCACGGGCGCTGCATTGCGACAGCGGCTGTGGCTGAGACCCAACAAACTCACTGCCCCTCTGGGTCACCGGGAATGGGGTGGGGACGCTCTGCAGGATGTGACCCACTGCTCCCCCACGCCTCCGGCCACGGGGTTTGGCTCTGTCTGTCCTGTGCCGAGCACAAGCCTGTGCCGAGCACAAGCCTGTGCCGAGCACAAGGCTGCCCCGAGCCGCCTGCCCTGGCCCCGAGGAGGAGCACGGAGGTGGCAGGTACCATCCGTCCATCCCTTCCACCCATCCGTCCATCCATCTCCAGAGATCCAGGAGCAGGGGATGGATCCTGCCACATCCTTTCCTGTCCAGCCTCAGCCGATAAACATTTAGGGCTCTGGACGTTGCTGGTACGAAGGTTCCCCAGGCTGGGACACACAGAAAGGGCTGGGTGCCCACCCTGGGTGACCTGGAGCAGAGCCACCAGCCTGTGAGCAGCCCCCGTGGGGACACGGCAGCCCCCGAGCCATGGCCCCCACGGAGACCTGGCCACACTTGCTGCATTTCCGAGCATCCATAGCAGGGACCTCGTCCCTCTGGGGTCTCTCCCCATTGGAGCTGAGCAGCAAGTGCCCTGCAAGGGGAGGAAGGGGAGGGCGGCCGACAGACAGACAGAGCCGTTGCTAAAGTCTCATTTCCTTAGAAACCACGCTAAAAATAATCCCCTTTTCTTGCGGTCCTGTGCTTGGCGTGTGCTGCCAGGCTGCTGCCGCTGCACCCCACTGCAATGCCTCCCCCAGCAGCGCTGCCGTCTCACTGTAAAGCTGGCTGGGTGATGGCTGGAGCCTGGCAG
The DNA here is from genome assembly GCF_965183815.1 of Platalea leucorodia. Lineage (NCBI taxonomy): Eukaryota > Metazoa > Chordata > Aves > Pelecaniformes > Threskiornithidae > Platalea > Platalea leucorodia. The sequence continues at coordinate 9,843,973 of NC_138840.1, forward strand.
GGAGCCTGATACCCCCCAGCTGGCCACCCTCCCACTGTGATTGAGGGAAACTGAGGCACAGGCCCCCCTGTGCCAGGGAAGGATGCTCCTGCCCTGGGTACTGGGGTTTACTGCTGCCAGGAATTGCTGGTCTGATCCTGCATGGGGCTGAGCACCCAGGTTTGTCCTGGGTGGTCAGGAGCCCCCAGACCTTTGGAGCAAGATGGGATTGTGCCGGGCAGGATGGGAGCCATGGGGCTGGGGGTACCCATGGGATGGGGGCCCTGCAGAGCCCCAGGGACCCCTCACCACCCCACACTGGGCTTTTAGGGTGTGGGGCTGCAGGGTGCTGTGGGGAGGGTGGATTTGCCCCACAGAGACCAGTCAGCCCAGTCCCCCCAGTGCAGCCCGGGAGTTCTCCCAGAGCTGCTCTGGACAAGGCACCCCGAGGCCGCACCCTGCCCTGCGCTCCGCAGAAACCCCTGGGTGAGGATGGGGCGGGGGGGGGCGGGGGGTCTCCCACCCCATCCCCATGCCCACACCCTTGGCTTCGAGCCTCCACCAGGCTTGGGGACCCCCTACCCCGGGGTGCTTCCCCTCTGCACCACCCCTTCCTGGGCTGCCTGACGCCTCCCAGTTCAGCCCAGTTCAGCCCAGTTCAGCCCAGTTCAGCCCAGTTCAGTCCCGTCCGGCGGGTGCTGCTGGCTCCAGTCCCTGCTTTCGTGCCGCCAGGGCGAGGAGGTGCTTGCTCGCCTGCGGTTGACTCAGCTCTAGGCTGCCAGCACCCAGCCGAGGGTGGGGACTGGGTGCCACCCCGCCGCCACAAGGGTCCCCGTGGGGTGCTGGGAGGGGACGAGCCACCGTGACCCCCACGCGCAGCCCTGGGCAGGTAAGGGCGGCTGTGGGTGCTGACCCCACTGCTTGCCCCACAGCGGTGCTGCACCAGCACCCTGGTGTGGGGGGAGCAGGGGGGCTTGGGGGTCTGGTTCCTCTCTCCCTGCTTGGGGGGCTGCAGCCCCCCCACACTGGTCCCCGCCAAGGAGGGATGGGGGCTCCGGCACCTGAATTTCTGTGGTGCCCTTTTATCCTCCCCACCCTGTGCCAGAGGCCTGGGCTGGCCGGTGGGGCTGGACAGGGTCTGAGGCCACGGTGATGGGCTGTGGGGTCCCTGGTGCAGGGAGGAGGGTGGGGGGGCACGGGGGTTGCAGACCTGGGCTGTTGTGGGGGTGGCTGGGGCCTGCCAGTCCCCAGGGGCTGCAGGGGGGCACCGGGGGGGCTGAGCCTGGATGCATTTGGGGGGGCGGGGGTGTTGCTTTGCACCATCCGGTGCTGCCCTCCATTGCGGCGGGCTGCTTGCAAAGAAAAAAGGGAGATGCGCACCCCCCAGTTGTGGCTCACTGGGGAGGTTTAACTGGTTTGACTGGTCTCCTGTGCAGGGTGGGGGGGCCGGGTGCCCGGCACCCCTCTACACGCCGGCAGGAGCGGGACGTGGGTGCTTGTTTATGTCCCAGCTACACCCACCCACCGGGGTCCCCGCGGGGTCCGGGGAACCGCAGCAGTGTCTGGGCCAGACCTGGGTGACTTTTTTGGGTGCTGGCTCTGTTCCGGTGTGGGGGGACAGCCCCGTGCACCGCCAGTAAACAGGATACGAGCGGGCTGCGGCGGGGAGACAGCAGCAGCAGCATCCCAGCCCCGGTGACAGCCGGTACGTGTCCCCCCAAGACCCACCCCCCCTGCCCCCCCAGCCCTGGTGCAGCCTGGTTGAGTGCAGGGTGCTGGTGGGTGTCACAGGCTCCCCTGCCTAGCGTGGGGAGCGGGGTGCTGGGGGGGTCCGGGTGCGGTGGGGGGGTCCCTGGTGCTGGCTTGGACAAGGTGGTGTCCGTGGTAGGGGTGGCACCCAGCCCGCCCACCGGCACCGGTGTGCTCAGATCCTGCGCTGGGTCCTGCACTGGGGTCCCCAGAACTGAGGGATGTCTGAAACCCCCCCAGGGCTGGGACAAAGTCACCTTCAGGCTGGGGACAGGGCCACTGGTGTCCAAGTCCCAGGGTGGAGGTGGGAGCCCCACAGCTGTGCCAGGGTGCAGCCGTGCCGATGCTCACATCCCAGTGGGGCGCCTGGGGTGGCGGGGGGCCGGGGGCGGCAGGGCTGATCCTGCCCCATCGCTGCTGCAATTTCCTGCCCTTGGCATCCCGTGCCGGGCAGCGCTTTCCCAACACCGGGGCCAGGAAGGGCAGTGGTGAGGCAACGCCAGGCAGTGGGGCAAAAGCCCCTGCCACAGCCACCACCCTGGGAGCTGTCATGAGCTGAGTACGGTCTCAGCCTCGTTCGGTCTCAGCCCATCATGGAGGCAGCCAAGCCCCCTTTTGCCACCTATCTCAATGCCGTGGCACCCAACAAAACCTGTGGGACAGCAGGCAGGGGCAGAGCCAGCCTTTGCAAACACCCTTTGCAAACACGGGCTGCAGGCAGGATCCCAGCAGCAGGCAGGGCTGGCCCTGGCACGGGGCCTGGCAGCAGGAGGAACGGCAGGGCTTCCCTGAGCCTGCCTGCAGCCTGCCTGTGGCATTGCCTGTGCTCCTTCCCTTGGTGCCCTTGGCATCATCCCACCCCTCGGTTTGTCCCCGTTAGGGGTCCTGGGGGTGTTTGGGGTGCAATGGGGGGAGTGCATGCTGAGCTTCCACTACGTCTCTTTGCAGAGGGTCAGGATGATTCCCACCCCAAAGTGGCCCCGCGGTCCCTCTCCAGATGCTGGCATCGCTGGTGCATGCCCGGCACGCTGAGCCCCCGCCGCCACAGCCCCCTGCTTCTCAGCACCCGCCTGGGCCAGCGCCCCAGGGTGCCCCCGCCGTGCCCCCCCGCCCCGCCATGGCGCTGGAGGTGGGGGCCGAGGCTCTGCTGGACCTGAGCTTCCTGACGGAGGAGGAGCGGCGTGCCATCGCCGAGGTGCTGCGCCGCGACTGGCAGCTCCGCCGGCGTGAGGAGGGGCGCATCAGGTAAGGCTGGGGACCCCCTGCTCAGTGTCACCCTTGGGGACAGAGCAGCCAGGCTGGGGGTCCCCTTTCCCCTGAGGATGAGGGCACCCACTGAGCCCGGCCAGGGTGAAGCCCCGCAGTGGGTGACACCAGAATCAGGAGTCCCAGGCCCCCGGCAAATGGTGGCTGGCGTCCCCAGCGCCAATCATGGTGGCTCCATCAGCCGCTTGGGAAGGGTGATGGGGACGGTGGTGCAGGGGTCGATGGCAGCACTGGGGTAGGGGGGAGCCAACGCCACCCTCCCACTGCCAGCAAACTCCGCAAGTCAGTGTCGGACCCCGCGCGGCTGAGGACCCTCACCGGGGACTGGTTCTGCGACGCCCGCGCCCAGCGCCACCGGCACCACCTGGGCTCTGACCTTGTCCGCGCCTCCATCCGCCGCAGGAGGCGGCCCCAGGGTAGGCGAGGGACAGGGACGCAGGGGGACACCAGGGGCCAGGGCTCAGCCCGCTGAGATCCCTGATGTCCCCAGGAGAGAGGGACTCAGAGTGTGGCCCCAGCCTGGGCGAGCTGGAGGCCATCAGTGAGCCACTGGTGGAGGAGAAGGAGGATGAGGATGGTGTGGCAGAGCAGGAGGAGAGGTGAGGGGGGGCTCTCGCCCCATGGGTGCCCCAGGGCTGGTGGCATCTCTTATCCCTGCGGTGGGTGGCACGGCCCCGGGATGCCCGGGGGGAGCTGGCGGTGGGGGAGTGGGAGCAGAGCCTGTGGCGGAGGGGATGGCATGGTCAAACCTGCACTGTCCTGGCATCTGTCCACTGTCCTGGTGTCTGTCTGTCTGTCCTCCACCCAGGGGGTTTTCTGCAGCCCTGCTGGACCCCGGCTCTATAAATAGCTGCAGGGATGCGGGGAGGGGAGAAAGTGCTCGTTAGCCTGATGCCTTGTCAGGAGAAACTAATTATCGTCTCTTTTCACAGCCCCCCTACGGAGGAGGTGCAGGCAGCTGCAGAACCCCAGGTCGGTGCCTGGTGTGGGGATTGAGCCGGCACAGCAGAGCCTGCAGCCGGTACCCGACGCCCTGGTGATGGGCTCGGTCAGTGAGGGAGCACCCCGCAACCTGGACCCCCCAGGCTGCTGTGGCCCCGGAGGGTGCTGCCTTTGGGGCCAGCCTTGTGTGCAGTCTTGCAAAGTATGATCCTGAACCCCATGGCATGGGGACCCAGAGGGGCTGCACTGAGGGGAGCAGGCAGGGGAGAGGAGGGTGCCCGGGGTGTCTGTTTTCACCCTTTCTCCTATGTGCCACCTCACAGCCCAGCCCCATGGCCCCGGGTCTGGAGGGGACCCCAGTGTCACAGCCCCCATGGCAGGGTGACGTCCCGGCGAGGGAGCAGGACGTCCCGGCCCAGCCAGGTAACCGAGATTTGGGGGGCGTCAGAGCACCCAGTGCTGCTTACCGGCCTCTTGCCTCCTGCCAGCCCCCTCGTCCTGGCCCCCCATCCCTCATTTGCCTGCTCACTCCACTTGCTGAAAAAAATGGGACCCCCCCCATTCCTATCCATCCCTGCTGCGTTGGGACCCCCGCCCACACTGCGCCCTTGCAGGTGACACAGTAGGTGGGAACCCCTTCGGCACATCCAGCGCAGAGGAAGATGAGGAGGAGCCCGACCCCGCATGCAGCGGCCCCGACGCTGGGCAGGTGGGATGGTGGGACTGGAGGGGCTGTATGGGGCCGTATGGCGCTGGGGGGGCTGGAGGGGGATATATAGGGCTGGGGGGGCTGTATGGGGCTGTCTGGGGTGTGCAAAGCCGGCACGGCATGGTCTGTGCCCAAGCACCAGGCACTTGCTGGGAGCTGGGTGCCCTCAGGAGCCCGCACTGGAGATGGGGTCTGGGTGGTGCTGACCCCTCTTTGCTTTGCATTTCCAGGGGCCAGGGCCCCCCCAGATGGCTCAGGCGTCCCCGGGTTGGGTGCCCCCACAGAACGGCCACGTGCCCCCGAGCAGCCTGCTGACCACCAGCTCCTCTGTGTCCAGCCTCAGCTCCTCCACGGTACGGGGCTGGGGGCTGCTGGGGTGGGGGGTCGCCTCTCCAACCCCCATCTCTTGGGGCCTGACCCAGTCCCCCCACCCCGCAGCTGAGCGGCAGCCTGATGAGCCTGTACAGCGAGGGCGAGCTGGGCAGTGTGGCTGTGCGGGGCTGCGTCCAGTTCTCCCTCCGCTATGACCCGGCCAAGAAGGAGCTGCAGGTCCACGTGCTGCGGTGCCGCGAGCTGGCTGAGGCCAAGAAGCAGCGCTCGGACCCGTGAGTGCCCCGGCCCCGAGTGGCGATGCCCAGGCGATGCCCATGGTGGTACCCATTGCATCCACCCCATTTTTTGGCTCCAGGTACATCAAGACATACCTGCTGCCAGATAAGTCCAACCGCAGCAAGCGCAAGACCACAGTGCGGAAGAGGAGCTTGGATCCCATCTTCAATGAGACCCTCAAGGTTTCTAACCCTGCTTTGGGGTGGTTTTGGCAGGGAGTCCACCTGGTTCAAGGGGGGATGGATGGGTGGGGGAGGATAACCTCACCCTGTGTCCCCTCCCCGCCAGTACAAGCTGGAGAAGAGGGACCTGCAGGGCCGGACCCTGAACCTCTCGGTGTGGCACCACGACAGCCTGGGCAGGAACCTTTTCCTGGGGGAGGTGGAGATCGCACTGGGCACCTGGGACTGGGCCAACACACGCCCCGAGTGGTTCAACCTCCAGCCCCGGGTGAGTCCACAGCCCCCCAGCCCATCCTCCCCCCAGCCACAGCCCCCTATAACCCCCCCATCCTCCCCAGATGCCCATCTCCTCGGATGGCCTCACCAGCCGGGGCAACCTCAACTTGGCATTGAAGTTCATCCCCGCTGGCTCAGAAGGTGAGAGGTGCCTGCGGGCACTGGGCGGGGGGTCCGGTGTGGCAGGGTGCCCCTGACCCCTCTCACCTGCAGGTGGGGGGCTGCCACCCACGGGCGAGCTGCACATCTGGGTGAAGGATGCTCAGAGCCTCATCCCCCTGCAGAGTGGCACTGTGGACGCCTTTGTGCAGTGGTAAGGTGGGGTGGCACCCTGGGGACAGCTGGAGGGGCTGGGGTGTGGGGGTGTGTGTGTCCCTCACCTCGCTGTCACCCCCAGCTACGTGCTGCCGGACGACAGCAAGGCGAGCCGGCAGAAGACACGGGTGGTGAAGCGGAGCCTCAACCCCCTCTTTAACCACACCATGGTGTACGACGGCTTCCAGGCCAAGGACCTGGCAGAGGCATGCGCCGAGTTCACCCTCTGGCACCACGAAGCCTTTTCCAAGCGCCAGCTGGGCGGCATCCGGCTCAGCCTGGGCACAGGTGAGGGCGGGGGAGCCCCGGGCACCCCGGGGTGCTCCCGGTGGCTTGGACAGGGTGGTAGCAACAGCGTAGCCGGGGAGTGACAGCAGTGGTCTCTCCGCAGGGAGCAGCTATGGGTTGCCGGTGGGCTGGATGGACTCGACGGCGGAGGAGCGGGGGGTGTGGGGATGCCTGCTCCAGCAGCCCGGGCAGTGGGTGGAAGCGCTGCTGCCCCTGCGGACCAACCTGGTCCCCCGGGCATAGTCCCCGGCCCCCATGGACCACCCAGTGCCAGCAGGACTATGGTACCCAGGGGGGGACGGAGCTGCACCCGGAGCATCACTGTGTGGGGCTGGGGTCTGTGCCCGCCCCGGCCTTTCGGCAGCAATGAAGCGGCAGCAGAGGGCACATTTGGCGGCTGTTTATTGCTGTGGGCACCGTACCCCGACTTCTCCCTCCAGCATGGGGCTGGAGCTGCTGCGTCCGCCTGCTCCCAGCATGAGGCTGTCCCCTCTGTCACCATCCTGCCAGCCCTGTGGTGGCAGCCCCGGGGCTCCGGTGCCTGGGTCCCCTGAGGACGTGTCACAGCACTGGGGCCGGGACTCACTCCCCTTCTCACTGGGTGAGGGTCCGGCGATGCTCCAGGATGGCTGCCCAGAGGCGGTATGCGGGCCCGCGCCTGCTGGGACATAGGGGGCTGTTGGAGGGAGGGGGCCAAGCCATGTCCCCCCCACCCAGCGCTGCCACCCTGCTCTCCCACCCCAGCCAGGCCAGGAGGGGCAACGTGGGCTGTGGGTACCTGATGCCCACGTAGAAGAGGTCGTCACGGGTGGCACAGTCCAGCAGGTCCCGCAGGGTGAAGCCATGGGAGAGGAGCTGTGGGAGGTGGTGGAGGGTGTTGGGGGGCAATGCTGGGGGGCTGCCCTGCTCATGCCAGCAGGGCCCGACCCCCAGCCCCCACATAGCTCCATGTGCCCAGTAGCTACGGGCCTCACCGTGGCTGTGGTGGCCGGGTCCGTGCCGTGCTGCTGCAGCCACTCAAGGAGGAGGGGGTCAGCCCGTCCCTGGTGGGGCTGGGGGCTCGGGGGTGACTGATCCTGCCCCAGGGCGAAGCACCCCAGGGGGTCCTCCCCGTGCCGCCCACTGTGCTGGGGCCGGCTGGGGACTGCGGTGTCATCATCCCCGGAGCGAAGCACCCGCTGCATCAGCCACTGCCACTCCTGCTCCTTCTTGGCCAGCTCCTGGAGCAGCCTGCGAGAGCGTGGGGCACAGACTGGCACCCGGGGGGTGGCACGTACTGGCAGCCAGGGAGACAGAGGCACAAGGACCAGTGAAGCCCTACCTGCCCGTCTCCATGCGGAGGTGGCAGAGCTGTGTCACCAGCACCGAGGGTGCCTGCAGAGAGGGTAGGGGGTCTGCCCGGGTGCTGGGGCCGGTGCTGAGCCCTGAATTGGTGCTGAGCCCCGAACTGGTGCTGTCCCGCTGGGGCTGGCTCCTGGGGATGGACAGCCTCGGTGGCATGGGGTCATCCTCGTCACTCGTGTCCTTGGTGCCGTCCTGCCCCAGGCAGCCAGCCTTCGGTCCCAGGTCTGTGAGGGCAGAGGTGGTGGTGGCCACAGAGAGGTGCCCGCTGGCCTCAGACCCCAGAGCATGGGGGACAAAATGGGGAGCTGGGCCCAGCCAAGGCTGCCCCAGTGCTGGCGCCCCCCTCATAGTCCTTCCCCAGCAGCCCAAAGTCCCCCACCCCACCCTGGGCCAGCTGCCCTCTTCCTCCACCCACCCAGCCACGGTGGTGGGACCTGGACCCACGTCCTGGCTGTCCCCCCGTGCCACCCACCTCTCAGCAGCACGGCGAAAGCCGCCTGCACCGCCTGGCTCACGGCGTTGTCCAGTGCAAACATCCAGTGGGGTTTGATGTGATGCCGGCGCAGCACCCGTCTCACCTGGAAGGGGCAGAACTGTGCCAGGGCATTGCCGTGCCAGGGCATTGCCGTTCCAGGGCATCACCTCCACCTGGGCATCACCGTGCCGGGGCATCACCCACTCATCGCCCTACCACTCCACTCTGGGCACTCACTGCTGCCTGGAAGCTGAAGAGGGGAGCCTGGAGGTGGGGGAGGCTCAGCCCCTCCACCCGCAGCCGGGTGTGCAGTGCCAGGAGGTCCTGGCGCAGCTGGTGCTGGCTGGGGCACTGGATGTAGCTCCGCAGGCAGCTCAGGAGCTGGGCAAGATCCTCCGAGCCCAACCTCGCACCCGCTGTGCTCTAGGTGGGCAAAGGAGATGATCAGGGGCTGCCACCATGCCCACCCTCTACCCAACTGCTGCGCAGACCCCCCCGCCCCAGGCACCCAGCACCCACCTGGCTCTCCTCCAAGGCAGCAACGATGCCCGGCGCCTCGACGGTGAGGACGCGGTGCAGCGTGGCCCGGCGTTTGCTGTCCTTCCGCAGGAGGAACCCGTCCCCGCTCTCCTCGGGGGAGGACGAGAGCAGGCTGTGGTTGGAGCTGGCCGAGTCCTGGGTGGTGCTGGTGGGAGGTGGGGAGGGTTGGCACTGCCCCCCCCAGCCTCAGGCATTTCGGAGTGTGGCCCCAGGGTGGGCGCGGCCGTTGGGCTTGGCAGAGGGCATGGGGGACCTCCTGCAAGCCCCCCAAGCTGTAATGGGGAGGAATGTGATGCCCTGGCACAACGAGGGAGCATCGTGGGGTGCAGTGCTGGGACGTGGCAGGGGAAGTACGTGTCATGGGAGGCAGAAAGCCATCCCCCCCACCCCAGGTCCCTCCATCGCCCCCATGTCCGGGATGCCCTACCCCAAGTAGCTGCGGCTGGAGGCTGCCTCGCCAGGGTGGCAGGGGAGCAGGGGGCTGCCCCCTGTGCCCCTCACTGGGGCGTCCTGCCTGGCTGAGGAACATCCCCTGGTCCCATCACTGACCTCCACATCCCCATCCTGCTGCTCAGAGTCAGGGGGATCACCTGCCAGGGAGATGATGGAGATGGTTATTTAGCAGCTCATGCCAGGACCCCTCATCCTGCCCCCCCGGACTCACCCCCCACCAGGGGCACGGGCCGGCTGCGGGCCCTCCTGATGCCAGCAAGGAAGGGCTCCTGCAGCAGTGCTGCAGCCGTCGCCCGCTCGGCCGGATTGGCCTGGAAGCAGCGCAGGATGAACGTCTTGGCTTCATCCGACATGGACTCAGGCACCTCCGGGTGCATCTTGAACATGCCCACCTGGAGGGGAGGCACTCGTGGGGGCTGCAGAGGGACCAGCCACCCCAGGGGGGGCAATTTCAGGGCTGCAGAATGCTCCCATCCCCTGCCCAACCCCATGGATACCTTGAACATCGCAGCCTGGGGGCTGCCCAGCTCGTAGAAGGGGGGCTTGCCCGTGGCCATCTCAATGATGGTGCAGCCCAAGGACCAGATATCCGCTGGCTTCCCATAGCCCCATGGGCCCTGGTCAATGATTTCCGGGGCCATGTACTGCAGGGTGCCTGGGGAGAGGATGAGGAGGGGTGAGAGGAGCCCATATCCATCACCTAAACTCCCCCTTGGGGGGGTCCTCCTTCTCCCCATGCCGGGTGCAAAGGATGCAGACCCCAGCATTGCCTGGTCCGCAGCATCCCACCGCCCCCAGCCCCGGGCTGCCCTTACCCGTGAAGGTCTCAGCACTGGGGCTGATGCCTGCCAGCCGCTTGGAGGTACCAAAGTCGGAGATCTTCAGTACCCCACTGTACGTGTTGATGAGGATGTTGTCTCCCTGGTGTGAGAAGGGCACCCCGAAATAAAACCAAGCCACAAAAAGTTCCTGGAGCTCGAGCAGGGCCATCGGGCATCAACCCAGGGTCTTTGGGCACAGACGGGCAACTGCTTGGTGCCCCCCAAGATGGGCGATGCCCCCCAACCCCTCACCTTGATGTCGCGGTGCACGATGTGGTTATCGTGGAGGTAGCTGAGCCCGTCGAGGATCTGGCGGGTGTAGAAGACGATGGTGGGTTCGTTGTCCTTCAGGGGTCCCCACTTGGAGCGCAGCAGGGACGACAGGCTCCCTGGAGACAGGGCATGGAGGGGGGCAGCAACCCTGTTTAGACCCCGCATATGGCCACGTGTCCCCCTTTACCCCCAAATCTCATCCCCAGCACTGCCCACCTCCTGGCACTTCCTCCATGAAGATCTTGATGAAGCCATCCTGGCTGATGGAGCCCAGGTACTGCACGATGTTCCTGTGCCGCAGGTGCTTGTGCAAGGCGATCTCCTCGTGCAAGGGCTGTGAGTACCTGTGTGGTGGGACACGGGGGTGAGGGGCTGCCCAGCGTCCCCCGGGACCCCCCAGGATCCCCCAGCATGGCACCTACCGGCTGTCCCGCTCCGGGATCTCCTTGATAGCGATGCGCACTTGGTTGCTGAGGCAGCGCCCGGCATAGACAATCCCGTACGTCCCCCTGCCCAGGACCACCCGCTCGCCCGCCTCAGAGTACTCGTAGCTGTACTGCGGGCAGAGATGTGGGTTGGCAGCCTGTGCCACACAGTGCCCCGTGTCACCCCATGCCACCCCGTGTCCCCATCTCACCTCCAGGACGGGCTGTGTGGGGCTGGGCACCTCCTCGCCACCCACTGCCTGCTTGGCCAGGAGGGACTGGATCCAGTCGCAGAACCTGCCGGCGGGAGGACAATGATCCTGAGCCCCAGTGAGGATGCTGGGGACCCAGCCACTGACCCCCAGCACAGAGGGGCTCCTGGTCCCCCTCCCAGTCTGTCCGCCACCAGTGGCACAGGGGGGTCTCTGCCACTCTGCTTTGTGGGACCCAGCTGCAGGGGTTGGGCCCCTAGGATCCCTTTCCCCTAAAATTAAGGTAGGGAAGAAATAGCATCCTCCCATCCCTCCCCGCTCACCAGGGCAGTGACTGGGGGTCCCCCACGCCCCCACCAGCAATGTGAGGGTTCCTGTGCCCCCAACCCTCTGCTCACCACCGGCAGTGCTGCTGAGAGGGGAAGTAGAGCTGGAAATCCTCCTCCACTTGCATCACGTAGAGGAAGCAGCCCCGTTCGTCACACTTGCAGATGCTGGAGGGAGAGGACCCCCACCCCATCAGCAGTGGGGCTGATGCTGCCCACAGGGTGGGCAGAGGGGCTGCAGGCACACGGGGGCATCCTCGGTCCTGCTGGCAAGGGGACCTGGGACACGCTCACCTGACGCCCCGGATGGCTGTGGCCGCAAAGGTCCAGCTCGATGCTGCCTTCTGCAAGAGAAGAGGCAGGTGAGGAGGGGGTCGGTGGGGACACCCCCAGCCGCCCCCAGCCCCATCCCTACCTTCTCCGTGGGGCAGACAAGGGCAAGCGTCAGTGTGGGCTCCTCCATGCCACCATGCAGTGCCAGCCGGGCTGGCCGCAGGACCTTGCTGAGCTCCAGGACCAGGACCTGTGGCAGCGGGGGGCTGCAGAGTGAGCCCCCACCACCTGCCGGGTCCCCAGCCTGCATGCCTGCACCCCCATCCTGCCCCCTGGGTTGGCACCGGTGGGCTGCTCGGTGCCTCCCCACAGCCCCGGTGAGCCCAGGGACAGCCACCCCCGGGCCGGTGGGGCCCCTCACCGGGCAGCACGGCGCGGCGACGAAAGGCTGGCACGCCTTGAGGAGGAAGCCCAGCCAAAAATCAGCCAGCTCCTGCCGGGCGGAGGGGACCTGCGGGCTCCTCTGGAAGTGTTTGTAGAGCAGGAAGGTCTCCATGACCGAGATCAGGTACCTGCAGGGATGTGGGGGGCAAGAGAGGAGAGAGGGATGTCCCCCACACCCCCTAAAAGCCCCTAAACCCCCTCCTGGGGCACAGCCACCGGGGACTGGAGGCCCAGTCTCACCCAGGTGGGCACATGCTGTGCTGTGCCATACCAGCCCGGTGCATTAAGCTTGTAGAGCTTCTCAGAGGCTTGGATGACTTTGCCGAGGTCGTTGGCCAAGATGCCGGCTCCGAGGCAAAATCCCACATCCCAGTAGTAGTGCAGCTCCCCCGGGCTGCCCTTGCGACCCTGCAGGCAGCTCAGCTTCACCCCTGGAGGTGGGAGCCGGAGCCCATCACCCCTCTGCCAGCAACCCCGCACCCAGGCACGGCCGCTCCGGGGGTGCCCCGATGCCAGCAGACCCCAGCGCCTGGTCCCGATCCCTGGTGGGTCCTTGTCCCCAACCTGCGGGTGGGCACCCACCGATTTGCTGCAGCTGTACGGAGGTTTCAAACTGATGCCCAGCGGCCACAAGGAGGACGGCTGCATTGATGCCTGCGTGGAGGCTCGGCTCCACCTCGAAGGCTTTGCTGTACCTGGTCAGAGATGCTGGGTGGAGGGCACGTCCACTGCCACCCCCCTGCCAGCCAAAATGCGGCTGCCTCGGGGTCCTGGAGCTGCCCCCGACGATGGGGGAGCACTCCCAAACCAGAAAACCCCAAAAAAGAAGTAAAAAAATAAAAGCCCAGCAGGAATTAGCACCACCTGCCTCTGTTGCTGCTGAGGGGGGTTTTGAGCGTGGGGCTGCACTGCCCGGAAAGCCCCCAGAGTCCCTGCGAACCCCCCGGACAGGGGCATGAGCAGGCAGGTGGCTCCCACCCCTGTCCCCAGCTCTGTCCCCAGCCTCACCAGTAGAAAGCCCGGTCCCTCGTCTCAGTGTTGGTGAGGCCAGAGCTGATGAACATGTCCTTGTAGATGCGGCCACACAAGCAGAGGAGGTCAGGCGCAGCCCCCTCCCCGCGCTCCACCACGGGCAGCAGCACCGACAGGGCCTTCTCCCGGTCCCCGGCATGATTACGTCTGCGCACATGCGACTGGCACTCGGCAAATGGCACCACTGGTGCGGCCCCTCGGTCCCTCGACCCTGTGCCATCGGGGTGCCCAGGGGGTGTGTGTCCCCCCACTGCTCACCTGCTGAGGGCAAAGGCGTAGTGAAAGCGGACATTGTGCTGCTCAGCCACGGCACAGGTTGGCAGCGCCTGGAGGGTCTCCACCAGCGAGATGATGGCATCGTAATCCTGCGGGGATGGCGGCGGGGCTGAGCCGGTGGCCCCCGTGCTGCCCATCCCCAGCTCCACAGGGCAATGCTCTCCCTGAACCAGCCAAGCCCTGAGGGTTGCAAGCTCCACTGAGCAAGGGCAGGCTGTGGAGCACCCCCCTGGGATGCCGACATGGTCCCCGGCACCTCGTCGGGATGTTTAAATCCCCTCACCTGCACATCGCGGTAGGAGAGAAGGAGGTTCACAACGATGTCCAGGCTGAGCAGCTCCACACTGTCCAGGCGCTGCTGGATGCGGGCCAGCTCCCGGCTCAGCTCCTCCCCTCGGTACATCTCCCGTGCCCTCCGGATATCCTGCCGGATCGTCTCCCGAAAATACCCACTGGAGATGGGGAGCAGACACGTGGGGCTTTTGGGGTGGTGGCAATTCTCCGCCAAGCCCTGCGAGCCCACGTGGGCGTGGGGGTTTGCCTGCAGCCAGAGGGGTGGGCAGCAGTACCAGGAGTCGGTGGGGATCCCCTCTAGCAATTGGACGAGCCGGGCTGCCAGCGGGGTGAAGAAGGTCTCTGTCTTGAAGCTGGGCTGGAAAAGCTCCGTCAGGCACTTCATGGCCCCGGCGTCACAGCAGACGACCTTGTTCTGGGGTGTCACCGCATAGGGGATGAAGGTGTAGCTGCTGCAGAGGTCCTGAGGGAGGGGAGAAGGGGTGAGCGGCTGTGCCAGCCGAGCTGAGAACCCCTCTACTCATGTCATGGGCCAGCCCCTTCTCCCCAAGTCTGCCCATGCTGTCTGGATGATACAGGCCGTGCTAACACAACCACCTTCCATAAGTCATTAGCAGGGAAAGACAAAACAGCTTTATCTCTGACTGCCATTATTATGCTCCAGAGTGAACACCTCTGGTTCTTTTCAAAACCAGGTACACCTCTCCATGCTGCTGCTCCTGGCACTTGCTCTGAGCGAGTGACAGACACCCAACTCAGATTTTGGGAGAAGTCTCACTCCTTGTCTGCAATGCTGCCCTCTGAGGCTGGGGAGAGGCAGCTCAGGGGAAGAGAGGGGCTCAAACCCCCCAGCACTGCGGCAGCGAGCATGGGGACGAGACGTACTGAGTTCTTCTGGCAGATGTCCTCCTGGGGAGAGAGGGAAGGAGAAGGGATTTAATGAGTGTCCCTGGCAAAAGAAATCAGCTGATTTCAGGCTCAGGGATTGGAATTACCTGGAAAACAGCCAGGGACAGCAAGGGACACCAGGGCCAAGCCGCAAGGGCGGCCGGTCGCCCCCACACCGTGAGCGTTGCGTGTGGACCCCCCCTCCCCGGGCAGGGCTGCAAACGCAGCCGGCTTCTGATCCGAACCCGGCACAGGGAATGGGTCTCTGAACGGGTGCCCCCCCCGAGTCAGGGCAACATTTGGGGACTATTTGGATGTGCTCCCACCTGCATTTTTTTCCCCAAGCAGCAAGAATCCCTCCCACTGTCCCCTTCCGTGCGGAGGGTTTTGCTTCCAAGGAATTGGCTTTTCCAAGGGAAAAGCACCTCTTCCAGAATTCCCAGCTAGTTGGGGCCATGGGAACACCCAGCACCCTGCAACCTGGGTCTGGGGCTCACTGGGGTCCCCAGCCACCCCCTCCTCATCCTATCCAGGTGCAGGGAAATCTTTGCCAGAGCAGGATGCGACCACGGGAACTCGGCTGGGCTCAGGGGAGGGATGGAGATCCCCCTCCTGCCGGCATGGATGCTCCAGGCGCTTGGGGCTATTCCCACCCTGGAGAAGCAGCACCCAGGGGGCCGGGGTGTCCCTGTCCCCGTCCCCGTCCCTGCTGACCTGCAGGGCCTGGAGGGGGGGCAGGTCGGCCTGGCAGCACAGCAGGATGTTGTGGGACATGTTGAAGCTCTCGCGGACGCCCAGGTGGTAGAAGAGGGAGGGCTGGCAGACGGAGTCGCTCAGCTCCACCACGGCCACATCTGCGGGCAGGACGGCGGGGATGCTCACAGGACCGGCGCCAGACCCCAATTCATGGGGCAAGGGAACCAGCCACCCCCTGGTTTGGGGGGTCTGCATCCCCTAAGAGAGGGGATGGCCCCTGCCATCACAGAGCCTGAGGCCACAGTGAGGGGCACCCACTTGCTTCCAGCACAGGGTTGAACCCTGAGCAAACCCTCCACAAAAAACACCCTTTCTGAAATCACACCCGCGTGTTTAATGCCGGGGAGGAAGACGTCTCGGCAAATGTCCAGCCACCCTGGAAAGTAAACAGGAGGAAGGCAGAAAAGCAAACAGCAAACCACCAGAGCACACAGCCAGCAGAGCTCCGCCGGGAGCTGCACAGGGAACAGGGAAAGTCTCAGTCCAGGTATTCCCAGACAGCTGGGATAACCGGGCAGAATAGCAGGGAAAGAAGGGTGATAGAAACCCCACACCGGGGATGCCGCCGGCGGAGCAGGTCGCATCCTCACCTGCGTTGTAGAAGCAGTCGAGGGTGGCGGTGTCGCCCAGCGCCAGGGTGCCGAAGGGCAGGGTGTGCAGGCGTGCCCGCAGGCCGCGGCAGGCGTCGCGCAGGCTGCGCAGCGCGGGGCATGTGGCCGGCTCACGGCCCAGCACGCAGACGACACTCAGCGCCCGCTGCCCGCCTGCCCGCCCCGGGGTCCAGCACACCGGCCGGCCCGCCGTGCCCGCCACAGCCAGCGGGTCCTGCCAGCAGCTCCCGGCTACTGGGGGGGTCCCTGGCACCTCCATCGCTGGGGCAGCCAGACCCACCGGGGGGCCTGGCACGGAGCACCGGGAGAGCCCGCGCCCTCCACCCGGCTGCCCTGCTCCTCACCGGGGGAGCCCGCGCCCTGCACCGGGCTACCCTGATCCTTACCGGGAGAGCCCGCGCCCTGCACCGGGCTGCCCTGATCCTTACCGGGAAAGCCCGCGCCCTGCACCGGGCTGCCCTGATCCTTACCGGGAGAGCCCGCGCCCTGCACCGGGCTGCCTGCGCACGGTGCCCCGTTCCCCACCGGGAGATGCTCCCTACCGGCCCGCCGGCACCGGGCGGGTCTGCCCCGCTCACCGGGCTCCTTCCCGAGCTGCTCCGCACCGGGGCTGCCCCGCGCCGCGCTCCGCTCCGCCCCGCTCCGCCCCGGGCACCGGGCGCCGCTTCCGCCTGTCCCGGCCGTGAGTCAACGGCCCCCCCGGGACGGACACGGACACGGACACGGACCCGGACCCGGACCCGGACCCGGACCCGGACCCCCCCGGCCGCATCCTGTCCCCCGACGGCACCGGTTGCAAAGGGCCGGTTGCGAAACAGGAGTGACGGGAAGGGGAAGGGGGAGCCGGGGCGGCCCGAGGGGGAGCGGGGGGGCCGGGGCCGGTTCCCCCTTCCCTGCACGTGTCACAGCTGAAATAACGGCCCCAAAGTCGCCGGGGTGGAGGGGGCGGTGGCGAAGCGAAGCCAGGGTTCTCGGGGGGGCGAGGGGCCGGGCAGCCCCCCCCGGACCCCCATCACATCCCCCGGCCGGGGCGAGGGGCCCGGGAAGGTCCCCGGGGGCTGGAGAGGGGATGGAAACGGCTGGCGGGCCTGGCTGGGGAGGGGGAGCTGCGGGCAGAGCTGCGGGGGGAGCTGCGGGCAGAGCTGCGGGCAGAGCTGCGGGCAGACAGGGGACAGGCTGGCACAGCACCTTGGCCTGGGCTGCTGTGCAGGCAGACAAGCTACCGTGCAGGCAGACAAGCCACTATGCAGGCAGACAAGCCACCACACAGGCAGACAAGCCATCCCAGCCTTGTTCCCACGGCAGGGCCAGGCCAGCCCGGGGCAGGAGGGAGGAGCGGGGATGGCGAGCGCCTGGGGACGGGGGGGGGACACAGAGCCCTGCCTGCCCAGGCCTGCTGCTCAGCCCCACCGCCATTTCGGGGAAGGCAGAGCTGGGGGGTGGTGGCTGCGGCACACACCGTGCCCGGCTTCACCACTGCTGCTGCGGGAAGAAACGCGTCCCTCCTCCCCATCACCATCCCTGGGGTGCCCAGCATTAGTGGGGCTGACTGCAGCCACAGAGGTGTGTGTCCTCCTCGAGCCCTGGCCCACGCTGGTCCGGAGCTGGGGAGCCCAGCCCAGCAATTCCCCCAATTCCTCCAGCCTCAGCCCGCGGCCACCCCTGCCTGCTGCAGCCCCCAGGGCCAGGCAAGGGGACGTGCCCCACAGACAGGGACACCATGGGGTGAGATCCCCAGGACAGGAGGGGATGACGTCCTGTTGCTCCAACCTCCAGCATGGCATCACTCCTCCCCATACAGGTTCCCCTCCCCTGGTCACTGGAAGGACTGGAGTCACTTGGGACCCCCCACCAACACCAACCTGTGGGCAGGACGCAGTCACGTCCCCAACTGCAGGTACGGGGTTTGCAACCAAAATCTCCCAGGGCAGCACCCGCTGCTCGGGCTCTGGGGGTGATGGGTGACGATGACACAGACACCAGAAATAGGAGGAAAATCCTTTATTGGGTCTCTGTCCCCCCTGCGCCAGCTCAGGCTCTGCCTGGCATGGGGCTGGGGGCTTGGCCAGCAAAGGGCCACCCTGCTGCCAGCCGCAGCCATGTGTCCTCTGATCCCCTGGGGTCACCCTGGGTCCCCCAGGTTCCTGGCAAGCACAGGGTGGGTGGTGGGGGAGCCCAAGGCTGGGATTCAGGGCTGGATGGGACCCCCCTGCCTGGCTGCACCCCTCCGCCCTGCTCTGCCCCCCCAGGGAGCGGACGGAGGGTGCGACCATGGCCACGCTGGGTGCAAACCCCCCAGAGCATCCCCAGCTGCGCTGGGGACAGGGGCCAGGCCTGGGTGACATGTCCCGACCTGGTCCCCCCCGGGGCAGAGCGGGCAGCCTGGGGCAGAGCCAGCTTTGCATAGTTGTGGTGTGGGCAGGGGCCCTGCAGCCAGTCCAGCAGCGGGCAGGGATGCTGGCAGCGGGCAGGGATGCCGGCAGCGCTGGCCTCTTCTCTGCCTGCCCTGGGGAGGACGAGGGCAGCATCTCCCCAGCCTGGGGCGTGCGGTGGCCTCAGATCCTGGTGCAGCAGA
This sequence comes from Platalea leucorodia, assembly GCF_965183815.1. NCBI lineage: Eukaryota > Metazoa > Chordata > Aves > Pelecaniformes > Threskiornithidae > Platalea > Platalea leucorodia. Next base: position 9,862,306 of record NC_138840.1, read on the forward strand.
CAGAGAAGAGCGCGTAGCAGAAAGGGCCTGGGCAGCTTTGCGCTGGGGGGGTCCAGGCCCCCGCAGCCCCCAGGGAGTGGGATGCCCCAGTGCCCACCCCGCTGCACCCATGTGGGTGGCAATGCCATGGGGAAGGCCTGGGAATTGGGGTGCATGGATGGGAGCTACTGCAGGGGAAGGATGGGGGCACAGGCTTTCTGCAGCCATGCCCCCCCACACCCCCACCCCAGCTACATGAACCCCCCGGACACGAGACAGACACCACCTCGCAGAGTTTAATTGGGGCAGCCCGAGCTACAAGTCTCACCCCACAGCACACAGCACGCACCCCCCTCCCCAAAACAACACACAGAAGGGGGGGGGGGCTGGGGACCCCCCCACACCCTCACAGCAACACAGAGGCACAGCAAAGCACACAGCAAGGCCCTGGCTCTGCTCCCCTGGTGGGCACAGAGGGGCTGGGGGGGCCAGGGTGGGCAGCAGCTGGGGGGTCGGAGCAGGGGGCTGGGTGCTCCAGCCAAAATGCTGACGGGAAAGGCACCTGAGAGCCCACCGGGGAAAGAGGGGACCCCCCCCCCAAGCCTCCCAGTGAGCCCCAAGGCTGTGGGGGGCAATGGGGCAGGGGGTGCAGTGGGGGGGGATCAGGGGGTGCCCAGGGTGGGGAGGGAGACTGCTGGGTGCTCTTTAACTGGGGCCAAACTGGGCCCTGCAGCTCCGACCCTGCTGAGGGTGCTCGGGGGGCGGGGGGGGGGTGCACCCTGCTGCCACAGGGCTTGGGGGCCCGGGGACACCTCACCCAGGTGGCAGAAGGGGCACGGATGTGCCAAGGGGCCGTGCATCGGCTGCATCCCACCAGGGGCTCCGTGCATGAAAGGGGGGCGAGGGGGGACACCCCCTTCCCTTCCACTGCTAACGACACCCAGGAAAACAGCAAACCAGCCGGGAAACCCCCTTCATGCAAACCAGGAGAGAGGGACCACGCCATCCCCCCCCCGGGGAGGGGCGAGGGAAGGGTCAAGCTCTGGGGGTGCAGAGGGGTAGCCCCCTCCCCATCGCCGCCAGCACCCAGCACCTACTGGTTGTCCTCTCTGGCAGCGTGGAAGGAAAGAGAGATGGGGCACAGCCCCACATGTTAGACACGGTGAGCCCCATGGCACCAGGCAAGGGGGAAGAGCAACAGGCCACCACTTGGCTCAACTCAGGGGGATGGATTTGGGGGTTGGTCCTGTGCTCTCCACAGGGCTCAGAGCCAGGATCTGGCCAGGCAGCAACAGACAGAGGAGGCGGCAGGACAGGCGGACACCGGTGAGGGGACAGGCAGGGGAGGACGAGCCCCTCCATCTCCCCACTCCTCCCCTCGCCGGGTGAGGATGGACCGGCACAAACAGCCACAGGAGACAACACTCAGCTGCGAGACAGGATACGGCCAGACGGGCCACGGAGCCCCATGCACCGGGGCTGACCCCCATTTTTGGCTTCAAGGGTGGGCTTGGCCCAGGCATGAGCCGGCACAGGTCCCCCCACCTCCATCCCGGCTGGGGGCGCAGGAGCCTTACAGCGTTTGGTAGGTGCTGTCCTTCGACTTGATGAACTTGATGATGAAGAAGACCACGGCTTGGACGCTCAGCACCAGCACGATGCCACCGATGAAGCTGGCCGTGTCAAAACCGGGCGGGTGAAATTCAGGGCTACCTGTCAGCGGGGCGCTGGTTGTGGTGGTCCCTAATGGCAGGGGAAAACAGGGTGGGGGAGTTACAGGTGCTGTTGGCATCCCTGGGATACTGATGCCCCTGACAAGGAGAGGGGATTTGGGGTCCGCACAGACCCCAGCATCTGCATGGGGCTGGGACATCCCCATCGACACGTGGATGCAGGGATGGGCTCGGCCCCTTCCCGTGTCAGGGCAGCTGGCACTGCGTGGGAGAGGAGCCAGCAGTGAAAGGATCCTAGTGGGATCAATAATTCAGAGGGCTCTGGGCTCTGGTTACCTGCCGTAATTAGCCCAATGCTCTCCAGTTCCCGCTTCCTGGAAGAGGCTCCTTCTCCACTCCCAGCCCCTGCTCCAACCCAGCCGGAGACAGCACTTCCCGGCAAGGATGGCAGCAGGGCTGGTTCTTGGGGGGACTGCAGGGTGTTATGACCCCCCCCCCAGCCCCACCCTGGCATCGCTGCAGCCCACAGCAGCATTGCTCGGGGCAGAGAGGGGGGGACAGGGACCGAGCTGTGACCCCGGGGATGGCACTGGCACCTCCTGGGGCACAGCCAAGGATGAAGATCCATGGATGCAACCCCGAGGGTGGCTCTGCTCATCCAAGGGGATGCGAAACATGAGGGAAGTGGCTTGTCCCATCCCACTGGCCACTGTCCCCTGGGGCACCCGGATCCCCTACCTCATCCCACCACCTCCCGCCCCCCCAGAACCGCTCACGTGGGGAGTGCGTCACCGGCTCCTTGCTATGGGACTGTGGAGGCTCTTCGGTGGGGGACTTCAGCGCTGCTGGAGGCATTGACAGAGGGAATGGGGAAAAAAAGGATTGTCAAGGGACATTGCTCTGCACCCCCTGCCCCGTCTTTCTGTCCCGGGGGTGGGATTTCATCCCCACGGCCCTGGCACCTACAGCAGCACCTCCATCCCAAAGGCTGCTGGGTCTGGGGGAACCCACTCTCGTGGCGGGAGCGGGGTTACCTCCACACAGGGTGCTGGTGTTGTAGAGCACACAGGTCGCTCGCGCTGCCGCCCCTCTCTGCACACAGCTCCCCGTCTCTGTGGGAAGAGGGAGCAGGGTTTTCCCAAGGGACCCCCCAGCAAACCAGCCTGTAGGGGCACCCAGGGCAGCTGATGGCATTTGGGCCCAGGGCTGCCCTGGGCAGCCGAGGGTTTGGGATGGCGAGGACTCATTTCCAGGGATGGGCATCCATCTGAGGGGCTGCAAGCTGGGGCTCGCATCCGCACCCCTGCAGGGAAGAGCCCCAAACAAGGGCTTTATAAGCAGCCAGCTTTCTCCCACCTCCATTGCCTGGTGCTGCTCCATCCGCACCTCCATGGAGGGGGAAGTGGAGGGTTCCCAGCATTACCCCAAGCCCAGCGTGGCTGGGGGTAGCACATGCCAAAATCCCACACCCCTGCCCACTCGGCTGGCACGCATCCCCTGCCTCCCCCGGGATGGGTCGGGTGAGGCGGACTTTGACCATGGAAAGCAGCTGGGACCAGGCCCCCAAGGGTGCTGAGCTGCCGGCACCATCCCGACACGGCCCCAGCCCAGCGGCAAGGGCTGGGGAAGGCTGATGGCAGGCCCGGAGTAAGCTCTGGCGGTGGGAGCCCCTTGCTGTCCCCCCCCACAGCTGAGCCCCCTCACCTGTCTCCTCGGGGCTCCTGCAGCCCACCCAGATGCAGCCGGTGGCATTGTGCGAGGCGGTGCTGGCCGTGCATGTCTCGCAGGACCTCAGCTTGCCGCACTCTCCTGCCAAAGCCGGGGGAAAGGGGTGAGGGCAGGGCCAGCATCTGTCCCCCCGTCAGCTGGGGTCAGGGCTGGACCCTCTGCTCCACGGAGGATTTCTCATGATGCAGCAGGAGGGATGAAGCACCCTCTTGCAGCACCAAACCCACGAACAGACCCATCCCGGCTGGCTGCAGTTGTGTTTGTAGCATCACCAGCTCTCCGGAGAGGGGACATCCTGCATCCCACAGCTCCCAGCACCCGTGGCCACCTGGGACACCAGCGCTCACCCCATCACCTGCAGCCACGGCGGGCCGCAGTGCAGGGCAAGCCCACCCCAACCCCGGATCTTTTGGCGGAGGTTTAAAAGAGACGAGGCAGCAGCACCAGCCTGGCTGCTCCCAGCAGCCGGGTCGGGGTTATTTAAACAGCATCATCCCTCTGCCCCCCCAGACCGTCCCACAGGACCCCCCGCTCCCCATCACCCCAGCATGGCAGTGAGTCACTTGGGCATTCGTGGAGCTGCTCTGCCGTGAGCTCTTCCCCCACACACACTCTCTCATCATTAATTTACAGCGATGACTGCCAGCAAGGGAGGCTGCAACGAGGAGCCGTGGCCGGGCCCTGCCTGCACCTCTCCGCGTCCCACGCCCACGACCGTGTTTGCAACATCCCAGGAAGAAGCCGGGAGCCATTCCCCACCCAGGCTCTCAGGGGACAAACCACCCCCCCAGGGCTCGCAGGAGGGGGCTGGGGGCTGGCACCCCCCTGGGCCGGCTCCCAGGGGTCTCTGCCACAAAGGGACCAACCCAGCCTTGTGCTTGGCTTTCCTGCGCCAGCTGCACCCATCCCCGCCGGCAGCGCTTTGCAGAGGGCTTCCCACCACCCCACCTCCCTTTGGGGTGGGCAGCTCCAGTGCCCCCAGCTCTTAGGGTCCTCCTGGCCACCCGGGCCATGCCTGGTGATAGAAGACGCCCTTTTCTTCTCCCAGCAAAAGCAAAGGGGGCAACTGGTGGCGTAAGGCACGAAGTGGGATGCTGCGGACCCATTGCCATGGCTACGGCGTGGTGGGCACGCCACCGGGCCCCCCCTCCAGCATTTAGAGACCTGCTGGGAACCAATGGGAAAGTAGGACTTTGTTCACAAGGGTTTCAGGCAGGTTTATAATTTAAGTTATTTTTATCGCGGCAGGCACAGGAACAGACGTTTGAGCCCAACGTTGTCAACTCCCGCTCTTGTCATCAGGTGTGGGGAGGGAGAGGGAAACAAAGGGGGGCAGCGGGGCCAGCTGAGGGCAGCCCCATCCCGATGGGAGCCCTGGGAACATGCGTGGGTCCCGGTGGGACAAGTCAGGGTGGAAATGTCTCCCGTGAGTAGCGGGGGGATGGGAGGTGAGGAGCAGAAGCAAGCCCGGGGTTTGCATAATTCATGCCTGGAGTTGCAGGCACCCGGGCAGGAGGACAACGGCTCCGCTCCCCCACAGAAACTGCCACGAACCACGAGATCCCCCCGCTCTTCGGAGAGGAGGCTGGACCCTGCACCCCGCTTGTCCCGCAGCAGCCCAGGGCACCCCTCCTGGCCCTGGGGGTCCCAGCCCCACGGGTGGGAGCAGGAGCAGGGGACCCCCTCCCCCCAAGCCGGGGCCAGCCGAAGGAACAGGGCTCTCCCCGTCCCATCACGGGGGTCCCACGGGGGCCGAGGCCGAGGGGAACCCCGAAAGAAAGAGAAACCCCCCAAAAAGTTCGTTTGCCCCACAGCTGCAAACTCCCCTCGCCCCCCCCCGCGCCCCCGGCCGTACCTGCGCGGGTGGGATCGGGCCCCTGCGCGCAGAGCAGCGCGCAGAGCAGCGCGCAGCGCAGCGCCCCGGCGCACGGCGGGGCCATGGCCCGGCCCGGCTACGCTCGGCTTAGCCAGGCTCAGCTCGGCCCGGTCCCAGCGGGAGGCGTCGGCTGCGGCAGCGCCGAGCTCCCGGGAGAGCGGAGCGGAGCCGCGGGCACATGCGCGCCCGCGGGAGGCGGCCCCGGCAGCGGGGGGCGGGCAGGGGCGGCCCCGCCTCGTCCCGCCCCTCCCCGGGGGGCCCGGCCCGTGGGGGGCTCCGCTCCGGGGGTGCCCCCGCTCCCCCCGCCGCCTGCCCGCGGCCGTGGGGGGGCTCCGGAGCGCCGGGCGCTGCACCCCCGGCCCGCACTGCTGCGCGGAACCGGCTGCGCTGCGCACGCTGAACTCGCTGCATACACTGACTGTACTCACTGCACATGCTGCGCTCACTGCACGCGCTGCCTGTGCACTGCACACTGCGTACGCACTGCACATTGCCTGCGCACTGCGCTCACTGCACACTGCATGTACGCTGCACACCCTGCGCTCACTGCACACCCTGCGCACTGTGTGCGCGCTGCGCACTACCTGAGCGCTGCACGCCCGGCGCTCGCTGCACACCCTGCGCACCGCACACCCACCGCACGCCACCGCCCAGGCGCTGCCCAGGCCCTGCACGCGCTGCCCGTGCGCTGCCCGCTCGCCCCGCGCCGCCGCTCCGCCCCCAGTCCCGGCCGGGAGCCCCCACCCTCCCCGGGGCCCCTCCGCCGGTCCCGCTCCCCGCGGCCGCGCAGGTGCCGGGGCCCCGCCGGGACCCGGGGCCGCGCCGTGGCGGTTCAGCACCGCGAACAGCTCCCGCCGGGCCGAGCCGGGCCGGGCCGGGCCGGGCCCCCCCCCCGGCCCCGGGCGGGCTCCGAGCGGGCGCGGCCGCAGCCGTGCCCAGGAGCACCGGCGGGTCCCGACCCCCGCGGGGTCCCGGCAGCGCCGCAGCCCGGCCCGGGCACCCCGGGAGCCGCCACGCCTTGGCAGCGGGGTCGGGACCGGCCAAACCCGCGCCCCCGGCCCGGCGGGGGCCGGTTGCGGGGAAGGCCCGGAATACACCGGGCTTCGAGGAACGGGCGCGGGGGGGAGTCCCGGCAGGGCCCCGGGGGTGCGCACGCCTTCTGCCTCCTCCTCCTCCTCCCCCGGGGGGGGCTCCCCGCCCGCCGCCCTTCCCGCAGCCCCCCCGGCCGGCCCAAGCCTTCCCGGTTCTCCCGGCCATGAATTATTCAAACCCGCCCGGGAAAGCCGGGCCGCGGGGACCCGCTGCGGGAGGGGGGGCTGCGCACCTCCGGCTGTGCGGGGGCGAGGGCGGACCCAGCTTCGCCCCCCCCCGGGCCGCCCCCCCGCCCGGCCCGCAAAGCGGAGCCCCCCGAACCTCTGCAACGGGGGGCAGCAGCGCCCCCTCCCCTGCAGCACGGCCCTGCAGGGGCTTTGCGGGACGTGGCGGGGGAGCCCGGGGGGGGGGGGTCCCGGGGGCGGCGTGGGCCTGGGCCGGGGGGGGCGGGGGCTGTTTTTTATGAATGGGCTGCTCCGTCCTTAGCGCGATTACTATGCGGCGCGCGCGCGCGCCCGCGCTGCCTCGCGGGGCGCTGATTGGCTCCGGCGCGCCATTGACGTCACAGCGGGGCGAAGGGGGCTGGGGGGGGCGGGGGCGGTGAGTCACCCCCCCGGGGCTCGGTCACTATAACTCGGCGGCGCCCATGGCGCATCCCGGGCCGCGGCCGAGCACCCCGGCAGGTGAGTGCCTGGCGCCGGGGGCACGGGGGGCCCGGGGGGGCTGAGCCCGCCTGGGCAGAGCGCAGCGCTGTGGGACGGAGGGCGAGGGGCAGCCGTGCCCCCCCCGGGGCTGTGCTGCCCGGCCGGCTGCCCCGGGAGGGGCAGAGCCCCAAGGCAAGGGGTGTCCCCGCGGGTGGGGGGCGCATGGCGGGGCCGGGAGGGCTCCTTTCCCCCCCGCCGGCGCCGCCCCTTCACCTGCTGCTGGGGATCCCCCCTTGCTGCCTCGCAGCCCCGGGGGGGAGCCGGGGCCGGTCCCGCTCCCCTGTATTTATCCACCAAAATCACGCAGTGCACACCCCCAGCAGCGGACACAGGCAGGAGCGGGCTGAGCGGGGTCGTCGTCCCCCCCCCCCCCCCCTTTAATTCACATCTTTATTTTTCTTTGCTTGCAAAAGAATTAAACCCAAACCACCTCATCCAGAAAAATCCCCTCGGAGCAAACAGCCTCAACACACGCCGCTCTGCCCCCCTCCCGGAGACAACTTCTGGGGGGAGGCAGGACTGTCCCTGGCTAGGTGGCACAGGGACAGCTGGGGTGGGGCCCTGCCGCGGGCAGCAGGTGCTGAGGGGGCGGCTCTGGCTTTCGGCTGCAGCAGGACAGCTTCCGCCAGCATGATGGAGGAAAGGCCCCCCAACTCCAGCCAAGGCCGGCAAGGCTGGTTCGCCACCAGGAACAGCAGCAGCGGCTCCTTGGACCTGGAGTCCGTGGTGCAACCCCTCGCCTTGAACCCTTGGGACGTCGTCCTCTGCATCTCCGGGACCATTATCTCCTGCGAGAACGCCATCGTGGTGGTGGTCATCTGCTACACCCCGGCTTTCCGGGCTCCTATGTTCCTCCTCATCGGCAGCTTGGCCACAGCCGACCTCCTGGCCGGTTTGGGGTTGATCCTGCATTTTGCCTTTGTCTACTTCATCCCATCGGAGGCGGTCAGCCTGCTGACGGTGGGGCTCCTGGTCACCTCCTTCACGGCCAGCGTCAGCAGCTTGCTGACCATCACCATTGACCGCTACCTGTCCCTCTACAACGCCCTCACCTACTACTCGGAGAGGACGGTCACCAGGACTTACATCATGTTGATCCTCACCTGGGGAGCCTCCATCTGCTATGGGCTCCTGCCCATCATGGGCTGGAACTGCCTGAAGGAGCCCTCCACCTGCAGCATCGTCAAGCCCCTGACGAAGAACCACCTCATCATCCTCTCCGTTTCCTTCTTCATGGTCTTTGCGGTGATGCTCCAGCTCTACATGCAGATCTGTAAGATCGTCTGCCGGCATGCCCACCAGATAGCCGTCCAGAGACATTTCCTGGCCAGTTCCCACTACGTCACCACCCGAAAAGGCATCGCCACCTTGGCCGTCATCCTGGGCACCTTTGCTTCATGCTGGCTGCCCTTCGCTATTTACTGTCTCCTGGGGGATTACAGCTACCCGGCCCTCTACACCTACGTCACCCTCCTCCCCGCCACCTACAACTCCATGATCAACCCCGTCATTTATGCCTTCAGGAACCAGGAGATCCAGAAAATGCTGTGGACCGTGTGCTGCAGCTGCTTCTCCTCTGCCATGCCTTTCCGGTCCCGCTCCCCCAGTGACGTCTGACGCGCGTCCCCCTCCCCAGCCTCTCTGCACCTTCCACTTACCGATTGCGGTTGGGGGATTTTCTTTTTTTTCCCCTTTTCATTCCCAGAGACGCATCGCAGGAGCTCTCAGAATCAAGCAGCTCTTCCCAGCCCCGTCCTTTTGGGCACAACCCCTTCTCTTCCTCTATTTTTCCACTTTTTGAATTTACAGGAGAGAAAAACATATTTTTTATCCATAATATAATCTATATTTATGCGTGCGCACGTGAGAGAGAGGGGGGAGATCCTCATATTTTCTTTACAACTATTTATGATGCTTTATTTTTTTAAAGGGGGGGCGATACCGGGAACGTTCGCTCCCCTCCTGCTTTTTTTACAGCCTCGTTATTTACCTCAGATGGTTAAAATATATTTTGTACGTTTGGGGAAGGGAGGGAGACTTGCTTGCCGGAGGAGGAGGGACTCAAACCCACCTCCTTCTCCCAGCTGTCCATCCATTTATTTATTATTTTTTTAATTATTATTTAATATGATTTTAATGCCGCCGGCCCAGCGCTGCGGCTTGCTGCCCTCTAGTGCTCATTGCCTTCGGGCAGAGGGTGCTGCCGCAGGCTCCGCACCCCAAACCCAGCAGCCTCGGGGGCCCCTGGGTGCTCCCCCCTCAATGGCACCCAGGGCTGCCCCCCCGCCAAAGCCTTTCTTTGCACTGGGACTGGATTTGCACATTTTGGGGGAGGGATGGATGTGAAGAGGCTCCTTGGGGTGGGGACCCCTCGGTGGGGTGCTGCAGAGCGGGGGTTAGGGTGGAGGGGCTGTTTCTTGTTTACAACCATAGGGGGGGAATAAAAGTAATTTGTGATACAAGGTGCGGCTGTTTGATGCTGGGGAGGGGAGGGGTTGGGACAGGACGGTGTCACCCGCAGCGGAGGGGGAGAGCAGGTTGAGGTCCCCGCGCCGTCGCCCCGAGTCCAGGGCCTTCTCCCCGCTCCATTTCCCCGTGCCCGGTTAAGAAATCCCAAGCGACAGCGCGTTCCCCCACCCATCAGATCCTGTTAGCAGGAGCTGGCCTTGGGGGAGCAGCGCCGAGGGCCCCCGCCATCCTCATCCTCGCAGCGGTCCAGTGCCCGGCAGGCAGAGGGGCTGCATCCAGCCTTGTGCCGTTATTGCCGCCCCGATCAGAGCAAGATCACGGGCAGCTGCCTGCGCCCTGGCCCCTCTCCTGGCGAGGGTGGCACAGGAGGGCTCAGGGCTCTGCCCAGGACCCCTGCACCGAGGTGCCTGTGCTGCGAGAGCCACCGCTCAAATAGGACCTGGGATGTCCATCATTGCTGCCCACACTGTTTGCATGCAGCGTTCGTCACAGAGAAGGCAGGGTTAACGATGGCAGAGCTAATTAGGGCAGCTTGTCCCCTCCGGTAGCAGGGCTCTGCGCCCCGAGAGCCCCCCATGCCCCTGCCCACCCCGGTCAGGGAGCAGCAGGTTTCTTACAGGCATTTGTGCATCCGCAGACACGCCGGGATGTGGCAGAGCCCAGGGCTGAAGAGCAGCCAGAGCCCGGCTGGGTGCTGCGGCGCAGGATGCATGCTGGCCCCCGAGGCTTCGCTTCACCTTGGGCTCGGGGACCTGGTGGCAGCCCGGGGGGTTGGTGCTGTTTATTGCAAAGGAAATAAAGATTTTTCTTCTGCTTCTCGGCCAAGCTGAGCACTGGAGAGGGGTAATGGCAGCAAGCATCGAGGGGATATGGGGCTGGGGAGAGGCTGAAGGACCCACAGACCAACGTCGCCTGCTCTCCAGGGGCTGGGCTTTGGAATTTGGGGCTTGCCTTGTCCCCACTGAGGTTAAGCCAGGGGGAAAGGAGCAAAGCTCAGGGGCTGGAGACACCCGTTGTGTCCCGAGGCTGAGCTGAGGACCCTCCATCCCTCAGCCAGGGGATAATTCCTGAGCCCACCTCCCCCAGCAGTGAAAAATCCTGTAATTCCCAGCCCTTCTTGATTCATGGGCAGTTCGTACCTGGCTGTTCTTATGTCAACATTGTACAGCGGCTTAAACAGCTTTTCTCTCCCTTGTGCTTCCCCTGCTGATGTCTTCAGAGGGAGCAGCTGCAGCCCCTTTGCTTCTTGGCAGTAGGCAAGCCTGACCGGTCCCTCCTGCTCCCTGGGGTCCCTGTGACCTCCTCTGGGGACAGGGTGACATGCCAGGGTTTGCTGCAGTGTGTATAAGCACGTGGCATAAAGGCAGCACCACGCAGGTCTGCTGGGACCCCCCTTGGGCTCCCACCCACCATGGCTGGCGGTGGGGTGGGCACAGGGCTGCAGCCCCCAGCTCCTGGCAGGGCTGCACCACAGCCGAGGGGCTTCCAAATTCACCTGGGGGGGATTCACAGGGCTCCAGAGCTGGGCTGAGCCCACAGTGACAGCCTGGCACCAAAAGCCACCACGACCCAGCCGCATTGCACCACATAAGGCCAAGGGGCCGCCTGTGATGGCTCCCTCCACCGCCGGCAATTTGGGAGCCCTCATACCCACCACCGTGGGTCCCCCGAGAACATCACCCCTCGCAGCCCCGACCCCTGCTGCCACCAGACACCACCATGGTGGCCATCGCTCAGCGTGTGGCTGCCCTGCGTGCTGCTTCCCGGCTGGGAAACGCACCCTTCGGCTCCTACCTGTGTCCGATTCCCTCCTGCCAGGACGGACGAGGAAAGCTGAGGCTGAACGCGGGGCTGGAGGAAGCCGGGCCCCTGACCCTGCCGCGGTGCTGGTTGCTCTCTCGGCACACCAGCCAGTGAGTCCGGAGACATCCCCGGCTGCTCCAGGCCTTTGGGGGATGGAGCAGGCAGCACCGAGCTGGAAGATAAACCAGCCCGCAGCAGGGCCCAGCCTGCTCCCTTTTTCGGTGGAGAAAGATGCAGAAAGCAGAGGTATAAAAAATAGTCAAATCCATCCGAGAAGACGCCCAAGTGCCGAGCAGCCACCCCCACGCTGCTGATGTGCAGGAGAGGCTTGTGGGGCGACTGACAGCCCAGCTTTGGGGTTAAAATATGAGCTAAGAGGCTGTGAGCAGGATAAAGGGGTGGGCACGCCATCACCCCAGCTGTGCACACACATCTGGCAGGCCCGGCCCTCCCCAGGCACTCCCTGCCCAGCACCATGGCTCCCAGCGGATGCCGTAAGCCACAGGCGGCCTCTTGCCTCCAAACCCTGCCCATGCTGCCGTGAGGGCATGAGGCTCCGGGCAGGGTTTGCTCCCATTCTCTGCCGCAGGCAGTCCCTGCCCCATTGGCAGCAGCGGGGCTCGGCTACGGCTCCAAGCGCCTGCCCTTTGCCACCTTGCCGGGAGCAGGGACACCGGGCAAGAGCGCTGGCAGTGACCACAGCAAAGCCTCCCATCACCGTGGTGCCAAAACCAGGGGGGCTTTGCCACCTTGGAGGATGGAGGAAGGTCAATGCTACCCCAAAAACCTCCCACCAGCACCCTGAACCCCAGCTGGCACGCCTGGGGCAGAGCCGAGAGCTGCCCATCACCCACACCGCATCCCGGGGAGGGGTCTCTGCTCCCAGCAGTGTACTGGGGCGCCTGTGATGGGTGCGTCCTGGCAGGGAGCACAAGCCCCGACATCCCCCTTGCACCAGCACGGGCGGCCGGGCTGGGAAGGCTGGGCCGTAGGGAGGGCTGAGCAGCTCTGGTTATTGGCCTGGGTAACATTTAAATGAGAAACCTCAGCCCTGGCTTGGGGGATTTTGTTTCCTTGGAAGCAGGAGCAGGCAGGAAATGAAGAAAACGCGGCCCCGCTCATAAGCGTTTTACCAAATGCCGAAGGCAGCAGGAGGCATTTCCCGGTGCGGCTGTGGAGCATCAGCCCCAGCCACCACCGGAGCCGTGGCTCAGGGAGACATGGGTCAGCACATCCTAGGGAAGGGAGCCCAGCTGAAAGCACCGCTTGGGGTGGGAGGCAGCGAACAGCAGGGTGTAAAGCAGGTCTCTAGCACCCAGCAGCCTCCCATTTTATTCCTGCATCAACACTCGGAGAAGGCAGCTTCGTGCCACGGGCCCTTGGCTGCCTGGCCGGGGCGCAGGGAGCCAGGGGCGGCAGCACCCTCTGCTCCCCATCAGCAGCTCACAGAGGACGGGGCTCCCACGCTGGCTCGGGGCTGGGGCTTTGTCTAAATTGCCCTGGCCTGGAGACAGCGATGGGCAGCGTAATTTGGCGCTGGCTGCAGCCCCAGCTCCGCACCGGCTGCCTTAAGCCCTCCACATGCAGGCACTGGCCTTTGCAGGAGCGGATGAGCCCAGCGCAGAGCTGCTGCCCTGCCAGACTGCAGAAACTTGAGCTCCAAATACATAATTCCTCTGGCACCCCGTGGTTATTTGTGAGCTGCTGTGAGCAGATGGAAGAGTTACAGATAAAGCCATCCGCAGCACGGGAGCCGATTGCCTTCCCCACACAACCGCGTAGGCAACAGCAAAGGCAGGGAGGAGGAAAAAAAAAAAAGAAAAGGCAGAAAGAGAGTGCGAGAGAAGGAGTCAGCCATTTCTACAGGGGCTGAGCTGCCATCTCAGCACACCTACGTGCAAGAAATGGGGACTCTCTGCTGGCAGCGGGCCCTTCCCGGGGAGTTGGACGAGGGTAGTGCTCTCCCACCAGCCATGGCTGCTTGGCTAACGAAGGCAGCGCAAGTCGGGGGTGACATTGGCAAGGCAGAGCGCTGCCACACACTGGGAGAGCAGGCTGTTAACGCTGATCAGAGCTGGCAGCGCCTGCACTCGCTTTGGTCCCAGAGGGGGAATTAAGGGAGAGAAGCTGACGTCAGTCGTGGAAAGGACACGCAGCCCACTCAGCCAAGGCAGCCGGCAGCATCTTCTGGGTGTTGCTAACACCACCTTGAAGGAGAAAATTAAATAGGTCTTTGGAGACAGGGGCTCCTCTGAAGCCAGAGCCCGGCCAGCTGTGATCTGGTGCCGAGCCCCGTGGAAGAGGCAGACAGGCAGGCAAGCACATCAAAGGCTCGGGCCAAGGCCAGAGCGCCAAGCCCCAGAGACTCCCCCAGCTGCAAGCAGCTCCTCCGTAAGAAACCGCTGCTCACAGAAAGGGGACCACGATTAATCTCACTGCTGGGCTTCTCCTCCCTGCACGGAGCTAAACCCCGAGCCGGGGAGCAGCAGCGGAGGCTCCTCAGTCTCCAGGAGCTCTCGCCAGCTCCGTGGGTTGCTTGCGGAGGGTGAAGCGTGGGGCCCCGTGAGCTCCTCGCTGGAGGCAGGTGGGCTACCCAGGAGGGCGGATCTGGCACCGGAGTTTCCCTGTCTGTCTTTTAGGGGGGGTAAACCAGCCCAACACTCACCAACACCCCCCCAGTTCCCAAAGATGACTTTCAAGGGCTGGTACCCCAAAAGCACAGAGCTGTGTGCTAGCATGTACCCCAAAAAAGCAGAGGCACCAAGTTAGCCCTGGCCACAGCCACACCCATCCAGGCAAGGGAGCTAGGGGCACCTGCTGCTCCTCCCGGATTCGAGATGGAGCTGAGAGCCGGGACACAGAGCACCAGGGAGCGTGGAAGCCCAAGAGAGAGACCCCCCCTTCCCCTGCCCTCCGCGCCCCAGCACGACTAAAGGGCTTGCTTGTTCAGAAGCTGGCAAGGCCAATTAATCTAATGAGGTTTTGCAGCCAGGGACTATTGTCAGCCAAGAAAGGCACAGCACTGCAGCGTGAGCGCACGGGTGTCTCCTAGAAGCCAAGGGAATTTGGCAGAGCAAAGCTCACAGCAAAAGCAGGGACGAGAGCAGCACGGATGGATCCTTTTGTTGCTCTCCACCGACCAGCAAGAAAATACACGGGGCACAACAGGCTCACGTGCCGAGTCCAGACAAAGCACCTGAAAACAGGGCCAGGAGCCATCGCTGCTGCGGCCGAGGCCAGGCAGATTAACTGCAGAAGGGACCTTGAGCAGCTGAAATGGAGGCAAAAAAAGCAGAAGCAGCCCCCCCCCCCCCCCCCCCCCAGCTGCAGCCGCTCTGCTCCTCTGCTCTTGCAAGATGGAGCACGGGCTCATTTCGTATGGCAGGGAGCACACAGGGGAGGCTGGTAGCTCCTCCTGGATAGCACTTCCTTGGCGCCGTTACCCACCGCGGGCAGCGCTAACCACCGCCATCGATAATCCTCAACCCACCTTGGCACGGCTGCATTTTGGTACTGGAAGAGGCTTCTGCGTGGATGGTGTCTGCAAGACAGCCTGGGACCTGCTGGCTTTCTTCATCCCTCTGCTCAGGCGGCTGCGACAGAGCACGGCCCGGGCACCCTCGATGAAACGCTGAAGGCAGCCGGGCTCCCCAGATTGCCCCAGCAGCCCTGCTACGGGACACAGGTTGCACAGGCGGGAGCCGCTCGGTGACGGACGAGCCGCAGCCGCCCCGCTGCCCAGGACCCGCCGCCTTCCACGTGCGAAGGACCACACCGCAGCTCCCCAGCGCATGCCCAGAGTAAGACACGCAGGCACCGATTGGATAGAAAGGTTTTATCAAGTTTAAGTTCTAAAAAAGGATCAAAAAATTGTTTTTTATTTTTACACGTACATTACAAAAAAATTTGCAATTGGAATCTTCATCCAGGGGTTACTGAGCTGATTACAAAAAAAAAAAAAAAAAAAGCAGCAGGAAAGCCTGGCTTACACAGCAACCGACAGGGAAAAGCACAGACATTACAGGGGAAACAGAAGGCAGGGAGCCTGCGCCGGGATGCACAGGTACGAGTGCAGACCGGGCTCCACTCCCCAGCAGCAGCAGCTTTATGCCCGCTGCATCCATGCACACGAGGCAGCAGAGCCCGGCCATCAGTGTTTATTTCCCAGGGGTAAGAAAACCAAACAAGTCTACAGTATTTTGCTCATGAGGTTGGTTTTTTTTTTTTGTTGTTGTTGTTGTTGTTGTTGTTGTTGTTTCCCCCCCCCCCCCGCCCCCCAAGCAGAGTTTCACTGCTGAAACTCCTTTGGTCTGAAGTAACCCCCTGCACCCTGAGAGTAGCCGTCAAACATCGCCCTTCCGACCCCCGGCCTGGCTGGGTCCTCCGAGGGCACTTCCCATCTCTCCTCCCACCATATCTTCTGCTCAGCAATAAACCCCTAAGACACAAGTGAAATAATTACTCTTATAAATATATTTATATCATGTAGGAAAATAAGGCACTTCAGGAGGGTTACAGCTCGTCTAATTCTATGACATTCTAATCAGGAAGAAAAATGGGTTAGTTTCTGAAATGAATTAAAACGAATGTTAATACAGTAATAAAAACATCTGATCCGCTTCCCACTTAAAGGCTTTGTTTAAAAAGGAAGAGAAGAAAGTACCCCCTGAAATCCAACAGCAACGAGACCTGACCCGGGGCAGCTGCATCTGCCCCACGCGAGGCCCTGCCAGCCAGCTCCCGCCGGAGCCCCTCAGGGGTGGGTACTTTCAAAGAGGCATATTAAATAAGTTCACGGACTTAAAAAAAAAAAAAAAAATCCTTTCCCTGAAACGACACTCACTCCGCAGAGTTTCTCGGCCATCTGGGACCTCCAGGAGCCCCTTCCCTCGATCTGGTCTGGTGCTTTGGGTCTGATAAGGAGAGGAGAAAGCAGTGAAGGTCACCGACTGCGGATGAGGCTCCAGGCTGAGCCCAGGGAGCCGGGACATGGCTTTCCCTGCGAGCGCGGGCAGGGGGGCGGCGGGGGAAAGGCTGCCGGCGGCAGCAGCCAAGCACTGCGGGCGAGGACACCGGGAGAATGGTTAACCAGGAGCGCGGCGCCGGGAAGGGGAAGGCAGCGGCGGCCTGCCCAAACTCGCCGTGTGCGGGGAGGGAGCGAGCACGCCCCGAGCAAACGGCTCCCAGGATGGGCGAAATGGCTGCTCCGGCTCCGCGTCTCCATACGGACGCGGGTCGGGCTGAAATGGAAAGACAGGGAGGACCCCAGCTGCCAGCTCTCGCTTTTGGCTTTGTGAAATGCTTGAGGTTCGTCCGCCATGCTGTTCAACCCAGCCTTACGCAGAAAAAGGGGAGGAAGGAGTAAGGTAACACGAAATGACAAAGATGGCAGGGGAGTCCAGCACAGGCCCTCCGTCTACGCGGGGCAGCAGCCCTGCAGTTACAGCACAGCTGCTCTGTCTTGCAAAGGTTGTTTTTGGCACCTCTCCTCTTCCCCTACTGGTTTAAGAAATATTAAGCTTACTTGGTGGCCCAGGGCTCTGCGATTTTGCAACGATACTCAAAGAGAGTCACTTTACACCAGTTGTTTCTCAGGGATCTCCACACTAGGCTCATACCACTTCTTTTTGCAATCAAAGGAGATTTAAAAAAAAAATAAAAAATAAAAAAAAAAGACAACCAACCTTCCCTACCTGTCTACAACCCTTCTGTTTAGGATCCAGCAGTTTTGATTCTCACCTCAAGAGGAGAGTTTGAAAGCAGAGGGTGGTTACAGCAGGCTTGCACGGACAGAGCCGCATCCCTCCCGCTGCCAGGAGGGCCGTGCAAGCAGGCGGAGGAGCCGACTCCACCCGCGGCCATGCCAGATCACCCACACAGCATCCTTGTGCAACAGGCAGCGCGTGGGGCAACAGTGTCCCTAACGCCCCGAGGCACGGCCCTGCCTGACAGACCATCCGTCTGGGTCACAGAGAATATGGCACTTTTCTGAATTTCACACGACAGGAATACTCGCTCCCCTTTCCCAACAGGGGCCAAGTCTAGTTAAGGCAATTTAAAATTAACCCAGGTTTGGCATTTGCGAGCTCCTTGCTTCCCTGTGTGATAACGCTGTCAGCCCGGGTTAGCTTAAAGGTCCGTTTTCCCCAGGAACCTGTCTCCGAGAGAAGCCAGAGGAGGATGCTTACAGAAAGAGCAGAAAAACAAGAGGCAGCAATTCTCCTCTAGCTCCCCTTACCCAGCTTGCAGCAGTCATCAGTTTGCATTTCCAAGTCCCTCCACTGCACGATGGCTCACTGGCACTTGAGGGGTTTGCTCCCTCTTCCAGAACCTGAAACCAGCGTTGCTCAGATGTTCCCAGCCCATCGGGATGCCTCACCGTCTACGCCTTTGCATCCTGCCTAGCAGCTGATTTGCAGACAAAAATCTGATGGTGTAGCAGCCCAGTAAATCTCTCCTGATTGTGCTCAGGGTCGCGCTGGATCCGCACCCCAGAAAAGCCCATCCTCCAGGCCCTTATCTGCTCTTTCAAAGATTAAAAATGCATGTGCACACACACGAGAAATCAGTGAGAACTCAATGGCACAAACTGAAGCCATCAATCAAACCCCAAGAAGGATTTTCAGCAACCTGGCAGCCTCGGGCTGGGCCTGGCGCTCCCGATGTCAGCAGCACCATTAAACAAGGCAAGCCAGAGAAGAACGAACGGGCACAGGCTGGCAAAACACTTTACAGCAGGAAAGGCAAAGAGGCTGGAGAGTTGCTCTTAACGGGACACACAGCTGGTCCTGCCCCACAACAGCTGGACCCGTGATCTCCAAAAGGCTTTGGAATTGCTTTCTTGCATGACCCTGGCTGAGAGAGTCACGTCCAAATTAAAATACACATCCATACCATCGGGGGTATTTGTTTATAGATTTCCAAGATATGCTTATAATCTATGTAAGGCAATACAAAACAGCAATAAAACCTAGGTCAGCTAGTTCAAGTTTGCCATTTTCTCCCCCTGCCAGTACTGTATCTGTACTGAGCAGCCTGGGAATTCATAGGGTTAGTGAGGAGAAAAACCGTTTTTTTGGTTTTGTTTTTTGTTTTTTGTTTCTTTAAAATTAACTAATGAATTATAATAAAATTACAGGAAAAGACATAGGTTAGGTCTGATGTAACTGATAGGCAACTCGGTTCACACACAAGACGTTTTTAAGCACACAAACTCCCCTCCTTAGGTGGAAGGGAGGAGGAAGCAAAGGTAATACCAGCATTTTCTGCTACTCAGGTCCCTGTGTAAAAAGTATGGTCACTCTGCTAGAAAAAGCACCTCTTCAAACTGACTGCAGCATTGCCCTGAGCAGGCCAAAGAAGATCAAAGTGCCTGGTGTTCAGAGAACCCCTCCCCACACCATCTCCCTGCTCTACGCACTTTTTTTTTTTTTTTCCTTTTTTAAATACACTCTCAGTATGAACTGGAGAAATCAGCAAAGCGGAGTTTCGCCACCCCTCAGTGCTGACGACACAGATGTGTCTCAGTGGGGCAGTGGCTCTGCTCTCCCAGAAGCGGAAAGCCGAGCAACCGTTCTGCCCCGGCTTTGCATCCCTTTTGTGCAAGTCTCCTTTGGCAGACTTGGCAAAGCAGTCCAGGAGATTTGAGGAAGGTAAAGGCAGCTTTTCAAATAAAAAAAGTCCCTCCTCACATTGCACCCAATGCACTCCACAGCCCTGGAGCCAGGAAGCGCACCCCACGCAGGGTAGTCTGGAAATAATACTAGGGGGTCAGAGGGGAAAGAATTGTGCACTATTGCCAAAACCTGATTATTTGACAGTGGGATGCAGCAGAGAACTGACATTTAAAGCCCATTTTCTTGCAGCACTACCAGTATTCACTGGAAAGGAAGAGCCATCAGATCAACTGTCTGCTGTTGCAATGAGAAAACTAGCTGAAAATGTCCTTCATCTGAAAGGCCACGCGGCCACAACAGGATCATCCATCTTTACTTTAAAAATCCCTCGGGATGGAGGGTTTATATGTGCTCTGCCTGGTGGCATCGAGAATCTGGAGGTTTAGCTCTCTCTTAAATAAGCAACCGTTACACCCCCTCCAGCTAAATCCCAACACCGCATCCTCAGTGTCCGTGAGGAGACCTTTTGGAAAGGCAGAGCACAAAGTCCTGCCAAAGCAGGAGGGGGAGGGAGACGGGAGACATGCTGCTGGTTGTCTGAAAACCCTTGGCACATCTTTGGTTACGGAATGAAAAAGGAAGCGGTGGAAGGTTTGGCCACCTGATTCTTTAAGAAGATGTTAACCCAGGAGAGAAGGGGAAGAAGGGGACGGGACCATGATTAATCCGACCATTCGTCCTCATCGAACTCCGAAGAGTCGTCCTCAGAGTCGCTGTACTCCACAGCGATGCGGCGTGACAGGATCGTTGCCACATCATTGCCCACAACGTCCCGCTTCTCCTGTTCCCGCTGCTCCTCCACCTTGCGGAGCTGGAAGCCTGTTGGGAAGAAGGCAATGGAGGGGATCATGCAAAGGCTTTGGTCACACTGAAATCTCCAAAGCAGCCATCCCTTTGACACAATCCTCTGAGCGAGGCAGCCTGTCCTCTGCCAGCGAGTATCGGACACGCTGTGGGATAACACTGGTGGTGAATGACAGCCAAGACAGGCTGGGTGGGCACGAGGAATGGGAAGCGAATTGTCTCCGTGCTCCTCTGAGGGGTTACCACCACTGCCATTCAATCCACTCACAAACTTGGAATGCACCGATTCCAGCACTGCCGTCTCCAAAGGTGACGGCGGAGGCGTAAAACCTCGTGAGGTGTCAGCATAGGGGCAGGCAAGGAGGGACCACAAGGGACAGGTCTCAAGCAGCGAGGCGGTCACACCACTGCTCGTGAGACGGCTCCCAAGTGCTCGCACTTGGATACTGTGGGGTTTTCCAGAGGCAAAGGAGAAAGTTGGTATTGAAACAAAACCTTACCTTGACGAATAGCTGAAAGTAGATCACTCCTGGCATCGCTAACCGCAGGCAAGGATGACTTGGGCTTGGAGGCGGAGGTGTCTGAGGGTGGAGGAGGGGGTGGGGGCCCATCCAGGCCACTGGAAGACAGAGGCGGTGGGCCAGGAGGAGGCGGCGGTGGCGGGGGAGGCGGCGCACTCCCACTGCCTGGCTGCGGCAGCGGAGGTGGGAGCACACTGGCATATTCAACTGCTGGAGGGGGAGGCGGCGGTGGCGGGGCAGCAAACTCGGGGTGAGGAGGGAAAGACGGGGGCGAGGGTGGTGGTGGGGTTCCTGGGGACGGGAAGCCCATTGGAGGTGGTGGAGGGGGGGTGCTTCCCATCAGCGGTGGTGGCGGCGGTGGCGCCGGAGGGGGAGCAAAGCCTGGCCTGGCTGCTGAGGGGGATCCGATCGGAGGAGCTGGTGGCGGGTGACTTGGGCTAACCAGGCTGGACCGTTTGGTCCCTCCAGAACCAGAACCTCTTTGGTTGTCTACAGGATAGCTGTTGCAACAGAAGGAGAGAGAGAAGTAAGGCTGTTAGCTGTGAGGCCAGATTAGACTGTACAATCTCAATGTTAATGCAAATCACGTGTGTTTGTTGCAGTCCAGACAAAAATCTAAGTTCCAGCTTTAACTGGTGTGTCCATGAGACCTCTCTCCTTGGTTTTAGTTCCCTCACAGTGTTTCTTTTGGCCTACACCACTAGAACAAAGGAAAGCTTCTGGGGACTGGCAGAAGCATTATCATCCATCCCATCTCCCAGGCTGACAAGAACATGAGCCATCTCACCTCTCCGCCAGAGGCCGAGCGTCACATCGGAGCTCAGAGCAGCCTCCTGGCCTAAGCGCTCCTGCAGCAACGCAAGCCACTACCCCTCCACGCTGAGGTCAGACTTATGACACACCAAGCAGGGACGTCTACCGTGATAAATTGCACAAGGACTGGTGGGTGTGCCAGGACAGCATAGGCTCTGAACACCTGCTAGGAACCGATCTCTTCACTGGATTCCACAGCTCAGAGCTGGAGCGCACCAGCCATGTCTCATATCTCGCCATGGCGGGTGAAGAGCAAGACATGGAAATCCAACATGCTTTTAAGGGAAACACCAATTCTTGAGTGACTGAATCTCCCATTTATGGAAGCTGTGTTACACTGCTGCCCTTAAGATACTGTAATATCCTACGTACGTGTAAAGGAAGCCCTAAATTAACATCTCCTTCCATGGTAAAACAGAAGAATAAGGTACATTTGCCACAAAAAGGTCACAGTTTTTAACAGTGCACAGTGCTGATCCAAGACAGACTACTGGAGATCAAACCTAGCTCCCAGAGTTCTTTAAAAACAACCACCAAAACAAAACCAGAGAGGGGAGATCTCTGTGGCTAGGCAGAGATCTAAGCAACTGCATAAGGCAGCGTAAGCTTCATCTGAAAGCTCGTTTCTGCTCTGCCCTAGAGGAACATGCTGCAGAGTGGAGTGCTTGGTCTCTCTGACACATCAGAAGAGTCTTTTCTGCAGCACTGCTGCCTTTGGATAAGATGGAGACAAGCTAACACAATCCTGTCTATCAGATGTACATCCTCCTGTTACTCTTGACTCTGTTTTACTGCCTTTAAGAAAAAGCTACTCTCGTTTCATCCTTTGTGTCTTGAGCCACTGCTGGACCATAATTCTCATCTCTAGAGGTGACTGGAAGTCACCATTTCATCCGATACAAAGCAGCTGCCCTGAACTTGCACTGAAGTCTCTGGGAAGAAGTCAGCTGGTGTGCTCAAGTCCTTTAAATTTAACTACATCTACATCTTCAGCACCCACGTCGCACATTTGTCAAAGATCATAGGGCAAATGATAACAAAAACAGAGGCAAAAGCAGCCGTTCTTTGCACAGCTCTATCAGGAACGTAAGTCTACGTGCTCTGGAACAACTGCATTCGAAAACTCATGCAATGGAGACAGACCATTAAATTGGGACCCCACTCTTCTAGAACGTGAAGTAAGTCTGCTCTAGTTCTCGCCCAGGCCCATTCTCCCCTTCTGTATAGGAATGACGACGGCGGCTGGGATTTATGGAGAGCCGTGCTGCCTGTGCCTCTGTCCCTGCCTGCAGTTGCACTTCCCCTCCAGACAGGAGCATTCTGGTTCCCGTACAACACCCGTTAGGAAGTTATGCTGAACTATCTCAGCCTGTCTCATGTCATCCTTTTACACCACCTACTACTCCTTGGTGACAGAAGGGATCCCGTAGGCTTACCTAAATTCCACCGGGGGTGGAGGCAGGCTGTCATCTGGGAATGAAGGAGGTGGTGGCACAATAGAGTCAGTCTGCGGCGGTGGCGGGTAGCAGTTCACGTCCATGCTTTCATTTGAACCGATGCTGCCGTTCTGATACACCATGTTAGAGGGGTACCTGAGTGAAAGCAAGACAAGCAATTTATTTAAAGAGTTCAAGGCAACGTCTAAAGCTCACTTTCCCCCTCACTCACAAGAGCTTTGCCTCGTGGAAGGGTTACAACAAACAACTGTGCAGCAGTTCAACCACCAAACAGCAGTGATATTAACCACGTGGATAGATCAACCTGCAAGACTCAGAAATGAGGTTTTCTAGCAGGAATGGCTTTTCCCAGCACAGTGGGACCTTATCAACCACCACAACAGGACACACAAAACCTTAAAGCAACATTTAAAAAAAAAAAGTCTCTATTTCTCAAAGCATCCTATATGAAGAACCACGTACAGATGTATTAGTTTGCTCTGCATAATTCTTTGGCTAGAATTTGCCCAGATACTCTCACGTTTGCTTATTGCTACCACATGCCAGAACAGCATGAGTTATTTATTTTAGTGAACAAGAAAACACTGAAATAAAAAATATTTTTCTTAACATTTGATTATAGAAATAACACTTATAAGACTGTTTTGACCAACTTGGACTTGAAGGACTCCCCGCTACACTGGGCATCATCAGTGGCAAAAAAGAAGAGATACTCAAAGATGCCAAAAAATAAGCCTGAGAACAGAATATCAAACAAGAAACAGCGATGCCATTATCCAAGTATCCAAAGCTGAAATAGTACTGAAGGAAGAGACCACTCTCACACTCAGCTTTCAATGAGCTCATTTCACTGTGGGGTGGTGAAGCCCCTCGTTCTTGGGGCTCTGCACCTCAAGTGAATTCAAACGCATGAACATGCTTACATGAGAAAAGAGAGGAGCAAGAAAATGGTGCTGTTGTGCTGCTTGATTCCTCTGCTAGAAACCAAACCTGCTCTCCTATTAAACTAAAAGCAAGTTTTATTTTTAGCTGGAGAGTGTGATTTAAAGAGAGATTTTTCTTATATGAAAGGAAGCTGCAAGGAGCGAGCAAGCGAGAAGTGCATTGTGGGGAATTCAGTCTGCTTCCAGCCTTGCTGGTGTCAAAAGTTAAATGAATTCCCAAGCCAGAAGCGCTAAAGAGAGATCTGTAGCTTGAAATACTTGGATGGGGACAGCCCCCGCTTCAACTTTAGGGTGTGAAGAGCCATTTGTGAAATGTAACAAAGCAATCACACAATACCACTGAGATGCCACCCCGCTCCTCAGCGTAAGGCCCAGAGGCTGGGTGTGATGGGAAGGGCATCGCGACGGGGTAGGGAGCCAAAGCTCTCAACACTTTTGTGCCCACAAGACAGGCAGCCGAGAGCAGACTTGCTACCGAAGCTGTTCCTGCCACCTTGTTCAAACCATGTAGCTCCCTGATTTATTTAGCAAATTTTAAATCAGCAGACGGATTTACTTTGGAGAATCTGATTAGTGGCAGTATCGATCCGCACTGTGCAGCGGATCTGGAGAAGCTGCAGAGCAGGGTGAACTGCATTACAATCAACAACACCCGCCCGCTCCCCCTCGCTGGGAGCTGAACAGAGCCCCAGACTTGCTTACCCGGTAGGACCGTGTTTGTCCTTTGACTCAACAAACTCTTGTCCCATTTTCAGCTTCTCCCACTCTTCTTTCCGGGTTTTGATTTTCCGCGGATTCACATTTCCTCGGTTTGGATTCTCCTTTTTCTCTTTCTAAGGGAGGAGGAATCAAACAGAAGCCTTATTTTGCTTTAAACTCACTGGGAATAGGGAGGGATAGGACAGACCTACAGCAGTTTAAAGATACAGTCTCAAAGAGAGCCAGGATTTTTAATTTACTTTCCTGATTGCTGCAAGCTCCAAAGATCTCCCATAGAAGTTGGAGTACAGACAGCATAAAAAGAAAGACAGCATCAGGTTCCCCAGTGCAGCCCAGACATGATGCCATCGTTACTCCCTGGCACAACCACCCTGAGGGCAGAGGGCAAGCTCAGTTTCCCACATTAATTCAGTTTTTGGCCCCTGTGTCAAGACTGCCAAGTCTCACCATCACCTTGCTGGTGTTACGTGCTTTGGGGTGCAACATGGACACTTGCCCACAAAGAATTGGGCTTTAGCTAGCCTCGCTCTCTGTATTCTAGCATGCCCTAAATCTCTCCTTTGTTATTTTGACTGAAAAATCATGATCTGTTTTGATATTTAATACTCCAGTTGCTCAACAGCTAAATAAAGTATGCTCAAACTGAATCTTTTATGGTGTAAGTTTCAGTGTTGGTAAACATGGGGCCAGGCAGCCAAACCCATTTGGACCCATGTTTACCCGCACTCCCTCCAGGCAGCCAAACCAGGAACTCTACTGGGCAGTTTCAGCTTAAATGGTTTTGTTAAGCCTCCCGCTTGCTCCTGATTTAACATTAGGGCCTGGTTTTGCACTCCTGAAGGGATATTTTCTCCCTCCTTTATTCTTCCACAGTAGAATGTATTACGCCACTCAAAACACTGTGGTGCTGGGGCAGTGGGATTTGCACTGCTTCAACACTGAACAGACCCCATCAGAAGCACAGAAAAGACTCCAACACAATTTTCTCCCCTGCTGACTGCACCAGCGCCATGTTTGAGGACTACAAATTAAGCCATTATAACCATACAAAGACAGTGGCATTTGGAAAAACAGATTAAGGGTATTTTTGTTTTCTTTTTTTAATTAACAAGGATGAGAGTAAACCAGATAAAAACGTCACAGAATTGATCCCTAAAGAGTTTAAGAGAGCAAACCTGAATTTTGGATAGCAACTTTCGAGTCCAAGATTCATTAACACTTCCCACCTCCTATTCTTCCCTGACATGGCTCTGTTGGCAGAGATCTCCAATTTCCTCACCCTATGTTTCCGCTTCTCTTTCATAATATCCTTGGTGTCCTGAAGCATTTTCTCTTTCCAAAGGTCAAAGAAATATGATGGATCTGTGTAGAATTTAAGCGCCTCCTTGCCATCATCCCTAGAACGGGGGGGGGGGGAAACACACAAACAAGGACCAAGTCACGCATTTGTTTGAAGCCCAAAGAAAACACAAGGCACAACCCCAGATGACAGTTTAAAAGTCTGCAGTGAGAAGGTCAAACACGCTGCTCTCGTCTCTGTCCTCCATTTCAGAACAGGCAGCAGACCCACAGCCTCACTTGTCCCGGCTCTCCCACTTGCCATCGCTTTTGCCCTCACACAAACTCTCCATTACTCAGCACCTGAAGAGCTCAACTGCTCTAAACAATCACCAAGAGAGCAGCAGGTCTCTCACTTCAACCCCCACTTGTTTGTGTTGTATTTTTGGTGTGAAAAAAACCTTCTCCAGCCCAGGAACCCTAAATCAGACCAGCACCATCCCTGAAACTCATGAGCGAGCACACAGACACGCACACACACGCGCGCACACACACACTCTCTCTCTCCTCCTACTTTGCAGTGCAGCCGCGTCTGGCAGAAGACAGCTGCCTCCAGCTATCTGTAATTACTTTTTACCTGTTCAAAAGATATTTATGGATGTGGGCTAAGTCTCTGTATTCTGACCCCCTTTACTTCTACTACCTACAAGATGAAATCAGAGCGGGACTGCTCAGGAGAACTGGTTACACAGCCAGCACAGGTCACATCAGATGTCTCAGACCAGGCACAGAAGGCCACAGAAAGCATCTCCAGATTCTACAGGAGTCTGCTGCACCCACCTGGGTGAGAGCCATTTACAGATGTATGCTCTGCAGTTTGCACTACAGCTTTCTGGAAAGGAGCCACAGGGCTACAGAGAAGCACAAGAAAAATGCATCATCTGCACAACACCTAGCATGTTTATGCAGTGCCAGCCAAGCCTTGCCCCAAGGCAGTCACAACAGTGACAGCAGGTAACCAAATATATAATTTTCTAGCTACGCTCATTTGTACAGCCCCAAAAGCGAAGTTTCACGTAATCCAGAGGATGAAGGTCTCCTAGTGGATCTCAATTTCGCAACTCGATTTCCCATTGGAAACGGCTACTTCAATACAGCACAGAATGGGAAATGACCTCCTTGGCAGGTTGGGGGGGAAGAGGTACTCCTCTGCAAGGGAACAAGGGGCCAAGAAGGTGTTGCAGCCATACCTGTAAGGTGAGAGAATGTTGAGAGGTGGAGGAGTGTTGCAGGTCCTATAGGTTTCAAGGACAGGCACGGGGAGAGAATCTCTGTCGAAGAGCTTCTGGTCCTGAGTAGTGGAGCTTTTGAAGGCCTTCCTGGTGTTAATCCCTTGCAGGGAGACTGTAAGAAAGAGGAGAGAGCAAGTGAAGAACAGCTTGACCCAGGCCAATGACACTGAAGATCAAGTAGCGAACATCTGATTTCAGTTGGAGTTCTTGGCACGCTTAGCACTTCTTAAGGTCAGGTTCCTTTTCCCACAGATCTCTTGGGGAACGCAGCAAATCTCAGATCATACCGTGCCAATACCCGCTGCTGTATAGACACGGCTCTCTTGAGAGTTGCCAATGTGGTTTCAAACCCCTGTGACCAAGACTCAAGAAGTGCACCGCTAACAAACTGCTGAAAAGCGAGTTTCCACATGGAGACTTGCTAACGAGCAAATCTGGACTCGGCCAGAAAGGCTATCCACATGAGCAGCACAGTGCTTTTTCAGGAGGGGAGGAAACTGTCCCTCTTAGTCCAAGAGAAGACGTTCCAACGCCCATCGCAGCATCGTTTTACGGCCGCGAATTGACCACGCTGACTCAATAAGAATCTTTACCACGCTTGGTCTGCAAGGACTGTGCTCCACTCCATTACCTTCTTCCTCTTTGGGATCCAGCTGAGTGACTTTGACTTGCAAGCGGTCAACTCTCTCGACTAGAACGCTCACCCGAGAGGCAAAGGTGTTGGCTTGAGTAAACAACTCTCCAAATATGTCTTCTGCAAATTTACCTGGAATATTAAAGCGTCCACATTACCCTCGTGAGCCACATCAGACCACGTTCAGTCTCCCAGCTTGTTTTCTTGAAGAAAGAAGAAAGAAGGAACAAACCACGCATCTTTTCAAGTTTGTCAGGGTTGAGTTTTAACATCCAGGAAGAAAATGCTCTATTCCACCAAAACCTGACATTTCCAAGGGATCTTCAAGCAATAAAGAGACAATCGAGTCATACTTTCAAGTCATTATTAAAGTAACGAAATAAGGAGGGCTGACAACACTGTGCTGGTCTGAATCTGGACGGGTCTGTAGTCCTTTAAGATTCTCTGCTGTTCTGTTTATTAGACAAGCAAATACAGTTAGATTTTTATTGCTCTGGAGAATCTCAAAGGCTCCCAGTCTCCAGCAGGCCTGCCTCCAGGGTAACTGGCACATATTTACAAGCTCAAAGTACTCTGGAACTAGAGAGCAGACCCAGTCCTTGATCCTAAAGCCTGAGCTACAAACCACAGACGAAAGCACTGACCCTTTTGTTCCTTCAGGTGGCAGTGTCTGAAAAATTGATGCATTCACGTTTATTCTAAATCAAAACCAGAGGGGAACTTCTCACACATGGATATTCTCTCTGTAACAGCCTGGATTGCCCAGTGGGCTGCTATGACAAACATCATCCATCGTTTAGACTGCAAGAGTGCCTAGGGGCTTAGATCAGGAGCTCGCTGCACCACTTACTGGCCTAATGAAAAGATGTCCCCTGTCCTTAAGAGTTTAAAAATCTACGCATACAACAAGAGATGACCACAGGTAGACAGGGGTGGGAGAACTGGAAGAAAACCAAGAACTTACAGTAACCAAGAACTTACAGTAAGTACTGTCTTTTTGTTCTGCTCTCAGGCATAACCCAAGACAGGGAGCCCTCACCACGCAGAGGACCACACTGATCAGAACAGACTTGGCACTGACAGCAGACGCAGGCCCGTGGAGTTCCCACTGATGGGAAACATTTCCAGCCACGGCTGCTGAGTACAAGGCTGCTCCCAATAAGCAGTCTGGTTTTGAAGTGCATCATCATATGGTCAACAGTTTGTTCTGGAATCTGTTACTCCTGAAGATCCTCTCCGACATTCAGGAAAGGATAACCAGTTGGAAGCCTAACTTCAACGGCAATTTTGGAAAATCTAGCTGTCTGCAATGAGTCACACCAGAAAGGCAAGCGCCCCTTCCGCAAGGCAACGCGAGGGCATCCCCCAAAGCCCAGCTGCACAAATACTTTCAGCTATCTAAACTGACATATCAGCTACTTGTTCATACTCCCATGCAGTTCTCCTTACACTGCCAAGCACGGGGAACCAGCCAGGTTAAAAATCAACCTCCTCCACCCCTTCTGGTGGCAATGCCAGCTTGAAGTGTTTATAGAAAGCAAATGCTGGATGTTAACTTCAACTGATCTCCTCCTTCCATGTCTCCACATACGCTCCATTAACAAGCCCAACCAGCTTTCCTCAAACGCATGAGAGGGATTTTACTTCTGGAGACCTAAGGGCCAGGTAGCTCTTGCTATAGCAACAGTTCAAAAAAGAAAAGTTGGAATTTGGTTTCTACTTTAATAAGAACCGAAAATAACTTCTGAATTTCACAAGGAACTGTGACAAGCACTAGGGAAAAAATAAAGTCTTTGGTTTGCAATGCTGAGTAGTACCTTTCAAGCATAAAATAATATATTAAACAGCATTGTATATATCAGTCTTGACCCTGGAGGGAGACGAAGGGATGGTCCGTATTCCCTTGCCTGTGTAAGTGCACCTGTACGGAGTTATCATCCAGCATCTCACATACTGTTCTGTGTTTCATGTACACTTTTAGATGAGATAAGGCAGAGATTAATTTTTTGGTTTAGTTACTTTGACTGCAAAAGCGCAGCTTACAATCAGAATTATCTTTGTCATGCACTGGCAGGAAGACAGACGGCATGATTTAATAGGTCTTTCCATCTTTAGCTTGTGGATTCTATAAAATCACACAGAAACGCACAGTCGACTTATACAAAGTGCTACCAGCTGTGATAGTAACGAAGGGTAAACTCACTGGAATATGAAAGTTTGACAAGATTTATGTTTGCATCTTTGTAAGGAGACTGCGGTGCACTAGGCATGGCTGATTATTCACTTGACAGGGCTGTCACAGCCTACTGAACCTGCTTTACGTTCCTGTAATATTCAACATACAAGGAAGGAACGGATTTATTTTTCAGAACTAAGAAAAGAAAAGGAGCGGGGGCAGGACTTTGGCCATTTGGGTGCGAGCGTTCTGTAGCGGTTAGTCTAAACAGCGCTCCACGTAAAATACTGCTGGCCCTAGGGAAGCGGGTAAGAGACGGTGCTCAGCATTTCCTCCGCACCCGCCTCGCTCCCCTTACGCAGGCAAGTGTGCAAGTGTCAGCAAGAGCCACCTCTCCCGAGTTTTCCCTCCAGCGCTCTCCTCGAGGTATCTGCGATTGGTGCAGCAGCACGCACCTCCCTCCCCACATTGCCGAGCGAGGCTCCCGGGGTGCCTTCCCAATAAAGAAACCGGGCTGCAATTTGGCTTCCAGCACTTCACCCTCTCTCTCTGACGAGGCAGAGGCAGAGAAGCTTTGAATATCTGAGCTGTGCAAAGAAGGTCTAAACCTGAAGGATCTCACCATGGCTCTGTCACGCTAACCCGCTGCATGCCTTTGGACTGGGATTAGCTTTCTCTGCAGCTGAGATTTGCACAGCTTTACCGCCTTCTTCCTCATCATTTCACATGCACGAGATGGATTTTACTCACACTCCACAACCATCTTGGCTACAAGACCTAACAAATGAACAACGAGGGCCAGTTGAACGCGAGCAGAGAAACTGGTCTTGCCTGCGCAGTGACATTTCTACAACCCAACAGAATGCGATACCGACTGGCAGCAAACACAGGCCCAGATTTTAGCGACAGCCATGGTTTTCACTGCTGGAAAGAGACTGCACCCAAACTTTCCCTGCCACATTCACGCTACGGCGGAAGACAAGGGGTTTGCTTTGCAGAGCAGGCAGAAGTGCTTGCAGAAACCATGGAGAAGCTAAACAATATATTAATTTGATTATCCAAGTCTTGCTTCAAGGGCAGAGGTGGCTAATCAGAATCCAGAGCATTTCAACAGACTAAGGAGTCATCCCAGAGAGACCACAATTAACTCTTCGCTTCTCCTATGGCACGTAGGCCCCCATTTTCCCTCCAGCCCTTACAAGGCTATTGGTCAGCCCACTGGAGAGCTGCGCTAGGCATCGCTACAGCTCTTGCTACCATTTGAGCGAGCAGCCCCAAACCCCCAATACTCCAGAGGCCACACTTGGCTCAGACTGGGGACTTGGGGTCTTGCAATGCAACAAACAGCAGGGGCAAACAGGCGGCTTCTGCGTGTGCGCTTTAATTATCTTTCATTAAAAATAAGACTACTGACACACTGTAGATTCAACACAGTCAAGCTCCATTTAGTAGCGCGTGCAATTACAGGCACATTCTCTGACACAAGATCCTGGCTGCTCGGAGAGCCTCCCATTTTACAAGCCTGAGTTGTGCTCCATCCTTCCATCTGCAGTTTCGCTGCAGCCTCTCACACACGCACGCACACACACGCACACATACACCCCCCCCCCCTTTTCTCTTAGATGGGAAGGCAGTGGGACCAGGGATATGAAATTAGCATCAGATTTCTTTAGGAAAACATTTTAGCATTACCCAGGGAAGGCAGATGGGGGAGAAATAGGAACACGAGAGTAGAAAGGGAGCTAAATAAAGAGCACTAGCGACTCCTGAGGGCAACGTGCAGGCTCGCCATGGTACTCACTCAGGCTGCCCAGCTGTCGAATGACATTTGCCAGGGTGATGTTGGTCATGCATTCCAGCTCGCTTCGAACGCTAGGCAACGTCTGACGGCACAGGTGCCTTGGCTCAATGTTCCTCGTTACTAACGGCATGGTGGACCTGCTTCAGGCACTGTTCTGAAAGATGAAAAACAACCCAAAAAAGAAACAGGAAAGGATTACTCAACCGCAAATTCCAGGCACACCAGAACCATGGTGTTCGTTTTTCCTGCTCTCAAATGGCGTTATTTATAAGCCTTCTTTCCCCCCTCCCCACCCTTATAAAACTGGTTCATCAGAAATAAAGATCCTGCTGTTCTATGACTTGCAGTGACAGCAAAGCCCCACCAGCTCAGGTACAGAGGCAGAGATGGAAAACTACACATCTTCGCCCACACGCAAGGTGCTGCTGGCATTACCGCAGCCGTTGTTCCCTTCCTACCCATCCGCCGCCTCTGAGCAGTCTCCTTCCTCCCGCGCTCACACACAGCGTCTTTGGCGAGTCCTACAAGCTCTTCTTCAGAAATATTTTAAACTTGCAATCAATAGGTTTGCTTAAACTGAGAGGATGAAGGTGGGAGATGTTAAAAAAAAAAAAAAAAAAACAAACCACAACAGAACCGCACAGCTTCTTCCAGCACCCCAAAGCACGCACGGTGCCTCTCTCCCGGAGCAGCACAGACAGGGCTCTCCTGGAACAACAGGAAGGGCTTGCAGCTGACCAGGAAACTTTCTGGTGACTGTTCCTTATCCTGCAGGCTGCACCCCTCTTCCCTTGGGAAATCCCCCGGGGCCGAGGTTTACACTGGACCATTGTTTTCCTGCCACAGCAGTTTAAGGATGAGGGAGCTCTAATCAGGATGCAGGACTAGAGTGTGCTCAGAAAGAAGTCAAGATTGCTTGTACAACAGTCGGGACAAACTTCCAGTTCTTTCTTTTAAAAAAAAAAAATAAAAAAAGAAGAAAACATAAGTGTCCGGAAGTTATGCTTTAGACAGAAAACGCTTTTATGTGCGGGTCAGTGTCTTGAACTAACGAAAATCTCCTTTGCTAACAGGCTGAAACATTGAAGCAACAAACAGCTCCCTCTCGGAGACAGAGAAGGAAACTTGGGTAAACAGCGCTCAGAGCAAGAGGCACGATACCTGCCTGAAATCTTCAAGACTAAGTGAAAGCAAATACATCCCAACTTCTTGATTAATTTAGAAGGGGAAAGAATCACTTTTCTAGGTCAGCTGAGGAACAACCCAAGAGAAGCAGCCAGCTCCCATGTGATAGGCATGCTGATCTGCTCGGGCTGGGTGTAAAAATAAAACAGGAAGCTAACAGCTTGGGGAACATGGCTTCCTGTCACCAACAGCAAAAACCCAAGAACCATAAAAAATCAGCTGTTTGCTCTTGACTTTGAGCCACCCTTTGATAGTCTCTGTGGCAGCTGGCAGCTTATCTTTGAGGTCCAGGAGTCCTTCCTGGATGCTTTTCTATCAGGGTGTTAAGAGGAAGAAGTGGGCATTATCCCTCCTAATTACCTCACAAGCCAGATTTTGAATTGCTAAATTTGACCCATTAAGGCAGAGGAGTTCAAGAGCCGCAGCATACCGGGCACACGGATATCTCCCAGACAAGCAGATGCAGGTTGCCATTTTGCAACGCCTCTACGGGAGGGATTTCGCGTGCTTGTCCCTGCGCAAGGAAAGGGTCCCCAAAACCGCACACCTTACAGAGGAGGGGAGCGAGATCTGCATCCACATAAATAAAAGCAGAGACTCTCTGAGGACTGAAGTCCGTGCTGCTCTTCACCGTGTCCAAGCACTGCAGCAGCCATCAGTAACTGCTGGGATATTTAAAGAACAGGGTGAACTAAGGAAGGACTCTGACCTTCGCTTCTAAATACCCCGTGTTTTATCGATTACAGCCCAAGCCCTACAATCTTTTGTCAGCTTTAGCGCTTTAAGCCAGACAAACTTTCCCAGCTCCCCCCAGACTGCAGTCTGCACCAACAAGCAGCTCTCATAAACAAGGCAGCATTTGCAGGCTGCCTGCATCGAGCTTCTCCCCCGTGCTTCCCCAGGGCTCGGCCAGGGAGCACACGCGGTGGGATCTGCAGAGCCAGAGCGGGCAGCCCATCCACCAAACCCGGCTGGAAACCTTCCAAGGTGCGGGACAGACAGAAGGAAAACAGCAAGAGGAAAAACAAGCCTGTAAGGGGGAAGAGATGGGAGCAAGCCTGTATAAAAAAAAAAAAGACCAAAAACCCCCAAAGATGACAGGTATGCCGGCTCAGACAGACAAAGGTAGCACTAATCGCTGCAGCTATGGGGAGAAAGGGCAGAAAATGGACTAGTACCCCAAATACCCACAAACAAACAAGGCCTCAGAATATGTTGTCTGCATACAGCCCCCCCCAAAGTGTTTGCCTTCAAAGCATATTTTGAAACTAAAAGCAAGCAGTAGTGGTGAAAGTTGCTTTTTTTTTTTTTTTTTAAAATAACAATGGTACAGCACAGGTACATTATGAATTTGCACTGGTGCAAGACAGCAGAGATAAGGGCTAAGAAAAACGCTCCCTTTATAGCCTGGCTCATCCTGCCAGCCACCCCCACCCTCCCAGCACAGCCTGCCACACTCCACTGCAGAATCAAGAGTTTCGCCCTCGCGATCGCTACGACAGCCCTCCTCGCGAGTACGGCAGCATCGCTTCTTCCCAAGGCGACGGGGATGGCTCTGCTGCCCCGCTGCTGCTCCTAACACCAGTCAGGATCCAGCAAGCAGCAGTCAAACTAAAGGAAGATATTAATCCCCTGGACCAGCGGAGACAAGCAAGGCAGGGAGGACAGGACGGGCTGTGGACAACCACCCTTCTGCTCCTGCCGCAGCCAGCGGCCTCTGGGATAAGAGGCATTTTAAAGCAAAATTTCCTCTCCTCTGAGCGGAAGGACAAGGAGCTTCAAGGTTTCCGATGTTTTCGCAGGGTGGAGGCAGGCAGATAGGAAATCTGGGACCTGCAACCAGAGCTTGGTGCCAACTTTAGCAAAAAGAGCAGTCGATGTCCCCACAAGAAGGCATTTCACTGTTAGACCTCGTTTTTCCCGTGAGTCTTTGGAGGGTAGGTATAGAGATAACAGCTAATGGGCTCCTGTAAAACCTTCATGCCTCATGAGTAGGTGGGACAAAGATTAATAGTCTGGATTGGAAAATAAGTGGTGTATTTCGAAAGCAGCAGTCAGGAGGGGCAGAAAATCAAGTGTGGAGAAGGGACAAGGCATGAGAGCAGAGGGAGAAGGAGGAAGCAAAACACGGGAGACAGCACAAGGCATACAGCTGGGGGCAGGGAAGAGACACAGTAAATGAAACAAGGAAGGGGCAGACCTAAAAAAGCTTTCCGGGAGGCTCTTGCTTTTATTCTTTAAGAGAGTCATTAAGAAGCCAATTGACAGCAGGCTACCAGCAAGGGCCATCCAGAACCGCTTTACTTTCAGTGGTCAGGGCATGACAGCACAGCAGTTTTCCACCCCAGCTAGCCAGACTGGTCATCAGGCATTAGTCACTGTCACGTAACTACCGCAGACCATATATTATAACTAAATCCTACCATTCAGAAGCAAGTTAAATGAATTGCGAGGCCAAAAATCCTTATCTTTCAGGCACAGATAAGCGTTTCCACTTGCTTATTAATGTTGAAGATTAGATTTGTTTCAGTACTAGAGTTTGGGGTGCAGAAGCTGTTTTTAAGAAGCTGCAAGAATGGCACGCCACGGGCACAGAGGACCTGCCCCGATCCCACTGTAACGGGAGAGGAGATCAAATATGTTAAAAGTAAAAGGCAACCGCCTCTAAGAAACAGCAAACTGTCTGCAACAGATTTCTAATGAATATGGAGAAAATAAAGAAAGGCATCAAATTGAAACACGGTGCTAGCTATGTGAGGAGGGAAGTGACCTTTGCTGGTTGCAGAGCACCACTGGTTGAGAGAGCTGTAGGGAAACGGGCCGATGCTTAAGTCGTTTGTGTGCCAAATCCACGCACGCTGCTGCATCAATCGACGTTCAAAATACTCATCCTCACAGCCGCCATGCTTCACACCTTCTTAAAAACAAGAAGTAAGGGCTTTTGTTACGGTAACAAATGATTTTTCTCTCCCACTTGAATCAGAACCTTCCTACCTGCCCACAGCAAGCATTTCCTCTGAAGTCTCCAAGTCACGGCTTGAATCAAAGAAGGCTCCAAGCCTTGTTATGACGGCAGTGACTAAAAGCCAAACCATCCGAAAAGCCCAGCTTCGCCCCGTAGCTCTTTTCCCCTCGCCTCCCCACAGCTGTACACTGCCCCACCTCCAGCTGGGCATTGCCAGAATTCCTCATAATTTCCCCTCTCCTGAAACGCTTACGCACGCGTTGCCAAGCCCTGGCCCGCTCCGCAGCCCCGCGCCGGCCCAGGAAAAGTTTGCTGAGCACGACAAAAGCCCTGGAAGCTGAGCTCACCACTCCTACATTCCTACCGATCTTCCAGCCACAACTGGCACCTCGTTTCCAGGATTCACTGGGCTTTTGCTCTGCATCACCCCTCCTATCGACTCCGGTGCTTTCTCACTGCACACACGGTGGGCTCGGACGCCTTGTGTTTCTCTAAGAAAGCAGGATCCATGCACAGTGCTTCTTCACAGGGCTGCGGATCCAACACCCTGCTCCCTCCACAATAAGCTCTCACCTTGAATGCCTTGCTCACTGGTTTTTAAGTGGATTCTGACTTTGGCAATTATTTCTGTAAATACTCTCAGGGCACTGGGGAACAAGCGTGGCACAACACAGGCCCGTAAAGGTGTGTGTGGGGGGGAAGCGAGTGGCAATTTTTGCCTTTCTGAATCCAGCACTTTGAGGTAAATTCAAGATGAGCGTGCTGCTCTAAGATTTCTTATCAGCAAGTCATCGACCGCTCTCCCCATGAGTTCTGCTGTAGCGGATCGCTCAGGAATCCCAGTTCTGGATTAGAATCAAGTACAATTGGTTTGTTTCAAACAAGAACTGCCAGTCTATAAGGCCCTCACACAAAACTGCGTCTTATCTTATTGACTGGAGTTATATAGGTCTGCACAGAAAATTGTACTTGATTCTACATCAAGGAACTGGGATTCCTGAGCGATCCAGTATTAAAGCAGAACAGGGACATTTTAGGGTTGAGTATATTTGCTTTCCAATGCGAGTTCTGTCAACTGAAAACAGCAACTCGGAGCAAATACTCCTTAACAAGCAGTTTGGAGCAGAGCAGAAAACAGCACTGCACAGCAAGAGAGGAACCAGCCCTTTTTTTTTTTTTTTTTTTTTGTACAGCAGGCAGATAGCACAGTCAACACCGCGGTGCAGAGGAGAAGGCAGGCAGGACTACAAGGTGAGATGTGTGTATGCAATGCACACAAAGAGCTGTAAATAACAGCCGAGTTGGAGGGAGAGATCTGGCAAGGTTCTTCTCACTGGTATTTGACCAGCTAGCATAGCATTACTGGGAGTCACCTGGGTAATTCCCCACTCAATGTGACACACAACCTCTTAGATCAGGGACCATCTGCAAATAAATCTGGACCCCAGCAGCGATATCATCTGTCATAGTGTCTGGTGTAGCACAAAGCACCTAAGGAGGACAGAGCTCATTTTGGGGGAAGAGGAGTGAAATTCGGCTTGATTTTCAAGTACGTCGGGGTGACCAATCACCCTGCCCTCAGCAGGGCTTATAAAATCCTCTGCCTGGACACAAACAAGCAGCATAGTCAAGGAGACCAAGCCTTCAGCTAAGCGCCTTGGAGAGCAGCCTTTAGGAGTACCCATCGGGGGATTAGACACACCAGCAGGTTTGGGAATGAGGGAGGAAGGAGATAATCAGATCTGAAATTCCCATCAGTATGAAATGAGACTTAACTCAGTAGCTTGCCAACGCAGACTGACTGTTCTTTCTAATGTCTGTGACAACTCTGCTTCAAATTTCAAGCTTCTCTCAGCAGTAACTACTCCCCCATGTAGCTGTAATGGCCAGAAAGAGATTGGCTTTTATGTAACCCCAAAAGACTAGCAGAAAGGGAAGCAGCAGCCACACACACACACACAGGGAGAACTGGGGAAAAAAAAAAATTCAGCAGAAGGCTCTGCTGAGTGCTCAGGGCTATATCCAAGCTCACAATGCAGCCACAGAGAAGTGGGATGCAGCAATCAGAAATGCTACAGTTCCACACTCAGAGAGAGACCTAGCAATCAGTGCTGCATCCGAGCAATAGGGAGTGAAATTATAGAGCAAACTGCCATGTGATGCCACAAACTACTCCATCCCACCAGCTGTAACAAGTATTCATTCCCAAAAACGCGTCACAGGCTCATCTGTCATTAACAGCCCAGCCTGCCAGCAGCTGAGCAGGAGTCAGCAGCGAAGGGCAGCTGCGGGGCTCTTCCTTTCACAGTGCTCCGTTCTTCCCAAAAGCCACGGGGGAGATGCACGGGTAAAACCCTCCGGGCACCGGGGAAAACGTTGCCCACCACCTCGTACCAGCCGCTAAGACAGAAAGCGGAGGCTGCGTTTTCACCACCATCGCACAAAAGCTTTCCCGAAGCAGGATCTACTGAAGGCATGGGGCCTTCCACAGCCAGCCGATCGCAAAAACACATACACAACCCCTCTGTATATTAATAATCCACTTCAATCACCAACTCGAGAACTTCGCAGATACGATCTGCCAGCATTACGAAAGAGGCGTTTCGGCAATAGCGTGGGGCAAGAGCAGTGCTGCACATTTCCACAGCGATGTTCTGACACTAGGAAACGTCAGCCCTGATCATGCAGAAGAACGAAGCATTGTACAGCACACTGTGGAGTCCTTGAGACAACAAACATCCAGCCCGCCCCGTTCCCAGAGTAAAAATACTCTTTTTTCCCCTCCTCTGTTCCCCCCCCCCCCCCCCCAGTCTGCTGGCTCTGAAAAATGCAAAAGAGGCTCAGAAAGCCATTTTCTGCGGTTTTTGTCTGGCTCGTGCATTATCGTCATCATTTACTGCCCTCAAGGGGATTGCACAGGTGTGACTGAAAATTTGGCTCTTCCTTTTAAACTTTTGTTATCAGCTTTACTGAAGATGATCTTGCTGGAATAAATGCCAGCCTGCTCTCCTGGAGAGGGACTCGCTGGAAGCTGCTGGCAGAAATCAAGCTGGGGGTGGAAGGACGGGGGTGTCACTAACAGGGAACATACAGATCCTCCTAGCTTCTGTCGGAGTGCGAACACAGCCAGCAGTTTGACCTAGACTTTTTTTTTTTAATTCCTAAAAAACACACCATTGCCCTAATTAATGTTTCCATTCATCTAGCTGAAAAACAAGTTAAACAAAGAGGGTCACCTGGTGTTCCTATCAATGCCTAACTAGGATACAGGCAGAACAAATGCATTTAAATAAAACTCTAGAAGAGATGTGACAAGAGAAAGGCAGTTTAGCTCAATTAAAGAGAGCTGTCACAGGGATTTGATTCTCAGAATACAGAACTATTGATTAAACAGGAATTAAAGCTCTGAAACAGAAAGGTTTCAAGGTCTTTGCTGTGAGGATATACATCAGGAGAGAGGCAGGGCTCCTTCAGCGCCAGAAGAGCGCTGGCTTTGTCGCTTCCTAGGAAACAGCAGCAGCAAAGAGAGCGGAATGCTTTCTGTTAAACCTGGGAATTATTTTGGCAAGGATACAAGGTCAGTGACAACACAGAGTAGCATCACAAGCTTCAATCAACAGGTAGCTTTGGTGCGCTCAGGTACAGAAACCCCACTACAGGTTCTCAGGTATTTTAGGAGGAGGTGGGGAGAGGCCTGGTCGGTGGGCAGGTTTCAGTCCATCGGCAGGAGGTCTCCAATGACACCCGGTCTGAGCCCGAGGGTGTCCAAAGCCAACGAGGCTACTCGAGGAATCAGTCTCACCTTGTCCCAGGAGATGAGTCCTGAGCAGCACCCACCACTGGGGTTAGCAGTCACAGCAACCCAAGAGAGAGATGGCTACTAAAACAGGATTGCCGCTCTGCCCCAAAAGCCAGTCCCTAAAGGTCGAGGTTGAAGAGCTTTCATTGGCAAAGTCATCCGTTTGTTTCTGTCCCAATCCAGGCAAAACGAGCTCTGGATAAAATCACAAGATTTCATTTTCCAAGCCTCGAAGTCTGTAACAGCACTGAATTCACTTCAAAAGGTCTTGACTAAAGAGATGCAGTTTAGTCAGCAACACAAGCAGCATCATTCCCAACAGCTTCATTTGGAGGTGCTGCGGGTACCCGAGGCACACGCCGCCGCTGCGGGGATGCCCGCGCAGAACCATGGGCCGACGTCTGCAAATGGTGCGCGGCTGCTAAAGCAAACACCGCTGAATCGCTCATTCCCAGGCTGAATTACTGCTAATGAGGATAGCGTGTTTTCTTCCTCTCCTTCACACCAGCCTCCTCCAGCAAGAGGAAAGGCTTGTGCCTGTTAGCAGTAACAAAGCGCTCGGTGCAAAGCACAACTCTCACAATACATCAGCACATTTTCATTCTAGGGCAGCGCTCGGTAATTAATACGGAAAGAGAGGGTGTGGTTTTTCTTCTAAATGACTTATTCCTGAAGTCTGAACATATTTTAACCTTCCTTTTCAGCAGATAAACTCTGTCTCATTTGCAGCTAAGCTCAGCCTCCCCTCCTTTAACATACACTAAACTATTTTGATTAATGAAAGAGTAGGAACAAACCAGTTCCAAGTGTTTTCTATACAGCTCAACTGCTCTTTCAGTTTCAACTCACGCCTAGATAATTATATCACAGCTCTGAGTGCCCCCACCCTTCTGCTGCACTTGGGGAATACTGGAAAGATAAGTCTTTTCTTAATTATTAAATGTAAATAGCTCATTAAATATAATCCAATTACTTTAATTGTAAGAAAAAGGAAGTAATTACAATATGTACATGTATTCTTGCCCGAACAGTTTTAATATCTTAAATGAATCTTTGCAGCATTAATATTTTAAGTTAACCTTTGACACGGGGGGGGGAAGACACTGACTCCCTGATATTTTCCAGAAGTGTTATATTTCCTGGGATTTCTGTCACAAAAAAACCAAGAGAATAGCCTTGAGCATCTAAATTAAAGTGGTTTATGAACAGTGTCTTAATAAAGTCAAAATAACGCATGGGTTTTCTATGGGGGGGGGGGGGGGGGGGGGAAGACACACATGATGCCACATTAAAGACCCTGAATATGCTTTTTGGATCTCAGAAGTCAAGTGAGATGGGTACTACTATGAACTCAGGAGAACAGGCAGGCCCCCACCAGCACCAGAAGTCACCACGTGTCCGGGGTTTTCCAGGCAGTTCTCCTCCCCCAGGCCTACGGCTTGTCCTGTCCAAGGGCGGGAAGAGGAACCAGGGCTGGGGGAGAAG
The DNA here is from genome assembly GCF_965183815.1 of Platalea leucorodia. Taxonomy (NCBI): domain Eukaryota; kingdom Metazoa; phylum Chordata; class Aves; order Pelecaniformes; family Threskiornithidae; genus Platalea; species Platalea leucorodia. Next base: position 9,903,180 of record NC_138840.1, read on the forward strand.
GGGCCTGCCCCATGTCTGGGATCACCCCATTCTTCCACAGAGGTGCCCAGCGAGGCGACCCCACAGAAACACCAAATCTGGGTTTTGTGCATGCACGAGCCATCTGTGCAACGTGCGGGCACGGCGCACGATCCCAGGCTGCCATTTGGGATTTGCAGGCAGAGCTGCAGGAAGCTGCGAGTAGCCGTCTTCTGGTTTTGCTCAACAGCATGACAATCCTTGGACTCACTTTCTCCATCCGCGCAGCCAGCGGGGCCGAACAACCTTCCAGGCAGACTTCAGCAAGGCCCCACTGTTTCAATCAGCCCCCCTGGTCTGACGGAGCAGGGTCAGATTTCAGCTTGGACGTGGTGACAGATGCCTGTGTAATCTCCTTGGGACGGTCAGAAAAATATTCTTTTTAAGCTGTAGTTGTTTCCATTTTGTACGTTCTGAGCCCAGCAGTGATCTCACCTTACGTAATCTACAGTGCAAACTCCAGACTCTGGACCATCCAAAACTATTTCAGAGCGTTTGAAACCATCACTTTATTGAACCGATCTTTTCGGGAGAGGAGAGATTAGACCGTATTAGGGATGCTAAAGATGCAAGTCTTTCTATCAAAGCTCACCACAAGGTCTATAATAAGCTGCTTTATGGAAACCTCTCATGTGAAGCCAGACCCTAGATGTAACCTCCTTGATACAATATTGAATTCTCAATAGCAACCAAGAGGCTATTTTGTATAAGTTAATTACACACTTTTTAAATTTAGCCTCCAAAAGGGAAGCGGCCAGTTATTTCACGCTGCCCTAGACAGAAGGTAAAGGTTTTACACAAGCTGTGTTTATAGCTATATGCCTTCCTCCAGCAAAGGATCGGCGCAGCAGCTGTTGGTATTGAAAGAACAGGATCTGGGTGTGTGCACGGTTCTCTCTCGCTTTTTTTTTTTTTTGCAGCTGCAAGGCCAAAACCATAAGAGTGTGTGCTTTTTCTTACGGTGCACAAAAGCAGGGTGCCTGAAAGGGAACTCGCTTCCGCTCTGGCAAGCACTCAGCGAACTATTTGCCGGGCTAAGGGGTGGTCGGGGAACTTTCACCCATCCATTCAGCCAGGGCTGCTATTCCCCCTCCCTCCCAATTAAATCCCATTTTTTACACTCCATGCATGAACCGCAGCTACACCAATACATCAGATATTGTGGCTGATAGCCTTCTCTGAATGCCACTTAAAGCCCTCCAGTGCGGAGCTGCCTGAAAGCAAAGCATCATTCATTCTTTGAGCAACAGAAAAAGACTTTTGCTATACAGAGACTTGAAGTAAGACTCTAAGAAGTAGGAAAAGACATCCAGTGAAAGAGGAAATGAGAAATTAAAACCACATTCAGTCTTATTAGCGGTAATACAATAGGTCAACAAAGTACTTCTCAAAACTCCACAGCATGTGAACAATTTATGCAGATCTCGCTCCTATGCGATCAGTGACACCAGCCCATTTGGCTATTACAGAAAAAAGCAAAGATTGTCAGCGGCTATTTTAAATAGCCCAGCTGGGAGGGGAGATGGCTGGAGATATTACCTCCATGCCTTGCAGGAGAGTACACTTACGAGATGAGAACGGGAGGAATATTCCCCCTCCTCCTTTTCCATCTGAAACATTTTCTCTCTCTAGGGATTTCCAGCATCTTATAAGCGAAGCCTCTTTGAAGTACCGCAAAGTGGCATTGCTCATCATTTCAGTAATGATAGTAAATAAGCTCCAGTATTTTGTTGATCCTTTTTCTTTTCCTTTACAAACAAAAGGTCAGAGTCATTAGCCCAGTTTTATGAGTGGGGAGAAATGGAGGCTCAGAAGAGGCAGGTTGCTCTGTAACATCATCGGAAACGTCAGCGAACAAACAAGACAAGAAACCCTAAGCCACAGGACTCAAGAATAGCCATGCTAGGTCATCCAGCCTCCAGATAAGCCAGCATCCTCTGTCCATCGGTGGCCAGATAACAGATGCATAAAAAGTGCATGAGAACAAGGCAAGCACAGAACAACGCTTCTCCCCGCTGTCCTTTTCCACGTTGCAGCATCCTACTGCACCTTAAGACCACACAGAAACAAACACCACCATTTAATTGTCCTTTATGGATTTCACTTCCATAAACCAGTCCCATCAGCTTCTGAACATATCTAAACAGTTGGCATCCATGAAATCCCAGGGCAGCAAGTCCCACATTTATCATATGCTAGGTGAAAATATGCTTCCTTTTATGCCCTTCACTTTACAATTAGGATATTTTAACCTCAAATCTATATGTCTCTTTGCTTCATAAAGGAGTTCAAACAAATGCATCACCATTCATATTAAACAAGCACCTTCCGAGAAGAAGGTTATCTGGCTGCATCAGACAACACAAGAGAAGCTCTCAATTCTTATTGAGCACTTTCAGCAGAAACCAAAATAATAAACTCATGGTTTAGGTTTGATTTATGGCAGCAGTAAGGACAAATTATTTTTAGTGGACAGCTCTTTGTGTGTTGTCCATCCCATTCTCAACTGTGCACCACTTCCAACAGTAACACAGGCAAACCAAAGCCTCCAAGACAACAGCTCAAGGGTGATCTCGGAGCAGCTCCTCTGAAGCAGTGGCACACCACCAGCCTCCCATGCAGAAATGTAAGCCCTCGAGAACACATGCTAACTGCTGCTGCTTCATAGGCATCTCCCTTCTTCCTCTCTTGGCATCGCAGCATCCTTGAAACCACTGCTTCTCCCCAAAACAGGTCTGGGACACTGCTCTGTGAGAGGAGGCGACACAGAAGGTGTCGAAGGAACAGAGCAGGTCACCACTGACCCCGTTCGTAGGAGACCAACTGGGATTCCTGGTCCTTTAAGTTTTCTTCATCAAAGCCCCTGGCAGATGCATACTTGAGACATGCCTGTGCTCCACCACTTCCCCAGTAGCAATGAAATACCAGAAAGCTCTACTGCAATTTCAAGAATTAGGGTAGGATCTAGAGGAACTATTTCCCAGGCCCATTACTACAGCGAAGGCGAGCTCAGGACGCAGAATGTGATTAACACTTTGCACTGCCGCTGCGCTGCTTGCTCAACAAAATAACGTGGAAGTTTGCGTTTCAGTTCTTCTGGAAGGGGACCTCCCCCCCACTGCCTCCCAGGCAGGAAAAAAAAAAGCCCTGCAGATGGAAATACAAATCTTATATAAATCAGGATCAGGCCTGAACCTGATAACCGTCTGCAGAAGCTCCTGTTCGCAAGTGCGCCCTTTGCAGCGAGGCCTGATGAGCAGCACTGGTAGCCTCCCCTCCTCGAAAAGAAAACACATGGTCTTTTTGTTACACAGAGTTGCAAAAATACAAAGGAAGTAAATGTCATCGGGGTGGTTCTGTTCTGAGTAGCCATTTGCTTATTACCCAGAAGCCATTTCCACATGCCTTTTTTTAAATCCAGTGTTTATAAATACCTAAAATATTTACATAAATGTTAATCTGCGGTAACTAAGGGCCCAATCTCACAAATATTTATCCTTGCACAGTGAAAATAAATATTCAAATACACAATTTCTTACTACAGAACCCACTAGAAGCAAAGAGTGCTGCTGAAAACAGTAGGACACCATAAGACAGGCTGGGAAAATAGTTGCATTTTGCCTTCCTAGATTTCCGCACAGTGAAAGTGTCACTTTTGGTTTGCCTCCTGGGCATTTTGTGCGCCATTACTTTAGAAACCATATAAAGGAGCAAGCCCAGTGCCGAGCCATCAGACACTGGCCTGTTGTGGCTGTTTCAGCCCTCAGAAGCAGCTTTTGGCGGGGTGTGTTTTTGCCGGGCGCTGGTGCCCCATTCTGTATGGGGACAGCGGTAACTTTATACGCAACACATCAACGCAACTGCTATTCAGTCCTTTTCCTCGTTTGTGACCGACTCATGCAGCACACGCAGCAACGTATTTCGCTCCACCGAATGACCAAGGGCTAAGTATTATCATCAAACCCAGCAGAGACAAAACAGAAACCTTACATTTAAAGTTATTAAACATTTGAGTCCAAAAAGCCCACAGAGAGAAGCTATCTAGAAGGATTAAAGCAGAGTCTTACACTTGTTGAAATCTTCCTTATTACAGTCTGTCAAAGAAAACTAACCTGATTTTGTGGAAACATTAATCCTAACAACCTTCTTTGTTCTTCTATCACCACAAAAAATAAAATAAAAAAAACCAGGAGACGGATTTGCAGCTGTAACTGTATGCATATGAGGCAATCACTGAAGTTTTAACCCCTCCACCCACACTACGCGATTATCTAAGCTTTGTGAATGAAATCAACTTTTCCTAGACCAGCCCTGAAGAATGAGATATATTCAAAGCATGCCGAGAAACTGGGTTGGTAGTTATCATAAAGGTTGTATTCTTGTTAATGAATCACTGCTCACAAATACCTTCTGAGCTGTAACTTAAAAATACACCATTTCTGTTCAGTGTGTCACATTATTCATAGGGAGAACAGTTTTATACTCTGCTTAAAAGAACTTTACTATTAACTCATCACTTCAAACCCCAGCAGTGATATTTCTAAAGAAACGAGGGCTGCAGCTCCAGCCTCTACCCTTCTTCAGTAGGATACCCACTTCAAATAAGTCTTGTACAAAATAAAGTAGCCAGAAACAACGCTGTATTTCCTCTCCCCGCCCCGTAGCCTTAGCGTGCATCCTCCTCCCCACGCCCCCAGCATAGTTTTGTAAAACCAGAGCGTGAAAGATTTGTTAGGAATGTAGACCGGACAGAAGCTAAAGTGGGGAACGGGGGTGAGCCCGCAGCCAGAAGTCAGGCGGTGGCATGGCACTGCTGGCTTTTGGCGGGGCTGGGGACAGTGTGGGAACGGTGAAAGGAAGCAGGGGTCTTGCTAACGTCACCGTGCAGCGGCTTGGGAAAACCTGATCAGCAGCAGGCAGCTTGGAAAGGCTTTTATCTTCATAGCTGTGAAGAGGAAGGAGTCTGACAGGCACGAGCCATCAGAAGGTTGGTTTTTTTTTTTTTTTTTTAAATAAAGAAGTGGAATTTGGGGCATTCACTTTTTGAACTTGTTGTCAGACAGATAAAAAAATATCACATTATTTCTTTTTAAAAGCAGTGAAAATATGCGGTTTAGGGAAAAGTTTACATTCAGTTCACCCCTGGAAGTTTATCCTCTTATAACCCATCCTTATTCAGTACAGCAGTACGGCTTCACCCTGCTTCAACTGGGCTACACAGGGAGCTGGTAAACCTGCTCCTCACCCCAAACAGAACAGGGCTGTTAACCAAGTAGAAACCGATGCTTTGGAAGGTAGAAGTCCTGGGTCTGATCCCCACCATCACCAACCTGCCCAGGGACAATATTGACAGCTGTAGCTTGACCAAAGATCAGCACTAGGTGGGCCTCTCAAGCTTGGGAAGGGAAAAAAAAAAAAAAAGAAAAAGAAAAAAAGCACAGAACTGGAGCGCCTGGCTTGCTCCACCCCACTTCCTGGATAAAGCTTGTCCTTGGCTGTGAATGCAAGTAGATTTTCAAAGTCACTCTATCAACATGCTGTCTGTGTTTTCAGTGGGGAGATGTTAGCTTTGGTTTGTTTTTAACTAAGTTTTGGATTAAACTCTGTATCGGTTTCTATGACAAAAACCCACTCAAGGTCAATAAGAGACAAATCAGAATGAAAAGTGTCGCAACACACCATTTTAAATTCCTGCAGCATTTAGTAGCAACTGATTCTGCAGATGTTTAAATGGGTGGAAAACATAACTACTCCCCTTCCTCATGTGACCAAGCATACAGACTTTAGTACTTCCCATAAAGTAGCATTTTGCACCAGCTTTGTCACCAGGAAGCACAGCACACACACCCTGCTGGCTTCTCACGTCTTTTACCTTCAACTTTTCCATCTCACGAGTCTTTGGGAAGGACACGCAAGTGTGAGGGTTACAGAGGGCTCCATCAGTTACGACCCTGTCTGCAGCAGGTGTACTTAATAAAAGTTTTTTAGCATTATTAGTACCATTTCATATCCACTAACATCTGCAGTGCTGAAAGACTTAGACTTTCAGTATTTGCTAGTGTCTTATCGAACAGGCCTGCTCCTGGCATTAACACATCATGCAGTCAGTCCCACCAGTACTCTGATCCATCTAGAGGTGCCCAATTCTGCTGCTGCTACTCATGAAAGTAAAACAGTAATGCCAAATGTGAAACTTTTGGCAGGAAAAAAAAAAAAATCCTACCACAGGAAGGTCCTTGAGGTCAAATAACAACCAGCAGGGAGGAGCTGCAATCTCTTACCTTTCTCCAAAGGACATATGCTATTTGTATCCCAAAGGAATAACCCCAACACAAACCTAAATGCTGGTGAGGTACAACCCCAAGGACGTTCCCTAACAACTTACTTCTTCTCTGGAAGAAATATGGTCTGAGGTCACCAGCAGGTCAGCGCCTTTGACTAAACTACCCGACATATCCCGTTACACCCTTCAGAGCTTCCTTTCAGAGAGAGTCTAGGGATTTAATATTGGGGAAAACATTTTCCAAAGGACGCTACAGCACCCACACAGCCTCACCCCAGGTAGTTTTACGTTTTGTGTGCCCATAGTTAACAGCCAAGGGGCTTACGCACATCCTTGAGGCACAGCCAGGCGCCCCGAAGGATGCACCCACTCGTGGGGCAGGAAGGCAGCCAGGAGGCAGAAGTTGCTTTCGCAGCAACGCTGTGCGAGCGCAATCACCAGAACTTGCACCAACAGGGGCAGCCAGCTCACACCCGGGCAGACGGACTCGCACACAGACACGGACGCGTTTCCAGGAGCACCGATGTCAAACCCAGAGAGCGAGGGCTGCAGCCGGCCCGGGCAGGCCGGGACCCCGCCCCGCTGCCCCTGCTCCAGGGGGACCCGCACCCCCCGCTCCCCCAAGCCCTTCCCCGCTCGCTCAGAGCTCTGCAGCGGCCCGGGACGGCAGAGGCTGGCGAGGCCTCGGGGAACCCAGCAGACCGGCGTTTCCTTGACCCAAGGCCGGGCCCGGGCCCCTCCCGGGCAGGCCGGCGCTCCTCCCGCGCCCCAGCCCCTCCGGCCGGCCCGGGGCCCACAGCCTGCCCCGAGCCGCAGCCCCCAGGAGCGGCTGGGCAAGTGGCGGCCCAGGGACGGAGCCGGTTCCTCGCCCCCGGCCCCGGGCCGGGCCAGGCCCGCCCCGTCCCCCCCGGCCCGGGGGTCCCCGCCCGTGCTCACTATCTGGCAGGAAACGGTGCCCGGCTCAGCCCCGCAGCTCACTCCTTGGCAAGGGCCTAGCGGCCCACCCCAGCGCCTCCGCCTCCCTCCCCCGGGACGAGGCGGCCCGGGAGCCCCGAGGAGCCGCCGCTCGCCCCTCTCGCACTCACCCCTCTCCGCGGCCGTCCCCTCCGGCCCCCGGCTCGCTACCAGCAGGGCGGGCCAGCCCGGCCGGCCGCCATTCCACGGCTCCCCCTCCCTGCCCCGACCGAGCCTCGCCCCGCCTCCTCCCGGCCGCCGGTCCGCTGCGCCATTGGGTCGCCGGCCATCCATGCTGCCACGCGATTGGTCGCGTCTGGATGTCTATCAAGGCCGCCCTACGCCACTTGCGTACGAAACTGGAGCAGCAGAAGAACCGCACCCAAGGCGGCCGCGCAAAGAGAGTAAACACGGAGGAACGTACCATTGGGGGGGGACGGGGGACGAGACGGGGGGATCCCCGCGCGGATTTGGGGCAGAGTCCCGGGGCAGAGAGGAGAACCGCGACACCACGCACAGCCACCACATTCTCAAAATACGCGTCTGCGTCTGTGAGTGCCTGAGCTCCATATTCTTCCGGGCGGCTTTGGAGGAAAGGGGGGGGGGGGGGGGGTCTCTGTCTTTTCCGCCCCCCCTCCGCAGAGCTCCGCTTTGGTGTTGCCCTTCGCCTCTATGGTCTCACGCCCTGCGAGGAAAGTTCCACCTGGGGGAGCGGGGGTGTCACTCCAGGGCGGGGCGGGGGCGAGGCGTGGGGCAGGGACGGGGCTGTGGGGCAGGGCAGGGGCTGGGGCTGGGGGGCAGTGACCGGGCTGTGGGGTCGGGGCAGGAGCTGTGGGGCGGGACTGAGGCTGTAGGGCAGGCACTGGGGGCCAGGAGTGTGGGGTGGGGGTGAGGGGTCAGGGCCGGGGGGGACAGGGCTGGGGGGGGGAAGGGGGGCTCGGGGGGGGGGGGGTGGTGGCAGTGGGGCAGGGGTGCAGGGGTGCAGGGGCCAGGGCCAGGGCCAGGGCTAGGGCTGGGCTGGCAAGCAGGACCAGAGCCTGGCGCTGCCTTTCCTCCTGCCGCAAGCCCTGAGGGGCCCCGTCCACCTCCAGCCCCCAAACCAGGGTGGGGGGTCCCCAGCACGGGGCCACCCGGAGCTGGGGGCACGGGGATGGCCAGCTGCCCTCCTTGCTGGGCGATGGCTGCTGGAAGCCGCCGTGTGACTCTGGTTTTGGCTCCCGCTGGGGTTTCTGCCCATGGCCTGACGAGGCGGGGAGCCGAGTCAAGGCATAAATGAGCCTGGTTTAATGAGCAGGGCTGGCAGCGTGCGTATGGGGGGACACAGGATGGGTCCCGCTGAGCAGACATCGCCGTGCATCCCACTCCCACAAGGACATCGCGCTGCGGTGCCAGCAGGCGGGGGTCAGGCAGGGATGGGCAGTGCGGTCGAGCGTGCCGGGGGCTCGGAAAAGCCCCGCTCCCTGCCCGGCCTCGAGCCTGGGTGACCTCGACAGCGTCCTGCGGCTCAGCGCAGTCCTCGGCAGAGCTGGGGCGATGCTAATGCCCCCCCTCAGAAACAAGCAAAGACTTGATCAAAAATTACCAGCATGCGGCACGCCGCATTTCTGCCTGTGCATCTGGATATTAAATCTTTCCTCCCCTGCCTGATTATCAACATTAAGTACCAGGTTCATTTATGCCTGCAGAAGGGGGAAGAGGGAGTGGGCGCGAGCAGGACGAAGGGCACCGGGCGCAGCCATCTATCTCTTCGTGCTCGGCATGCTCCTGCTTTAAAGTGAACCGCAGGGAGTAAATCACCGGCACTCCCTATGACGGGAAGCAAACAAATCCCTGTCAGCGCTGCCGGGAGCCGCGGCGGCAGCCAGGGAGGGCATCCTGGCCACAGGCATCACTGGCCAGCAGGGCCGGCGGCCCCGACTGGAGCAGCCTGGGGGTTGCTCCAGTGCGTGCTGTGCCGGCCCATTTTGCCTGCAGCTCCTGCCCGCCATGGCACAGCCTTTGCCCGCTCCTGGGGTCTCTCCACCACTGCCGCCATCTCCTTCGGCTCCTCCTGGGCGAGATGGGTGCATGCGCATGTTGCAAACAGCTGTTTCTTGTCTGGTTTTCATTGCTCCCCCCGTGCACGGCCACCTTGGGTGCGATGCTCAGCACCTCCTGGTGCCCCCAGCACCCACTGGCTCCCCGTGCTGCCCCAGCACCCCCCGTCCCCCCATAGGTGCAAGGCAGGGGCCGAGGTGCTGCTGGAGGCCGCTCAGCTCCAGGTTTTCCAGGCTGCCAGCGAGCCGTTCCCTTGAAGAAGATCTGCTTCTATCTCAAGGTGCCACAGCCTCAAGGGAACCACCTAATCTGTATCTGCACTGCAACCTTTATCTCTCCCTGGCTGTGTGAGAGGCTCTGTTTATAGCTGCTGAATAATACCTGCTAAATTGCAGGATCCAACCCCCGCCCCGGTACCCCCTGACACTTGTTTCTCTGCAAGAGGGATGCTCTCGCCTGCCAGGTGTCTCCTTGTGTTTTGCTGGAGGTAAATGATGCTCCAGGGGACGGGGAAGGGCAGCTGGGATGCTCCTGCCTCCCAGGTGAGCTCCAGCCACGTCCAAGCCCCTGATAACCCCAGACAGACCCTGGCACAAATTGCTGTCGCCTCCAGCTTCATTCCAACGCCACTTCCCCCAGCCTGGGCTTTGCTTCTGCTGAAAACAAGGTGGGATCCAGCAGGTCCAGCCTCATCCTTCCTCTGCATGACCCAGGAACGGAGGAGCGGACATCCTCCATGGGAGGGAGGAGATGGCAGATTATTGCAGCTCATGCACCGCCCCAGCCTCGCACAAGGCCGCGGCCACGTCCTCACCTGGGGACAGTGGCCATGCGGCTCTCTCGAGTCACCCACCACTTGCTGGGGAGCCTTGGGTGCTCCTTCCCTGGCCGACTGCTCCTGTCCTGGTCCCGCTGTCCTGCTCCCCGGCGTCTCATAAAACGGTCAAGGAGCCCCTGCAGTGTGGCCTGAGGGCTGGCGCAAGGGCAGAGCAGCTCCAGCTGCATCCCTGCTCCCTGCGGGAAAGGAGACGGGGCTGTTGGCAGTGGAGCTGTGAGGATGCTCTGGAAATGCGCACCCAACGGTGTGCTCCAGGCTTCTCCTGCATCCCTGATTCCCATGGACTGTGACGCCCTGGCATCAATCTGGGCTGCAGCTGTGAGCTGGGGTGCCTGGACGCGTGGGGCAGGTGGGATGCACAGGGTGCATGGGATACCGAGGGTGCACGGGATGCCTGGTGCACATAGGATGCAATGGGGCACGTGTGATGAGCGGGGTGTGCAGGGTGCCTAGGATGCACAGGGCACATGGGGTGCCTGGCATGTGTGGGATGTGTGGGGCATGTGGGATGCACAGGGTGCACGGGATACCGAGGGTGCACGGGATGCCTGGTGCACATAGGATGCAATGGGGCACGTGTGATGAGCGGGGTGTGCAGGGTGCCTGGCATATGTGGGATGCTCAGGGTGCACAAGGTACCCGGGTGCAGGGGGCATATGGGATGTAATGGGGCACACAGGGTGCCTGGGATGCACAGGATACATGGGGTACCCAGGGTGCGTGGGATGCACAGGATACCCGGGATGCAGTGCGGCACACGGGATGGATGGGGTGCGCAGGGTGCCCGGGATGCACGGTGCAAATGGGGTGCCCAGGGTGCGTGGGGCGCCCGCCACCCGCCGGGTCCCCGAGCCAGCGTGGTGGCGGGCAGTTGCTGCGCCGCTGACATTTACTAATCAGCTCTAACCTCAGCTGCACACCCGCTCTGTCTCGCTTGCTGTCTTGTCTCCATGGAGACTCCGCAACCTTTGCTCACTCGTTAATGGTATCTCAGCAAACGAAACTCCAACGCCACCCAGCCTTCCCCTCCCGGCCCCGGGAGAAATCCTCGCCTCTCACCTCCATACCCGTCTCCTCCCGCCGATGGGGATAAAAGGGACGAGTCCTTGTTAACGAAGGACCCAGCCGCACTGGGCCGAGCCAGGGGCAAGTTCTGACGGCAGCGCAGGGAGGAGGGAGAGCCACCATCCTCCTCACCGCCAAAAAAACAAGGCCAGGGGATTTTATTGCTGCGGCAGCAAGGACGGGCTCTGGCCATGCGGGATGCCAGCCAGGAGCCCCTTCCTGGCTGATTTATTGAGCCACGAGGCTCGGCACAAGCCGTTGTGCCCAGGGTTGTGTGTGCCCCCATTCCCAACCCCCCTGCCTGGCGGCCAGCGCCCACCGAAGCCACTGGCACCCAAAAATCATCCGAAGGCAGCAGCAGCTGCCGGGAGCATGCTCTGTCCCTGGTGTCCTGCTCTCGACGATTCTGTTTTCAAATTAACATGGGAAAGATGCCCATTACCTGCTTTCAGATAATGACTATGATTAGCCAGAGCTCTGCTGCCAGCCGAGATCTGAAGGATTTCTGTGCACTCCAGCAGCGCTTGCCGGTGCAAAAACAAGAGCAATAAAGTGTAAATAAAAGACTAAAGAAAATAGCATGGTCCATCAGCGGAAAGAGTGCGCGGAAGCAGCTCTAATGACGGGCTTTCTGCGGCAGCGGTGGTGGCTTCAGCCTCACTACAAGCAAGGCAAAATTGGAGAGGGGCTGCCCCGTGCCTGCACCCCACATTTGAACCTGGCTCGGCCTCCGCTTGCTGGAAACTGGGGGTTTTGAAAGAAAAATTCAAGAAGTGCGCTTGTAAGCTGCAGTGTAATGAGTGAGGCTGTCCTTGGGGGACTCCCGGCCCAGCAGACAGAGCTGGGGTCTTAAGGAGGGGGAAAAATATAGCCTGATCTCCTGAGACGGCTGCACCGGCTCCCGGAGCACCCAGTGTGGTCCCGGACCTCCTCTGCCCTGCGTGACTACTCTGCCCTGGCATCCGGGAGCCAGCGGGGAGCAGGGCAGAGGCGGCCCCTCTGTGCCAGGTGTCCTGGGGCACCTCCATCCCCAGCCCACCGGAGCCCACCGGGCAGGCAGGGGATGCTCACGGCCCCGCGGGGCTCGCGATGGGCAGGGAGCAGCACGGGACCCGCGGTGCCCATGGATACCGGCCAGCTGCCCCGTGCAGCACAGCCCTGAGGGGGCACACGAGGGGATAGGATGGGGCACATGACCCTGCTGCGAGGGGGGAACCCCAGAACTTTGCTGTTCAATTGTACCTGGCTCAGCTGGACCCTCCTCATCCTCCTGCTCCCCTGCCAGCCCTTACCAGGGGCAGACGCGGGGCTGGCAGAGCCCACACCACCTTGCAGGGTCTCCGCTGCATCCTCGCGTGCCAGCATGCCCCAAAACACCCCGGCTCAGCCCGGCCTCCATCCCCTGCACCCCCAGGGATGCTCCACAGCATGTTGCCTCATGACATGTCATCCCATGACACGTCGCCCCACTGAGCCACCCACCTTCCCCAGCAGCCCCGCCCGGGGCGGCCACCCCCCGAGTGGGAGCCAGGCAGGGCTGAGCTGGCAGAGGCATCACTCACTGCCTGCCACGCAACGGCTGCAGGAGGAGGGCGAAGGTGGCAGACAAGGGGGAGGAAGGGCAGCCGACACATCCCAGTGCCACGGTGGGGAGAGATTCGCCCGGTGGGAGCCTTGGGGCTGCCCAGGCACCAGTCTTGGCTCCCTCCGGGAGCTCCATTTTTCACCCTGTAGCTCAGGGCTGGGAGCTGGTTACCTGGGGGGGTGCAAGAGTGGGGACCACAGCCAAGTTTGTCCCCGTCCTCCAGGGATGCTGGGGTGTCCCTGGGGGCACTCGCCCTCGTCCCAATGCCAGAGGAGGCACAAACCTTCTGCCTCTGCTGCCAAGCTGAGCTCCTGCTCCCCCCGAACCTGCCAAGATCCCCCCGCTGTGCCGAGGGGAGATGGAAAACCATGGCCACGGCCATGAGCTTGCTCTCACCAGCAGCCTTTGAGGCAGCTCTTGCCACCCTTGGGGCAGAGCATGACTCCCAGCTTGCCCTGCACTGAACCACGGGGCCAATCCCCCAAGGGCCCGGGTGCCACCGCGCCTGGCCGAGGGTGACGGTCCCCACCGGGGAGGCTGGAAGAGGAGCCCCCATTTCCTCTGCCAACCGCTTCAGGCAGTAACCCTCACCTCCAAAATCTGGCCCCACATGTGGCTTGCAGGCAAGGTGGCTCCCCGGGAACCCGGTGGCCTCATGTCACCCCGCTGGGCTTCTGCTGCTGGCGGGATGGGTGCGGGGCAGACCTCCCGGACGCCCATCCCGTGCAGGATTCCCCGCAGCCCCAGTGCCCACGGGAGCTGTCCCAGCCCAGCCGGGCAGAGGCGAGGAGCTAATCTATGCTCCGATTAAGCAGAGTTCCCAGCAATGGAGGTTTCTTCTTTTTTCTCCCCCCTCAGTGATAACAAATAATAATATAATCCCCTTAATCCCTCCCCGAGGAGCTGGCGCGCACACCCAGCTGGGAAGCACCGTGCTTCTGCTGCCCCTGATAACTCTCACTGCTGGGGCACCCAGAAAAACAAACACTTCGGCTCACACTTTGCCCCCCAAAATCCCACGTGCTGCCCCTCAGCTCCCTTCCCCCCAGCACCCCAAGACCCCACCCAGCCCCACCGCCAGCCAGGGGGAACCTGCACCGCTCCCGGCTCCTTCCCACAGGGCACGGCTGGGCAAGGCCACCACGACTCCGCAGAGCCCCCAGCCCCAGCCGGGGGGGCCCAGCTGCCCCCTCCCCAGGGGGGTCCCATCCAGGACCCCTGTAGGGACTCTACTCCCCCAGGCTCCTGTGCCCTTTGCAGCAGGGACGTGGTGAAGCCCCTGGAGGCTGAGCCACCCTGGGGTGCCCTCCCCTCACAGCCTCCTGGTCCCCGGGGATTAGGGGGAATCCCCTGGGTGCCTCCACCCCAGGGGGGTCTGGGGCTCCCCCGGCACACCCCAGCTGTGCCCCAGGGCTTGGGTTTAGGAGTGTCGGCGCAGAGAGCATCACCTCTCACCCCAGCCGGGGCCCCACCGCCAGCTGCACAGGACCCAGGAGTGCTGGCATGGCTCCTACACCCCCCACCCCATCACCGGGTGCCAGGAAGGAACCCAGGCATCAGGCTGCCAAATCCCCCTCCCTTTATGGGGAGCCCAGCCTGCCCTTCCTCTGCGGGGTGGGCACGCAGCCCACCCCCTGGTGCCGGCTCCCCCCGCCATCATCAGCCAGCAAATATTAATAACAACCCCTGCAATAGCCTCTGCTTTTATTCCCTCGCTTTCCTGGCCCCTGCTCTGCTGATCTCAGCTCCTCTGGCTCCAAAACGCCTTTTAAAATTACTGGAGAGTGGAGACCTCTGCAAACGCTCTGCCCCCGGCCGCCCCTGCCTCCCCCTCCGCACCGGCACCCGCACCAGGGATGGCAGCACCCATGAGCAGTGCAGGGAGTGGGGTGCCACCCGCCCCGGTTATTTAAAAGGCGCCAGGCTGGGCTTGATTAAAACCGAGTAAAAGCCAGAGCCAGGGCAGAGAGGGGGATTAGATCGCTCGGGGGAATGTTAATGGACTCCAGAGCTTTCTGCCTGGCCAGCGGCTGGGCCAAATCCAGCCTGGGGTGGCTGGGGATGTGCAGGCGCAGCCCTGCGGCGGGTGCAATGAGTGCACCAGGGCTCAGCTGGACCCCAGAGCAGGGAGCACATGGGGAGCCTGAGCTGCTGCTGGCGCAGCAGAAGGAGGATGGGGGGGGGGGGGGGGGGGACGGGGGACGGGACACCGGGAGGCTGGAAATATCTTCCAAGGGCCTGGCCCTTCCTCTGGGAAAAGCAGGGGTGGTCTGGTCCTCCAGCTGGGCTCTGCACCGCCCCCGCTGCCGGCGCAGGAGGCCGTTCCCGCGGCAGGGACGTGGCACGGCACAGGCTGCCTGCGGCAGGATGGTCCTGGGGAGCATCGCCATCACCCCGCACCCTGGCTGTCCCGGGGGGCAGCAGCCATCAGGGACATGAGGGGGCTTCAAAGGCGCTAAAGGGGCTGTTTGCTGGGGTGCTCCTGGTGGGAAGGGCTGGTGCGGTAGCAGGGGTGCCAGCATTGGGGTAGGGGTGCCGGCGGCCCCCGGCACGAGATGCTCCCCACCCCAGCTACCAGATGCACTGGATTGCAGGTCTGACGTGGGAAATCGCCTCCCTTCCTCGTTAGCTTGTGATTAGCATGTCAAGTGGTTGAAGTTGGTGGGTATAAAGGATGCGAGCTAAGAATAATGGCTTCAATTTTCTTCATGGCACAGCCATTAATTTGAAGGAGAAGGGGGTGTCCAAACCTCCTGGGCAGCTCCAGGCAGCTCCACTGGCCCCAGCCCTGTGGGGCAAAGGCAGGGTCCCACCACTGCCCCCCGGGCCCAGACCCCAGGGCTGGGGTGGGCGACGCGGCCCTCGCCCCGCTCCGGGTGCCGGCAGGCAGTGTCTGAGCCGGTGTCGGGACTGGGGGGAGCTCGGCATGGGCCTTCCGTGTGCTTCCCTGTGCCAGGGTGACGGTGCAGCCAGGACTGGGTGTGCAACACGTGTGCATCCATGCACACCATCCTCTGACCTGGCACATTGCCCCTCACCTCCCCGGGAACGGGGCATTTCCCCAGCCTTACCAGATCCATCCCCATGCGATGGGCAGGGGGTGAGGGCAGGGGGACGAGGGCAAATTCCTGCCTTGTTTCCAAGAGGATGGAAAAAGTCCAAATGGCAGCAAAGCTGCCTTCCCCCGAGCACATGCCAGATCCCGTCAGCAGCGCAACAAGCCTCCTTTACAGCCACGGTCCCCATGGCACATGCGGGCAAAGCTCCGGCTCGTTGTGGTGCAGCGGCTCCAGGTCCAGCCCTGGACCTTCTGCCGGCGTCCAGGACATGGAGCATCCCCTGTCCCCCTGTCCTGCAGCATCCCCAGGCTCCGAGCACCATCACCTGCACTAGCATCATCAGCATGATGAGGGGCCAGAAACCTCCTCCTGGCAGAGCTGCTTAATCAAAATAATCATTTCCATCCCGAGGAGGCGGCGTGGCCGAGCAGGTACAGCCAGGTGCCCGAGGACCAGGCTTTCCTCTCCCCGCTCATCCCATGTCATCCTGGTCACTGCATGGCACCACGGCCATGCCAGGCTCGCCCCGGGTGCCCCCACAAGCAGCTCCCAGAAACCTTCGATAAATACATGCCATGCAAATAAAGAATTAGCAAAACAACCATTTCCCCACCAAATTTTGAAGTCTTTTCTCCTTTTTTGCCCCTTCCCCAAGCAGCCTCTGCTGGCAAAACCCAGGCAAGAGCCAGGTGTGGTGGCAGCGATGCTGGGCTGTGCTGATAAACCCCCAGCAATCAGCCCAATCGTAAGGCTTTTCAGCCTCAGAAACAGTGCACACTGCTTGATAGATTTAATTGAGTCTTAACAAAAAAAAAATTAAAATAAATAAAATCAAGCTGTGCTCCAAGCAGCCGGCCATGCCCGGCGAGGCTGCAGCCATGCCGGGCAATGCCTACTGGCAGGATTTACCTACCGGGGGGGATTTCTCTCCCGGCTCACCCCGGTGCCGCCATCACTCTCACATTCATTTGTACCCGCCTTACCGGGGTGTTTATCAGGCCACAATGGATTTCATCCTCCTTCACTGCTGCTTTTTGCGACCTGAAATGAAAGAGATGAAAAATGAGGGGAAAAGAGCAAATTTGATGCACGTGGGAAGCATTGCGTTGGAGCCAAGGTGGGAACAGTCATGCCGCACCCCCAAAAGACCCCCCAGGAGCAGCCGCGTGGGAGCCAGCTGGGGGTCTAGCACCTGTGGGATGGGTGCAGGATGCGGGCATAGCACACATCCCCATGCCTCAGTTTCCCCACTGAGCAATGTCACAGCTGGGGATGCCTGGTGGGAGCACAGCATCGGGGTGGCCCCCTGAGGGGTCCCCTTTCACCCCAGCCGCAGCACCCTGCCTGCAAGGTGTGCGAGGCGCATGGGAAGGGGTGCTCCAGCCCCCGTCCCCTCCCCACCAGCAATCTCCCAGTGCTGCGGCCGCCCTGGGGTGAGGTGGGGGGTCCCACACCAGCTGTGCCAGGCATGAGCAGCATCCCCAAGGTCAGCACCAGCTGTGGGGTTCCTGCAACAGCTCAGCCTGGATGAGGCCACCGGGTGCCCAGCAGGGACCAGCCCATGGGGAGCAGATGGAGCTCGCTGGGTGAAGCTCCAGTGTGTGACTTTAGGGGTGCAAGTGGCCCCCCCCAAACCACGCAGCACCAGCATGCTCGTGGTGAGCATGGCTGGTCCCCAGGCACCCATGGGACCCCAGGGCGGAGAGGCAGCATCCTCTGCAGAGTCCCCTGCGCCGGCAGAGCCCCCCCAGCCCTCCCCACCACCCCCCCAGCTTGCCCCGAGGGCCCTGCCTGATGCGGGGGGGGCACCCGAGGCACCACAGAGAAGCAATGCCCCCCCCAGTTTGGCCCCTGCAGAGGAGTTGCACTGAGGGACCCACCTCCTCACCAGCAGGGATGCCAAACGCCCCCAGCCAGATCTGAGGAGGGTCCGTGAGCCACCAGCACCTGGAGCCCCCCGAGCCCCCACCCTGCAGCACCCAGGGACGCTCGCAGGGCCCTGCCGTGGGGGGAGGATGGAAATACAGCCCCCTCCAACTGCCCAACGACCTTCACCTGGGGCACAGGGACCGGCAACGCCCCCGCCTCCCTCCCGGCACTCCGGGGCGTGGGGCGCTCCTGCGAGTCCGGTGGGGGCTCAGGGTGCTCCTCGCACACTGCACGGAACCCGGCACCCTCGGTGCCACCCAGCTGCGAGTCCCAGCGGGGGGGGCTCTGCTGGTCCCCCAGCCCAGCACGGAGGGGGTCCCCCAGCATCGCCCCTGCTCTCCCCGCACAGCACCGACATCTTCCCGGGCTGCGGCGGCGCCGGCGGCCCCGCTCCCCCCGCTGCCCCCGCCATCAGTATGCGCCGGGTGTTCTTCTCCATAGCAACCTCCCGCCTCCCCCGGCCCCCCCAGCGCGGCACAGGCCCTCCGCTGCAGCAGCCCTGACCCCGCCGGCACCGCTCACCTCTCCCACCCACAGGTAGCCGGTGTCCCCCCTCCCCGCGACCCCCCCTCCTCGCCCGGAGGATGCTGCAGCCTTCATCTTCCCAGTCCTGGAAGTTGGTGGATTTTTTTTTATTCGGATTTTTTTGGGGGCTTATTTTTCTCCCTTTTGCTCCTTTATGGCATTGGCGCTTTTCCCATCCATCACCATGAAGCTGCCTGCAGCCCTGCGTCCCCCCCCGGTGCAATCCCATGGGTGCCAGGGAGGGGTGGGCACCCATCCTGCCCAGCGAAGGAAGCCCCCAGCAGTAACTCGTGCACCCGCAGCCCTGAGCACGAGGCGAGCGGGATGGCAGCGGGTCCCTGGTGAGCTCCAGGTGCCACCGGCTGCCCCAGCAACGTCTCCCGGGACCCCCGTTGGCACCCCATCCCGGGGGAGCAGCAGCGGGACCCCCCCGTGCCATACCGCACCCCGATTTGCACCAAAATTCAGCTTTCTCGCTGCAATTCCCACGTTAGGCCGGATCCTGTCATCCCCCCCAAGTCCGGGGGGTTCAGCCTCCCTCCAGCCCCCCCAGCACAGCCAGGCCGTGCCACCCCCAAAGAGAAGCAAGAAAGCAGCGGGCATCGCTCAATATATAGGTTTTTTTTTTAATATAAAAAAAGTGCCTATTAAAAATTCCTTCCTAAATAACACAAAAAGACCAGTTGAGGGGCAGAGTGGGGGCCGGGCACGGGGGGCTCGCCTGGGGGGCTCGCCAGGGGGGTCACTGTGGCCAGGGCAGCACAAGCACTGCGCAGGTCAGCTGGGGAGGGGCAGCACAGGAGGGGTGGGGAAGGGGGGCTATTTTGACCAGGTGGGAGGTTTCCCTTTTTTTTATGCATTTTCCCTTCTTTTTCAGTTCAGGGTGTTTTTTTCCTTCTTTTTTTTTTTTTTTTTTTGTTCTTTTTTTTTCCCCACAATCCACAAAGCTGTACAGAAGTTGCCAAACCCTGGGGGGGACACAACACAGGGGACACTGGCTTGGGGGGGAGGAGAGGAGCCCAAAGCCCCCCTGGCACCCATGTGTGCACCCACACCCTGAGCTCGTCGCCGCTGCCGCGCCGGGGGCCACGGGAAGCCGGCGGCCCCCCTTCGCCCCAGCCCGCGCCCCGGCCCCCCCGGCTCGCCCTACCCACCAAGAGGGTGCGTGATTGACTTCTCCTTTTTTTTTAATTTTTTTGTTTTGTTTTTTTTTTTTAAACTCCTTTTTTTTAATACAAATTTGGATCTTTGGGTGTGTACTGCCAAAAAAACCCGCCTCGTTCTTCTTAATAATAATAAAAATAAAACTCAAATCATCGTCATCGTCATTAAAAAAGGCAACGGAAACCCAAGGAACCCATGCGGAAGTTGCACACCACAAAACCACAGCAGATGTACAGAATGCAATATACAAGACACGATTTATAATAAAACATTATATACAATAAATAGGTTATTGTTACTTTTTTTTCTTTTCTTTTTTTTTTTGTCGATCGATCTGTAAATAAATTTTTCTCAGTGCATACTGGTGGGTTTTTGCTCTTCTCTCCTGCATATTCGCCTCTCGGTTGCTTTAGGTCTCTTCTCGGTCAGTTTTTGATTCTCCCTCTGGTGCGTGGCTCTTTTTTTTTTTTGTGAATTTTCAGCTTTTAAAATTTTTTTTTTCCTTAAACTTTTTTTTTTTTTTTACTTCTTTTCTTCAAAAGTATTTACAATTGCTGGTTTTGTGCAGAAAATGAAAATTAATAAAATAAAAAATAAAAATTAAAGAGTCCCTCTGCTTCTGGCCGGGAGGAGAGAGAACGCGGCGCCGGCGCCACGGCCGAGGCGGGGGCCGGCGGGCGAAGCGGGAGGCGACAGGGCTGGGGTACCCCGCCGGCAGCGGCCCCCTCCTCTCCTCTCTGCGCCGGTGGCCGGGACGGGCGGGGGGCGCGGGGCCGAGGGTGCTGTGGCTGGCGGGCAGGCTGTGGGGAGAGGCGAGAGAGGGGTGAGTGTCCCACCATCGCAGCACCCCATCCCAGCTGGGGGTGCCGGGTGTGAGGTTGAGGCTTGGGACCACACCGGGGCACCCACTCGGTGGGGCCTGCAGCAACCGGGTGGCAGGGAGCCCTCCCTGCCCTGGCTCCCTGCGGTGGAGGGATGGAGCCGCGCCCCAGCATCTGGGGTCCTGCTCACCCCCATCTGGCACCCATGCACTCAGGGTCTGGCACCCACATATCCAGGGGTCTGGGGTCCTGCTCACCCCCCCCATCTGGCACCCACATACCCAGGGGTCTGGGGTCCTGCTCACCCCCATCTGGCACCCACATACCCAGGGGTCTGGCACCCTGCGCACTCATCTGGCACCCAAATACCCAGGGGTCTGGCATCCTGTGCACTCCCAGTCTGGCACCCACATACCCAGGGGTCTGGGGCACCCCACCTCCCCCCCCGCTTCAGCACCCAACACCCCACCACTCTGCAGTCCAGTACCCCGCACCCCGGGCTCCATCACATGGCACACCCGGGGCTTTGGCACCCCACCACCCTGGGCTCCAGCCCCCCACAGATGCTGGGGCAGATGGGGTTCCCAGTTTGATGCTTGGCTGTAGGGCAACACCTGGGACAAGTGCTTGCAGCCCAAAAGGGGCTGGGGGCAGCCAGTGGGTGCATTTGGGTTAGAAGCCCCACCGGAAAGCACACAGCACCCAGCGCACCCTCGCGGCTCCCCGGGCTCCCGGCCCCTAGCCCCACACCACCCTCCCAGGGGAATGGGCATCAGGCAGCGAGGGGGCTTGGGTGGCACTTACGGGGTGACGGTGGCATCTCCAAGCCCCGCTGGCGAAGCTGCCAGAGCCTGGTGGGGGTCAGCTCTCCCGAACACCCATTGGCATCCATCCGGCAAGACAAACACCCCCGTCAAGCGAGCGGACAGGGAGGGAAAAGAAAAAAAAACCAACCCCCAACCAGACCCCCCAGGGGTGGCCAAGGGGCTGCCCTCGTACCCCCGGCCGGGCTGCGGGCAGGGGGCACCCAGCCGCTGACCCCCAGGCCCCGCGGCCGCCTCCTGCCCAGCCTGCCTGCCCTCCCTGCCTGCTCCCCTGCCCTGGGCTCGGCGGGGGCTGGCACGGTCCATCCGTCTGTCCGTCTGTCTGTCCGTCCGATTGTCCTGCTGCGCGGCGGGAGGTGGGGGCGGCAGTCCGGAAAGCAGAGCCAGGCGGTTGGCAGGTGGAGCAGGTTTGAGTGCGGAGGGGGGGAGAAACGGGGTTTTTCTCTCTTCGTCCATTATTATTTTTTTTTCCTTTTGGTTTTTTTTTTTCCTTTTTTTCCTTTTTTTTTCCTTTTTTTTTTTTTTTAGAAAACAAACGGTTCCAATCCCAGTTAAATACAGAACTTGAAAAGTGTTCCAGAAAAAAGTGCTGGCTAAATTACCTCTGAAAGAGAAACACAACACGGAGAGGGGGGACATGATGAGAAGGGCCCGGGGGTGCCCCATCTCCCCCCGCCACCCTCCCCCTGAGGGGCTCCCCCACCTACCCTGTAACAAAACCTCGTTGTCCGGTTGGCACGTCAGCAGACACTACAATGAGGTGACCGTAAAAGTGTCCTCGGGGTGTTGTTGCTCTACCATGGGTCCCAAAAACCCGCTCTTCTGGGTGGGGGCCATGACGGGGTGCCCTTGGGGTGCAAAACTGGGGTACCTGTAGTTGTCCTGCAGCTGCAGCATTGAGTCTCTCGGTACGGGGGAGATGTTCAAGTCATTGATCAAGGGACAAGCGTAGGGTCCTCGGTGGTGAGCCCGGGACATCTCCAAGGGCTCCTTCTCGCCCTTGGAGGGGTGGGTGCTGCTCGGGCTGCTCAAGTGGGGGTTGAGACACGGGGGGTCCGTCCTGCCCATGAAGTCTACCAGCATACTGGCCCCTGCTTTGCCATCGTACGAGGGGCTACGGGTGCTGGCATTGGGGGAATACCAGTACGGGGGGTTTTTACAACTGGGGGAGTCGTAGTGCGGTTGAGGCATGGGGAGATCGCGGCAAGCCAGGTGGGGGGCATGCGGCAGGGCCCCCCCCTGCATGCTGTGTTTGAGTGAGTCGCAGGCGGGCAGCTTGCGGATGTCGCCTGCCCGTAGGTCCTCCTTGAAGGCCAAGGTCGGGGAGCAGTTGGGCGAGAAGGCTTTCTGCAAGCCAGCCTCGAAGACAGTCTGCTGGCTGGGGGCTGCCAGCTGGTGCGGGAGGGCAGGGAAGTGCTTGCTCTCCAAATCCGGCTGCCCCAAACCGGGGGAGTCGCTCTGAAAACCCTGGACAAAGGTCCCGTCCGAGGGGGTGGAGGGGTTCATGGAGTAGGGGCCGGCGTAGTCGCAGGGGTCCCGCTCGCCCACCCCAAAGCTCCGGGACTGGGAGGGCAGGGGGGACATGCTGCTGTCCCCGCTGTAGTAGTCCAAGCCCAGGTCCGTGTTCTCCTGGAAGAGGGGGTTGACCGCCTGCGACTTGGTGGGGAACTTGGCCTTGCCTGTCCCCCTCTCCTTCTTGGAGGCACAAGCCCCCCGGGACCCCCGGGGCTGCCGGGGTCCTGTGCTCCTCTTGGAGGGGTACACAGAGGAGGAGGAGGAAGAGGAGGAGAAGTTCAGGTGGGAGGTGTCGAACATGTCCACCTTCTTCCGTCGGCCCCGACCAGGCTTGGAGTTGCTCTGGAAGAGGACACTCTGGTTCCAGTTGTAGCCTGGGGCGGAGGATGCCTCGTTCCAGTCCATCATCAGCTTCTCCAGGCTGGAGAGGCTGGACTGGCCCTCGCTGGAGGAAGCCTCGCTGTTGGCACGCCGGTAGCCGGCCGGCTGGTTGAACTGGGTGCTGTCGGAGGAGGACTCGGAGAAGGTCTCCGAGACCGTCTGCTGCTTGGCTTTCTGCGGGGTGTAGTTGGAGATGTCCAGGATGACATTGGGCTCGTTGAGGTGGCACTCGAAGCCCGGGTTGTAGAGCTGGCTGAAGGCCTCTGAGCTCCAGTCCAACCCACTGTAGCCTTGCCGGAAAGCCCACGGCGCAGCGCTGGGGAACTGCCGGCAATTTTCAGGCGAGGGCTGGAATGAAGCTGAACCCTTGGGCACCATGTAGCCGCCAGGCGAGACGGTGCTGGCCCGGCTGTCGCAGCGCAACGGGGTGTGCGCCGCGCTGGAGAACTGCCCACCTTGCTCGGCGCTGTTGAAGAAGGCAGCTTTGCCCAGCGGCAGGCTGGGACCGGCCGTCTGTGGTGCGTAACCGGCGCTGTGGGCACTGCTGGGGGAGGATGGGAGGCTGCTGCCGCTGCCGTAGGCGAAGCTGCAGTCCTTGCTGTTGGGGCAGTCCTGGGCTGATGGGTATTGCTTCCCCGGTGGGAAGACACTGGCGGGCGCCACGCTCTGCCCGGTGCCATAGCTGCCGTATGGAGAGTAGCCAGGGGTGCCGCTGGCCGCTGGGTGAGCCGTGGGTGACCGGGAGACGGCCGAGGGTGGTGCCAGCTTGGGGAAGGCCTCGGCCCCCCGGCAGTCTGACGACCCTTGGGCCACCCCATAGCCGGCACCGGCAGCGGTGGCACGGCCCGGTGGGAAAGCCGGCCGGCCCTGCATCGCCGCATGGAAGGCGGCCTCGGCGCCAGAGGTTGCCGCAGCCACCTTGCCGCCCCGGGCTGGGTAAGCAGCCAGGCCCCGCTGGCCCGGCAGGGTAGCTGGCGGGGCCGTGTAGGCAGCCGCCGACTTGCGGGACTCGGAGCGGGAGGCTGAGAGGGCGAAGTCCAGCAGGTCGGAGGAGTCGTCCGAGTCCAGCAAGGAGCGGAAGTAGCCGGTGAAGAGGCTGTGCCTCTCCGGGCCGGCCTCTGTCTGCGAGGACGGTGCACTCCCGGCGTAGAAGCCGGCCCGGCCAGAGGAGCCCGACTCCAGTCCAGCAGCGTGGAAGGGCCTCGCCTCGGCTCCTTGGTAGCCGCCATTGCGGCCAGCCTGGCCGCTGGGGTGGCCATGGTGGGGGGCCCAGGGGCTGCCCTTCTCCCCCCCGGCCCACTCGGCGGGGCCGTCACCGAAGCTCTGCCCTGGGTTGGGCTCGGGGAAGAGCGCCCCGTTCTTGCGGGCCCGTCGCTTTCGCTTGGGTTTGCCCACGGGGTCGGGCTCCGGCCGGCCCCGCTTGCGTGGGTGCACGGTGTCGGCATGGAGGGCAGCAGGGGCTTTCTTCTTCTTCCCGATGCCCTCAAAGAAATCGCTGAAGGAGCAACGGGCAGCGCGGGCAGCGTGCCCCCCCCCGCGCCCGCCGAAGCCCCCTGCCTTGCCGCCACGCCGGCGGAAGCCCTGGACGCGGTGCAAGAAGTGGGAGATGCTCTGGGTGTCAGGGGCTTGGTGGATGGACTCAGGCTCGCTGGGGGTCCAGCAGCGGGGCGGCGAGCAGCGCCCCGAGCACTGGCTCTGCCGGTTGAGGAAGGCCAGCTTGGCCAGCACATCCGAGTAGTCAGCCTTGCTGTCGTTGGTGTCGGCGATGTAGGAGGGCTGGGGCGAAGCCAGCTTCTGCTTCCTCCTCCTCCTCTTCTTCACCTCCGGGACAGGCTCCTTGGGCTTGGCTTGGCCCAGCAGCAGGTTCTTGGGAGGCCTGCCCCGCTTACGCTTCAGAATGATAGGCATCTCGCCGGGGGGGAAGACCACCACCACGTTGCGCCCGTTGTTCTTCATCTTGAGCAGCGGTGTGGGCTCCATGGAGCTGCTGGCCGCCAGCTCCTTGCCCTCCAGGTTCAGGTTGCTGCTGAGCGATGACACCTTGTAGGTGGTCTTGTTCCTCCTCCCCAGGGACACAGGGATCTTGGCCATCTTCACCACCATCTTCCTCACACCCCGGCACTTGCTCTTCTTCCCCGTCGCAGGGGCCTTGGGCACCTCATCAGGGTCCAGGGCGTCGGGGGGCGGTGGCGGGGGGGCCAGCAGTGGGGCACCGGGCTCCTCGGGCCCAGGGGGCACCTCGGCAGGCAGGGCGAGGGGCGACAAGACACGGCTTTCGGGGGTGATGTCCGCCCGGCGCCCTCGCCCTGCCCTCCTCCGGCGGCACAGCATCTTTGGCTTGTCTGTCCGGCGCAGGGCGTACTTGCGGTGGTCCTCGCCGCACCGCCCGGCCCCCCGGCCCCCACAGGGGCCCCGTTTCACCACACTGCCCAGGGGACACCCCCCAAGCCGGGGCTGCAGCCCGTGGGGCCGCAGCGGGTCCCCAGTGCCTGGCTGCGCCTCCAGCAGCTCCGACACGGACCCCAGGGGCTGCGCCTCCAGCAGTGGGGGCTCAGCGGGCAGCAGTGGGGCCCGCATGTCCAGCAGCGGCGGCTCCAGGGCCCCGGGAAGCGGCTCCAGTGTCTGCAGCCCCAGCGGCTCTGCCAGCGGCTCCAGCGACTGCAGCTCCAGCGACTCGGACAGGGGCTCCAGCGACTGCAGCTCCAGCGACTCAGAGAGTGGCTCCAGCGACTGCAGCCCCAACGGCTCTAGGTTTTGCAGCTCCAGCGACTCCGGCAGGGGCTCCAGGCTCTGCGAATCGAGCAGCTGGGGCTGCGACTCGAGGGACTGGGAATCCAGCAGCCGGGACTGGGAGTCCAGCTCTTGGGCTGGCAGCAACTGGGGCTGCGGCTCCATTGCCTGCGACTCCAGCAGCTGCGTCCCCGGGCACGCCAGGGAGGCCAGTTCGTTCAAGATGTCTGCCTCAGCCAGGTCTGAGTAATCGCCAGCGTCAGGCTGGGAGCAACCGGCTTCCTCTGCCGGCGTTTTAGAGGCCCCTCCAATGCCCACACTGTGGCCAGGGGGCTGTGGGGTGCTGCCCCCACCGCCATCGGCTTCTCCATCATGGGCCGGGGGCCGAGGGTGCCGCGGCGGCTCAGTTTTGCAGAGCACCCCCCGTTCCTCGGGGCTGCGGATGCTGTTGGCCAGGGAGGGCGAGGAGAAGAAGCTGTACTGGAGGTCACGGTCGGCAGGCAGGAGGCGGCTGTCCTCGTGGCCACCCCCGCCACCACTGCGGAGGCTGCCACAGTCCAGGTGCACCCCGCTGCTCTTGAGGTCCTCGGAGAGGCGGTTGAGGTCCTTCATGATGTCGATGAGCTGCACCACGGGGTGGAGGTTGATGTGCCCGTTGCCGCACTTGCTCCGGAGCAAGGCGAGGATGCTGTCGATGTTGCAGCGGCCTGAGGCCAGCGTCGCGTTGGGGAAGGTTTTAGGCGCCCGATCGCAGGCGGCTGCCTCCTCCGCGCTGCCCCCCAGGATCCGGGGCTCACCGGCACAGCCCAACAAGTCCTCTGCCGCCTTGGTGCCCCCGTGCACGCTCTGGCACCGGTCGGCCGGGTCGCCGTGCAGCAGCGAGCCTGCCTGGTGCTCCCGGCCGAGCGCAGGGCACGAGCCCTCAGGGAAGCTCAGCACGCTGCAGGATAAGGCCTTTTCCGCCGGGCAGGCCGGGGGCCGCTGTGCTGGGTGCCCCGGCGGGTAGAACTTGGGCTCTCGGACGTAGTCAGGCGAGCCGCGCACAACGCTGGTTGTTACCACTGGGCCCGGGGGCTTCACGCGCATCCTGACCTCCTCCTCCCCCGCGTGCCGCTTGGCCGAGCAGTTGCTGACATGGGGGTCAGGGAAGGTGAGACCGGGACCTGCGTGGGGCAGAGAGGGGGGACAATGAGGCTCCGAGGGCACCGCTGGCCGAAAGCAGCCGCAGTGCCTGCTCCATCCCTGCTGCCCACATTCGCCCACCCAGCTCATCCCTGCCCCATCACCAGCGAGGACCCGGCTGGCACCGTGGGAACCTGCCCCCACCACCCCCAGCCTCCTCCCTTGCCCACCGCAGTGGTGGGGAAAAGGGGTCCGGCCTCCTCCCCTGCTCAGGGGGGCTGGAGACCCTCCCCATGGCAGGACCACCGGTGCCAGCCTCCGGCTCGCCCCAGCGCAGAGCCACCTCCCAGGGGAAGCGGGGTGGCTGGTGCCCGTGGGGGTCTGGGCTGCCCCGCCACCCCCTGGGGCAGGGCTGGGGGGCCTGGGGGTGTCGCGGGGTCGGGGCTGTGACTTACCCTCGGCTTTGCTGCTGCTCCTGCTATTGCACTTGAGCTCTCTGCAAAGGAAGGGGGGCGGAGGGTTAGCCCCGAGCGGGGCAGGGGGGACCTGGGTGCCCACCGTGCCCACGGCTTCTTCTCCGCGGCGCCAGTCCCTGCGAGGGACGTACCGGGGGCCGATCCTCCCGAGCTCCCGCGGCCGAGAGGGCAGCGCCCGCCCATCACCCTGGCGTCGGGGCTGCGAGCGGGGCGGGGATGGGGAAGGGGGGGGAGGCTGCCTCCGATCTGGGGGACAGAGGGGACAGGTTTACCCCCCCAAGCCCTGCAGGGGCCGGGGCGCCGGGGGCCCGGGGGCGAGGCGGGGGCCCTGCGGCCGCGCTGCCGCTAGGTGTCCCCGGCGAGCCGCGCTCCCGCCCGCCGCCCCGGCCCGGCCCCCGCCGCCCCCCCGCCGCCCAGCGCCCCGGCAGACGGACGGACAGACAGACCGGGGCGGGGGGAGCTCTTGGCCCGCAGAGGTGGCTCAGCGTGGTCCGGCTCCTCCGCCCCCCGCCCCACCTCCTTCCCGCCCACCCGCGGACGCCCCACGCACAGCTGCTGCCCCCCCCGAGAGGACGCTGCCCGGCGCCGGCAGCCCCCAGGGGTCCCCTGGATCGCGGCTGCCTCAGTTTCCCCTCGCTGGCAATGGGGGCATAAGCGAGGGCTGCGTGGGGGGGCGTTGCACAGGCACCCACGGGTGGGTAGGGGTAGCCGGCACCAGGCATGGGGCCCATGCACCCACTGCACAGCCCACTCTGCACCCCATGGCACCCCTCTTTGTCCCCCCACTCCCAGCCAAGGGCTTTGCAAAGCCGCGGAGCCCCCCCACACACACCTCCAGGGATGCTCTGCAGCCCCCCGCTCCCGCCAAGGCAGGGACGGGCAGAGCAGAGGCAGCAAGATTTGCTTCCACCCCCCCTGCTCCCGGTGCAGCCCCTGCTCCCCGTTCCCGGGGCGAGGGCCCCCCCGGGGTACCTGGGCCGCGGGTGCTTGCAGTGCAGGTTCACTTTGAAGCTCCTGCCGTCGCCCTCGCTGCTGGGCTGGCGGGGGCCGCAGCCCTGGGCGCGCGGGAACCACTCGGCTGGCGGGCTGGCACCGTTCTCCAGTGCGACGGGCTGGCAGGCGACCGAGCTCCCATCTGCTCGAGCAAGCACAGAGACCCCCACGTGTCAGCCCAACGGCCCCCTCCCCAGGGAGCACCCCCTGCCCCAGGCTGGCGTGGGCACCCACGGGGCTGGACACGCTGTGTGCCCTCCGTTCACGCCTTCCCCTCGAAGCCACAGCCCACGGGGACACCCAGGGACCCATGCCATCCCCTCCGCCCTTCAGGATGGGGCCCATCACGGGATTCCCCGGGCATGGGGTGGCATTTGGGGGCAGGACACCCCTTTCCTCCCCACTGTGGCCGTGCTTTGAGCCAGGGGCTGCCCATCCGAGGCAGGGCATCTCCCTGCCAGGCTGCAGGCGCATGTGTGCACGCCTACGCGTGTGCGTGTTCACACAGATGTGTGTGTTGCACATACGTGTGCATGTGGGGGCCCCTGCTCCCCCGTGTGACACCAGTGTGCTGGGGGTCCAGGCACCCAAGGCAGCTGCCCATCCGGCACAGGGGTGCACGGCAGATCCCCCCAACCCGTCGCGGTCCCCCCATGCCTGCGCGTCCGCCTGTTTCCCCCCACCCAGAGCCGTGTGTGAATCCCTGCCTGTTGGCTCCCTCCCCCAGCACACACCCGCAGACACACACACGCAGCCGCTCGGCGTGATCCAGGCTCTTCCCGGTGTCTGGATTAGCGTGACAACTTATCAACAAGGCAGGGAAAGAGAATTCAAACCTGTCAGTCCATCCACATCCCCCCTTCCCCGTCTCCCCGCCAGCCTTTGGGCGCAGCGTTGGCACGGAGGAGATGCGGGCACCTCTCCGGCAAACGCCGCCTTGGTTGCCTGCACGGTGTAGAGTTACAGCAAGGGCAATGTGGAGCAGGAAAATATGTGCTAGAAAGACCGGTCTAGTCTCTGATGAAGCTGCTAATGTGCCCGGAGAGCTGTTGGAGGGGAGGCAGGCAGGAAGGAAGCAAGCGGGAGGTTTTCCAGAACAGCCGCTGGGAGCCGGTCCCTGCCGCACACGCTGCGCACGGCTCGACGGGGAGGACCGGGGCGTCGCGGGGCGCGCGGTGCGGCCCCCCCAGCTTTGCACCGTTGTCCCCCCGTTGCCTGCGGCGCACAGGGCTGTGGATGTATTGGCAAACCCTGCGGGGTGCCCATGGGCTCCCCAAGGGGTGGATGGCACCCCCCGGCACGCACCCACGGGTGCCAGAGGCGCTGGGCACGTCCCCCCTGCCCTGCTCTGCCCGTTCAGCCAGCTCTTACCCCACGCTGGCCGGCGTCAGGCTCCTGCCCTCGGACCCGCTGCAGCCCCCGGCGGGGCCACGTCTCCGGTGACAAGGGGGGGACGCTCCCCGCGCCGTGCCAGCGCTCCTCCCTCGCCCCGGCCGAGCCGCCACCATCCGGCCGCCCCCCGCGGCGGGGACCACCTGCGCCCCCCACCCGGCACCCACCACGCCACGCCGCGGGGACGGGCAGCACCCGCCTTTCCCACGCCACCACCCACCCGTGGGGCGCAGGACGGGAGCCCGGCCCCGGGCGGTGGGGAGGGGGCC
Organism: Platalea leucorodia; assembly: GCF_965183815.1. Taxonomy (NCBI): domain Eukaryota; kingdom Metazoa; phylum Chordata; class Aves; order Pelecaniformes; family Threskiornithidae; genus Platalea; species Platalea leucorodia. The sequence goes on from NC_138840.1 coordinate 9,933,160, forward strand.
GTGGGGGGGAGCCGGGCGCGCCGGGATGCTCGCCGCGCCGCCGCGCTCACTTTCACCTCCCTGCTCAGCCCCAGGCAGCCGCCACATGTTTCACATTAGGCTCTCCGGACTTCGCCATTCCTGGCTTGCTCGCCAGGGGTAGGGCCTTTTTCCTTCTTTTTTTTTTTTTCCCCCTTTTTTTTATTTTTTTTTTTTAATTTTTTTTTTCTCCTCGCTGGTTACAAAACACCAGCCGAGACCACACAAGCGAGGAGGGATGGAGGGAACGAAGCAAGAGGGAGAGATAGATGGGCGCCGCGGGTGGGGGAGAGGCGGCGAGGCCGGGTGCTGCGGCGGGGCCGGGGGGGCTGGGGGGGGGGAAGCGGGAGAGATTGCAGTCACCTCCGCTTCCCACCTCCTGACCCCGCAGCCCTGCAAAGATAACAGCCCCCGAAGACTGCTGACTCGCCTCGCAGAAATCCAATATCCTCGCCTGGTGAACTAATCGACTACCTGGGCTCGCCACCTCCCCTGCCCTGGCTTAATCCTGCTGCTGCAAAGCTTTAATTAGTTTAACGGTTTCAGGCTTGACGGAGGTTGGCGGTGAGCAGTATGGCCACCCCCCACCCCGGACAGGCTCCCCGGGGGCTCCTGCTTGGGTGGCAGGGGTGCTGCAGGGTGGGAGAGGTGACACCATGAGGGCGCGGGGGGCTGCTGTCCCCCTCCCGGTCCCCTGAGGCTGCTGGCGCCCGGCCCCGACCCCCAGTGCTGGCGGGGGGGCACAGAAGGGCTTGCTTGGCACCGGCGTGGCGGCAGCTTGCGGCGGAGGGACGGCCCTGCAAGACACGGACGTGGTTTGGTGCCCAGCTCCGAGGCCACCCAGACGTCAGGGTGGGGCCGGAGATGCCACCGGGAGACAGGCAGGCGGCAGGGACCCAGCCGCCACACAGATGGGGACACGCCGGCCTGACGCCTCCCGCTCTGCCGGGGCACCGTGCCGAGCTGCCCACGGCGGCAGCACCGGGGACAGGGGGTCCTCCCCATCGCCCACTGCCTCCCAGGTCCCTGGGCACCACGGGGCGCCAGGAGGGGTTGGGGTGGCCCTAAATACCCCCATGTGGGTGTGGTGGGGTCTCTGGACGCTCCCATCACCCGTGTTCTGCATGCACAGCTGGCCCTTGCATGTACACACACATCTGGGGCACTGCAGAGGTGCCCCCACCCTTGCGCGCACACATGATGTGGCATCAGGGGGTGTCCCACTCCTGCATCCACCCTTGCACAAGCCTGGGGACACTGCAGTGGTGCCTCTCCCTTGCACACTCACACACCCACACACGGCCGGGGCATGGTGGAGGTTTTCCTCCCTTGCACGCACACATCTGGGGGCACAGTGGAGGTGCGCTCCCTTGCATGCACAAGCACACACCTGGGGCACCGGGGAGGTGCCTCCCTTGTACCCACCCTCTGCTGCCGGCCACTCTGCACCCCGTCCATCGCACACTCCCCCTCCCCCCCCTTGCACACTGACATGCACCCGGCCCCCCACCCCGTGAGTCCCCCCGGAGCCCGTCCTGCGCCTGCTGACACCAATGGAAAATCCCCTCCAGTGACAGCTTCCTGGCAGGCGCTTGCCGAGGGTTTCCGTGTTCCCCAGCCAGCCCCCCCAGCCACCTTTTCTCTGCACCGTGCGGGGGGTCGGGCAGGCAGGAGGACCCCCTGCCTTCGCCCCTGCCACTCCGACCTCTGTGTCCCCCTTGCCTCAGCATCACGACCCCCACCCGAAAGCACGCGGGTCCCGCTCCCTCCTCTTCCTCCCCTTGTCTCATTGCCCCGCCTGCATCCCACGCACCGGGCATCCCCTGCCACAGCCCTGCCCGACTCCAGAAGGGGAGCATCCATCAGCACTGGGGTGCTTTGGGATCTCACCTAGAAACCCTCCCGGGGCACCCACCCACCTCGGGGACCCACCACCCCACGATGCTGCCGGCACACGGGCTGGGATCAGGGCAAGAGCCGGGGGGTCCAGAGGGGCGGGCACAGATGGGTGCTGGGGCACAGGGTGCTTGCAGGCAGCCCTGACCCCTCCTTCAGTTGCCACCCCACTCCCGCTGCGGTTCAAACCCGTCCATCGCCACGTTCCCCCACCGCCCTGCCCTTTCTGCTGCACTGGTAATTAGGAGACAGAGCAGATGGCGCCTGGGTTTCATCTTAGGTAACGGGTCCAGCCGAGCTGCTCAGCCGCTGGTTCCCTTTGCGGGGCCATCGATCACCAGAGCAGAGGTTTTTTGGGGTCCCCCCTCAAGGAGGGAGCTGGTGGGGGACCACGTCCCCCCAACACGGTGCTGGGATGCAGCGCTGCTGCAAGAGGAGACAGCACTGCCGGGAAGGGCTTGGCTGGAGCGTAGGGCAAACACACCTGGGAGATGTGGCCCCGAGGGGGAGCTGGGGCTGGCAGCCACTTCCCATGGCACCCCGGGGTGCCATGTCCCTGCGGCAGGCTCAGGCACCCGCCCTGGCACTGGGGAGGGGGCTCTGGGACCGCTGGGCTATAAGCAGGGGGTGCCTGCAGGTCTTGGCATCCCCCCAACCACCCAGCGCTGCAGCAAGGCAGGGTGGGAAACTCATTGCCAAACAGCTCCGAAATCCCAGCTGGCCTGGAAGTGGGGACCCCGGGGATACCGACACCCCGACCCACGCTGCTGGGGACGATGCTGAGTCGAGGGACACAGCCCTTCTCTTGGGCCTGGCTCCAGGTGTGCTGCTGCCACTGGGCTCTCCTGCAGCACAGTCCCCAGGCTGCTGGCACCCTCCAGGCCTGGTGGTCCCAGAGCTGGTGGGACCCTTGATGCGTTCAGCCCTCAGCACCGTAAGGTGTCATGGTGCCCTCAAGGTGGGCGGGGATGGGGATGCCTGGTCAGGCCCCTATTCCTGCTACTGCAAGAAACCATCTCCCCAGCAAGGACCATCTCCCCCACAAGAAACCATCTGACCTACAACGACCATCTCCCCTGCAAGAGCCATCCTTCCTGCAATGATCATCTCCCCTGCAACGACCATTTTCCCCTGCAATCATCTCCCCCTTCAAGAAACCATTTCCCCGTGCAAGGATCCTCTCCCCTGTCACAGGCCTGGGCGGGCGCAGCCGCCCCGGGGACGTGGATGCAGTGGACATGCTCCCCTCCATGCCCAAATGCCCCCAGCCCCAGCGGCATCGTCCAGTGCGAATGCAGACCCCTCTCCCACCCCAGCCCCCTTGGCCCTAGAGGGGTCTGACCCCCCACCCTGGCTGGGGAGGGGCAGCAGGCGGTGGCGGGGCCGGGGGAGGTGGGGCGGTGAAACCGCTCGACAGATGGACTGCAGAGACGGTGGCACCTCGGCCGGCTGGAGCCCAGAGCCGCAGTTCAGAGCTAGCAGGGAAACAGGCTAAATTTAGCTGCTTTCCTCGGTGCCAGCTTTGTTCCCCCGCCCCGTCGAGCCGGCGCGGGAGGCAAGCAGCCGGCCTGGCCCCCTCCTCTGCCCTCTCCCTGCCGGGGGGACACACACACACCCCAGCACCCATCCCTCAGGGTGCCAGGTCAGGGTGCCAGGGGCTCCTCGGGATGCCGGGTATTTTTGCACGCACATCTCTGAGACGGCTGTTCCCAGCGGTGCCGTGGGGTGCTTTGCCCCAGCGTGGGGAGCATGCCCTGGGCCCCCCCTCAATGCGCCAGCAGGCCTGAGGCTGCGCAGACGGCCGTGGCCCCCCTCTCCGGGCTCCCTGTTATAGCCACAGCATGAGTCACAGCCCCGGTGTGTCCCTGCCCAGTGCCGGCCACGCTGGGTCATGTAACACCCGCAGCCACGCCGGCGCAGAGGGGGGCTCCGTCCCCTGCCCACATCACCCCCTGCCCGCAGCCTGTGGCAGTCAGGGTGGCTCCGCAGCCCCCCGGCACCCTGCTGGGGGACCCCCGAGGGGGGTGTGCAGAGGCCATGCTCAGCTTCCCCCGTCCCCAGCCGGTTGCGAGGCCGCGGTGCGCTGCGGGTTAACGCCAAGCGGGGCCGGGATCCTGCGAGGCCAGTAACATTTGGAAGGCGCCAGATGGACGCGTGCCCGTGCCGAAGGCTCACTCGGCACAGCCATGCTCCCTCGGCGCTGGGGCTGGGGGGCTGCCCAGGGCAGCAAAGGGGCGCCTGCTGGGATGTGGGGATGCTGACCATGTGCCCACCGGGGTCTTGGGCCACCCAGCACCCACCCACACCCCCGATGGACACCACCGCCACCCCCCTCGCTTGCAGCCCCGCCGCAGGGAATGGCAGCAGCAGGGTCCAGGTGCAATGGCCGAGCCTACAGCGTCACCGCTGCACCCCTTTGGTGCCGACACCGCGCCTGGGCAGCCAGGTGGGGACCGGGGGATCCGGGCAGGGGGAGAGCAGCCAGTTGCCTCCCTTGGCCAATTTTAGAAACTGGCTAGACAAGAAAAGTAGAATGGGCCGGGCAGGATTTACGGCTGGGCTGGTGTCAGGGTGGGTTGGGTTTTTTTTTGGTTGGTTTTTTTTTTTTTTTGTTTTGTTGTTGTTTTTTTTTGTGGGAGGCACACACGAGTTGAGCGGAAACTCCTGGCTGCGGATCCTGTTTCCTGGGAGATGCGGCGCGGTGCGGGGCCGGCTGGGGCCGAGCTGGGGTGTGGGAGCCACTGGGGACAATGCCAGCGCCAGCGTGCCGGGGCAGGGGCGTGGGGAAGGGGGCAGCTGCCCGCACGCCGGCAGTCTGGCACCCCACACACAGATGGGCATGGAGGCGATGCGCCCACCGACAGGTACGGGCGCAGGCGTGCATGTGCACGGGGCTGCAGGTGCACAAGGCGGTTGTCCGCACTCAGGAGTGTGCACACTACATGCACGGGGAGAGGACTGTGCACTTGCAGTTGCATCCATGCAGACAAATATGGGTACAGGTGCACGTGTGCACCTACATGGGTGCAGGTGCACACACAGGTACAGGAACATGCATGGGCATCAGCGTGCACACGTGGGTGCAACCAAGCAGACAAGCACAGGTACAGGTGCACACGCACACATACATGGGTGCAGGTGCACACACAGGTACAGGAACACGCACAGATGGGTGCACATGTGGGTGCACACAGGTACACACACACAGAGGTGTGCTGGCACATGGATGTGCAGCACCCACCTCCCATGCACATGCAGGATCACACCCACTCGTGGGTACAATGCACCGACAAGCACCGCCATGCCCCCTGCACCCTCCTGTCCATGTGGCACTGGCAGCCCCAGCCAGGCACCCAGTCAGCACCCACGGGCTCTCGCAGTGGAGGGACCCCTCAGGTCCCCAAAATGGCCAGGCCAGCACCACGGACCCCCATCCCACACCCCGGCAACGGCAGAAGCAGGAGGCCATTGATAGCTCGTGCCATGGGGCACGCTGGGTTTTGCCCCAATCAGAGTGGGTGACCCCAAAACACAATTCACCCTTCCCCTTTGAGAGGCCGTGGTGGCCCCCGAAAAGCCAGAGGTGTGCGGAAGGTGCGAGCGCAGGGAAAGCATCCAGGGTCTGGCAGAGATATGCAGCAGGGGCACAGGTAAGCATGGGGAAACTGAGGCAGGGAGCAGGGCGGGCCGTGCCCGGGGTGCGGATGGAAACAGAGAGCTGCAGCCAACTCTCCCAGAGGACCCAGGTGCCCTGTGCCACCCCAGCCCCCCACTCCGCTCCCACCCAGCTGCCCTCCCGGCTCCGGTTACAGCCGCGGCTGGGCCAGGCTGTGGCACAGCGTGTCCCAGGGGGCCAGGCTCCCCAGGGACAGGAGACCAGGGCACCCAGCTCTCCCCGCACCCAGACACAGCCCACCAGCATCACTGATCCAGCCACATATGAGTCTCAGAGCACACACACCTATAGATACGCCTAATTTTTTTTTCCCACCTCACCGGGGAGCTTTCCATTAAAATTGGAAGAACGCAACTTGCCGGCACAGCCCCGGCGCGGATCGTACACAGCCTGTCACTCACACATCACTTTGTAGATGCCCATAAATTGCTTCATTACCTCTTCTAATTGAGGAGAACGCAGCTGCTGTGGGGCGGTGACAGAGCGCCTTCCCTTTGAAGGATGCCTCGCTCTCCAAAGATGGGTCCGGCAGAGCCGCAGAGCCCCACCAACATCCCAATAATAATAATAATAATAATAATAATAATAATAATAATAATAACAACAACAGCAATAGTAATAATAACGATAATAACAGTATCCAAGCAAAATCCCTCAGCAAAGGGCAGCGGGGCTCATGTGCGCCGGATCCCGCTTGCGGGAGGGGGAGGAGGTGATTGGCGGGCCCTGTGCCAGTGGGGAAACTGAGGCATGAGGGATGTTGCACCATGCACGGGGAGAGGGCGGGGATGCAAACCCCTGCATCGCACTGGGACCCTGGGGGGCGACTGTGGTGGTGTCAAGGTTTAGGGACAACCCCATGCTCAGGGGGGCAGAGGACGGAGCATCTCCCTGGCCTGCAGCGGGGATCTGGGGGGCGAGGGGGATCCACTGGGCACGGTGCTGCCATAACTCCCTGGGGAACTTCCCACCCTGGTCAGCAGCTACGCCCTCCCAGCCTTGCCAGCAGGAAGCCAGGTGTGCCCGCCACCCTCCCGTGTCCCTGTCCCCTGTGCCCCATCCCCGTGTGGGCCCCCGGCTTTGTCTGGCAGGCGGTGAACGGCTGCGGCTGGGCTCAGTCCCCTTGCAGGATACTGCAGAAGGATTTACTGTATTGCAGCTTGTGCTGGCTGCAGCCCAGCGCACAATAGATTAGCTGTAGCCCAGGGCAGCACGTTGCGGGGGAAGGAAGGTGGGATTCATTCGGATGCAGATTGCAGGGCATTTGCTGCAGTATACTGCAGGATCCGGCCACTCGCTCTTGGGACCCCCCCATCATCCTGCTCCAGCCATGGCAGAGGGACTTCGAGGGGCTCACAAGTCCCTTCCCCATCCGTGCGCCGTCGCCCCCACCAAATTTTATGGCACGGATGTTTGCTATGGCTGTGGGTGCCCATGTGGGCTGGGGGACACCCCGCTTGTCCTCTGTCCCCATCCCAGGGGATCTGGAGGGGCTGCAGTCCCCAACGGCGCCCAGGTGCTGCTGGAGACGCCAGGGCCCCCCTCGCTGGGCACGACGGCACAAAGCTGGTGCAGGGAGGAAGCCAGGGACTGCAAGCAGCACTAATTGATCGCGATTAATTCAGCTCCTACCTCCCTGGGTGGCAGGGAGAGATGCTGAGACACAAACCCAGCCCACAGAGCTCCCCAAACAGGCTCCACTCTCCCCCGCACCCATCCCTTCCCCCAGCGCGGGCACCCAGGCCTGGGGGACCCGTGCTGCCCATCCCCGGGGATGTGGGGGGCCTTGGTGGGTGCCCAGCTCCTGCTGCTGCCCCAGAGGTGTTGGGTGCCCACAGGCACACAGTTTGGGGATGGGTCCTTGGGGTGGACCCCCCTCTCCGGGGTGCTTTTGGCTGCTGGTGGTGGTGGTGGGGGGTCCCAACGGTGCCCCACACCTCTTCCCACCCCTCCGGGATGCAGGGATGGCCGCATGCCAGGAGATGATGCTCAGGCAACAGCATGGGGGAGTGGAGGTGCCAGGGGTCACCGATGGCCTCGTGGTGACACCGTGGCACCTTTGGCAGCATCACCAGCCTGTGGGTGCAAACCAGGGGACCCAGGAGTGCTGCTGCCACCTCCTCCAGCACCCAGCCTCCACCCCGGCAGGCACAGGCAGGCACCCCATGGGCAGCACTGCTGTGGGCACCGTGGGCAGCGGGGCTGGTGCAGCAGGACAACGGGGGGACACCCCGGTGGCCGTCATCTGGATTTCAAGGGGAGTTTGGAGCCTGCAGATTCAGGCTCTGTAATCCTATGTGGGATGCAGTTTCCACAGCAACAGCGGGTCAGAGGGCAGCGAGGGGAGCCGGCTGCTCCGCTTGGGATTGCAATTGTGCCGCCACTGCTGGGGCGAAGTGCCGGGCTGAGGTGCCGGGGCGAGGTGCTGGGCTGGACGTCGGGGCCACGGCAGCTAAGGCAGGCGGCGGTGCGGGGGCCGTGCGGGGCGCGGGGGCGGCCAGGCTGGTGCTGCTGGGGAGGCAGCGAGTGGCTCAGTGTGGCGTTGTCAGCAAAGATGTCACTAATTGTCTGCAGGAGCAGCAAACTCTTGTTAACCCTTGGGCAGCCAGTGGCGGGCACACTGCTGAGGCCAGGGGCACCCAGGGACCTGCTGCTGAGCACCCTGGGTCAGACCCACCTCTGCCACCGCCCCGCTTGCATGGCCCTGGGCAAGTCACTGCGCTGCTCCCACCCCCACCTTCCCCCAGTGCGGTTACTGGGACCCCAGAGCATCCCAGTTGGTGACCATGGCCAGCAGGGTGACCCCAGGCAGCCCCTCTCCTTGACCCACGGGCTCTGGCTTTGCCCCCGCTGCCTGCGGTTGCGACAGCACTTGGCCAAGCAGGAGCACGGCGGCAAACGCCGGCAGCGCCAGGGCCACCAGGGCAGGGCCACCTCCATCCCCAGTAATCTCCATCCCTGGTCACTGTCCCCACGGGCATGCCTGGTGAGCGCAGTGGGGTGTGGGTGCAGGCAGAGGGGAATCCAGCACCCATGCCGTGGCTACCACCCAACCCATGCCGTGCTCCGCACCTCACCACAGCTCCGTCCCCACGGGAAACGTGCGCGTGGCCCCGCGTTGATGCTTGGGCATGAGGCACGAGCACCCACCCTGCTCCAGGAGGCTTTTGCCATGGCTGGCAGAGGCATAAGAGCCAAGGCAGAGGCAGAAATAGCTTTTCTACCTCCCGGCTGGCTCCTTTACCTGGGAGCGCTGCCGGGAAGCGCTGACGTCGGCAGGAGTGGGTGGGGGCGGCGGGGGGAGGCCAGGGCCGGGGCAGCCAGAGCAGGGTCAGCAGAAAGCCTCAGGCTCCGCTCGCCCCTGCCAGCCGCCCCACGGACCTTTTGTTCCCATTCAGCACCTTTCCCAGCTCCCGCTGTCTCCTGGGGCTCCCCTCCAGGGGGGCCAGGGCAGGGTCCCCACCCTGTACCATGGTTTCGGTGAGCAGATGCCTCCTGGGTGAGGCAGGAGGTGCCCAGTGTGGCTCACAGCACGGGAGACCCATGCGGTGGTGGGGATGTGGGCGCATCCTGCCCCAAGGTGGAGTGACTGGGGGGAGGTGGGGGCTGCTCTGCATGGGGGATCTGAACCCGAACCCAAAAACCTGCCCCCCCTCCCCGATAGCACTGGGATGTGGCGAAGGGAGGGGCAAGGGGAGGAAGGCAGCAGGGCTCCCCACCACCATGTCCCTGAGTATCACTCAGGTCCCCAACTGCTGCCCCAATGCACAGGCAGCCCACTGAGCCCAGGGGAGGGGACGGATCCTGCACTGCACTGCGGAATGGGTACAAAACCAGTGCTCCCACTGCAGAGAGCCATGGGGACTGGGAGGACGCAGAGCACAGCCCGCTGCCCCCACCCCTGGCATCCCAGCGCCCCGGCAGCATGGTGGGGACACCAAACCGCCACCCCCAGCAAAGCTCACCCCGCAGAGTGACAGCACCAGGGACCCCAGGAGAGCCATGGTGGGTGCAGCTCTCCCGTCCCCCCCACAGCCACTGCCAGTGTCCGGGGAGGAGCCGCGGCTCGGCAGGTCTGTACAAGGCCAGGGACTCTCCCAGCCTCCAAGGACTTTCGGCTGGGATTTCTTGAGCGGGACGTGGGTTCGCGGATGTCGCAACGCTCTGCAATTTCTGCTCTGCTAGCTCCTTGGACCCACGCACACAGCCGGTGGCCTCATGGGTACCCATCAGCGAGGAGCCCCGTGGGTCACGCCCGTGGCCGCCGAGCCTCCTCCCTGTGCTGAACGCCTGGCCCGGCATGCCACTGGCACTCGGCAAGCACCAGCCCTGAGCAAGGTGCTGGGGACCTTGCAGAACTCCCAGGGTAGCAATGTCAGACATGGTTGTGGCACCAACACCCTGCCCAGTATGGCTTACTGGTCATACTGGGCAGCTTGTAGCTGGCAACAGCCCTAACCAGCTCCTCCAGTTACCGTGCCGCCTGGGGACCTCCTGTCCCCTGGCATCCCACCGTGCGCCCTCCAGCTGGGGTGCAAACCCAGCCCCAGCTACAAATACAGCCCTGGATGCAAACCCATCCCTAGGTACAAACCCGCCTCGGGGTGCAAATCCAGCCACAGGGTGCTGCACCCCATTACATCGCCTTTCAGCCAAGTCCCAGCACCCCTCTCCTTCCCCAGCTGCTCCAGCCCAGTGCCACTCTGTTCCCCCGCGAAGTGCCACAGGTCGCCACGCTGCCAGCCTCGCCCTCCGGATACAGCAGACAGGTCTCTTCCCCCCAGGCTCCCTTGCTCGGCGTCTGGCTGAGCTAAGCGTATTTAGCGCTTTTAATTGTTCTTAATAAATCAATCCCGCCAGCCCCTTAAATCATTTTTGTGGCTTCCCTCTCAGCTGTCCCCGTGGCTGTGCCGGCGTGGAGCCTGCTGTCTGCAGCACTGCCGGGGGGGGCCGGCTGGTGCGGGGGGGCCGGGACGCACCCTGCCCGCCCCAGCACCCACCTTGCTGCTCCTCACCTGTGGGTGCAGCCCAGGGGCAGCTGTGAGGCCCCGGCAAGCAGAGCACCCACCCAGGAGCTGGGTGATGGGCTGCTCTGCCTGCCTGGCAGGTGCCTGTGCCTCAGTTTCCCTCCCCACATGGGCTGCTTTAGGGATGTGCCTCTCCCTGCTCTGTGGGTTTGGTCATCCCAATATCACCATGTTTTGGGGGACATTGAGGGACAAGTCCCTTCTCTTGCTGTGGCTGTAGGCTGGCTCCACACTCCACGCCCTGCAGGGCTGGATGCAGTGGGAACCGCACCCTGTCGGCACTCTGCCCATGCACTGCCTGCCTCAGTTTCCCAAAAGGCGCAGCCCCGATAGGAGGCTCTCAGACAGCAGTGCCTGGACGGAGCAGGGACTGCGGGGGGAAACGTGGAGGGGGGGCCCTCGCCAAAGTCTAGCCTGTGCCCACAGGTGGTGACAGTGGATGCCACCCACATCCCAAGCCAGCGCACTGTGGTGCCAGGCTTCCCGAGCATGGACAGATGCGTGCCTCCCGCTCCGAGCCCCCCCGGTGCTGCTGCGGAGCCCAGGGACACACGCCATCCCCCTGCCCGTGCCCAGCCATGGGAGCACCCCGCGCTGAGCCCCTGAGGGCGCAGGCTGAGGCTGGCCCCAGGCAGGATCAGCACAGCCCCCAACTACCTCCAGGTGACTTCCCGGGGCTCAGTGCTGTGCAGGGGCGACGGTGACACTCAGCCAGATGACAGCGCTCCTGTTTTTGGGGAGGCACCACGCACTCACACCATCACCAACACGCCGCAGCATCCCTGGCACACCCAACTCCGCATCCCCCTCCATCCCACCACCCAGCCCCGCATCCCATCCATCACCCCACCAACCACTTCAGCCCCGCCAGCATTTTTTGCAGAAGGGATGAACACCCAATACCCAAGACGGCTGCCGGGGGGATATATCATCGAACAGCCTGTGCTGGCTTTGGGCGAAAAACAAACCCGGCAGGGCTTGGAGGGAGAGAGCTAACCTTGACACAGTTGCAGCAGTCACTAATAGCAGGCAATATGCCTGTTCTTGGGGGACTGTTGCAGTTGCTAAGATACTGGCAGCCGTGTGAATGGAAATGGGTCAGTAAACCTGTGGAGAGATAGTGTGACACTGTAACCGGCACAGCTGTTGCAGCCTACATCGAAATCCCACCCTTTCAATATTTATCACTCTCCGCCTTCGGTTCTTTCCTCCCAGCAATTTTCCACGTTGGTTTTTCCCGGGGTTGGTGAAAGCACCCCGAAAGACTTGAATGGGAAGAGCGGTGGTGGAGATGGGAGAGGAGATGGGAGAGGAGATGGGGTGGGAAAGGCGAGTTGGTGGTAGATGGGGAGGAAAATTAAAGCCCCCCTTTTGGGTGGGTGTCCCGCACTCCGTGAGCAGGATGGAGCCAGTTCTTGGAGAGATTTAACAGGAAACAGGCTATAATCCCCCTGGTAGGAAAACGGGTTAAAAGGTCAATTTACTTCTGTCCCTCGTTTAGGCACTGTGGTGAAATTACACACTCGCAGGAGCCGCTGCGCATGGCTGGGAAAGGAGAGAGCGGGCGATCATGTCCGTCCCCGGCTGTCCATCTGTCCATCCCGCCTGCCACGCTCCCTGTGCCTTCCTGAGGTGCCGCGGGAGTGCGCAGCTGGGAAGGCGTTCCCGCTGGAGTGCGAGCGTCCATACGGCCCTGTGAGCAGCACCCATGCGGCCCAGCGTCTTGCCCCGCGTGGCTCGGCACACACGTTGCACATGCACATGCACCCGCGAGGGGCTTGCATGCAGATGCATGCCCTGTCCCGACCCATCTGCCCGCAGCACCGCCGGTGCGGGAATTCAGCTCTGCTGCCTGCCCCAGCGCTGGCACAGGTGTAAACCAGCAAGGAGCACTGTGCATCCTCCAAATGATCCAGCAGCCCCCCTAATGCTCCAGCACCGCCACCCCAAATGCTCCAGCATCCCTCCAAATACTCCAGCATCACCCTAAATGCTCCAGCATTCTCCCCAATGCTCCAGCATCCCCATCTAATGCTCCAGCATCCCCCCAAATACTCCAGCATTCTCTCCAATGCTCCAGCATCTCCATCTAATGCTCCAGCATCCCCCCAAATACTCCAGCATCCCCACAAATACAAAGCCCCGGTGCTGCAATCCTATCCCCAATGCACTGCCCCATGCACACATGGGACCAAGGAGCCCCAGCCGGGCTCAGATCCCCGCTGTGTTTGGGGCTGTCGCAACCTGACTGGGATGGGACGAGTTGAAACTGGGGAGCACTGGGAGCCAGGACACTGGTTCCCTGTCCCCGGCCGCTGTCCAGGTGCAAGGCAGGAGGAGGGATGCCGGCAGGCGGTGTCCATCCCGGAGCGGCTGTAGTGAGCTGGCTCTGGCCCGGACCCCATCGGGGGGAGGAGGGCGAGAACATCTGGTCGCAGGGAAGAGGGACAGTCTGGGGAAATGTGCAGAGCTGTTGGGAAGAGGCCCTCGCCACAGAGGCTGGGGTGGAGCGAGCCCCAGCATCCCTCCTGCGCCGCAGCTGCGCCAGGGCTTGACGAGGAGTGGAGGCACCCGCGGGCACGGGGGCACTGGCCCAGGTAGGGGTTCGCTGCGCCCCAGCCCCTCTGCTGTGATGAGGGGAAACTGAGGCATGGCGAAACCAGACGATGCAATTTGGGGTTGCACGAGCTGCCAGTGCTGGGGTCACCCCCCAACTCCCAAGCACGTCCCAGGTGGCTGGAGGAGCATCGGTGTGCGCCTGCACCACGATTTATAGTCCGGGGCCTGGCACCCCGGGGGCGAGCAGGGAGGGGAAAGGGAGGCTGCGGCATGCGAACGCGAGGCGAGCTCTCCTCCCCAAAGGCGCTCCCTGCCACCCCCCCGCAGGTGGCTGGAGCAGAACGGTTGATATGGAGACAGGGAAGCACAGGCTGTCTGGGTAAGGTGACATTCGACAGATGCCAGGTTCAGACTCGCTCCAGCCAGTATCCTCCCCTCTGCCATCGCCTGCCTCTGGCCTCCCCGCCGGCCAGCCCCCAAGCAAAGGCATGTGCAGGCAGGGAGCAGGGGGCCAGGGTGGGCAGGGGAGCTGGGGAGGCCAGGGCACCCTGTGATCTGCTGGTGGGGTTTTTGCATGGTGAAATCCCACCCTGTCCCCATCCCAAGGGCAGGTACCGGCACCCTGCCTGTACCCTCCCAACACGCTCCGGCCAAAGGGTTGGTGGAGGAGCATACCTGGACCCTGTGGTGCAAGCGAAGGTGCCATGACCCCCATGGGCAGCCCACAGGGCATTTACACCAGGCACCCACCCAAAATGATGGGGGACCCTGCCCCATGCCAGGCAGGCATGACCAGGATGGGGCAGATCTGGGGGACTCCCCCCCATTGCACAACTTTGCAGGGGGACCAATTAGCAGCTGATGCCCAACGAGAAACACCCCAACCTTGGGGTGGGCACAGGCTTCGCGTCTCCTGCCCAGGCAGGGTGACACCAGGCCTGTCCCCAGGTTTGTTAGCCAAGGGGGTGGGGGGATCCCAGGGTGCCCAAACACCCCCCAGCCTGCAGCCCCGTCTTTCTGCACCCCAGCTGGCCCCCCTGCATCCCAGCTGGCCCCTCTCTTTCCCTGGCGGTGCTGGAGATCAAAGGGCTGCGGCCAGCTCAGCAAGCAGAGCCAGGAGGGATTCCCAGCACGCCATGGTCTGGGAGACACCCTACTCCATGCTGGGCAGGGAGGGACAGGGCACTGGTGTGCGGGGGGGTGCACGGGTACCCACCACTCACCCTGCACCCAGATCAAGAGCTCACGGTCTGCAATGAAGAAGACTGGGTGCTTTGCGGGGCGGAGGGGAGAGGGAGGAAAAACCACAGCAGGGTGCAGTGCTGGGTGGGGGGAGCCTCTCGGGACCCCCCTGGCACTGCATCCCCCACACCTGGTAGATCCTCATCTGGTGACACTGCACCCCCAGCCTTGGGGACAAGCATCCCAGGAGCCAGGATGGCTTGGGATGGCTCGTGGGGGCCAGTGAGCGGGATGGCGGGGGCCACCAGCCCACACAAAGTGCCTCCAGCCACACTCCCCGCGTCCCCCACCCCAGCCTGCTGCTCTCTGACCCCCTGTGCTGGGGAGGCTGGAGCCGGCTAATGAGCTCAGCCCTTTCTCAGCATCCCCATCCTCAGCAGGGCCCTGGCAGGTGTGGGTCACTGCTCGCTCCGGGATGGCAGGGATGCTGTGGCCTGGAATCAGTGGAAACGGGAGGCACCTGGCGAGGGGGGCTGCAAAGCCTTCAGCATCGCCTGGCCAGGCTCCTGCACTCGCTCAGGGTCTGCTGCCTCCTCTGCATCCCCCTTTAGTCCCCCCCAAAATGCCCCCAACCCAGTTCGCTGTGATGCTCGGCAGAGCCCTGGCCAGGGCACAGCATCTACCTGGGGACACCCAGCACCCCAAGATGGGGGGGGGACAGCCCTTCTCCCTCCTGCTCCTTTCACTGCATCTTTCTCCCTCCTCCTCCTCCTCTCTGCCCTAAAGCAAGACGGATTTCACTGCTCTGCTGAGCTTCAAACTCCACTTCCAGATTTTCAGTGCGACCTTCTGGCTACCTGGATCCGGCACTGCAAGATGCCCCCTCTGATCTCCCCTCCCCTCCGGCCCCCCAGCATCCCCGGGGGAGCCGGGGCTGGATGCAGCCAGGAGCTGGATGCAGGGGGGAGCCGGGGGTGGCTGCGGAGGAGGGAGAGGTCGGGCTGCACCTGGATGCAGCATTGGCCTCGGGGGCTCACAGCCTGCCTGGGGATTTTGGGTTGTTGTGTTTAACCCAGCCTGGCCCAGGGAGAAGCAGGAGCGCGGCCAAAGGGCGCCTGGCAAACTCGTTGCATGTGTGGGAGGCGCTGCCATGGCTCCTCGGGGCTCTGCTCTGCTGAGCAGGCAGCGTTTGCCCTTGCTGCCTGCATGGCGGGTTCCCCCGAAGGGCCCCCGCTCTCCAGTGACACCGTCCCGCAGTGTTGTGCCTGTTCTCCAGGCTGCTCCCAGCTCCCTGAGCCTGGATCTGGCCCATGGGAGAGGCAGGGGTCTGTGGGACCCCCTGCCCCGCCATCGCCAACCCCCGTGACCCTGGCATCGCGCCAGATAACTAGGGGAAAGAAGAGAGGAAAGACATAAAACCCCCAAAATGCAGCAAACCCCGGCTCGGGCAGGGAGTGAGCAGGAGGCAGAGGGGCCTGCGGGCACAGGCAGCACCGTGGGGCACCTCCTTCAAAAAAGCAGCAAAAAAATAAAGGCAAAGAGATGGAAAAAGCCCCAAAGCACCAGTTTCCCTCCTCGGTGCCCCCCACCCCACTGCCCCCTGCCCTTGCTGCTCTCCCTGCCGGTTATTTAAAGCCCTCTGCACCCACCCCACCCCCCGGCACCCTGCTCTCCTCCGCTCGCTCTTGCATTCTGGTATTTGGTGTGTTCCTCAGCTGCAGGAAATTCCTGATGCTCTCCATCATGCAGCCTGTGCTCGCATCCCCCGCCCTGCCGCGGCTCCCCTCCAAAGGACAGCCATGTGCTGGACAGCCAGCACCGCCGCCGGCATCTCTCCCCTCCCCGCCGGGGATTTGCTTCTCCCCGTTCGCCTTCTCTTTCTCCTTCAGCTTTTTTATTTTAAACTCTAACCCTGCAAAACAAGCCCCCTCCTTCCCTGCCGGGGTCTGAAGCCGCCCAGCCCTGGCCGTTCCCCTGCCTGCCTTTCCCTCTTCGTCTTCCTCTTCGCGAGACCGCTCCTGATCTTATTTTAATTCGTCTCAGACGGTGTTGGAGTGTTATTTTAAGAGAGAGGATATGCACAGACATTGTGTTTTCTGCTTTTTCCTGGCCCCAAGCCAGGCTCTCTGGGCTGTCAGCTACCCACTGTGTTGCAGTCACGTGTGGGAAGAGGCAGCCAGAGCCAGCCTCACAACTCCTGGTAGCAACATGGAAATCAAGTGTGCACTTTCTTCCCTCTGTATGTGTCTGTATTATTAATAGCGTCTCTCTCCGTGAGTTATCCATAATGTATCTTAATACCTGTCCGTCTGTAAATGATGTATTACGGTGAGCGCACACAATGGCGGCGGTGCCCGCACCCACGGCTCCACGTGCCGCAGGGGGGAAGGCGTCACGACGGTGCTGTCGTCACCCCCGAGGCGCAGTGTGGGGATAGGAGTGAGGGATGGGTGCCGGGATAGGAGCCGTGAACGGCTCCGGCCGTGCCCCAGCCCACTGGGAGTGTGGTGAAATCTGCTTGCGGGGAGTGGCGGGATGCTGCGGAGAGGATGGGGCCAGCCGGCACCGGGATGGGCCTGAGCGATCCCCATCACCGGCCAGGATGTGCCAGGGGACACCAATGTCCTACCCCATGGATGCCGGCTCCTACGAACTCATGCGGGAATGCAACATGCCACTGCACACCCAAGGGACCATGGTGTGAGGCTTGCACACGTGCGTGCGAGGCAAGCACATGCATGCAGGAGGTCGGTGTGCAGTGGGGAAGGTACAGGCTGGACGGACACAGGACGACACAGCGCAGGGCTTGGGGCTCAGCTTCGTGGGACGCGAATATGGCCTGCAAGGTTCTGCTTTGGCTGGGAGGGCTGGGCTGCCTGGAGCAGTATGGGGGGCTCCCAGCCCCGGGGGGCTGAGCAGGGCCTCCCCCCACAGCCACACGCCTGGGTTTGTGTGCAGCACCCGGCACCCAGGTCCCCATAGGCAGTGACAGCTGCTGTTGCCCCTCTCCATGGGGACGTCCTGGGGACAGGGACATCAGGGCAGGGATGGGACTGGGAAACACCATGGGACTGGGGTCCTCCCAGTGCACACCAGTAACACTGAACACACAGACTGTACATTATTGATACGTACTGTGACTACAGCCCTCCTTATACCTATACAGTGCATGCGTCCATGCCTGAGCGCATAGACACGTACATCACACACCCACCCTTGTGCACCATCTAGATGCACAGATGTGTGCAGATGTTGTCTGAACTTGCCTGTGCACAGTGCTGCCTGCAATATCCCCTGCCCCGCAGTACCCGCTGCCTGCAGTACCCCCTGCCTGCGGTACCCCCAGCCTACTGCAGAACATTGCTGTGCACACCGTCCACATCCCCATACACCGTGTACCGTGCATAGGTGCTGCAGTGTGCAAGGACACAGGAGCACCCCAACCCCATGGGGTGCCCAGGCAGGCCAGCCCTGCACCCTGACATGGTCGGAGCAGCATGGATGCCCCGTGGCCAGCACCCAGCCGGCATCCCGGGACCACAGGGAGCAGGAATCCAGGAAGGCGAATGGGAGCTCGAGGCTTCGCATTTCTGGATTCTGGTTCCCGTTTCTGCTCCCGGCTGTTTCCATGGAAACTGGCGTCGGACCTGGGAAAATAAGGTTAGGGTTTGCAGAGGAGGCCCTCCGCCAGCGCCTGCCCACCTCCGTGCCCCGCCAGGGGCATGCGGCGGGCACCCCCCTGCCCCCTCGCCCAGCGGCAATGCTCGGGTTCGGGGGCTGAGTGGCACCGGCACCCTCCAGCATCTTCCATCCTTCTGCCTGGTGACCCCTGGGAGCCCGGCACACACTGGGTAATTTGGAAACTGGCACTGCCGTGCCACTCCCTGGCACCCTGGCGAGGGGCAATGCTCTCTCCGGGTGCAGCCAGTGGTGGCACTCACTGGATCCACAGCCCTTCCCCGCCTTCCCACTCTCCTTCCCAGCACTCCGAACCCAGCACAGCTCAGCTTTGATGGGAACTTTCCAACGATGCCCATGTGCCCGTGACACCCCATCAGCCCCACTGGGATGGGGGATGCCGGAATGGTCTCCAAAAGCCCCGCTGCCATGTCCTCGGGTTTTACAAGGACCTGGCATCTGCCAGCAGCGTTACCCTCCCCTTTCCCAACTCAAGATCCCCAGTTGCTCCAGGGAAGGTGGGGAGTCGGAGGGGGGAGAGAACCAGGACACGACACCTTGGGGGAGCCATGAAGACTAATGAATGGAGGCTTTTAAAAAGCACTTTTAGTGAAAACTGCTATAGTAGGAACTAATTATTCCTCTCGCCTGTGCGCACACTCATACACAGGCACGCGTGCACACGCGCGTCCCGCTCTCTCCCAGAGTCACGGCTGCAAAATTGCAGCCAGCCCCAGCACCCAGCACCATGGCAGCCGCTGCCTCGCCAATCGGCACCGCATCAGCCAGGGAATATTTCTTCCGAGGCTCTGGTACTCCTCCTGCTCCCTGCATTTCTGTCCCCCTCGGTGCACCTGTGCACCCCACCTTTGCTACCGTCACCCCCCCTGGTAAAGCCAGTGGCCCCAGGCTGGGGTGCGGGGAGATGCTCACCCTCCTCCTTGTGCTGGGGTTTTTGGGAGGGTTTCCTTTATTATTAAAAAGCTGCCATTTTACAGCAATGGAAGGCTAGGCAGCTGGTCCCTGGCGCCACTCGAGGATGGACGGCACCTGGCACAGCGGGGTGGGCAGCAGAGCTGGTGTGGCCCCCCCAGCCCCTCGCAGGTGCGACCCCGAGCCCCAGCGCAGCCCGGTCGCACTAGGCCAGTGGGACCAGCCCTTCATTTGTGCAATTAGGGGCTGGCTTGGAGCGCAGCCCAGCTCCTGGCAGCAACTGTGGGCAGCAGGCAGGTGCGGGGGCTGAGCCCACTCCCCACGCACCACCCCAAATCCTCAGCCGCGCTGAACCCAGACGGTCCCTGTGCTGCTGACACACAGAGCCCAGAGCTTTGCGGTGGTGCTGCCATCACTCCCCATCCCTCTCTGATCCTCGAGCGGGACCCAGCATGAGCCCATCCCGCCGTCCCAGCTCTGCCCGCTGCACCATTTTGCATTCTGGTGCTGGCCGGCCCCGCTGCCCTCCCACTCCCACCCCCACCCCAGGCTGCGTTTCAGCTGTTCTTGAAATCTGTCCAGGCTGGATTCATCACAAGAGCCCTCAAGCGGCTGCAAACAAACAGAAAAAAAAGCGAGCAGGAGCAAGCAGAGTGATCGATCGGCACTGGGGGGGCCCGAGTCCCTTCGGCAATGCCAAACCAACCCCAAATTCGATGCCCCAAAGAGAAAAGGGGCTGGGGATGAGGGGCAGGGAGAGGGGGATGGAGAGCACAACTGCCACCACCTCCTGGACCGTGCTGGCGAAGCCCTGGGTCACGATGCTGCGGTGATGGGCGGCAGCATTGTGGCGGCTCTCCCTTCCCAGTGGAGACGGGCTCATACCGCTCCAAAACTTCCCTCTTGTGGTTACTGCAGTTAAAAAAGCAAACAGGAGGCTCGGGCACATTAAGAAAGAAATAGGAAATTGTGCAGGGCAGATTGGATCAAAGGGCGGGGGCACCCACGGGGATGGGGTTCACCCAGTGCCAGCAGCACCAGGGCTGGGATGGGAGCAGGGTCAGGGTGCCTGTCCCAGGGGCTGGGGAAAGGAGCAAGCCTGCACCTCAGCAGAGCATAGGGGAAGGCGAGGGGGTCACCTCGCCTGGAAGCAGGCAGTGGGGACATGGTGGCACGTGAAGGGCGGCTGTGGCCCCGTATCCCATCCCGAGGATGGACAGTAACAGCAGGGGAAGCAAACGCCGATGCCGCTCCAGTGGGAATTGCCACCATCAGAGCCCGCGGGGTCGGGTTGCTGTGCCTGGGTTTTTAAGAGGGGCTGGATAATTTTTACCAGCACTAACGATCCCATCTGTGCCTGACATGCTCCAGCTCCGTGGCCAGTGCTCCGGCAGGCCTCCCCCACCTCCCTGCCCAGCCGCACTGATTCGCCTCCCCCTGCCTCAACCACTGCTGGCTTGGGGCATGGATATGGCCCACGCATGGTGCCAGTGGCTGGTCTGCAGCACCGATACGGCGATGTGCCGGGCGCCAGGCTGGAGGGTGGCTGCAAAGGTGCCTTCAAACAGCATCCTCCCTGCAGGCCATGCCAAACCCAGTTCCTGTGAGCTGATGAGTGGAGACCCACACAGAGATTTACTGCCAATTACCTGCACCGCGGTTGTGCTCACAGGCCTGGGCAGGATCAGGGCATGGTGGGGCTGGGGGAGGCACGAGGGGCAGCTGAGCCCCCAGCCCAGGCACACCGTGCTCCTGGCATTTCCTGGTGCCACCGCCATACCCACCCACAGCGCTCACAGGGACAGTGGGTGACAGCGGGACCTGTGGGGTGGTCGTGAGGTGTGCAGCGCCCAGCAGGGATGGGGTGGCAGTGACGGGGGACACCGCACAGCTTGGGGACACTGAGGGACCTCTCTGGGTTGCACATGTGGGGGATTTTTTTGGTGGTGGTCTCTTGCAGGGCTCTGCAACCCGCTCCCATGGGCACACAAGGGGCTGCTCAGGGACTGATCCTGCCTCCCTTCCACAGCCAGCCCTGCACTGCGGCTCTGCCTGCACCGGGTGCGGGGTGCCACGAGCCATCCTGCCTGCCTGGAGACGAGGAGCCTGGGATGCACTGGCACCTGCTGCCCTCCTCCCTGCTCCGAACAAAGATCTACCGGAGGACACTGCTTTTTAGGGAGGGGGTTTGCAGCATCCCGCAACCCATCCTCCCGGCAAGACCCCCTCAACCTACCCAGGCAGGAGCAGAGGGGCGTGGGGCCAGTGCCTGTGGTGCAGGGCTCCTCTCCTTGCAATGTCAACCTGCTGCTCTGCATCCGCCAAGGCTGCCCTTGGAAAAGCTGTCGGCTGTGCCGGCTGGTTTGCCAAGCCCAGGACAAGCTCTTTAGCTTGACTCTGCCAGAACAGATGCCTGGGCGACTGTAATTCTTCCTAGCATGGACTGGAGGGGGGGTGGAAAAAAAAACCCAACCTCATTTAAGCATTGCAGCGGCCGCTCCTCCCAACCCCACCTGCTGCAGCATCGTGGCCCCAGAGAGGGTCCCCCAAAAGCTGGGAGGCAAAGCAGGGTGGCGGGGGGAGGCTGGGTGATGCCAGGAGGGGAGGCGATGCACAGCGGGACGACAGCACTGCATGGCACACGCCAGAGCCAAACATGGCTCTGCCGCCAGCTGGGGAGGAGAGAGCGACCCGCTGCAAGGACAAGTGGGAACCGCAAGCTCCATGTGCCACCGGTGTCCTTGCAGCCGCTCGCCTGCTTCGTGTCGATGCTCCCCACAAAACAACGATCCCATTCTCATGGCAATGTCCTCTGCAAAGAGCACAGCACGGGCAGGAGAGCACTGGAGGAGCGGTGGCCTGCGCCACGCTCAGGAGGGTCCACGCTCCTTCTCACGCTCTCTCCAAGTTTCTCCTTATGCCAAAAGTCTCCCCCTGCACCCAAAACCCCCAAAGCCGCCTGGCCATGGGGGCAGGAGCTCCCAGCCCAGCCAGCCCTGAAACAGCCATTGCACTGCGTGGAGGAGGCCAGCAGCATTTCCACACAGATATTTTCTTCCATTGGCTGCAGTTTGGGACTGCCAAAAGCCAAAGCAAGAATGGAAACATCCCATTTTTTTGGCAACAATTCAACACAGGTTTTTTTTTTGGTGTTTTTTTGTTTTTTCTTTTTTTTTTTCCTCTTGTCTTTGGTTAGGAACGGAAATTCCCTGCCATGAAAACATGACGAAACCCCAAACCAAAACACAGCTCGGACCGAAACCTTCACTGGATTCCCTGGGGATCCTGTGCAGGGGAAGGTCCCAGGGCTGGGGCTCACTCCCACACAACCCCAGGACATGGGACTGAGCCCAGACCCCAATGCCAGCACTGGCCATGTGCAAGGTGAGGGGACGCCATGCTTTGGGCATCTCTCTCTGGTGACCCAATGTGCTTCCCATCTCAGGATGCACCACTTCCAGCTCTGCTCTGCACCTCCCAGCCTCAACGATGGCACGCAGGAGCCAGCAATGGGCCCAGCAAGGCGCCGCTTTGCCCATGGGGAAGCTGGTCCTACACATGGGGCCATACAGGGACTGGGCTCGCGGTGCTGGTGGCGGCGAGCATGGCATTATGGCAGCGTTCACCTGTGGTGCTCCTGGGAAGGTGCCAGTGTCTGGCTGCCCTGAGCTCCCTGTGGGTCCCGGAGACCTCTGGGCTCCTTTGCAAGAGCAGCCGCTGGGAATGGGCTCATCCAGCCTGTCCCAGGAGTCTGGATCCAGCCAAGCCCCAGGGCTCAGCCCTGCGGCACTCCCAGCGTTCCCCTCTCCCCAGCCCTGCTTTCCACCAGATGTTGGGGCTGGAGGATGAAATGGCTCTTCCCAGCCCAGTCCCTGCCGCGTCTCTCTCCGGCTCCCGTTCCGGAGGCTGGATCCAACCACGCAGGCTGAATAAGGCTCTGCCTTTGTCCGGCTCCCCCCGCCGCGCTTCCCCTTATCTGGCCCAGCCGCCTTGCCAAGAGCAGGCAGGAGGATGGCGGCAGCGCCGAGCCGGTGACGCAGAGGCCATTAACTCTTCTCCTGCTTCAGCTCCAAAGCCCCCCAGGGCCGTGGTTGCCCCTTGCAAAGTGCGGCCAGCACCTCTCCTCCATCCCTGCCTGCTCCCCAAAACCAGGGGACTCCCCCTCATTGCCCGGTGCTGCACCCCAAACTGCCCGGCTGGGCACAGCAGCACCTCCTTTGCATCCCCCACCCACCTCTCTACCCCGGGGGGGTCCGAGCATCCCTGGGGGGTTCGAGTATCCCCGGGGCACTGCAACCAACGCAGGGGCTGGGCGAGGCAGGCATCCCGGGGGCAGTGCAGAGCCGGGCTATCTGTCTGCAGAGCTCCGCGCGCAGCAATTAACCTCAAGAGAGCAGCCGTGGCTCCTGCCAAGAACCACATTAGGTGTGTGTGGCAGTGTCTAGACATGCGAGAGACCAGAGGGCTTGATCTGGAGGAAGGCGGCTCCATCCCTTCCCCCCCTTGCTTGCCTCCCCCCATGGACCCCCTCGCAGGGGTCCGGCCAGCCCCAAGGCTGGAGCATGGAGAACTGGAGGGATGCAGGGATGGGAGCGTGAGGCTGAGCTCAGCCCTGCATCCCTCTGCATGGGTGTGGGTAGAAACAGCTATGTGCTGGGCTTTTAAACTGGGGCTCTGCTGCTTGGCATGGCATGGCGTGGCACGGCATTGCACGGCACGGCTGTACCACCACACACTGCATCCCCACGGGTGCTGGACCCCCAAGTCCCCAGCCATCGGTGCGAGGAGGAGGAGGAAGGTGGCTGCAAGCAGTACCCGAGCCATATCCCAGCCAGGAAATGCAACGACCATCCTGGGGAGCCAGCAGCAAACCCCGGGATGAGCCCCGGAGCCAGGGACAGAGCTCGGAAGAGACCCAGGTCAACGCCTCCCCATGCCCATCCCGGTGAGCAGGCGGGTGCCGACAGCCTGTTCGCCCGGACAGGTTGGCGCAGGTGCGGCAGAGCTGGGTGGGCACCGTGGGGGCCGGGCACCCTCCCCACTGGTGCCCCTTGTGCCTGTGACACCCCCTGCTCTCGCCTCCCGGGTGCAGCCACCCCAGACGGCTGCAGGATGCTCGGGAGAAGAGATTTTCCCGACGTTAATTAATTAAAATAAACAGCAAATTAAATACAGCAAAATTAAAATAGCTCCGGAAATTAATTTTCAACAAAACCCACCTGGAAAGGCTGGATATTTAAAGAACTAATGGAGCCCTCTGAGACCGTAAAGAACCGCTGAGCTCCCGGCATCCACCAGCCCCCTCCGAGGCCCCCCCAGAGACCTGGGGCCGTGGAGAAGCCAGGATGGGACCCCCCGATCAGAGCCCGTCCCCAGGCCCAGCTCCCTCGTCCCCACGCTGGACACCTCCTCCGCATGCTGCCTGCATGTCCCTGCTCGCAGCTGCCTCGCCTCACTGCTGCTTGCACGTGCCTGCATGCTGCCACGCTAGCGCACCGCAGGGAGGGAGGGATGCAGGCGAAGGATGCAGGCACGGCTTGCCATGGTCCCGCCGGAGGGAAACATCGGCCCCAGCCCTGGCACGGCTCAGTGCAAGGCTGCCAGCCCCCTGCCCGCTGAGGCTCTGCAGAGACGCTGGGCTCCTGCCTGCTTTGCCTGCTGGCTGGGTGAGCCAGTGGCGAACACCAGTGGTCCCCAGTCAACAGGACCCGCTCTGGCACGACGACGTCCCCATCACCCGCCCGGCCAAAACCCGCAGCAATGAGGGAAACCCCGACCTCCAAAAGCCAGCTGCCAGCCACTGGGTGCTCCGGGCCCCCCACAGCTCTCCCTACATGTAATCCCCCCGGCCAAGGCGGGATTATCGTGCAAACAGGCTGCGGGCAAAGCTCCTTACCAAGCACGATGGGCAGATCGACGGGCTCCTGAGGGGCCCGGTGAGGCACGGACAGAGCATCAGGTGGGCAGCAGACAAGGCGAGGTGCTGGGGAGCATCCCCGCACCCGGCTGGGCTCCAGCCCGAGACCAGGCACAACTTGTTGCACAGCTAGGGTGCACAGGACCGACTGTGACGGGAAGTCCCATCCAGCGCGCGCCAGCCCTCCCACGGCACCGGTGGCGTTTCCTCTCCCCGCGCACGGGCGTGTGCACAGGCGCAGCGACAGAGACACCGGCGAGCGAAAAAAGGCTCCGGAAGGAAATAGAGAAAGCAAGAAGAAGCCGGCAGGTGGAGAGCAGGAGGGGCCGCGGCCGCCCCCACCCTGACACGGGGCGCGAAGGGGCATCCAGGGCTCCCCACCTTGCTGGGGTGCCTGGCTGTGCTGCCAGCACCAGCCTGCTCTGCAGACAATTCTCCACCTGGGGAAACTGAGGCACAGCAGCAGGCAGGGAGCAGCTCTGCACCCTGTGGTCCGTGCGGAGCCCTCCACCCTCCTGGGGAGGGAAATGCTCCCCTTCACTATGGCCGGGATGACACCAGCTCCCCGGCCTCCTCCCGCTCCACCCTGTTCCTGCAGGAACCCAGGAGTCCGGGCTCCGGGCAGGCAGCCAGCACCTCCCTCCTGCCTGCGCCTCCCGCCCTGCCTCCCTTGCCTGCACCGTGGACGCCCGCGGCCAGCTCCGGCCCTCGGCACCCGCATCCCCAGCCCAGCTCGTGCTGGCCTCCCTCCCCAGGCGCGCGCCTTCCCGCGGCGTGTCAGGGCGACCTTGGAGCGGTGCCGCGGCCACTCCGCGCCAAACTTCCCGGCGCTCAGCGGCAATGCCCCCGGCAGAGCTGGGGGTGGGCAGGGGGATTTTTTCCCCCATGTATTTATTCGTTGGGTGGGGTTTTTTTCCTTGCCAGAGACAAAGGCAGCCTGCGTGCCCAGCCGCAGGGTTCAGAGGGTGCCAGCGGTGCTGGGACCCGGCAGCAAAGCCAGGGCCAGCCGCGCCAGGGGCTCTGGGTGGCCGGTTTCCTCCGCACACAGATGGCTGTTTCGACTCAGTCGAGCGCTTGACCTAAATCTCCTCCTGATCCACGGGAGCTGCAGTCCCTCAGCAGCACAGCTCAAGGCGAGGAGGAGGAGGATGAAGGGGGGGGACTGGGGCCAGCTGCGGACCGGCGGGAGGGTCGCGCCAAAGGGCCCCCCCACCCCGGGCTTGGCAGCGGGGCTGGCGGAGGCGGCGATGGAGGGAAGGAGGGGGGAAAAAATCTCCCACGCTTCAACCTCCAGCGCCTGCGTGCTGCACTCGCCGGGGCCAGGGCAACCGCCCCGCCGGGCTCGACACCCCGGCAGACCACTTCCTCGGAGAGGGGCCCCGGCGGAGGAAGCTCCAACGGCTCGAAAGTTTCGGCTGTGACTCAACCGCTGGCTGGGGTGACCGAGCTGGCCCTGGCAAGGGGGGCCTGTGGGACCCCAGGGGTTCGGGGCGCCGGGGTGGGGGATTTTTTTGGGTTCCCCAGACAAGGGTTGTCTGCGAGGCATCGTGCTCCACCCCCAGCATCGGAGCAGCCCAAACCGGCTTCCCAGCGACAGCAGAAAGCTTTTAAAATCCCCTACGCGCGGCATGACTCACTCCAGAGCCAGTGCCCAAAACAAGCTCCGACACGGAGAGGAATGGCGAGAGCAGAGATGCTGGGGGCGGGCAGGAGGGGCTGGGGAGGGCCGGGGAGGGGGAAAGGGGGAGACAGAAGGAGGGAGAGAAAAGAGAAGAGGCAGAAATAACAGCATCTGAAACTCTGCCTGCTGGAGGCTAATTGGTTCCGGCACAGCCTGGTTTGTTTGGCAATGTTTCCTCTAATCCTTCAGGCACCGTGCTCTCAGCCCCTGGGACATGGGGACATCTCGCCGCCCGGCACCGACACCCAGCCAGTGCCTCTGCGGCACTCCTGGCTCAGTCCCCCCCACCCTGGGATGCAGAGGGGTGATGCTGGAACCGGCTCTGCCCACCCTGGGGTCCCCCTGGGGCTGCACCTCACCATGGTGACATCCTGGGGATGGTGTCCCCTTATGCGGCGCTGGGTGCGGGGCTGCCCGGAGGACCGGGCAGGCGATAGTCAGGGCGGTGGAGGGAAGGGACGGGAAGGGAAGGGAGGGGAGGGGAAGGGAAGGGGGGGCCCCAAGGCCCAGCATGGCTGAGCCAGAGCACTAGCCAAGAGTCGGCAGCTTTGTTCCAGGTGCCGGCTCCCTTTTTTTCATTAGGCTAATGGGATGCGGATGCATTATTCCATTCCACATGCTGCTAATGAACCACTCAGGCCAGTGCATTTGCATTAATGTGCAAAGCACTGGAGGAGGGTGGAGTGGCTGCATCTGGCCAAGGCTGACCTTCCCCGCGCCGCCCAGCCTCCCTGGCGTGCGGTCCTGCAGCCCCCCGAGCCACGCCGCGCTCCTGCCGCTCTGCCGGACCCTTGATCTCCCCGGGACGGCTCCAACGCACATTCCTGGACACATTAACCAGCCCTGCACAAGCCCCAGCCTGGCCACCTCAAGCTCGCTGCCTGCTGCCTGCGCTGCTCTCTTGCCTGCGCCGCGCCCCACCGGCTCCCCCACCATATGGATCCCAACTGATACCCCACTGCCGGCACCCCACTCTGCACCCCAGCCCTGACACCCCATAAGCAGAGGGGACTGCAGCATCCCTCCTGCGCACTCCACCGCTCCCCAAAAAGCAATCACTCCCACGTCCTGCAAGGAGACCCACTCGGCGTGTCCCCCCTCCCCAGTTATTTTTACTGGGAACTTCCAGCACCACCCCAAAGCTCCCCTCTGGCACCCCAGGGGAGTGGGGGGCTGTCTCCCAGGCCCTCCCCCCCGGTGCTTGGCAGGCAGTGCTGGACGCGGGCGTCATCAGAGCCCTTGGGTTGTTTGTTACGGCTCCCAACTGCCTCTGTCCCCGGAGAGGTTTCGAAGGCGAGTGACCCACGAACTGGAATGTGCAAAGCCTCCAGCAAACAGAGCCAGCTGCCTGCGCCCGCACAGGGGGGGCGGCAAGGGGAGAGCAGCCGGCCCCACAGCACAGCACAGCACGGCATGGCACAGCACGGCACGGCACAGCATGGCATGGCTCCGTGCACGTGGCTGCGCAGACCCGACACGGATGCACAGCCCCGATGTGCTCTCCCAGGGCGGGCAGCCACTCGGCTTGGGTGAGATGAGAGAGATGGGAGTGGTCCACTGGCCTTGCCGTGTCCCCAGCACCACCAGCCACTACAACAGGTCCCCCAAACTTCCATGTTCCCCTTCCCACCTTCCTCACAGCCCATTTTTTGGCAGCACGTGGCCTCCCGGCACAGTGCCAGGCTGCAGGGGAGCTGTACTGGGAGGACGCTTCACCCCTCACCCAGCTGCAAGGCCTGCATCCTCGGGTGGCCAAAGGACCTCTAGGACAGGGCACAGCACGGTGGCAGTGCCAGGCCCCTGCCTTGGCCGGTGCCACCCTCCCCAGGTGCCGGGAGGGGTCCCAGCCAGCAGCAGCGGGGACGGGCACAACCCTTCCTGCCCTGGGGGGGCATGGCGGGGTCTCAGGCGGCTCCGTGCCCGGTGAGTGTGCGAAGCCCCCGCACCCGAGCGCGTGCATGCCTGTGTCTGGGTTTGTCACAGCCTGGTGAGCAAGTTAATCTCAGGCTCCCTGACACGTGGAATAAAATCGCGATCCCGTAATGGAATTCATTCGTCTTCCTGTCCAGGCGAAGAACAAGCCCCCCGCCGCCCGCTGGGGCCAGGGCCGGGGCTGGGGCAAGGCAGCTGGTGGGCCAGCACCCAGCCGGGGGGCCCTGCCTGCACCCACCCTCCTCCCTGCTATGGGACCCAGCCGGCACAGGAGGGACATTCCTGAGAGCTTCTGCCCAGGGATGTGCAAATACCGGGTGCTGCAATGTGTCCCCTTCCCAGGGGACCTTGGCCACGTCCACAGGGGCAGCCAGGGTCACCCACACAGGTTGAACCCTCCCAGGGTGATCTGGGGTCCTACCATGCTGGATGGCAGCCATGACACTCACAAAGGGGGGAAAGGGAAACTGAGGCAGGCGGCAGCACTAGGGAAAGGGCAATCATGGTGGCATGAAGAGAACAGGGGACAATGTCCCTCCGTCCCCGTGATGTCCCTCTGTTCCCACGGCTCCTTCTCTGCTCCTGGAGCCTTGGCCAGCCCTGGCAGGGAGGACGCACCCCAGGGACCCTGCAGGGACGGCACTGCCTGGGGCACCCATGGGGGAGCCCAGCACATCCCCAGGGACCAGCTCACTCACAGCACATGGCTCCTGCCGATGCCACGGGTGTAAGCGATGGAGAAAAGCCCTTGCGGGAGCCCAAGTGGGACAGGAGGCCATGGGGCTGCCATGCTGCCCAGTGCCTCAGTTTCCCTCTGGTGCCCACACCAGAGGCAAGGCCACCTCCAGGCAGGAAAGCAGCCTCGCGGCCAGGGAGGAGGAGGAGAAAAAGGAGGAGGGTTGCTCCTTCCCGGGCACACAAAGCCCCTTTCATAGGGGCTGAGTTTGGATTTCCTCCGCCAGCCCAGCACCTCGCTGTCTCCTGCCCTGCCAGAAACGCTGCGGTCAGAGCAGGGGGCTGGCGGGTCGGATGCCTGGGGGGGCATGGGGACCTTCGGGTGGCTTCATCCCTCGCCCCAGCCGTTGCCCCGACCGTCTCTGTGATTCTCCCCTCCTGTCAGCTTTTAATTATACCCCTAATAAAAGTCGCTTTGCAGGGAAACGGGAGCTTTGTTGCTCAGGAGCTCATCTGCTCCCGCTGCTCCTTCTCTGCTTTAAACCATAATCCTCAGCTGGGGACACTGCAATTAGCCACCGTGGAGCCGGGCACCGTGTCACGGAGGATTAGGGCTCCCTTCAGCAGGGAGCTGGGGGACCCAGCCCCAGTACAGATCGATGGCTCTGTGCGGGATGGGCTGTCCCTCTCCTGCAGCCCCTGAAGAAGGGGGATGAGCCTAAGGCCCCCCCCAGCCAGGCAGCCCCCAGCCCACCTCCTCCGGGATACCCACAGACCTGCACCCCTGCATCAGTACCACTGGATTATTTTTGGGGTGCATGGGAGCCACGGACCCTCGACCGACCCCGCCGGAGGCCCCTGTGCAGGCAGACTCAAGGAGGGCTTGCCAGAGGTCGGGTGGCTTTGTACTATGTAACTACGGGGACAAAAATGGGGCCGGGGGGACTAACACGAGCCTCAAGCCACGTCCCCACATGCCTGCCCAGCCCCGATGCCTGCCCCCAGGGCCCTGTGGAAACTGAGGCACGGGGCACCAGGTGCCCATGATGCACATCTCGCAGCAGCCCTGCACCGAGGAGCCAGGGAGAGGTGTGGCGCTGCCATGTTCGCGCACGCCTGGGAGGAGGGTGACAGCCCTCAGCCCTCTCCCCAGGTACGGTGCTCTGCTGCAAAATCAGGCAGGCTGCAGGCAGGCTGCAGGCAGGGAGCTGCCGTGCTGTTGGCCCCCACTCTCAGGCTGATAGACAACAGGGCCACGAGGGCTGCAAGAGCCATCGGTGCTCCCCAGCACTGAGGTGGTGGACCATCCGGCTCAGGCACCGGCACAGTGACAGTGACACGGGACCCTCGCACATGGTGCAAAGGCCATGTCCATGGCACAGCGAAGTGGCAGTGGATGTGGGGTCCACTCGACCCCTTAAGGCCCCCGAAAGGAGCCCGTGCATCGCTCCCGGTGCCTGCTCACCAATCAGCCTTTTCCCGGGCCTGGGGAGGCGAGTGTGCTCGTTAGCAGCCGCTCATTAAGAGCCCTCCGGGAGGAGGAAGGTACCCAGGGCACCTGCACCTCTGTTTAATGAGCTGCAGCACCATTAAACGCTGGAGGGGACCTTGGGCACGGCGGGGTTGCTGGTGCGGAGGGCTGACCCCCACCCTGACCCCCACCCAAACCATGGAGTGGGTTCCCAAGCCAGCATGGCTGGGGGACAGGGAGGGACACAGGGACTTGAGTCATGGTGACAACTGCAGGCAGCAGCAGTGGCAGGGCTGCGCGGCAGCTGCTGCCAGGAATGCCCCGAGCTCCCCACCAGCCTCGGGGGGCACCTGGCCGCAGCTTCATCCCCCGCCCGCCATGCCTGCACCCATGGTTGCTACACAGAGAGGGCGATGGTGGCCAGTGCTGGGTAGCAGTGCCGTGCAGGAGGCGGGACAGGACCCCTGGGTCCTCGGGGTCGGGACTTTCCCCAAGTGGGTGCCTCTGAGCTGGGAAAGGGACCCAGATGTCCTGCCCTCAAGGACCTTGCCCAGCACCCAGAGCTCCCAGTCTGGTCATTAAGGCACAGCCTCATGCAGCACCAAGAGGGGACCCAGGTGTCTGGAGCGATGCTCCTGGGTGCACCCTAAGACACACAGATGACCCCATGACCCCCACCTCAGCACCCAGTCCCGCAGGACGCCTGGGTCCTCAGGCCTGAGCACCACGGCCCCCCACCCTCCCACCCGCGTGGGGCTCTCCCTCGTTAATGTTTACTCGGGTTCGTTAGCGCCGGCACATCACCATGGCAACCATGCAAGCTGCGCGCCGCCATCGGCACCACCGCCACGAGGCGCAGGGACGTCCCCGCGCATGGGGTCACCGTGGGCACTCGCCACTGTCACCACCCACTCCGGACATGTGGGGCTGGGGGGTGGCGTGGGGAGCAAGGGGGTGTGGGGGACATTGGGGTTCGCCTCCTCCCTGCCAGGGTGGCATGGCCCAGTGTCACCCAGACGGGGTGACAGCACCTGCTGCTCACCCCCGAAGCACCCACCGCCGCACCAGGGCTGCAGGCGTGTGTGTGGTGCTGCCAACATGCCTTGGTGCTGCATTATTTATAAACCGGAGGAGCAGAGGGCTCAGCAGCAGCTGCAGAGCCCTCACAGGCCACCTTGCCCCGAGTCATGCAGCCACCAAGCCCACTGGCATCGTGGCACCGCAGCTCCGGCGGCCAGGAGGGACAATGGGGACGAGGCTGCCCATGGGGCTGGCAGAGCCACAGGGTGGCCAGATGCCACTCTTGGACGTGGCGTGCGGCTGGTGCAGCACGTGGAGACGTCCGGTGCGTCCCTGTGTCCCCCGCACCAGCGCAGCACCCCAAGCTGCCTCCTGGCACCGCATGAGCCCAGTGCAGATGGGTTTGGGTGATGGCAGCAAACGGGTGCCCCCACCCAAGAGCCAGCCAGCCCCCCTGCCGCAGCACAGGGCAGAACCCCAGCTGTACCACAGCACCATTCACCAAGAGCAGGATGCAGCCCTGGTGTTTTCTCACACCACAAGGCTCCGTTTGCTACGGCAAACAGGTTTTCCTTAAGCTTTGCAGAATCCTCCCACCTCCTCCCCCCCAATGAGTCCCACGTCCGAGCTGGGGGGGGAAGGCTGAGTTGGGGCTTTTAATTTTTCATTATTAATTTCCCATCGACGCCGAGAGGCGCCGGGGCTCGCTCAGCCGCCCCCAGCATCGCCCCCCGCGCTCCCTTGCGCTCTCCTGGAGCTCTGCACCGGCTGAAGCCGAGCCAGGCTGCCGATAGGATTAATTCTGCATGACTGCCCATCTCCGCGGGGGGATCTAAGACCCTCAGGCCTGCAGCAATCTTTAAAATTCCTCCAGCCCAACTTAATTCCCTCTTCCTGCAGAGCTGGCGCATCTGCTGCAGTCAGGCACGGAGAGAGGGAGATGGAGGGAGAGGGGGGATGCCGGCACCCAGGACCGCCGCCGGCTCTGGCGCCAGGCGGTGGCCCTGCTATGGTGGTCACGGTCCTGTGTTGTCACCGTGGGGTCATGCAAAGCCACGCTGGTCACCCATCCCGGCCCCATGGGTGGTGGTGCAAGGAGAGGGTTTGCACTGGGGATGGGGGAAACTGAGTCACACTGGGGCAGCCCTGGCATGGTGGCCAGACGCAGCCCCCTGCACCGCAGCCCCGGCACGTTGTCACCCCCCCCCCGCCTCCCCTCCCGGCTGGAACTCCCCAAACCAGGAGGCTGACTTAAAAACGGTGTTTTTCAAACACCTGTGGGCTCTGCCCCTCCAGGGGGTGGCTTGTTCAGACCCTCCCCCCTGCTCTCACCCTCTGCAGCCCCGAAGGACAGACCCCCAGGGTCAAACATCATCTGGGGGCACTCAGGCTCCAGGATCCCTGGATTTTGGGATGCCTCAAGGAAACGCAGCTGCTGCTTGGGAAACAGCCCCACATCCCTGAGCACAGCCTGGGGCAAAGCCCCCTCCTTGGCCCCTCTCCCAGGGTACAAGGACCCCAGTGCCACCCAGGGGCTGTGCACACCCAGAGCTGGCACTGCGGGACACCCTGCCCGTGCGAGCTGCCACCAAACGGCAGCAAGGTGAGGAGCCTGGCCAAGCCGGGGGTGCTCCCCCCGAAAGCCCCGCCATGCACCGCGGCAGCCCGGGGACGGCGGCGTGTCCCCGCGCTTTGAAGGCTCAGCCGCCGCCACGCCGAGGCTGGCAGCCGGCGGGCAGAGCTAACCTTCAGGGGGGCAGTGGGGAGAGGAAACAGAGGGGGGGATGCAGCCACCAAATTCCAACCCCTGCCTGCACCCACTGTCCGGCAGCACGGCCACCCTCCAGAGGTGTCGGCAGCTGCCAGACCCAGGAGAGCCATCCCTCTGCCTTCTTGCCTGCAACTTGCCCAGCTCGCCTGGCAGCCGGGAGGAAGGCGAGGAGTGCAGCACAGCCCAGCTGCCGGCAGAGCTGCGGATACATGCATTTAAATCACTTATATCTTTACTTTCTCCTGCGCTGGCTGTGAGATGGGCTTTTTTTGCATGCGTAATTAGGGGGTGGAACAGATGGCGGAGGGTTCGTTTAAAGTAATGCATCCATTAAAATAACCTTCGCTGTCGGGGACTGCGCTCCGACAGGGGCCTGTTTCACCGGGGGCGGTGGGGAGGTGGGGGGGCTTTGTTCTGCAGGGTGTGGGGGGGATCGGACTTTGGGAAGGCGGCTGGGGGCCAGAGCACACGCTTCCTCTGGGATGCATCATGCCAGATCGTGGGATGAAAGGGCGAAGCTAGTCCGGATACACCGACCTGTATTGCCACGGATGGATTGTGCATGAGAGCTGGGGCCAAACCAGGACCAAACTGGGGCCAAAATGGGGTTGAACCGGTCCTCTCCAGGACTCAGTTTCCATAGCAATACGATGGCAGTGAGACAGTGGGAATGCAAAGCCCAGTCAAGGGCCAGCAGCCAGCCCTCTGGCATCTCCCAGGCTGGGGAGGATGCCACAGGGTGGGCATGGTCCCTGTGGTCCCCGAGGGCGGCAGCTCCGGGGTACCCTGGCCAGAGCTGCCACCCTTGGAGACCATGGGGACCATGCCTGCCTCTGTCCCCCACTCACCCTAGAAACCCAAAATAGGCTGGAGGAGGACATTTCGCCTTGCCACGCAGCACCAGCCACCTCTCCTGTTTCAAACCCCGGGTTCCCAGGAGAGGCAGGAGGGCTTTGTTCAGGCACCGGAGGAGCGGAGGCCAGAGAAAGCAGGAGTGCCCTGCCAGCTCTTGTGTTTCACTCCCAAGGAATGCCGGGGAGGGGAGGGGAACACTGTTCCCCCCGCCCCGACGGGCGCAGGGCCTGGCTGCAGGGTGCTGAGGTTGGGAGGAAGAGGAGGGGAGGGCGCGGGGATGAAGGATGGGGAGGTGGGCGTCGCTCGGATGCCGTGGTACCACCACGTGCGGACGGGGCTGGCAGCGGATGGGCTGTGAGGGGGACGACACATGATGACACGCACCCACAGTGGCACAGCAATGCCGAGCACTGTGCTTGCTCGGTTGGAGCAGAGCAAATAATTCAGAGTGAGAGCTACTGAGCAAATATTACACCCTTGTCCTGGAGGAGAGGGGAAGCTCCCACAGGTACCCCCCAAATTTGGGGGCTCCAGAGAGGCAGACGCCAGGGAAGGGGCTGGGGAAGAGCAAGAGCAGCAGCGAACCCAAAGCCACCCATGCGTGTTCAAATATTTAGTGTGCACTTGCTAAGGTGCTTCTGCTGCCTTTAGGGCATTGCTGCATTTGAAGCATCAGAGAGGTGGGAACTGGGGGGGGATGGGGAGCAAATGCCAGGGCTGCACTGGGGGGGGTTGTTCTCTCCTTTCCAGCTGGGCTGGGGCGGGGGGGCAAGGCTGGCCCCCCCACCACAGCGCAGGAAGCCCAGGGAGGGCTGGGACAAGCTCAGCTTTGCCCAGAGACGTGCAAAGGCTGGCCCCTGCCTCGCTATCTCGTCCCTGGCCACAGCCCTCAGACCCTGTGGGGCCGCGCGTCTCTCCCTCCTCCTCCTCCTCTTCCTCCTCCTCCAGCCCCTACGTGCCTCGCTGTACCTCACCGGCACCCTGGGGTGTCCCCAAGCACTGGCGTGGCCCAGGGAACAGCCAACGGCTGTGGTAATGTGGCGGCTGATGCCAGCAGCGGGACAGAGCCGCTGCTCTTGCCAACCCCTCCGTGCCCAGTGCCAGGGGCAGAAAGCGAGATGCCGACAGCAGCGGCGGTGTGCCAAGGGCAGCGATGGCAGGCGCCGGGCAAAGGACCGAGGGGACACACGGGATGGCAGCAATGCACTGGGGGCTGCCGGGGAGACACCAAAAGCCAAGAGGGGATTGCAGCAGGACCCAGACCACAGGGTGAGGGGGGCCCCAGGCCAGCAAGGGGAAAAGCCCCTCCGGTTTGCCTTCCCCAGCCTCATGCATGCGTCGAGGAGGAGCCACCACACCTGCCAGCCGAGGGACACTGGGCTTTGCCCCGCTGCCACTCACACAGCCCCGTCCTCCCACTGCCGAGCCCCCGCTCCGCTGCCCCCACCCTCCCGCTTGCTGATCCCGAACTCCCCCGTCTCATCCCTGTCCTCTCCCCGGCTCACCTGCCATCACCCCCTCATCCGCCTGCCAGGCTCTGGCACGCCGCCCCTTCGCCTCCCCCGGCATTTCGGCCAGTGCCTTTGATGCACCCCAACACTCTGAGCTCTTCCCACTCCCCAGCCAGCAATCCGCCAGGAAAAACGGTCCCAAAAACCTTCCCCACATCCACGCCAGCTCTGCCAGCTCTGCAGGCCTGGGGGGGCCGCGGGCTGGCCCCCCACTCGCCAAGAACAATAGCGCCTTGTTCCAGCCCGGCTCCGTCCTCTCCCGCCAGGCTGCAAACACCTCCCTGGGCAATGCGCTGGCCACTCTCACCTCTACGTCTCTCTCGCTGTTTCCCAGCTCCCTCCTGACAAATCCCTGTTCCCGATCGCTTCTCCTCCCCGTGGGTCCATATTAAGCTACATTCTCCTTTCAGCTGGGTGGAAAACAGCAGTAATAACCATGTGGAGAGAGCCGTGCCCCCCACCTCCACTTCCCTCCCACTTTGGGGTTCAAATTTCATTTCAGCAAAAAAGCTTCCCCCGCCTCCAATTTCTTCCCCCAAACCGAGTCGCTGTCGTCTCGTCTGATCTCGGCAGGGGCCGTATGGATGCTCAGCTCCTCCTGGTTCAGGATCTGCTGCCAATCTGGACCTCGCAAACTGGTTCTCACACAGCTCCCGCCTAGCACCTCCCTCTCAGCATTTATTGTCCCTCCTCAGCCACCCAGCCCCAGCTTGCTCCCTGCCACCCTGCTCCCCTGCCACCCGCTCCCTGCCACCCTGCTTCCCCTGTCACCCTGCTCCCATGCCACTCGGCCGGCGATTCATGGGGTACCATGCTCCCCTCCTGCCCCTGCTTCTGCTCAGGCGCGTCCATCCCAAACCGAGCCACCGAGTTCACTGGGCGAGATTGACTCCCGGTGAATTCCCGGGGGGCCAGCGGAGCCGGCTGCTGGCAGGGAGCAGGGCGGCACTATTGCCTCCAGCCGAGCAGCTTCCCTCTCTCCCGCAGCTGAAGAGCTCATCTCCCTCGCCCAAGGCGCTCTGTCCTCCTCCAGATATTTTAGGCCCGGGTTTTGCGAGGAATGTACAGGCGCCGAGCCCAAGCCGATGCGCTGAAGTCAGCAGGAGGCAAAGAGCGTGCGTGGGGCTCGGGGCCCTGGGGGTGGCGGCGGCGCGGGGATAGGATGGGATGGGATGGGATGGGATGGGATGCGATGGGATGGGATGGGATGGGATGGGATGCTGCTCCCTCCGCCTGGAGCTCATTTAGTGGCAGGAAGGGCAGAGGTTGGAGCTGGCAGATGCCAGAAGTGCTTCGCTCTCCCTCCGAGAGGATCAATACCACATTTCGCCGCTCCCCCGTCTCCCCGCATCGCGCCAGGCCAGGCTGCATCAGCGCTCACCCGTGTGCATGCCTGTGCGGGGTGGACTTTGGCACAAGGAGGGGCATTCCCCACTGCGGTCTGTCCCCGTCCCCTTCACCAAGGGAGGGGAAGGAGGTGTTTTCACCACGGTGGCGCGTCCCCTGCCAGCACCTGCCCAGACCCACCTTCACCCCCAGCTCCACATGCCAGCCCCATCCCTGCGCACCAAACCCTGCCCACACGCCAAACCCTGCCTGCGCACGTGCGGATGGCTCCCGTTAACATCCCCTCCTGCCTTCCTGCAACCCCCTGACCCCCTGCACCCCC
Organism: Platalea leucorodia; assembly: GCF_965183815.1. Taxonomy (NCBI): domain Eukaryota; kingdom Metazoa; phylum Chordata; class Aves; order Pelecaniformes; family Threskiornithidae; genus Platalea; species Platalea leucorodia. The sequence goes on from NC_138840.1 coordinate 9,970,631, forward strand.
ATCCGAGCACCGCCCACAGCCCATCCGCTGCAGCCCCCCTCCGCACCATGGCAGCTCATCACACCTCCCAGCCCAGCTTGGCGTCCCCAAGGGGGGCTTCGGCCCTGCTGCAGAGGGAGTCCCCAGCGTGGTGGCGCGCGCCCGCCCTTGTCACGGCCCCGCTGGCACGCAGGCATCCTACGTGCTCCAACAGGTGAGCCCCCGGGGCAGCGTTCCTGCCTGGGCCGGGAACTGTCCCCACCGGGCAGCCGGTTTGCAGGCATGTTCCTTCCCAGCACGTCCCTCCCTCCTTCCCCTCCGTATCCAGCCTCCCTCGGCCGGCAAAAGGGGGGAGCCGACAGATTTTAATGAGCTCCCCGGAGGCATCGTTCCGCACCCCCCCTCCCGCCTCTTCCCGCGCCCGGGAACCGATGCTCTGAAACACAACCCTCGGTGGCAAGCCTGGAAAAAAACCACAGGGCACATTTCCCCCCCCCTTTTCCCTCCTCGCCTCCCCCAGCTTTTTGCTCTCCTGCCGATGCCAAAGACCCAGCCGGGCTCTTGTGCTTTCACTCGCAGCTGCAGCTGCCGATTTTCGCTGTAAGCCCTTGTGCCTAGAAGGCCCAGAGCGAGGGATTCTGGGACGCGGTGATTGAAGACAGCACCAGCGCGGAGACCATTGCTCAGACTTTCCCTGTCTGTCGCCCCAACGCTCAACCCACAGAGAGGGAGGGGAAAAAAAAAAAAAAAGAAAGAAAAAAAAGGAAAGAAAGGGGAAAAAAAAAAAAAGATGGAGAGGGGAAAAAAAAAACGGACTGGCGCTCGCCCCTTCCCACCCACGCAGAGCGGCACGCTCCGCTGCGCCGGCACCGAGTGCTCCAGCCTTCGCCCGGGTCAGCCAGCCCACGGGACCAGGGTGAGCTCCCCAGCCCCGCGACACCCCAGTGAACTGCCGACTGCTTCACTTTGCAATGCCAAATCCCACCGCGAGCGCACCAGATCCCTCCGACCGTGCAGCCTGCCTTACATTGCCTTAAAAACTCAGGGCAGGCACCTTAGCGGCACCCCGTTTGTTTCCCCTCTGTGTTATTTTGAAGGAAAAATAATAACAACACAGCTTTTGAGCCACCGTTTGCGGCACAGGGTAAATACCAGGGCATGGGTGCAAGGGAGGCGACGCCACGCGCAATGCCGGGTCCTCGTGCAAAGCCGAAATGCTCACCTGCGGCAGTGGGACCATCGGGATGCACCCCGGAGCCAAGCAAACACCCTGGGCGCACGTCACCACATCCCCTCTGCATGCAAAGGCCCCCGAGGGAGGGGGTCCCCAGTGTCCGGGTGTGCCTGGGGAAGGTCCCACGGGACCAAATACCTGCCCTCCAGCACATGTGCCAGGCCAAGGCATCGCTCACCACATGTACCCAAGGCATCGCTCACCACATGCCCCTAAGGCAGAGCAGGAACAACTCCAGCCCGGACAGACAGACATGCTGCGGGGAGCAGGAGAACCAGGCTGTGACCCCGCGGACCCCCATGCTGGTGAGAGGAGGGGGCCTGCACAGCATCTCCCGGTCAGCTGAGCCCTCGCACCCTGAGAACCGCCCCTGGCATCACCAGCGCGGCCAGACCACACGGCACATCCCAGCTCCGAAGTTCGGTGGGCGGCGAGACTGGGGAGGGGACAGCGGTGGGGGGGACATCTGCGACGCATTCAGGGGCCATCCCGCATCCGGGCAGCCCAGCCACAGCCCAGCATCCAGCCAGCCGGCCCCGGCGGGGAGCCCTGCCCTGTCGCCAGCCAAAAATCCCCCCTCCCCATCCCTCCCGCTCCCCCTCACCACGCTCCCGTTAACGAGCCCGGAAGAAGGAAACAGCCCTCCCCACCGCTGCCCTGTTTACCAAGAGCTGGTTCCAAGCACTCAGGAGAATAGCAGGAGCATTTCAAGGCCCTGTTTCCACTCGGCTGACACACACTATTTATAGAAGCCCACAATTCTCCCAGAGCTTTCCTCGGGATCTCAGCAGAAATAGCCTGCCCCGGGTCTGTGCTGCCTCCTCTAAGGAGGCCAGGGCAGTGCCGGCCCCCCCAGGCTTCCCGTAACCTTCCACGGGCTTCCATCGCTTCTCCTCCGCCGGCTGCCCCGCTCCCGACATGTCCTTGGCTACCCTGTCCCCGCCACAGTGCCAACCCTTCGCCTCTCCCCCCCCTCCCAAAACCCTGGCCATCTCCACCTCCTGCCGGATCGGTTCCCGGCGGGTGCGCGGTGGCTCCGGCGGGTACGCGGTGGCTCTGGCTGGCGTCCGCTCGCCGGACGACGGAGGGAGGGAACCGGACTGTGGTTCACGGGGGGGGGGGAGGCTGGCAGCTGGGTGAAAGCCACCTCCCGCCTGACTGCATCGGAGCGCGGCAGAGCCCCGGGGGACTCGCACCGGGGATGGAATTGGCCTATTCAGGTTACAGAGACATGGCAGAGCGGAATTTGGCGCCACGCCATCCCTTCTCCAGCCCCCCCCTCGCCCTCCTCTTCCCCCCCTCCCCACCACCACCACCACCCTCCCCTGCAAATTCCTCAGCCCAGCAGGAGAAGCCAGTGTAAGGGGACACCTGGGGGGGTGAGGAAGAGGGGGGAGGCCTGGGGGGGCCCCGATTCGGACCATGCGCCCCCAGCGCCCGCCGGCGTCTGGGTCGAAAGCGAGCGGGCAGGATCCGTGCCCGTCGCCCTGGGGGTTCGCTTCTGCTCTCTGTCACGCCAGGATAAATCTGGAGCGACTCCACCGCGCGCCAGGGCTCGCAGCAGCACACAATGAGCTCAGCCCGTGGTTTTTGGTGGCTGTTCTGGCAGCCACGGGCTGAGGGGCTGGATGCACGAGGCCACCTGGTCGCAGCCGGGGCCACGTCCTCCCCAGGCATGTAAACAAGGGGGGACCCAGGTGCCTCCGCCTGCCCCAGCCTTGGGGACACCAAACACGTCCCCTGGGTGGGCAGAGGGTCTGGCGTTAGCGTGACCCCCGTGCGGTGACTCCAGCCCCTGCCAAAGCCACCGGTCTCCCGTGGTCCCCATTGCCATGCAAGCACCGAGGGGCCACGCCGGGGGCAGGGGGGGGAGAGGATTTAAATCAGCTGATCGATAAAAACAAATCAGAGGGGGGATGACAGGCACCGAAGCGACAACCGCTTGCTGCGCCCCGCGCCGCGGACCACGCAACTTTGCCGGCAGTGCTGGGGCGAGCCCCCCACCCCTACCCCCCGGGGCTGCCCCCCGCGGGCCAGCCCACCGCTCCCCGGGGTCCGGCTGCCAGGGGAAGGGGGGGTGGGATGCTCTGCCCCGGGGGGCCCCCCACGTCCCCCGGGAAGCCCGGCTAACCCCAAGCGTTGTTGACACGCTCGGCTCCGGCGGCGGCCTGCCTTCTAGCGGAGGGAGCCGGCTCTGACAGCTGTCACTCAGCGCTCGCAGCCGGGGGGGGGAAGCGGCGGGGGGGGGCGGCCAGGGGGAGGTGGCCGAACTCTTGAGATCGCAGCCCCCCCGGCGGGGGCTCGCCCCGGGCCCCCCCCCCGCACGCCCCTCCCCGCCCCAAGTGCCATTAAACTCCTGCAATTTTGGCACCAACTCGCCGCGCAACTTCAGCGCCTCCTTCCCCCCTCCCGCTCTGCCCGAAGGGGGTGTCCCGTGTGTCCTCCCCCCCTCCCCGCCTCCCAGCCCCACACAAAGGCGGGGGGTCCCCGGTACTCACCCGCCGGCTGCTGCGCTCCGAGCCCCTCGGAACCCGCCCGCTTGGGGAGGCTCCTGCCGTCCGGCGGGGCTGCGTCCTGACCGGCCGCGGGAGTCCCGGAGCCCTCGGCACCGCTCGCCACCTTCAACGAAAGCATTTCCAGCGCCTCCTGCTCACATTCTCCCCAGGCAACTCCGCTCCTGCCAGCCCGCCCCCTCCTCCGTCCCCTGCCTGCTCTTTCCTCTCCGCTTTCCTCCTTCCCTCTTCCCCCCCCTCCACCCCTCTATTTTATTTTTTTCCGGGCTTTTCTCTCCCCTCTGCCGCTTAGCTTTTTTTTTTTTCCCCACTAATTTTTTTTTTCCTCCTCTTCCCCCCCCCCCCCCCTTCGCCTCTCACACACACAAAAGGCAGCGGAGCGGGAGGCGGAGGGGAACCGACCTCCCCTCTGCGCCTCCGCCGCTCGCCGCCTGCGGAAAGCAAAGAAAGACACAGCGCAGCAGAGCCCTGGCTTGCCGCTGCCTCCCCCCTTCCTCCTCCTCCTCCTCCTCCTCCTCCTCCCTCCTCCTCCACCTCCTCCCCCCTCTCTCTTGCCTTCTGCCGCTCCCGGCTTTGTGGGGGCTGGGATAAAAAGGGGGGGGAGCGGAGCCGGCGGCGAGGCGCGCCCTGCCCCTCTCTCCTCTCCGTGCGCGGCGGGGACCGCGGCTCCGCTTCGCTCCGCTGTCAGCGGCACGGCCAGCATCCGGCACCCCGGGGAGCCGTGCAGCACCGCCGGGGCATGCCGGGCCTTGTAGTCCTTCCTTTCTTCCCCCCCCCCCCCGCTTTTTTTTTTTTCCCCTCCTTCCTTTCCTCCCCCCCCTCCGCCCCTCTTTCTCCTCCCCGCCGTTGCGAAGCGCGCGGGGAGGGGCGCAAACGGGCGCGCCTCCGTTGCGTGCTGCTTGGGGAGGGGGATACTTATGGGGGGGAACCCGGGGGGGGGGGCACCGAAGGTGGTTTGCCCCCCCCGGGTGCCCCCCCCCCCGAGGTCCCAATGGGATGCGCGGGGCATTGCTGCCCTCTCCCGGGTTGCACCCGCACTGCGCACCCCCCTCCCTGAGGATGCAGGGGTGAAGGGACACAGCGCCTGCAAGCCCTTCCATCGCAATCCGGGGTGCACATCTGCACTTCATCACCCTCCCCGTCTCAGCACCCCTTTTCCCCCCCCCCCCCACTTTTAATTAATTTTGTTTTTAAGCAGAAGCTCTGTCTGGGGCCTGGAAACTTCCCCACTGTTTGGTAACACCCTGCTCTTCTACTTTCTTTGGTGTACGGAGCTGTGTCCCCTCTCGGCCAGGTCCCAGAGGGGATGCCAGGAGGGCAGGTGGTGACTCAGGCCCCTTGGGACAGCGGTGGCAGAGCGGGGAGCTGCCCCCCAGCTCCCCGAGCACCCCATGACCTCCCTCCCCGTGGCTCCGTCAAGCATCTCTCCAGCTCCTTCCCTCCAAGTCTCCGCCAATGTTAATGTTCCCAGAGCCGGGTAGATACAATATAATTAAAGTAGATAATACCACTGATGTTTGTTATGACATTGTGTTTTTGTGAGTGACGAGTGAAGGGTTAACTCCAGGGAATTGGGAATATTGCTTGGCTGCTAATAACACGTGAGTCATCGATGAAATAACACATGGGTGCAGGGAGAGACACAGCACCTGGCTTTACAGCAGCCCTCCCGCCTGCGTGGTGCAGGTTGGGGTTTGATGCGTATTTCTGGATCAACAGGCAGCGAGGAGCCAATCTGTGCTCAGGATATGCGCTGGGCACCCCAGCTTCGCCGCCAGACTGGGATGAGCTGGTGAGCCGGGGTCAAGCTGAGAGTTGTCTTCCAGTGGGGAAGACAACTGAAAACCACTGAATTGCACCTGAAAAGCTGGCAGCTCCATCCCCAGGCTCCGTGCACCCCCCAGGATCTACAGGGATGGATCAGGGACCACCTGGGCTCTGCACACCCCGGATAAGGATGGGGACCAGTCTGCATCGCTCCTGGAAGCGGTGCAGAGAGGAGGCCTGGGCTCCAGCCCGGTCAGCAGAGGAATCTGCACACGCAGACAGGATCGCTGCAATTGCTGGTGGCTGAGTGAGCAACTTTGCAGGCTTCCTCGTCCCCTCGCCCTGAATGTCAGCTTTGAATTTTCTTGCTATTTTTAGGGACGGTTCAAAAAACGAGGAGGATCCCTCCCTTCTCGCCTTGCAGGGCTTTGCGCCCTGTGAATATTGCAAGGCTGGGTATTGCTGCACCCATGTGTGCACTGGGGGAGCGGGACGGAGGGACGGGTCAGCTGTCTTGCACAGACAGGGAGAGAAGGAGGTCGTGCAAAAAAACATTATATTGCAGGCAGAATGGGTTAGAATGTAAAAGATTTATTAATTTAATCCGAAGCATTAAAAGGTCATGTATTAATCAAAGAGATGCTTAAAACTGTCAAAGTCCTTTGTCAGGTTTGAAGTGCATCTCCATAGTTATCATAAAATATATATATCAGTCTGGCATGGAGCCCTCGGCAGGGCTGGGAGCGGGGATGAGGAGCAAAGCGAGGCACTTTGCAGCAGGGTCCCTGCGGAGGGGCATGCACGCTCTGGCCCTGCCAGGCTTCCCTGTGTGCCCAGCACCCCCACGCTGAGCTGGGTGCCTTGTGGGCCACCCTGCTTGTCCCCAGGCTTGGGTTTGTCCCCCGCTCAAGTCAGGCTTGTGCCCCACGGCCGTCCCCAGCTCGGCTGCATGGGGTGGTTTGGGTTTGGGGTGGAGGTGGGGAGATGGATGCGATGGGCTTGGGAGCGGGGTCCTCCCCTCGCCCCTGGTTCAGAGAGCCGCCGGCGGGCACGGGCAGCTCCCGGCTGTGGCAGGCGACATTGGGGTGGGGGAGCCGTGCCCACGCCACCCGCATCACAACTCCGCGGGTGCTCAGCCCCGCCTGCATCTCTTTTTACCGGGGGAGGGGGATGGCGGAGGCGGGTCCCCAGGGCCACCCGGGTCACCCGGGCACCCTGTCCCCTCTCCCAGCCAAGTGCTGTGTCAGCAGTGTTGGCGTGGACTTACGCTACCATCTAGTGGCTGCTTTACCGAGCCGGGGCCACCGCTGTCCCCGGCTCTCAGCCCGCGTCCCCGCGCCCTGCGGGCGGCTGCCCCAGAAGTCCAACCCTAGTCCCCCAAACCCGGGGGGCGAAGGCCCCGCTCGCCATCACCCTTGCCAGTATCAGGCCAGCGGGTGACTTGCCTGGGTTTGTCCCCCGAAAGCTCTGGTTGGCTTGCCTGGATGGTGGCGGCAGTCGGCATCCCGAAAGCCACCAGCTCCCCAGGGTGGAAGCAGGGGGTTTGGAGGCAGCGGGGTGCAGCGGGGTGCTGTGGGGGAGAGCTGGGGCGCACGGACACAGCAGGGCGAGGGGGATGGCAAAAAGTGTTTGATGCATTGCTGGGATGCGGGAGCTGCCTTTGTGGAGGGTGCGGTCCAGAGATCCCCATTGGGCTGGGGGGATTCTGCCCCTCTGGCGTCTGCAGAGGATTGGGGCCATCCAGATTTTACCCCGATAAATTTAAGCAGCAGAAGAGACCCATCCATCCTTGAATTCCAGCCCTGTGCTGCCCCAGAGCAGCAGCAAAACCATCCTGGATTTCTCCCCAATGCAACCATTTCTGAGCAGCCCCAAGCAGCAGCGTGCCCTGGGCAGAGCAAGGCTCCCACTGTGCCTTCTCCCCATCTGCATACATCTGCCCTGTGACCGAACCATCCCCACACCTTGCTTCACCCAAGAAATCTCCATCCCCAAATCCTGCTGCTCCCCGGTTGCTGCCACGGCTGCTGCTGTGACCAGTGCATGGCTCTTCCCAAATCTCTGTTCTTTTTTCCGTGGAAAAATGTGTCCCCTCCCAGTGACTGCTGCTGAGCTGCTGGGTGACTGCAGATAAATCCCTCTGTGCCTCAGTTTCCCCTGTGGGAACACAGTCCCTGCAGGCCTGGACCAGCAGTCCTCAGTCTGGTTGAGCCTAAAACCACATTTTTGGCCATCTTCCACTGTTGTCTGGCCATTGCCGCCATGGGGACGTGGCTCCAATCCACGACCCAGGAGCTCTGCTGGCTCTGCCCATCCTTGGGGAGCTTGGGCCAAAGGGGACAGGGACAGACCCGGTTCCCAGGCCTATTTTGGGTGGGGATGGCTCCTTCCCGACCTTAAGGGAGAAATGACTCCCAGCAGCAGCTCTGGGTGAGGGGACCGCCCTGGGGAGAGTGGCAGTGCCGCGGCTCCCTCGTGCCAGGGTCTGCAGCGCCGGCCATCTGCAGCGGTCTCACACCTGCGCCCACTGTGTGCTTGGCACTGGGTGGGCACGCTCACTCCAGAACCCCCCGCCTGTGAGCTCCTGCCGCACTCGTGCAGACCGAGGCTGGCATGGCGCAGGCAGAGCAGCCAGCCGGAGCGGGATCGCGTGGGCTGGGCAGGCACGGGCAGGGTTTGCAGGCAGGAGCAGGGAAGGTAGGTCTGGCCACGATGGGGACAGGGGGCCTGGGAAGCATTGGGGGGACCTGACACCGCAGTCTCATGCTGGATTTGGCCCTCAGCTATAGGCAGGGCGAGGGCAGGGGAGGTGATGCTGAGCTGCTTTTGCCTCCTCTCCAGAAGATGCTGCAGCCAGGGCTCAGCTCTGCAGCACTCCTGCGATGCTGCAGGAACCGGTCACCCGGGAGAGGAAGGGGCCAGAGGCCCCGGGTCTGGATGCTGACCTTCGCCCTCCCCAGCACCCGCAGCTCTGTTTCCTTCGAGCACCCAGCGCAGGCTCTGCAGCAAAAATGAGCCCTGCAGCACCTTCGGAGGGGTCCCAGCCTCCTTCCTCACCTCCCTATCGCTCCTGGTTGGCAGCACCCCTGGGTGGACCCGTCGGTCCCTCCATCCCTGGTCAATGCAGCCCAGCATTAACATAAAATCGATGCCCCCTCCCCTGCCCAGCCTTCGGTCACCCCAGGGCAAAACCCTTTAACCCCTTCTCTCCGGCCTCGGGGCGCCCATGGAGGAGAAGGGGAAAGGAAAGAAGCACGGACGCCAGGACAGGGGTCCCTCCCTGCAGCCCCTTCATGCAGATCCCTGCAACCTTGGGCCCCACTCTCTGTCCCCAAGAGCTTTCACACTCATGACACCAAAGGGGAAAATTAGAGACAGACCACGGTGACATGACCACGGTCCTGCAGGGAGAGACCACTGCAGCACAACTGGGTTTAAAACCATGTGGCCAAATCCACACGGGTCCCCGGGGCATGGCATGGCCAGCACAAACCCTCTGGCTTGGCCCTGACCCACTCCTGCTACTAGCACCGCTGAGAACGAGAGTCCTTGGCTGGGGACACGGGAGGGTGGCATCATTTCCCATCAGAAGGTCAGGATCTGGCCCAGGCTGTGGGGAGGCAAAAGCGGAGCATTAGAGGGGCAGCAGCAGGGACCCCACACCACCAGCCTGCCCCTCCGTGCCAGGCCAGGCCCCAGATTTACATTTTTATTCCTTTTTAAGTGAATTTTATGCTGGAGGGAATTGCCACGTTGGCAGCCCAGCAGAGCAAGGGCCTGATCCTGCTCACTGCTGCCCTAGTGTAACCCTGCTGGGCAGCCGGACTGTGGTGGGATCAGCCCCTCCGAATGCCCAACCAGGCAGGAATGGGCAGGAACCAGGCAGGAACAGGGATCAAGTCGGGGCCAGGGGACTGGCACAGCCAGGGTCCAGCACACCGGGGTTTGTCCGGCAGCGTCCAGCAGTCCATCACACCCTGGATGGAGTGGCTGCCTGTGGGCGCAGCAAAGGTGATGGTGAGCCTTCCTCCCCGCTGGTGCCCAGCTGCTCCCTCCTCCCACCCGCCTGCGCTTTCCAGCCCTCTTCTCTCCACAGGTGCCCACCACGGCCGTGCAGCCGCATCCACCTCCTCCCTGAGCCAGCGCTGAGCAGCTGCGGCTAGAGGCTGTTGCCTGGCCCCCCCAGCCACAGCCGGGGTGCGCAGGGTTGGGGTCCCCATGACCCCACCCCCCAAGCCAGCCCTGCTCTATGAAACCTCCAGCTGCAATTAAGTGGGAGACTTTAATCACCAGGGCTGAGCCACAGATGGACCCTACTCAGTGCCGGTGCTGGGGGGCATGGGGTGCCAGGGGACACGGGGGGACAGGGGACACAAGGGGCACGGGGGGCACAGCTCTGCTTTGTTTCCCCAAGCAGGGCTGTGCCCAGCTCAGAGAGCAGGCATTGAACTGGGGTGCTCCCCGCACGGGGCTGGAGAGGGACAGGACGTGTCCCCGTGGGCCTGAGGACAAGGGACACATCATGTGGGTGAGACGTGTGCGACCCACACAAAGCGATATTGGTTTTGGGGTGTGGGGTGTGTTTCAGAGCCTGCGTGCACTGAATATTAGGGGGTGCATGTGTGCGTGCATGCGTGCACGGAGCTGCGGGCAAGGTTGCACCAAGCACATGTGTGTGCACACCCAGGACAGGCAGCATGCATGTGTGCACCAAACACACAGGCGTGCACATGTACGCACGCCAAGCGCAGGGGCGATACGAGGCAGGGAGCAGCCGGGTGGGCAGAGTGGGCAGCCCTGAGGGGGGTGGCACAGCCTCAAGCCCCAGAGCCGCCGGGGAGGGTGACGGAGAGAGTGCTGTGCCCGTGGGGTGCCCCATGTCCCCCTGACCCCACACGCCTGTGTGTCCCTGGGTGCCCAGCCCCAGGCATGGAGCGGCCGGAGCCGGTGGCTGCAATCTGGCACCCGGGCTCTGCCCGCTGCGGTCCAGTGCCAACCGCCTCCTTGCCTCGGCTGGTGGTGCCACGCAATCTGCTCTCCTCGCATGGCCCCCCCGGCACCGGGCATCGTGCCATGCTGCCCAGCCAAGCCTGGCTGGGGGCCTGGCCCTTACCGGAGGGATTTTTCCCTGGGATGGGGAAGGGGGGCGGCCGCATCCAGCCCTCCTCCGCTGCATGCCCCTGCGCCCGGGGAATTTGCAGCCCTCGTAGAAGCTGGGGTGAAGCAGGATCCAGGATAGTGACATGTCCCCAAGCCCCCTGGCATGTCCCCAAACCTGCTGCCATTGGCCCTGTGCCCCCCTCCCCACCTGCCCAGGGCCTCCCCCCCACAAGTCTGAGCCCCCCCCCGGATGGGGCCGGGGCCAGTCCCCAGTTCCCACCAGTGCTGGGGAATTCATTAGCCGGCCACAGCTGGGCCCTGCTGGGGAGGCCAAGCTGCGAGGAAAATTAACCTCTTCCTCCCCAGCCTCCAAGCATAGGACCCCCCCCACCAGCACGTCTGCCCTCACACAGAGGAGGGGGCCAGCAGCTCCCCCCGGCCAGACACTGCCCAGGGACCCCCCTGCTAATTAAACCCAGGCTGCTGCCTTGTTAATGCACATGTCCAGGAGGCAGCAGGAGGGGACGGTCCCCACCGTGAGGATGCTGGATGCGGGAGGGGGCTGCCCTGCGTGGGGGCAGCTTTGCAAACCCAAATGCTTCCCAACCCCACTTTTCCAGCCTTTTATTTACAAGGGGAGCTGGTGCTGCAGCTCCAAATAGCCTGGGGGGAAAGGGGGGCCTTTCTCTGCTCTCCCTCGCGGAGGTGGGCCCCCCAGTCCGGGGTATGTCTGTGCCCTGGGGCTGGAGGGGGTGAGGATATGGCCCTCAGTCCTGGCTTGACTCAACCTGGGAGCCCCCCCAGGTGGGGATGGGTGCCCCCACCCCAAATCTTGCAATCCAGGGTTGTCCCCCAGCTCTACCAACACCCTCACTCCCCCTGGCCGGTGCCTATCCCCCACTGGGGCAGCCCCCCTCCCGGGGGGGCGGGGGCAGAAGGACCCACGCTCCCCCCGCTTGTTAGAAAGGTTTTATTTCTCTCTATTTACAGACTGGATTTAAAAAAAAAAAGTCCCTCCCCTTCCCTCACCGCCCCCGGATGGCACTGCCCACCCACAGCCCTGCCCCGTGGGTGCAGGGGAGCCTTGGCCCTGGTGAGTGGGGCTGGGGCCAAGCCTGGGACTGCAGGCACCACCCCCGGGAAAGGGGGTGCCCCGGGGGGCAGCCAGCCCCCAGGAGCCAGCCGGCAGGGTGGCATCCCCCCCTCCAGCGCCATCACATTCACATTGCGCCCCAAGTCCTCCCACCAGCCCCCGTTAATGCTTGCCGCAGGGGTTTGAGCCAAGGTGCAGCTGGGACCCCCTGGGCACCGCAGGGGTGGCCCTGTCCTGTACCCCCTCCCCGCCCCGCATGGGGCAGAGGGAAACAGCCCCTGGGGCAGAGCTGCGCCCCATAGCCGGGGCCCCTGATCCCTCCAGGACCCCTTGTCCCCCCCCAGGACCCCTTGTTCCCCCCCAGTGCAAGCAGAGGTTTATGGCTTTCAGGATTTGGCTCTACTAAAAGGAGAGGAGATAAAAGGGGGGCAAGGAGATTCCCCCAAATACAGGGATCCCTGTGGGGTGAGGTGGCTGCTGGGGTGAGGGGTATAAAATCTTATAAATTAAAGATGATATAAGGGGGGGGGGGGGGTTGAGGTGACCTTCCCTAGGTCAGTGCCAGGATGTGGGGGGCTGAACCCCCCCAGGTGCACAGAGCTGAGCTGGGGGAGAGGAGATTGGGGTTGGCATGGGGAAGCCCCCCCCGCCCCGAGGCCTCTGCTGCTGCAGGGCTAGGGGTGTCTGGGGGGGCACGGTGGGGTACCCCACCCTCCTCCCCCCCAGCCAAAGCACTTCTCAGGTTCAAAGCTGGGTGTGAAGGCAACGAGAGAGGGGCCGGGGGGATGGGGGACTGGGTAGGGGGCACGGTTTTGCCCCTTCTCTGAGTCCAAAATTCTTGTGCAAAGTCCCCTGTCCTCCCCAGGGCACCCCGAGCGCCCCCCGTCAGGCATTTTGGGGGACGGGGCACAGGCAAAGGGAGCAACAACCGCCCTGCAAAAAGGGGGAGATTTGCCCAAAAGCCACTCCAGAGCCCAGCTAGGGAGTGCCAGCGCAGGGTCACTGGTTGTCCCCCGGCTGGTACTGGGGCTCAGTGGCAGTGAAGTAGTCCTCGAGGAAGGACTGGAGGTACTCGAAGGTGGGGCGCTCCTCGGGCTCCCGCTTCCAGCACTGCATCATCACATCGTGCAGGGAGGGGGGGCAGTTGCCCGGGCACTGCATGCGGTAGCCCCGCTCCACCTGCTCCAGCACCTCCCGGTTGTTCATCCCTGCATGACAAGGACACCCCACTCAGCGACCAGCATCCCCATGGGACAAGCCAGTGGGGAAACTGAAGCACGCTGAGGGATGCAGGGGCATTGCCCCGTGGTTTGGATATGGAGCCCAGCTTAGCGCTCGTCTCTATGATGGGCAAACTGAGGCACAGTGCAAGCCTTTGCCCTGCCTGCACCCTGCTGCCCAGCTTGCCTCAAGGGTGCCTGCTTGCCCTGGTGGGGCCGTACCTGGGTAGGGCACCCGGCCTTTGGTCACCAGCTCGGTCAGGAGGATGCCAAAGGACCAGACGTCCGACTTGATGGTGAACTTCCCAAAGAGTGCAGCCTCCGGGGCCGTCCACTTGATGGGGAACTTGGCACCTGCAAGGGGAAGCAGGTGAGCCATGCCTGGGGCACCCCGCTGCACCTGCACCTGGGGTACCCCACACCTGGGGCACCCAGCACTGGGGACACCCTGCACCTGGGGCATCTTGCACCAGAGGCACCCTGCACCCGGAGCGCCCTGTACCGAGGGCGTCCTGTACCGAGGGCGTCCTGCACCCAGGGTACCCTGCACTGGGAGGATCCTGCACCAGGACACCATGTACCAGGGGCACCCAGCACCCAAGGCACCCTCTGCCTGGGGTACCCCACACATGGGGCACCTAGGATCCGAGGCACCTTGTACTGGGGGCACCCTGCACCTGGAGTCCCCATCATCTGGGACACCCATCATCCAGGGTATCCATCACCCAGGATACCCATTCCCTGGGGTACCCACCACCTGGGGCACCCATCGCCCAGGAGACTCAGCATAGGGGGTGACCAGCTCCAGGCCCAGGGTGGGATGCATCACAGAGGGGACAGGGCAGTGGCCCCCACAGCAGTGGGGCACCAAGCTGGCTCACCCTGGCGTGCCGTGTACTCGTCGTCCTCGATGAGGCGAGCAAGGCCGAAGTCAGCAATCTTGCACACCAGGTTGTCTCCCACCAGGATGTTGGCAGCACGGAGGTCCCGGTGGATGTAGTTCATCCGCTCAATGTAGGCCATGCCCGCTGCGATCTGGGTTGGGGGAAGCAGTGAGGACCCCCCAGGTGCACTCCCTTGGGGGCACTCCCCCACCCCTTGCCAGCCTCCCCAGTACCTGGGCAGCCATGTCCACCAGCTGGGGCAGCTTCAGGTAGCGACCGTCCCCATCCTTTAGGAAATCCAGCAAGCTGCCTGCAGGCAGAGGGTGCCAGTCAGAGCACCCAAGAACCAGCCGTGCCCACCCAAGGGTGCCCTCCCCTGCATGCCCCCAGCCCTGGGACCAGCTCCCTGCCAGCCCTGGCCGTGCTCAGGCAAGGTGAGGCTTGCAGAAGAGCTGGGAGAAGAAAAGCTGGGGGGGTCCCTGGGCATTGCCCCCTGCTCACCCTGGCTCATGAACTCGGTGACGATGTAGATGGGCTCCTCCGACACCACAGCGTAGAGCTGCACCAGCTTGTCATGCCGTAGCCGCTTCATGATCTGAGCCTCCTCCAGGAAGGCTTCGGGTGACATGGTGCCTGGCTTCAGCGTCTTCACCGCCACCTTCGTGGTGCCGTTCCACGTGCCTGGGCCAGGGAGACAGGGTCACCGCGAGCCAAGGGGACAGCCAGCCTCGGCAGGGCCGGGATAGAGAGGTGTGTGGATGGATGGGTGCATGGATGGAGGGGTGGATGGGTGCATACTTGCATGGATGGGGGATGGATGCATGGATGCATGGAGGGATGCATGGATGGAGGAGCAAGGAAATCAGGGCAGGACAAGGAAGGAGCATGATACCACCATACCCCACTCAGGACAAGGAGTCCCCCTCGCCCCGTGGCATGCAGACAAGGCACCCATGAGCTCATCTCCCAATGTCAACCTTACCCCATGCCCCATCCCTCCACAGGGGAGCCTGTGCCAAGCTGCCATCTCCCCCCCAGCAGTGGGTACCACCTGGCACCCCACGATGCTGCCTGCCAGGGCAGAACCGGACTGCTCTTGCCTGCCGCGCCCCCCGCCTTGGCCGGCTGGGCCAGCCTTACCCATCCACACGTCTCCAAAACATCCCATGCCGAGTTTCTTGTTGAGGCTGATGGATTCCCGCACTATCTCCCAGGCGTCCTTAGCTAATCCCAGGGTCTGGGGCTTCATAGCGGGGCACGCGCGGATTAGCAGATGGCACAACCCATCGTTAGTCTCTGCAGGGGTGGGGGCAAGGAGGGGAGGAGGGAGGGAGGGGGTGCGATGGGATGAATGCAGCATGCATGCCGAGCGGAGGGAGCACGGGGCGTCGGAGGAAGAGGATGACGAAGAGGGGACCCCCCGGCCTGGTCTTGTCTCCTGCTTGTGGTCCCATCTGAAATGGTGGGGCTGCTTGCCCATGCAGGGACATCATGGGGCATCCTGGGGTTGTGATACCAGAGCGGGACATGGGACATTTCCCCGTGCCTGCAAACTGGTGTCACTCAGCCTGTCCTGGCAGGCAGAAGCCCTTCCCTGGAGGGGTGCCAGGCCTGGGGGTGCCCCTGCCACCACCCCGCCGCTCGCCCCGGCTTGCCCGCCGGGCCCTACCCATCCACACTTCCCCGAACTGCCCGTTGCCCAACTTCTTGAGGAGCTGGAGGGATTCACGGGGGATCTCCCACACGTCTTTGGTTTTGACCGAGAGGTCGGCCAGCTTGGGCGTTCCCTTGTGGCACGGCACGGCCAGGCGGCAGCACAGCCCGGCCGCCCGCTCTGCAGCACCAGGGCAGGGGGGACAGGCATCAGCCCGGGCATGGACCCCCATCAGCCCTTGGCCCCCACCCACGACCCTGGGCATTGCCCAGGCTCCTGCGTGGTCCAGCCACTCCCCACTTATGCACACACATAAATGGCGTGCACCCCTCTCTGCCTCCCCCAGGGATGGCCCCGCACCCCCTTGGGCTGGGCCGGACCCCCAATCCCCCCGGCTGTGCCTGGGGAGCAGCTGATGCCCACCCAGACCCAGGGGCTATTTACCTTCTCTGGAGAGGCCAGGCACTCTCTGCACCCAGGACATGGAAGAGGGAGGACCCTCAGGGGGTCCCCCAATGCTGCCACCAGAACAGGTCCCTCCTTCTCCAGTTAAGCTCAGTTAACCCAGTGGCTGCCTCTTGCCAAAGGGTCTCCTGGGCTTTCCCCACCCCTCCCCATCGCCCCACCGTGCCACCCCCCTGTACCCCCCGTCCCACCCTACCTATATAGTGCTGGACCAGCTGCTGGACGGTGTCGAACTGGGCGCGGGTGGTGATGTAGTAGCCCCCATTGTCCAGTTTCCGAATCTTATAGTGCTTCACGTGGTCTCCCTTGGCCTCGTCCCAGTCCCGGATGGAGAGGGAGTAGGCACCTACATGGGGGCATGGGCCAGGGTGGGTCAGGGAGGGACATGGGGCACAGCCTCCGGTGTCCCTGTCCCCCTCCCTGTACCTTTCGTCGTCTCGCTCTCCCGGATGAGGAAGGTGCCCCTGCAGTTGCCGTGGCACAGGAGCTGCCGCTCCGCATCCTTGCGCCCGATCTTCCCGAAGTACCACCTGCCACAAGGCTGGGCTCAGCACTGGGAGGGCACCTCCGAGGGGCACCCATGGGGACCCCACACCACAGCCACTTGCCGGCACCGTGGCACTGCCAGGGCTCACCAGGGGTGCCAAGACATCCGGGCTTGAGGCAGATGGGGTCGGGGTCCCCCTCCATCCCTGTCCCCCCCGTACTCACTCTTCTGCCTGGATAGAATCCACGGGGGCCACGTAGTTGCTGGGGATGTAGCCTGTGGCACCCGAGACCAGTGACCTGGCCTCCCACCAGTCACCCTCCCTGGGGAAAGAGGAACTGAGAGTGGAGGGACAGACAGATGGACCTGGTGACCCTGCACCTTCCCTCACTGCACACAGCACCCCCAGACCCTGCTCTGCCCTGCCACAGAGGGCACCCATGCCGGGGTAACTGCCGAGACCACCCAACTCATGACACACATGGCCCTGGTTCTCTTGGTATCCAGCAATGGAGCCAAGGCAGAGCCTGGGTCCTGCGGGGGGTACCCGCGGCATGGTGGCACCTCCCTGGGGTGGTATGGGGGGGCTGGGGGTAGCAGGGGGCCCGGGGAGGCTCACGTGTTGTTGATGATGTGGAATTTCTCCCCCTTCTGGAAGGTCAGGTCATCCTCCGTCCTGGCCTCGTAGTCATACAGGGCGATGAAGAGCGTCACACCCCCGCCTGTGGCATGCGGAGGGGATCATGGTGAGCCCTCAGGTCCGCCCCAGGTGCTGCAGGGGTGCAGCCAGACCCCCCCTAGCACCGAGCCCCCCGCTGACCTGTGATGCCCCCGCTCCGCATTTGCAGCGTGTTGGAGGTGAAGACCCCTGGCCCTGCGAAGGATGGAGTCGAGGGCACCGCTGCGCCATGGAAGTTGTTGAAGTCAGGGATGCGGGTGAAGATGGTGCCCGGCTGCGTGGGGTCGGGGTCATACTGGGAGGCGGGGGGCGGGGGGGGGCCCACCTCGCCCCCCACCTGCTCTTTGCCGGACCCCTTTTCTTTGCAGTGCACACAGCCCATCCTGGGCACGGCCTGTGGGACAGAGGGACTGTGAGCCCCGCGCCACCGCGGCAGGGCACACGTATGTGCACATGCATGTGCACACGTGGTCCCCATCAGAGGCACTGGGGTGGACGCGTGAGGCCCTGCCCACCCCACCCCAGCCCTGGGAGGAGTGGGGTCCTGCCACCCCCTGGCACAGCAAGCTGCGTGCCTGTGCTGTGACATGGGGGCACCAGGGTCCCAATGGGCACTGTCACCAGCAGGGACCAGGCTGTGAGGAGGGCTGTGCTGTCCGGGGGACCCTGTGCCCCCCCGGCACCCATGGGTGCTCCCGTTCACAGCAACCCCACTCACTGCGACAGCTCCTCGGGTCACTTCAGCTGCTCCATGTCACCTCGGGGAGGAGAAGAGGCACCTGTGGACACCGGGGCGGGCATCAGGCAGAGGGCAAGAGTCCTGCACAGGCTGCAACACTCCTGCCACGGGCTGAAACACCCCTCCAAGGGCTGCAACACCCCTCTAAGGGCTGCAACACCCCTCCAAAGGCTGCAACACCTCTGCCATTGGCTGCAATACCCCTGCACAGGCTGCAACGCTCCTGCATGTGCTGCAACACCCCTGCATGCGCTGCAACACCCCTGCATGGGCTGCAACACCCCTGCACAGGCTGCAATGCCCCTGCACGGGCTGCAATACCCCTGCACGGCCTGCAACACCCCTCCGCAGGCTGCAACACCCCTCCATGGGCTGCAATACCCCTGCATGAGCTAAAACACCCCTGCATAGGCTGCAAGACCCCTGCATGGTCTGCAACACGCCTGCACAGGCTGCAACACCCCTGCACGGGCTGCAACACCCCTGCACGGGACACAATACCCCTGCATGGGCTGAAACCACATCCCTGAGTGGGTTTTTCTCCTGCCATGTCCTCCACAAACTGATCACCTCCCTCCAAGGGGAGATGCATCCCTCGGCTGCCCCAAGGCTGGAGGGAGCCAGGCTGGGTGGAAAGGGGCCCTCGAAGCGTCCCTGTCCCTTCTGCGCGGCAGGGGAACTGGTGTCTTGGCGGAGGAAGGGCCCTGTTTGCCTCACTGCGGTCAGGGCTGCGCTCTTCTGGTGTCAGTGAAGGTGTCATGGAGGAGGAGGAGGAAACCCGACCTCTCCCTCTGTGGCTGCAAGGAGACATTTCTGTCCCCAGCCCTGTCACCTCCCCTGGGTGCTGGCCACCCACCCACACCAGTCTGCCCAGTTTGGACTGCGCAGAGTTTTCTAGTTGAGGGCTCTGCAGCGATACAGCAGAGCTTGCCCCGTCTCCAGCCCAAGAACGGAAGGAAGGTGCCGTGAAGCCGTGCTTCGCCTGGCAACCATGTCCTGTCCCCTGCGCTCTGGAGAGCAGGACGAGATGGAGGTTTTGGGGCAGATGAGACGTTTCAGGCGGGTTTCCCCGTCACGGTCGTTGATTCACTTTCCTCTCTCTGGGCGGGGGGTGGAAAGGGCCCGGCTCCCCCCCTTCCACCTTCGCTTTCGACACCAGCAGTGTGGCAAGGCTGCGGCTGTTGCAGATGGGGCAGCGTTGCCAAATCCAGGAGGGCTTGTCTGCTTGGGGTTTTTATTTTTGCTGACAATAAGAGGCTATTTCAGCTGACGAACATCCCCAGCTCTTGCAAACCCTGTCCCCTCTGGGTGGGAATCACCCGCCCTGTTGCCACCATTGCACTCAGAAACTTCCCATTTTGCTGAATTTCTGTGCCGAACGTGGCGGCAGTGCTGCCACGGCTGCTGGCAGGGATCAGGTAGGCAAGGAGCATCTCCTAGGCAAGCACAAGCCCCAAATATCGCAGCACCATGGGGTTTAGCCGCTGCTCATGCCGTGCCCAGCTGCCATGCAGCAGCATTGCACACATGCTTCCCCTTCTCTGGGCACCCACAAAACCCCCAAGCTGGTCCCTGCCACCTCCCAGCCAGGCAGGGTGGCATGAAAACCATCCCCTTGTGCCGTCCTTGGGGAGGGGACGCAGCCAACCTCATGTCTGATGGCTGCGCGCTGGTGCCTGGCCCCACCTCTCCCGAAAAGGAGCTGCTTGGAGCCTGGGAGCAGATGGCAACTGAGCCCTTCCCACACCGTCTCCACCAGCACAGGTCCCGGCCAAGCTGCCAGCTCCTGCCCCGCTCTGAGATCCAGCCAACTCGTCACCCCTGCCACTGCCCCCGCCCCACCGGGCATGGCTGGGTGCGATGCAGCCGCATCCCCGGCCGCCTGTCCATCTGCTCCCTGGCCCCCTGGGACATGGGGCAGTTCAGCCCCATCCCCAGCTCCCAGCTGGAGCATGATGTCCCGGTGCATGCTGGTGTCACCCCGCATGTCACCTCCGGTGCCAACGCACCCTGTGGGGATCACCCCCATCCCCTGCCTCCATTCCCCTCTGGGGAATAACGGCGATGGAGGGGTCAGGCTCTGGGGGGGTGCAGCCACACGGAGAGATACAGGTGCTGCTGGAAATGTCACGCACCCAGTGCCGTGGGGACAAGCCAGGGTGGCATTTGCCAGGCTGAGAGTGGGTTCCTGGCACCCAGGCGTGCCATGGCTCCCCAGGGAGCATGTGGGTGGCAGAGGGGCAGCTGCTGGAGGAACCCAGCCAGCACCTACGCAGCGGGAGGAGGAAGCAGCAGGAGCACGGCATGGGGGAGGAGGGGGAGGAAGAGGATGGTGCAGGCAGGATCCCAGGCCTTGGGGACCACGGCAGCCGGGGGGGGCCAGGCAGGGACCACAGTGGGGCTGAGCAGTGGCTGCAGCCCGTTGGGTACCCTGTGCCCCCCTCATGCCTTGTTCCTTCCCCCTCACCCTGCACACCCCTGTCCAAATGTGGCCCGGCATCTCGGTGGCTCTCACCGCCCTGCTGCAGCCTCCCCAGGGGAAGAGGAACCGAGACTGCCGCAAAGCCCAGTCTGGAGCCTGCCTGGGCTCCTCCATCACCCCATGGCTTTGGACCTTCCTGGTCCCGGGGGGGGAACTGAGGCACAAAGCAGCTGCAGCGCAGGAGGGGAAGGTGCCTCATTAGGACACACAACACCGAGCCGTGTCCCCATCCTGTGCCCAGGACTCCCCCAGACCCGGGGAGAGGATGAGAGGACGCATCCTGCCTCTCCACCACGTGCTCCTCGGACCAGTGCAGTGGCAGATGGTGGCATGTCCCTGCTCCTTCCCTGCTGCCCCCAGTCCTGAGTCCAGCCCTGCAACCCAGAGCTGGGGCCCTGGGGTAGAGCTCTGCTCCTGCTCCAGTCCCTCCAGTTCACCCAGTGCCTGGTGAGTCTCCTGCAGCTCCCAGCGGAGCATGGCAGCCCCTAGCTCAGCTTGGCCCTGGTGGGAGCAGGTTCCCCAAGGACAAGGGGTGCAAGGAGGGACAGGGAGGCTCCTGCTGTGGCCGGAGAGACCCACACCACGAGCATACGGCTCCAGACCGCCACGAGACGCGGGGACACCAGCAGAGGTGGTGGGATGGGATGCAATGCTCTGCCGGGAACATGCAGATGGGGTGACAGCTGCAAGAGGATCCCCCGAGCGTGGGTTTCCCGGCAGGGCGTCCCACCCTGGTTGGGGGACGCAGGGGGTTGGAAGCACCAGCTGTGCCTGTCGGCAATGCAGTGGTGGCATGGTGCTATTCCCGGGCACTCTCCAGCAGTGATGCCTTCAGGGACACCCCTTCCCCTGCCTGCCCGTGAGCAGGACAGGGTTCAAAGGGGGAGCTGCTGGCCCCCAAAACCAGCTGTGCTCCAGCTGGGCATGGCCAGTGCTTGGTCGGCATCGTCCCTGTGCCAGCCCCAGGAGGTGGCAGGGCACTGCCCCCCACCAGTACCCCGGGGCAGAACAGGAAGGACTCGCCACCCCCCAGAAGTGATCTGCCCCCGCAGGCCCACCCACCAGCGACCAGACCCACGGCAGGGGGTGTCCCCTTGCCCCTTGCCCTGGGAGGAGATGCCCAGGGTGGAGGGAGGCTCCCCCCTGGCCTCCCAGCCCCATCGCTGGCTGGGAAAGCAGGATTTCCGCTGGAAGAAGAGCAATTCCCGGATCCGAGGGGCTGCAGGGGCGGAGGGAGGGAGCCGGCCAGGGCTCCAAATACAATGTCCCGGGAGGAGCGGGGCGGGGAGGGAATTGTGCAGGGCAGGAAGCGGCGAGTTCCTGTCCCTCCTTGGGACACACCAAGGACTGGGGACGAGGCAGAGCTGCAGAGAACGGGGGGAGCACCCACTCCAGCCAGGGCCTGAGCCCCCCGCAGCTGCCCCCAGCCCTGGCCAGGGAGAGCTCAGCCCCCAGCATCCCCTCGTGAGCACTTGCTGGGCTGGCAGGCCATGGGCACCTGTGGGGCTAGGGGGAGCAGGTGTGTCCCCCACCATCCCGGTGTCCCCTGGGGTGCCGTGACCTGCCCCCTCCCCAGTGCTCGGGTCCAGTGCAGGTGAAGGCACCATTTGTCTGCGCAGCCTCCCCGCCGCGGTGTCGCCGCCGATTAGTGCCGGGAGGGCGATCTGGAGCTGGCGGCTGCCCCCAGCCCCCCCCGCACCACGGCCCCGCTGACCTGCTGTCCCCCAGGACAGGGAGGATGGGGGTCTCCTGCGCCCCCTCCCCGACTCATTGCAGAGGCTGGTGTTGCCCGGGGGGGAACACTGAGGGCAGGACTCAGTGGCAGCCCCTCAGCAGCCCCCACCGGGGGCATGGGGCCCTCTGTCCCTACAGATCAGTACCCCATCCCACTCCGGACCCAGAGCCACCCCATGCATGGGGGGGCAGCTCTCAGCACCCCCCAGCACACGGCAACAGGATTGAGAGACACCCCTCCTTCACTGCAGGGAGCAAAGCCCACCACCACCCTGCACCCCACGCCCCATGCAGCCCCGTGCATCCCTCCTACCGTCAGCCCTCCTGCTCCGGCTCGCATGGACCCCCGCTCCCACGCTGCCCTCGGCTCCCGGTGGGACCGCAGGCTGGGGTGCCGCTGCAGCACCCCAAACCACCTGGCGCTGGGGGCCGGGGTGTCAAGGTGGGTGGCAGGGCAGGGCAGGGCGAGGTGGGTGCCGTGTGGAGAGCGGGAGCGCCTGTGCGTGTGTTTCCCCTGTCTCTTCGGTGGTTTTCGCAGCCGAGCAAGAGCTTCCCCTCCCCTCGCCCCCCCTTCCTCCCCGCGCTCCCAGCAATGGTTCATTGTACCAGCCAGCCCAGCCGGGGCGGTTGCCGGCTCACCCTCCGGCACGGCTTGCCGGGGCTCTCCGCCTGCCCATGGAGGTGGCATGGGGGGGTCAGGCTGGCATCAGGGGGTCCCTGGTCCCCAGCAGCATGGGGGGACACTGCCATGGCTCCCCAGGCTCTGCCTGCCAGGATTTACTGGGTGCGCGTGGGGATACCCGGCTGTGTGAGATCCAGCTCCACTCCTGGAGGCAGTCTGTGCCAGGCTGGGGTGCTGCCTACACCCATCCAAAGACAGAGCCTGGCATTGCCCCATCGCCCCCCTGACCCCCCGATCCAGCATCCTCAGGCAGGGGATGGCACGGGGACATCATATTGCAAACAGGGGGCTGTGACCCCGCGAGGGGCAGGAATAAGGCGACCTTCTGATGGCAGAGCACACAGAGCAGCTGCCCA
Organism: Platalea leucorodia; assembly: GCF_965183815.1. Lineage (NCBI taxonomy): Eukaryota > Metazoa > Chordata > Aves > Pelecaniformes > Threskiornithidae > Platalea > Platalea leucorodia. Next base: position 9,993,699 of record NC_138840.1, read on the forward strand.
TCCTCCTGGCACGGGGTCTCTGCCGCGGCAGCTCTGCTGGGACGGGGTGAACTTGGGGCAGGGCAGAGCCATGGAGGGGCGGTGAGCAGCCCACCTTGCCCGGCAGATAGCAAGTAGCTTGGGACCATGTTCTGGGGGGTTCCCATGTGTCTCCCCAGGATGGGGTGCAGCTCCTGGCCAGCTCAAGCAGTTGCTGTGGCTGCCGATAGCCCACCAGATACCGGACCCCTTATTTACGCCTCGTCCAAAGTTGCTAGTGGGACGACCCCAAGATTTGGCATCGGTCACACCGACCAACAAACTTTGTCAAACTCTGGGAGAGGAGGTGAGCCCCCAGCACCCTGCCTGAGCCCCCCAGCACCCTGCCTGAACCCCCATGCACCCTGCTTGTGCTCCCCGTCCAGGGTGCTGGGACACCCACCCTCCAGAGAGCACCTCAAGCTTTTGGCACCCTGAACATTGGATCAAGGGGGTCTCTGTGGGAGTCCCTTGCTGGGGGACCCCATGCTGATCCAGGGTGTGGGGCAGCTGCCCCTCCAAGGCAAAGCCTCCCCTGCTAGAAGTACCTTCTGCAGCTCCACCCACGCCCAATCCTGCACAGCCCCCCTGGCCTCTGGCCACACTCCGACCACAGGGGACGGTGACAGCAAGGGGATGGTGATATTTTTATGTGCCCCCCGCCGCAGTTTCCGGCATGGGGCCATGCTCCCAAATGGGGGTGAGGGTGTGCGGGGAGGGCGAGGGGCTGCAGTCGTGCTCCAGCCCGGAGCTGGCTGCATCCCAGCTCGGCCACCCCGTCTCCCCACGCAGCCAGGCTGGATTGCATTGCTGGTGGATGAGGGTCCTTCCCCATCTCTCCAGAGCCTTCCTCCTCCTCCTCACCCTGCGGTTAGCCCTCGCAGGCTTGACCTCTTTCCTGTGTGACGGTGAGTCTGGCCTTGGCGTTTCCTGTTCTCACGGCAGGGGGGGCCAGGGCCGGCGGAGGTCCCGGGTCCCCACCGGGATGGGGACATGCCCCCTGGGCTGATGTCATGCTCGCCTTGTCACCCCCAGACTCGTTCTGGGGATGGTGCAAATCACAGCTCCACTTTAGTCCTGGCTTTTGGGGCTCTCTGGGACTTGCTGGGGGGGATCCAGACCCTGCTGGGGATGGAGCCAGCCCTGCCAATGTCCCTGGGAGGGGACAGGGCACAGTGGGCACAGGGGCTGCTCATCAGCGGTCACCTGCAGAGCGATGACCCCCTCCAGGCTCCACCTGGGCTCCCAGGACCCTTCCCAAATTGCGGCCCCAGGTGTTTCTGGCCAGCTTCGTCCCCAGGGAGGGCACTCACTCTCCACCTTGAAAAGAGCTGCCTGAGCCCTGCCCGCCCCCCCAGCTGCCTGCACGCTGGCAGGGTGCTCTGGCACAAGGCAGGACAGGTCCTGGGGTGTCAGAGATGCTGAACACTCATCCCCCAGGAGCAGACAGCATGTGGGGGGGTGATTCTGGCTAAACAGTGGGGAGAGGGGCTGCCATGGGCTCCCCCCATCCCTGTGGGGTCACAGCCTGGCATGGGACACCCCCTCATCAGGGGAGTAGTCTTGCCAAGAGGGCTCCCAGCCTGCTCCCTGTGCACAGGATGGAAATGGGGTGTAGTGGCTCAGCCTGGGCTGGGGTAGCTCAGCCTGTCCCCTCAGGGCTGGCTGTGGGCTGCCCACATTTCCCTGTGCCCCACGGCTGGCTCAGCCCTCCTTCCCTTCAAGCCCCCAAGCAAAGGGTCCCCAGCGCTCCCAGTGTCAGGGCATGGTTTGTTAATGCTGAGCCACTCACAGCCCTGGCCCTCTGCTAGGGCACTGCCTCCTGCCCATCACCCCAGTGTCAGGGCTGCCTGGTGAAGAGCTCCCCAGCCCCAGCGAGGCCCCCTCCCTTGCACCCCTACACAAAGAGGGATTCACAGCCCCAAGCACCCCATTGCCGCCCCCCCCCCCGATTGGGAATGGCCCATAGATCCAGCCAGTCTGCACCCCCCTGCCACACTGCTCACGGCTCTTTGGGGCTCATGCTGCATGCCCGTCCCCCTGCAGCACCTGATGTTTCTCCATCTCCCTCCGTGGGGACCCTGCCGAGACACGCTCTCCCCACCAAGCACCCCAGGGTGCCCGGCCCCCCGCGCACCCCGCCAGGCACCACATGACTCCAGTTCCTTCCCTCCTCCGGGGAGGGCCCCGGCTTCTGCATTGGCTCTGCCAGGTTTCGCCAGCTCTGGCTTAAAGGTGACAGCTGGTGCCGGGTGAGCCAGGGCGACGAGGATGGGTGTTCTCCGCTGGCTCGCAGTCTCTGCGCTCTGCATCACTGTTCAGGGTGAGTCTGTCCCCCTGTGGCACTGTCCCCACTGGGGACACCCTGGGAATGGGAGCTGGGGGCACCCAGGCGAGTCTCGCCTCCCTGCTGCCGCATTGCCGGGAACGCAGGGCAGACAGGCTGGGGAAGTGGTTTCTTGCTTGTTGGGTCCTCAAATTTTCAGTTCTCCCGGGGGGGGGGGGGGTGTGTGGGGGGGTGTGGGGTGTGTGACAAGGCGGGGGGGCGGGAGATGTGCCTCGAGGGCTTGGCACGTTTAGGGGGTGAAAATAGGGCTAAATCGAGCCAGATGGGCTTTAACAGGCACACAAGCCCAAGCCATTCCCTGGCTTTGCTGCCTGCAGAGAGCAGGCAGGGAAGCCAGGCAAGCTGCTGTCAGAAGCAGCAGGAGGGGAGGGAGGTTGCGGGGGGACCGTGCCCCTGCAGGACCGCCTTCCCAGGTGGGTGTAAAGCTGAGCAGAGTTGTGGGGTTGCTGGCTCCATCGCTGCTCCTCCTGCCCCGGAAACCATCTGTGGGTGCTGACCCAGGGCGTGACATAGGACGGCCTGGGGTGCAGGCAGTGGAGCTGCTGGTCCCCACCTGCTCCAGGTTTTGGGTCCAGAAGCAGAGCTGGGTCCGGTCCCAGCTGCCCAGGGCTGGGAGCTGGGCAGGTGCTGCTTGATCGCTCCTGGCAAGGAGGAAGATGCTGACAGAGGGAAAGGCCAGTTCCCAGCAGTAGGTGTGTTGGTGTGGAGTTGCACAAGCTGGGAGCCCGGAGGGAGGTTGGGGAGGTCACCAGGAGGTGCCAGGCAGGACCAGCCAGCTCCCCTCATCCATGTCCTGCTTGTTGGGGGATGGGTTGGCTGCATCCCCCCTTTGAAACATTGCCCAAAGCCATGGCCACCAGCCCTGAGGGTGACACCGCCTCCCAGGGGGACATCACCTTACAGACACCCCAGCAGCTGGCATTCCCTGGGGGCGCAATATTGCAGGGCTTGCTCCAGCATGGTGGCAGGTTGTGGCATGGTGCTGACCCTGGATTTAGCCCTGGGAGGGTGTCAGCGTGTCGGCATCCTTTGCACGTGCCACCAGTGGGCTCGTGGAGCTGCTTTCGGCCAAGCCCACCCGCCCTGTGCTGGAGGGGCTGCAGGGAAGGGGAGCATTGGCTCAGGCAGCCTCCTGCCCTGACCGCCCCATCCCCTGCTCGGCTGTGGAGTGGGGACAGCCCCCCACTCACCCCTGCCCCTCTCTGCCTTTCAGGACAGGACTACAGGCTCTCCCGCCCCCCCCCTCAGTTCGGCTCCATCTACCATGTCCGAGGTAACAGGACCCTGCAGTGCCCTTTGCCATGGGGCGGGGAGCAGAGGATGCTCAGCACCAGGCAGGACCAGGCCATCCCAGTGCCAAACTGGGGCAGTTTCCCACAGCCAGATGCCTCTGCATGCCTCAGCACCCATGGGGACAGCAGCTTGGTCAGCTGCGGGTCTGCATGCTCTGCGGGTGCTGGGGGGCTTGGGGAGGGATGTCGGGGTGCTGAGGCCTCGGGGCTGACCCGTGTCCCATGCCGGGGGCCTCACAGGTATCATTAACCTGCCCTACGCTGAGATCGAGGAGCCCTTTGAAGCCTGGTACAACCTGACGGGAAACAAGAGCCGGATCCAGTATTACGGGGGTAAGCAGGCAGGCATCCATCTGCTCCGGCTCTGCTCACACTGATCCCTTCCTTGTGCAACGGGAGGACGCGGGCAGGACCACTGCCTCAGTTTCCCCTCCCACTGGCACAGGGCAGGTGATAACCTACCAGCTGGCAGCGGAGAAACCCTACGGGATGAGGTACAAGATCACGCCGGAGACCACCGAGAAGGAGGTGAACACCAGGAAATGCTTCCAGCTGCCTGGCTCCAAGGAGGACGTGGTCAAGGCTCAGAGCGTCTTCCCCAGCATTGATGGCTTCAAGGTGAGGGATCCAGAGCCTGGATCTGACCTGCTGCTCAGAGCATCTTCAGGCTCTGGGTGGGGGTGCTGGGCAGCTGGAGATGCTCCTCTCCGTCCCAGGGGGTGCAGGGTGCTGGAACAGGCCAGGACATGCCGTTGCACCCCGGGGCACAGGGAGGGTCACCTCCCCACCCGGATTGGGGCTGGACTCCCAGCTCCTTTCCCAACACCAGCAGCCGTGTTGGGACGTGTCGCAGCCCACATGAACGCTGGGGTTTCGGGATGGCTCGGGCAAGTCACTGCATGGCGGCTCAGCTCCTGCCGGCCCCAGCCTCTGGCAGGTATGGGTGCAGTGTGTGAGTGGCAGGGATAGCAAGCTGTCACTGAGCAGGACACGTGCCCACAGGGTGAGAGCTTGGAAACACGCGGGAAAAATCCAGCGCCTTTTGGAGCAGGGGTGCAGCCAGGCCCTCCCGCTATGGGTACACATACAGCACTGTGCACAGTGGGGTGTCCCCAGGGCACTGCTGAGCTGGACGGGGGGGTCTGTCCTGTGTTGCACCCCAAATCCTTGCCCCACTTTCCATCCCATGCATGGCTGTGTGCTAATGGCCATGTAGCCACTGGATCCAGCCCGAGAGCCCAGTGTAGGCTGGGTGCAAGACGCTGCACGTGCACCAGGAGCAACAGGCTCCTGTGAAGGTGCAGGGTGGGAAGGAGCGAGCATGGGGGGGTGACGTGGGGTCCTCACCCAGAGTCCCCCTCCCTGATGCCGCATCCCCCCAGTTCCTGCGGGAGGAGTACTACCGGGGACGGTACTGCGCCGTCTGGCAGAACGTCACCCACTGGGCACAGAAGAAGAATGTCTACACCCTGTGGGTGACCAACTCCAGCTGTGGGGTGGCCCCTGTCCACTACGAGATGCGGGGCTACAACAGCCTGCTGGGCTCCCACTATGACAAGTATGAGATCACCTACACCGACTTTGACAACAGCTTCCCCCCCTCCATCTTCGACCTCCCTGTCAATGGTGAGCCGGGTTGGGCCCCCCCATCCTGCCCATGGGGCTCGGGCTGATGGCATCCCTTCCTTGTTCCCCAGAGACGAAGAAGTGCGGGGTCCTGCCAGGGAGCACAGTGGAGCACCGGGTGCTGGTGAACCCCATGGAGGACCTAGTGGGACAGCACCAGCCCTGGGCTCATGAGGTCTTCCACCACTACCGCAGGCAGCTGGGGCGGCGGTACGGCTCCGCACGGGAGCTGGAGCACAGGCAGAGTGTCTTCGTGCACAACATGAGGTACAGGCAGATGTGGGGATGCCGACCCTCCCGGAGGTACTCCCCATCCCCAAGGGGTTGCACCTCTGGTGAGCTGGGAGGCGGTGTCAGTGCCGGCTGATGCCGTCCCTGCCGCGGCGGCAGGTTTGTGCACTCGAGGAACCGCGCTGCGCTCTCCTACACACTGGCGCTGAACCACCTGGCTGACCGCACGCCCCAGGAGCTGGCTGCCCTGCGGGGCCGTCGTCAGAGCGGGACTCCCAACAACGGGCAGCCCTTCCCCACCGAGCTCTACGCCGGCCTCATCCTGCCCGAGAGCCTCGACTGGCGCATGTACGGTAGGTGCGGGGTCAGAGGGGACGGGGTCTCACTTTCGGGGTGCTGTGGGGTGGTGTGAGGCTGTGATGCGGAGGGTGTGAGCACTCCTCATCCAGGCCAGCGCAAAGTTCAATCGAGCGACCCCACTCTCCCGTCACCATGCTGAGGAGCCTGTGGGGCTGCACTGTCCCTTAGGACCCACATCTCCCTGTGGCCCCTGCTCTGCTCAGCAACTGCAAGATCGAAGCAGGGCTTATCTGGCAAAAGGCATCTTGGTTGGCACTTGGTCTTCATTCAGTCTGGTGCCCCAGGGACAGATGTGACATCTGAAGCCACATCTGGCTTTGCCCATGTCCCCATCAGCAGGGAGTAACATCCCCAGAGCTTGCACCAACCCAAGGGCAGGTGTCCCACAGGTTTCCTGGTGCATTCGCCTCCCCTCCCCCTGCCCCTGACTAGCACCAAGCCTTGGCTGTGCTGCCTCTGGGAGCACAGAGAGTCCTCAACTCCTGCCTCAGTTTCCCTTCCACTTGCCCTCATCCCCTGTTGCCACCCCAGCCTCTCACCCCCTCATCCCGCTGTCCCCAGGTGCTGTGACCCCCGTGAAGGACCAGGCTGTCTGTGGGTCCTGCTGGAGCTTCGCTACAACGGGCGCAATGGAGGGTGCCCTCTTCCTCAAGGTGAGAGTGGGGCCATGCCCCACAGGGATGGCCAGGGTGCCTGGAGGGTGCCTGTCCCCATCCCTACAGCATGTCCTCCCCGCAGACCGGCGTGCTGACCCCGCTGTCCCAACAAGTCCTCATCGACTGCTCCTGGGGCTTTGGGAACTACGCCTGCGATGGGGGAGAGGAGTGGCGAGCCTACGAGTGGATCAAGAAACACGGCGGTATCGCCAGCACTGAGTCCTATGGCACCTACCTGGGGCAGGTGAGGGTGGCCCCTGTCCTTGCCGGGGTCCCCCAGGTCTCGGGATGTGCTCCCTGGGGCTTTAAAGCCATGGTGGGGCTGATCAGGATGGGTCAGAGGTGCTAATGGGCTCTGGAGATGGGGATGTCACCTCATCCCCAGGCACCAGGCTCCCTGTGGTTCAAAGCACAGTCCAAAGCCAAGCCCCGGGACTCATCTGGGCAGTTTCATCACTGTGTGCCTCAGTTTCTCTTCTTGCAAAACAGGGACAAGGCTCCTCCACCCGTGGGTGGTGCCACGGGTCCCTCCATACCCTGGGGTGCAGGGATGGAGCTGGGCTGCCCAGGGACAGGGATGTGGCTGCAAGACACAGGCAATAGCCCCCCCCCAGGGATTTGGGTGCAGAGCCAGCTCCCCGTGCTGCGTGTGGGCAATGCTGTGTCCCTGCAGCAACTGGGAAAACATCCCCACCATGGTGGGCAGGGGAGGACAGAGAGGTCAGAGTCAGGATGCTGTCACAGCCAGAGTCCCAGCATCAGAGCAGAGCTGCATGGGGGCAGCCAGGGTGGGTAGTGTCCCAGTGAGGGGACCTGGGGAATCCTGATGACACAGTGTCCCCCACCCCGGGTGCTGCAGAATGGCTTGTGCCACTACAACCAGTCTGAGATGCTGGCCAAGATCACGGGCTACGTCAACGTCACCTCAGGCAACATCACGGCAGTCAAAGCTGCCATCTACAAGCACGGCCCCGTGGCTGTCAGCATCGATGCCTCACACAAGACCTTCTCCTTCTACTCCAATGGCATCTACTATGAGCCCAAGTGCGGTGAGTCGGGTGGCACACGGGGTGTGAGAGGACCTGGGTGGGTGCCCAGGGAGATGCCAGGACACCTGGGATCCCCTCCTCGTTGTTGAGCATCTTGGGCAGGGGTGGAAGAGGGAACTGGTCCTGCAGCCCTGGCCAGGGCAGCCCTGGGAGCAGGGATGCTCTCCGTACAGGGATGTTCTCTGGACAAGCAGTCACCTGTGTCATCCCCTGCAGCGAACAAGCCGGGAACACTGGACCACGCAGTGCTGGCCGTGGGCTACGGGGTCCTGCAGGGAGAGACCTACTGGCTCATCAAGAACTCCTGGTCCACGTACTGGGGAAATGACGGGTACATCCTCATGGCCATGAAGGACAACAACTGCGGCGTGGCCACCGAAGCCACCTACCCCATCCTGGCCTAAGCCACCTTGGCTCTGTGGGGAGAGCCCTCGGCGATGCTCTTGGCACCCATCCGTGGATCAGCCCCTTTGGTGTGACACATCATGCAGGTGGAAGCTGAGGACATGGTGGGACAGGGCCATGGGGTGCTGGGAAAGGGGCTGGATGGGGACCCAGCTGTGGACTTGCCAATAAAGACCCTGGAAAAATACTAGTTTGCTTCTACAGGAGGGATTAAATTGCTGCCCACCCAGCTCTGCCCCCTTCATAGACCCCAATGCCCCCAGCATGTGGCTGCTCTGTCCCCTGCACGGGTCCCTGTCCCCAGACCTGTTGTTTTTGTCCTGTGGGACCACGGGGGCCTCCTGGGGAGGGGATGGTGCCTGCCTGGCAGAGCCAGCTGGCTCTTGCAGACAGTCCCAGACACCCAGGGTGAGAGAAGCGGCTTTTCCAGCCCTATCTCCCAAGGTGGAGCACAAACAACCCCAGGCATTTCTGCTGAGATGAGAAATTCCTGGTGTGGGGTGTTGGGGAGGGGGGAAGGCATCCACCCTCTGCCCCAGTGCCTGGGTCCCTGTTGTGGCTACTGGTGGGGATGTCACTGGTGGTGTTTGCCAGTGCCATGAGCCAGGCTCATGGGGCTGCTCCCCTCCAGGGACAGGCACTTTGTACTGTGGCCATGGCTCAGCTGGGTGCTCCTAGTTTGGATTTGAGCCCTCCTGGGAGATGGAGGTTAGTGCATGAGCATCCTGCAAACAGGGTGGGAAGTTCTCTCTGCCCTGACCCTGGTGGTGTCCCATCTTTGCTGGTACATCCTTGGGGCAGGATGCACCTCCACACCAGCGTGCTACGATGGCAGCAGTGGTGGTCCCAGGGGAGGTGCTGCAGCACAAGGTGCATCAGCCCAGCCCTGCACCCAGGGGCACAGCCAAATCCAGCCCGACTTGTCCCTGGTGGCACATGCAGCCAGCCCACGCTGAGCCCTTATCGGCTTTGTTTTGGGCTCGGGCGGCCCCATGGGCGCTCTCTGTCACCTTGGGCCGGGGGCCAGCTGGATGCACAGCAAGCCGGGGGGTGAAGGCCACTCTGCTGCGGTGACAGTGCTGCTCTCCTCCCTGGGTCTGTTTTTCCATGTAGCTCCTGACATTTCATCTGCATCTTTTTTCCCCTTTTTCTAATTACAACCCCCTAATTGCAGTCCTGGGCTTGCCTTGATAATATATATCCAGAAGGATGCAGGGATGCAAACGGCCCCCATTTCCCCACGACTGCCCAGTGCTGCCTTTGGTGGGGACACCTTGGCTCCTGTCCCAGGAGGGCAGGGAGCACCCAGAGGAGCTTTGGGGTGCCTGGCAGGGTCTCACTGCACCTCCTTGCCCCAGGGTTTTGCAGATGCTTCCCCTGCTCGCAGCACACTGCACACAGCAAAGCCTGGCTGCAAACCGCCACACAGGGTGGGTGGGAGCACAGGGACACCCTCAGCACCCACCACCAAGCCCCCAGTCCATGGCCCTGCCATGGGGCACCTGTGCCCATGGAGGTCTGCATCCCACCCTGCTCCCCCCGCCCTGAGCCCCGCAAGCACACGACATCAGCACCCGCTCTGCTGAGGGTGGGAAAGGCACCCATGGGTGCCCATGGTGGGGCAGGGGGGCAACATAAAGCCACGCCTCCCCCTTGGTCTAGCCCCAGCCAAGGGAAGGAGGGGGCTTTGCCCGTTGGCTGCTGGCAGCTCCCCGCCCGCCCACCAGTGGTATTTAAGCCACCTGTGGGTGCAGGGCAGCAGTGTGGGCTGGGTGTGCAGGATGGATGGGCTGGGGTGGCTGCTGGTGCTGGGGGCTGCCATGCTGCTGGGTGAGCACCTGCCCTGGCCGAGCTTGGGGTGGGACGGGGATGGATGCTGTGCCCCTATCGTGGGGTGATGCTATCATGCCTCTTAGCGTAGGCACTGTGGTGGTCCTGGACTGCTGTGCGGGCCCTTGCCCTGGCAGAGCAGAGGCTCTGTCCCAGTGCCCAGAGAAATGCAGGGGCAGTGGGAGCGCTCTGTGCGTAGCATACGGGGGTTGCCTCTCATGCCCTGGGGAGTGCATGGGGGCTTTGGGATGCCCCTGAGCTGGCTGCACCCCAGGGAGAGCAGCGATGTGCATGGGGGCTCTGAGTCAGCCAGATGGCTGGCAGAGGAGCGAGGATGCCTGGCTTGGAGACCCCCGGTCTCTGCCCTGTCCGGGCAGGTGGGAGCCCTCCCAGCCCTGCTCCCCATATAGGGTCCCCTGGGTCTGTCCCCCTTTCCCAGGGGACAGCGAGCCAGGGACCAGCACCGCTGTCTCCCCCCACGGTAGAGAGGTAGGTAATCAGCAGCATAAAAGGGTTTGGGTTTACTTCTGTTTTTCTTCTAGGAGCAGAGTGCAAAGCTCCTCTGGAAACACCCACATTTGGGGACGTCTACCATGTCACAGGTACCGCTTGGGGATGGGGCACCCCCCTGGGACGGTGCTGCTGCTGCGCTGCCCAAGGGGGTCCTGCACCTCCAGCCACCGGCTCCCACCTGACGTGCCTGAGCCAAGGAAGCTCCAAGTCCCCCACGGAACCCAGGGGCTGGGGCGCATTGCTGCCATGGGGTGCTGCTGGTGTTGGCCATGGGTGGGAGCAGGAGGTGATAGTGAGGGGCCCCGGGGTGCTCCCTGCCTCCCCTGCACTCCCCTCCTGCCTGTGGGCTTGGGGCAGGGGATGTCCCCAGGGCTCAGCCCCCTGCAGCTCCCCGAGCCCTGCCCCTCTGTGCCCACAGGAGTCATCAGCCTGCCCTACGCGGAGATCAGGGAACCCTTCGAAGCCTGGTACAACCTCACCGGGGGGAAGAGCCGCATCGAGTACTACGGCGGTAGGTGCAGAAAGGGGTCCATCACCTTCCCCCTCCTTCTGCTGCAGGACCTTCGGGTGCCCCAGCAAAGCCCTGGGAGCCATCACTGTGCTAGGATCCGGGGCCTTGGCTTGACCTTAGCGCTGTTCCCATCCCCAGGCCAAGTGGTCACCTACCAGTTTGGCTCCATCGAGCCCTTTGGTGCCAGCTTCAAGGTGACTCCTGAGACCACGGAGATGGAGGTCAATGTCCGTAAGTGCTTCCGCATCAACGGCAGCGATGGGGACCTCATCACCCCGCAGAGTGTCTTCCCCAGCCTGGAGAATTTTAAGGTGAGCTCCAGGCATGGTCCCCCAGGATGCGGGATGGGGCAGGGGAGAGGACAAGGGAACCCCATGGGTACAGTGTGTCTGACGGCTACGTCCCTACGAGGGTAAAGCAGCCCTCCCCGGATGGGAATGGGTAAATACAAGGTTGAATGCTGCCACGGGTGATGGAGGTGGAGGGGTTGCATCCAGCTTGGCATGATGCAGTATGGGTGCGTGGGTGGAGTGCCATCACTGCTGGGTGCCCCAGCTCGCCAAGGGCGCGGTGCTGGGGCTGGTGTGGCATCCCGGTCCCCGACGCGTGTGCTGTGCCCAGCGGGTGCGGGAGGAGCGCTTCCGTGGGCAGCGCTGCGCCGTCTGGCGGAACGTCTCCTACTGGGGCCACAAGAAGAACGTCTACATACTGCGGGTGGGCAGCTCTGCCCACGGCCCCGTGCCCCTGCACTATGAGGTGCGTGGCTTCAACAGCCTCCTGGGCTCCCACTACGACAAGTACGAGATCGGCTACTCCTCCTTCAGCCACCGCTTCCACCCCAGCGTCTTCCATCTCCCTGAGGGTGAGTGTCCCGTGCCACCTCGCAGCCCAGGCTGTGGCCAGTGTTGCCACAGAAATGCAGCACCCCTCCCACCTTTCTAATTTGTTTTTTTGAGTTTTTTTTTTTGCAAGAGCTTGATAATTTGGGAGAATTGGTTTGGCTGGGAAAAATGTAGGGGAGAAATGTAACTGATATTGATAGCTGGGGCAATGCAGGTGCTTTTCTGGTGCTGGCTCCTCCGTGCTGGAGCGTGGGGTGCTGAGTGGGATGGTGGGTGCTTGGAGGCCAGCTCTGGAAGCAGGTGTGCATGCAGATTCCCCCCCCACATGCACATGTCTATATGGGACTGACAGCCCCAATGGTTTTGGGGGTGACTGTGCTGTGCATCCCAGCTGGGGGGCTGGGAGAGCCTGTCCCTGCTTGGGAGGCATCAGCTGCCATCTGTGCCTTGTGGCAGGGGTGCAGTGCGAGCACTGGCCCGCAGCCGGCCCCGAGCACCGCATCGTGGCCAACCCCATGCAGGAGTTTGTGGGGAGGGCACCAGAGACAGACCACGTCCACCACCGCCTCTTCCACCGCTACAAGGAGCGGTTCAGGAAGAGCTATGGCAGCGAGGAGGAGCATGAGCATCGCAAGCGCACTTTCATCCATAACATGCGGTACAGGATGCCGGGGTTTTGGGCTAGGGGGGCTCAGGGATGGGGTGGCTAGCGCGGTCCCCTGCTTCCCTCTCACAGCATCTCTGCTCTGCCACAGATTCGTGCACTCGAGGAACCGCGCTGCGCTCTCCTACACACTGGCGCTGAACCACCTGGCTGACCGCACGCCCCAGGAGCTGGCTGCCTTGCGGGGCCGTCGTCAGAGTGGGGCTCCCAACAACGGGCAGCCCTTCCCCACTGAGCTCTATGCTGGTCTCATCCTGCCCGAGAGCCTTGACTGGCGGCTGTATGGTGAGGAGGGAGCCAGTGCTACTGGCGTGCAAGCCTGGAGCGTGCACAAGGCTGGGGGCTAGCTGTGCATGCTGGGGCTTGCGTGGGGACGGCCAGCATCCTCCACTGCTCTGTTAAATGTGTCTCCATCCCATTGTCCCCAGGTGCTGTGACCCCTGTGAAGGACCAGGCCATCTGTGGGTCCTGCTGGAGCTTTGCTACAACGGGTGCAATGGAGGGTGCCCTCTTCCTCAAGGTGAGAGTGGGGCCATGCCCCACGGGGATGGCTAGGGTGCCTGGAGGTTGCCTGTCCCCATCCCTGCAATGTGTCCCCCCCACAGACCGGTGTGCTGACCCCGCTGTCCCAACAAGTCCTCATTGACTGCTCCTGGGGCTTCGGGAACCAGGCATGCGATGGGGGTGAGGAGTGGCGAGCCTACGAGTGGATCATGAAGCACGGTGGCATTGCCAGCACAGAGTCCTATGGGCCCTACCTGGGGCAGGTGAGGGTGGCAGTGCTGCTCAGGGTGGGGAAGCAGTGCCACGCCCTCCCCAGTCCTTCCCCCCAGGTTCTCCCAAATCAGCCATCAGCCCTTTGGCAGAGGATGGAGGCTCTACTTTGGTTTATGGATGCTCTATTTGAGCTGTCCCCCTCCTTCCTTCCCCCTCCCCTGGCTGGGTCAGACCCCCCTTACCTGCCCCAGGACCCTGGTGCCACCTCACACACCACACCACCCCTCCCCAGAACGGCTACTGCCACTGCAACCAGTCGGAGCTGGTGGCCCAACTTGCCGGCTATGCCAGCGTGGAGCCAGGCAGCACCACGGCGCTGAAGGCTGCACTGGTCAAGCACGGCCCTGTGGCCGTCAACATTGACGCCTCGCACAAGTCCTTTGCCTTCTACGCCAACGGCGTCTACGAGGAACCCCGCTGCGGTGAGTCCAGTCAACCCAGGAGGCTCCATGTCCTGCTCATTGGGGCTGGGATAGGCAAAAATATTTGCAGAGTGGGATTTACCTCCCTGCTAAGCTCCCGACCAGGGGATACAGGGCCACTTGCTGCATCGGGAACAACGTCCAGCTCCAAGGGATGGGGACTGAGATGTTGCTGTTTTCTTCTCTCTTCCTGGCCAGGAAACAAGACATCGGCACTGGACCATGCAGTGCTGGCTGTGGGCTATGGGGTCCTGCATGGCAAGAGCTACTGGCTCATCAAGAACTCCTGGTCCACGTACTGGGGAAACGACGGCTACATACTCATGGCCATGAAGGACAACAACTGTGGTGTGGCCACCGCTGCCTCCTTCCCCATCCTGGCCTGATGGGACATGGCCCCACATGTGCCTTGTCCCCTCCATGTCCCCCCCTCAGTAGCTCCAGATGGATGGGGGGCTGGCAGAGGGATGCGGGGCCTGGGAAGTAGTTGTGGGACAGAGAGGGGCAGCTCAGCCAGGAGGCCGAAGGATGCTCCCAGCCCTCTGGAGAGGTATTTTACCATTTTGGCAATAAAAGCCTGTAGAAGTGATCCTGTCTGTCATGCTGGGGTGTCTTCTCCCAGCCCTGGAGCTATATGTGTACCCTAAACCCAGAGGTTTCAGTGCCACCCCGAGAATTGCCAGCACCCCCTTACCCAGCAGCAGGAGGGAGCCTGAATCTCAGAAGCTGGGCTGGGCTCAGGGCCCTCCTGTTCCCAACTGGACCCTGCCCCATGCTGGCAGCCAGTGTCATGCCAGGAACAAGGGAGCTGCCCCTGCCAGAGAGAGCAGTCCCCAGCTCCCAGTGCCTCTCGGGACACCTGGGTCCTCTGCTGAGCCTCTCTCCAGGCTCCTATGTGGGTCAGTGCTTGGTGACTCAGTTTCCCCACCCATCTGGGGGAAAGCAGAGCTTCTGGAGGTTTCCATTCTGCTGCCAGCAGCCCTCGGGCTAGAGTGAGCCCAAATGGACCCAAAGGAGACACAGCTCATCTCATCCAGGACACTTTGAGGGGGGGGGGGGGGGGGTGTTTGCCCAGCCTCCTGGGAAGCAGCTGGGCTTGGGGCTGCCACCCCAGAGCTGTTGTGCTCCTTTCGTCTCCCCTTGCTCCAGTGCTTTGCCCCAAAACCCCATGGCCACAGGGAAGCCTGATTGAGAGCCAAAGGGTTGGCAAGGTCAGTGCTGCTCCTGGGGTGTCCAGGCTGGATATCAGCATGGTGTGAAGGGTCATTCTTGGGGCTCTGGTGCCCTGCTCACATCCACCCTGGGGATGGAGCTGGGCAGGCAGCATGGGTGAGCAGCCCAGAGCTCCCATGTGAGAGCTGTTGGCACTGCCAGGCTCTGCCTTCCCAATTTGAGAGCCCAGTTAGCAGCTGGGCAGCTGGGGAGGGAAGCCTACGGAAGGGGAAAAGTCAGCCCTGGCTTGTATCAGCGTGAGCATGGGCTGCATCTTCCCCCAAAATGGGTTTCCGGTAGTTGAGAAGGGACGTCCCCCATAGCTACACCCTTCTTTTGTACAGCAAATGGCCAGGGTCAGCCACCGTGCTTCCGTGCTTCAAGCACCGGCTGGCGGCACCCAGGGAGCAGGGCTTCCTTCCAGGCAACGTGATTGCTCCCAATTGAGGGTGGCAGGTCATAATATTTTCTTGTTTTCTTTCACTCATTCACCTGCTTATTTTACAATTTGCTGTACTGATTTCTGAAGTGGTCTTTAATCATTCTCAGCAGGGGTGCTGACTCGAATTCATGTCTGAGAGAGAACTGATCACTGCACAGGAATAATGTGGTTTATTCTGTGGGAGTCCAGGTCTCCAGATCTTTGATTCTCTTGACTGCAGTCAATAAAACATGCTTTGACTTTCAGGGAACTGTGACTTTCAGGCTCCCTTTGGATAGGTGATGTTCTGAATTTGCTGCTGAACACGCAGGTGGCTTCGAGAGCTGGAGGTTTTGCGCCCCCAGGAAGCATTTAGCAGGAGCCTGATATTTTGCATTTGTGGCATTAGGGATAGCAGTTCTGAGCGTGGGTAGTTAAGAATGGCTGGGAACTTAAAAAAGAACCATTATTATATTTGAAAAAGGAGAAAATAAGAGAGGGCATACCTGAAGAGAGGTTTGCTGTTTCCAGAGCCTTGGGTTCTGGCTCCCAGACCGAGTGAGCTGCGACCTCCAGATTTCCCTCGACACCTGAACCTTGGAGTCGCTCCAGGTTTTGCAGAGCGTAGCAAAGAACAACCACCCTGAACCCTGCTTTTTATTGAAAGCAAAGCTGGCCTAAAGGTATGCATTTAAGGTTTCCTTTGGAAGAGGCACATTGCCTGCATACTCCGCATTTCCAGCTTGCGAGCTATGCAGGAAACTCCCCAAATTTAATACCTTGATGGTGAAATATCAGCTGAGGCTGGTGCTTTACGGGGAGCGAGTGCTGCCCAGAGTGAAAGCCAAGAGGACTTGGCACCTACCTCCCATATGCACCCTTGAGAATCCCATCTTCTCAGTCTGCAGGGTGAAGCAGTTCAAGATGTCTCCAGAGGTCAGCTTCATGCTGAAAGCACAGGACTACAGATAGTCCTTGGTGGCCAGCTTCTAGTCCTGTGCCCTGTCCTTGGTATTTCTCATGGTCCTCCGACACCTTCAGGGGCTCCTTATTCAGCCACCCCTTCTTGGCATCTGTCAACCAAGAGGTTGGTGCTCAGGTGCTTAAACTGGGCATGTGTAATGGCTGCCTGCAAGCTGATCCCTTTAGAGGCAATGCAAGCTGATGGTGGCTTTCATGCTGGAGATGGGAGCCTGTCTGGCCACCTCGCAGGCTTTCCTGAGCCTCCAAACAGCTCGTGCATCCTGCCTGATGGTCTCTTGATGCTTCCTTATGAATTCATCCATGAAGATGCCCACCAACTGGTTGTCGAGGTCATCACCTCCCAGGTGAGTGTCTCTAGCCATGACTTTCACCTCAACGTCTCTGTCTATGGTGAAGATGGAGATACTGATGCCCCTCCCAGCCCGTATTAAAGATGAGGACATTGCGCTCTCCATCAGGGTGACGGAGGCTGTAGGTCAGGGCTGCTGATGTCTCACTGAAGCCCCTCAGCACAGTGATGCCAGCAATTACCCAACATCTTGGGTGGCTTGGCTCTGGGATTCACTGAAATGAGCTAGCACAGTGATAATCACTCCTCCTGCCTGCTCCAGAGCAACTCATCCCCTGGGACGGGGATGGGAACCTTGGGGCAATCCCAGCTCTGCACTGGGCTCTGACCCACCCACTCTCGCAGAGCCCAGCACCAGCCAGTACATGGGGAGCGAGCTGAGACAAAGCACACTGCTGCAAACAGCTCCTAAGAGGTGTTTTGTTGCCAGTGAAACGGCCTTTCTGTGGGTGAGAGCATCCAGACCTGCGGGATCAATCTGTCTACACATCTAGAAATTCGGGGTGGGCCGAGTTTGCCAAGCTAAATTATTCTCCGCGGAAGGGCGGCTGGGATTTCAGCTGGGTTTGGTTTTTCGCTCTGCCCTCGGCTGTCCTGGATACAGCGCTTCCCTCCGGAGGCAGCTGCGCTCCAGCGCAGACCTCTGTGCAGCAATGCCAGGTGGCCAGAAAATGTGCTCCAGCCCAAAAGCTGGCTGCCTTTCAGCACTGGATGAATTATCTGTGAAAACCTCTTATGGCTCACACAAAACAAGGTAATTATTCAGAAAGCAGGGGACACGGAGAGAGCCAGAATATGAAAATATTATCTGTTAGTGATTTACAGAGAACCACAGACGGTGTCAAAGAACAGCAGCTGAATCAAACTTGCTTTGGCAACTTCTTGGCTCCCAAATGCTCCAGACTACGCGGGGGGGCTGACCACGAGCTCTCAACAACACTCCTACACCCTGGGGAAGGGGCTCCTGGGGGGTCTGGGTCTCTGGAGCCGGGTCAGAACAGAGCTGGGTGATTCACAGAGGGAAGGGACACGTGTTGCAGAGCCCTGAGGTTTTAGGATGGCAAAGACTATGATCCAGGGCGAGGCCATCTCGCTTGTGCGATCTAATACAATAACTGGAGCTTTTTTGGGGTACAAATGGTTGCATCCAAGGTGATCTGAATGGTCTTCCAAGCTCTGGAAAGCTAGAAACTGCTTTACTGCTAGCAAGGCTGCCCTGGAAAATCACCGAGGCAGTGGCTTTTTAAACGTTTCTTATTACACTTCCTTCGGTAGCAGCTTTACAAATGCTCTTCCTTAGCCAAATGTTTTTTCCCTTGACGACCGTGACTGCTCTGGCAGGTTTGTTGTTCACGTTCTGAAACTAAATCGTTCCTTTTCCTTCAGCTCGAGAGATTTTCAAGCCCCTCCCATGACTTCTAGGAGGTTTTACTTCTTGTAACAAATCGCTTGCAGCATTTACATCTTCCAGGTGTGTTGTCAAACCCCAGAAAGCTGGGCAGCCCCAGCCCTCCACCTCCGCCCGATTTCCCCCAGAACCTCTCCTCGGAGCATTGCAGCCCCTGAGCAGCGAGGAGGGTTTTGTTTAAAGCCATCCGCCGCCTCTGCCAAGCTCTGCCTTCTGCTTTCACTGACTGATATTTCCCAATCACAATCTAGCATCCAGCACAATGCAACGAATTTCATGAAATTAAGTATTATTTCTCCTACACACAGCATATTTGCCCGGTGATTATAACTAGTCCCCGAGGTAGCCAAGCACAGCAGAATTTCAGTTTAATATGCACACCCACGCATCCTTACTAAAAACCCAAGACACTCCCCCGGTCCTTCTTGGGAAAGACTGAGCACTGCAGCGAGCATCTCATATTTCAGCTTCACCACTTGCACAAGCTTGGACTGGGAATAGTCTGTCATCTGGTGTAAAAAAAGGTGGGGAAAGAAGTTTCCCAAAGATTCCAGGGTATCCCTGATGGCCTGAGAGAGAGCAGGGTGTAAGAACACAGGAATGCCAGGCAAGACAGGCACAAACGGGACCAGATCACACTGCTGCGGGTTTATGAACACAACCGTGAGTAGTTACTGCCTTTTGTTCACTCAATCTTGGATCTACAGAGTGAACTTTTAACTCCAAAATGCTTTAATTCTCCGATTTGTTTGGGCAGACAGCATATATGTAAGCTCACAGCACCTGTTCTGTGTCACATTGTAAAAAATGACAACTACTTGATTAAAAAAGAAAAAAAGCAATTATTCAGTGTGTGTGCAGTGTACAATTTGCCCTTGCTGCAGTGACCAGAGTCCAACCTCATACCTGAAATGAAACAGGGGAAAATCTTCCCAGCGTCTGGAGCTGCAAACTCCAGCACCCAAGCTGTGGTGTAAACACAGCAAGCTGCAATTTGCAGTGCTGACCCTGCCCCAAACCAGAGGCAGATCCACCCATGCAAATCGCAGTCTTGGCTGTGCCTGGGACTTGCAGATGAGCAGCTGCCTTAGGAGCGGGCCAGCAGCTGCTGGAGTCGGAGCAAAGAGGGAAACGAGTTCACGT
The DNA here is from genome assembly GCF_965183815.1 of Platalea leucorodia. NCBI lineage: Eukaryota > Metazoa > Chordata > Aves > Pelecaniformes > Threskiornithidae > Platalea > Platalea leucorodia. Next base: position 10,012,759 of record NC_138840.1, read on the forward strand.
GAAGGTTTTCCTTTCGCTGCAGATGCTACCTCCCACCTCATTCTCCCTTCCTTTTCCTCCAATTCTCTTTCCCTCAAGCTTCCAGACAGTTTTCCCTCTGCCCCTGCCCTGCCTGTCTGCAGCCCCTGTGGCTCTGCTCCCCCTCCCCTCCACTCTGAAGGTGGAGACACCCACTCCTCCCCAGCATCTTCTGCTTCCTTCTTTCCTCCAGACCTGACTCCCCTTCGCCCACCTCCGCAGAGGCCTTCCCCTCCCTGCAGCAGCTCCTCACCCACCCAGCCCCGCTGGGCCTCCTCCTCCCAGCCCGGCTCTGCCCTAACCCAGCCTCCTGCCTCCTCCGGGCCTGCTCGTCCCCTCACCCTGCCCTCCCCTAACGCATACCGGCCAGGGGAGCTCCCTCTCGGCTTGCCCTGGCTTAGCCCTGCCACCCCCCTCCTTCGCCCTTCCCTCAACCCTGGCCCGGCCCGGCTCAGCTCAGCTCAGCCCCTTGTCCGGGCCCAGGCCTGGCCTAGCTGAGCCCAGCTCAGCACCCGGCCCGGCCCCACTTCCGGGTCCCCTCCCGCAAGGCCTTCTGGACCAGCCCCCCTCCCACCTGGCGCGATCTCGCGCGACCTCCCCAGCGCCGCGCGCGCCCGCGGCTCGCGTCACGCGGAGGGCGGGGCGGGGCGGGGCGGGCGGTTGCATCACCGCCGTGCGCGCAGCGCTCCCCGCGTGACGTCAACGCTTCCCCTTCCCCAACGACCGCGGAGGGAAAGGGCGGGGGGAGGAGGCGGCCTCGCTCCGCCCCCTCCCGAGAGTGACGGCTATCTTGACCAATAAGAAGCGGGAAGGGCGTGAGTGATGCGGCAGGCGACCAATGGAGAGGGCAGAGCGGCGGGAGTAGGCGGGGACGGGCGGCCGGGGCGGGCTGGGCTGCGCCTGTCAGCGGGGCGGCGGGATGGCGGCGCTCTACGCCTGCACGAAGTGCCACCAGCGCTTCCCCTTCGAGGCGCTCAGCCAGGGCCAGCAGCTCTGCAAGGTCCGGGGCGGCCGGCGGGGGCACTTGGGGGAAGGGGACTGGGGTCGCTGTCTGAGGGAGCTGCTCGGGGGGGGGGGGGGGCAAAGGCCGACTGGGGTGCTGTGTGTGAGGGAGGGTAGGCGGGGGGGGGGGGGAGCTGGGGGCTTTTAAAGGGACTGGGGGTAATTGGGGGGCTGTTTATGGGAGGGCCCTGGGGAGGCTGGGGCCTCGGGGTGGTTATTTGGGGCCTGAGGGTAGGGGGTGGGCAGCTGAGGGCTGTGTGGGTGGGGCCCTGGGAGGATTTGGGAGGTTTTGAAGGGCTGGAGGCAGCTGGTAGAGCCTGGGGGCTGTTGGGGGGGGGGGGGGGGGTATTGTATTGAGGGGCTAATAGGAGAGCTGTTTGTCAGGAGGACCTGAGGGCACTGAAGGCTGTTTGGGGGTGCTGGGGGTATTTGGAATGCATTGGAGAGGGAGTCATGGGACCATCACGGGGGAGGTGGATGCTGTTCATGAGGGAAGGCCTGGGGACAACTTAAGGGCTGTTTGCGAGGGAGGCTGTTAGCAAGGGGAGAGGCCTGGGGCATTTGGGGGATGCTGAGGTGTTTGGGAGGGTCTGGGGACGTTTGGGGGAGGTCTTATGGTATCTCGAAGGAGGGAGGTGGGTCTTGAGGGACAATCTGGGTGGGTGGGGCAGTTTGGGTAGGGAAGAATGAGATCAGGAGTGAGACAGGGAATGGGGGGCAAGAAATTGAGTTAGCCTGGGATTGCAGAGGCAGATGGGGCAAAGCAGGTGGGTGTAGGGGAACCTCCAAGGCATAGGGTGAGAGGAGAGAGGGGCTGTAGGCACTCTGGGCACAGGAAACTTGTGGAGGGCAGAGGTGTGAATTACTGTGGCAGGACTCTGTGTTCCTGCCCTGGGAGGTGAGGCCAACCACCATGACCCTTGTCTGTGGGCACTGGGCACAAATAAGCCCTCGTTACGAATCTCAGTTTACTTCTGGCTCACCTGTGACACATGAGATTCCTGTCACCCTTCCTCTGCTCTCAACCCTTGTAAGAGCAGCATGACTGTACAGGGAGGAAATGTTTTGAGTTTGACGGATGTGTGTGGATGTGGTGGGAGCAGAGGTCAGCAGGTGATCTGGAATTTCAGGAAACAGTGCGCGGGAGAAGCACTGGGTCTCACCGAACACTTCTGTTGTTGCAGGAGTGCCGGATTGCGCATCCCATTGTTAAATGCACTTACTGCAGGACTGAATTCCAGCAGGAAAGGTAAATGCCCACTGACCTGGGGAGACCGATGTTTTTCTTAGAACAGACGCACCCAGAGAACTGTAATGCTTCCACACCTTTGATGACTGAGCCTTAACCTGTAGATTGTTGCTGTGGAAGACTTGGGGGACCTTTGGCCTTCTTCAAAGGTCTGCTGGGCGAGTCAGTGTGCCTCTGCGGTGTCCTTAGATTTGCACCTTTTGTTTGGCTTTTATTTTTGGTCAGTGCTCAGATGCATCTTCCAGTGAAGGATCTGGGTGCATCTTCCCACGAGTTTTCCTCTTATCTGATTTCTGGTATCCAAAAATTATTTCCTACTGTGTTTCCTTTAGCTGGGCTTTTGTCTTTTTGCATTTTTGCAAGTTATGTAGCTTACAGAGGAAAGATTGGTAAACCCAGTAGCTGCATGCAGGCATTGTGTGGGGTGTCCTTTCCTGTGTTTGTTGGACAAATACACCTCTGTCCTGACCTGCCTTAACCTTGTCATCCAGAGCAGACCTCCTCCAGAACTGAGGCTGTCACCAGTGCTGAATCACGGCTGCTGCCAATTAGCTGGTGATCAGACTCCTGTATTTGTAAGGACAAAAAACTGGTGTCATCTGAGGATGCCTTAATTAAAAGATACCTCCTAGTAATACCACTTTTGGGCAAATTATCCTCAACCAGATGGGGATAGGAAATGCACTTTGATATCAGAGTCCCTAGTGAAGATGAATACAGTCTTGCCACTAGAGATGGAGCCTAGGGGAGACTGAGATCCTAACCACAGAGGTTTAATTTTCTTTGGGGAAGTGTTAATAGAATGATCTGTCCTTTTTAACAGCAAAACCAACACAATATGCAAGAAGTGCGCTCAGAACGTGAAGCTCTACGGAACAGTAAGTGAGCGGGGCTCGTTCTCACCAGCCTCTTTTCCTTTCATCCTTCTTGTCTTTATCCTGCTGAATCCCGGAGCAGTTTATGGGCTGGTTCTGTTGTAATAGCATGACTGATCAATAATAACGCAGGTCCCTCAAGCGTGAAGCTTTTACCTTTTCTCTTAGTATGGAAAAGAACAGCTCTGCATCATTTTAGGCCAGGAAATGAACTATTTGATATCCAATATAAACAAGAGTGTGCTTGCACAAACTGAGATTGCTGCAGGAAGCAGTGATAAATCTTTCTTGCTTGTCTGAAATCTGAAAAAGAGATTTTGATTGTTTCTACTTTGGTGTTACACATTTTCTAAAGATTTCATAGCACTTGATAAATGGTCTGGGTGACACGGCTAAATACGCTTAGCTAGAGACGAGGGGTCCAAATGTATTTATGTCTCCTGGATCAGCATTATAGTTAGCTTGGAACGGGGAAATAAAAGTTTTGAAGTGATGGGGAGAAGGGGAAAGAGCAATGTATTAATGTCATTAGAAGGCACTGCTGTATCAGTTCTTCTTGTTTCTTAAAGCCAAAACCCTGTCAGTACTGCAACATTATAGCAGCATTTATTGGAAACAAGTGCCAGCGTTGCACAAATTCTGAAAAGAAGTATGGACCTCCGCACTCCTGTGAACAGTGCAAGCAGCAGTGTGCGTTTGACCGGAAGGATGATAGAAAGAAGGTCAGTATTTCTGTAAAGGGAGGCCGAAAAGGTAAAAGGGCTGATCACAGTGATTGTCTGTCCATCTCTTTCACATATTCTCTAGTATTGCAAAAGGGCGCCTCTTGGTTGTAAAGTGTTGTTCTGGAGTTGAGCTTTGCTGTGGGAGCTGTGTTTTTGAGCTGTTTAATCTTTGAGCCCCTCTGCTTCTTTGCCAGATCTAGTGAGAAAGTTCTCTTGAATTTGGCCTAAGGGTAGGTGGGCTGGCAAAGGAGAAGGGGCCTCCGAGTGAAATATGAGGTGCCTGCTTGGGGAGAGGGATGGGGAACAATATTTGTGCCGTAGCCTGAGGAGCTAGAAGTGTCCTACCTCCACCAGGAAACCCATTCCATGGCTTCTGCACACCCTTTGCTTAAACAACATAAGTGCTCCTTTGGAGGTGTGTACTTCTAAGGCCTGCTTCCTGCAGGCTATAAACACCTATTGTTCGTTTGGGATGCTGCACTGATAATCCCTGTCCTCCTGCTGATCCTCCTTGAGCAGAGACCCTTGCGGTTTTGGTCTGCAGTGACTACCCTGTCGTGTACCATTCCTTGGTGTTGCTTTGACAGAAATCCCACTAGAGTTAGCCTGTCCTGGTGAATGGGTGCTATAAGATGGTCTGTAAGCAAAGTTTGGCAGAGACTGTAGTTACGATACATTAGCTGCTATTCATGAGTACTGTCTGCATTGCACCAGCCATGCCAGATGCGCTTTTTCCGCTTTCCAGGCATGCAAGGGATCCTTTCTGAGTTGTTGCTTGTTTGTGTGTGATCTTAAGCCTGAAGGTGCTTCTTGTCTTCTCTGTGTTTGGTTTGTGGGCAGGAAGCAAGACCAAAACTTCTCCCCCTCTCTTTCTCGCTCACCTTCCAGGTGGATGGAAAGCTGCTGTGCTGGTTATGCACGCTGTCCTATAAACGGGTCCTACAGAAGACCAAAGAGCAGTGCAAACACCTGAGCAGCTCTTCCCGGGCAAGCCTGCAAGAGAAGGAACAGTACAGTAGGCTCAGCAGTGGCAGCCACTATAACAGGTAACCTGTACGAGCTTTTTTGTTGTGCAGGGTGAGCTTGCCTCGGGGTGAGCAAACAGGGTGCCTGGCTGCTCCACGCTCCCTAGATACGCTTCCTAAAGTAACTGGGAGAAGTGCCTGGGGGCTCGGTACTTTGGTGATGGGTTTTGGCAGTTGTCTGTTGTTCAGGAGAATCTGGCTAAGTCAGGCTTTGCTAGTTTGCAAACCCCACTGTGCTGGAGTAGACTTGTAGTGTGACAGTGCTTCTTAGTGATTCAACTTACTGAACTTGTACACAATTAAGGCTAAATTGCATTTGTAAAATTTAATGATTGAAATGTAGATTTTAAGCATGACTTCTTCACTTATGTACTGATCTGACTGATGCATTGTTTTCTGTTTAGTCTCCAGCTGCTCTTCAAGGAATGAATTTTTTTATCATTCTTTCTTGGCGCTAGGAAATATTGTTTTAATAGGTTCAAAGTGGGTGGGAATATTTATCTGCTTCTCTGTCTTAGACTGCGAGTCATTCATGTTCTGACATACAATTTCCTTGTTTTTCTAGCCAGAAAACCTTATCCACCTCTTCTCTTCAGAACGAAATCCCAAAGAAGAAAGCCAAGTTTGATGCCATATCTGCCAATGGTGACAGGTGAGCCTGTTACATGGGGAAATGGTGGGTTGGCAGTCTTGTTTGCTAAGTTTATGTAAGACGGAGATCTGTGCGAATAGCAGGAAGCTCTTATGCTAGAGCAGGGATCTCGGGCTTTGGGACCTCAAGGGGCTGCATTAGCAGCTTTCCAGAACCCGGCAGGCCAGTGTTACTTTGTGTTTAGACATAAGTTTGAAGAGGAAAAGAATGCCTAGCACCTATACTTGCTAGAATAGAAACTGCTTGTTTGCTGAGCTCCCCACAGTTAGAAAAAAATGCAGCCAGATCAGCTTTATCCTCTCTCTGCTGTTACAGGGAGAGGGGGGCTGTTGGCTGCGCCGTAGAGTCAAGGTCTGCAGGTTTTGTGCTTTCGGGGCTATCAGACTGATCTGCAGGGAGATGGCCTCAGAGGAGAGGATCAAGACCCACCTCCTATTTCCCCTCCTGCCTTCTGGGGGAGGGATAAGCAATCAAACAGCTTTGCTTGAAAGCATTCCATCCCATTCTGCTGTCACAGTTTGTGCTGGATTATGTTGACATGGGCTGCATGTGCAGCAGAATGGGAGTCACTAGCAGAAACAGGAGATTGAGATGGATTTTTATTTTTTATGGTCTTGTACATGCATATTTTCATTCCTGCCTTTCCTCTCTGATTCTCAGCGTTCCTTCCTCTCCCGAGATGCTTTGTCCCCCTACCCAGAGTGCCCCGTCCACGTTGGTGCAGTGGGCTGCTTCCCAACAGAGTCTCGGTGCCCACCATTGTCCTGTTTCTCAAGGCACTGACATCCTGAAGTGAGATCACCTGTTGTTTTCTCCCCTGTTGCCCTCCCTCCCTGGGAACTGCCTCATACATGGAAACTGTCCCTCTCGATGGATCTCTTTCCAAACAGCAGTGAATTGGGAGCATGGACCAGAGCATAGGCTCGTTAGTGCCAAAGGGTCTGTTAAAGCCACTGGTAATTAATTAATCACTACCTGCCTTGAATGTCTTTTCTTCGAGATCACAGATTGCATCTCTCCTATAGTTACTATTGACGCCTTGTCAATGTTTGTTAATATGTGAAATGCTATGATGGGAAATAGAACTTAAATAATTTTGTAGGGCAGTGGTTCCCACAGGGTGCTCTACAGGACCGTTTATCATCTGAACAGTGTTTTCAGTTAAAAGTTGGAAAAATTTAAGGATTAACTGTCCCTTGGGAGCCGCTGCTGAGCATGGAGTGGTCAGAGAATTCATCTGGCTGCCTTTAGTGCTGGTGGAGCCAGAGGAGAGACTGGAGACAGGCCCCTGGTAGAACTGGTGCAGCCCATCAGTATTGCTGCAGCTTTCCCTCTAGAAAGGCTCCTGCTCACCTACTGAGGCTGCTTTCTGGGCTATAGGAGAGCACCAGATATTTTTATCTGCTTACTAAAGCCTGGGCTGAGACCTAACAACTCGTTGTAATACCCCTACTGGCTTGAACGTATCCAAGAAGCAAAAGGTCCCATGCTCTGGCATCAATGGCTCAGCCATTCATTTGCAAATCAGGAGCTTGTATTAGAGGAATCAAATGCCTTCATTTTTGTTTGCTCTTGTGTCAGATATTTTCAGTCTGGCTCCTGCCAAGGCTGTGGTCCTTGCCACAGACCTTTTTTGATGAATCTCAGTAACAAACTATGTGTAATTTTAGCAACTACTGAAGAGCTCCAGCAACATGCTGTAGAAAAGGTGAGCTGCAGCTGCCTTAAATAGGCACATGGCTGTGTTTCTTGAGTGGAATAATAATGGTGGTTCATTAAGTGTGTTTTTTGGAGTTGCTGGGTTTTTTTGTGAGGATGAAGCCCCCAAAACCCTCCCCTCTTGCACCGTTTTCTATCAGATTGTCCCCACCCAGAGTCAGCCTGGAGTCTGGGTCACAGCCTGAGTATGGAGTTAGTGCAGTGCAAGGCTTGTTTTCATCAGCAGCATGGTCTGGAGCAGGGTGATACGCAACCAGCACCTCTTCACTGCTGAGATCAGCCGCAACTTTCTGTACAGTGTGTCTTGGCTGCAGCCAAACTTCTGATGCAGCCTTCAGCCGGGCAAAATTTGGGCACGCTTGAGCTCAATTCACTTTGGCAACACGCCCAACAGGGTCCAGCTTATCTGAAATTGTTGCTCCTTTGCGGATACAATAGGAATTCCTTTACCCTGTCTTACTGAATTCCCTCTGTATGTTTTTGTTTACGTATTTCTGAATGGATGTTGCTCCCAATGGCTGTGATATGGGGACTGAGCAATTTCCAGTGGTCATTTAATGGGTGGCGTTGAATGGCTTGTTCTGGGTGAGCTCTGTGAGGTGGAGCAGCACTGGCCCTGCTGCGCACAGAGTAGCTTTCCCCCGCAGTGACTTGCAGCGCAGCTTGCAGCAGACCTTGCCCTACTAATCCCGCTGTCCTGGGCTGCCCCTGCCTGTGTGAGCACCCTAGCTTCACCTCCAGCCTCTGGCGCTGTGCTGGTCCAGATGCGGGCAGTACTCAGTGTCCCCATCCTCTTGTGCAAACTCTGCCAGAAGTGGTTTTGTGTTACAGACTGTACGGATGCAGTCCCTTCTCCTGTGACTATAGACAAGGTGCTAAATTGTGCTTTTAACACCAGGCAATGATGGGCGCTACTGACTGAGCTGGCTGGGGGAGGGCAGTGATGCCAGAGGATGCTGAGCAGCAAAGTTCATTTAGTAAATAGATTCTCATTTGCGTAGAAAAGTCCTGGTGTACGCTTAAAGCACTGGGACTTGGGCTGAACTGCGCCTGCTTTTGGTAGTGTTAGAGGAAGTGTAAGTTCAGATGCTGGTTCCTCTTGGTCTGGATGGATTTTTGCACATGGGGGATATTTTTGTCTAAGGTGAAACTTGGATGCTGGTTCAGTCAGACTGGTCTGTGCCTCTTTATGCTAGCCTGACTCGAATAGCAAAATCTTTAAGCTTGGCATTTGCTTTGCCTAATTTCAGCCATTTAACAGGCGTGGAGTTTAAGGCAGTCATTTTGGTTTCTTTTCCACTCAATAGAGGCAGGTGTCTTTGGAAGAGCTCCGTTTTTTCCTCTGTCTCCGTTGAAAGCAACGGGAGCTCATCAATTCGCTTTAATTAGAGGCATGCATTTTAGGCTGTTGAAACATGGAGAGCACATGTCCCCCTGACCTATCCCAAGGGGCTGGGATCCTGGGTATGGAGTTTATTTGTAGGGGAAATGGTTTGGTTTTTTTTGTTTGGATGGTTGTTTTAATTCTTAATCTGTTTGTTAAAGGAATGGAGGGACTTGTATTTGGCAGTTTTCCTTCTAATTTTGGAGTCTCAGGCTGCTTCCTTAACGTGGGGTTAAAGACAGAGAAACCTTTCGTTACTAACTTGTCAGTCTTTCAAAAAAAAAAAGGGGGGGGGGGGGAAGCTGTTTCTTTAATTAGCACCTTGACACATTTGAGGGTGCATTTTGCAGCAACTGGACAGGAAAATACCTGCCTGTGCTCACATACTTGTCAGGAAGGGATGCCTGGGCACTGAGCACACCATCACCCACTTGTGGGTGCAGACCCCAGGGGCAGGAGGAGGCCCCTTGAAGCCCTGGGGTCAGGTACCGGGTCTGCTGAGTGTGAGAGTGGCTCTGTGGAAGGCTGGTGGCCCGCCTGTCCCTTCTCCCCGCTGGGTGGCAGGGCTGGCTCTTGCCTTCCTGGCTCCACAGTGTGCTCTGCAACAGGAGCTGCCAAGGAGGGAATGTGAGCATCTCCCGGCACTCTTTATCACCCCAGGATATGGCAGGAGGGAAGCTTGTCTGGGCAAAGGAATGGTGTAAGCAAGAGTTTGTTTTTAACCAGAGCGAATCAGTGAGGAAGCCTTTTTTTCTCTGTGGAGGCTGCTTTTTTCCTCTCTTTTTTTTTTTTTTTTTTTTTTTTCCTCTCCTCCCCAGCATATTTGCACTGAGTGGGAAATTAAAGCTACTGTTAGTAACATGCTTGCACACAGAAAGGTGCTGGAGCACCCACCATCATCTTGCACAGCCTCCACTTGGGGAAACTGTACTTGGGAACAGTTTTAAAATGGAGGTATTCTCTGCTAGTGTGCAGAACCTCTTCTGCACTTGAGAGCTGCCCAGCATGGCAAGCACAGTGCTAGATCCAGTGTACCCAGAGACCTGCCACAGCTTATGGTGTGGGCTCTGCTGTCAGCATGTTTTAACCACAGAAGACTCTTCCACTGTGAGCTGCCTCCTACAGACCCTCAGTTCTGAGTTTTCCTTTGCCAAGCTTTCTCTCCCAGTGCCGCAGGGCTACCCAGTGACTTTCAGATCTGTGAAGCTGCCCCTGCTTAGTTTCCCTCTGTAGATCCCCAGCACAGTGGTGGAAAGAGCCTTTTCTTCTGCCACATCCTTGCTAACCAGTCCAATCAGTGCAGACAGTGCTTTTAATTAGAAGATGGATCATTTCCAGGCACTAGAGGAGACCCCTGTGTGAGGTGAGCAGCCGGTACTCTCTGCCTCGGTGTACAGATGGGGGACTGGAAGCATGGAGGTGGCAGCATACTTGAGAGAGGCAGTGATGTGGTTCTGACCATGCATTCCCCAGTCTGCTACAGCTCCCAGCTTTAGAGCTGAATGCAGGCTTTAGGACACGTGTTGACCTACTCTGGAGGCTTTAAAAAAAAATGTCAGGCTTCAGGTAACCCTGGCTATTTATCTTTATAGCGGCAGTGCTTTCTGATAATGGCCAGACTTGAAGTAGTCTTCTAGGTGAAGCTTTGTTGCCTTATTACTGTTAAATTTTTATACAGCAATTTCAGGTGTGTGTGGCTGGGAATGTGCTGCCCTTTTAGCACCAAGAGATAAAAGTCAGGCTTACCATTACAGCAGTAAGGAACAGAAGGCAGGCAAAGATCAGGTGAGCTCCCTGGGCCTGTGGCTGCACCTTATCGTATCTTATGAGCTGAAATATTCCTATAGCATAAGACTGTGCATAGCTGCCCAGATCACTGGGTATCTTGTAGGGAGATTTGTGAATTACCAGTGCAGCGGAGTGACTCATGTCCAGATAAGTTTTCATCTCGTTGCTTAGGTTTAGAGTACCTGGTGGTGTACAACTGGTGTGCTCAGCTATTTCTCTGTCTTCCCGGAGAGAGTTTTTCCTGCTCTGAAGTGGTAGTGAAGCTTCTTCCTAAATTGCTGTATCGTGGTGGAATCAAAATACAAAAGTCCAGCATGTCTTTTTACCCCTTTTCCCTGCTGAGAACAGTGCTGACTTTAATCTAGGTGTCTCCCTTTGTTTTGTTTGTTTAACTTGAGGTTATTTGTTTCTTTCATATTCCCTCCTTGCCAGAATGTTTGTTTATATTTAGTGAAAAGTTTTGCTGTACATCCAAGGACTGCCTGTGAGCAAAGAGGGTTCCTAAGAGGCTGCATAAAGTGTCATTAGCTCTCTGATTGCTGTCCTCAACTCTTTGGTTTGAAAAGAGATCCTTGCTGTTTGAATGGTTGCTGCAGAGACTGGCCAATGGTCACCTGTAGGATTCCCGTATCCGTGCTGATCGTGCAATAATACAACTTGATATATCACACATAATCCCCGTTGCCTGTCATACCATGTGTTTCCCAAATTCCATGTGGCATCCAGGGCAGGGATACAGGTAACACCTGCATTCAAGGAGTGTTTGGAGGACACAGTGTGTGTCATGAAATGATTCCCATTCTCCTTTGAGTGCCATCTGTGGGAGTTTCCCTGCCTCAATGAAGAGAAGGGGTTGTGATGAGAGTCTTTCCCTCCTCTTTGTTGCAGTTTTTCTCCAGACCTTGCACTGGACTCTCCTGGCACTGACCACTTTGTCATCATTGCCCAGCTGAAGGAGGAAGTGGCTACTTTAAAAAAGATGCTGCACCAGAAAGATCAGATGATTTTGGAGAAGGAGAAGAAGGTACAGTCCTTGGCTTGCTTTCCCCCACAGCATGCTGACATGTTCACGCAGATCACGCTCCAGTGGAGTCTGACTTTTTATCCTGGAGTGAGCAAGAGTGTTTCTGGCTGTTTCCAGGCTGCCTCCTTTCCAAAGTTAAAGAGGCTTTGTGGACCCAGCCAGGAGATCTCATTTCACAAAGGGTCATTTTCTGACCGCTGTCTCAGAGACCTCCATGTGGGGGCAAGACAGCCTTGTCTGTTCCTGCTTCTCTGTACCGCTCAGTGATACGGTTCTGGTGTCATTGCGCTCCCCCTGCCCAGCCCAGCACATTTCCAAACTTATCCAGTCTCACGCAACTTCTGCAGAGGCATTTTCTGTGGCAAGGTGCGTCTGGGGTTAAGGCATTAATTTCTTCTTCCAGCTCACTTGCTCCTTACTGGTTTATCTGCAGATCACAGAGCTGAAAGCCGACCTGCAATACCAGGAGTCGCAGATGAGGGCAAAGATGAACCAAATGGAGAAGACGCACAAGGAGGTCATGGAGCAATTACAGGTGACAGCATTTTTGTTTTAATTTGCTGAGCTGTGCTGTAGCCAGGAGTGACTGAGGACACTCCTGATCAGAACACCCCGTGAGCTTCTGCACACACAGCTCTGCTAACACTTCTCAGCCCTGTCCTACAGCCTCTCTGCTCTGCCAGGCAAGCCCCTCCCCAGCTCTGTACCAGGCTGCAGTGAATCATAACCCTTATTTATATCCTCCTTGCTGCTCTCTACTTGGGCTCAAACTTACTGTATTGTAAAGTGCTGTTTTGTGTCCCCTGTGGACCAGATGGGAACCATCAAACTCATTTTATCTATTGCCAAAATCGGGTTTGAGCCTGTTTCTCCAAACTGCAGAACCTTTGTCAGCTCCCTGCACCACGTAGCTCTTGATGTGATTTATGTGACCAGTAACCAGAGAGAACAAAGCTCAAGAAACAATTGGTAGTTCCTTTAGCACTGTATCTCTGTAGTCGAAATAAAGAAGTCCCTGAGCTCGAGGGAACAGGGAGAGCAGGATTCTTGTCATGGCCATGGAAACAGTAGGCAGACTATCAGCATGAATACATTCTGAGCCACCGAAGAGATCAGGTCAAAGGGGAGCTGGTTACAGGGAAGAAATCAGACACAGAAATGAACTTTGCACCCTTTAATTACTCTGGGGTTTGTAATGATCTAAAGCCCTAGCGATGAGAAATGGGAGGGGGTAAGACAAAAGGCTTATATTCCTGCTGAGAAAACAGCTCCTCCTCCATTAGCACACACCCAAGTTAATCATCGGAGTGGAAGACAGGTTTTGGAGACTACAGCTGCTGTTAGAAAGCTGGTGCCTGTGAGATCCCCTTCACAATGCACATTCTTAAGCACTGTAAGCCTGTCTGAAGGTTGGAATATCTGTGTGTGGTGTGCCGAGGGCTGGATGTGCTTCCCACTCCTCGTGAGCTGGGAGGCACTGGTGGTTTGTATTTGAGAGACTGATTACAGCCAGAGCCTTCTGTCTCTGTACTGTGTTATTGACTCTGCATTGCCTGTATCAGCCCAGAGCTGTTTCTATCTCGTAGCTTTGGGAAGCCTGCAAAGAACGAGTTGGTGTTTAGTCCAGTTCTGAATAGACAATTTTCCATTAGCGCAAACCACCTCTTTTTGGTTGCCTTGACAGCCCTGGCTGTGAGGTCAAGGACTGACTGGGAGATGACCCCCCTCCTTGCAGTGGTTTCCCAAGGCAGGGCATGCTGGTTGCTTGGTGTGCGTGGGAACAGTATAGCCTGCTGCTGCCTTTGCTGTAGCTCAAAGAGGACATCTGCCTTGAAAGCTGTCGGACACCTTCCAACAGCCTTAAACTCGCTCAGTTCTGAAAGGAAAGAGGAAGCATCAGATCCACGAGCAGGTTTGCCTGCAGCTACCTGCCTCTTCTGGGTGGAGAGGGGTTTGCATGTCTGTTGCCTGCTGTGCTGTTCTGTACTTAGCTCGGACTGGGACTGCCCTGAACTCGCTCTCTCTGGTGTCCAAATGTTTTACTTCAGCTGGTATTGACTGAAGCTCTGGAAACTTTCTTCTCCGATTCCAAAATAAAAGTTCAAATCCTCTTGGTGTATTGTAGGTGCCTTGAAGTGTTCATATGATTCACTTTTTGAACATGCTCTTGGTTTTTATTATTTTGTCTTGTCTTTTCATGGGGGAGAAGCAGGGGTGCCTGTATTCTTCCAGTCTGCAGGAGGTAAAAGAAGCTGCTTTACCACATGCAGCACGGGAGCAGAGGGTTTAATTCCTCTAATAACCCTTTGCATATTCATTCATTCACTGGAAACCAATGCAGAAGACCTGTATCTGGCTTCACACGGGTTCTACCCCTTATCCTACTGCTATAGCATAACTTACTACATAGGCTAGAGGAGAGTGAGCTCAGAAGTTTGGTAAAAAGGGCTAAAGAGCCTTGTTCGTAAGTTGCCATGATTTTTAATTCAGTGGAAACCAGAGAGACTATTAAGTTGTTCCATGTTGGTGCTCTGATGGGTTTGAAAAGCTCCTAGTAGGGATGCAGAGTCAGTACAGCAATGAATCCTGATAAAATGTTGGTGGCATGTGAAGAAACGAAGGGTGAAGCAAAGCTGGAGAACAGCGAGCTGCTCCACCCTGCATTTTTGATGAGTGTGGGGTAGGGGAAGCTGGCCTTCAACTCGCTAAAACAAGTCAGGATGGGGGCTTGAGTCACCAGAGTTTTACTCCATCAGTTCTCACGCTGTCAAAGCACGGTGGCTGGTGGAAGGGGAAGGGAGGAAAGCCAGTCCCGGTGACCTTGGTGAGTGTCCTTGGCTGGTTTAAAGTGAGTTGTGCATTTGTCACCTTTCACTGTGGAAGCTGTTAACTTTCAGCCCACTTCTCAGTTACAGTGGGGAGACGCGAAGGGGGAGGGATGGGAGGAGCCCTTTCTAGGTGGTAGAGATGAGATGCCGGACTTGAGCTCGTGCTGTGCTGCCATGCAGCAACATCTACCTCCTTTTTCATCTGTGAGCAGGATGCCATCAGCTTCTGTCCAGGCAGTTCTAGGATCCCGAGAACTAATGATGATCCGTGCCATTAAATACCCATTTTCACTGTGTTTCCAGGCCAAGAACAGAGAACTCCTGAAGCAAGCAGCTGCCCTATCGAAGGGCAAAAAGCCTGAGAAGTCGGGAGCAATAACCTCCCCTTAAAACCCAACCCCCAATCTGGGAGCTTTCCCCAGCATTAGCCAAGGATTCTAGGAGGCCTGCCTGATCGCTGGAAGCCAAAACCTCAGTGTTGTCACTATCCCACTGCCGTGGACTTGATGGAAACACCTGGTGTGTGTTGCCTTTCGACAGCATGCTTGAGCGTGTCTGGTTTTGATCTCTGTGGAATACCGGTCTGTATCATGGTGATCCATGGGGAGAGGTCCCAGCCATCCTAAATTCCCCCCGAAGTACTGCTTTCTGGAAGAAGTTTTTTCCTAACCGGTTATTACCACTGCCAACCCTTTCCATTAGCAAACAGGAACCTGCTGCATTAGAGACTTCTTGCTGGTTCCAAACCTGCTGCTGTGAGGCAATAGCCGTGGCCAGTTGTTACGCAGATAAGACGGGAGCTGCGTGTGGTGGGAGCTTGATTTTTCTTGAACTGTTCCCTCTTCAAAAGGAAGCCGATAAATCACCAGCCCAACAGATGTTACTGGAAGGTTGTGCCACTGCTGAGAACATTTGATCCAGCTTTTTGAAGATGCTTCCAAAATGGGGGCTATGTATTTATCTTGGAAGTTTTTTGTTTTGTTTTTTTCTTCTTTTCTATGTCAACTTGGCAAACTGAACTGCCTGGCTTTGTGTTTTCTTGTTTTGTTATGATAGGCTTTTGGGTTGGGAGCCAGAGTGTGACGATACAGACCCAGACCCACCCCATATCCCTCCCCAGTGCCCTGGTTACTTAGTGACCTCTGGGGCTTTGATGACTTGTGCAGCTTGGTGTGATCAAGCGTCTCTTACTCCATTTCTTTACACGAGGAGAGTTCAAGGCTTGGATGTTCCCTCTGCTCCCCTCAGTCCCCAGATTGAGCTCACCCTCTTCTCCCCCTTTTCCTGCCCCATTGCTCCCTTCCAGATGCAGAAGTAGGGGCCAGGCTGCCTCCAGGCGCTTATTCAGGCAGTGACCCAAGCCGGGGAGTGGTTCTTGAGGCTCTCCAGGGACATTTCTCACTGGTGATTAAAAGCCAGCAGAATAAAAGGGCTATGGAAGTTCCCTGCAACAGGGATGTGTTTCTCAGAAACAGCACAGAGACCACAGACCCTTCCAGCGAGGCCAGCTGGGGTGGGCGCTCCCCAGGCTCAGTCTGCAGTGCGTCCCTTGGGGTCAGGGGGGATAAAAAGCACTTGGCCACTGCGGGGGGGAAAGCACCACGCAGCTCTCGGCTGGCAGGAGCACTCCTTGGCACCCCGGCACCAAGCTCCATTCAGGGTGTGAAGAAACATCTCAGGGTTTGGAGACCCTCGGGGCAGAGGAGTAGGGGATGAAACCTTAGTTGAGCGGTGCTGAAGGTAGGTAGCGAAGAGGAGAAATCATCCTTTTTGATGCAGGGCTGCCTGCTCTGTCAGGGTTTTTATTAAGCTTTTAACTAGAGATTGTGATTTTTTTTCATCCTTTTTTTAGTACTAAAGATGACTTTACTCAAAGGCACTTTTTTTTGATGATGTTGGCTTCCGGCATGGAAGGAGCACGCTGCAGCATCAGACACTCTGCCATGTGGTTTTTTGGGTTTTGTTTTTTTTTTTTTTTTTGAGAGAGAGACTTCTGATGTGAAAACAAGAAAAAAAAAAAAAAAAAAAAGTTGTTACACTTTACCAGAGTGTGACAGCAGGAAAATACTTGCCTAATTTTATACTTCACACATTTTTAGAAAATGAGGTGCATTGGTGGGATTTTTTTTTTAAATGGGGGCTTTGCTTTTTCGCTTCCCTCAAGATACAGAAATAAATAGAGGGAGGAAGGCCCTGTACATACTACTATGGGTTTTTTTTTTTAATTGTGATAAACTGATCATGCAGTTGAGTAGCTGATGATTTGTAGTAATAACATTGTTTCTTTGTATGTTTGTAATAATGGAGATTTTAAAAGGGATGCTTTGATTTGTACAAAACTCTGACAACTGTAAAAGTGTTTTAAAAAATCTTCATCTGTGTCTGATACTTTCTATTTGCCTTAAAGAAAAAAAAAAAAAAAAAAGGCAACCCAACCATCCTTCCCTGCCTGGAACTGATTTATCTCCTGCTGGTGGCTGCCTGATCGAAGTATCAGTCGTGCTGCTTCGGGGTCTGCTGTGTATGGGAAGGAGACGGCATTTTTCTATTGTTTGGTTCGCTCCTAATTTTGTTTCTATCTTTAAATCCTCCCAATCAAGCCTGTTGCTAGGATCCTTGTTACTTGGTTACATCCAGCTTCCCAGGACCCATCCAGCTGTATCCGACAAGATCTATTCTCTATTTCCTTTTCCAACCACATGAATGAAGACAGAGCACAGCAACAATAGGGTCTTGGTAGGAAACAAAAAGACAAGAGGATAAGGGGGTTCGTTCTTTTAAGATACAGATGCAAACGAGGTGAGTAAACACCATTTGTGTCTCTGAAGTCTTCCCTTTATCTCAGCCATGAGTCTGGAGGGAAGACTTTTTTTTTTTTTAAGTGTCTAATTTTCCAGCAGAAATTTTGTAGCCAAAAACTCTCCTGAGATTCCCAGGTGGAAATGCCCCCATCCTTGGGGGAGCCGCAGTTCAGCATGTTGTGCTTCTCTCATCTGCTCTTGGTGCAGCTTCCCGGTGAGACGGCAGCGCTGTGGCATGCCGTGCTTTCCTCTCGCAGGGCAGAGGAGCTGCCGTATCCTTGAACGTCTGTTCCCAGAGCACTACCTGTGGTGCAGGGTGGGAAAAGGCAAACCCTAGCTCTGCTGAAACACCACAACAGCTTTTCCAGCTCAAAATAGTCTTTCCATATGATATTTTTCAAAGCCCGGAGTTGCACACAGAAAATAGGCATTTTTCTGGGAGTCGTTAGTTGTCACAAATACCCAAATTCATAGTTAAATGTGGGGAAGAAAAATAGTTTCTATGAAACCTTTCTCATCGGTGCTATTCTTCCAATCTCTTTCTTATTCTTCCACTCTCCCTTGGCTTCTCATGCCTGTGAAAGCAGAGGCTGATGTGCACTCGGAGTTTTCATCCCAGGTTTGCCGGATTTCAGCTCCCTCACCCCGCTGAGAGCCCTGGCAAGGGAGGGATGTCCTGCTTGAAGCACTGAAGCTATTGCAGTCTCACTAAGTTACTGTGGCTCAGCGTGGCTCCTCGTACAAGCGCCTGCGCTGGGTCAGACCAAAAATCTGGGCTAGTGCCCTCGACCCAGGCGGAGGCTGCTGGGGATACCCGGGGAGAGGGTGCAAAACCAGCACGGTTTGTTCGGTGCGTCCTTCACACCGGGTGGCTTGGAGGCTTCCTGAGCTGGACATTGCTTCTGTGGCCTTTAGCAGCTCCTCCTTAGGCTCATTTTCAGATGCAGGTGCCTAAACCGCAAGCTCACAGCCTCCCACGACTGCCAAGTGAAAGGCTTGCCCCGTGCAAGGTGAGCTTCGCACCTCTGTCCTCGTTAGTGCTGTCTAATTGTGCCAGTGGTGCTTAATGTTTACAGGGCGCTTTATCTCTGCTGAGCACAGCGCAAACCTTGCATGCGTGCCCTGGAATGTGCCCAATTATCCTCGTTTACAGAAGGTCGGGAGATACACTAGAGCTGACCTGCCAAAGGCTGGGCTCCGAGTCAGCAGGCAGAGCCAGAGCCAGCCAAAGCTCCTCGCGCTCCACCTCCCGTGCCGTGTCTCCGAGGGACCGCGCTGTCTCTGCCCTGGCAGAGCTGTGGGGAGGATTTCAAACGGGTTGTGGGCAATTTTTGCAATTCCCAGGCAGACGTTGGGGAAGAAATGGCTGGCTCCTGCCTTTATCTGCTAGCACATGCTTCCTTCTCTCTATGGTTTATCCACTGCTTCTAAAGCAGTTTGAATGCTTGCAGAAGGAGATATATATATCTTTTTAATTTGTTTTGGGTTGTGATTGCTTTATTTCAAAGCTTTAGGAAAATATGGTTTTGACAGTAACTGAACACACTTGAGTATTAGATACTTATCTCAGCCACCTGCTAGTAATGACATCAAGGTCAAAAATGAGACTTCCAGATTTTGGTCAATGTTTGTCCCCATTCTGCTCATTTCGGGTGCACTAATGTTTGGCTGCCCCTTGCCTGCTTCCTTTCCCGAAGGTGCAGAAGCTTGAAGTTCCTGGAGCACTGACCTGGGGAGCTGGAGGTGGTTGGGTTTTCAGGGCACAATGAAAACCTCTCGCAAAGCATTTCTTGAGATCTCCTAACCAAGAGGATTAGATTTTTTTTAAAAAGTAATTACTTGAATAAATATCTCCTTTCCAAACTTGCAGGCCCCCTGGCAAGGACCTAAAACTTTAGTACGCAAATGAATATAAACTGTTTTGCAGCCTGACAGCGTGTACCGTAGCAGAAGTAAACCCGCAGCAGATGTAAACCGACTTAACCAGCCGGTAATTACCCACAAACGTGCTCCCTTCCATTCTTCCCTAATTGCTGGGGCTTTCTGGGAGTGCTGGCGCAGGCAGCACGCCCTGGGGACAACAGCCTTTAAAATTGTCTTTGTAAAAAAGCCACTAAGGATCTTCAAATCCTTTAAAGCTTCGGTAATGTGTGTTTTGTAGCTGGGCCAGGAGAGGTAAGCACAAGCCCTGTTCTGGAGATGAGGGAAGCAAAGGCAGAAAGAAGAGCTGGGCAGAGAAGTGAATCAAGCTGTCCAAGGAGACTGGGCTCCTTGCAAAGCCTGTGAGAGAGCGGAGGGTGCTTTGGAGGCAATTGGGAGCCCTGCAGAAAGCAAGTGGGGTTTTAGGGGTGGGAAACGTTCAGCATTACGTACTGACTGCAGTCATCTGCTAAGGGGGTAAAGCTGGTACAGGCTATGAGACCTGCTCCTTTGGGATGAGCTTTTGCCCAAGATTTCCATGAAGAGAACTCAGCTGCCCTTTGCCTTCTTCCAAAGGAAAGCTCCAGAGGTCCAGGAGTTCAAAGGTGTTTTGGCTGTAACCCCCGTCCTTACCAGTGCCAGACCAGCAGTCCCCAGTATTCAGTCCCTGTTCCTGGAGCACGTGGGGACAGCAGCTCCCTCCTGCTCTTGTTCCCAGAGGCTCCAGAGCAATGAGGATCACTCACCAGTACAAACCATTGTTTCTAATGTGTTTATGCTGATGAAGCCACATCCATCTGCTTGTAGTGCAGAAACCCTGATGGAGTGAGGTGCTGCGAGTTTGCAGCTCCTGTTGTCCCAGGAGGTGCTGCAGTGCCGAGGACCACGTTGGGGTTATCTTCCCTCCGCGGCTCCAAACGAGGCAGCTGCAGAGGAATTCCCTCCTCCACCCCACAAATGGTCTGGGTTTCCTTCTCCCAGCCCACCAAGGCCAGGTGCCGGTGGGTTTTCCCACTGGAGGCTGTTAATGGGGAGGTGTGGGGTGAGCAGCCGTGCTGGCAATCCAGCTCCCCAGCCTTCGGACAGGAGTGGAGCACGTAAGGAAAGGAAACGCTTAAACAACAGTGCATGTCTTATCTGCTCCAGGTGCCCCAGCAGCTCCCTGCAGAGAGTTCCTGCATGGTCTCTGCTGCTTCTCTTTGTCCACAGGGTTTGGCCTGGCTGAAAGCACTGGGCTGGTGAAGTACCAGAAGGCTGTCCCCAGCCAACCTTGCTATTTGCTAAGGTGACTTAAGCAATCGGTCTGGCCTTCCTGTTTAGCTTTCTTGCAGCACACTGTTAAACTACAGCAACATTCTTGTACAGTCAGCGTCTTGATAACTAGGGCACTGGCAATTCCTAAATAATTACTGAGCCATTGCATGTTTCCCATGATTGATGTTTCTGGAAACAGGGTGTTTGGGTTCAGCTCCTGGTTTCCTCTCTCGAGGAAATGCTGCCTCTCCTTTGCCACCCTTTTAATGATGAATATTGTAAGGAGCCTAGCTGCAAGGCTGCTGTGTGCCCAGGTAAACCCCTGTGAGTGAGCCAGCATGGAGAAACCCTCCTGCAGTTGTATTTCCTTGAAGAATGAGCACTGCTGAGCTCAAATTGGGACAAAAAGTGAGACCTCAAGTGCTCTTGGGTGAGGCTTGTGGGACAAAAGGACTTGAGATGCTGAAGCTGCTTTGGCACTGCCGGGTATCACCCATTTCTGGCACACAGTATGGGTGGGTACAAGCCCATGAGGTGGTGGCAACTTGTCTTTTGCCAGGCTGCTGTCGACAGCGGGGAGATGCTGCTGACAGCCTGCATTGGCTATTACATGAGCAGGAGCATTGCAAACAGGCTGGGAGAAGTGCTGAGGCTGCAGGTAACGTGCCGGCTGCCTCTAATCGGCTGGGGTGGGCTGACCTGGGGCTGCGGAGCAGATGGGGGATTGCGTGCTGCTCCTTATTGCCGAGCGAGCGCACTGCCCGGCTATGTGACCGCCTGGCTGTGCTCGGGCCCTCCTGCCCCTGCTCTGCACGCAGGGGTCACAGCGCTGGCCAGCCCTGCCGGCTCCGGCGCAAATGCCCTTCTGGCATGGCCCTCGGTGTCTTCTGATGGGATATTAAATATTTGGCAGCATCTCCAGCCCGTCTCTCCAGCTGAACCACCACCTGACACACAGCCACAGCCCTGGGGTCCCCAGGTCTATCTCAGCCTGTTCCCCTCATATCCAGAGCTTTCGGGGGGGCAGAAAAGGGAGAACAGAGGCAGCCCCCCCTCTGCTTTGCTTACACTGTGTTGCCTTCACCGGTGCAAAGCAAGAGATGGCTTTTCATCTCCAGGCTGACGTGTTCAGCCAGAGCGAACGCAGAGCTCGTGGGCGCAGGTAGCTGCAGCCCTGGTGCTGGCTGGGGAGCAGGCAGCATCTTGGCTCTTGCCCCATGTCAGGCAGCTCTGGGCCCCTCTGCAGGGTGTGATGGGGCCAAAGGAGCAGGCAACAGAGCGGGATTGCGGTGACAGGGGCTGAAACAGCATCTTTGGCCCCAGGAGAGCGTGGGGCTGGGTTCCCCTCGGAGCAGGCATGACCTGGACCTCAGATCAGATCCAATTAAAAACCCAAATTGTTCCTCTCAAATGACATGAGTCCAAATACAAACACCTTGGCATGGCCAGAGCTACCCAGACCCCACACTCTCAATGCAGAGCTGTGTTTGCAAAACACCCCTAAAAACAGCACAGGGTGTTTGCAGGCTGCGGTGCACCAGGAAGGGGACAAGGACAAGCAGCAGCTGACCGGGGGGCGTTTGAAACTCGCTGTGACCTCTCTCCCCGCAGAGGCTGGTGCAGCTGTGAGCACGCCATGGCGTGCCGGCCATCAGCTGTGCCGCCAGCACCGCGCTGCCGAGGCATGCTGACACGTTCTCTTAATTGGCAGGAGCTCAGGACCAGAGCCAGAGGAGGCTGTTGCCAGGCAAAACCTGAGTTGTTTGTGCAGCAACTCCTGTTTGCTGGACTTTGCCATGTGCAGGCTGTCAAGCAGCACCAGATTGTTATCAGCACTGCTGTCTGGGGCCACCCATGGTTGTGGGGTGGTTTTTTTTTTCTTCTTTCACCTTCTTTTATTGGATTTGGTGTTTATTATTCAAACGGACAGGAGCTGACATGGGGCTCTACGCCTTATACAGAATGGGAGGGGAAGGCTGCTCCGCAACTCTTGGAGGTCTTCTGCACTGGGTTAATCAAACCACTCTGCAAAGCTGGGGGGAGCCCCGGGGTGGGACACAGCAATTGCTCACGGCCACACAGAGCCGCAGGACAGGCTCCGTGCACAAGGTAAGACTAGGGCAGCTGAGCGATTTTGGACGAATACCAGAGCCCATAAATGCGCCCAGGCTCCTCGCGTGCCTTTTCCATCAGGTTTCTTTTCCCTTTGGCCCCAGGAGACATTTTCCGTGACTCCCTGTGTCAAAGGGTCAGGAAAGCAGGGCTGTGCAGACGGACCCTGTCCTTCCTCTCGGAGCAGAGAGGATGCACGAAGTGCGAGACCCCCCCATGGCGCTCCCCCTGAGCGGGCACCGTCCGCTGGGTTGCTCGGCCGCGGGCGGGGGGCTCCCGTTGCTGCCCGCCCGGGGGTCCCGCACGGCCGGCAGGGCTCACGGCTGGCAGGGCTCACACCCGGCGGCCTCAACCCGCAGCAAGCCCAGGGCACCGGCGGCGAACTGCAACCCCCAGCACCCCCCGCGCCGCCGCTCCCTATTGGCTGACGGGTGCGCGTCTTGGTCACGCCTCCGCGTTGCCATTGGTCGAGACGGGGCGGGGGCGTGGCTGCCTCCCGCCCCCCCCGCCCGCCGCCGCTCTATGAAAGCGCCCGGGAAGGTTCTGGAGCCCGGGGCGCCTGGGGACCCCCGCCGCAGCCCGGGGGGTCCCGGGGCCATGCCCGCCGCTTAGCCCCCGCGCTGCCATGCTGGTGGCCGGCTCGCCGTGCCGCCCCGCGGGGCTGGAGGAGTACTGGGGCTGCGGGGCCCGGCGGGGCGGCGAGGTAAGGGCTCGGCTCGGTGCTCGCTTGCCCGAGGCGCTCCCGGTTTGCATCGCCCCCCGCCCCTCCCCGGGATGGGACGGGGTGCTGCCACCCTGCAGCCCGCCCGAGGGGTCCCGAGGGGAGGGGCTGGTGGTGTCCCCCCGCCCCAGGACCGCTGTGTCCCCCCCGGCCGGGGCCATCCCCCGGGAAGGGGACAAGCAGGGACATGTCCGGCCGGGCGGAGGAGCCGGGGCCGGGCTGCAAAAAATAACCCTCTGGCTCATCTGCTTTGCAGCGAGCCGAAAAATAAGGGTGCTGGTGTGTGGGAGCAGGTTGGGGCGCTGGGAGCCCACCCAGGGCTCCTGGGGATGGGGTGGCCCTGTCCTGGCAGGGGGACATTGGAGTGGCTGGACGGGGAGATCTCAGGGTCTCCCAAACCCTCCAGGAGCTGCCGTGTGTGGGAGCCAGGCAGAGGTCCTGCCTGCAGGCGTGGGCTGTGAGGTGAAGGGAAATGGAGGTAGGGGCTGGCGATGGGACGTGCCCACCAGCATAGGTGGTGCAGAGCTGGTGGGAGGCTAGGGGGGCTGGGGTCTCTGTCCAGTCGTTCGGCTCATGCGGCTATTCCCAGGCTGGGCATGGGATCTCTTTGATGTCCCTGTTAACCCAGAAGTCTGGGAAACATCTCACATCACCCAGGGCTTTTGTGTTTGGAGTCCAGTGTGCAAAACTGGAGCCCTGAGGTGTCTGTGGAGCTTTGCAGGACCTCCCTGTCTGGCAGTCGGGCTGGTCTGCAACTTTAGTACACCAACCTACTGAGTTTCCTGAAAAGCTGGGAGTTGCTTCTATTTGTAAGACTTATTTTCCCTCCTGAAAAAAAAGATTGCTGTTTTTCCTCTTGCTTGTGCATTCCCCTTCTTTCAGGTTTCCCCAGGGACAGCAGGATTGCTCTGCAGTTTGGGGCTTTGCTTGCGGGGAGTCAGTGGCTCCCCAAATAGCTGTGCCACCTCGGTGTAGCTGCAAGAACGGTTATTCCTGACATGGGCTGGAAGCTGGAAACCCCAGGACAGTGGGTGGGAAAGACCCCAGACAGCAGTGCTGTTGGGGAATCCCCTCCAGCACTTGTCCTGGCATGAGCTGAAGTCTGAAATTGGTGCTTTGGAGCAGGCTGGGGGAAGGACGGTAGTGGTGGAGATGCCTTGGACCTTGGCCACTGATGTCCAGCAGGTACCACTGACTGAAAGGGCTGGGACCTTCACACCCACTGTGAAAGCACCTCAGTTTTGTTCCTGCATGCTGTGGCAGTGGGGTTTGCACCGCTGCAGGGCTGTCTGTTCAGTGGCTGCTCTGGTCTCCGTGAAAGCTCTTCAGGTTTTCAGGAGGAGGCAGGGTGGGATTTGGGGATCCTGTTGCCCTCCTTGCTGGAGTGTGGTGGCAGCTGGGTTTGCTTTCCCAGAGCAGGTCAGGCTGGGGGCAGCTTGTGCCAAGGGGGTTGTGCTCGTGCGTCGGCTCTGCGCGTCAGCAGGGCCGAGCCCTGGCGTTGTTCTCGCCCCCCGGTACGGCCCAGGCACAGCCTCCTGCCTGGGTTTTGGCAGGAGCAGAGTTACGAGGGGCAAACCCATTCTGCCGGGCAGCTGCAGGAGTGTTTGTTTAACCTCACCTTATCGGGAATGATTTTCCAACACCTGACTAAGCGCTGGCACCAGTGCAGGGGGTGGAGGGGGGCTTCCCACTCCAGGGGGATTAACTCCTTGCCCCCATGTCTCTGTTGACACTCTCCGCCTGCTGTGTGCTGGCTGGAGCCTGGGAGCAGGTTGCATGGCTGGTGCAGGTTGGCACATTGCCTCTGTGCCTCAGTTTCCCCATCAGTGGAAGCAGGAGGTGAAGCACTACCCAGAGGTGGCACGGTGAGGGTTAACTGCAGCACCCCTGAGGATTGCTTAATGCAGCAAAACATAACAAGCCTCTGTGTAGGAATGATTAAAATGCACCTTCAAAGGTCACCCTGAGCTGTCACCAAAAAGTGGTGGGATGGGATGGGCTGAGCTCCCTGGCTCCTTGCTGCGTTTGGGGTCAGAATTCCTGCTGTCTGTGTCCCATGGATTTGCCTGCTGGGGTCTCTCCATTGCCATCCCCTCCTGGGGAGCCTCTTGGAGCACCAAAGAAGCTCTTTATCCCCAAACCATGAGTCAGTGCAGAGCCAGCTCAGCACCCAAAGCAGTGATGGCACGAACCTGCTCCTGCTGTCACCCCAGTCTCACTTCCGTGGTGACTTGGGGCAGGAGCATCCCGCACACTCAGAGTCGTCAGAGCGTGCAGATGCTTGCTTTGCTGGGGTGGCTGCAGCCCGGTGCTGGCAAGAGCCCATGGTGCGCTGTGACCCACTGCCTGACACGTGGGGAGCGTGTGGCCGTGCTGACAGCTGCTGTGTGGTCACCTCGTGCCATCCCACACCCCTTCCCCGCTCGGGAGACGGTGCCAGGCTGTGCCTGCTGCCTTGGTAGTGGTTTGGAGGCAGCCGGCAGGAGAAGGCACCCACCATCACCTGGGCTGTGCCTGGCTCCAGCTCTCGGGTATCTCTCCTGGTGGAGCCGGGTGGCAGCCCCGGGGCTCATCCCTTCACAGGGCATCACAGAAAAGACCCTTGGGAGAAGCGGCTCCCTGCCCTGTTGCTCCACAGCTGGAGAGTGGGACGTGCCTTCCTACCGTCGGCACCCCCGGTTGTGTGTGTCCAGGCACCCTCCTCCTGCTGCTGCTGTTCCCCTGTGACATGTCCCATCTCCTGCAGGTGAATCCTGGCAGCGGGAGCCTTGCTGCCACCTTGCCTGCAGCCTCTTCTGCACGGTTGCAGGAGGCTGGGAGCATGATGCTGGGTGTGATGCTGGATGCTGAGCATGGGGGAGAGCAGGTTTGGGGGCAGAGCTGCCCTTTGAGCTTCTCCATCATTAGTGGTCTGGAAGGTGTGTGTCCGATTGTGCCGTTGGTTTTGGAAGGCTTCTTTGTTTTGGAAAACACCGCTGGGTGCTGTGCTTGCTTTTCTCTGCATTGGCGCTGTGGGTTTCCCATGCCTCTCCCAGCTGTGGGACAAGCGGTGGCTGTGCCCTGCCCACCCCGGGGAGCCTTCAACAGTGGTGGGTGGAGGGAGGTGATGTGGGGAAGGGAGAAAGGGGGTTGCTGGGAATTGCCTTGGTGCAGTGTGACTGATGGGATGTGGGGAGCATCAGCCTGGCTGAGCCACAGGAGGGAGGAGTGCAATAAAATGAGGGTCATGCCTTTGCCCCCCCCACCCCCCCAGGACAGCAAGAGCTGTGGGTTCTGTGGGAGCAGCAGCCTTGCAGATGGTCCCCAGTGCAGCTCCTGCTTTTGCTGGTTCACCCAGTAACTGGGTGCTGTGGGAGCAAGGCTGCCCACTTCCAGTTGTGAAGAGTGTGCGGGCAGCACCCTGCTCTCCCTGCTGGGGATGAGCCATTTATTTTGGGTCCTGGGGGCTGGCAGGGAGCCAGGCATGCCTTGTGGTTTTGGCTGGCGTGGCGCTGCCTTCACCCACAGCTGCTGGGACAGGGTGCCTGGCTCTTTCTGTGTCCCCAGAAGTGCAAGCGGCGGTGACCGGTGGCCATTGCCTGCCCCGTGCTTGTCTCCCTACCGTGTCTCTCCCTCTCCCTGCACCCGGAGCAAAGCAGGGCGCAGGTCTCCGCTGGCCAAGGCATCCCTCCGGATGGGCCGCAGGAGCTTTGCTGTGTCCAACACCATGGGCATGTCTGCTGCTGCCTCTGGTTCTCCGTGGCACCACTGCTCCCCACATCCCCTGTGCAAACCCAGTGTGCCATGGGATGGAGCAGGGTGGTTGTGGGCATCCTGGGGGGCTGAGACCCTCCCCACTCCCTGGGCGGGCAGATCTGGGCCCCGGGCTCACATCCTGCCTGCACAGTTGGTGCTGGGCTCCCGTTCAAAAGTCCCGGTGGAGGTGACCAAGCACAGCCTGCTCTCGGGGATAGGTCCCAGCCTCACGGTGCCACTCCAGCTCCTGCTGGCAGAGGGACCCGGGGGATTTCTGCAGGGAACGGGAAGAGGAGGCTGGTGCATCCCCACCCGGAGCGGGGGCCCTGAGCGCCGCCTCTATGGTGGGCAGCGGGTGCTGCCATCAGCACCTGTATCTGGAGCGTGGGTTGGAGGAAGTGATGCTGCGGGTGTTTGCTGAATGTCCTATCTGCTGCCACTGCCCTGTCTCGGTCCTGGTTCCAAGCAAGCACCGTGTTCCCCCTGTATTTGAGGGGACTGCACACCCACCCCCTTCCCCCTTGCCTCCTTCCCAGGGCTGGGAGCAGTTGAACCCTTTTCTACCCTCTCTTCTCCCAGCCCCAAACCAGGTTCTGGGTTCTCTGTAGGTGTTTTGGGAGGATTAATTTAGCTCTCAGGGTGGATGCTGCATCCCTCCTGTCTGTGGTTGGTAGCTGTGGGTGCCGCTGTAATGCAGGCAGAGAAATTTCCCCTGCACCACTGCAAACTTGCAAACTGGTAGGATGTTGAGGTGCAAAACTGGGATGGGGGAGGATTCAGGCTCTGCTGCATCCCTGTGTTTCGGCTCCAGGGCTGGCTGGGGCGGTCCCCATGGGCACCCCTGGAGCAGGAGGGCTGGGAGGGTCCTGGTCCCGTTGTGCTCTGGATGGGGGGGTCCTGCTTGCGGCATCCCCATCGCTGCTGCCGTCTGCACCCTGGTTGGGTGCAGCTGGCCCCCACCTGCCAGCAGAGAGGAGGAAGATATCTGCTTGGAGAAAATATAGCATGGAAACACTTGCTCTTCCCTGGGGAGCTGGGGGGGAGGTAGAGCATGGGGGTGTCAGAAAGGAGCGGAACCCTGTGCCTGGAGTGCAGAGAGCAGCAGCTAACCTGTAACCAGGTGTCTTGTTTCTGTCTTAACTGCATTAATGGATTTGGGGAGGAAAAAAAATAAAACTGGTGGAGAGGTTTATCAGCATTTTGTGCCGGGTGGGGTGGTTAGTGGGAGCCCCGGGCACCATATTTATGCTGGTGATTGCAAACTGCAGTGCCCCGCTGCACTCAGGGCCATGGCCGGAGCCGTGCTGCTCCTGGGACCTATCACTGTCCCGTGGCTCCAGTTTCCGCTGTGTTTTCCCGTGGAGGTGGTAGAGACCTGGGAGCAAGGGGTGTCTTTGCACTACTGGCCTGCGATGCCTCGGCTCTGGTGTCCTGGCACGGTCCCAGTGTGTCACACCTCCCGGGGGTGCAGAGCAACACCCCTGCCCGATTTCATCATGCGCTGCCTGGACTGACGCAAGGGCGCGGGGGCGATGGCCGCGTGTCCCTGTGGCCCGTGCGGGGTGGCTACATGAGTCACCCCTTCCGGTGCCACTGCGCTCGTCCTGCTGGCGGCGGCCGCTTGTCCCGGGAGCGCTCAGTGGCTCCTGGCTGCCCCAGTGCTGGGCTAAAGCTGCTGCTTTTTCCCTCCTAGGACAGAGGGGTCAAGGTCCCCCGGCAGCTAGGGAAGGGCCCCAGCGCCTTCATCCCCTTGGAAGAGGTAAGAACAGTGGGGATGGTCTTGGGTGGGTGCATCCCTCCCTGCTGGGGGGGGAGTGGGATGGGGAAGGGTCACCCAGCCCAGGGTATCCCTGTGGCAGTGGGGGGGTCTCTGGTTTTGGAGGATGGTGGGGAGCAGTTGTGTTGTTTCACCCTGGCGTTTTCCTGCCCCAAGTCCCTGCCCTGCCTGTGCCTCAGTTTCCCCACTCACCCAAATGTGGCTGTCTTTCCCCTGTGCTGCAAAGGCAGCCCCCATCCTGCCCTGCCTGTCCTCCCCGTAAACTGTGTCTTGAAATCCCTGGGGCTCCCCATGCCAGGGCACCCTCAGCCCTATCTCGGCACCCAGCATCAGTGTCCCAGATGGTTTCTTCTTTGGCAGAGATAGTGCCGTGGTTTCGTCACCACAGTGGGGGTGGAGAGACCGGGGGGGGGCGGGGGGAATGAGTCCCATCTCCTCCCCGCCACACACCAGTGCCCAAATAAACAACCCAACCCGTGGGCTGAGACGGCTGGGCTGTGTGGGGTCTGGCATGGACACCCCCCGTCACTCCCTGCCCTCTGGGTCCGGGAGGGGGGAGGCAGGCAGTGGGGGCTGCCGGCGGTGTCCGTACCGGGCAGCGAGGTGGAGGCTGGACACCTCTGATGGGGTGAGCATCTGATGCGGTGGGATGGGTGCTCCTGGATGCCTGGGTCCTGCTGGCCACCAATGCTTGATGGGGGGAGGTCTCCCTCTAGGTTAGAGGGGCTGTTGGGAAGAGTGGGGGGCTGCAGCACACAGCCCTTCACTGCCCTTCTCTCTCCGTCCTGGTAGATCCTGCAGGAAGGTGCGGAGAACAGCCGACGCCAGCTCCTCATCGAGGCCTTTGTCTCGGCGGGCAGGGTGGACAACATCACCATGGTCATGGGGCTGCACCCCCAATATCTCAGCAGCTTCTGGAAGACTCAGTACCTCCTGCTGCGCATGGATGGGCCCCTACCCTACCACAAGCGCCACTACATCGCCATCATGGTGAGGATGGGAGTCCCTTGGGGTGTGGGGTCCCTTGGGGGTATGTGTGGTCCCAGCACCTCTGCTGGGTTTCTGCCTGGAGGCAGTAAGGCATTTGGGACCCCACAGATGGGGCCCCGCTCTGATCTGTGGTCCCAGAGGCTTGGAACCCCCTTTGGGGTTGGTCCTGTGGTGCCCATCCAGGGTACCCCACCACCCCTCCCCTCCAGGGCCCCTGGGGACTGGCATTGATGGTGGGGGGGGGGGCAGACACCCCTGTCTGGACTCTCATCCCCAGGGAAAACCCTCCAAGGGCAATGTGGGGAGATGGCTTCCTGCCTTGGCTTCTCCAAGGGCTTGTAGCAGGGTTGTGGGGGGCCCCTGGCTGGTGCCAGGGGCTGACTGCCCAGTTCTTCCCACAGGCAGCAGCCCGGCACCAGTGCTCCTACCTGGTGGGCTTGCACATGGGGGAGTTCCTGCAGGTGGGGGGCAACCCAGCATGGCTGCAGGGGCTGCACTGTGCCCCCCAAAAACTCAGGAACCTCAATGAGATCAACAAACTGCTGGCACACCGGCCCTGGCTCATCACCAAGGAGCACATCGAGGTGAGAGCTGATGCTGCTGGCACAGATCCCTCCCCCAAAACATGCTCTGGTTTTGGGGGCTTGATCCCAGGGGCCACATCCCTGCTTGCACAAGCCCCCCCAGGTTTAAGCCTTTCAGGGCTGAGGGAGTCTCTGAGCTGGAGGGCAGGGTCTGTGCTGCTCCTGATGGATGGGGAAGGGGTGACTTGTGCCGCGTGGCTGGGGACTGTCCTGCTGACAGCGGCTGGCTTATGGGGGAGGCACATCCCAAACACCCTCCTGTCTCCCTGCCCTTGGTTTACCTCAGCTCTAGGGTGCGGTGGGTGGTATGGCATAGTGAGCCAGGGGGCTGGGGGGCGTCTCTCCAACCCCATGTGCCTCGCAGGCCCTGCTGAAGACAGGGGAGAACAGCTGGTCGCTGGCAGAGCTGGTGCAGGCCCTGGTGCTCCTCACCCATTACCACTCGCTTGCTTCCTTCGTCTTCGGCTGTGGCATCAACCCTGAGGAGGACCAGGATGGGGGGCATGGCTGCCTGCCCCCCTCACCCCACAGCGACAGCAGCCCTGCCTCTGACGACAGCGTGGGGGGCTCTGGGGTAAGGGGGGGGAGGAGGGGGCTTTGCCTTGCAGGGGTGGTGGTGTGGTGTGGGAAGGGAGGGTATGGTGGGGTGCTGGACTGGTTTATGGTGCCTCCCCTGGGAATTGCCCTAAGGCCTTTTATTGGGAACAGCAGATGCTTTAGGACCATGCAGTAGCATCCTCCACGCAGTAGCATCCTCCACAGGGCTTCCTCCTTCTCCCAGTCCCCAGGATGAGGCATGGGAGCAGCTGGGGTCTGGTGGGCAGGACAAACCCAGAGGCAAATGCTCTTTAGAGAAGCCCTGGGGCTGCTCCAAGTGACAGCAGGGCTGAGAGCGGCTCTGTGCTGCTCTGGGCTTGCAACCCCTCTGCAACCTTGTTTGACCTGGGCGAGGGTTGACTCTGTTCTCTGCTTTGCCAGGGCAAAGACGCCATGCAGGAGGTGGAGGTGCTGATGGAGAGGATGAAGCTGCTGCAGGAAAGTCAGCTGGAGGAGGAGGGTGTCACGCAGGAGGAGATGGCGACGCGCTTTGAGCTGGAGAAGACAGAGAGTTTGCTGGTTGCTCCCTCGGGTGAGGAGGTCCAGGGGTGCAGCTGGCTGTGGGCCAGGGACATCACAGGGGAGGGGAGGAAAGGAGCCAGGATCTGCCCAGGGAGGAGCAGGATCAGGCCCCCAGCTACAGGGCTGGCTCTGTTCAGGGTCATGCCGCATTGCTCATGGCTGCTGCGGTGGTGTCTTGTAGATACTGCGGATCACTCCCTGCAGTCCAATGTCCTCTGCTTTGTGGAGGACCCTGAGTTTGGCTACAAGGACTTCACAAGGAGGGGTGAGCAGGCACCCCCCACTTTCCGTGCGCAGGTGGGTGCTCATGGTTCCGCGCCAGCTGGAGGGGAAGGGGTGGCAGGGTGCTGGGTGGCAGGTCCTGCTTGTCTTGGCGGGGGGGGGGGGGACGGACAGTGGGGCTGTTCCCAAGGTTGTGGACAGCGTGACTAATAGTTGTGGGGGTCAGCATGGCAGGGGAAGACACCAGCTTGTGTCCCTGGCTTTGAAAGAACCCCACGTTTCCCTGTTAAGCCCCTACCCCAGCATCCTTTTTCTGGCAGGATTACACCTGGGAGGACCACGGCTACTCACTGATCAACCGCCTCTACCCTGATGTGGGGCAGCTCCTGGATGAGAAGTTCCAGGTCGTCTACAACCTGACATACAACACTATTGCCATGCACTGTGGCGTGGACACGTCCATGCTGCGCAGGGCCATCTGGAACTACGTCCACTGCGTCTTCGGCATCCGGTAGGTTCCCAAACCATGGCCGGAGCCTGTTCACCTTGGGTAGGGCCCATGAGCGGGTCCAGCCTGGGAGCCTGTGACTCTGTCTTGGTGAGCCTGTGCTGCTGCTTAGACTAAGGCAAAGTGATGCTGTTGTGGGGCACAGCTTAGGTCTGAAAAGAGCCCGGGGTGTACAAATGGGCAGGGGTTGTGCCTGGAGTAACGTGCCCTCCTCTCTCCCCCAGCTACGACGACTACAACTATGGGGAGGTGAACCAGCTCCTGGAGCGCAGCTTGAAGATCTACATAAAGACGGTGGCTTGCTACCCAGAGAAGACGACTAAGCGGATGTATACACAGTTCTGGAGACACTTCAAGCACTCGGAGAAGGTGCTGCCCTATCCCTTCCCCTCCTGGCAGGCCATGGGGGAGTCCTGAGCCCCCATGTGCTGACCCCACTCTCCCTGCATAGGTGCACATCAACCTGCTCTTGCTGGAGGCTCGGATGCAAGCGGCTCTGCTGTATGCCCTGAGAGCTGTCACCCGCTACATGACCTGACCAGCCTCTGCTCCCTCCTCCTCCTCCTCCTGCCTCAGGTTTGGGAGAAAGGCCAGGGGGGAGCTGGTACCCTAAAGACTTTGCTGGAATATTGTCTCCCCCCCTTAAGGGGCCTGGAGCTGTGGAAGGAAAGGGAGGGCTTCCCTGCCCCTCCTCCCAGGAGAGGGGATCCTCAAGAAGCCGTCAGCACTGAGAAGACCCCAGAGTGCTGCCCTGGGCTTGGCAGAGCTGGGGGTGCTTGACTGCTCTGTGCCTTTCTTGGGGTGAGCCTGAATGAAGCCAAACCAGGGTGCCTGTGGGTGCTGCCTTCACCATGCAGTGCTGGTATTACATCTCTGTGCCATGTCCTGGCACCAAGACTGCTGCTGTGGAGGACTGTCCTCATGCCAGAGATCACCAGAGGGTATCATGGGCTTTGCCCCGGCTTCTTGAAGACATGTTCTAGAAGACATGCAGCTGCTGGTGGGGATGCTGCCCTGGCACGCCCTCCCCGCCTCTCTGGCTTGCACCCAAGGAAGGCACTGCAGGAGTGGTGGGAAGGATCCGGCCATCTCCTTGCCCAGCTGGGCAGCCTCCAGTGCCACTCATCTCCAAGCTGAGTCCCCCCCCGTGTTAGGGTCTGAATGGCTGGGGGAGAGGCTGCGGCTCTTCCCTGCCCTGGCCTGAGTTTCTGCTGTCTTCAGTGCCTGCTGTGTCATGGGGACATCCCCTCCATGGCTGGGGGTGTGCGCAGCCCCTTGCTGCTCCTCCCCATGGGCCCTGGCATGGCCAGACCCCAACCCAGCCCTCAGATGGGGGCTGGTGGGCCTGCAGGAGGGGTTAAGCTCTGCCCTGTCCTGTCGTCGTCCGTCGTGTCCCCCGTCCCCCCCCCGAGCCCGCTGCAATTTGGGATGTGAAGTGCCTCTTAACTTTGATCCC
Organism: Platalea leucorodia; assembly: GCF_965183815.1. Lineage (NCBI taxonomy): Eukaryota > Metazoa > Chordata > Aves > Pelecaniformes > Threskiornithidae > Platalea > Platalea leucorodia. The sequence continues at coordinate 10,046,247 of NC_138840.1, forward strand.
AGGGCAGGAGCAGGGTGAGGGTAGAAGTGCCTGTGGTGTTTTGCACCTTTTTTGCATCATTTTTCAACCACTGGCACATCTCTGGTGCCTCAACCTCCCCCTAACAGCAGGGAGCTGTGCTGGGGTGTGGGGCTGCCTGTGGCTGCCCTCCTACCTGCTGTGAGGGTGATGGGGTGGGACGGGTGGCCATAGCTTTACCAAATGTGCCAAAGCATTTCCCACCGGCGCGGGTCGCCGAGGAGGTTCCTGTTTGGGAGAGCCCCCGCTCCCGCCTCTGCTGGAGTGTGGATCTGGGTCCAGCAGCATTGCCTGCTGCTCAGCCTCTCTTGGTTTGTCTCTGCTGAACCGTAGCTCCAGTTAAGTTATTTCTGTATTTTTTTGGGTGTATTTACTCCTGACTGGGCATGGAAGTGCCACTGTGACTTTGCTACAGATCTTGTTTGGAAAAATAAAATTGATCTTTTTTTTTTTTCTTTTCTTTTCTTTTCTTTTCTTCTTTTCCCAAATGCCTCTGCAGGGCAGTGCTGCTAAGCAAGCGAGTGTGAGACGCAGTTTCCCTTTCCCTTTGCTCAGCCTTAGGGGCTGATAATGCATAGCACAGTATGGGGTGGGGGTGTCCTACTGCTCTGGGGGTGGCTGGGAGCAGCCCTGGGTTGTCCAAGGGGGCAAATGGAGGGCCTATGCACTCCCCATCTGCCTGAGGGAGACAGGCTCGTCTCCAGTGCACCCTCCTTGCAGTGACCGTTCCCAGCCACTCCTGGGTGTAGCACCCTCCCGAAAAGCCAGGATTTGGGGCACCAGCACTCATTTCAATGTGGGTGTCCCATGGGATGCTCTGGTCCTGCTGCTGGGATGGAGCTGAGCGGGCTGCAGGGGTGGAGCTGCACTGGGGGGACCCCAGCCCTGTGACGTGGAGCCCAGCACTTATCAGGGTGCGGGCAGGAGCCCCTGGCAGCTGCTGATAAGATCCCAGAGGAGGGGCTGGCCCCTCCCTGCAGACCGAGGTGCATCCCTGTGCTGTGTGCCTGAGGAACAGCGAGGAGCTGGATCCTGGCTCTGGGGCTGTGCAGACCTTCCAGCCCCTGCAGACAGGTAGGACCCACCATGCTGCCTGTCTGAGTGGGGATGTGGGGCTGTGGGCAGTGAGGCTGGATGGGGCTTAGGCACCACCAGCATGGTAAAGGTTTGCTGGGGGTTTATAGGGCAGAGCCTCTATTTGCACTGTGCACAGGGGAAAGGTGCTCTTGGGGCAGCTCAAGGACACTGGGGAAACTGAGGCAGGAGGGCAGGTCTCCCTTGGCTTTGCTGGTCATGCCAAAGTCCCTGGGCTGGAGTCCCCATCTAGACGTCTGTCCAGGTCTGCTTCGCATTGCCAGTGACTGCAGGCAGGTTTAGCAGACGTCTTGTAGAGGAGAGCTGCAAACCATAGGTAAGGGTTAGCTTAACACTTATGAGACGCCAGAGAACCCCTTGGGGTGCAGGGGGGGGGCCTGCCTGCGCTGGCCAGGCTTGTGCGAGGCGTAAGCCAGGCCAAGCAGTTTTCCTGCACTGTCACAGCCTCCAAATACTTAGCCTGTTTTTCCAGCCCTGGCTGAGGAGGCTGAGCTGCTGACAGTGCCTTCGGGCTGCGGAGAGAAGAGCAAAGCCCTCTCTCCAAGTGCTGTATTTTTAGGCTGTCACCCTGTAACACCCAGCCAGTGAGGGGACAACACTGTGCGGGGGGTCTGGGGGTGCTTGGGGACCCCTTGGAGTCCCTAGGGCAGCCCCCAGCCCCTGCCCGGGTGACAGCTCCCTGCCCTGCAGCTTGGTGGGTTTATTCCCCAAATATACTGGGAACTGCAACAGTGAGCTTATTTTTAAGTGAGTCTAGCATGATTTTAGGGAGGGTGCTTTGAATTTTTAATGCTAGTGGCTTTTGTACCATATATAGGGAGGGGTCTGGCTGCGGGGTCTTCGGGACCTGGTGTGGCTGGAGGTTCTGGTGGGATGGTGCCAATGGTTCAGCTGCAAAGAGGGGAAAATTACGTGTTGGTTTTTCAAAAGAAGTGAGAAAATGTCATCTTTTAGGGAACTGAAACAGCTCAGAAAATCAGGCAATCATTAGAAAAGGGTCAAGCCAACAGGGAGATTCTGTCTGAGGAAGGATTTTTTTCTGCTGCCTTCTGGCGCTCTTTGAGGCATCCGAAATATTTTGTTCAAGTGGAAGAAATCCTCTAAGTAAAGGTGCTGTTTCTGGTCATAGAGCCACGCTGGGAGGGGCCGAGCCTTTGGGAAGGGGCGGGGGGGTGGGGGGAAGAGAAAAAAACCCACTCTGTTGCAGTTTCACCCCAGCATATCTGGCAAAATCAGCACCAGCATCTTGTGGGGTCACAGCTCTGCATCCCTACCCTGTCTTGCTTTTCCCAGCAATATCAAATAACCAGGATGACACCGAGTCCAGCTGGGTCCTGGGGCACCCAGGGAACAGCTATGACACCCCAGTGTCAACTATACAGCCCTGCAAACCCAGCCCAAGCTCATGTTTAAACCCCGGTGCCTGGTTGATGCATCAGCAATTGCAAACCCATCGGGCATGGCCACCTGTTTGCAATGCCTGAGCAAGCAGCGCCTAGTGTGAGCCAAAGCCTTGCGATGGCTTTCCTGGCTCTAGGTGCCATGGGGCAGGTGGAAGGAGGGCTGTGAGTGCAGGGCTGTGTTGCAGCAGCGGCCAGGGGACTCAGGCAGCCAAGGCCGGGAGGGGTTTTGGCTTGGACAGGGCTCCCAACAGCTGGCTGGAGCTGGGTACATTGCTCACCTGCAAGGTGCGTTGCCTGCTTTTGGGGTGGCTGGCAGCAGCCCGAGCTCCAGCACCCCTCTGTACCAGCCCAGCATCCCTGGTGCAGCAAGGTTTTCTCCCCTGGAGAGGTTTGCAGCTTGGTGCCCATTGCATTGCCTGTCCTGCAGCAAGGAAGGGAAAATATCTTTTTGCATTACTTTCTATTGTTTCTGCCGGTCCCCTGCTGTGTTTGCAAGATGTGGAGTGACCCGCTCTGGGTGGGATGGCTGCTCCGTGCCCCTCATCCACCCCATCTTTGCTGCTGCTCTGCCCCGCTCCTCTGGCGAGGCCCTATTTAAGTACCTCCCTGCAGGCATGTGTGCATGTTATATCCTCATGCTAAAGCAGAGAGAAGAGGGTGCTCATAGACCTAAGGGCTGCCCAGGATGTGGCAGCTCCTCCTTCCCCAGGGTGCAGCCCAGGGGGGAGCTGGTGCCTGGAGCTAGTGCTGCCCTGAGCCTCGCTCGGTGAGCTGCAAAGCAGGAAGGCTCTTGAAAGTGTTATTTTTAATCCCTTATTTTTCCCCTACAGTCTTGCAAAGCTTGGCCTTAGCAGCAAGTCTGGTTTGGGCTCCAATTTTTCCTCCCCAGTTCCCCAGATTTATTTTAAATCCACAAAGGATTTACCGTGGGCACCCAGTGCTTCCCATGCTTCTCCCAACAGATGGCGAGGACACCCAGGAAGGACTAGTCGCTTGCTTTATTTTTTCCCCTATTTTTCTGCTACAGCATCAAACAACTCGGGGATGAGCTGGTGCCGTGGGCCTCCTTTAACTCATTGCCTGGGTCATTGTATCAGTTTAACCCCCTTCCTTTTTTCAGGTGGTCACAATTATAAACCAATAAATTCCTCACCCTGTGTTTAACCAAGGCCTGCAATTTGTACGCATATATATAATTTATCGTCGGTTTTCATTGTCTGTCTTGCAGGGCAGAAGGCGTGTTAATAATCTCCCTACCTACAGCTGGTAGTTATGATCCCAATGTATGCAATTTTTTTGCACAATTGCCCTCAATTTAAAAACATAACGTGTTAACGGTGGTTAAAATGCAGCAATGCAATGGGAAAATAATAATAATAATCGCGGGCTGTGCTGAATGTGTACTTTAAGGCTGATGGAGTCCCAAGTGCTTTGCAAAATGGGCAATGCCAAGGCTGAGCTGCTGTGCCGTAATATGGGGAGGGTGCAGCGGCATTGTGCCATGCCGAGGGTTGTCTCTTGCCAAGCCCGGTGCCTGGCCGAGCTGCAGGGGGGATTTGAGCAGCAAGGGAAGTCCTCATCCTGGAAGTCAGATGGGCTGGGGCTCAGCCCAGTTCGTGTGGGGCTGGAGATGAGGGGGAATGTCCGTGCCCTGAGTGTTGGCAGCTCGTTGCGCTACGGCTGCGAGCAGACACCTGGACCCACTACATGGGCTGAAGATGGATAAATTCAGGACGAAAACAAAGCAGCTCTTCAAGGGTGAGGTGGATGTGGAGGTTCAGCTCAAGCACGTGGTGGCAGTGGGTGGAGGTCTCTGACCCAACTTTGCCCAGTGCCCATGTCTGCATGGCTGTGGGCAATCCCACGTGTCTCCCATGGTATCACACATTTCCCACCAGTGAGCAGCTGCCTTGGCAGAGCCTCTGCTGTTGTCACCTGAGACTGCAATGGAGTTGAGCCCTGCAGCCCCAGTGCTCCCAGTCCCTTCCAGGCACTTTCCAGTGGTGGAGCCCCAGAGCCACCCAGGGACACTGGTAAGGGTTTTGCAGGGTGGTGGGTGGGAGGGAAGGACCGGCCCCCCACTTACTGCTTTACCTCATGGGAACAGAATGTGTCCTGCCCATGGAGCCCAAAATATCCCCTGGCACCATCTGCACCCGGCGCCAGCCCTGCTTCTGTGCGTAACCGACACCATGTCCAGTCCCGCTGGGGCTGCCAGCCTGCAGCCCTGCCACCAGGTCACTGCTGTGGGACAGACACCGTCATCGCGGCACACGTGGTGTTGCAGTTTCAGGACGCTGAGCACTGCTTTTGCAGCCATATTTCACCCAGAAATGTGGCTTTGCACCCTGCCAGCACCTAGCCTGTGCACCGAGGTGGGCACCTTTGGGTCCCTGGAGTGCCAGGAGCCATCCTGCTGGTGCCTGGGAGCCAGACTCCCCCCACAAGCCCCTCCAAAATCAGCTCGACCCTTGCAGGCACAGAGGGAAAGCTTCACAGGGTGGGAGTGGATAAGGACCCAGCCCTCTGCTCCTTTGCAGCAGGTAATAAGCTGTTTGCTTTGGATTTAAGAGGGACCATTTGGCTGTCACTGGGAAGCTGACTTGCTGTCCTCACTGGGGACAAACCAGGCTTATCCTGGAGGAGCTGCGGGCCCTGGGCACCGTGGGCTGTAAATCCCAAGTGGCTGCTGGATCATTTTAGTCCTTGAAAAGCAGCCAAGCAGCAGCGATGGCATGGTGGCGTGCGGGGAGGGCTGGGACCAGAGGCAGCCCTAATTCACAATGTGTCCCCGAGCTGCTGTCACCTCCTTCGCCCCGGGTTCCGGGGTGCCATCCTGCACCTCAGCTCTGCACCAGCCGGGAGACGAAGCACCCCGATGGGTGCAAAGGGATCCCCATCACATGCCCGTGCAATAGAGGGGAACAAATCAGCTCCACAAGCACCGCTGCCGCTCAGCCCTCAGCCCGCTATTTATTTGCCTGGCATTAGCTTTGCAGCCCAAACGATCTCCGGCCGAGCGGCGGTTCCCAGCCCCTGCCCGGGGGCACCTTTCCACGGCCGGGCGGGACCAGCCCGGGGCTGGCGGAGCCGGGGCTGGCTGCTCCCCGCCGCTCCCGGCTTTCCTGGGGCGGCAGCGCCGCTCGCTGGGAGCCGGCAGCAACGCTGGGAGCCGCCCGCTGGAAACCAGCCCCGTTGCAAACCTTCCCCACTGTAAACCCTCCCCACTGCAAGCCATCTCGCCATGTCCCTGCTGCAAAGCTTCCCCGCTGCAAACCATCCTCACATCTCTGCTGCAAACCTGCCCTGTGTCCCTGCTGCAAGCCCTGCTGCAAAGCTTCCCCACAGCCTCACTGCTGGCCCCACTGTCAACCCTCCCTGTGTCCTTGTTGCCAACCCCACTGCAAATTGTCCCCATGTCCCTGCTGCCAGCCCCACTGCCAACCCTGCTCATCTTGCTGCCAGCTCCACTGGGAAAGACACCCTGCATCCCATTTTCTTGCTGAGTGGCTGGCTTACAGGACATCAGGGGACAAGGGCACACCCCAGAAAATAGAAAATGCAAGTTGCATTCTTCCCTCTCCCACGTGGGATTTGGAGCATCCCCATCCCTCCCAAGAGATCAGCAAGAGCTGGCTGTCCACCCTCAGTGTGGTGGGTCTCAGACCCTGTCCCCAGCACTCTCCCCGTGCCGCAGTCATTGCACAAAGCAGGGAGCAGAGCCAGGATCATGGCCGGGACCTGAGCCTGCCCCTGCCCAACAGCTGCTCTGAGCACCAGGCAGCTGCTCTGCCCGCAGCCTGTCTGGATGGTAGCAGAGGGAAATGCCCCATATTCCTCCCTTCCCACCAGGCAGAGAGGTTGCGGTACTCCCTGGGGACATGGGGAAAGCATGTCCTCCAAGGGCAGGAAGCTGAATGCATGAAATGGATGCTCTTATCTAAAAACACCTGGAAGGGGAGTGGGGGGCTGGCAAGCAAAGGTGCTGGGCAGCACAGAGCCCCAGCTGGGCTTCACTGCTCCCTGCAGGGGCCGGTTGCATTCAAGCAGGCTCCACAGCACACAGCGCTTTATAGGAGCAAAGCCTTTTCCTCTCATTATTTTCCTGACACCTCGAAGAGATCCCTCTAACCACCCAGGGGCTTTGGAGAGGAGGGTTTGACATCCAAAGTAGTTTTTAGCAGCTCCTGTGGGCTGGAGGTGGGCTGTCACAGCAGCCTGTGCCTTGCTGGAGCCAGGACACAGCCCTTCAGCTCAGATTTTGCTCCTGCAAGGATGCTGCTCAGCATCCAGGAGCTGTCATGGGGGTTTGTGCCACCTTCCCCTGACCCCCTCGCAGGATAGCGCCTCTGCTGTTTAATCACCCACTGGATGGGCTCTGAGCACAACTCATAAAATACGGGTGGTCTTTAGCTGCTAATGCCAGCCAGCCCCTGATGTGACTGAGGAAGGGGAGGGGACCTGGTGGCTCCGAGCACAGCACCCCAGGGTGGGCTCATCGCCCCCCCACGGCACCTTTGCAGCAGCGGGTGGCTCACCCACGAGTCGCCCAGGGACGAGGACACAAGGGTTTTCCCCGTGTGACAGACCAGTTTGGCATCATTGCCATCCATGTGTGCATGGGACACTGCTCGTGCCAGTGCTGGGAAAGGTGCACTGTCCGGTGGCGGCTTCTCTGGCCAATAAAAATCGCTGTTCCTGGCTGAGACATTGGAGGAAGCTCCTTGTAAGCGCTGGCTTTGCCTTGCTAGTTCTCCAAGGTGGTTTCTTCAGGGTTTAGAGGCCCTGGAGCAGGAACCGTGGGAGGAGGAAGGACAGGCGTGGAGGGAGGATTGATGGATGTCCCTGGCCATTCCTGCTGGGACGGCGGGTGAGCTGGTGAGCATCTCACCTCAGTCCTGGCTTGGCTGAAATCAGTAGGACTCCACCATGAGCTGCTTTATCATCCTCCATGTTTAATAAGGGCGGTTTACAGCTTGACCCTCACTCCCAGTTCCATCCCAGGGAGTCGTGATCATCCTCGCCCCATGCCCCATGCCATGAAGCCAAGCTGGCGCAGATGCACAACAGCCATTTCCAGCCACCCTGGTGGCTTCTCGCTCCATGGCTGAAATGGGAACCCCAACCACAACTGAAGGATGAGTCATATTTCCCAGAGCCGGCTACAGAAGAAGGGAATAAAATACATATATTTACACTGAAAAAGGGAAGAGCGAACTCTGGGTCACTTGGTGTGTTTCCAGAGGGGTTTAGCTGAAGCTGTGACACCGAAAGCCTGGGGTTTGTCATGGAGGAAGGTGGTCTGTGTATCATGAGGAAATCGTGGAAGCTGGTGTGGTGCGGTGACCCCCACCTGGATGATGCAGCCAGATGGGGAGAAGCCGCTGAGCATCACGCACCGTCGGAAACTGGAGCTGTGCCGTGTGCTGCAGGAGAGTGGCTGGGAGTGATTTCAGAAATGTGGCACAGAGGAGCCCAAAGGTGGGGGAGAGGGCACCCAGGGAAAGCGGGGGGTGTCATAGGAGATCAGGAATCCCTCGAACAAACCTGCCCTGTCCAGGTAAGCGACCTCCACTCCTGCCCTGGCTGAGCTCTGCAGCACAATCAATCAGGCAGGCAGCTGCCTCCTGCCTGCAGCCCTGCCAGTACCATGTTGTGTGTGCGTGCGGTTGTGCCAGCAGCCCCCCAGGGATGCCGGGGTTTCAGAGGCAAGCATTCCCCTGCCGGGGTGCTAAGGGCTGAATCCACCTCCCAGGTGACCTGGGAACTCAGGCTTCTGTGGGCAAACCCTATCTCTCTTGCGGGGGCATGGGAAAGTGACTTTGGTGCCAACGCTGGTGTGGGGAGATGCTGCGCTGGGAGGGAACAGTCCAGCCAGACAAACAACGTGGCCAGACAAACAACAGCCCGCTGGGGATTGGATGGCATCAAATGAGCACATGGCCGGGCTTCCTGGGCACCGGTGTCTTGCTTATGCCACAGCGCAGCTGGTTGTTAGAAAGTTAGTCTTAAGCTTTGGTGAGGACGAGGTATTTTGTCTTTTTTTCTGGTATAGCAAGTGTCTGTTTCTGTAATTTGATGTATTACAGTGATTGAAAACTTTAATATAAAAATTAATCCAAAGAAAACAGGGGTTTGTTGACGATTGAGCTTTCACTGGAGAGAATGGAAATTAAATATATAGATATATTAGAAAAAAATATATATTCTCTTGTTTTGCTCAAAGACATTAAATACTCCCTCCCTCCAGCAGGTCAGATCTGAAGCCCCATGTGTGCCCCAGGGGCATTTTAATCTTGATTTTCTGTCCCTGGGCCAGCCGGTGGCCCCATAAAACCCCTCACCCTGTGATTTAGGGCAATCGCCCAATGGGAAAAGGAAGGGGCAGTGGGGTTCAATGCCTCATGGATGTACTGATGGCTCTGCCCCCTCCTCCTCATGCCCTGGCTGTGCCCTGCTGCCTGAGAGCCTGTTTGGGGGACAAGGATGCATCACTGTTTCCCCAGGGCCTCCCATACAAGCTAACTGGAACAATTAGAGAGTAAAATCTTCACCCCACTAATTAGACTCATGCGGAGGTTGGTGACAAACAATGTCGCGTCCCTTTGGAGCTGTGCTATATCTCTGCTGGGGTTGGGGTGCGGGGAGGGGGCCTGCTCCAATGCCCAGCCCAGGTGGGAGATGCCTTTTGTGGGGTTTTTCTCTTGCCCATCATCCCTGGCTCACCCCACACCTCACCCCCACTCTCCCCACTGCCCCCCAATACCCCACCCCATGGCACCCCATTGACACACCGGCACCAGCTTCCCCCAGCCCCGAAACCCTCCATGTGATGCCCTAACTGATGCCAAGTCCCCACCTGGCAGTACCCCATATCCCACCTGGCCCCCAATCCCCACCCCACAGCACCCTGCTCTCTGACTGACCCCCAAACCCTGCGTCACCCCAAATCCCTCCATCTGCAGTGCTGCAGTAACTGGCCCAAGACCCCACAGAACGCCAGCACCCTCTTGGCCCCCAGGTCCCCCAACCCCAAGTCCCACAGCACCCGGTTACCAACCCCAAATCCTCCTAACCCCAAATCCTTCCTGTCCCCAAATGCCCCCCAGGGCACCCCGTCACCCCCTGACCCCAAAGCCTCACCCCACGTCCCCAGCACCCCATCACCCCCCACCCCAAACACCCACAGTCCCTCTCACCCCAACCCCAAAGCCCCACCTCAGCCCTCTCAGCACCCTATCAATCACCCCCCATCCCAACCCCCCCATCATCCCACCACCCCCACCCGAAATCCCCCCGGCCCCCCCGACCCCGCTTCACGTCCCTCCCGCTGCCCCGCTCCGCAGCGAGGGGGCGTGTCCTGCCGCCGGAGGCGTGGCGTGCCACGAGGGGGCGTGGCCTCCCGGCGGGCGGACTACAACTCCCGGCATGCTCCGCGGGCCCCTTCCCCCTGAGGTTTCCGGCGGGGCCGGCCCGGGAGCGGCGGAGGGAGCCGGCGGCCGCGGGCAGCAGGTGAGGGCGGGCGGCCCGGGGGAGCCCCGCCGGGGGGTGGCCAGGCCCGGTCCCTCTCCCCGCCGGCAGCGCTCCGGGTGTGGGGCGGCTGCGAAGGGTGTCGAGGGATGAGAGGGGCCTGTGGGGGTGCCGGGGGGGGCTGGTGCGGGGTGAGCGTGGTCAGTGAGGAGAAGCGGGGGGGACGGGCGCGAAAGGTCATCTCGGGCCGCGCTCTGCCCGCCCGGCCCGGCGGGGACCCCCGGAGCTCCCCGGAGGCTGGGGCTCTGCCCGCGGGGCTGGCTCTGCAGGCGGGCCGGGCCGGGCCTCCCGCGGCCGGGGGCTTCCTCGGCGGGGAGACGCGGCCGGGAGCCGGCTCCCAGCTCAAGCTCATGCCATAAACCTCTTTAAAACGAAACAAGCGGCAGCGCACCGGCCGGAGCTTCAGTTTCTGTGCACTGCTGTCCTCTGAAGGGCTTGGGCTGTGAGTAAAAGTAAAACCTGTTTTTTCATCTGTGTTGCCGTCCCGTTGCTTTCTGTGAGAGCACTTTCATCCTTTTTTAAGTTCTCTCTGAGGCAGCCCCTTTGGTATTTTGTTGTTTGATCTGTTCTGTCTTAATGTTGGCTGAAATTTGAAACGTCCCTGCTGTGCTTTCTTGTTTAATTGTTCTTTCCTTCTCTTTGCGTGCAGATGAATTATTTACCTCTTTGCCTTGCGTTGGGTTGTGTTTGTCCAGGTGAAGGTAGGCGAGGGCTTGGTGCCTCTCTCTGGGGCTGAAGGTACTGAAAAAAAGCGAGTGATGTGACAAGGTGCTTGATTGAGGCTGAAATAAAGTAAAAAGCTCCTCTTCTCAAATGTTAAGATGTTTAAATGTTGCTTCCACAAGCCTAGAGAGAGAGGTGGGAAGCTTGTGATTGCTCCTGTAATGTGTAAAGAAACCTTGAATTCTACAGGAGTAAGTTTTAAACTTTTTAAAAACATGAACATCAGCAAGTCCTGGGCAGAATCAGGTTTGCTCGCAAAGGGGAATGATGCAGTTTTCAGTGGTCCCTTCTTGGTGGGTAAAGGATCGGTTCGGCTGAATTAGCTTGATGTGCTAGTGTTGTAGAAGTTGCATGGGAGTGTACTAAATTCCTCTGTCTGCTATGATTTCAGTATAAATGCCTGTTGCTCTTCAAGCATACTGTTTAAATTAAGCCAAATTACTTTTAAGAGTAGACAAGGCCTAAAATTGTAACTTTACGTAGTTTAAATTCCTTTTCAAATGAGAGTGCAAAAAAGGGGGAAATAAAGCCAAAATGAGGCCACTTATGAGGGAACCTGGTTGGCACACAGTTACGCCAATCGAAGTTAACACCTTGGATGGTGATGGTAACAAACCCATTTTCCCATTCAGAGTAGGTTTAAACTTGTTCTTCCCAACAGTGCTGGAAATGACTGCGCTGGTCTGTCCTAAATTAGTGTGGTTTCAAGTGTGTCAGCTTGTCCTTTCACAGGGCTGGCTTTGTTATCTGATAATATCTCAAAGGATGTTTTTGTAAGGAATGTTTCCTTTCTGGACTACCAAGGAATGGCTGGATGAGCTGTGTCTGAGGCACAGAGCACCCTCAAAAGTTCTGGAAGATGGGGAGGGGAAGTCCTCTTGGGAGTACGGGACAGTGCAGGGAGGCTGCCACGAACAAGGGGAATGTGATTGCATCCTTGTTTTCATGCCGCTGGATCAGTAATCTGTGATTATGCAGCCTTCTACTTCATTCAATCACTGGTTAATTTGATTTCCAGTTTAATTTGATGACAGTTTTGAGAGCCAAATCACTTGTATTTAAACAAATGGCTTCTATTTTGATCAAATTTCATTGTGTTTGGCATGTGTTGGGGCATTATATGTATTAAAAATCACTGACACTGCAGTTCCTGCAGGTCTATTAGTTGGTGATGAATATTCAGTTATGAGCTGTACAAAACCTGTGTCTGGCAGGGAGTGGGAGAGGGGAGGCTTAAAGCAAAACCCACGCAATGGTGGAAGTTGCACTGATGTTAGTTTTTTGTCACTGGTCTAAGCAATGCCATGCATGAAGCAAGTTGCAGATATCCTTGGGGTCATCTGCGTCACCTCAAAAAATGTTCATTTTTCAGGCAAAACCAGAACTTTGGGCTACAGGGAGTGCAAGGAAGCTGGTACGACTGTTGCGGGCAAAGATGTCATCTTGTTCTTGCTTCCATTAAAGGTGGGAGTGGAGCGTGTGTAGTGAAGAGATGCTCCATGTCATTCAGAATTGGTTCCCTAATTTTGTTTAGTTGGGATTTTCTGTATACAAGTGCCGTGTGAGAATGCTTTTTGTGCTGGTGGGTTTGGAGCCCATGGAAAGCTAATGGATGTGCGACTGCGGCAGCATTAGGCCTTGGCTTTGTGTCGAGGGGAAAAAAGTCCTTTCAGAGATCTATTTTTATCATTTAATTAGTAGCTCTTGCTGCCTTGTCAGTGCTGTGGTGGTAACTATTTCCAGTTCTTTTCTGCACAGTGGGGTCACGTATTAGTCAGGCAGTGAATGCACCAGCCAGCAGTCATACCCTTGGCTGGCTCTGGCTGGGGGTTTTTAACTCCTTCCAAACTGTGCCCTCAAATCCAAGGGCAGATTCCAGGTGAGGAGTCAGCATATAGATATACAGAATTTTGTCAATCTTCAGCTGAGGGTCTCAAAGTGCTTTCCAAATGGTGACTGTCCTTAATTTTTCTCTGCCCCAGAGGACTTTTTGTATCTCATAAGGAACTGGGGTGTGGAGGTTGGTGTGATTTGCTGATGGCTGGGTGACAGGCTTGAGATCATAGGTAAAAGACTGCAGATTTCCTGATTCTGGTTCCTATCTGCTGGTTTTGAATGACTCGGGTCAATCTTTTGGAGTTGGAAGGTGACCATGCAAAACCTCTAGCGATGACTATGTGTTGGTATTTAGGCTCCTTGCAAATCAGGAATTGCTGTTTTCCTGATTTCTAAATGACGAAGCTGTTAATCTACAGATACTCTTTCTTGTGTTGCCGGTTCTACTGCTTGTGGTGTCGACTTGTTTTTGATTATCAACTGAGCTGAGATATGGAGGTGAGAGGCAGCTTTCGTCCCCAGCTACAGCCTGGTTGTCACACTGTTTGAATTTCTTTGTTTACTGATGACTGTATGCTCTTTCCACTGGGGAAGGGATGGGGGAGGGAGGACTAATTATCTCCAGAGAGTGGCTTTTAATGCTATTGGTCAAAGGACCAGGCTTCATCTCCTAACTGAATGAATTGTGTGAAATAACATGAAGCACTGGTGGCAAGGATATGAAAATTGAGAGCGGTCCAAATGATTTCTCTGCTGAATCCTGGAAATAGATCCCCCCCAAGCTGTTGGCTAGCAGCAGCAATCTGCGGAGGGGGGAATGGGTAAACAGATTGTTAACTTTATTCTTTTGTGTTTGTGCTTTTGGCATGCTGATTACAAAACACAGTTAAGAATTGCTTACCTACCAGCTGCACAGCTAAGTTCAGAAGTCATGATGGGCAGTGCATTATCACGAACTAATTAACCATGTCTGCTGAATGTCATGGGGCAAAATAAGGTGCATACTGATGAGGGCGATTTGTACAAGTCTGGCACTTCTCTAGCTCCTGCACTAAGCTCCTAGTCTACTCCAGCTGTGTGCCTTTTGAAACAGATTTGGTAAAGATCATTGGACTTTACCAAAGTCTAACGGCACTTAAACTGGAGGGTTTGAACCTTTTCGTTTTGCCAGCTCCAGAAAACTTCTGCTAAAAGTATGAACCTCTTTGCAGACAAGTGAGGTACTGGCAGCCAGGTTTTCCTTTAGTTAACCAGTCCACAAAAGTGAACCCCTTAATTAGAGCTGCATTGCCATAGACTCAGTTGTCTAAAATCCATCAAGATTAATCCCCACCATTGATTTTAAACTGGAGGCAGCCCCGTATGGGCTTCCTTCATTGTCTTATACTTGTCTGCGGGAGGGGTGAATCTCTCTGAATGTGCCTACTTTTCTTCCCTAAAGACAGTTAGCTTTTAAGGGCGCAAGCAAGAAAAAATTGGCCTGAGTCCTACTGAGAAGCCTGAATTTGTAAACTTGGATTAAAGTCTGAGAGGCACTGTCTTGTTTGGTGTCTGCACAGTGTTTAGCACCACAGCGTGCTCAGGGCTCTTGGTGTTACAAACGCCGTGTTGCAGAGGGTGTCTTAGCAAAAAAAAGAGGTTATTGCTAGACATGGCCTTCAGGTAGGAGGTTAGGATCTCAATCTGTGTCTCAGTGGGTTTGCAGAGGCTGTGCTCATGGAAGTGAAGTCTCCAGAGGTGCTTATGGATGGGGGAAAAGCCAAAGGTCATCGCCTTCAGAGAATTTGAGCTTTGTACAAAGCATATAACTGTCTAAGCCAATTTTAAGGGGACTTTGGCAATTGCTGTACTCGCATGCCTTTGTGAAGGTTGTGTTCTCTTGTCTAATTCTTCTCTCCTACTTAAAGTCAAGTCAATAATGTTTATGTCACTGACTAAATTCACTGGTATAGGTCTGGGGTAATCGGCTGTTCTAGCAGTTCCTGCTGGAAGTGTGATTTCTATCAATATTGTTTCAGCCTTGGCAAGAGCTCTCCTGCAGACGTTTAAAAGTGCTGGTGGTGGTATGTTATTGACTACTCTCATCTCCAGAGCTGTCCAAAAGTTTTTGCAGGTTTGGTGTACTGCGAAGATCTGCGGGAATCAGGTTTGTAGGTACAGCTATTACCAGCAAGCCTTCGTGTCCTAGTGCACAAGAGACTTCAGCGGGTTTATGCAGGGATAGAAGCAGGGCCAAGAGGGTTTGGACTGGTCTTTGCTGGCTCAACAGGCTGCCTCAGGTTCTCTGGGAATGTATTTTAAAGCTGCTCTGCTGCAATATTGACAGTGGAAATCTGGATGGACCCACAGAATTTCAGTTACTGATCTGTGCTTCTGTATGGAGTGACCTTGTGCTGCCTATGTTATCTTTATCAGCTGGGACCTAGAAGGGGGAGGATAATAATTACTAAAATAAGTGATAGGCTGTCTGCTTTGTGCTAGCAAGGTTGGTCTTTTATTGTTGGGGATATTAAGTCTAGTCTGTCTGTTGCAAACCAGGTGTAATTTACTGCTAGGTGGGAAACAGCAGAAGTAGAAAAAGGGTTGTTAAGTCCATTTGGGTTTGTTCCCCTGTAAAGCATGTTTGTGTGATGCCAAAAGAGAGAACAAGTAATTAGAAGCAAAGTCTTTTTCACTTATGTTTTTTGATCAGTAGCAGGTGAGAAGTGGCACATGCCCTGCAGGGTCACCAAAACTTCATTTACCTTGTGCTGAGAGTTAAAGTAATGCTTATATCCTGCCCCTAACTTGGATACAGATATCCTGTGTCTCCTGGCTGTGGATCAGGGCCAGAGGTGAGCAAGGTCATAGAATTTTTCATCTTGTACTTCCAAATCAATTTTTAACATACAGTCCCACAATTATTGACAGAAAAAACTGAGATTGTAGGCATGTTTAAACATGGTTTTTCTTGTCTCAGCTGTGCCTTTTTAGAGTAATATCAGCATTTGGTTGGAATTGTCAAGTGAGTGCTGTCAGGCTCTCTTGGCTTGTGCTACTTTACAGCAGTTTTGAAATTAGCTATGGCTTTAGACGATCTGGCTTTTCTGTTACCTGTTCACAACAAAGTGAAGACAGTTAATAGAAGGCCAGCACTGGCAGAGCGGGAAATGAGGAAAATTCATACCTGCTAACTCAGCTTGACACCTAACATTACAAGAAGTGTTTTTTTGCTGTTGTTATTGTTCTGTTTCACTTGTCGTATAAATACTGGATGTTTTTTCTGAATATGAAGATAAATAGGGTTTGCAGGGAGGGAAGTTCCTGGGCTGGAAAACTTCGCTCATGCATGGGCTGCTCAGTTGCTGACATCTCATTACAGGCTGGCTCCTTCCATACCTCACCCAGCAAGGCTGTTATTTAGGAACATTAAGAAAGTATCCAGCTTCTCTGGGGGTGTTGGTGGGCTTACACAGAATGCATCCGGTGGAAAGAAATCTGGGAATTTTCAAGATTAATTTACTAAGCAGGCTTTCTGAGGTGTCTTGAACATGTTGCAGTGCGTGCAGTCTGGTCACCAGCATTAGGCATGCAAAAACCTGTGGGAACACATCAGGCTTGGAAAGTAGAATGAGGGAGTGCTGTGAGACTGCTGGATCTCCAAAATCAATGTGACACTGGTGATTACATTAATCAGTACTATTTCTCATCTGCTTTTAGCTTCAAAATGAAGCCTTCAATCTGTATTCTAATGACTGGGTTCTGTCTACTTATCAGCTAGACTGAGTACAGGGAAAATAAGGATGCTTGGGTGGACAGGAGGCCTAATGTTGCTGCTGTGCTGTTTGATCTCAGGCAAGTCACTTGTTCCTATACCTGTTTCATCCTCCTGTCTATCCTCTCTAAGATTATATGTGCTTAGTGAGGTCGTAGTCATACTCGTGTTCATAGCTAGAGGGATGTATTAATGCATCTCAGCCTTAAGGGCCATAATTAGCAGCCAGGTTATACTGGTCTGGGTCCCATCGTACGACATGTCATACGATGTGTAGATGGGGCTTTTAGTAAATAAATTATGAATAACAGGATGAAGCGTTTGTCTGAGTAGCAGGTATGTGTTGGGTAAGTCCGGCAACGCACACGGGTATTGCTGCTGTGCTCTGCTTGAATCAGCAATGTTCAGGTAGTTGTTTCTTAATTTGCACCATGTCCTATATTTTGTGACATGTAATTTGAAGTTTTAGCTGTGCATTGTTTTTATTTGAATGTTTCTCCAGGTTTCACACTGGACTTTTCTGCCTGTAGATCTTGTTTTCTGTGTTAAGTTCCTTTGCAGGGGAGGATTTTTCAGAGCTTTCCTAGTGTAATAGGAACAAGTTTGCCTTGATTCTTCGGTAAATTACTGCTGCTCTTAGAAAGTGGTATTTATAAAGCTGCTGTGCTGCCTTTCAGTGTGGAAAGGGAGGTGGGGGGAGAAAAGAGCAGAAATCTGTTTCTCCTTTAATATGAAATTGTATAGGTGATGCTCTTGCATGGAGAGAGCAGCAGTTCTTGCATAAACACTGGATATATTAACATTTCTAACTAGTAAATTTATGGATAATATCTTCTTTTGGAGGATTTATTCTGATCTGAGAGCATTAGTCTCTGGGAAAATTAAGCCTCTTTTAAATCCACTTTGTTCAGACTTTAGACTAGGGAACTGCTGGAAAGCCCTGCCATCTTCCTCCAGCTTTTCTGCGGGCTTGATTGGAAATGCTGTGGAGAGAGACACAGCTGGTCCAGAGGCATCTGGGGTTTGATTTTAGGTGCTTTATCCAGTTGTCTCAAAATGGATTTGGAAGCTGTTCGCTCTGTTCCTGTAATGAGTGTGTGCAGCTTTGAGCACTGCCAAAAAAAAGAAAGCCCCTAAACCAAACAACCCAAAAGGTAAGAAAGATTAAATGTTCATGGGAACTGTGAAGTGTCTTAAAGCTGCGTGTCTGCACGATGCTGCAGTTTTGGGATGCTGGGAGGGGCCGTCTTTGGTGACCGAAATGTCAGTCTGCCTGCTAGTGCTGGGCACTTCTATGATTGCCAAGGCGTACCTTCATTTCAGGTAGTTGATTCATGGCCCTGTATACTTAATCATAGTTTCTATAGCAGTTTAATCTTTAACGGGAGGGTGGAGTTCACTTTCAGTTCAATGTGGTTTTTTTTGTGAATATTATGGCTGATTCATTAATGTGTTCTGCTGATCAGAGTAATTTTGCCGCCTGAACATGAGCCAGCAGTGTGCTCAGGTGGCCAAGAGGGCCAATGGCATCCTGGCCTGTATCAAGAATAGTGTGGCCAGCAGGACCAGGGAGGTGATAGTGCCCCTGTACTCGGCACTGGTGAGACCGCACCTTGAGTACTGTGTTCAGTTTTGGGCCCCTCACTACAAGAATGACATTGAGGTGCTGGAGCGTGTCCAGAGGAGGGCAACGAAGTTGGTGAAGGGTCTAGAGCACAAGTCTTATGAGGAGTGGCTGAAGGAACTGGGGTTGTTTAGCCTGGAGAAGAGGAGGCTGAGGGGAGACCTCATTGCTCTCTACAACTACCTGAAAGGAGGTTGTAGTGAGGTTGGCGTTGGTCTCTTCTCCCTAGTAATGAGTGATAGAACGAGAGGAAACTGCCTCAAGCTGCACCAGGGGAGGTTTAGGTTAGATATTAGGAAAAACTTCTTCACTGAGAGGATGGTCAAGCACTGGAACAGGCTGCCCAGGGAAGTGGTTGAGTCTCCATCCCTGGAGGTATTTAAAGAACGGATAGATACGGTGCTCGAAGACATGGTATAGATGGACTTGGCAGTGATAGGTTAATGGTTGGACTCGATGATCTTAAGGGTCTTTTCCAACCTTGACGATTCTATGATTCTATGAATTTTATAGGGGACTAATGTTGGAAGGATATTCTGTGTTTGTGGTGCATGTAATGAGTACTGAAACAGCTCTACCTTTTTTAATAATTGGCATGAGCGTTTCTTTAGGCTTGTTCCTACCATGCTGTGTGGCTGCATTGCGAAGTAAATGCAAAGAGCAGGATTCCTTATGTTGGTGCGAGATGTTTAGCTTACTACCTTTTGATTATCAGCTAAGATAGCAGAACCTGATCATATATGGGCGGATGACAGTGAGTCCTCCTGTGCTATCCACAGATTGTTCCCTCGGGGTTTGACATTATCTGTTGGCTCATAAGTTATTGGGACACTCTTTACAACTGCAGTTTAGTCCTCTCTTACTGGAAGCTCAAATTCTTAGGTATTTCTAAGGTGACTGCCGCAGGAAGCTGTTCAAGCCTTCATTCTTAATGCCAGCAGCATGGGTTTTGATTTGCATAATCAAGATAATGTGGTGGCTAGTGTTTCTTTGTGTATTTAAAGCCACTTGTTGGCTTGTCCTATAAAAATATGGTGCATTCTTCAACTTAAAGCACAACATGGATCTTGGGGAAGTGCATTAGCTGAATGGGTCCTCAGTGGGCAGCACTTCTGGGATGGCTGGCCATGCTGCTAATGAGTTGGGATCAACAAAGCCTCATCTGAAGTTGGTGTTAGTGGTTGCTCTTGGGAAAGCATGACGGCTTGTGCTGTTGTTTGCCTGCATTGATCATCCACTCTGTTCATCCTTGCACCACTTTTGAGCATGAACACTTTAAAAGCAAGTAAAGTTTTCTCATCCAAAATTCTGGTTCTGATATGGCATGTGAGTTACCGCTGATGATGAGGGCAGTTGAAATAGGAGTCTGTTGGGAATGGATTTGTATCTGCATTAAGCAGAAGGAGAATGTGTTCATTGCCAACAGTCTGTCAGGGAGATGCTGGTTAAAAATTGTGCTTAACTTAGTGTGTGCTGGGTTCACCAGCAGCAGACTGACTTTTGTCTGTGTCCCCAAGATGAATCATGTTTGGGGAGAAACTGCTGTTCAGAAATGGCCAATAGAGCAGTTGGGAATGTGGTGCAGGAGGAGCTGGGGTGGCGCATGTCAGCATGCGGCTCGGCTCCATCGGTGATGTTAGTGTCTTGTCTCATCCTCCATGGTGATTATCTCCTGTACTGTTGTAGGTGTCCTTTCCACACCTGTCCCTTGCACTTGGAGATCAGAGAGGCTTTACCTGTTACACAGAGACTTTGCAGGTGAAGTGGAGGTCCTGGATTATTTCTCTTTTCTGTTACAGCGTTGAAGGAAGAAACAGTTTGGTCCTTGCTTTCTGACTGTAGTAGTTGGGACATGAGATCTTCTAAACATGCATTTATGGAGCTTTCTTGCAGTTGCAGGTTTGAGTCTTAAATTCAGTGTCCCACAGGCTCTGTCTTCAAAAAGAATTACTTGCTAAAAGCTGTATTTCTGATGGCTGATACTGAGCTGAGCTGCCTTGCAACTGCTGTTTGACTGTGTTTGAAGTAGCCATTGTGGGGTGAAATGTTTGCTGCCTTTTGGTACAGCCCTTGTCAAATAGTTTCATTCAGTGCACTCAGCTTTTTAACAGATGGGATAGATTTTTTGTGAGCCTGGGCAACCACAGCAATTGTTTTGCAAGGTGAGACATTTCTGTTTTGATGGGCAGAAGAAATAATAATGTTGCGTGATTCATAAGAGTGATGAGTCTTTGGTTTTGGATTGGTGAACCTTTTTTTTTTAAAGGATATTAGCATTTGTCTTCAAAGAAATCTGAGTTGAAAGCCAAAATCTAACAGAAACACTTCCTGAGCAGTGCTCATAGGATGGGTCTCCTGGATAGAGCTCTCGGTATGCTTGAGGGGAAGAACTGGTGCTTAGGCAATGCAACGCGAGCCACACAGCACTGCCTCACAAATTCTTTGCATTGTGCTCGGGGTGTGGAGAGCGAGGGTGGCACCAAGGGCAGCGCTGTGTGGGTGAATGAGGGCTCTGCCTGGATGCGGGTCGCTGCTGTGCTGGCTGCAGCTTCTTGAAGGGCCTGGGAGCTATGGTGGAGCAGATCTGCTCCAGGTCTGCTGGGGAAATGATTAACCACGCTGGGAATCCAGTCCTGTCTATAGCCAGTTTTTCAAATGGAAATGTACTGCAGATGGCCAAATTTGCTGAACAGCACATGGGGACCACAAGCAGGGGAGAAAGGAAGGAGATTTCTGTCTCTGGTGCTTGCTGTACTTGGTGTGCGTTGCAAAGCAGTACAGGAATGGCCTCTCGCACTGATTTTCTGTCTTGGCAAAGGCAGCAGCAAGTATCTCTTTGAATAATCGGCAGTCTCTGGTGGCCAGGTGCTCCATTTGCATAGTGCAGCCCTGTTCCTGCTGAGAATCCAGGTCTAGCCTAAATACCTGCAGACTTGAGGGATTATGGTGTTGGGGGCAGGTCCTGCAGGAGCGAGCAAGGCGGAAGATCGGCTCCCACTTCAGCATTTTTATTGCCTTCTCTCAGGGCTATCGCTTCCTTTGCAAAGGGGTTATTTCCTTCCTGTAACGTGGTATTGAATGGGAGGAGGGTGTGCGAGAAAGTGAAAATCTGTAGTTGTCTGTGGTGATGACTGAGCCATTGCATTTTAAACTTAGTCACATTTACTGTTTCTATCTGGGGACATCTGGGGCAGGTAATGTCAGCTAGATCGCACGACCTGATCTGCCAGTTGAGAGTCCCCAGAAGTCAGAGAGAGTACACATGTGTTTTAGCGGATTGCAAGTTTAATTGGCCTACGTGTGAGTTTGAGCTGGTTTTGTGGCTGGAGGATTGCTGATTTATGTTGTGATCCCTTAACGAAACACCTCTTGTGGAGGCAGACTCTGCCATTAGGCTTTGTGTCTCGGGCTGCTGCAGTACAAAGGCTTTGCTGGCTGTGGAGCGGGCTTTCTGTGCTGTGTGTGCCTCTTGTGTCCATCTGTCTGCGCTGGCTGAGGGAGAGCTGGAATTTGGAAATGCTTTTAATTGTGTGAGGGAGCAGGTGGCTTTCCATTGCATGGGTTTACAATGAATTGTTTATTTCGGTGTAGACTGGAGTAGGGTTTTGTTGCTGTCTGTTGTTCCAAGAAAATGGGAGAAATAAGGGGCAGAAAGGGTGGAACTGGTTGAACTGGAATTCCGGATCATGCCTTGGGTTATGAACAGCAAGGTCCCGCTCGTTTCAAAACCTGGGGCTGGCAAATCCTGGTGCATTGGGATCTGTTGGCATTTCAGGCTGTTGCTCTTAAGTGTATCGGAGGAGTTTAATAATAGTTTTGTAGCAGAGATCTCAATCGTATGAGTAAACAAGTCCTGTTTTGTCACAGTATTGGATACTCTGAGAGTATCTAGCATAGATACTCATGGCTTGGTGATCTAACTGGCTCAAACAGCATGGAAAGATAAGGATGGCACCTTTCCGTTGGTGTTTGCTGTGGGAAAAGGAATAGAGGAGTGGGCAGGATCTGATGATTCATGTCTGGTCTTTCAAGCCTGTTTGTGGTGCTGGGAAGCACGACTTGATGCCTTCCTAGCCCAGTCTTATCCCTTCTCTGTGACAGCAGACTGTGCCCTCCAGTGTGAGACCCCTGCTTTGGGTTGCAGCTGTCTAAACACCTAAAACTGCTATAGCTGCGGAAGAAGAGGTCCTGTGTGTTCATTCCCTTCCCTTATACTCAAATAACTGTTTGTGGGCCATGTGACAAACAAATTGAGGAACTGAATTGGATTAAACCCAGCTGTTTCTGCACCAGGCTGGTTTTGACTGGGGTCAGCTGCTTGATGAGTTTCCTGATGCCAGCAGAGAGGAGGGCAGGCAGAGCTGCTCTGTGTGCTGCCAAGTGCCTGTGAAACTACAGCTTTCATTGCCTTCTGCACAGAGCAATTTTGGGGTTCAAGTGCAGTTGCTCCAGCCTGTGTTTGGTGGTTGTGCCTGCATACCCTGACCTGGTGCTTGCCACTGAATTGCTTCCTTGAGGAAGCTTTCAGATTTAGTTGTTTCTCTGGTTTCATTTTCAGTTCAAACTAACCCAAAAAAGCTGTGACGCTGCAGGCGTGGAAGAGCTACGCTGAACTCTACAGGGTTAGCATGGTTTGTTCCTGGGGGGCTTTTCCTCAGGCCTGTTCATTTTTGTGGGAAATGTGTTCTTTCCTTTGGCTCACACAGATGAATGCTTTCTCCTGACAAAAAGCTTATTTTATCCGAAATGCACTACTATGTTATATTTTTGCAAGACATCAGGGAACTTGGGGTGCTTTGGTTCTTTTTGTGGTGTGCTCTCTTTGCTGCAAATACAGGTATGTGACATAAAGACCTCGTTAGTTTGCGCTATGGTAAAAGCTACTCAAAGCTTGACTGTGCAGCAAGATAGTTAATACCCAGACCTAATCCAAGACTGAAAGGAAGTCTTAGTGATGGGGAGGACAGTTGAAGAAATTGGTCACAAATTCCCTTTGGCTGCTGAAACTGGGATGGAGCTAGGAAAGTATTACGGTTGAGTGGTCTGAGCTAGTCCCCGCTGCAGAGCAGTTATAGCTCGGTTCATGGGCTGCCTTTCCCTGGAGCTCCCTGACCCATCTGGAGGGACAGGAGAGGCTGTCGAGAGGTGCAGTTACAGGTTCCAGCAAATAAATTTACAACGAAGCAAGTTAACTGATACTTGGCAGAGCTCCTGCAGCTTTCTGCATGCTCATTCCGTGCTGTTGGGATGCAAGAGTGCAAACCTGTTAGCTTAAGTCCCAGTGAAAGCTTCTGTAGGTTTGTGTTCGATTGTGTGTGGGTGTTTTACAGCTCACTGTATTCTGGGGTAGCTGTTTACTGCTGTTATGCAGCTATTGTGTACCTAAACATTGTTTTTTGTGGACACCTCTTTATGAATTGAACTGTTCCTCAGATGAAGTCATTTAGGAAATCTCCAGTTATAGGCAAACCCCAAAGCTGGCTGACAAATACCCTCTGTGGCCTTCAAATGAATTATGTCATCTGTCCAACTTTGGCTTATGTCAGAGGGGAAAGGATACCTATCAATTTTGAAGATTGCTGTAAGTGTCATTAATTTACAGGGTGAAGCTAGGTCAGATTGGATCAAGCTTCAGTTCCTTTTTACATCATAATAGCTATTCCTCAATACCCTTTTTATTGTAGAACTGAGTTTCCCTTTAATAAACCTGTCACCGTAGGTTGGTGTAATCTGCTCAAACACTTCCTTTGGCCATCTTACTACGAGGTGTCCTTTTAGAGCAGCTTGGCTTGACATTTGGAAGTAAGACGTGATGGTGTGCTGGGCGTTTGCACGCAGCGATGCAATCCCTACATGCAGGGACTGAGCTGCTTATCTCACGTGGCAGAGGTATGCAGCAAGTCTGAATGCGTAGCCTTGCATGCGTGCTGAGTCGCAGTGTACGTGCTGGAGATGACTGCCAGCAGTGGCAAAGTGGTGGGTTTTGTTCCTTAGAAGGGCGTGTTGTGCTGGGGTAGGGACGGAGAGGGCATTCGACTCTGGCTTTCTGTGGACACATCTAACAGGGTTAATTGTTGAACGTGGGTGGGTATGTGTTGTGCCGGCTCTCTGTGGCTAACGACATCTCCTTGGAAGCATGGGCCATGCTGAAAAATCTTCTCCTTAAAGTGGAATATTTCACCACCTGCTACCTTCTATAAGAACTGAATCAAGGTGTGTTTCACATGACTGCTGTCAGCTTTCATTTAAAATGAGTAAGTTTTCCAGCTGAAGGTAAGAATACAATCCTAACATGATTTCAGCATATTTTTTACATTTCCAGAAAAGCTGTCAGCTTATACTCGTGGCTGCCTGATACACATGCAAGTTTCTAACTCCTGGGGCTTACTGAGAACTACCTTTGAAGTCTTAAAAGTGTAGCGAAGCACTTTTTGTTTATTTCTAGTTTATCTGGCTCAGTATGGATTTAGGTCCTGCTAGTGTTGATGTTTTTTCTTAATATGCCTTTTCCATATTACATCTTGTAAGTGATCACATTCTCCTTCAGTTGCACTCCTTTTCATCTATTTTGTTGCTCTGATATAGTTAAGTCCATTCCCAGAAACCTTGTTTAAAATTTGCTGGGAGTGCTAGTGTAGGTGGAGGGAATGGGGGGTACTTTTGTAACCATTCCTCATGCTGGCACCTATCAAAAGGTCTTGTTTGCTGAGCAAACCAGCAGTTTCTGGCTTGTTGATAGCTGTGCTTCGGAGTGTGGGGGGGTCATGGAGTGTGTTAACAAACCTGCTCTGCTGTCCAAGGTCACAGCAGTTAACAGAACAGAAAGGCTGGACCTGGGGTACAAGAGAAGTCACCAGAAAGTCATAGCTTATAGTTCAAGCTGTTCATTTTTTAAGGATTTTTTCCTTATTGGATTTTAATTCTCTTCTGAAGCTCCTAACAGGCTCTCTCTCATATTGGGCTTCTATTATATTACCTTGCGAGGTATATACAGTTCTCGCTCAGCTCTTAGATGGATTTATTCAAGGCAATCCAGAGTTAAGTGATCTGACAAACCACCCAGGTGTGCTGGTTCCTGAGGCAGGGCTGTAAGCTGCTGGACATACCCCAAGCGCTCCTGTCCAAGGCGATGTGTCATGGGTGGGGGACCCTCCCCTTGCGAACCAGGAGCTCACCATGCCAGGTATGCAGACCAGAGAGCCAGCTCCAGTGAGCTTACAGTCAGTACACCCCATCTGAAGGCATTTCCTCAGCTAGCAGCTTCTGTGCCCTGGAAGTGTGTTTGAGACACTTGATGCTTTCTCCTTCCACATCGTATCTGTTCACTGATCTGCTTGTTGCTGTTGAAATTGATTCCTCTTGTTTAATTTTGCACAGTTGGTAGAAAAGCAGTTTTCACTGGGTTGACTTTCTTGGACCAGATCAACTTGCCCGCCTGCAGGGCATGCTGTGAGATTTGCTTGTTCAGTTGGGTATTTTTCTAGCCATTGTTGTGGTGCAAGGTCCTTTTGTGGCTGAAGAGAAGCGGGGATAGTTTGTTGAGCTCTTAAGGCAGCTGAATATGTTGGCTGGAAATTGTCATCTCTAAATTGAGAGTTAGTAGAGTGGCAATGAGAAAATGAGAGCAGGCTGAAAGAAACGTTCCTGTTCATGGTGGAGTTTCAGGAGATAACCACTGCCTTTTTTAAGATTATCCTCCCTGAGGTTTGGGGGAGTGTATCAGTTCAAAACCTCCAGCAGGTCTGAAAGATGAATGACCATGTGTGAATTAGCAATGGAATCGATCCCTATCCGGAAGCATTTGGAAGAGCGTTAGGAAAGGCACAACTTTCCCGAGATAAGAATCAACTTGGAGCATGTTAGGTCAGATTGCTGTAGTAAGCACGATCCTCATGCAAACAATGTTGCTGCTTCATAAACTTTGTGCAGCAATGAGAACTACAAATGATTTTTTTTTTTTAAAGGAAATGTTCTTATTCAGAAACTTTATGGGCTTATTTTCACGGTGGGATGCCTCACTGCCTGTACTTATAAAGAGTTTGCCAGATCAGTCATGGGAATTAATGTCTCTGTTTTCCTAGTTATGGCTGGGGCACCTTTTTATTAAAGCTGGAGCTATGGAACACAAGATGAATAAATTGCCTGGGGAGGGTTTCTTTAAGGAAATTTGATGTCTTAATCACAAGTAATTAGAAATTACTGTAGTGAGACAGTGAAGGAAAAAATAAGGCTACAACTGCATTACAAACTCTACCTGAACTGTTTACTGTTTGGCAAAATCTGAATCAAAAGATTAAGTTTAAGGCTCCTGTAGACACAGTGACGTGATTCCAGAGTGTCCATTCAGAAAGAGATTTAATTGTAAATAGCTGAGCTGTGTCCAGTTAAGGAGTGCTGACTCTACTCTGTACTTTAAGTTGATAAAGACACCTACACAGCACAGGTTTCCTATATCTCATATTTCTTCAAGTGAGAACATTGCATTGCCTTTCAGTATGGAATTTGATTAGAGGCGCCTGTTTTATGCACTCGAACGCGCACTGGTTAAACGCGGGGTTTAATCAGATTGCACGTACCCTGCGGTCTGTTTATCCCAGGAAGCAGTTGGGCATGCGGTGGGGAGCAAACGTGTGAGGTGCCTTGGGAAAGACCCATATGGCGGGACTGCAAATTCAGCTACTGCCTCAACTGCTGCTGGCTTTTTCAGAGCTCAGGTGAGCTTTCTGACAAATTCGTTTTAGTGCTTTGATAATGGCTAAACTCATTCCTGTCGCTGCTTAAAAAGAGGCAAAAAGAAACGCTTTGCAAACTGCCTTTGCGAAG
Organism: Platalea leucorodia; assembly: GCF_965183815.1. NCBI lineage: Eukaryota > Metazoa > Chordata > Aves > Pelecaniformes > Threskiornithidae > Platalea > Platalea leucorodia. Next base: position 10,073,053 of record NC_138840.1, read on the forward strand.
AGTGGCCTCATTTCGGTGAGGAAATGGTGGTTGCAAATGAAATCGTCTATCGAGTCATAATTACAGGGGCATTACCACAGCACTGCAATGTGTACTTGGATACTTTGTTTTCATTGAAAGTTTGACGAAAATGGAAACCACAAAACTAAGGCAAAGGTGGTTTGTATTTTACCCCAGAAGCCAGATGTAAATAAGTAACCCTATTATTACGCGCCTTTTGGGTGCATCTTATAGTGCAATGCAGGCGCAGATTATATATAGCCCAGATGATACGTGCAACCCACAGTCTTCAACTGTGTGCCTTAATGGTAGGTCAAGGATGGAGGTTTTTGTTGCTGATATATCCAAACAAGCCCACTCTTACGCTTCATGGCAGGCAACTATAAGCAGAGGTCTGAGTTCATGTTTTCAGTAGCATTTGTCAGGTTAAAATGGATTTTGTTCATTAGATGCAGTTTTTCTTGGGAGGTCCTGTTGGGTTGTAAAAGCAGCTTTTGCTACTTCAAAAGCTGTAGGCTACCTCGGAAACAGTAAAGCCTTTTCACTGAATCAGTGCTGTGTGCAGTGCTGAGACCTAATGAATGTGATGATTATCTCTGATCAGTCTTTTGTGGCAGAGGTGTGAAATTCTTCACTGGTCTTTGTACAAATTCAAAAAGGCTGGAAAATAATTGTTAAAATTGGGGGGGGGGGGGGAATGTAACTTGATTTGTAGAGTCGATTGCTAGTTGGCAGGTGCATTTATTTCTATCATGAAGTTGCTATCATGAGTCTCCTTTGCTTTGCAGTATTGGATGTTAGCTTCAGACAAGCTGTCCCGTGCTTTCGGGCTGCTGTAGTTTCTTCACCCTGGAGTCAGTAATCCTCTCATTTCTAAATGTCCATGGTTCTGTACAGATAGAGTTGGTTAGAGGTTTTTCAAGTAAATTGAAATTCCCTGCGAGGTGTGATACAACTGTTGTATGAGCAGGTATGTACTGATCACAAAGGAATTTTAATTTCTGACAAGCCCTATTGTACTGAAATCGGTTGCGCAGAAAGACATAATGGAAACATGCCAGTTCCAGACTTGAAACAAGTGTGGTGCTGCTGGGGCTGGGATTTCACAGGAGCTGCAAGCCAACCTTTAGTTGCTTTTGGAAGGGAGACCTTCTGCAGCCCCATAGTTTTACAATCTAGCTAGTTTTACTTTTAGATAGTTTTACAATCTAGCTGTCAGTCAGGAATCCAGAGGGTAAATAGCCTCTTGCTCTTGGTGACTTAGGGCTTCCATCTTTTGGGAGGCTGATCAAGGAATAGCCATGCCTTGCTACCTCCTTTTGGATGCTCTTCCTCCTGTGTCAGCTTGCATGATAATAAGAACAAGAGCCTCTGTCCTCTGCACAGATCAGCCATTCTGCTTTAATTTTATCATCTGCTTTTATCAGGAAGATAATTTTGGTAGAGACAAGCCCTTCATCTGCTTCAAGGGCAGTGAGTAGCAAAGCTGGTTTGCTATGTTCATACTGCAGGTTTTTTTCCCCTGTTTGCATCCACACCTCCAGAGTGGCTGATCAGCTGCCAAAAGGTCTGGAGGCGAATTATAAGTGTTTACCGTACTGATAGCTAAATAGAAATAGCATTTGTCACTGGGAGCTGGCTTAGAAGTCATGCTGTGTTCATCTCTGTGCTATGCTTTCCTATAGGCTGCGGGCTTTTTGTTTCAAGTTTGGTAAATATGCCTCATTCAGTGAACTGAAACACCTGGGAGAGGCTATAGGTGATGATCTGTTTCAAGTGGAACCATGAAAAAAATTTGCTGTGTTTGGCTTGTTAGCTGAGTAAGGTGTCCAGGTGCTACTGTGGGAGTCCTATATAAGGTGGCAGTTTCTAGGAAATGGAGCATTGCAAGTTTTTATTTGGTTTTGAATTGCTTTACAAAAGAAGTTAATCCCCTCTTGAAGAGGTGGAAACTGAGGCACAGATAGACAAAGGGCCTTGTCCAGGGTTGAATGTGCTGGTCAGTAGCAGAGCTGCGAGTGAAGATGGGTCTGGAGTCCCACTTCAATGTTCTGCATAGTGTACTGATGAGTATTTTTAAGGTTTACTTTGCACAAGTGATGAAAAAACCCACTCGCCTACCACATCTCGCATTCACAGAGGATGCAGCTCCCTTCCCTTTCCAGTTCCTCTCTGGTAACGTTATATTACTGTGCCACCCACAGGCAGCTACCATGCTGCTGAAAAATATTTGCTGTTTGCATGGGGAGCCAGTTATCAAACGTTAAATCTGTGACTAAAAGCAGCTGGTTTCATTTGCTGTAATATCTACTGTATTTAGATTTCTCAGACGTAGTTATTCAAGTATTCTGTTTAAATTGCATTTATAGTTGTTATACTATTTTCTGATTTTTCCCACTGTTTCCATGGGATATTTGTCACTTCTTCCACAAAACGCTTTCTTTGTGCTAAACAGCTGCTGTGTTCCTGCTCAACAGCAATTGCTTTCCAACAAGTGAAGAAATGCAAGCTGTGTTCTAACCTGAAGTGTTGGGATGCTTGTGAAGAGAGAGAAACTGCAAGGCTGTTAATTATTGGTGCACCCCATTCATTGACGTGTTTCCACATTAGGCTGTGAGAACAACTTGGTTTAATCTGTGTCATTTTATTGAGGGGGAATATTCTCATTTACCTGCAGGATGCACAGGAGTTGACCTCTCCGTTGCTCTGTGCGTGATTAGCACAGAACAAACTGGGTCAGCAGAAGCTGCTTGGAGGATTTTGAAACCAGCATACCCATTTGTAGCAAATCATGTTCAAGCCATGGTAACTGAAGGACATAAGCAAACCAAGATTTTTAGGTGGAGTTGATTTGTTATTAGATGAAGTCAGAAAAAACGGACAAGCTTTTTGGCTTCTGCTGACCTGAAGAAGGGCTTGTGCATCTCTCTTCCCCTCTGTACTGCTCGGTCCAACAAGAGGTTAACTTTACCTTCACACCTTGTCTTGTAATTTATAGTAGTGCATTTGGCATGGTTGATCTGTTTAGGTTTTTTAAGAATTTCCCTTGTGATATTTAAACTCTCTCATCTGTGCACCCGTGCTATAAGCAGCCCCTTGGGAGAACTGTTCTGTGCTGTTGAGTTATTCTGCTTTGTAGAACAGAATTTTAATACTGTTTACCATGCTCTTAATCTTACAGCTGGCAGATAAATTGGGTTACTTCAGCCCTTCCCCTGGGGACTTCATGGGGCTTCATGGACAGCATACCCACAGCATTAGGTGGAGTTATCTCAGCTTTGCAAAAATCCGCTCATCTGTCTTCCTGGAATGAGTAATTGATTGGTGAGAGAACAAAATGTTGATTTTTTTTTTTTTTTTTAATTGCATTTATAAAAAGGGATGGACAACCAGATCTGGTGGGGCAGTTGGGAAGTTTTTGCTGCGAGTCCAGCCTTTCAGAAACATCTGCAGCTGGGTTTGATGCACTGAGAAGAGTCCTTCTGATGGCTTGGTTCAACCATTTGAGTAAAATTTGGCAAGCCAGAGATGAAAACTCAGAACCTTCCCAGATAACCTGTGTGATGAAGAGCAGGCTGCTCGGTGCCTGGCCTCAGTCTCCCAGCTAACCTTATTCTTGTTGTCCACTTTTTCTTGTTATAATTGTGAGCTCTTGCAGACAGGAGCAGTCCCTCACTAGGCTCATCTGTCATCTGGTCCAGCAGGGACCGGCTCTGAATTTGGGCTTCTGGGTGCTCCTGTAGTAATATCATTTTTAAAACTGTGTAAAGCAAAGGACTGGACTAGCATAATGAATTATAATATTATATTTGTTTATTGACTGTTACTAGCACCATATTAGCTCAAAATAAAATATCTTCTAGGAGGTTGTCAAGTGAACTTGGTTTCATTTCATGGGTACTTCACTTGAGTGCTTGGTAATGGCCTGTATTAATGCAGGACCTTGCTCCTCAGGCTATTGGGTGTTTGTTAACACTTCCCTCTCCCTCTCCCTCCCACTGATGGGTATAGTGCAAGACTGTTATAAGAAGATCCTTTCTCTTCCTCACATGCTTTTTTCCCAAGACAGCCTCTGGTTTTGTCTCTCTTTACAGTAAGAGCCCTGTAGTAGCTGCCCAGCTGCTGTCACGTCCCTCTCTGGGATGGTGATTTAGAGCTGAGCCAGCATGGAAACTGGCTTTCCATGCCTACGGCAAGCCTGTTAGCAGACGCTGTGGAGTAGTAGTGTGCCGCTTCTGTTTGGAAGAGTTGTCAGTTTTCTGGTTTAGTTGGGAAAAACAACCAACATTGGCTTGGTTTTTAGTTGGACTTTTGGAACATCCCTTAGTCTTTTGAAGAAAGCTGCTCAGTGTTACTGGAGGAGATGAGCAGTCTTAGATCAGAAGCACCTGTGAAGACAGTGGTACAGCTAATGAGCTTCACTGTGGAGGAAGCTGAAAGCATAATGTTAAAGAGGTCTGGGTAAGGCTTGCTGAAAATGAGACCATGAGAAAACGGGTAAGCTGGTAATCAGCAAAGCTCATAGCTGAACTATGTGGATTGCCTGAGGCTGGAAAAAACAGTGGCCCCTTAGTGTGCAGCTTCATGGTAACTTAGTGTTTGGAGCTGGGGTTGTCAAGGTCCTGTCCTTCCCAGCCCACCGTGTGTTCCTCTGAAAGTGCTTAGTTTGCACCTGGGTCAGCTTTTATGGCTCCCTGGGCAGCTGGACCAGTGCTGGTGCGAGGCAGGGGTGGGAAGGCATGGAAAAGGAGGTCCTGAGTCTGGACTTTGGTTGGTTTACGTTGCTGTGGGACTGCACCCTCAGGAGGATGCAACAGAGCTGAGCACATGGGCGGAGCTGGACAGATGAAGTTCCCTGCTTCAGCAGAGAACATGCGAAGACTGAAGAAACAGGGTAGAAAACAGCATAGAAAACACTACAGCATGGCTGTGGAGCGGTCCTTCTCTATTGTGGGTGGATTAGCTGCCTAGCTGGAAAAAAGCCTTGCTGCTGAGAGTTCAGAGATGGGTCAATGGAACAAGAATATATTCTTAGATTGGTATGAAGAGCTGGGGGGGGGGGGGGGGGGGAAGCTAAGTGTTTGAACTAACAAGCCAGACAAAGGCCATGCTTCTGCTTGCTGTGATGCTGAGCAGCAGCAAGGGGCAGGCAGCACGGCTGCAAAACGGTGCATCCCAGAGTGGCGAAGGGAGTTGTGCTGTGTCGGTAACAGGCGGCTCTCTGGTGGCAGAGGAATTTCACGCAGCTGTCAGACTCAGGGAATGCCTGAGCACTTTGAGGACATGAATATTCAGAGGAGCTGTAGCATGTGTCATGCTAAAGGAAATGCAAAATCTGAGTTTTCTCAGGCTTACATACCTGGGAACTGTCAGTAGAGGATGAAAGTAATTTTCTGTTCTGTGGGGTGGGTTATCTCAAACTGTCTGTTGCAGAATACAGCTTCCCAACTAGCCAGTCCTAGTTAATGCTGGCAGGATCTGCACTACTTAATCCATTGCTTTGGTGAGAAAGTGCCTGTTTCTTAGCACAGGCAGAGATGTGCGCTGCTGCTTTGGCAGCCTCATGGAAGTGCTGGGAGTCCTGACTTTGCTCCCTCTTGCTCTAACCTGGCATCACATTTTTTTTTCTCTGATGTGCCTTTTATGCTTGTTCATAATCAGATGATTGTGGATTTAGTGTTTTGCTCAGAAGGATCCCTCCCCATACAGGCTGAGGTGCTTCCAGCCGTGTTGTCAGGCAATGACAGATGTCCTTGGTGCATACAGTGAGTGTCCAGCAGTGATGGGCTGCCAGGATTAGTATTCCAGGCACAAATGTGCCCCTTGTAATATGCAAAGCTCAGCGCAGCCTGTGCAGGAATGCCCTTGAAAGGCAAATTAAACTCAACTCCCTGGTGGCTCTGGGGGAGTAGGAGGGTTGCTGTCATCTATGCTGAGGTTCAAGTTTTGAGGTGTCTGCTTTTGTTTCTCTTCTGCTTTCCCTTCCCAGCAGGGCTTACTGAAAGGGCAGGCAGGGACACCTTACCTGCAAATCCCCTGTATAGTAGAGTTGCTACTAACTGGAGGTTTGGGTTTGTGTGAAGATGCTGACTTGATAATGATATTTGTAAAAATCATTATGGCTCTTCTGCCTTCAGTGGGGAGCATTCGTTTTCATTTTTGCAAATAGTGTCCTTGAGGCAGCCTTTAGAATAGACATATCGTGTGGATATACCAAATTGCGCATCCAGAATGCACGTGAAATTTAGCTGTTTAAGGAGTTATGAGGGTGTTTCCCAAGTAACCCTGTGGTAATCTGCCTCTGAAATGAAGATCTGATGTTCTTGGGTGACTGACTTGCTGCCCAGAAGTCTGCACAGATAGCACTTCTCTTCACTAAGCTGTTTTAAATGCTGTAATTGCCAGTGATGTTTTGAGAGTTTAATGGCTTTGTCGAGATGTTCTCCCCATCTAAGAATATTGCTGCAATGGTATTCTAGCTGCAGCAGAGAGAAGTAGCCTCGAGCATGGTTGTGTGATCAAAAGGAGTGTTTCACCCACACGGTTCAGCAAAGCAAAGCTTAAAAGCCCTGCAGCGATGGCTTATTCAGGCGCACTTCCAGTGATGGTGTGGTAGGGTTATCTCCTCTGACACTGCAGCCCTGTGATGCTCTGATGCTGTCGTACAAGCTGAGCATGTGCTGTAAAGTCAGCGAATTATCAGATGGAGATGATCCATCTGATCTGATGTTGCATTACAGCCAACAAACTGCACTTTGCTGCTGGGAGTTAAGGTGATGAGCTGTCCTAGACTTAGTGGTGAAGGGTTAGGCTGAAATGGGCTATGCATAAAAGCTAGCTTTGACTTCTCAGCACTGGAAACAAGCTTATTTTATAGCTCTTTCCCAATCACCCCTTGCTGTGCTTGTTGACATTTCCTATTGTGGTTGTGTCTTAGTTTGAACTGCAAGCTCTTTAGGACAGAAGCTGTCTTTTTCTAAAATGCTGAGCATGTTTTTACCATGCTATGTAATATATCAGAATCAAGCTGTCTTCTGATTTCCCCAAACTTAGTTCCTCTTGCACATCATTTCAGGACTTTCTCCAGAGAAAAGCTGGGTTTGCTACTAAAATCCTAGTTCCTCATTTTTGTCTCTTTTCCCCAGTACATTCAGAGCTGTCTTGATGTTGTGTGATATCTAAAATACTTCCTGTGCACATGCTATTCTGCCTTTGCTGGATAAGCGTTAGCTGTTCCCTTTTACAGCAGACACATGCATTCTTGAAGACACAGACATGGAATGTTTTCCCTGGGAGCAAACATTTGATGCTTTGTAATTATTACACCTTAATTTCGTTTCCCTTTTCTTTCCAACACAGCATGTGTGTGATTAGAGGCTAGTGATATCCTCAAAGAGGGGTGAAGATGCCACACGCTCTCATTCCTAGTTTGCTGGGGCAGGATTTCTGCTCTAGGTTCCCTCCACGCTGCTTATGTGTAGACTGAGCAGAGCTGATAGAGAAGTGAAAATAAGCCTGGGTTTTGGTCACACTTGGAATTTTAATTTGTGTGTCAATTTTGTTTCCTGTTTTTGTAGGAATTGCTCAGAAAGCTAGTGTGCAAGAGGAATGGAAGAGAACACTGGTGAGTACACTCTTGGATATCTTACTGCGGGTTGTGGACCTGTTCTTTCCTCCTTGGTTAAGCATCATAAAGAACCTTATTTAAAATTAGTGTCTTCAGTTCAAATGTAGAAGGTGATTAGAAAATAAGCTAGTTTGGCAGATGCATTAGTTGCAACTGGACTGCACTAATGATGTGGACCAGATCTGATTAAAGCTGTGTTGATCCTCTGGAAGATCTTTTTTTGAAATCTCCTATCTGTGAAACCTGGAATACAAGTCTGTTGGATATCCCAAGCTCTTCAAAACATTTTAACATCCCCTTAATAGGTAGGAGGCTAGAAGCATTGAGCTGGTATGCAATTTGAACAAGGCATGTGGCAAGCCATAAAGAAGGATGAGCTCATGGTAGCTCCTGACTTCTCTTTCTGTATTTATTTCTCTAGGCTGCTCTGCCTTGCAGAAGATGTAGGATTTTTTATTAAACAAAATTTGTCTTTAAAGCTCTTGCTTTAGGCACTGTGTACTGCTTGCCCTGAGGCAAGCAGACTCATTGCTGTTGGGTTTAACTGATGCAAGGATAGGGTTGCAAATCAAACTGGTAGATTTTTGACTTAGAGATTACCTTGAATGTTTTTTCCATCTGTTTGCCTAAAATGGCTATGGAAGACACTAGCTAAATGGCCATTTTTTCCCCTCCCATTGAAATGAGATTTGCGTTGAAAGCTCTTGCCTGCACCGTGGGAAGCCAGTATCCATGAAACATATTGACCTCACATCTTGTGGACCATGATGTTGCAGTTGGTGACTTCTAACTCATAGTGAAGTGCAACTCTGTGACCATAATTATTATTTCTAGATTATTCCTATGCAGCCAGGTGATGCCATCCTTAAAACTTGAGAATCGATGTACTTGTCAGTGGTGTGGTGTGCTTGGCATGGCAGACGTACCAGGCCTGTCTGCTGAAGGCCAGTTTTTGACTTCATGCAAAGCTGGTCTGTGGCCAGCTTTGGAGCCAGTGGCCCATTTGCAACAGCTACGAGCCCAGTGTACATGCATAAAAACATGTCATGCTTATAATCCTGGTGGCAAGAACTGCTGCTGTGCCCTCTAATTGCTAGCCTGTAAGGTGCACATTTAATTTGTGGTGATTGCTTTCCCTTATGATTTGCTCGTGGCAAACTAATACTGAATGATGACTTTCGAAGGGGGAGGATGGGTGAGTGTGGCGCTGGCAGCTGATGTTGAAGCAATGGCTGTGGAGATGACAGCTCCCTGCTCAACCCCAGGACAAAGCACAGACAGCAGTAGGGCGAGTTTTTCCATCTCTCCAGCCTGCATTAATGGGATGGCTTTGAGCAACACTGTAAGCTCTGCTTATTTACCAGGACTCGGCCTCTGCTGGGACTGGCAGCAGCCAGCCGTGTTCGTATCACAAAGCTTCTTGTCCCTTTTTACCTGCAGTTGAACTCCATTTTTTGAGTAGGTCAGTGAGCCATGGGGTTGGAGCCTGTTGAGGTTACCAAGAGCTTTGATTCCTGATTTGAGCAGCGCTGGTGGCCTGGGATGTGAAAGGCCTTATGTTCTGTTTGCATTTTGCCAACTTAAGTAAAATTACCTCCCTTTTGCCTCTGAACAAATTCAGCTGTGCAAGTTTAGGATGGAGTATCTGTACCCGATCTTTGCATGCACAGACACCCCACACAGCTGGTTGTAAAGCTTTACATGTTGCCACCTTAGTGCTGCGAGCTAAGAGCCCCATGTTAAAGGCAGTATAAGCAGATGGGTCTTTTATTGTTATTTCCTTAAAATTACTTTGCTTTTAAGGACGCTCATTCTCCAAGTGCTGCTAAGCTCAGGACTCCTGGGTTGTTCCCGGCACTGAGACTGGAGATGAGGTAAGGCGGAGCTGTGTGCAGGAGCTGAGCTGAAGTCAATGCCCTTTGTTCCCCCAAAGCTTTTTGGTGTATTGCTGTCCTTAGCTGGTTGTATATTAACTGCATTCACAATGCTGCATGGCTGGCTTTTGTTTTAACTGCATTGGCACATGTTCAGAGTTGGTGTGCTTTGAATGGCCACTGGGACTGCACAGTGAAGCATAAATCCTTTTCAGCTGTCAGGCTTCACTAGCCATGGATGGGTGGGGGAGCCCTCCTTGGCTGGCTGCCCTGGCTAATTAAAAATGAAATTTGCTGTTGTCTTCAGATTTTAATTCATGTTCATCCTTGAAGACTAGCGGAAGCATGATCTCCAGGCAGCTGCAGTGAAGTTTCAGAGCTTGTCTATCCACAGTTATTTTAGAACAGGTATGCAGCTTAAAATTTGCTCTCAACCCTACCCTGGGTTGTTTTTCAAGTATAGAGAAGAATATACAGAAACTTCATGCAAGCCTTGGGATGTGGCCCTGAGCAAGTGACTATAGTTTAAGTAACCACATGTCAGCTATCTGCACTAATTTGGAGGTGCATGTGTTGTAGGTAGGGCAGTATCAGATGGCTTAGTTTTTCACTCTAATGCTGGACTTAAGCAAAAGCAGATTACTTTGCTGTAGGCTGTGCCTGTGACTGGCATTGGCTTAACAAATGCATGAACTGCTCAAGTTGCAGTAACTTGTGTAGCTTGTCAGCCTGAGCCCTCAGCTACCGACTCATGCTGTGAAACCAGTAGGAGATGGAAGAAGTCTTGAAGTGATGGGAACCTGCAAGGTTCTACGTGGGAGCTGAGAGGTGGTGGCGATGGATTGTGCCTCGGTGTGAGGCTGGGGCACAGCCCCACGTATTCTGTGCCGGAGGGAGGGTGCTGCCCCTGAGTCGTCAGCAGAGTTGTGAGGCAGGTGGGAGGATGGAGGTTAGTGAGAGAAATAAATGAAATCTAAATATACACACGTTGCCAGGCCGAGTTTTCCCACTTTCCAAGGTCCCACCTACACAAGTGATCTGTTGAAGGGAAATGTCACTGGAATACCTTTCCCCTCTTCAGATCCTTCCTGTGGTGCGGGTGAAGGATCACACACTATTTTCGGAGCCTATTTCCGCTGTTCCACCTACTACCCACGCTGTTGCTGCCCAGACCCCCTCCCAAAGACCACTCACTTACCTTAGCATGATATGAGCCAAGTTTGGGCTTTTTTTAGTCAAGGGATAGTCGTCTTACCTAGCATTTCATCTGCCTGTAAGTCTGTGAGGTCTTAAAAAGCGAAATATTGAAGAAGTGGGAGCTTTGTGCTTGGCAGGGCAAGTCTCACCTTGTGCGTGTGGTTCCTTGAAAGCTCTGCTGTGGTGTTGGATTGACCTAACATGGAAGCAGGCCTGCAGTTCACTTGCCCAGTAATGTTTGAGCTATTCATGAATAGCTGTGGAGGGAGCACAGCCATGCCTTTCTTCATGGGAAGTGTTTGCTCTTGGGTCCTTTGACCTCCTGTACTTTGGTGCTCTGTTTACAGTTTCTGCTTGTGGCTACAGGCTTCCTCTGCAGGTGTTGGGATATGAACCTTTTAGTAGCTTCCCTAAAAGGTCTAAATCTCTGTGGGACAACTGTGGAGCATCTGGGGAAATTAGTGAAGTAGCCTTTGCACACACAGGCTCTTACCCAAAGTTGCTTTTTTGGAATAGCACTTGAAATACTAAGTTTATGGATGCTTTAAGAATCTTCTGCGGTTATTTCTTTATTCAAGGATGACTTTCATCCCCTTTAACTTTCATCCCCTTTATCTCCTGCTGTGCTACTTTTTTCCAATTCTTTTCCTACTAAAAATAGGAAATACTCTTTGAGTCCTTAACCTTTGTGCAAACAAAGAAGTAATTTGCTTTAGCATCTATGCTGACTTCTGGGCTACGTGCCTCATAAGGAAACCAGTGTGATATGAATCTGCTGCTTTTGGAGACTTAGACTGCAAATATAGTCTGAGTAGAGGAAATGGCTAGGAATGTGAGTACTTGCTTCTTATGCCACCAGCTCTGCTACTTGTTCCTGGCAGGATGTATGGCTGGCTACCCAATTCCCATTTTTATCCCTAAAAATGAGAGCAATACCTTCAGATGCACAGAAGTTCAAAACCATTATGGAAATGAGTGCGTGATCATTGCATGTGCATAGGTAACAGGATTTTTAGATCACTTCTGGTTCAAAGCATGTCTGTAGAAGCAATACCTTTTAGTATACATCCGTTGCTCTCAACTTCCAGCCCTGCTGTCTGAAAGGAAGTTTGAGATCAAAAAGACATATCAAGCATGTTCCAGGGCTAGATTGTCTGATCAGGTTCTGGCATTGCTGCCTTTTAAAAGACTAATGCTCCGAAGGGAGCAATGGTAAAGGTGCAGTGACTGTGACCTCTCCCAAAGATGCTTTAATCACTGGCTTCCATCAGCCTGCTGCCTTGGGATCTGAAAAGAACACTTTGTTTTCATATGGCTGCTGGCTGGGATCCCTCTTGTACTCTGCCTGGACCCCTCGCTCCTGCTCTTTACCAAAGCCCACCAAGCTCGGCACCTGCTCTGGGTAGGGACCCTGTGCAAGTAGAAGAGAACAGAAGACTACCGATGTGCAGAGTCTGTTATGAGGAAACAAAACCTGCTCAGGAAAAAGCTTTCTGCTTCAAAGGTGTCTGCCAAGTGACTTTCTTCTCGCTATTCCTTTGTTTATGAAGGAAGCCTTTTGTGTTTAGCAGCAGTGAAAGCTGAGGGAGTGGCTGCTAGGATGTACAATGTTTTGCTTGTAGGTTGTTGGTGTGAACCAAAGGAGGGAGATCATGAGTATGAGTTCCCATCTTGTGCCTCTGGAGTGGATTGGAGACTGGTGGCAGAGATGAGGACTTTGCAAGGACCACAGCTGCAGATGGAGCTGCCTGTGTGGAAAGAAGGTCTCTACCTGCACCTCCCTCTGATCTGATGGTGACTGCCACAGGGTGTCAGGGTTGAGGAGGAAATACATGGCGCTCTCAATGTCTTCTGTTCCTCAGAAACCTAACAAGGCTTTAGATCTATAGGATAGTCATTCTGGTACTTTCAGTAATGCACTTCAAAAAGGGAGGGGTCCAAGCAGGGGAAGGAAGGGAGAGGGTGAGGTGGAGGACACTTTTTGTTCTTTGCATTTGCTGAAGAACTTGGATGAAAGGCCAGCCTCTAATTCAGGGGTTCTTCAACTTGCTGCCGGTGCTTGGGACTGGCTGGGTGGGAATCCCCTTTTGATGACTAAGTTTCAACTGGGAATCAGCTGCTTTGAGGCTGCTGCCAGGACAGGCATTTAACTCACCATTCAGCATCATTTAGGGAAAACTTGTCAAATGTGCGCTTTTATGTTGAACTAAAGTGTTTTGATGATGTGGTTTTTAGTTTAAACTAGGCTGCTGGAGATGGCATTCGTTGTTTTCTGGTTTTGATCTGCAGAGTCAAACGTATAGAGCATTGCAGTGTTAAGAGTGCTTTACCATCACACAGCTCTGAAGTTTGCTGGAGAAGAACAGTTCATGCTAACTAGCCAGTGGAAATCTCTTTATAATGTCTGTTCCAGAACAAAAGAACAGGTTTTTCTTCCAGGAAGACACACAAGCTGCGATTCCCTTATGAGATCCTGTGTATAATGTATACAGCAATATAACTCTTTTGTGCCATACAATAGAAGAGAGCCAAAGTGGTCGAAGTGCCTGAGATTAAACATTTAATTACAGTTGATGTATGCTAATTTGCAAGCACGCAGAAAGGCAAAATCCTACTGTTCCTTAGTTGGATTTACCAGAGGGTTGAACTGATCTCAGTGGAGACCGTTTGACTTTTAAACAAGGTGCAGTACAGAACTCTTTCTTACCTATGCGAAAGCATTATCGTAAATAAGTCGAGTGCACTTGACAAGTTAGCAAAATACTTTGGGACATTATCCTGACAGCCTTTTGTTCTTAAATTTGTGATGGATATTCTAGTTTTTAGTGTAATTAATGTGCTGAGTGCTCTCAGGGTGCTTGGGGCAGTTAATGGGATGCCAGTGCTGCCGTTCTGCCTGCTGTATTTGCCAGTGATTCAGATCAGCTATCCATCTGCTAGTTGGTGTGGCATTTAAAAAAAAAATACCCAATAAATCCCCCATGAACAAGCCCCCCTTATGATTTGAGTAGGTGTCTGAACTCTTGCTGCCTTTCCCTCCTGATCTACAGGCCAAGTGTTGTACAGAGATTATTTGCTCACCTGCCAGAGACCTTGTAATTCTGTGGCACCCCATTTCAAGTGACTTTTAAAGCTGTTGTAGTAAATGGCCGTGCAGTTTCTACAGATAGCTCTGCCTGGAGGAAAGTGGAGGTTAATTTTGCTGGTTTTGTGGTTTAGTGGCTAAGCTGTGGATGTGCTGGGAATGAGATGCTTTGGCCTCCAGGCTGGCTGGAGCAAGATAGTAGCAAAGGCTGATGTTGAGTGAGAAATGTTGTATCTGCTGCAGTGCTTCGTGATTGAATTGAACGATCTTATTCCTTGTATTAAGAGATAAGACCTTGTAGGACATGTAATCAATCCTCTGGATAATTCAGGCCAACTCACTGTAAAATAGTGAGTGTGGAGTTATTGTGGTTCAGTAAGTAGGGCATGGAGCAGAAGGGTCAGATTTCGAGAGTTTCTACTTTTCATTTTCAACTTGTTGGACCTTAAATTCACCTTGCTCTCTGCAACATTGCTGCCGGTAAATTCTGTCAAAGGATTTTAGTAGCTGATTTTATTGGGATTGGGGGTAGAAGAGGAGCCTGCCTGGAACCAGAGGTATGTGGGTTTAGTATAAATGAAGTGATTTTTTTGTTATTGTTGTTTTTCTTAGTTCACACAGCAATGCGTCCAGCCTGAATGGCAAACCTAGCTTTTTAAAAACAAAACACTGAATGTTCTCATTAATGTTGCTGCCCTTGTGAGTTGTAAATAGTGTTAGCTGAGCAATTGGCTGAAGAAAGCTGCCTCTCGGGCATGCTGAGCTGCGGGGCTGGTGCTGATCTACAGTTCGGTTGCTAACAGTTGCATGCTGTCACCACTGTTTCTTTCTCATTTGTCTTGAAAAGGACCCTGGCTCTGATTTCTGAAGGTGTCTTTTGTCTCCTAAAATACTTGAGTGCAACAAGAAGCCAGAGATCTGGCGTGGCTTTTTTGCAGGTTAGACCAATCCAGCTGTGATGGGACAAGTGATAACTATGACTTGGTTAGGAAGGATATTGCTCTTCAACCCAGCCTGGCTTTGTCTTGCTTTGTGAAGCATAGATTTTAAGATTTCTGAAGGACTTAGCAGCTGGCTTGTGATAAATTTGTATTCCCTTGTACATTAAAAATAATATTTATAGGAGTTAGTTACTAAACTCCACTTAAAGATCTCTCTAGCTTGTTAGTACTCAGGCTGTTCTGAGCTGAGCTTTGCAGATTCAGGATCTGCAATGCATCCTGGTGCCTATTAGAGCTTGTCTTAAGGCTGTGTAAGATAAAGCTTTGTACATTGGTGTAACTCAGCTCTACGATTTCCTTGCAGTGTGTCAGTTCTTTTGTCAGTGTCTTCCATGTCAGCCTGGAAACCTGCTTTCATCTTGGGTGTGTGGGGCATCACTGCTGCTAACCTGGTAGGTTGCAGAGTGGTCGCTGGAGAAATCTAGAGATGGAAATAGAAGCAAATTGTGCTAAAGTCATGTAAAGAGGCCAGAATCGGTGCCGAGATCTGAGACAGCACGTCGCCTGCAAGACTTCTCTCCTGGGATGAAGACGGATGCTTGCTGCAAGGCAGGCAATTCCTCTCCCTGCCTCTTGTGGCCATGGATGGGACTGAGTTTAATCCCTCGGGAGGGACCCGGCAGGCCCTTGCACCTCTCATCGCTTTCCTCCTGCGGCGGCCCGGTGCTGGGTTTTGTCCCGGGCCGTGTGTCCCCGACACCGGCCCTGAGCCCACCAAGCCCCCGGGGCGGGGCGGGGGGGGGGGGGGGCGGGCGGGCGGGCACCGGCCGCGGCCCTGAGCTGCGGCGGCCGCCAGGGGGCGGGCGGGAGCGCGGAGCGGCGGGGGCGCGCGGGCTCGGCGGGGCGCCCCTCCCGCGCGGAGCGCTGCCTGCGAGGCGGGGAAGCGCGTGCACGCGGCCCCTGCCAGGGCGCTGCGTTTCTGCAGGGCACCCCGCTGCTCGAGCAGGGCCTGGGGGTCCCCCTTTTGGGGAGGGTCAGAGAAACAAACCGTGAAGGTGCAGCCAGGCAGGGCCGTGGATGTCGACTTTCACAGGCGGTGAGCCAGCAGGACGCTGTGAAGTGGGGGGTGTGACTCGGCGGCATGCTGCAATTGCATCAGGTTAGGGGCAAAATAATAAGGGTGGCCTAACTGGTATAGCGCGTCCAAACAAAAGCCGGCCTTCCGCGCTTGAAAAGGTGGAATTTAATAACTTTCCGTGCTCCATATAAGAATCCCATAGAAAAACATGGCCCAGTTCCTGTGGTTCTCCCCAGCTCTCTCCTGCGGGCTAGGAAATGGTTCTGTGTACTGTTTGCTTTGCATATTTTCCCTTTACTTCCTCAGCACGGCTGCAGTAAGGGACTCATTTCCAAGGCTAGGCGAACAGTGAGTCATTGCTTGGCAAGGAGAATAAGTCCTGAAGACTCGGTGGTGATCCTTGCTGGACGGATCTGCTGGTAGCTCTGTTCTCAAAGGGTAGATCAACATCCTCTCCCCATCTCAGGAAGGCAGTGTGAGGCAGATGTCTGAGGCTGACCCTTGATCATTGAGAGGACTACAACCAGCCTCTGTGGTGATTTTTGTTGAAATTCAACCAAAATGTTGAAAAAGCTGCCCCCCCCCCCCCAGCCCTTTGATCTTAACGTTAAATCTTGGAGATTAGTGGTGATTAGGAAAGTAAACATTGTTCTTTCCTGGAGGGAAGGCAGAAGTTTGTTCTGCTGAGCATTGTGCATTGCAGGGGTTAAGTTACATTTTGCTTTGGGGAGGAAAGCAAAATCTCCCAAAGTAATTAACTTAAGATGCTGATGCTAATGAATGGGCGTTCAAAGCTGGGACTGGTGGGGGGGTTGATGGGAATCCTTTGTTGAATCAGTGACATTAGGGCCTTAGGAGTGATTCCTCAATTATTAGGCTGAAATGATGTTGAACATGAAGCTAATCCTGTTATCTCACAAATATTGAGCAAACTGCTTGCTCTGGATAACTCTATAATGGGATTATACTAGTCAGTCTGGCACCCTCGACACTCCCTATCTCAGGGCTTTTTCTTATTTTCCTGTACAGGATGAAGTATTGATCAGTCTTCCTAGAGTTAATTTTGGGAGGTGGTGTCTGGGGCACTGTTTTCCAGTGGTGCTGGATTTTTTTGAAAAATGAGTTTGATAATGAGCACCCTGTTGCCTTATGAAGCCATTCACTCCTCCACAGCAAAGATCCCTTGAGCCCATCCCTAAATAAATGTTTAGGAAAAGAACTGAAGAACAAGGACAAGTATAAAAGGAGACTTCCCTTCGTCATGCCTTCCTGGCATCAAGAATCTGCAGTTGAGCGAGTTCCTGTGCCGGAGACCGTTCCCTGGCTATCATATTTGCAGAGTATAATCAGTTCTGGTTTGAAAGCATAATTTTGCATCAGTGATAGCCTGTAGCAATTGTTCTAAACAAAAGTAACTGGTGGGGTTTTTGAAAGGATTATCTTGAGTTTATTTTTAAGCAGTCTGATAAATTGCAAAGTAACCAATGTCAGGAAAACACAAGAACCAACATGATCATGTAGGGAGGAGAGAGAGAAGCCCTAATGCGTATTCAGTCACTTGCCGATGTTCATTATAGATGTGATTGCTTTCCTCTTGGACCTGCAGACCTCCAAGTTTTAGTGGCCTGACTTTTATGCAGGGTTTGTCATGAGCTGGCACAACAGCATTGTCATTGCCAGGTCAAGTTACGTCCTTGGTTGCAGTGGGGCAAAACGTAGCGGCTTATGGTTCTGCCTTCAGTTATGGACAGAAATCAGATTACTGTGTATCGTGTGAGAGGTACAGACCTACACCCTGGTGAGAATTAGAATTCAAAGTTTCAAAGTCAGGGAAAACTTTTTTCTCTCTACTCTGTAGCCAGAGGCTCCGTTAACAATGAAACAGGGCTCGCTCTTTCGGCATCACTACAGTAAAGAAGTGATTTCTACAACATCCACTAAATGAGCAGATGTTTTTGTTCCAAACCAGAAATTTCCATAAATATGGGAAAGTTCCATTAAAGGGTCAGTCAGCTTTTAGTTTCCAAGCTTTAATTTTTTTTTTTTTAAAGGCTGATCTGAATCTTGGTAAGAACTGCAGATTTTTTGGTGAAGTTTTATTCTTTCCTACTCCCTTGACAAAGGTGAGAATTGCTTTCGAAGCTCCGAGGAGCTCACTTACAGCAGAAATGGGCTTCAGCGTTGCTAATGACTCATGTGTCCAGGCCTCCTCAAAGGCAGCAGGGAGAGGACGTGGGCTGGTGTAGCCAAGGGGCCACCTAGGATTTCAGACCAGCTGGGGTTTCAGTTTAAGTGCCCAGGGGCCAGCTAGCCCTGCTGTTGATAAGCTAATGGATTTAGATGGTATTGTTGTAGCCTGTAATGCCCTGGGATGGCATTCTTACAGCAAGGGAGCTAGTGCCTTCTGCAAGCTTGTTTAGATGGGAATCCAGAAGAACAAACTCCCTATTTCAAACCTAAAGTGCATGGAAAAATGGTTTAATGTTTATGTTTACACACCCTAAATTTTGTGCACCAATTCAAATGCTTGCTCTAATGTATCCTTGCTATAACTACTGCTTGAAGCATATGCTTACTGGAGCCATGTTTTTCGCCTTTTCATTTGTGTGCCTTTGAACAGCGTCTGGTAGGAGGCACCTCTGTGAAGTTAATCCAAATGTGCCTGCTTTTCCCAGTGGCTACTCTTTGGACCCCTTAAAGATAGTTCTTGCTCATTCTTCCTGCAAGCTGAAAACCCCTGAACTTGAGGTTTGGTGCTGCTCGGTCTTGCATGCTATGGATCTTGAGGCAGGAACTCTTTGGTGGATGCCATGGTGGGGAGTTTGTACTGATACCTGCCTGTAAGATCTTTCTCCCTAATCAGCAGCTTTGACCTCTTTGAGCGTTGGGAAGTGTGCGTTGTAACCTCATGGAGCCATGGGATGTAGCATGGAGCTCCGTGGCTGCCTAATCTCTGCCACAGGATTCTTTGATCTGAGCCCCTATCTCAAGGTGTTTAACATAGGTGTGAGGCTTACAAAGGCTGCCGTGGGCAGGAGCAAGGTAAATCACACTGTCTAGCCCACTGACTTGGGGGTTATCTGCATTGCAAGTGAAGGTAGGACTACAGCTCACATAAGTCTTCCTGGGTTGGCTGTAAGCTTGTTAGCTTACATACTTGAAATAGTAGCGTGCTATAACTCTTGTGCTGCAAAATTTGTCTGAGAAGATAAGTAAATATTTGAGTAGCTCACCCTTGCAGAGCTCACGGCTGTTACAAGCAGGCAACTGTTGGCATTTCAGCTGGCTGCTTCAAAGCCAGTCCTGATGGACTGCAGTGGTCATGCTGGGCTAGAGTCAAACCTCTTACTGGCAGAAACGGTCCTGTTTCAATTTAACCGTATTTCCGATCAGCAACAGTGCCTGCAACAATGGTCAGAGGCTGTCTGCAGCTCCACCTTCAACTGTGCCAAGTGCAAGTAGACAGGAGCATTATTTGATAGTCTCAGAAAGGGTTTTCAGCCTCTGTTTTAGTATAGAATAGAATAGAATTCTATCTAGTATGATGCTCCTTGCTCCTAAACAAGGTCACTGCTGGTGCTCTACAAATGCAGGAGCAAGAGAATTAGGTGAAATTATGTGAAATGAGGATTCTGGGAATGTGTGAAGGGCCTCATCTACAAGAGGGGGAACAACTGTGGGAGAAAAAGCTTCTTACAAGGTTAAGATTAGCTGTACCTCCTGAACTGTTGGTGTTATCTCATCTCTTGACATTTCCTTTAATTATTTGAAATGGCCTTGACACTGTAAACAATTGCCATGGCATTGTCCCTGCAGCTTGTGTGAGTCAATGTGATGCATAAACAGTGTTTGGTTTTGGGGACCCGATCTGTATATGTCTTGGGATATAAGCTACCTGTTTGCAATTGTCACATCTGCTTTTTGTGCCATATTCTGGGATAGCACTTAGTGCTGGTGTCTGTCACTGTCTTGTTTTCACAAGAGCTCTTGGTGCTGGCAGAAAACACAGGAGCATTGGGGCAGGGACTGAGATTTCAAGAGGAGCCTAAGGGGGTTAGATAGGAAGCTTATGCTTTGCTTTCAGCTCCTTTGGGCCCCCGTAATTCTCTCCCCAGTGAGCCAGTTCAAAAGGGGTAAGGAAAGGGATGATTCACAATACAAAACCAAGCATTGCTTTAATCACGCTAGCAGCAATCTTTCACTTGGCATGTTTCAATCTTAAGCCTCGCTCCTGCTTGGAGACACCTTGGTGGTTGAGCAATAGTAAATATTTGGAGAGTTGAGGTTCACTCACTGTCTTGCTGATGGCTCTTGTCTGGGTGTGACCCGTGGTCTGGATGTGCCACTGTTTAGGGTGGTCCACGGTAGATCTACGAAACATATTTGGCTAGATGAACTTCCTAAGTGTTATCTTATTCCTTAAATAGAGAATGAAGCTTGTATCAACATGAATCACAAAGTTGATAAACTGGAATGGTTCCTCTTGGAGCTGTCTTCTCATATTGGGCAAATATTTATCCACATTGTTTCAAAAGGCATATTTGTGCAATAGATGGAGGTCAAACCTGTAATTACCTGTTAGATTCACTCTGGTAGAAATGGCTTGTAAAAACATAGTATGCTTGAAAGGAAGCTTTTAAACCTGATGTTCGTGTGTGAATCTAAAGTCATGGTTAAAAATTTCAGATTTTGAGTTTTCAGTTGCATGGGTGCAAAAGTATTTTTCTTGCCAAATTTAAGTGCCCTAGGCCAAATCTATCTGCCGTTCCTTTTAATTTCTCTGTGGCAGAGAATTCGGGTTTCTCTTCCAAATGTATCTGCTTGAGATGATCAGAAGCTGAGATTGTGTGCCAAACTTGCCTTGCATTTTAATAAGGAGCTTCTAGCCTAGTCAATAATTAAAGCAGAGCAGGTGCGGTGGGGAAGTTGGGTGTTCCCCAGAAGCTAAACCAAGGCGCTTTTGTAAGTCTTCCTGGGCAGAGCCAAGTGAGCGAAGGATGGTAGGATGCCCTGGCACTGGCTGGCTTTGTGCAGTAATTTGGAAAAAAAATGTAACTTCAGACTGAAGAGCTCTAGGTGTGGGAAGATAATTTGGCTTATTGGTGTGGCGTGCCTGCAATGAGCCCTTTGGGGTGGCAGAGGAAATACTAAAATGTTTTGCTGCAGTTTCATCTTTGGATATGAAGAACGAGAGCACTTGCTGAGATTTTTGTGAAATGTTGAAAAGAGGAAACAAGACTTTTACAGAGCATCTTGCTGCCTTTCTTTTCAGCTAGCATGTGGGCAGAGAGGCTTTCAGCTCAAGACATAGTTTGTCATCTTGAAGGATTAGAGGTATGAAGAGAAATTTGAGATCATGAGTATTTTAATGAATCAGAGCAGGGATACTAGCCTGTGGACCTTGACCTATACGTTGCCGACTAGCTTCTAGAGTTAAATATAGTGCTACCTCAGAGGGTTAATTCCAATTTAATCTTATTTTAGAGATTTAACATTTACTGCTATTCTTGCTGTTAATTTGCAGTCTCCAGTGTAGTGCTTAACAGAGCTTGTCCCATCAGTTTTATAGGTGGCACAGATGGACTTCTCTCTTTGCCAAAGGACTCAGTTATTTTGAATAATACCTGTATAAAGCTGTGAAATCTTAGGTTTGTCCAGTAAGGTGGTTAACACAGAGGATGTGACTGTCTAGTATGTCTGTACTGCAGCCATTTGCTTAGGAAGAGCACTGAATGCTTGTGCTGTGCCAGTCCTAAAAGCACATGCTGGCTAGTGGTTTGAAAGCAGGGGGATAGATTTTTGATTTGTGCTGAAGCTCTGTTAGTATTGTCATTCTTTATCTCCAGTGTTTTGCAATGGGAAGTCTTAGGTGATGTTAGTTTATAGGTTCTTCTCCCAGTATCTTAGTTTTTGCTGAGGGAGATGGTTAAATAAGAGTTATGCTAAACACCATGCCTGTTTCTTCCCTAAACAATGGAATAATTAATGCAATTTTCTTCTCCATGTTTTTGCTTGTGTTCCTAATAATATAGCTGGAAGTAGCAGGTGGGTATCCTGCCTCCGAGTGCTTCACTGTTGGGAATATGCTGATGCTTTGCTGATGCCTGATGCTTTGCTGGAATGTGTCCTATATCTGTACTTCCTTTGGCTTCTGACCAGTGTTTCTTTTAACGCTGCTTCAAGGTGCTCCAAAAAGTAGTTTGTCAGCTTTGGAGGTTCCCTTGCCTCAAGCTGGCATAGGCATGAATCACCACGGTGATTGAGTTAGCCAAGATGTGACTGAATCTTTAATTTTGTCAGGATTACATTCCTTAGCATTCCCTCACTAGTAAACAAGAAAATATTTAGCATATGTTGTAATTCTAGTGAATGGTGAGGAGGCATTGAAGATGATACGTTTTCAGTGCTGGCTAAAATGTGCTCTCATTGAAAGTTGCACTTCCTCCACTGGAAGACAAGGCTGGGGGATATTTTGGCCTTAAGCTCCTCTTGGCCCCAAGACCTACTATGCAATTTTCTTTAGCCTGGTCCTTGTGACAATTAAGCGATTCCTTGTGTTCCAGCCACCTGCTGCCATCACGAGGCTTTCCAGCAGCATGTCCTCAGCTTTATTTTCCCTTCCTAAACGTGAGGCTGAACGTGCTGTCAGTCAGTTCGTTGGCAGAGGCTGCTGCTGAGCCCAGAGCAGTGTTCTTCTTCCAGCTGTGCTCCATCCTGGTCAACACCTGGGCTGCTGTAGGACTTGGGTTGCTCACCTTCCCCACCAGCCAGCACATACGTGGTGGCACCAAGACAGTCCCTGGTGTGCTAGATCCACTGCCCCTTGCTTTCTGAGATCGAGCAGCTGTTATCGCCATGCTGACTAATTGGTGGGGACAAGGGGACTGGAATGCTCTGGGAAATAGGAGTTTCCCTCTCGGAAATGTCGCAGGAAGCATGGAGGAAATCATGTGGTTTAGGAGTGGTTACCTCACTTTTCTGTCTCATCCGAACCAGCGCCCTTTCATCAAAATATACAGAACCTAAACAATGCAATGCCAGCTGGCTTATAAATAAACCATTTTCCATTTCCACACCGGGTATTGGGCTGACTTTTAATACCACGTGAGGAGAAAGGAAGAGCGTCACATTGTGTTGGCTTGTGACCTTTCAGATTGACTACCTGGCTTCCTACCCACTTGCTCCCCCTTGGTCTGCTGTCATAGTTAATAACTCTTCTGCGTGCTCTGTTTCGGAGCACAGCCCAGAAATGGTCATCTTTGTAGGTACCTGGAGCTGTTACGTATATATAATATATTTTTTCATATTCTCCTTGTTCTGGCAAAGCTGCTGAGGATTGCCAGCGAACAGATTGTGGTGAAATGCATCCAGAGTTGTGGTGCTGCCACTTTTTCTTCTCCCTGCTAACCCTCCTGGTAAGATGGTACCATGGGCCTGTGTTAGTATTTCAGGTGGGTGCATCTCCAGCAAGGAAAGAGCCTTAAATGTCCTGTAGCTACTGTTGACTCTTTTGCTGATGGGCTCTAAAGGAAAACGCCCAGTATCACTGGTTTTAAACAGACAGCTCCGTCTGCATGGATGGGATCATGCAAGAGTCCTTTTTAATGTTCCTGTGGCTGAATCATGGAACACAAATGTCTGAGTCACTGCAGATGAATGCAGTGTTTCACGTTGGTGTGAAATGAAATGTGAACAACAGTGTCTTTATTAGAGGAGCTAATATTTGTGCTCATTATGGGTTTCATTAGATTTTAAAGTGAAACAATCCAGAAGAGTTCCTTTTACAATGTATATAAACAGACTATTAACATTTGAATGACAGGTTTTTAATGGGATGCTGGTCTGGATGGAGTGGAAAAGAAACTTCAGAGGAAAGCGATGTACCCCATTTCTTGGGCGCTTACTGCCCAGAACCAGTCATCCTGTTGTTTTGTTTTAGCCATCTGACTCTCCTGAAATCCTGTAAAATTTTCATGTAACTGGGATTTCCTGGTTACTACATTTTTAGAAGAAAATATTGAAGGGGACTGTCAGCCATATCCCTTTTTGCTTTCCTGTAGAAAGCTCTCTGCTATTCCGAGCTCTTTCTTCTCATAAAGGTTACCTGTCCCTGAGGAGTAAAGACTTTACTCTGGTTTCTTCTGGTTGCTGCTATGTTAGATGGCCCTTCTGCATTACTATGGGAATTTTGGACATTTGTTACTTGTCCTTGCTTGAAATGTGGATTTTCCTTTATCCTAGATGTGCAGTTGGATGCAGGCTGAGGTTTTGTCTCCTTACTGCTGTTGGTAGACCTGAAGCAACCTTACTAGATGGGATGCTAAACCCCAGGTGCTCTGTGCTCTTCATGTGCTGCTGGCAGGGAACTTGGACAGGTTGCTTTGTCCCATATTTTTCCCCAGCTGTGAAACAAAGCACCATGGATGCAAAGGGTTGCTTAAGAGCACGGTAAGTATGGCTGCTCTTATGCTCTGTCCTTGGGCTAGAGTTGAAACAGGAACATTTTTTTGCATCGTCTGCTGGTGCAGCATTTGCACCTTTCTTTCCAGAGCTGGAAGTGAAGGATGGACTGGCAGGTTTTTCTGGCCAGGAGTCCACCTTGAAAATAATGACGTTGGTGTTACTTCTGGTTTGGATTTCTGCTGTTGTCTGCATTTTGTCATCGCTCTTCTGGTGGGGTTTTTGTTCTTTCTACCCCAAAGAGGGGAGAGTTGCAGCTGATACTTCTAAAGGATGTTCGAAGTCCAAACCCAGTTGCACTTTGAAATGCAGATTTGTCTCTCTTTGCTCCTTGTGCACCATAGCCCCATGTTTTGGAGGCAAATATTAATGCTTCTGGTACAAACTTTATTACAAGTGCTTTTGCCAAATAGTATTGTTATTCTGTTTGTTATGGTTCATAAGGCCTCATCAATGATAAAGAAATGTGAAAGGGCTTTATTGCATGATTGTCTTTTCATAGCCTAGAGAGTTACCGTGCGGCACCAGAGCCTGCGTAACTGTCGTGCATGCTCTTGGACTGCAGCCGCTGTGAATTTAAATACATTAGTTTAAATCTCTTTCATTGAAATTTAAGCTAATGTTTCATGTTTTGCTAACGTAGAAATAAGGGGTCAGGCATATGATTGTGCTGCTGTGCTTTAACAACCTACCACGTGTCATGTGTTCTGCAGCAGAGCTTTGTGCACTCTTAATTCACAGCAAATGCAATATAAAATGCAATAGCTTTAATCTCCTTGGAAGTTAGGCAAGTCTAGATGCAGTGTTTAGCATTCTGTAGCGTTCCCAGATGCAGGGAGATTTTTTTCCAGACCTCCTTCCAAGCTGGACAGCTGATTAACAGACTTGGAGAAGTCTTCCAGCCTTTATCTCTGAACTTTGTAGGTCCCTGCCAGATGGCAGCGTATTTAAATGGCTTTAAAATGGCTTTTTCTTTGTTTCAAAGCAGAGAGTCTTAAATGAGGTGGAGCATGCCTGTGAATCAGTGTGTTAATTGCCCACAATGAAAATCAAAAGTACTTGGAAGACCGACTGCTGTGGCTGACCAGACAGAAATGCAGGCTCCTCTTCTGAGCACAGGGATGTCTGGTGGTGGGAGGCTGAGAAGAGCAACGCTTTCAGGAACGTCCATATGTTCTGTGCGAGGGAGGAGAGTGCTATTTGCTCCTCCGCCTCCACGTGTCTGCTGATCCCTTGCTCCTCCACCTGCTCCTGCCACCGTGCTCTTGCTGTCCATGGGGATGGTGGTCATCTGCTCAGCAGGCAGGGGTTAAGGACGAGCCAGGTGCTGGTGCAGGTGGAGAAGATGCAGAGGTGTCCTGCTTCCTCCCATGTTTTTACGGCTGTGCTTTGCAAGAGAGGAATGGATTTGCAAGTTGTCCTATGTCATGTCTAGTACGTTAGTGGAGGAACCAAGAGCATCAAGGTCTTCCAGGTGTGTTTGTGGCTTAGGTGGAGTTTTATTAGATTTCAAAACTACCCCCTTCCCTTTTCTGGGGTGTGTTGGCTGCAAAACTGCCTTCCGCTGTGACACGCAGTTGTGAATGGTGATCTCTGCCACTGTGAAGTGGGCATTTGCTTTGAGCGTCTGTTCTGACTATGTGCAGCATTGATTGTTCCCAGCTGCAGCAGCCCAAATTGACAATCTTGGATTTTGTTGTTTCCCAGAATGGAAGATTTTTACTAGTGGGACTGCTGCAGTAGTGAGCTTGTCCTGAACCCTTCCTGGCTGCTTGAGTAATATTCAGCAATATTGAAGTACTGCGGCTGCTGGCCTGACAAGAACAGGGACCTTGAGGGCTGTAGCAAATCTTGGTGTGTTTAAAACTGCTTTTTCCTACAGTCCTTCCTACAGTGGAGAGAACAAACCTGGATGTGTCAGATGGGTTCAAGTTCCTGATTAGTCACTGGTGTGATGCTGCAGCAAATTCCTGTATGTTTTTGAAAATTGTTTTTCCTTTTCCCCTGAGTTAAGATTAAGCTTCTGGATGTTTAAAGATTTTCCCACTCCTCTGTGGTGTGGTGTACAGGGGTTGGAAATGATCTGTAGGTTCACTGAAGACCTAACACAAATTTTGATGAAAAATTAAAGAATCCAAGCAGACATATTTAAACTCTGGAGATCTTTCTTACTGCAGTGCAAATGTTGAGGGGGGTATTTGTTACCTTAACCATCAAGATGTGACACCCAAATAAAAAATAAACTCTTACTTTCCTTGTTAAATTTAAATTTTCCTTTGTTAAATTTAAATTAAACAAGAAGACCTGCTCCCTGCCTCTACCTTCTTCCTGGTAACTTTAGTGGAGAGAGGAATTGCTATGAAATTGTATTTTTATTATATGTCTGGCTAGGTGCATATCGGCTCAGGCACTCTTTTTGAAATTCCCTTTATACTCAGGATAGCGCGGCTCCTACAACAGTTAGAGTACTATGCTTTCTCATTTATCACTGCCTTGGTTTGTATTTTGCTGGCTCAGGTACACTATTACCTCTTTGATCCCGTTTGGGAGGTGAAACCCCTCTTTGTATTGGTGTGTGTGGTTTCTCGAAGCCCTTCCTTGAGCAAAACACCCTGGTCTCCTTCCCTCCTCGCTCCCAGCTTTTCTCTCTTCTCTCTAAACTTGATGCGAGGAAGGAGCAAGGGGTGTTGATGACTTGGATTATGCAGCTAAGTGGCTGGAGCGTGGCTGGCTGTCTCCTCCCCTTCCTGAGCTTCGGCCCTAGCCAGCTCGGCTCTGGAATGACAGGCATTCCTGCGTGAAGGGAGCTGGCAGGGACGCCTATTTATGAGAATCAAGTGCCCGGCCATGGGGTACGGGGAGAACAGGACCTGCGCTGGACCATCGGACACTTGTGCTGTTGCCTGAGAGTTGGCAGCCGCCTTGCTTGCCAGGCTCTTTCCCAGTCCAAAGCGTGGATTTATCATATTAAAGGACTAAAGTGCTCTCTCAGGGTAGACTTTTTTCTCTCTCCCCCTCCCGCCTCCTCCCGGAGAGCTGCTTAGGAAAGAATCTAATGGGGCAGCCGCACTTCTCGAGACCGGTAAATCCAGCTGCTTTTGGTGAGTAATGGAGGGCAAGGGAGATGGAGGGAACTTTGGGGCTGCGGCAGGGCAGGATTGCAGGTGAAACGGAGGAGTCAGGAGGAGTGGAATGCGGGGCTTGTGTAACCTGCACCCGGCTCGGGAGCTGGGAAGAGAAACCAGAGAAATAACTCCATTTCCTTCCTTTCTCTTACTCATGTCACATGCAACATGTTCTGCTGATCTTCGGGCAGGCTCCAAGCCGCAGTTTTTAGGGATAGCCTATGTCTTGCGTGGCCAGGTTCAGGGACACCAGCTTTGCAAAGCACTTGGACAGCAGTAAAATTCACCTGAGTGGGGTAGGAGCCAGCCTTGATAGTCTGCCTGGATCAAAGCTGCCCAGAATTGCCTCCTTGTGTGCGATGACACCCAGCTTTTTGGGGCAGCTATAGTAGTTTGGGGGGGAGAAGCAGCTTGGCAGTCGTCTTCCCACTTGGTTTCTCTCTCTACTCTGCAAGGTGTCTGAATAACTGGCAGGCTGTAGCAAACACAACCTTGCTTTAAGTCCTGGAAGTAGCACTGTGTGTTGGTCAGTGTTATTTCCAGGTCTCTGTCTTATGTGCTGTTCCCAGTGCTGGGACTGCGATGCACTGACAGTAAGAGGAGGCTTTATGCATCATGCTGTTCCCTTTTATCTCATACCGACTCGCTGTCAGCTGTCTGGGCTGAGTTGCGTACTCACATCTGTAAAGTGGAATTATCTGATTTTTAGAGAAACAGTTGATATTTGCACATGGAGAGCTCCCCGAAATACAGGTTATTTTTTTCATTCTTTTTCACTTTTACAACTTTGAACCTACCAAGTATTATTAGGGCTCAGATTAAACCAGTGATTCTCTCTTCCCCACCCTCACTTCAATCCAGCTAGTCTTGTTCAAGAGCTGCTAAAAATAAGTGGTATTGAAAGAGTGGAAGGGAGAAGTAAAACTTCAGTCGTCTTCATACTGCCGATGGAGATTAACAGCATCTTCTCCTTGGACTTACACGCTGTTAGAAGCCGACCTGTTCAGTCTTGGGCTCTTTCATCAAGCATTGGACACGGTGTTAATTTTCAGGGGAGTGGGCTTACTTGGTGTAATGACATTGTCCTTTGCCAGGGACTGGAGGCCAGCAAACTTGGTGTTTCCGCAAGTGGTCATTTGCTATCTGAAATCTTTTTTTCGTGGTACAGCTTGCGTAGTTCCTACTGAATAAATTGTGAACTTGAAGAGATGGTTCTTGCATTAACTTTGGCAGGATGCTGTTGAAAAGAAAAGTCTTGTGAAGTGCACAAAAGACAGGGGAGCCGAGGGCTGGGACTATTTGAGGCTGTTTTTTGACCACAGCCTTTTATTGCTTTAAGGTCAGGATTCATGTCTTCCCTGGACCATTCAGGAAATGCACATGAAGTTTTTAAAGCTGTTATAGGAAGCTAGAAACATTTACCTAAAGTGCTTTTTTGATACTTTAACCTTACCAGCATTTCCCTTAAAAGAGTCTTTGTTTGCTTTTTGAGTTGTAGCTGTTTGCTTGAAAGCTTTTTGGATTCTTAACTGCTCTGCTGGGCACAACAAAGCTGAAGAGGAGGGAGCTGAATTATTCTCCAGCCTGTGCATCAACACTGTTTTGGCAACGGGAGGGTTTGTTGCGGTCCCACGGCGTTAGCCGGTGAGGATCCTGCGCAGGCTCGATGTTGCAAGGCAGTTGGTCCTGCTGTAGCCTTAGGTCCAGGCTGTACTGCAAAACATGCTTCTGAAGGTACAGTGATGTTAGGTGTATAATGAGCAGTCACATTTTCAGCAAAAGTTCCTGATGCACGTTCTGGATTTGTGATAGCAGAATTTCAGGTGCATGTGTAACTTAGGAAAAATAGAGGTGATTAAGCAAACGTGTTCAGAGTTGCTGGGTAGCACTGAAGTGCCTAATTTGTCTTGAGTGCTTTTTAGCTCTCAGCTAAGCGTTTACACTGTCTTTTGCTGTAGTCTCACTGCTGCAGTTCTGTCTGTCTGAGCCTTGAGGCTATGACTGTGAGACAGAAATGCCCGGTGAGCTCCTTGTGAACAGAAACTCCTGGGATCTGTGGAAATCCTGTGATAACTACTATGGTCAGAGATGGATCAGGTTCTGGGTGAACTGTGGTTTGCAGATGGAAAGAATCTGGCTCAAGCTCATGATATACACACTATGAAAGCCCTATTACAAAGCAAAATACTGATGCTTTCTCGTTTCCTTTGCAAGGATGTCTCTTAATGAATATAGAATTTAACAGATCTTAACATCTCTGGAAAGGAATGGGGTAAAGAGCCTGTTGTAGTGTAGGCAGTGGCGAGATGCATTTTCTTTTGGAGCTAAAGTCTGCTCCACCAACTCTTGGATGTCTGCAGAGATATTTCAGGGAGAAAAGCAACATGTTCTAAGTCTTTTCCTGACAGGTTCAGTCTACAGTCCTGTCCTGGGGCTCACTTACCCTTCGTCCTTAAAGGATTGTGCCACTTTCTTTGTGAACGCTGGAAATCAGTAGTTTCCCTCCCAGGCATATAGCAATATAATATGAATTGTCAGCATCTGAGATGCAATTCTTTGATTTCTTCACAGCCTTCAGTCTTGCTTTGTCAGGGTCTGTAACTTAGATCTTGAAGTGATTTTTAGTATATGTAATGGTGTGTCAGTTAAAAAACAAAATAAACTTCTCTATACCCATGCTAGCTTTTGATGGTGTGTGGCCCGAGTTAAAATGGTTTAAAAATTCACCAGGACTAACTCTGCAATGACCTACACTAGATGCAGCTTGGGTTTAATTTTTTTTAATAATGTGCATCAGAGGTGCCGTTATCTCATGTACTATTGCAGGTATCTTCCCTATGAGAGATGGTCCTTAATGAAGGCAAGGCTTTTTGTTTATTCATGTTGGTACCTGAAGTCTCTAGTGTGCCTTTTGCTAGGCTGGTAGTGCATGGCTGTATGAAAAGGGTATTCTGGGGTTTGATCTCTGAAGATGGGGGTTAACTGTATTTGCTCACGTAGTGGCTTTTCCTCCCTTAGACCACGGTGTGACCATTAAACCATTACATTTATATGTTGGTATTTCCTAAAGGTCAGCTAGAGAGCTGCTTGCTGTTGTGAGTGTCTGGTGTGCATGGCAATGGTATGAACACATGTGGTATTTTTAATGGACCCCACGGATCCTGGCCCTGCTGGTTTGACCCATTGAGAGTAGTGGTAGAAGTGAAAGCTTTACCATCTTTAATAGGAATGGCTGCCCCAAGCCTGACAAAAGCTTTGGGAGCAGATGACACATGCAGGACTGCAGCCGCTTGCTGACTGGGTGACGAGCTTGGAGTCCAACTGCGAGTCTCCAGCCTCTTCCACTGAAATGGTTTCTCTTCTCTGGAAAGAAACGTTACAGCGGTAGCTCAACACTGCCCGTGTTCTTGCACAACAGTTTGCACCTAACACAAGGTGCATTGCGAGAGCTTTTTCTGCCTGCATTTTAACAGCAAGATTTGAGCGTAAATGTGTGTAGCAGTCTTCAGGGGGAGGGTTTGAAAGACCAGCTGGCCAGGCATACTGATGGAGAATTGCATCCCTAGCTGCTTGGCGCTGCTGGAGCTTTCTGCCTTCTTGTGTCTCCAGGCTGTGCCAATTTTGTGATGTTTCCCTAAACTATTTCAGTCTAAACATTTTGGGTTAACACAAATCTGCTGTTTAAACAGTTCAAATTCACCTGCTTGTTTTGATGGAACAGGATGAGGGCATGTTGAGTGTTTCGGAGACATCTGAAATGGCAGCAGGCTCTGGTAGGGAAGCTGGGAGATAGCAGCCAGGGCACAACCAGCTGGGTCCTGGGGGTCTGTCCGAGGCATGGCAGGTTGAGTGCTCCAGGACACCTTCTCGAGGAGAAGCACTCACGCTTGCCTGGGACAATGTGCAGAAGTTGCAGTAAGTGTTTTATTCTGGAGTTTTTCTCAACCGGGGCTGTGTTGCAGGGCAGTGTGTTAGGCATGGCATGCTGGTGTCAGGGTGGGCTCTGTGGGGCTCTCCCTACTTCAGGGTCACTTTTCTGAAGTGGGTACTTCATGTAGCTCTTGCAGAAAAGTTAAACAAGGTCGTGCTATGGCATGGGGGTGCATTAGGGACGTGCTTATTGGAAAGCTCTTGACTCTCTAATGAGGACTCCCCTGGGTTTACCTGTGTGACTTCATTTAACCTTTTTCATAAATTTTAAATGGGTTTTCCAGCCTGGAACTGCAGTGAGGAAGGTGAAGCTGGTGTCTCGGACACAGACTTGCCACGCAGGTAAACAGTCGTGGTGCTGAGCAAGGTCTGGGTGAGGGCATCAGCTTCCTGAGGCTTTTCATGCTTCCCTTAAAGTCTGGTTCATCTTTTTTTGCCCTGTTTCTTTCCCCGAGCACTGCGTTGTGGCTCCTTAGCAGTTTCCCAGTGCACGACTCGGGTAAGGAGGGGTTTCTGCCTTGCATTGCAAAGTGGCCTAGGGACCCTCTTGTACCTTGTAGAGCAGAGCAAGAGGAGGCACAGAGAATCCACCTTGCCGAGGCTCCCTTAACAGTGAAGGCAGCTTGGGCAAGAAATGTCCTCTCTGCGCCATTTCATGGAAATTTGAGCTGGAAATGGGCTGTGAATGGAAGGGAAGGTCCTTTTCTGAGGGAGTATGAGCACTATCTAATGTGAACAATCACTGAACAATGAGGTTATTTAAAATACAGATCAGTAAAGCACGCCTACAGCTGCTGATCCACCTGCTAATTAGCAGTAACTGTAATTCATAATTGCATCACAACAGACTGTTTTAAATGTCTATGTCCGTGTGGTAATTATGGATGGTAAAAGGAAGAGTGCTGTGGAGGGCATTACAAGCTCTCCTGTGAGCATGCTGTGTTGCAGAACTGGACAGAATGAATCCCATTTTGTATCGGGGAGGGAAATTGCTTTCGTGGCATCGCTGTCACCCAGTGGGCTGTAGTGGTCTTGGGATGTTCATGTTGTCGAGTAACATGTATCAAGTTTTATTCTACGCAGAGCAAAAGGGATGGTGAAAATGATCTGGACTGTGGTTTTATGCTATGAAGGGTACATGGTAGACTATTCTATGATTCTGTGGTATGCCTGTCTCCCCCTCTTGTGTGGCTGTTTTTAGACATGGAACTGATTATAAAAACAGCAAAACTGAGTGTTTTCATGTTGGACAAGACTTGATGCATGGCACAAGACTACAAGCAGTTGATAGCATGGCTGAGGGACTAGCATGGCAGAGAAGCAAGAACTGAGTTATTAGATATCGATGCTGATTGTCATTGTGAAACCTAGCTTTTGTATTAGCCTGCATGATTGCAATTAATGGCAGTCAGGCACCTGGTGTGAAACTCCACCCTGAGATGGTATTTACAAATCAGCCAGACCTGGACTGCAGAAGCTGCTGAAAGAGGTGGTTCTGCCTGGAGTAAAACTCGCATGTGGGCTCTCTCCCACTCTCCCTGCTTTTAGCTGTTCCTGCTTTGGGGCCATTGTGTGTCTCCCACAGTTTTGGCTCATCCTTCCATGTCCACTGTTCCTCCCTAGCTGCTTGGAGGCAACTGTGGCAGGGGAATGCTTGTCGTTCTCCCTCTAATTGGAAATGGAGACATCGCAGCTTGCTAAGGTCTCCGTTCATTAATCTGTGGACCTGATGGTTGAGTTTTCTTTTAATAACTTATTTTGCTTAGTGCAGCGCTCTGACACCTTGGGTGGCAGACAGCACATAAGTTACATTCCTAAGAGCAATTCAGGGAAGGGATATGTATGAAATGAACTTGGTATGACTGCCTTCAGCACTGTTACTGCTCTTTGGAAAGGTGAGGAAAATACCTTTGCCTGGCACTTGGGATCCAAATTCAGTCCACAGCTTGTGCCTGGCAAGCGGTCTTGCCTGCCTGGTAAACTTTGGGAACACTCTATTGGACAAAGTGAATACTGCTTTTTAAAATTACATGTACAACTCCAGGGCTAATGTTTTAGTTTCTGAAGAAAGTGCCTCTAAACATCCAGACAATTCCTCTTGGGTTTCTGGGAGCTTGAAGTGCCATTTTTTTGTCCCCACTTCCACCCACCCTCCCTCCCAGCAGAAAATCACAGAATAGAGCCACAGCAAATCACAGATCGGTGCTGGCATCTTGTATGTTGCTTTCCACTCAATTTCTCTCCTGTTATGAAGCCAGATTTTTTTTTTTTTTTAAGAAGTGGCTCATATGCTGTATTGATCTTGCTTTTTCAAATAAACGTTGGCTGGCATCAGCTTTTCACTGGTTCTGAGTGAGCTTTCTGTTAGGGTGCTGATTTAAAAACAAACAAACAAACAAAAAAACCCAAAAACCAAACCAAACCAAAACCCAAAACCGAACAAACAACCAACAACCAAACAGAAAAAGCCCCCTCAACCACCACTATGTGAAATCTGGAGTCCTGTGAGTGAGAGGAGAGAAGCCTGTACAGAGCTGGAAGGGTCATGCATTTTGGGTAAAGTCCGAAATGGCCACAATTAGCTTTGAAAAGCCTTTTTTTTTTTTTTTTTTTTTCCCTTGCTGGTTAGCACAGTGGTGCTTTCTTGCCACTTCAGTCTCTCAGTAAACTGAAGTCCTGGGCTGATTTTCCTCTTCCTTCGTCATTTGGTTAAAGACTACACTTCTCGCACGTGATCTAGATCCC
This sequence comes from Platalea leucorodia, assembly GCF_965183815.1. Classification (NCBI taxonomy): domain Eukaryota; kingdom Metazoa; phylum Chordata; class Aves; order Pelecaniformes; family Threskiornithidae; genus Platalea; species Platalea leucorodia. The sequence continues at coordinate 10,107,115 of NC_138840.1, forward strand.
CCTACTGAAATGCTCTCTGGTTTCCCTTGTGCTGCTAGGATAGTCTCTGTTGCTTGTCTCTTCCCTAAGATCATTTGTGCTCAGACTGAAAAATGGGGGTCTCTCCGTCCTGCAGTGTTGCACAGTGACAGCCTGTCCCTAGCCCAGTTGGCCTGAGGCTGCTCGGGAGTCCGTGGCTGGGGCTCCCAGTGCTTGATGCTCCTTGAGGTCTGAAATCTCGTGGTAGCAAGCACTACAGGGTTGCAGGTAGAGCTCCACCAAACAACTCATTTTGTCCTGTTTGGTTTTTTATTTTTCCCTGTCCTGAATCTGCTTTTCCCCATGTTGACAGGAATCTCCTTTTTCACATCTGGGTCTGTATCCTTGGTTGGATATTTGTAGGCTATAGCAGATACATTATTAGCTCTGTCCTATGTGCAAAATGGCTTTCCCTTAAAATTCTTTTCCCAGTCTCTTAGACTCAGGAGATGGGATTCTTGGCTGAACTTTCTCCGTGGCCTACAGTGTATTGTCTTTTCTGCAGGCACATCATAGAGGCTTGTCTGAAGTTGACTGAAAGGTCTTTTGTGATCCCAAAAGGCTTTCAAACTCCAGAACATTTGACTTAGAGGCTCAAAAATAAGACGCGCAAGTGCAATTTGCAAGACGGCACCTCAGCCTGTGGTATGCGGTGTTTGGCAGGACTGCACTGTAGGACTCTAGGAAGTCTTGAGGCTCTGTTCTCGATACTGCATGTTTTCACGGAGTTCTGTGACACAGCTTGGGTGCTCCTGCTTTTGCAGTGCTGAAGCCAAGGGATTCTCGGTCTGTAAATTAAGACCATGAAGCAGGCCACCAGCTGGCTTCACTTAGGTTGTGTGCACTCTGATTTCTAGTTTTTTGCAGGCATTGCTAGGTTCTGCTGATTGTAAGTGTTCCCTTATGTTTCATCAGATACCCAGAAAGCAGCAATGCTAGGCAAGCCAGAATTGACAGTCACCAGCTTAGCGTTTCATGTTCTGGTGGTTCTTCACAAGTTATTTCTTTATGAGCTTTTTTGTTGCAGCAAGTTGGGTTTTTTTGCGTGTCTCTTCCCGCCTCCGTGTCCTTCTTGTGTTGTTCTCCAGAGACTTTGAGTACAGTAGGTGGAGTGCAGGCCTGTATTGTGTTGCTTTCCTGTGTAGTTGTTGCTCTTGGCCAGTGTTGCTGGCCTTATTTATAGAGGGGAAAAATCAGAGAGGCTAAGTTCTAGCACATATAGCTGTTGTAATGGGTCTGGTAATTTCAGTGTGGTTAGACAGTCATGGAAGTCAGCTCTGCAGTCTGGAAGGTATTTGTCTTCATGTAATTACTTGTGTCTAGCACCAGTTGCTTCCAGCTTAAGATGAGAAACTGCAGCAAAGTGATTTGTGTTCCTTGGGTGAAGCTGTGACACTGCAAATTTAAACTAATCCTTGTTTCACTAGACACCCTCTTATCAGTTACGCTTTGCACTGTTAACGTTGGAAACCCCACTGTTGTCTCCCTAAGCTAATGTGAAATGCTGACGGGTTACATGAAGGCATGGAGCCTTGCTACCTTCTTTGCATGAACGTGCGCCACCGTTTCACAGTGTGCAAGGAGCAGGCTGGTGGGACGTGGTAGCTGTTATCTGCAGCAGGAAGGTAACTTCTTTATTCTTTCCTGTGCAGCCGAAGAGGTGGATCACCCCCCAACTGATGCTGGCATGGGGGTAGACGTTTTGGAATCAGGTGACACCACACCTCCTACAAAGAGGAAAAGCAAGTTTTCAAGCTTTGGCAAGATCTTCAAACCCTGGAAGTGGAGGAAAAAGAAAAGCAGTGACAAATTTAAGGAGACTTCGGAAGGTAGCGTAATCAGGGCTGGGTGGGAGTCCCTTCCTCTGCTTGGGAAACCTGCCATTAGCCATCTGGCTAGTGAGAAGGGCTTGCTGTCACAAGCCTGAGTGCTGACATGCGTAAGAACCAAAATGTGACTTTGGTGATGGGCTGGCACCTGCAGTCTCTCCAGAAACACCTTGCCATGGAGCAGCAGTTTGAGACAAACAAATTCTTTTCTTACAAAGAACCTCCCCAAGCAGCTGTGGGGAGGGAGGGTTTGCTCCACGATCACCAATCTAATGTGAAGTGCAGGCCTGAACATGCAGTCCCTCCTCCCTCCTCTTAATCCATGCAAAAACCAGTGAAATTTGAAGCCCTTTTATTTCATCCGGAGGATCCCTTTAAAAAAGTATCTTCTTGAACTTCTAGCATACCCTGTTTTCTGAGTGCCTTTTTTCAATTTAATATCAGTTTTAGAACGAAAGATTTCTATGCGAAAGCCAAGAGAGGAGCTGGTAAAAAGAGGGGTTCTGTTGGAAGACCCTGAGCAGGGTGAGTCTGCAAATGAACTTCTCCTCCTGTCTGTGTTCTGTGTAGCTGATCTTCCTCTGGCAAAACCTCACCCTTGGAGCCATTCTTTTTTGGGAGAGAAATTTAAGGGCTCTTTGCTAATGTGATTCCTGTCTGTCTTGCTCTTTTCAATATGCTCTCTCATCTGACTTTTGCACATGGCAAGGAAGGCAGCCTCTTCAGTTAGGAAGATGTTGCTAAGAAAGTGCAATGCCTGTCTTGGACATCTTCCTGTTTGCTGCCAGTGGGGAGGGAAGGGCTGTTCTGTGTGTCACTTCCTATCCTGTCCCTCTTGTACGTGTCTGCTCCAGCTGCCTTGTCTTGTCCTGCTAAGCTCCTCCATCACACTTGCGCTCACTGTCTCTGGCTTGTTCTGATCATGCTCCAGACTGCACTCTAACCACTGTGGGAGAGCCGCTGACCCTGGAGCTCAGGTTCAAAGGCCTTAGGCTTGGAAAAAGAAGCCAACTGATGACTTTTGAGCTGCCTGGGTAGGGGCATTTCCTCAAAGCGTTATAGACAAGATGCTTCGTGGTATGGTGTCATAGTTAGTCACAACTAAGCTTATTGAAGCTTACCCTGCTGTCAAAGAAGTCTTATCCCCTTTTCTGTTATCCCTGGTGTCTCTTTGAGTTGGGGCCATCTTGCTAAAATAACTTTTCAGGCAGATCAGTTCACCATCTAGTCACCTGGCTGCGTGTTGGGTGATGTAGGTACAAGGGAGGGGGCAGGAACATATGGTGGGAGCTGTCTGGGTGGCAGCGTGGTCTTTGGCTTAGAGTGATGTATAATTGTACCTCGAAAGTCATACTGCAGAGGCAGCCTTAACCTAATGCAAATTTCAGGGTTCTTCTAAGAAAGATGCAAAGTGGAAAAGTGGAGGTGAAAAAGTGGTTATCAGACCAAACCGCTGAAAGCAAAACTGAGAGGAAAAGTCTTAACACAGTTGTTTGTTGATGAAAGCCATCTACAACTACCCGAGGGTGTAAATGCTGGGCTGGAGGAAGAGTTCTCTGGAGTACAAAACTGTATGAGGTCACAGGATGAAACCATGGAAGAGAGATCAAAGGCTTTGGGTAACAAACTTCTAACTAAAGATGACAGAGGAAAGATCTTCCAAACTGTAAGGGTGTAACAGAAGCATGGCTAAGAGATGGAATTATTTTCTGCTTTGAGTCATCTGATCTGGCTTAAGAAACAGAAGATGGCTATAATCTGGACAAAGTGCAAACCCGAGGTATGAGGGAGAAGTCAGTATTGTCAGGAGGGTTAGATTAGAAAGCGCATTATCTTAATCCCTTCTATGAGTTTGACACTTGGGCAGTTATAAGATGGTGGTGGTAGGTTATTGTATTTACTTGCAATTTTAAAACCTGCTCTTACAAGGTCAGTTAATTTTCTTAGGCAAGTTCTTAGGGGAAAAAAACGCTGGAAACCCTTTGAAACGAGTGAGTGAGGAGGTAGGGAAGAGGTATAGTGGAGGCTTTTAAACCCAGTGCAGCTGGGAGAGGAGGCCCTGCTGCTCTCTGGGCTGGTGGTCAGCAGGTTGTGCTGGGCTCACAGTAAGAAAAGATAGCATTGGACTATCTTGACCTTGAAGGAGGTCACTGGAACTGAAGTCAAGAGTAAGGTGGTGTGAGAAGGCCATCGGGAGCATTCTGCACATGCTGCAGCTCCCTGCCAGAGAAGGACATGCAAGGTTTGAATGGTAAGGAAAGGTAGATCATAGCGTTCCTGTCTCTCTTGCTGAAAACTTCAGCTAGCCAGAGGCAATTGCTGCTATAAAAAGCTCCAGCTCACCTCTTGAGTTTCAGCCCTGGCTGGGGAGGAAACTCCCTCTTGTTGCTGTCAGTACTTCCTGCATTTCAGGGAAGGGCAGCTAAGCAAGTGAGGCAGAGCTGTCTTCCCTCTCCTCTCAGGAACCAAGGCTATTTTTTGCAGAAAAGAGAGGCTGGGGAGCTTTTGGCTTCTTGGCATCTTTGTTTTCAGCTTCTGAATAACACCAGGTTATGGAAGGGGAGGTAATACCTTGTGGAGGAGAGTAGAGGTGAAGAGGGCAGTGGAATAAATCATGAAAAATCAGAGCAACAGACCATGCCGGGGTCTGACACCTGGGAGGCCCATGGTGCCATACACTGCAATTGCTTGAGAGATGGTAGCCTGAAAATGCTAAGGATTTTTAATCAAATTGGTGATGTATCTATTCAAGTTTTCTTGAGTTGGAAAGCAGTCAAAATGGGCAATGCCCTGTTAGAGTGGATGCTAAGTCTGATTTGGGGAATAATATTATGAAGAGTTTGTCCTGTCAGGGCAATTACAGAGGCAGAGAATGGTTGAGTATTTCCTCATTGTGACCAGGGCATTAAGTGCTCTCAAAAGCATGGGCTGAAAAGAGGATGGTGTTTTGGTTTTTTTTTTTGGTTTTTTTTTTTTTTTTTCCAAAAGAGGTCTTGCTTCTAACATTTGAGAAAGTCCATCTGTAAAAGCAGAAATAGTCAAGATGAACTACATCAGATTCTGGAGAGGTATCGTTACATCTGATTAAAACAAAGGTAAAAAAGTAAGGAAATATGCCTTACTGTGGGATGTTTTGGGTAGAAGAGTGATTTTTTTTTTTTTTTTTGGTGCCAAATTCAGGATAGAAACAGAAGGAAAATAGAGGTGCTTCAACTAATTTTAAGACTTAATCAAAATCTATTATTGCATGTCCACTAGATTACTTGTCTAGTGTTGTATTTTGTATTGCAGCAGAGAATTTATGAATGCTCTGTAGTGGTGGGTAGATACAGAAGCTGCTGGAGGTTTTTAACTGCAATTGCACCTTCTTTGGGCTGTGGCACAGCATTGGGCATACTAGTCTTAAATGCAGTAGCATTCTTTCTAAACAAGGTGGTAGATTAAGAGGCTGCTGAAGAAGAAAAACACTTGATGGGATACAGTGCTATACTGTTTTGCTTGTTGATAATGAAATCAAGCGCACTCGGCTTCAGCTAGTTGGTGTTGCTGTGCTCTCCTCTGCAGAAGCTAGACTGAAGACCAGCTGTTTCAGAAGCCAGAGAGAAGTTGGTGCAAGATCAATGGCAGTTCAGTCAGCTCAGCCATGTCTCCTTCGTCTTGTGCTTTCTGAGTGTTTTCTGTTTGCTTCTCTCCCCTCCCGTCCCCTTGCAGATGGTGAAGAACCAGACAAGCTGAACCCACCTGCACTGAAGAATGGCCACACAGTTCCAATCGGTGGTCCCGGGGTTTGTAACCTAGCCAGCCACGAGGAAGAGGCCACAAAGCCGTCCAGCCTTAGGAAGCCTGTTCCAGCTGAGGAACCAAAGAAAAGGCAGGGTAAGAAACCAGATGTGTACAAAATCGGCTGCTTCAGATTCTCTCATGACCAGTTGTGAATTCTCACCTGATTCTTCCCACCCTGCTCTGGGCCCTCCAGTCTCTTAAACTGAGCTGTCTCACTTTGCAGGCTCATCCAGCAGCCACTCTGGGCCCGAACTGGAACCACCTCAGGAGCCGTATGTACCCCGACAGCCTCTGCTTCCTCCAAAAAGACCTCCCTCCACTTCCCAGGAGGCAAACGAAGCGCAGGCAAAGGATCCAACGCCTGCCAGCAGCACTGCAAAAACTGCACCTTCCACTACAGCTCCCGTGGCAGCAAAGACAGTCAATTCCACAGCTGCCCCTTCCCCAGCCCCCAGGACTCTGCCCCCTGCTCTTGCCAGTGCCAACACTACTGCTCCCACGAGTACAACCAGCACAGCTCCTGCCAAACAACCTCCCGTCCCTCCTCCCAAACCTGTCAACAGAAATAGTAACTCAGTAATAGGTAAGTGCCTCCATAAGCTGATTTTTGTACCCTGGGATGTTCTGGAGCCCTTGCTCTGAAAGTCTCTTCCCTTTGTAAGGGCAGATTTTTAGTATGATGTAGCAAATGTTGTATCATGAATGTCTGACCATCTTTCCTGAATACACTCCAGTTTGGACTCAGAAGATCTGCCAGTGTTTAGCCAGGGCACACGTGTGCTGAGAACAATGTAATTACTGGAGTCTTCTGCTGTGAGCCATCCAATCTGTCAGACATGCATGTTACCAACAGCTACCTGCAGGAGGGAATCCCTGCCTGCTTTTGGCAGGAGTGGGGGTGGTGCAAGGAGAGGGGAAGGCATTTCTCTGTCAATTGTAAGACAATGTCTTTGAATGTTGATGCTTCACTGAGGGCTGGGATTCAGCTGTGGACAGCTGGGACTGGTTGATGGCTTATGAGATTTTTGCTTTGTGAGACTATGGTCAGTGAGAATTGATGCTTTCAGCTGGTCTTTGGGGGAAAACAAAACAAACCAACAAAACCCCAAAAACACCCCCACCCCCCCCAAAACAAAACAAAACAAAAACAAAACAAACAAACAAAAAAACCCAACAACCCATGTCACACCAAACAATGTCTGTTATGGCTGTTACTGCTGGGCCGTGTGGTTTCCGCTTAGTGCAGAGAGGCTAGGAGCTGGCAGGGATAATTCAGACTTCCCTGGTTATACTCAGGCACCTTCTCTAAGGTCTGTGGCTAGGGTATTGCCATATTAATCTTGTCTTCAAGTCTTGTCCCATGGATAAATCAGCTCAACTGTAATTTGAGCTGAATCTTCCCACTTAAAGAATTAAATATCTTTATCTCTGTAACTTTTCTAAGCAGAAGATCTGGGGAGAGTTTATTTAAAGCTGAATGAGTCCATGCTCTCTTTAGGAATTTTAGAGGTCTTAAAGATGCAACATTGCTGGAGTAAATGAGACAGCTTCCATCCAGTTGATGGCCGTTCATATTTCACAGACCACCTGCTAATCTTTGGATTGGATTAGCAGAGGCTGGTACAGATCAGGAGGGAGGTTCCTGGGCATATCAGACAGGTCTCCACTGTTATCACAGAAACTGGAGGCGTTACCCAGGTGTGGTTTGGGAGGCAGTGGTAGAAGCTTAGACTGTGTGCAAGTTACTATCTGAAGGAGCCTGGGCCACTGCTTTCAGTACAAACTGCATCACTCTGTTCTTCTTGGGGCTTCTTCTTGCTCTAGCAGGTTTTGCAAGCAACCTTGATATGGTCTTAAACACTCCTGTATGCCCGACCAGCTTGATTAGTCTGACCATGCCTGAGCACTCGATTAAATACTTTCTTGTTTTCTTTAAGCTGCTTGCGCACATCACAGATGGTGTTTGAAATGCCCCAGTGCTAATTGCAGGAGGTACTTGTGGAACAAAAAATGTGGCTGGAGACTGCAGTCTTTTAAACATATGTTCAGGACTGGGCTCAGTGCACCTGCAGCTGTGGGGGTGTGGAGGAGACCAGAGCAGCCAGCCCCTCTTTTGTCTCCTGGATGAGAATGCGGACGCAGAGAGAGACTTTGCAGCTCTCTGTGGGGCCGTGCATCCGGCACAATGGAGCTGTAACTGCGGCGATGGAGCTGTAACTGCAGCATGCATGCAGCCATTCCTATGTGAGCCTTGTTTTGTTTCTGTGGATAAACGGCAGCAGTGAAATTGGCTTCACGAGCTCTCCGCAGGTCTTTGATGTATGCTCTGACTCGGGCATGTATGTGCTTTTGTGCTGCTATTATAACCTAAGGCAGGGGAGGACTGCTAATGTGCAGATCGCCCCTTTGTTCCCTCGTGAAGGTGTTCCCTTATGTTCCTTCTCTGAGCAGTTCTCGTGTGTCTGATGCAGTAGCTGAAAATAAGACTCGGGAAACACTTGCTTATGGGGAGTGGGAATTTAATCAGCATCAGCTTGAAAAAGCAAGCAGGGCAAATGGTGCTGTCCTGCTGGCTGGGAGCTTGGCAGCAGCCCTGGTGCTTGGTGCCGCAGACACATTTCGGGGGCCACAGTTACTGTAGCCTGTGCTATAGCACCAGATCTGGCTGCAGTGGCATGTCATAAGAGGTGGTGCCAGTCGTTGCACTGGGTTTATTGCACTGAAGGGAGACAGGCTGGCTCAGGAGGGTGCTCTGAGCAGTGCCCAGCCCTTTTCTGTTTCCTCTCCCTTCTGCCAACTACTTGGCCCCTTTCAAAATCTGTCTATCATTACCCAAAGGTGACTCGAGCCTGGTCCTGCCAGGCATCGAACACTGCTGAGGAGATACTGGAATCTCTCTGGGCTGAAGTTGATGGGAGCTGAGGGCACTCAGTGTTTTGCACAATCTGGCCCTTGGTCTACAAGGGGAAAGTCTGAAAATGCTAAACATCCCAAAAATGTGCCCACCTCTCTCCTGTTATGCCGCCTTATCTTGGTGAAACACTCTCCGCTTGCAGCACCCTCTTGTGGTGTCTGGTACTGCGGATTCCTCCCAGCTCCGTGCTGGGGCCTCTGCTGTGTGACCGCTCTAGGTGAAATGTGCAGTAAATCTGATCCTCTTCAAGCAGGTGGGCAAAACCTTTCCAAGCCCAAGAAGGCATCGATGCATGAATGTTAAAGGCTACAAACTTAGAAAACAAGAGTAGTCTTTGCTGGTGCAACTTCTTCCCTAGGAACCAAAGGGTGTTCTAGGAATGTGACATTACCTGCTGCAGGCGTTTTCCATATGACGCAGTCTCCATTTCTCCCTCTTTCCCACACAGCAGACAAACTCTATGTAGACTCAAAGCTCTAAAGTATTTTTGGAAGTTTTGCTAGTTATTTTGTAGTTGCGGAGAAGCTTATGTGGGGCTTAAGGAACAGAGTGCAGAGGGAGTAGAGCAGAACCTCATCTTCAAACAGGCAGGAGCTGCTGACAGCAAGGTGTTCTTGGGCTGGGTCTGACAGATGAATGGAAATGGGGAGAGCACATTGCTGCTTACTGTTCTGCTGACTTTTGTCTTTGAGTGAGACTTCCCAAAAAGTTTTTTAATGTGCAAGGGATCCATTAACACAACCGGAGTCTGGGGTGTCCTGATGTCTCAGATCCCTTTGCAAACTGATGCTGTAAATATAGCCATAAAGTGCCCTACATACCTGCGTTCCTTGGCTGAGGCAGCATGCTGATCTGGGTGAGCTCCATCTGCTGTCACTTGAGGGCTGGTGCTGTTTCTCACTCTCCAAAGCAGCAGGATGCACAGACCTCTCCCAGCCTGCTTGTTTCTGGCTGCTCTCCAAGTCTTACCTTTGCTGCAGGAAGGACAAACTAGAGGCTTGCAACCTGGTTATTTCTGGCACTGTGCTCTAGCAGAAAAGCAGCAGAGATTGCTTGGTCCAAGGCTCTGAGTGCTTTGCCATCCTTATTCCACACTGGTGAAGGACATCTGGAAAATGCCCTGTTAAATATAGTGGCTTTTGTGGTTTTTATTTTCAGCTGAACTTTCTCAAGCAATGAACAGTGGTACAGGCTTGTCCAAGCCTTCACCTCCTCTCCCACCGAAGAGAGGCCTCCTGCCTAACAACACGCCAGAGGCAGCTATCACTTGTAAGACCCCGACTGACAGGACAGTGACAGCTAACCGCCCCACACTGATACCGATGCACATGACCTCTGCTTACCCGCCACCCTCGCCTTCACCGCCGCTGCCCATGCACATACCACCTGAACCTCCGCGCATGCCCTTGCCTGCCTCCACCCCTGTCTTGGACCCTCCGCGCTCCCTGGACCTACCCAAAGAGACAACTCCTCCTCCTGAAGACTTCAGGCCCTTGGAAGTGTCGAAGAGGGTGGCAGAGCAAGGGTTTGGCGAACCTCACGTGCTGCCTCGCCTGCCCCAAATCCCATTGCACATCCGTATCCAGCAGGCTCTGGCCAGTCCTCTGCCTGTCACCCCGCCTGCCGAGGGGTCGCACAGGGCTCACTCGCTGCTCTTCGAGAACGATGGCTTTGGAGAAGACAGTGGCACCCTGGGCAGGACCAGGTCCCTGCCTGTCACCATTGAGATGCTGAAAGTGTGAGTACCTCCTGTACATGTGTGCAGTAACATGTGTGCAGTACGACTCTGACATGTTGGTGTCGTACTCCCTGCTTCTGCGAGGCTGTGATGGTGAGGAGGGCTGTGGGCAGGGCTGGTTTCTTTGCTGTTTTTTGCGACAGCCTAGAAACTGTTTTGCCTGTTGGCTGAATCTGTGTTTCAGGCTCTTAGGGGGCCAGTGCATCTTCCTCATGAAATTAACCCTGGTTCTGGGATTTTATTGCTCACAAGGGGAAATGGGTTCCAGACTACAAACACAGACTGATTCCAGGAATCCAGGCCTGGCCTGTCTTTAATTGCACCAAGACAAAATACGATCCTGGATTTCATCCATTTGTGGCCTTCCTTAGCCTTTCATTTTGCAAAACAGAAGTGGGAAAAGGACTCTCTTGTATTATAACAGAGTTGAAATTGCAAGTCCCAAAGTAGGGGGTAAGAGGGCTGTTTGGTTTTGCAAAGAACCTGCCTCTGTCATTTCCTCTGCCAGAGCTCTCTGTGCTTTGGAGAGAGGGGATGGTGCAGGATCGTGGGGGGGCTTCTTGCATCTCTGGTTCCTGGGCTACCCACAGACCTGCCTTCTACGGGCTGAGGAGAGCTAACAAGGTGTTGATCTCAGGGGTATTCCCCAGCCCTTGTGGCATGTGTTAAGAGATGTAATAGTATGCTTCTCGTTAGTCCAGACGATGAGGAAGAGGAAGATGACGACCAGGAAGAGGAGCAGAATTTGGGCCCTCGTGTGTATATTGGAGATGTGCCATCTGTCACAGTCATCCCAAAACCGGTACCCCAGGTCCTGCCAGAGGAGCACGAAGGAGATGAAGGGATGAGTGACTCTGACTCGGAGGGGCCCATCCTGTACAAAGATGATGAGGATGAGGAAGATGATGAAAGCCATAACAGTAAGGCTTTGACATTGCAGCTGGCTTTTTTTCTCTGCTGAACTCGTGCCTGGCTGTATTGAGATCTGGATCAAAGAGCTAGTTCACACAGTGCTTCAAAGCAGCTGGTTCTTGGTTTCATGATGTACCACATGTCCTCTTCCTCACTTTTTCAAAGGCTCTACAGCCAAACCTGTAGGCTCATCTGCTGAGATGCACCCTCTCCAGTTGCAGATGGCTCCTGCAACAGCTTGTGCTGTCCCACCCCTTCAGGTGGGATAGCATTAGGTGAGCGTGTAGGCATCAAGCAGAAATGCTGGCTGTTGCTGTAGTGGCTAGCTCTGGCTAGCTCTGGAGCTGTAGTGCAGAGCTTGGAAAGCAAGCTCCAGGGGAGAGCACAACTGCCAGGGGCACGTGGCTCATATCTCTGTGCTCAGGCACTGCAGTCTTCAGTCGCATCCCGTTGCTCTTCCTCCCCTCAGGCACACTGGCTAACAAAGTGAAGAGGAAAGACACGCTAGCTATAAAGCTGGGGAACACAACCACGCCGCAGGAGGAGAAGATTGTCTTCCCTCGGAAGAGCAAGGAGGAGTGGAACGAAATTCGGCACCAGATTGGGACGACGCTGATCAGGTATGAAGAATGGAGGGGAGGGTGTTATGACTGAGCTGTGGGCATAGCTAAAGATGAGGACAGATGGAGTGCTGATGCATTAGGTGGTGGATTAAGCTGGGGCTGCTGATAGTCCAGGCTCTGCCATCTCCTTGAGTTCCCTGTGAAGTTGCCTCTCAGCTTTTGAGAGGCTGTAGCGCTTTCCAAACCAGTGCCTGTGGGTGAACAGCTGTTTGAGCAGAGGAGAGTGTAGAACTGGGCAGCAGTGATCTCCACTGGTGAATGAGGGGTGTCAAGGAGGCTTTCCAGTGCACTGAAACCAAGCAGTTGCATTCTTCATCCCATACTGATGAATGACCAGATAAAACATTACACACTTGTCAATGCTTTTCTTTAGGCGACTGAGTCAGAGACCAACAGCAGAAGAACTGGAGCAGAGGAACATACTTCAACGTGAGTAATGCTTCTCTAGTGGTCCTAAGTAATAAAATAAGTTTGCCTTTAACATCTTAGACCAGGTGTTCCTGGAATCTGCTTGAAATGTAGTGATAGGGGACTGTGCTTTGGTTATATCGCTATAGTAAAGCAGTTCCACTAATTTTTCCCAGTACCTCGTTACAGTTGGAAACTGGCTCTGGATAAAATCAGACCTTAGCAGTGGTACCAAGCAATACAATTCAAAGCATCATATTATAGAAAGGCTACCTGTCCCCTGCCTGACACCTCAGGGGAAGGTATGTGAACTGGTTAAGGCCCTGGTGTTATACAGCAAGGACTGTTAAAGGTGTTCGTGTTTGGGCTGGACTTTTATTTGTGGTCCAGACATTATAGCATTGTATTGCATGATCCAAAAAGCAGTAGTTCGTTGCTCAGTCAGTAGTGTTTCTCTTGGCCATACCTTGCTCTGCAAAAGTTTTAAATAAACAACTTGAGGAAAGGGAAATGTCAGTTCAGGAAGTTTCCATTTAAAATATTTATCTGTGCTGTTATTCTCTTTAAACTATTAGTATAATAGCTTTGGGGAGGAGTAATCTGCAAAGTGGCTTGGATGTATTTTGACAATATGGCCATTAATCTTTAACATACACAAGGCTGGAGAGAATGACTCAGTCGGGTTGTGTAAAGGCCCATATTGCCACTGTCAGGCAGGGGGGTGCTTGGTGAGTAAGGGTGTCAAGTTGGACTGCGCTCTCTGCCTGTCATAAGTGCAGACATGCCACAGTGAGCTTTCAGATACGTAGATAATCTGATATAGCTCAATACTCTCCTTTGTTCAAGTCCAGAAAGCACTTTCCAAAGCCTGTGATGCTTACAGGAAAAATTTTTTTCCCTTGGCAGCGAAAAATGAAGCTGACCGTCAAGCTGAGAAGCGAGAGATCAAACGCAGGCTCACCAGAAAGGTACTGCTGGCCTCCGTGCTGTGATCGCCATCTGGCAGAGCTGTCGGGGATGGTGGTGGCTATGAGCATATCATAGGTACCTTGCTGTGGGTGAAGTCATGGGGCTATTGTGTAAGTGTCCCCAGTGCCCTCTGACTGCAGTGACTTTGGAACGTGGACTGTCACCAACAGTGAGCCATTGGCACTGCAGCCACATTTGTCAGTGATAGATCTGAGCTGGCATCAAGCATAACAAGCTAGGTGAGAACTAAATTTGGCACCTGGCACTTGAAAGGTTTGCTGGTGCTGGCCTGGCTGTTTTAACACAGTACTTCAGTGGCCACAACTTTCACACTAGGCTCCCCAAAATTCATTTCTAAAGTAACAGCAGTGTGGGGGAAGCTGAGCAGAGCAACAGCTGCTTTTAGCTATTACGTCAGAGTTAACTTGTGGTTGTTACTCATGGCTGGGAAAAATTTCCCAAGGGCCTGTGGGTATGAAATGTGAGTGCTGCCGTTGCTGAAGTTGGGGAATGGGCTTGCTTGGTTTAGGGGTGTCACACAGGGTTGACCCTTGTAACGGCTGTTCCCAAACCCCTCAGTGTCTTCCTTCTCCTTGGCAGTGTGGCCTTGGTTGTGCCCTAGCTTGGCCTCATGATCCAAATGAGATTACACTGTCTGTAAGAGGGTTTGCTCTCCTGCAAGGCTTTGTTCCCTTGCAGGCTGTGAGCAGGACCTAGTAGTATCTGTCATTCAGGCCCAGTGAGGGAACTGGTTCTAGTTTTGCTTGGGATGCTTAGTCCTGAAACTGCTTCTGTGGACAAGGCACAAACTAACTTTTTTTTGTTCTTGCTGGTGTTCAGCTTAGCCAAAGGCCTACAGTGGCAGAGCTGCAGGCCAGGAAGATCCTGAGGTTTAACGAATATGTGGAAGTAACAGATGCTCAAGACTATGACCGGCGAGCAGATAAGCCATGGACAAAGCTAACACCAGCTGACAAGGTAACAGGGAGCGCCCTGTCCCCCGGTGTGGGGAGGGGAGCTAGATCAGGATGTCCCACGCAAAAGGACATGAGCCAAGGAGACTTGCTCTGTTCCTTTTGCTTCACCTCTGCATCTTTCCCTCCACCACCCCACCAAGCACCACCAGTGTCCCTTCACCCACAGGTGCTGTACCCAGCCCTGCTTCCTGCCCCCTCCACAGTGATGTGGAGTCTAAGCGGGCATGGTCTGCCTGCCAGCGTGGCCTCTGCCTCAGCTTCTGAGTGGTACCAGAGGATGCAAGGTGCAGGGCGTTGGTGCAGTTCCTTGCAGACTGAGGCAGGCCTAGGCAAGAAGCTGGCAGGGAAGTGATCTGTTCTTGTCTTCCCCAGCCACTTGTGGGGACTGCCCAGCCCACAGTGTGCAGGAGGGTGGGGCAGATTAAACTCAGCCTCGTGTGAATGGACTGTGAAGGCTGGGGCGCCTGCTGCAGTCTTGAGCTCCTTCCTTTACCAAAAGAGCTGTGGGACTCAGCCCTGTGTATCAAAACTGCTCTTAACTCTTCGCCACTGAAAGGTGGTACAGATCAGCCCTGAGCAGGGGTGTTGGAGATACAGCACCTTCTTGCCATGTCTGAGCTCACTTGAGATGGGAGAGAGGGTAATATATGTATGCCTTAGCAGGAGATAAAAAAGATCTCTCCCTCTTTGCATAGGCTGCCATCCGGAAGGAGCTGAATGAGTTTAAGAGCTGTGAAATGGAAGTCCATGAGGACAGCAAGCAGTTCACGAGGTGAGTGAGAACACATTACTCGCTTAGAGTTTCAGTCGTGTTGGAAGAGCTGTGCTGCAGGGGTACTGCCGAGAGGCAAAACATTAAAACCTTAGAAAAATGACCTGTACAGCAGTTGGAGATTTAATGTTCCTTTCTGCCTTGGTGGTGTTGGGTGACTGGAGGAGTAGCAGGTATGAAATGGGTTGTTCTTCCTTAAACTGGAGCTTCAATTCTGGAAACTTGAAGTGACCAGTGGCTGGTTTGAGGTGTACCTGAAACCAGTGTGACCTTGCAGCTGGAGTGTGCTTTTCTGGGGCTAGGGACACATGCAGCAGAAGCTACAGCCACAAAACACCTTGGTAGTTAGCTTGGATATTATCTATGAAGTAACCTTCATGAAGTATGAAGTAATCATGGCCCAAGGGATTCTTTCCCCCCGCCAACAGTTGCACTGTGTGGCCAAGATGAGCATGGAGCACAAGAGCTTTCTAAGGCAGAGGTGAAATTGTTTGATGTTGACAGCTTCACTGAGGGCTGAGAGTTTAGAGGTAATTCAGTTTACTCTTTTTGGCCATCTGTAGTGCCTCGGTAACCATTTAACTTGAGTTCCAAGGATGACATTTGGATTTTTCACTTGGCTTTTAGGTACCATCGACCATAATCTTCCAAAAAAGGGAGCAAGAGACCTGAGAGGACTGGAAGTTCTCTGTATCCCTCTCGTAGGCAATACAGCGAGGGTGGAGCCTTGGCTCTTCCAAGATTTGCCTTCAAAGCATACCCAGAAAAGGGCTTTCGGCCAGGGAAGGGGAATCCTGTCTGAATGTAGCATTTCACTGGAACAAACACGTCTCGAGTGCCATCAGGCTGGAACTGAACACTATACCTCGTGTGGCTCAGCAATACGCCTCTGCTCTGGCGCCAGCATCTCTGCCAGGAGACCATGCACATGTGAATGAACGGTTCATTCCCCAGCTCCCTTTCTCAGCCCGGACAGGCCCAGTTGTCAGCTGTACGTACTCCTTTAGGGGATGCAACTCCTTCATTTCCTCCTCCTTACCAAGGGGGTGGGGGGTGGGGAATAGCAGCTCTAGTGTTGGAAAGCTGAGGAATGGCGAGTGGATGTGCTAGGAAGCATGTGTGTATATTAGCTGTGTACAGAGAACCCGGCGCAGATGCTGACCTGGCAGACAACTGATGTAATTTTTTGGTTTTGCTTGTGTCTCTGTCATGTCCTTAATGTCCTGAATCACTACTGACCAACGGTTTGTTGTCCTGGAAGGGAATTGTATAGATATTAACATATGCTGCATCTTTTTGTTAAAAAAAAAAAAAAGAAAAATAAGAAAAAAAAAAAAAGAAAAATGAAAACCACAAATGTGTAAAACGTTCCCTCCCCACTCTCTCACACTTGCTGTGATGTTAACAGATCTTGTCTTGAGATATCTAGGCTTGTTTAACAAATTACAGAACCAGGAAATGACTGTTGCCTTTTTAAATCTTTTTAATTTGGGGAAGCCGTGAGAGTAGTCAATTCTTTATATTATGGCTTCCTCTCAGATGTTTTTTTTACTCTCCCAAATCAGGGTGAAACTTGCCTTTTCTCATTTTTACAGCTAAACCTACTGGAAACTTGATAATTTCACTGTATGGGTGGAAGGGAGGGGAAGAAGAGGTTTAAAAAGTGACCTTAAAGATAGTCTTTCTCTTCTGAGAATAATCTCATATTGGTTCTTCCTGAATGTTTGTTTTGTTTTGTTTTTGGTTTTGGTTTTTTTTATTAAATCTGGTATTGGCCACTGCTGTATCATGCACAAAACCTAACCCATGTGTGAGATGCCACTTAATGTGAAGAAGGGAGTATGGCAGGATGAGGAGGGTGTGGGAATGGAGAGAAGGACTTGCCTTGTTCATAAACCTCTCTTTTGTTGCTCGGGGTGCGTCCGGCTGTGCTGCTGATCCCTCCGCGGTGCCAACACCCGGGCCAGGGTCGGTACCCCGGGCTGCCGGCCCCCCATGGCCTGCCCATGGGAGATGGCGGGGGGGGTGTCTTCCCTCACAGCTTCCCCCTGTACAGTATGCCTGTAGGCTAAATCATTGCATTGTATATCAGTCTCCTCATCAACAGATTTTAATTATTGAATAAAAGTATTTTAGGATTTTTTTATACTGCTTTTGTGGTTGTGTTTTAAATGCCTCGGCCAGGGGAGGGGTTGGGGGCCGATCTGTGCCGTCTCCAGCGCAGTACGGCGGTGCCGCCATTCCCGCCTTCCCCTCGCGCACGCGCCAACCGCCGCCTCCACCACCGCGGGTGGGCCGCGGCCCCGCGCGCGCCGTCCCACCGCGCACGCGCCGCTTGCCCGCCCTTGCTCGGCGCTCATGCGCATGCGCCTGTAGCCCCGCCCCCGCCTGCTCTATAAATACCGCGGCGTGAGCGCCCCTCGGCCTCTTTCTTCGCGACGAGCGGCGGTGGCTTAGGTAGGTCCGTCCGCGGCGGTGGGGCCGCGGCCTTCCCCTGCTTCTCCCTTCCCTGCCCTCTGCCGTGGGGCCGCTACGGCTGCGAAGGGCCACGCTGCCTTCGGCCAGTTGTGGGGACGCTGCGTCCCTGTCTCCCTGCTGATAAGAGGCCGTGAGCGGCCTTCGCTGGGTGCTTGGCGCTGCTGAGGGGACGCCCTGGGGCCGCGCTGTCCTCAGCCGCTCCTCATCGCCTTCTCCTTCTCTTTCCTAAGGCTGTGCTGACGCCGGCCCAGCCTGGTGCAGCTCGCTCCCGACGTGAGTATACCGGTCGTGGGCTCACGTCTGTGAGCTGTGTGTGACTCGGGAGCAGGGGAGAGCCGGGAGGCGTGTGGGGTTGGGGGTGAAGGTGGCTACAGCGCTTTAAAACGCCAGTCCAACGTGGATATCCGGAGAAGTCGCTCTCTCTCGGCTCTGTCCGTGTGGCGCATGGGAGCGTAGGCCTTCGGGCCCGTGACGTACAGTCCCTTTCCACGACGTTGGAGAACAAGCTGGGCCTCGAGTCCGCAGCCTGCATATTCCTACTGCTTCTCTGAGCCCATGGGCGGTGACGGAGGAGATAAACCATGCAGGAAACAGCTCTGACACTCAAAATGGCTGCGGGGGGGTATGGGGAGACGTGCCAGTCTGCGCGGCTTGGGGGGAGAAAGAGAAGAGAAACTCTTGAGCAGTTACTTAAGATACCTTTTCTTTATTTTTTCCAGTTGTAAACTTGAAAAGTTTGAAGTGAGTGGGGCACTGAGTTGGAAGGTGAGTAATATTGCACTAGTAATGTAATATTGGCTGTGCATAGTTACAGGGTTCTCTTAATAGTTTATACCTTAAATAAGCTTGAGCTATTTCTAAGTGGCTTACGGAAACTGAATTGGATCGGCTTAAAGTAATTGAATACCAATGCAGACTTTATAGACATTGTTTAACAGTGAAAGCTTAGCTTAGGCGTTCCCTAGCTTCTAAGATTTTGTTGGATTTTGGATGGACGGGGGAAAGAGGCTGATTCCTTAATCTTCTTAAAGAGGGGTAAAAAAAAAAAATCCTTGGGTGAAGTGGAGGTGAACGATATTTGTTTGATTAGCTTGAGGCCTTATTTGTGTGGTATGGAAACTGGGGAAAGAGCAGAAACAAAATTAGTGGAAAGTCGTGAAGCCCCTGGCTTAGACCCCTGTAATTACTCGTTCCTTCATGTTAATCACTCCCAGCAGACATACTACCCCCTGTGAAGAAGAAAGTATTGTTAGCGTGGGTTGCAGAGCATTGGGATTGTACTGGGGGAAGGCACGTGGTAAGCATTTGTCACAGTTAGGACTGGGAACATGTGGCTGGACTTTGCCTGATCATCACGTACCTAATCGGTTACGTGCTTCTTGCCAAGCAGTAAGTGTTCTTATTTTTTTTTTCTTAATTGTTGCAGACACTTGGGATGACACAGTAACAACAGAAAAGAATCCGTGTATCTAGTGGGAGAGGGTAAGTATATTGAGAGTACCAGCCCGAATAATTACAAATAGAGGTGATAGCTAAGGTTCAGTTCATGCAGTGTGTGTAATAAAAATGTAGCTACAGAGACCAGAATGGCTGGAAGCAGGAGAAGATACCTGCATTTGGTGGTAAGGAGATACCTTTGGGGTGCTCTCAAAGGGCGGGAGCCTGGGGTGTAAGAAAGGAATAAGAAAAAGAAGCCACGTGCTCTCTGCATGGACTCGGACTTGCTGTCAGCTGGCCTGTGGACCAGCAGCCCCACCCATCATTGGGGCCACCCTTGATGCTAGCTGCCAGCATGAAGAAGTGATTTGACCCAGTGCGTGGCGAGGACGTTCCTGGGGGCGCTGATACTGGAGGGGTGAACTCACAGGTCATGGGTGAGAGCAGTAATTGTGCATACATCTTACCTGAAATAAGGCCTTAAAAGTATTGATTTGTAAACCTGTATCTAGCTGCAGTAGAGAACTAAATAAACTTTACTGTATTTTGCTTGGTGTGCATTTCTTTGTGAGTGATTGCTCGGTTAGTCTCAGAATGTAAAAGAAATCCCAGATATTCCTGTTGGTGTCTCTAACTTGGAGTCAGAAGTGGGATTCCTCTGTGCTATTCATGTGTCCTCCCCGGAGTGTGATGGTGGAAGGTGCAGAAACCCACTTCAGACCCATGTTAATAGCTGTTCAGGCTGGATTAGGAGCAAGCAGTATCTTTAGTGTGGTTTTGGATCAGATTTACTTTTGTATCTGCTGCTAAGGGCTGAACCCAGAACAGTTAGTCTGTACCCCTGGTCCCCTGCTATGGAGGAGTAAGTCCGCTTGCCTGCAAAAAGGGAATGATGCCAATGGCATCAGCAGCTTCAGTGGCGGTTATGCTTAAATAAAGGGTTAAAACGCAAGGAGATTAATGGGTTACCTACTGCCACCCTCCAGCAGTTGGCTGTGTATCTCGGCCCTTGCCCCCTGAAACCCAAAGGGAAAGGGTCAGGTAATGGATGTGTGTCGCAGAAGAGTTCGGATCTAGCGCGTGTGTGCCAGGGTTGTGTCCCTCCCCGAAGGGTGGTCTGATCCCCTGGGCCACTGGCTATAGTGGCATGGGCACACAGGAACAGCATCTGTTTATAAGCAAGGTACTTGGTAAGGCTGGGCTGTTGGCTGAAGTAGTGCTGAGTACATAACTGGGAACTGATCTCTGTTAAAAAAGGGGCAATGAAATGTGAAATACATTATGTAGGTGTTTGGTCTGGAACATGGGAGGGGTGGATTTACATATTAACTGGAGTAAAACTAATCAGTGGAATAGGAAAGATTCATCTCATTAGATGTGACAGGACTCGTTGCAGGCATGGACTGTTGGTTTGCTATCTTGGCATTACAGAAATACAGTCTGGTTCCCACTTCAAGAATAAAAGCGGGTTTTCCACTTAAGGCAGTGGGATGATGGAAAGGTGGAGTGGTCTATAACAACAAATAGAGATGAGGATGGAGGACCACGACGGGGACAAAGCCTGTGGTTAGCACTATGTGCCCTAAACATTCAGCAAACCCCCATGGGAAGCCAAACAGATAAAGCTTTCAGCTTTATCTTAAGATAACGGAATTGTAATAATTATGAGGACCAGAAAGTTGTAAAACTCCAATAACTGGACTCTGAGGAGTCCTTACAACTCTAAGGAGTCCAGTTGTAAGGATGAATCTGTCTTGACAAATTACACCATCTTCAAATAAACAGAATCCTGGAACCTTACTTGGAATGTTTGGCACAAATTGCCAAAAATACTATAAATTGATCCCATCCAGTCCCAATTCCACACATTACGGTTGACAAAGTAATGGTTGAGTACTGACCACAGCTGGGAAACCTGCTGTCCAAACAATGTTTGACCCTTTCGAACAGTCCAATTGGGTCAAACGTGCTTAATAAAACTAAGTTGCTCTTCAAAAGGCAGGAACCTCTACTAAAGCCTTTTTATGTCTTAAAGATGCTTTTAATCCCCTGCTAGAAAGGTCAACTACTTTTCATCGACTCATGCAATCGTTATTTCCACAATTAGGCATTCCGGAGCTGGAGAAGGCCATCACCAACATCTCTGCTACACTTGAAGTGGTTCAAAATGCTACTGTAGATGCTTTCTACAAAAAATTCACAGTCTAAATCAAGTTGCTCTTTCAGTTAACTACCCAGAATCGATGGGCTTCAGACTACCTCCTAGCATCGCAAGGAATGCATTTGTTACTGAACTTGTTGCTTTTATACAAACCAATCCAAACAGATCGAATAGGGTGTAAATAATTTTGTATTTTCCATCAAATAGCTCAAGCACAACCTCTGTTAGATGGCATCTCTGCTATGGCCCTGGCTACTAGACGTCAGAGTGGGGATCTGCTGGATTTTGTTAATACTCTTTCTCTTGCTTTGTTATCATCATGCAATTAGTCTCTCCTTGTGTTAAATATCTTATTTTTTGCTGCAGATCTATCCCCTTACTACTGAACCTGCAGCTACGCAGACTGTAGGGATCGCTGCGTTTTAGAGCTAGGACGCCAGGACAAGTTATTTACGCGGTAACCGAGGCACTTACTGACCGGGAGTCCCCGCGGAAGCCTGCGCAGGGCCGCAGGGGCCTCCAGGGCGGCAGCAGCCCGCGCTGTCCTGCCCGCCCTGCCCGCGCTGCCGCCGGGGGGGGGGGCCGGGCCGGTCGCGCAGCCGCCGGCCTGCAGAGGGCGCTGTGACCGCTGAGCTGCGGGCGCTGTCCCCGCGCATGCGCGGTGAGGGAGGGGCGGCAGCGGGCCGGCCGGCGGCGGAGCGGAGGTGGGAGCGCGGCGCGGCCCCAGGGACGGCGGGCGAGGAGGGAGGGGGACGGGGAGAGGGAGGGAGGGAGGGGGGTCCCGGCGAGCCCCGGCCCGCCCTCGGTGCGTCCGGCAGCTACGGCGAGCGGCAGCCGGCGGGAGGGAAGGCCGAGCCGGGCCGTGGGCCTGCGCGGCCCCACGTGGGGCGGGGGGCGGCGCGGGGAATTCAAACGGTGGGAAGGGGCGGGGGCGAGCGGCGGGGGCCGCGGGCCGCTGGGGTGGGGGTGCCGGCTCATGGGGCCCGGACACGCCTCGTGGAGGCACGGCTCGGTCCGCGAGAGGCGGGGGGGGGGAACTCGCAGGGTGCTCCTTCCTCCGGCTCCCCCCGCGGGGCCATGTTCTTGCGTGGGGTGCGGAATACGCGGGCCTCAGTGTTGGTGGAGGCAGCGGGCCGGAGCCCTCCCCTCCCTTGCCTTGCCTGGTCTCTTTCCCCGGGCTGCCTTGACCCGAAGGGTGGAGGGGGGTTCACGTCTGCGCGAGAGTGGTTAAAACAGGCGAGACAGCCCCTACCTTTTTCCAACGTGGGAGTGGAGATCAGTGCTCAAAGCCTCATTCAGTCACCGTTCTCCTAGGAAATCCACGGTGATTTTTTTGAAGCGGGGGAGGCAGGGAGAAAAAGACCCCAAACAAATGATAGCCACACTGTGACTCTCCAGCAAAGCCCTGTGGGTGACCCCCTAACAAGGTGTCTTTGGTGTTTAGATCCGAAGCACTATGCCAGGGAAACGCACTGCGAAGAAGAGCCCGGTGCCAGAAGAAGAGTCTCCTGGAAGGAAGAAGATTAAAGGTCAGAAAAATCCCTGGGATTTTTTCCTCCCTGTTCCCAGGGACCGGCTTTAATGAAAGGGTTGTTCCCCCCGTATGTTATATATGTTATTTATCTCCCTTCTGCCCCACAGTCTGCCACCCATCCCACTGCACACAGCCTGGCCTGGTGCTGACGCTGGGGCAGGGGGATGTTGGCCAGCTGGGCCTGGGGGAGGACGTGATGGAGAGGAAGAAGCCGGCCCTGGTGCTGCTGCCGGAGATGATGGTGCAGGTGGAAGCTGGAGGGATGCACACGGTGTGCCTCAGCCAGACGGGAAAAGTGAGTGCAGCATGGAGGGGGCAGCACCCAGAGGGTGTGGGGAGGCTGAGCTGCGCTTCCCCACAAGGTCTGGGACGTGTCGTGGAGCAGGGGGTCTGAATTGGGCCCTGCTCTGCCCAGATGTGTAGCTCGCTCCAGTTCCAGGGATGAGTGTGGTCTCCGTGCCACGGACCACAAAATTTTAGGGGGTCAGAGGTATAATTCAGCCTGGTGGGTCTCTGTCACCTGGCTTCACACTCAACCTGTTGCCCCTCTGGGTCCCATCCTGACTGTCTTACTCTCTGTCTGCAGATCTACACCTTTGGCTGCAATGATGAAGGTGCTCTTGGGCGTGACACCTCAGCAGAAGGGTCAGAGACCACGCCAGGGCTGGTGGAGCTACAGGAAAAGGTGGTGCAGGTCTCTGCGGGGGACAGTCACACAGCTGCACTGACAGAGGACGGCAGGGTTTTCGTCTGGGGCTCTTTCCGGGTGTGTTGATTTCTCAGACACTGGAAGCTCTGCTGATGGTTGCTGCTTCTGTGACTCATGTCCTTACGTCTGTCTCTCCACTCAGGATAACAACGGGGTGATTGGCTTACTGGAGCCCATGAAGACAAGCTCCATTCCTGTGCTGCTCCAGCTCAGCGCACCCGTTGTTAAAATTGTCTCAGGTAAGCAAGGTCCTGGGATGCACGCGGGTCAGGCTGGTACACAAGGCCGTTGCAGCCCTCAGGAGGAGGTGAAGGTCCAGAAGGTCCTTGTCCTCTTCCTCCCTCCCTCCGAGCCAGGTACAAGGGTGTGCTTGCTCACCTCTGGCTCTTGAGGAAACAGACCTTGTGTCTCTTCTAGCCCCAACAATATTGTTAATATTTGACCCAATCTGATGTAAAATGCCTTACAAGAGTGCCCTTACCATGACCCCGTGGGGTCAAAGCACTCGCCTTCTTCTAGACTTGGGGAAGCTGATCAGAGCAGCTGGGGAACTTGTCCAGGCCCCAGGTGAGGTTGGGGGGGACCTGTTCCCCTAAATCTTCCCAGAGAAAGTTCTTTGGAGTTTCAGATGGGGAACTGGGATCACGAAGAGGGAGATCCTGGTGTTTTAAGTTGTGCCAGAAGCTGGCATCGAGGTATCCCCACTGAATTCTAGAAAGCTGGGACAGCTGGGATTTACATGTGGGATCTCAGCCCCTGGGTCTTGCTGGGTTCCTGGGGCATGACTCCTACTTCACTCATCTCCCCCATCTCCTCCCAGGGAATGACCACTTAGTGATGCTGACGGTGGACGGTGACCTCTTCACGTGCGGCTGTGGTGAGCAGGGCCAGCTGGGGAGAGTGCCGGCGCTCTTTGCCAACCGAGGAGGAAGGAAAGGGCTGCGTGAGTTGCTTTGGTGCTTGGAGGCTGTGCGGTGCTGCGTCCTTCAGCCCCAGCTCTGTGCTTTGCAGAGGAGCAGAGAGATCCAGTCTCTTCCCCTGCTGCTCAAGGGCTTGTGTGTAAATCGGTTGCTTGGATTCGGTGAGCTGGATCTAAGGGGCGATGAAAAGGGTGTAAATCACTAGACCTCCTATGATGCCTTGTCTCCTGCCCCCAGAGCGCCTCCTGGTCCCCCAGCGCGTCCCTGTCAGAGGCAAAGGCAACAGAGGCAAAATGCGCTTCCAGGATGCCTTTTGTGGAGCTTACTTCACCTTTGCTGTCACGCAGGAGGGACACATCTATGGATTCGGCCTCTCCAACTACCACCAGCTGGGTGAGCTTCACTTATGCTGCTTTGGTCTGGGGGTGGACCTCCCAGTCCCATGCTGCCCTGGCCTGGTGGGGAGATGCTGCTGGGTGCCCCAGATCCTGAACACCAAGCACCTGCCAGACACACCAGAGCTGGAAATTAGGGTGCGGGATCACCCTGCATAGCTCTGGGTTTGGGTCCCAGCCCCTGCAGCCAGTGGGCTTGAGCAGAAATTTGATTTTGGGGCTTGGGGGGCTGTGTTAGCCTCTGGTGGGGTGAGCCCCAGGGTGGATGGCTCAGTGCCAGTGCCTGGCCTGGGCTGTCCGTGCCCGCAGACCTGATCTGCCTGGGTTTCTGCATCCCACCCCGCAGGGACCCAGGGCACCGAGCCCTGCTTCTCCCCGCAGAACCTGACGTGCTTCAAGAACTCCACCAAGTCCTGGGTCGGGTTCTCTGGCGGGCAGCACCACACGGTGTGCGTCGACTCGGAGGGTGAGCGCTGGCATGACGGGCAGGCTGGGAGTTGCACAAAGTGGGACAGGGGGAACTCCCACGGCCCTTGTCCTAGCTGGGGAGGTGTTGGGGTGAGGGTGACATGCTGGAGCCCTCCAAGTCCTCAGTGTTCAAGGCAACAAGGGTGGCGTGAATTTGCAGCAAAGGGCAGGGAGCATGACAGGAACCCAGAGTGAACTCTGCTCTCACAGGCTCAATAGTCTCTCCAGGCACCCGCCCACCCTATGGATTTTGGAGAGCTCGAGGGTCTCTATCCCACCCTGCATCTCCTGGTTGGGATCTAGGGTGTGGCAGGGAGGAGTGATGCTCCTTCATGAGTCAGACCTGGGGGAGAGGGTGTGGCTATGGCCTGCTGCGGGCTTCTGCTCCCCTTGAGTCACCTCTCCTGTGTGTCATGCCCCAGGTAAAGCCTACAGCCTGGGCAGGGCAGAGTACGGCCGGCTGGGCCTCGGGGCAGGGGCGGAGGAGAAGAGCACACCCACGGTCATCCCGGAGCTCCCCAGCATCTCTTCCGTCGCATGCGGCGCATCAGTCGGCTACGCCATCAGCAGTGACGGTGAGTGCCGGGGGCCTCCTTGGGCTTGGGAACACTGCCCTGTGTATCCTCCCCACCCCTCATCCATCCGTCCTGGGGCTCTGCCTAGCCTGGCCCCCTTGGACCCGGCTGGCCCCGCGCAGCTTCATTGCATGCTGCTGGCTGGGTCGGTACTGGAGCCAGGTCCTGGCTCTGATGCAGCCCCTGCTGAGCCCCCAGCCTGGGGGCAACTGGGCAGCAGCTGCTCAAATATTTTTGTGGGCCCTTGGCAGCAAGGTTCATAACAGGGTGTTGACCAGGAGAGGGTTGTTGGCCTTCTGGTTCCTTCTCTGCACCGTGAACTCCGCTGCTGCAAGACCTTTGTGCTCTGGTGCTGTGTGTGCTTGTGCATGGTATCTGCAGCCCACGGCTGTGGGAAACACTGGGCAAAACACTGCCTTGGCTGCGTGATGAAACTCCTCTTTGAATTGCCAAGCACTGCTCCTCTTCCCCCTGCATGTGTCTCTGGCACCCATCGCTCATCCCCCTCCCCGGGTGTGAAGTCCCCTTGGGTTTGGCTGCTGGGTTCCCTTGTCACCCCATCGTGCAGCCACTTTGAAGTCAAAACTTGCATCACCTCCATTGCAGGACGAGTGTTTGCCTGGGGTATGGGCACCAACTACCAGCTGGGCACAGGGGAGGAGGACGATGTCTGGAGCCCCGTGGAGATGACGGGCAAGCAGCTGGAAAACCGCACAGTCCTGGCCGTGTCCAGTGGCGGGCAACACACTGTGCTGCTGGTCAAGGATAAGGAGCAGAGTTGATGAAGCGATGCCATGCAGCCAAGCCCTGCGGGATCTCGGGACCCACACACACCCCCCCCACCTTCCGCCTGGGTCAGGCAAGCGGTTTCCAGCTCTGGTCTCCCGCTGATGGCGGTGGGGAGGGCAGGAGGCTCTCAGAGTTGGGCCCCAGCAGTGTTTGCGTGGCTGGAGCAGGGCTCTTCAGGGATGCTCGTGATTTCTCCCTGCAAGTGTGTGTCTGTCTTCCCATGGTGCCCGGTGCTCTGTCAGCTTCCCTGGGTCGGCTTGATCCTAAACTGATCTCAGCACTGTGGCTGGATGGGTTTTCCACTTCTTGGTTTTTTTGTTGCGTGGGTTTGTTTTGTTTTGTTTTTTAATACTTCCTAGCCCAGCAAAGCTGAGGGCCTTGTTCTTCACTACACAAAAGAGTTTGGATATCAGGCTTTCTGAGGTCCCCATGTTCCCCATCTCTGGGTGCTCCTCCGTCCCCTTAAGCCAAACATCTTTTACCTCTCCAACTTGGATTTGTTTGCTGCCACCCACAAAACCCCATTGGGCTTGTTCTGGGTGAGATCTCAGTCCAGCAGAAATGCTCCTGGGGACACCTCTCCGCTCACACCCAAGACTTGTGGCTGTGGTGAGGAGATGCTGCCGGGCAGCTGGGAGGCTGCAAGGGGGCATGTCACTGGACAATGCGTGGCCCATGCTACGTACAGAGCTGTGGCTGCTGGAAAAGGGGCCTTCTGCCTCCTGTCTGTCACCACTTATTGGTCTGAGCCAAAACCTTCCAGGCAGCGAGGCCGGGAGCAGGTTCCCCTGCTCCCTCCTGCCTGAAGCAGCCACATCCAGTGGTGCTTTTTTGCAATCCCAGCTGCTGTTGCTCTTTCCCATTGCCTTCGGAAACCCAATAAAATCCATCCCACAGGTGAGGACTTCATTATTTTAATTTTCTCTCTTCCCTTTGCTGAGGAAGGAGCTTCATTTGCTGTTAGGGCCTCGCTGAGAAGACAGAACCAAAACCCAGCTATGCATCAAATCACTTGAAACAACGGGACTTGCTCCTCTCCATCGCCTCCGGTCTTAGTCCAACTGATCTCGCTCCTTGTGCCCGGCCTGCCCCATCTTCTCTTTCTGTGCTGCCTTCCAGGTACCTGAACTGAGAAGGGGGTCTGTGAAGATTAAATTTTATATGTTAAGTTATAGCAATAGGGGGAAGCGGGGGGTGTGTGCAGGGCGGGGGGCTGGGGCTTGTACAATGGCTCAGAATAGGTTGAATTTTTTTAAAAGAAAAATGTAAAGTATTTTGGTTGATTAATTGAGGAAGAGAGGAAAAAACTGTAATCTTTTAACATTTGGAATAAACTGAGTTTTGATAAACGTTGAGTTTTCCCGTGGTTTGGAGGGGTTGGCAGCCCTCCCGTGGGCACGGGTCTACTCTGGGCTGATGTTTGAAGGATGGTAAGGCCAGGAAGGGCTGCTCGTGTCCCTTCCTGCCACCTCTCACCATCAGCCCTGCAGTGTTCCTGTCCCTGAGCTGCCACGGGAGCTGTGCTGCCAGCTGAGCTTTGGCGTCTGCACTGAGGTGGCCCCGGGGAGGGGAGCCCAGGGCTGAGCAGAGGCTCAGCATCCTTCAGCCAGTGCTCAGCAGGGAGATGGGGACAGACTGAGGACACCGTGTGGCTGCCGCAGCGTGGGGCCAGTCCTCTGTGGCCATGGCGCTTGGGGACAGGTCGAGATGGGTGCTTGCTTTGTAGGGGTGCGGGGCCACCCTTGGGTGCTGCTGTGGTCTCAGCCTGGCCACAGCTGTGTCCAGCGCCATATGCGGGTGCGTGTGTGCAGTTGTGGGACGTGGCCACGGGATGGCAGCAGGACAAGGCGCTGGGGACTACTGAACCGCTGGACTGGGAGAAGTGGGACAGTCCCCATGGGACCCTCCCCGTCCCCGTGGGACCCCTATTCCTGGCATATTTGGGCCTCCAGAGACACAGCTGAGCCTACCGGCATGGCTGGAAGGTGTCTTGGCACATCCCTGCTGGGTGCTCACAGCAGCTCTATCGGAGCTGGACACGTGTGTGTGCCGGCACAGAGACTGGCACAGACAGCACAAATTTCCACATCCTGGTGTGACCAGAGCCCCCGGTGTCTGTTCACTCTTAATTAGTTTGGGAGGGAGCAGGTTCCTTAATGCGCCTCTGGCTGGGGATGGGCTGGGGATGGGCTTTGGGTAGGTGGT
This sequence comes from Platalea leucorodia, assembly GCF_965183815.1. Classification (NCBI taxonomy): domain Eukaryota; kingdom Metazoa; phylum Chordata; class Aves; order Pelecaniformes; family Threskiornithidae; genus Platalea; species Platalea leucorodia. Next base: position 10,135,729 of record NC_138840.1, read on the forward strand.
TGGTAGGTACTGGGAGCAGCTCGGGCTGCCGGCGGCCTCTTGGCTCCACTGCTCCCATGTCTTTTGGGCTGGGGAAGGACGAGCTTTGACTTTGCAATTAGGGATAGCCTTAGTGTAGAGCAGGTGGGGGTCCAGCACAAGGCTAGGGGTGCTGCGGATGCCCACCTTCCCCACCACTAAAGACTGGTTTTGTGTTTGGTGATTGTGGTGCCAGGCTTGCAAAGGACTCAGGTTTTTTTCCCACGTAAGTGTGAAGGTGGGATGTGGGCCCATGGAGAGTGTTTTATTGCCAAGGATGGAGCCCGAAATTTGCCATCAGTGCAGGCTGAGCCATGGGCAAGTGCTCACAAATATCGTGGCTAATGCTGCTCCCTGGGGACCATCGCCCTCCATTTGATGCTCCTCCATCAGACATGATGGATACCTGATAGGGAAATTGCTCGTTGTCTCAGGCCTGATTCCCAGCAACAAGCTCAATGTTAGTGTCTTGTTTCCAAAACCAGCACTGTTATTTTTACATCCCTTCCAGGGAAAAACCCACCCTGACTTGCTCCACCACCCTTCTTCCCATCCCATTGTTGCCACTGTGACACACACAGCTGTGCCGGGCTCTGCAAAGGCCCACTTCAGCGGCTGTTTTTCATGCATCTTCACACCCTTTGCTTTGAACCTCACCATCCTATTTATAACTAAGAAATGCAGAGATGCTTAATAAAGGGAGAGATGGGACTCCTCCGGCATCAGGGTGATGCTGACAAGCCACAGTGGCCGCTCAGGTTGGAAGAGCAGCTTCTTGCTCTGCGCAGCTCCTGGTGCCTGAGTGGAAAGAGGCGGCCCCGGCCCCAGCTGTGTTGGGGCTGGGGCTGGACACAGATGGCTTAAATTGCCAGTTAAGCTGGGTTTGGGGAGCTTGAGGTGTGGGTTTTGGTGCAATTCCTGGATAATGTGGACACCTGCCAAACAGGGTAAGGAGTCTGTAAAAGTGATGTCCTGTTCAAAACCCCATGGAAAATGATTTTAGGAAGGACAAAACTTGCCCTGGTAAGGGCTGAAGCCCCCTGAGGCGTTGCTGGCAGCATGGAGGGGAAGGGGACGCACAGAGAGGGACCCAAGGGACCTGACCAGCCTGGCCGAGGCACTGCATCCTGGCAATCGCCCTGTCGGCAGCAAAGTGTTTTGCTTTGCAACCTCCCCGGTACAAACTTGGGGCTGGCTGGGGTTTGGCTCTCCCCTCTTCGTCACCCCTTTGGCTGCTGGTCCCTGGGACTGGTGTCCCCGGTGGGTGCAGCTCCGCTCCCAGCTTCTCTCTCACCATCAGCTCAGGGCAGCTCTTCCCAATCCCTCCTTCTCAGTCTCACCATTGGACAGGCAAGAGTTTCGTGATGCAAAACTGAACCAAGAAAACCTGGTGCAAGGGGTCAAGCTGGTACCTGGGGAGGCTTTTGCCCGGGGAGCCTGGCCCAGTGGCTCTGGTTGCACCAAGAAGCTTCCATCCTCTGAACTGGGGTGTCCCTATCGGGGTGCAGCACCTTCAGGCACATGCCAAAAGGCTGGGTGGATGGAGAGGATTCCTCCTCCCTGCTGCTGAGTGGGTTTTTCCTTGTTTCCTCAGCTGCTGAAAGCCTCCTGCTCAGTCATCCTATATCGCCTCAGCTGCCGGTGAGCTGGGAGCCTCTCGCGGTGGCTGGGCTCAGCTTCCCGAGCATGGTCGATAACCTCTGAGAACAAACGCCTGCCCAGTGTCTTGGCCAAGGGCTGGTTTGTCCCTTCTGGGTAACACCAACCCCAGGGCAGGGACACCCTTAAGGAGGGGTCAGTTCATGCTGGTCCTGCCCAACCTCCACCTCCTCCCCAAATTTCCTTGCAGTGCAAGCCAGGAGCCCCAATCCCAGTGCTCCCAGTTGCTCCCCATCCCCTTAGCATGGGCAGGTTTTTGCATCCAGCCCCCAGGTTTGGGCAATTTCTTCCAGCACGTGCATGACCGGGCTGGTGGCACCATCCTGTGTGGTCCCACCGGGGCTGGATCCTGCCAGGAGCTGATGCAATTCCTTCCTCCATCTCCTACAGCTGGGGACAAAACCCCAATCATTTCCAAATGGGATGGGATTGTTCCCATCCACCCATCCTCAAGGGGCTGGTCTTGCTTCCAGGAGGGGGAAAACATCCCCTCACAAGTAGTGAGCCCGTTGTATTTTCAAGAAAGAGGGGAAAACAAGGCTGGGGAAGAACAATAGGTTTTAAAATACTTGGAGCTGATGAATCAGCCTGCGTTGTCTTGGGAGCCAGAGTGACACTTCAATGGGAAGTTGCTGGAAATTGGGGGAAGGATGAGCCCCCACACAGGTGGAGAGGGTGGGTGAAGGAAAACAGCTTAATTGAGGAAAGGGAAATGTTTCATTAATGAGGTTTTTGTGCTGGCAGTTCAGCCTGAGGAGCAAGGTGGTGGTGTTTCGGGGATGAGGAGGAGGAATTTGGATCCCGTGGTGGGGTCTGGGGGGGACCCCTGGCTATGCCAGGGTCCGGCCTTGGTGTGTGGTGGAGGTTTTCCACTGCTGGCACAGCCAGACCCTTTCTCATTGCTGGGGGGTCCCTGGTGGGTGGCTCAGATCCCGCACTCCAGGTCCCCATCTGCTGCTATTCGAAGTGCGTAAAAGGCTTTTAATTTACAGACAAAAGATGGGAACATGGGATTTGGGGCTTTTAGCATCTGTGGAGGATGAGCTCTGGTGTTGTGAGGCTCTTTTGTCTCCAGAATAAAAGCACTTTGTGTGTTGTTTAAGGGATGGGTGGGTTTTTTTTTTCTTGTTTTTTAACATGTTGCTTTTTTGGATGCAAAAAAATCTACCTGTGCAATGCTTCTGCAGGATCTGCTGGGAGGGAATTGCATCTTCAAGAGGGTTTGGGGGATACTGAGTTGATTTCTTGTCTTCCTTTTCCTGCCTCAAAGAGGAAACAAGCTTGATTATTGCCAAGTTGCTGGCTGGTAGGGCTGTGTGGTTTTCCCTGGGCTTTGGGAGCTGGCTAATTAAGCAGCCTGCTGCAGCGTGTTGGGTCGTGTGGGTCTTTAATGATGAGTCTGCAAGTGAAGGAGAGAGTTTGGTCACTGCACCGGGTCGTCTCACCTCCCTGAGTCTTGTTATTAAGGCCAGGAACCTGGCCGGTATATCCCAGTATAACTGGGGTGCGCAATGGTCTGGTGTGGCTCATGGTAGAGGAGCTTGTTGTGTCTCTTGGGGACGTGAATTAGGTTGAAATAGCAATGTGTAGATCTCTCTGCCTCCTCCCAAAACTGCTGAAGTCCTGGTTCATCTCCTTTAACAGTCCAAAAATAGAGAAAACTCCTCACCTGGCTGAGGATATCGCTCCGGAGCTGGGGAACGGGAGCTCGGCACCTTCCCTGCCTGGAGGAGCCCTGGTGCTCCTGCGGGACACCAGCCACCCCTCCACAGCTGGTCCCTGGGCTCTGCATGTTCCTCCCAGTCCCACTTGCGCAGGGAACAAAATAGAATTTGTAACTATGAAAGGAGATGGTGGGAAAAAAAAAAAAAAGCCCTAGTAATTATTCATAGTATTTTTTTATTCTTTTTAAATGATGACTTGCAAGTTAAGAAGTGTCTCTTCAGGGCTGAGAGCCTGAATCCACCCCAGGCTGCTCTGGAGCAAGGGTGGTGGGAGATATCACCCACATCCTCACCAGGAAAGCCAGATTTACTCATTTCCATATGCATAATAATGCAATTACAAAGTCAGCCTAAACCTGTGGTGCAGACAAAGAAACAGGCAGCTTTGTAATTAATCACACGTGTAGGAATAAAGCCTGTTACATTAGGGTTCATTATTTGGCGGATTAATTAAAAAAAACAAAAACAACATTTTCTGCAGTAGCAAATATGTTATTAGACTGCGAAGACAGTCCCTGGAAATAGCTTGTAGGTGCGTGGCAGCTCCCGTGTGCTGGCATACGTTGCTGCATTATTCAGCTGGACTGCCTGCTGGTTTAACTGGGCTGTGAAATTGCTGGAGTCGGTACCTGGATTCATTTTTCCAAGGGTGCTGGATGATGGCGAGGGGTCTTGGAGTGGGGCTGGAGCAGCGATGCCCCTGCTAGAAATCACCTCCAGGCTGGAAATCCAGTTTTCACATCCACCCCATGCTCTTTATGGTTTTCCCGTTCTTTGGGAACTCACGAAACACTTAACAAATCGACACAGCAGAAGTGATAAATGCTTTAAAATCCAGTCTCATTAAGCAGGAGTGGAGTTACAGGCTCCAACACCGTTTTCCATTGCATTTTCACTAAATCCTCATTTGCATTTAAATTACAAATGTAATTTGGGCTGGAGTTTGAGCTGCTGGGTTATATCTTGATGACCGGCAGCAGAGGGATGCCTCGAATGCTGTTGGTGCAGTGCAGAGGCTTTTGGTTACAGGGGCTTGCAAAATAACCTCAGCTAAAGGGGCTTGGGGTTTTATGAAGGTGGGTTTTTCCCAGCACAGGAGAGTTTTCAAAACTTGAATTTAGAGGTGGTTTCTCTCCCATCACCCCCCAAAATGCTGCCCTGAGCAGGACCCTCCTCATTTGCAGTGCCTGAGAGTCAAAGGAGAGCTGGAAACTGCTTGCTATCTCTTATTTTATTTTATTAATTTTTTTAGAAAGCACAGTTCCTATACAGAAATGCCATCAAAAGCCCAAAATCACGAGGTCTGGAGCTGGAAATACTGGCTGAAGCGCTTTGCGAGGTTGCAGTCAGTGCTGCGGAACCAGCAGATTTGGGCAGGAGCCTGAGCTCCATCACACACAGAGTAGCAGGGGGCTGCTATAGCGGGGGGCAGGATGGGATGACCTGGAGTCACTTTAACTTCATACAGCTATAGACAGAGAGATACATATATATATATATATATATATATATATATATACACATACACACACACACACAAAAAGTATACGGAGTGCCCTCTGAGCATCCCAGCTGTGGCATGGCTCTGCATGGGCAGATATAAGCTCCCAGCGATGTTTCCCTGGGTCAGAATTTGACCCTGGTTTCCCAGACCAAATGACGGGCTGGTGGAGCTGGTTTTGGGTGGGTGCCGTTGTGGGGAGAAGCTGGATAAGCCCTCAGGCACCCGTCGGGATGCTGCTGAAATGGGCAGGCAGGTGATGCTCTAGGTCTGTGTCATTGCAAGGGCTCCAGTGCAGTGTTTGCCATTGGCGTTCCCTTTTCCCCAGGAATATTCTTTTTTTTTTTTTTTTTTTTTTTTTTATTCAGCAAAACCTAAGCTAAGAAAAGCCACGATCCTTCCTGTGTCCTGGGCTCCCAGCTCTGCCCGAGCACGGCTGCATTTAAAAAATTATGACTTGAAGCCTTTTAACCCACTTTAAGGCCATTGCAGGCACATCTCCCAGCAGGCTGGGAATTTGGCAGGCCTCCCCCAGATGGAAAGATCCCGTGGGGATGGGAAATGGGGTGGTTGAGCTTTGGGGTGTGGCCGAGCTGCCTGTGGAGTCCTGAGCCAACCTGCAGCCCCCAGCACTCACAGCTCAGTCCCCCCAACACGATGTTGTGTCCTCGAAGGGGCTGCACTGGGCCAGAGATGCCTCATCCATGGGTGATGGGGTTCACCTCCCCTGTGTCTCCCAGTTTCTTTGCTGTGCTCTCGGCAGCCACCACTGTTGCAGTTGGAAATGCTGCTCTCCTCCATGCCTTTACTAGCTTTGATCATGGGGCTGGTATTTCTAGGGGACACTGTGGCACTGGCTAAGGCAGATTAAAGAGACCAATGATTTTGGGTCATCATATTTTTGGGGTTACCCCCCCAAATTGAGATATCAACCTGGAATTCAGCTTCATGCTGAAGCCTGGAGTGAAACCCAAGATGTCCTGGTCCACAGCCGTGGGACATCCCACCCCTGCAAGAACATCCAGCCCTGCTAGGACATCCCACCATTGCCAGGACCTCACCATGAACCAGCACCAAACCAAGAGCCTTTTCCACCACATGGCACTGAGGGTTTTGCTCCCAGGTTGGGTGGAAGTGGAGAGCTGAAAGGTGGCCTCCAACTCCTTCTGGACACCTTAGTCTCTCTTCTCATGGAGCTGAAGCTCAGCCCTGTGGGACCCTGGGGGTTTTCCCCCAGTTCCTGCCCCAGAGCTGATCCTGCTTGCCCTCCCACACCCAGTGCTCCATGAACAGCCAGGCTTGCGGCAGCAGGGGATGAGCAGACCAGGCATGGCTCTGCCGGTGGTCCAGGACTCCATCCATGCCTGCAAAGGGATCCTGAGGAGTCCTGGGCAAGCACTGGAGATGTGCAGGCTGATACAATGACGAGCGAGAGGCTTTTGCTCAGGGCAAGGTGCAGGCAGACGAGGAGGATCACTCATGCACTTCAGCAGCGATTGATTTGAGATGAGCAATTTCACCCTATTTGGTTCCTTTGAAAGAGAAATTGGTTTTGGCTGCCTTGTTGGCTCTGCCTTCCTAATGGGGAGGCTGCAATTTCCACAGGCTCTGGAGAAAGGTAGGGCTGGTAAGGAGAGGTAATGACCTTTATTTGGCTAAATTGATGCAACTGGAAAAACCAGAGATGCAACCCAGGCTCTCCATCCAGCCCCCGAGACCCAGGTGCACCCAGGCGCTTGCCTGCTTCCTCCAGCTGCATCAATTTGTCCACTAAATGCTATTACCGCTCCCTCTGAGTCTCCTCCTCCTCAGCCCATTTGACCTCCTGGTCACAGCCACAATAGTGGGAAGGTGAGAGGAAGGAAAAATTGCGGCTCCTGGATGCTGCTCACAGCTGGCACGGGGCTGGCGGGGGTGATTCAAGGAGCAGAAGGGCAGGAGGACCCATCGGTCATCGTTTAGTGGCAGATAATGCAGTCCAGAGGTCCCTGGTCGGTGGCTCCTGCAGGATGCACTTCCTTGGAGCTTGGACGCTTCTTCGGAGGGATGGTTGCTCCATCCAAATGAGTGCTGAGCGTGAAATCCCAAAATCTCTGCCTCTTGCAGGCTGTGGGTCCTTTCTCGGTACAGAGAGCGCTTGCACTTCTCCCGCTTGGGGAATTAGGAAATGATGGTGATATTTTTCCCATCTTCTATTAAAAAAAAAAAATCCTATCCTTTTTGGCTTTGCTAAAGGAAATCTGGGCAGTGCTGTTGCTCATCCTTCACCCAAAGGGCAGGGGAGGGAAGGCCCTCACAGCACTGCCTGTTAGGCCATCCTAATTGCTTTAGCACTGTGAGAAGCTCCTCAAGTCCCCACAGATTTCTCACTTAATGAGATCTTTCTTAGGCTTAATGTCTTTGGAGGCAGATGGGTGAGGAGCAGTTCCCCATCACCGTGGTGGATGCTGGGGGAATTTGGCATCAGCATGTGGATATGGGGTGAGCTTGGGACGTGCCCTGCTCCGTGCCCCTACCCATCCCCTGGCTGTATCTGTATTCCCAGTATCACATCCATGTCTAGGGCTGCCCTGGCTGCAGTCAGAGATCTCTGAATAATACAGTAATGACGTTAACAGCAGAAAGTTGTCCTCTGGGTCCCATCCTGGTTGGAAGGACTCCAGTAAAATTTTACTATGGATCTGGAGCTCTTTGATAACACTGTCTCTGAAGTGGCATCGTTTTCTCTTCCCTCTCTGGCTGTTTCTTGGACACAGCTCAGAGGGGGATGGAGTGAGGCCCCATGATGTGGCATCACCTCCCGGCACAGTCCCCTTCTGCCATGGGAGCGTTTCCCCACTTGCCTCAGATTCTGATGCCATCTTGGCCCATGCAGGAGGAGAAGCACGTGGTCATTGCAATCATGGTGTCCCAGGATCCTTGGTCTTTGCTGACAGCCGCGTGTTGGAGAGTGACACCCCTTGTCGGGTGTACGGGGCTGCCAGCTCTCCCCGGCTGCAGTGGCAGCAGGAGCAGAGTAGCTCTGCCCAGGTTGCCTCTTGTTTTGGTCCTCTCCCTACATTGCTGGGTGAGTCCTGATTCCCCCATCCTGCATTCTTCAGGATGAAAAAAGTCTTTGCAGTCACTTGCTTTCAGTCTGAAAAAAAACCCAGCAGTGTTATTGAGCTCTGCTAGAGCTCCGTGGTGGTGACCTGGGTCACTTCTGAGCGCAGGTCGTCCCCTCCGTGGCCCTGGCAGCCCCGCTGGAGGCTGCCCACGTCTAGTCATGCCGGCTTGTTGCGTGCTTCGGAAGGGGTGCAGGTGGAGATGCACTCCCGTGTGGTGTTTCTGGCACGGGAGAAGCTGTTTTGGTCCACACGGGCTCGGAAAGGCAGGCAAAACTCTCGGAAACACCTCTTGAAATTTTCATCCAGGAAAGCGTAAAGGACGGGGTTGAGGCTGCTGTTGGTATAACCCAGGGCGATACAGAAATGCAAGCTGGCCACCACGTAGGGGTTCTTCTTATCTATGTCCACCAGCGTCCAGACAATGACAAAGATGTGGATGGGCGTCCAGCAGATGATGAAGGCTGCCACCACCACCAGCACCATGCGTGTGATGCGCCGCAGGTTGCGGTCTTTCTCCTTGGAGCCCGAGAGGAGGCGGACACTCTTGAGACGAAGGATCATCAGCCCGTAGCAGATGGTGATGACCAAGATGGGGACCATGAAGGCGAAGATGAAGACGCAGATCTTGGTCACGGTGTCCCAGTAGATGGGAGGATCAGGAAACTGGAGTGTGCACAGCACCATCCCGTCTGCAGGAGAGAGAATGATCAAAGAGGGAGCCGATGGAGTGTCTGCTATGAATACTGTCTGCTTTCTGCTTGGTCATGGCTGGGCATGTCCATGCTTGTTAAAAACACAAGGAGATGCATGCCCACCTGCCAGCTCTTTGCACAGATTCCCCAGGAGCTTTGTGCCACCTGCCCACGGGGTGCTGAGGGGATGTAGTGGGTGCAGTGACCCAGTGACTTGTGCCCTGCAGAGCCTCCTGGGCCATCCCCATGCTATCTCCTCCCAACCCCCGTGCTGGACACGTCCCCATGTCACCTTCCACTGAAACCTGTCCACTTCCTCAAGATGCCCAGAGCTTTCCTAGCAGCCAAGGGCTGGCATCTTCACACAGGAGCTGTGGATCTTAGTGTGGGCCAGTTGGGGACTTTGCAATACCATTGGGAGTGTTCTTAGGCACCTGATTTGCACCCCAGGAGATGGGGAGAGGCACTGGTCGGACTGGCGATAGGGAAGGGGGAGGACAATTTCTGGAACAGTTTCCAACCTCTGCAGCCACGATGGAAAATAACACCATGTTGATTTTTCCATTGCAGGGCATGCTTATGGTCCCATGGAGGGCTGCCCATCACTGAGCTCAAACCTGTTACAGGACCAGGTGGCTTGGGTTTGCCAGGTCACCCTCAGGATGGACAGATGGGACAGGAGGGGACCTTTCCCCAGAAGCCACTTGCCTTTTGACTTGGTGACTGCCATGGCCATGATGGGCACCCCAATGAGGGAGGAGAGCACCCAGATGCAGACATTGATGATCTTGGCCTTGGCCGGCGTGCGGAAGTCCAGGGCCTTAACCGGGTGGCACACGGCGACATAGCGGTCCACGCTCATCATGGTGAGGGTGAAGATACTGGTGAACATGTTGTAGTAGTCGATGGAGAGCACAACTTTGCAGAGAAGCTCCCCAAAGGGCCAGGTCTCCATCAGGTACTTGGTGCTCTGGAAGGGCAGCGTGCTGGTGGCCAGCGCGTCTGCCAGGGCCAAGTTGAAGATGTAGATGTTGGTGGCTGTCTTCATCTTGGTGTACCTGGGGGTGACAGAGAAGGGAGCCGTTACAGGTGGTCAGGGCTGGCTTACCATGCCCAAGTATGCGTATGCACACTCAACATGATGTGGAGGGGCACAGCCTGGCTTTCCCTGGCTGCTCACAAGGTGCCATCACCCTTGGTGGGCAAAGGTATGTGCTTGTGACGTGCCCTTCTGCAGCACCGATGTGCTCAGCACCTTTACAGATGGACCAGGGAGCATGTTGAGAAAGGACTTGTGTTCATGCATGGTTTTAGTGTGTGTTGAGGTCCCAGTGCCTGAGCACAGGGTTGCACTCACATGTGGGACCTTATCCAGCACCTGCAGAACATGGCTTAGACCCTGACAAAGCAGTTATTCCTTACCTGACCAGGGAGGTGACACTCATTCACAGGGCTGCCTTTATTCAAAGGAAATCTGAAGAAAATTTCAGAGATGTCACTTCTCCAATTAAATTGATTTACTCCATTTCCCTGAATCAGTTGCACAATGTCCTTTACCTCTCGAAACCTCCTTTATCTGATTTTCCACCCAGTAAATCGTGATTATCTAGCTTGCTTCCCTGTCGAGTTTACTTGCAGAAATTGGATCGATTACCCCCGGAAACAGGCCATCTGGAAGCAGCCCAATTAAGCAGGCTGGAGCTCCAGAGCCTTTGGGGAAGCCTGGCTGCCTTGGCCATGGCATGTGGCTCGAGGGCACTGTGCCTCTTTCCCCAGGGCATTCGGCAAGGGCTGCAGCCACCTGTGGTTGGCACGCCAGCTCTGGTCCTTGTCATATCACAGTAAGAGAAATGCCCAGTCCCGAGTGCCAAAACCCTTCCTGAAGGCATGAGGCATTGTTTTGGTGGGTGCCAGGGCTGGTAAGCACCATGGCCGGTGGGGATGGGTGCATGTTCTTGGAGTATCCAGCCCTGCAGGTGTTGCTCAAGGTGATGCTTTGAATGGCATGGTTGGTTTGAAACGGATGCTCATCCCTGCTGTCGAGGGTCCCCAAAGGGCAATGCGTTAGGGTTGGGTCAGGGTGGGGGTTCTGCAGCCGCCCCTGGGTTGTTTGCTAGGCTGAGGTCAGGGCTATGCCAGTGGCTCAAACCTCCCCATGTGCTCCTTCCAGCAAGTCCCTGTTGCTCAGAGCATCCTCCACAGCCCTGAGCTCATTTAGATGCACCCTAGTTAATTAACAAAAGTGTCAGTTTGAACACAAGCATCTTTGTGCATGGCTAAACCTGCCTGTAGCATCCCCAGGGTGGGGTTCAATCCTAGACAGAGCAGGGCTGAATTCATCCTTGATGCATGGGGGGAGACAACCCCTTGGTTGCCAGATGAAAAGATACTGGCACAGCTCATGGAATAACCCCATTGTGTGATGGGGTACGTGGAATAAATTGGGGTGAGGAGACTGAGTAACTCCCATCTCAGATGGTTGTTGCTCTGCTGCCCCAGCTGAAGACCGGAAGAGTGGGCTGGTGTAGGAAAGAGGTTCCTGAGCTTGACAGTAATGTCAATTCCCTTCACTTTATCCTTTTCTCCATCTCAGCAGGGTGAGATGTCAGTAGAGCCAGGAGATGGAGGCTGCAAAAACCATTTCTCTCTGGGAGAAAATAGCAGCTCAGACCAGCTCCCAGCCCCAGCGGCGTTCCCTTCTTGTTTGCCGTGGCTGCAAATGGCAGCCCCTTGCCCAAGGGTGGAAACATTTGAGTTGAACTTTTTTTTATTTTAAATACGACATAAAAAAAATGTCTTTTCCTTGAAAAGGCCTTTTCAGTTCTCTTTAGTGTTATTTTCCAACCTCTTTTGCGAATGCATCTCTTCTTAGAAAAGTTTCATTCCAGGTTAAACAAAAACCTGAGAATTTGTGTTATTGTCAGGTTTTGGCTCCCCTAGATTAAAAAATAATCATTTCAGGTAGATTCACGCTTTGATCTCTGCTTTTCGAGTAAAGTGGAAAAAATCGGTATTCACGCTGTGCTCTGCCAGGCGTGCTCGGCTGTGCTGGGTAAGCACTTCCCCAACCCCCTGCCAGATGTGCCGGGGTGGTGGGGCTGGGGGGGGCTGGGGCTGTAGCCCCCTCCCTGGGCAGAATGAGGCTGTGATGGTGAAGGCAAAGCAGCAATGGGGACAACTGGGATGATGGGGATTACAATTTAGCCCCTGGAGCTGGGGTTTTGGGGCAGGATTCAGCCACCTCCAGGATTGGGCTGAGGGTCGAACCCATGGCACGGGGTGGGAGGGTCCATCGTGGTGACCCCCCCCGAATTGCAAATGAAGCCACTGCTCTAGGAAAGATGTTTATCACCCGCAGCAGAGCAAACCGGCCACTTCTGCTGATGGAGCTCCCCGGGCTGCCAAACCCATCACAATTAAGTGAGTGCCTTGACTGGGAAGTTACGCACTTGAACGAAACAATCTGGACGGTGTCGATGGAGAGATGAGGCTGGAGGATGGAGTGAGCACAGGGCAGCTCCGCATTCCAGCAGCGATGCCAGCATCTGGACTCCAAGGTAGGGACCTCTTAGTTCTCCAAACCTCTTGGAAAATAAGTAAGTGAAAGAAACCACTTGCAAAACTCCTGGAGCTGCTAAAAGCCACCACCTTAAAGAGCCTGGCTTAACAAAACCTGCGCCCAGCAAAGGGATGCCCTTGCAGCCTGTGCGGGAGCTGGCGGGGGGTTGATGGGCTCTGCAGGACTGTGGGCACTCACAAGCCTGAGCTCACAGCTGCAAATTGCTTCCAGGGGTATTTTTAAAAGCGCCTGACAATGCAGTGGTAATTGCAGTGCCGGTTGCCATCAGGGCTGTTGGCCATGCTGCTGCCGGAGGGTGCTGGGGAGGCTGAGCTCCCTCTGGGTGCACGGCTGAGTTTTGGCTGATCCTGGGCAAGGAGTGTTTTGGGTTTTGGCTGTGCTCAGCTCTTTGGGGTGCCAGGTCCCCATTCGGGGAGCTCAGCTGGGGGCCGTGGAGCGGGGTCCTGTGTGTACCTGCTCCCTGGCACGCACAGGCTGTGCGGCATCCTCAGCGCTGCGTCCCCAGGGACCCCGAGGTCCCCAGGATGCGCTCCAGACATGCTTGCAGGCTGCCCAGGCACCCAGGCACCCCGCACAGGCCCAGTGGGAGGTGACACCAGGAGATGTCCCCAGGGCCACAAGGCAAATGCCCAGCATCTCCCCATCAGTGAGGTCTGAACCCAAGCTGATCCCATTTCACAGCCCTATCCCACATGGGCACAGGTTTCCCCCAGTGGAGCCTAACTCGTCCAGCTTAAATCCTGCCGACGTGGAGCAACTCTGCCAATAAACCCCTGTGAAACTCCAGGCAGGCTCGGCCACACGAGGGGCGAAGGCACAAGCTATGCTTTGTGCATGTCCGCAGCCCCTCCTGTCCCAGGGGCTCGGAGGATAGCATTTATTCTTTCCTTGGGAGATATGTTTAATTCCAGCATCAGCTGGTGGGTTGGAAAATGGGGGAGGGGGGGGTGAGGTGTCTAGAAACCACGGTGATGGGATCTGTGGATGCCATAGAGTCAGGCTTTCTAAAGCATGGGTAACATTAGGTTACTTAGTGAGTTAAACAGGGAGGATGTTGTTTGCACATTAAAGCCTTCTCTTTAAAATGCCTTCCCTCTTCTCCAAGAGCAGAACCAGCTGGAGGGGGTCTAATAACATTCATCCTTCACCATGACACCATAAATGGTGTATGTCTGCAACAGTTACCTTAATTTGCTTTTTCAGTCTAGGGCTGATTTTTTAAAGCTGCTTCAAGTCAATGAAAAATCCCATCCAGTGTTGGTTAGGGTCAGCAAGTGACACCCTCGTCCCGCTACCCATCTGCCTGCCCTCTCAGGTGGTTAAAAATACACAGCAGCACTACCCAAAGAGTGGGGAGCCAGGCGCAAGGGTGATGGGCAGCCCGGCATGGCTCATGGGCACGTTTCAGGCTGGTTTCCTTCCCCCAGTGAGTCACCGCATTTATTTCATATACAGGCAGTGCCAGGCTGTGCTGACCTCTTGTAACAATTGCTATGGACTGAAAGTGCTGGGGGGTGGGGAATGGAAATGGTTAAAAATGAGGATTCTAGGGGTCTGCCTAAATCCAGTCTCAAGCTCTGATTTGGCCCCCTGGGTTTTGGCTCCAGCTGGGGTTACAGCAGCCCCTGGGGTGATGGGAATTGGGATTAACCCCATGAATCTTGGGGACACACACCCACCCCACCCCACCCCAGGACAAGCCCCCTCCAACATGGGAAGGGGTGCATTGAAGTGCAGGGACGCAACGAGACCTCTGATACCTCCTGCCAGGCTGGAGATGGTGAAGTCTCTGTGCCATCACCAACCGCGGTGTGATGGTGAGCACGGCTCCTGCCTCCGCTGCCGTCCGGCCCCGTCCTCCATGGCCAGTGGGGTCTGGGGACCATGGAGGGCTCTGCCAGCCCCCACTGCCAGTGGTGGTCCTGTGGTCTGCAAGACTTGGCTTTATTGTCCTATATTAACTGCAGCCTCGGCAATGTTAACCCGTCTTACCCACAGAGGATCAACCAGCATCTTGGACAAAGAGGTGGTTCGTATGGGCAGGAAATTTTGCACCTCAGCAGAAGTGCTGGGCTGGGTACAGCAGTGTCTCACTGTGCCTCATCTGCCAAAAGGGGGGCATTGGGGTCCTGTTGCTTGTCCTGGGGTGCAGAGACCCAGCAGACCCTCTCCCTGCCCAGGGAAAGCCTCGGCAGAGGTGCCTCTGCCAGACAAGGAGTGGCTCCGGTGCCTGCTTTCCCACTGCAATGCTGGACGGAGTCAAAGTGGAGTTCAGGGTCCCCTGGGACATGAGTGGGTCTCTCTGCTGCTGGAGGGGACCAGGGGCCAGCTCGGCTGTGGTGCAAGCTGGGCTGGGCAATGCAGGCTCCTGCTCTTTGTTAGAGAAAAGCAAGAGCCAGCCGGCTGCAGGAGGTGCCGACAGCATGAATACCAGCTCGCAGCAGAGCCAGGAATGGGCTGGGGTGGGTAATTCACGCTTTGAGCATCTCAGTCTCAGTGATGGAGTGGGGTAGGTACCGGTGGGAGCCCACCAGCCCCTCTCCCCTGGCTGTGGGGTGGGTGCTCAGGGGACTCGGGAGCCTCCCTGCAAACAGGGCAGCTCTTAGCAGTGACATTTGTGTGTTGGAAATAAATACCCCACCAGCCTCTCACCTCTCCCAAGCCACAGCATGACCTGCCCTGCAGCTCCTCTTCCCCCAGCTCCCCACACAGGAGCCACGAACACGGCTGCTGGGGCCAGGGTGTGTCCCCTAGGCACCCCTCCCCCCCCCCCCAACACTGGCTCCCATGCACTCTCCATCCTGCTCCATGCACATACAGTCTTTGCTTTTTCCTCTTGCACAGCATCTGGACATCCTCCACACACATTTGTGCTCGCACACACACTGTTCACACACACATCACACTCACCAGCTACACCCATCTCGATGCCACCTGTGCTAACTCCTGCTCACAAGCACTCCATGCACACCCACCCTTGCTCCTGTTGCTGTCTCACACTTGGTGCACACTCACTTCTGCCACTGTCTCACACCTGGTGCACAGCCAGTCCTGGGACACACTTGCTTCTGCTGCCATCTCTCATCTTGCACATGGTGCACACATCCCCATTGCACACTGGCTCCGTCTGCTGTCTCATATGTGATGCACGCTCACCCCAGTGCACGCTCACCCCCCAGACGCACCTTTGCTCCCCCTCTTCACGCCCTCCCCGGCACCGAGGCTGGCATGGGGTGCCGCCATGGCACCCCACTCTCACCTGACAATGCCGTACATGACCAGGATGTTGCCCAGCAGCCCCACCACACACACCACGGAGTAGAGTGCGGTGATGACGATGGCAATGAGGATGGAGGTGGCGTTCTTGGCCCGCTGTGGCCCCGTGTCGTTGGCCCCGGGCAGGGGGGCCCAGGCAGTACCGTTGCCCCAGGCGGTACCGGCAGCCGTGGGCAGCTCCGTGGGCAGCTCCATGGCCCGCGGGCGGCCGCGGCCCCGCCGTGGCCGCCCCGCGCATCCGAGCGTCCCGGATTCGAGCCCCGCTCCCGGCCAGCGCCGCCGCCTCCCGCACCCGCCCGGCGGCCGGGGACGCCTTATAAACCCGGCGTGTCCCCCGAGCCACGTGGGGCCGGGGGCGGCTCTGCCCGCCTGCCTGCCCCCACCCCTGCTTGCCTCCCACGCACCAGCAGCTCCCTGCCTTCCCCTCCCAGCTCCCTGCCCGGCCTTGCCGGCTCCCTCCGCTCCCTGCCTGCTATCCTCCCCACAGCTCCCTAACTATCATCCCCCCCCCCCCCCCCCCGCCCCCCCGCCTGCCTTCCTTCCCCTCGCTCCGTGCCTGTCTTGCTCTCCCCCGCCAGGTCCTTGTCTCCCTCCCCGGTCTCTGTTTCCCCCCATTCGTGCCTGCCTCCCACCCATCCCTCCGTTCCTGCCTGCCTTTCCCCCCCGCCCAGGTCCCTGCCTGCGTCCTCCCCGCGCCTGTCGCTCTCTCCCCCCATCCCTACCTGACCCCCCTCCATCCCTGCCTTTCCAGGCCCTGCCTGACACCCCCCCAATCCCTTCCTCCCTTCCCACCCGCCAGGTCCCTGCCTGCACTGCTGCCTGCCTTCCCCGCCCCAGTCCTTGTCTGTCCTCCGCCTCGGTCCCTGCCTGCCCCCCCCATCCCTGCCTGCCGCCCTCCCCCGGAGCCGGCGAGGTCTGCGGGGGCGGCCCCAAGCATCCCGGGGGGCCCCGGGCTTGAGGGGGGTGCGACGTATCTTAGCACTGTGGATGTTTTGGGTTGTCTTTGTCTGGAAGAAGGAGGGGACGACAAACAGTCCCCTTGTCCCCAAAGCAAAGCTGAGGTCTCTCCAGTCCCCCCCGCCCTGTGCCTTTTTGCCCACTCCTGCTGTACCCCTATGTGCTGTGAGGTGGGGAGGTCTGTGGGGTGCTGGATGGATTTGGGGGTTGCTGAGTAGGTTTGCGGGGATGTTGCAGGGGAATTCAGGAGGGATGCTGTTGGTGGTGGACTTTGGAGGGATGCTGGAGGGGGAGATTTGGTGGGGCGGTGGGGGGGGTCTGGGGAGGTTGCTGTGGGGTGAGGGATTTGGGGGGATGCTGAAGAGGGACTTGGGGAGCAATGCTGGGTAGGGTTAGGAGGGATGCTGGGGGGTTAGGCGGGATGCTTGGGGGATTAGGAGGGATACTGCTGCAGG
Source organism: Platalea leucorodia (assembly GCF_965183815.1). Taxonomy (NCBI): domain Eukaryota; kingdom Metazoa; phylum Chordata; class Aves; order Pelecaniformes; family Threskiornithidae; genus Platalea; species Platalea leucorodia. The sequence goes on from NC_138840.1 coordinate 10,152,698, forward strand.
GTGAGGGATTTAGGGGGATGCTGCAGGGTGGGAGTGCAAACATGGACCCATCAGCACCACCTGCTCAGCAGGGTCACCCTCACCCTCCTTGAGGCAGGACCCCCCCCCAGCTGGTCACCCCCTTTTCAGGGTCTGCAAAGCAGAGAGGCAGGAGTCTTATTTTTTCCTGGAGACCCAGCAGATGCAAAGGCTGTGGGGACCAATTTCTGGGGTGCCTCTGTTACCTCTTCACTTTGGAGCTGGATTCAGTCATTGCCCCATGCCCTGGGACAGAGCTGGCTTGGCCAGGGAGGATGGTTTGCTGCAATTTTGGGTGCCTTTGGCTCAGGAGGGACAGGGCAGGGGACACAGGACATGGAGGAAAGGCCAGCAGCTGATTCAACCCTGGAGATGGGATTTTCACTCTGCATAGCGCTCTGCCAGCATAAAACTTCTGCAGTGTCGAAACATCCAGATATTTAATCAAGAGCCTCATAAAAACGCTTAGGAGGGAATTAATAGCTTTTCATTCATCTGATGGTTCAGATGGTAAACAGCTCCTGGGCCACTGACCGAGAAGGCAGCAATGCCATGCGGTGAGTTTCTGCTGTCACAGAGCGAGGGTTTTGGTGGCAGTGGTCCCGGCTTCATCCCAAAAGGCTGGTGGGACGGATACGGGCAGGAATTGCGAGCACAGGGATGGCTTTAATGTGTTATCTGCCTTGAGTCCTGCACTTTGCATCTTCATGCAATGCATCAGCCTCTCTGCCTGGGGGGTGTTTCCATTCCTGTGACAGTTTTGCAAGGAGGCACCAAAAGCCCAGGCAGGGCAGAGGGCTAGGTCCCACACCTGTGTGTCCTCCAGGGTACAGGGTTTAAATGCCTTCCTGGGGTGAAAACAGCCTCTCAAGCCCAGAGCAAGGTGGTGAGTCTCTGCTGTGCACAGCTCTGACGCAGTCCAGCTGCTGATCTGTCTCAGTGAGAGAGAAACACCGGATCGGGGAGTGCAAAATAGCTTTCAGCGTGGCTGAGGAGCAATTTGGAAGAGGGCTCATCACTTCACTCCCAGCACAGCCAGAGACCCCACACTGACCCTTTTCCAAGGGGTTATCTGCAAGGAACTTCTTGTCCTGGGAGGTTCCAGCAAACATGTCCTCTCGGCTCAGCTCTGACATTTGTTTATTTTTTTCAGCTGGAATGTTAAAAATAAACCCAGCGGATGATACATAAAACAAATGGAAAATCTTTAAAGAGCTTTGCTGTTCATTTGTCTGCATTTAGTTGTTGCTGCTCCACCTCCTGAGCCGGGCTACTGCCACGGCTCTAGTTTCCAAAATTGGGGAAACTGAGGCAGGGACATCATGTCAGAGGGGAGAGCATCACCCCATTGCAGTGCACGGAGCCTGAGGACCATGCACGCAGCAGGCAAAGGGAAGCGATGGCTCCTGCAAGTCCTGACTCCCATCGCTGGTGCTGGTGAGTCCCCAGGCACCAGCAAGGGTGCCCAGGCAGCCGGGACTTCCCTCTGCGTGCTGAGTTTTATTGGTGCCCCTTTATCTTGGCTTGAGTCCTGCTCCTCTATGGGGAGTGCTCCTCTTAGGAAGTTCTCTGTGGCATTGCCTTAGCTTGTATTTTCTCCTCTCCCACCGCCTCCAAACGCCCCTATGCAGAAGAGGAGTTAAATCAAATCGAGGTGGAGAGAGTAATGCTGAGGCTGTTGAGGAGGAAAATTCATGGTGCTCATCTGCCCGGCAAGCTGGGGTCCATCTGGGGGGATTTACAGCTGCGGCTGCTAAATGCGGCGTTTTGATTTACTGAGAGGCTGCAAAGTTGACAAAGCGTATTTCACCGTGGGAAGACCCTCTTCTTCTCCAGAATTTATTGATTTTAATTAAAATGGCCATAAAAATAACATGTGAATCTGCTCTGGCAGGTCTCCAGTCAAAATCCATGGGAATCTCTGGAGGTTAATGGAGGAGGCAACAGGGGAGATGATGATTTCTCCCCAGAGATTTTCAGGAACTCAGAAGGACACTGAGCCTCTGTATGTGCTGCTCAACTTGTCTGGCCATCGTCCTGGCCAAGAGCGCCTTGCACCAGGCTTCCGGCAATGCCGGGATGGCTGTGTCTTGTGATGATGGCTGCGTCTTGTGATGATGGCTGCGGGACCAAGGTGTGAGCCAGGGAGCCAGGTCACCAGGGCAGCTCTGCCAGGTATATAAATATATAAATATATATATAAAAATATACAAATATATAAATATATAAATAAATATATATATATAAATATAATTTCCAGTTTGGCAGCTACCTTGAGTCCTGCCTGTGACAATTCAGGGCTGTGATGCATAGAGGGGAAGCTATGATTTTTATTCCCCCTCCCCAGTGCTTGACTTCCCTTTTTACTGGATCTTTTTCCCAAAATTTGAAGAAGTGGCATTGGAGCAGCTGGGTGCAATGGCTTTTAGTTGGACTGAGGGTTGCTTTTGGCAAAACAACCAGCCCCGTTGGATGCACAGGCTTTCCCTGGCTTGCACTGCAGTTTGTGTGCTTCTTTCTCACCTGCCGACACTACACAAGCAGGTTTTTTATTTGTGCAGGCTTTTACCACTCAAACCTGGAGCTTGGCATCTGAGATCAATCCTGTGGCAACAGGGATCGACTGAAATGCCACCGTGGGTGCTGCATCCTGGTCCCATCGTTGTCTGTGACCCTTCCTAACACCCCGGCATGAACTGGTGCTGGATGGTACCCGTGGGCAAGGACACACCACGTGTGGAGGTACCTTTTTCCTCCATCTCCTTGCCTGCTTTTCCACTTGCCCTTGACAAAAGCATTTTGTGGGGCTTTTTGTCGACGGAGCACTGCATCCCTGGGTGCTCAAGAGGAGCCAAAATAACCCTGTTGTGGCAGCAAATGAATAAACTGCTCAACAAATCCACAGCACCAGAAGTCAAAATCAGATGCTGCTTGGAAAGTTTCCTGAATGTTTCATCTGCACCCTGCCAAGAGAGGGACTTCATTTGCATGGCTTTGCTCTTGGTAGCAAATGCAACCCCTCCTGCAGGGAAGGAAGGAACACGGTATGGGGAGGCGACAGCTCCTGTCGGGCCCACCAGCTCCTTTCCCTTCTGCTCAGCAAAGCCATCTGCCCTCGGGGGTGCGAACCCATTGCGGGGTCTGCGAGTGAAGCCTAAAAATAGCAGGATGTATAAGAGGAGCTGGAATCACGCAAGGAGGCAGCTGGGCTAAGCGAGGCAGACAGCAACCTGGGCAGAGCAGAGCAAACTAAAACAGCTCCTTCTGCTGCAGGAGGAGCCTCTCTGGGATAGCTCGAGGCTGAGCCATTGGGATTTTCCAGGTCAAAGATGGGAAGTTGGAGATGGGATCTAGGCTCTCACAAGGCTGGAAATCGAGGCGGGTGCTGCAGCACCCAGAAAACCACATGCAAAAACAGCAGGGTTGCGTTTGCACCCTGTGGGTGCTGCAGGAGAGCTGACAGGGTGCCCTGTCCTGAAACCTCCCCCGGGACAGACTCTAGCCCATCGCCTCCCTGAGCCAGAGAGCAAATGGGCTGTAACCAGACTGTGGCCTCCCATGGGGAAGCTGCACTGAAAGCAAGGCACAAGAAGCAGTGGGGAAGCGCCCAAATGAATCCTCTGCAACTAACGAAGCTGGCTGGTCAGGGCTGAGTGTGACCATGCCTCTGCCACATGGCCAGAGCCACATGATCCCCACAGACCCCAGTTCCCCTTTGAGCATCCTGGAGAGGGGATGGGTGATGGGACCAGCACCAGCCTTAGTGAGAAGCAGGGACCAGGTTACACAGTGGTGAGAGCGGTCCCATATGTGTGGCCCAAACAGGAGTCTGTCTGTCCATCCATCTATCAGCTTACATAACTGATATACCAGATGGGCTTTACCAACCCCCACCTGCTCCCCCTGAGCTACCATTACACTTCTTCAGGGCCTGATTCACCCCATCCTAATTCAGCCCCTTCAGGTGGGTTGGATGGATGTGCTCAGAAGATTTCTGTCTCTCTCTCATTGCATCTATGAGAAACCAAAGTGGACAGTGAGGTGGAGGCATCTGGATGGAACCCAGCTTGTGGTGAACCACTTTGGGGGTTTGGTTTTTGCTCCATTTGCACTCAGGTCCCCTTGTTTAGAAGGATGGCCTGGGACATGTCCACAATTGCAGCTTGGGGAATTGCAGCAGGAAATGTCTCCCTGTTTTCTGTAGGTCTGAGACGTTTTGGGCTTGCAAGAAAGGGAACCAATGGACCAGATGCTCCATGACCATCAGCCCAACTGCACTGGTACCCACCAAGCTGCAGGTCCAGGCTGCACCCCCAGCTCCACAGGGCTCATCACTTCCCCTCTCTCCACTGACAGCTCCAGATAAATTGGCTTTGCAGAGGAAAATGGGCTGATTTGTGTATTTTGTTTTCCCACATCAACAGATCTCAGTGTTTCCATACCTTGTGGGGCAGCTGCTGGGAAAGAACAAAGCCTGTCCATCAGGGGAGTTAAAATTAGATGAGATTCTTCTCTGCTGTGCCATTGTGTGTGGCTGAATAGCGAGAGGGAGGGTTTTTTTGCAGCATTATGTCCTCAGCATTGTGTGCAGGGAGGCTGTCTCCGAGGGCAGGGTGTTTGCATAGCAGTGGACATGCTGTGAGATGGCCCGGGTTGGAGCCGGGTCCAGGAGATTGGATGGGAAATCTCAGCTCGGCACTTTGCAGGCACCAATCCCATTCCCAGAAATCAGCAGTGTGCCGGGGGTGATGCCACAGGTGTCCCTGAAATGTTCTCGGTGTCCCCAGGACACAAGAGAGACTGTCCCCTCTCTGGGCTCAAGCTGGTGACGGTGTCAGCCTGCCCCGAGCCCCCTGCTCCCACCCAGGGCTGGGTGCAACAAGAGTCCTTACAAATACAGGGTGGGTGCATCAGCTGGTTCATCCTGTTTCCTTGAAAAATACCTCCAAACTGATTCTTTTATCTGAGGGGTTACTGAACCCTTTTCCTTCACCCCAGCTTGTGCCTGGCCCCATAGCGGGGATGGGGACAGGGATGGTGTATGGCTCACGGGTGCAGCCAGCCTCCCTGAGCCATGCTGGCAGTGAAGGACACTGTACCATACCCATCCCTGGGGGACTCATTCCCCATGGGAGACATTTTTTTTTCATGATTGTTGCTTATTTAGGTATTTTCACCCTCTCCTCGGTGCCTCCTTCGGCTGACAATGGAGTGTTGATTGGGAACTGCCAGCATCTCCCCAGATTTCAGGGAGCTGTGATCCTGTGCTGTGTCCGTCGTGTCCCCCCCCCCCAGCTGGCTTTCAAAGGTGGCATCACTGCTCTCCATCTGATGCGCCTCGAGAGTGTTAACAACCTGTGAGTCATCTTGTAAATGAACCATCTTGGGGAGGGGGAATTCAGGGCTAGATGCTGCTCCGAGCCAGAGCTGTGGTGGAAAAATAAAGCTTTGAGCTGCTGGCAGAGAGAATTGCTGTGAACGTGAGCCCTGGGCTCCCCAAAGCCCTGGGGCTGGGTTTTCCTGGGCAGGGAGTAGGTCCCTTGAGACTGGGACATGGGGACTGTGTGTCCTGGTGCCTGTGGCTGATCATGATATGGCAACTGCATGTCCTGGTGCCTGGGGCTGGTCGTGACATGCTGGAGGGACAAGGGCCCTGTGTGCATGTGCATTTGTGCAGACACACATGTTGCACTACCAAGGGACAGGGAGGAGTTTTATGGCTGGGTTTCCTAAGGGAAAAAGGTCCGTTTGTCCGTCTCCTGTGCGTCTGACGGGATTTGCCAGCACTTGTTGCTGTACCAGCAGTGCAGCAGTTAGACCCAGGCCAGACCTGCGTTAGAGCCCCTGGGCCACCTTTGACTACCCGGGTCATGGAGGAGGCAGCTTTCCTTATCAGCATATATTTACTTTTCCTGCAGCTTTTTAGCTACCTGCCACAACACCCGGAGCAGGGGGGATGCTCCTGCCATGACCTGCGGTTCCCACAGCCGAGCCATTGCCGGCACATCCACTGTGGAGCCGATGCTGGGATGGGATGGATGCATGGTCGTTCAGCCCATTGATTCACCTCCCCCGAGGGCTCCAGAGCTGCTGGGGAGGAAGCAGGTGTTGTCTTTTGATGTTGTGAATCCAGGTCAGCGCTAACCCAGCTACAATCCTGCTGCTCTCTAACTGTGCAGAATCACAAGGCACAGCCTGGCTCCTCTCCCCCGGTGCTGCTTTGGTGCCTCTTGCTCCGGGTGCAGAGCTCAGTTCTCCTCTCTACTTGTTCACACTCCTCCAAATGTCCATGGGATGAGTTGGTTTGGGGTTGGGAGAGGAGAGGAAACCTCCTCTCTGTGGAAACACAGTGGAAAAAGCACAGGAGGATTTGGCTAAGGTTTGTGTCTGGGCTGAAGGATGGAGATTTGGGTGGCTTGGACCTGGAGTCATCAGCATCAGGAGCTGCAGAAGGAGCATCCAGCTCCAACCAGCACTTTGCTTTTATTCCAGTCAGTCCCTGCAGGGCACCGAGATGTGAAGGTCAGAGAAGCAATGGCATATGATTGAGCCCTGCTGGTTTACAGGGTATTTTATACGTGTGATAAGGCTCTTTTCCCAGCTAGCTGCGAGCCTGCTCACTGTACCCAGCAAGTACCCAGTCCAGGCAGGGTGACTGCCTGGCTGCGAGGCAGCGTGGGGACCAGCATTTCCCCACTGCAGTGTGGGCTCGTAGGCAGCAGGTCCTGGAGTGATGCTTAGGTTTGTGGCAGGATCCTGGGAGGTTTTGAAAGGTGCCCAGTGGGTCCTGAAGGCAGGACTTGCTGCAGGGAATCAGGCTGCAGCATTCCTCACCTGCCTGGCTTTGGTCCTGGACGTCAGGGGTGGTGATGGCCGGTTCATTGCCAGGGCAGGGCTCTCTCCAAAAAGCTCAGCAAAGCTCAGAATTTTTCTTTGACACCCTGATCAAACTCTGAAGGGTACAAGAGTTGGGAATCAGCCAGTGCCAGGCTGGATGCAGGCTTGGCCAGAGCCCAAGCAAAGCCCTTTTGTCACCAGTCAGCGACCTGGTTTCCACCCAGCTCATCCCTGGCTTGTCCAAACCAGGTCTCCAGCATAAGAGCCAACAACATCACTTGTTGGTTGGGTGTTTTCTTTTGAAACATCCCCCTCTACTTCAGGAGGCATTTCAGTCCCATGACGCCTTGAGCACCACAGGCACAGGGACCACTGTGTCCCCACGCACATCTCCCTAATGGCTGCTGAGGGCTGAAAGCATCTGGCTGTAGGTGCCAACCATACCCATGTCTTCAAATAAATTGCTGCAGGGTGGGGCTTTGGAGGTGCCCAGCCTCTTCCTTGGGAGCTGCAACTACTGGTGGAACATATGGAAAGCTCTGTGTCTATGGTGCTGGTCCCTTCAGCCCCTCTGGGTGTCAAACACAGCCATCAGGCGAGGACTTGCCCTGTTTCTCATGGTGGCACTTGTATATCCTCTTTTCCCAGGTGCTGTGAATGTGTGCAAGTGCCTGGTGAGGAGCAGGAGGCAAGAACCTGTCCTCAAAGCTTCAAATAAGGTAATGAACCTTCCCACCCTCACTGAAGAGCTGCAGAAGATGCATGTCAGTGTTCACGGTGATACCACCCCTGCCATGGCTGCCTCGGTGGGTTCCTCCTCTGGCCCTTTGCCAGCGCTAGGGATTTTGCTTTGCTTTGCTTTGCTTCCCAGCCTGATAAAATCAGTCAGTCAGTCAGTCAGTCAGGCCATCTGTCCCAGTGGCCTCGGGAGAGCACCTGGGGAGGGCAGCACCTCCTCCATTCACAGGGACACAGATGGTAGCTGCCCAATGCCATATTTTTCCAAGACAGCCACCTGCTTCCCTCTCCACTGCCGGGAGTGATGCCAAGCTGTGGGGCAGAGCCACTGACGGTGTTCCCAGTCCGTCGGCCAACACTGGGAGCCTCCAGAGGCTGGGGGGATAGCATTACTCTTGTGTGGTCATGACTCCAATGCTGACGGTGTCCAGCTGGGGGTCAAGCACTTGAACAGGTGGCCTTGGTTGCAATGATTAAGTGACATGGGCTGGGAGGGAGTATATAATGGGATTTAGTAAATGGCTGCTCCCAGTGAAGCAAGTGGGTGTTATCTGGGGAAAAGTGTCAGGAAAGGGGTGGGAAGCAAGGACTGGGCTAGGGGGGTCCTCTCAGAGTGCTGGCACACATGTTTTGGTCTTTACTGGCAGAGAGGAGATACCCAGACACATCCAAGCTGGGATGGCTTAAACTATGAGTTGAATCCCATCAGTGATGTGTCTTGGAGGAAATCCCTGGCGCTGTGAGAGGCTGGCGTGTGTGCACCACCGAGGCTCTAGCCCCAGCAGGATGCTGGGCACTCCTGAATGGGTGTTTTGGCCATTCTGAGGGTGAGCTGCCAGGACTGCGGTGCTGGTTCAGGTCTGGGCAAGGGCAGGGAGCAGTCAGGGGCCAGACGAAGAGGAGCAGTGCCAGCGAAGCCTTCTGCACCCAGCCATCGCCTGTTCATGCTTCTCCCAGCTTCAAAGGCATCTCCCCCTCCTCCAGCCTCTCCAGTCTGCAAAACCTGCGACAGCTGATCACAGAAGGTGATTTCTTTCTCTCCCGCCTCTCTCCACTTTCTTTCTTCTCCTGAAAGGTACAAAAATCGCCCCCTCCTGCATCTTGGAGATATGAAGGATCTTCTTCCCTCCTGTTCCCGCTCTTCCTCCCCAAAGCCATCACGGCCCGGCACGAAGCTGGGGACAGACTCAGCTCCGGATCACCTACCTTGGCCCTCTGGCCATGTCCCTGTCCCCTTCCTGCATGCCACAGCCTTGGGAAGATATCTTCAGGGAAGATTCCTTCTCTGATTATCAGGTTGGGGTTGTTTTTTTCTGGAGAACCCTTTTAGGGCTGCAAACCTGTCCCTGGGGAGCGGTTGGCCAGCCCAGCCTGTGGTTAAATAAAGAATTGTAATAAGGAAAAACTGAAAGCGGTGGTTTAATGATTGGAACAGCTCTTCTTCCATATCTGTCTGTCTGCCTATCTAAATATAGACATATATTTTCTAAACACAGAATGCCAGCATCCCTGCTCAGAGCCAGGTGAAGTGACTGAGAGCCAAACACAAGTATTTAAAAGCAGTATTAAATGACCAATGCCTAACAAAACCCTTGGGCTGAAGGAAGTGATTTGCTGATAGGAGATGTTTATTTATGGGGGAGAGGAAAGCAGGCTGGAACAGACTTTTTTCTCCCTCCCAAGGTTTTGGCTGCAGCAGTCTGGGGGGGAGGCTGTGTTTGATGTGTAAAGCCCTTCTCGCTCCCTGGCTTGACAGAGTCTGAGCCACGTTGGAAAGCAGCCCTGGTGCATGCAGGTGTTGGCTTAGCTAAAATGCTGTTGATTTAAGGGATTTTTTTTTTTTTGTTGTCTGAGTTTTTAACTCTCCCTTCCTGTGCATCTCCCATGGCATGGCAGGGAGCAAAGCTCGGTCGGCAGTGGCTGAAGGGAGGCAGCGTGTGCCCATAACCACCTTCAAAGTATTGCTGCAACCTGATTCCCAACCCCAGGATGGATTTTTCCCACGAGCCTGGTGGAGAGACCCATCCTCCTCCCACCCACAAAGAGATGCCAGATACCAGGGGGAAGAAGAATACTAATAATTGTGCTCCGTTAATGACTCGAAATGTTCCCAGGCTAAGTGGTCCCATTTCTCTGCTAAATGAGCCTCTCTCCTAGTCCACCCAGCAGCAAACACTAAACCCCCTCCTCCCCACGGCCTTGGAACTGGAGCTGTGGGTGGATGGCAAGGGGACGTTTTTTTTTTCCTTGCTGTAGCCAAGATATCTTATGAGCGAAGCAATTTTTCCTCTCGCCTTGTGCTTCTACCTTCCTCCATATCCAAGTGCAGCTGGGATCCTTGGAGGGCCTGGATGACTCACCGCGGCAGCAATGTAAGGGCATTAGCACATGATTCCTCCTGGGGCTCTGCATCTCCCATCACCAGGAGTTTTTATATTCAGAGCAGCTCTCCTTCCCCAAGGAAATACCACGTTTACCCGCAAAACAGCTGGGCAGAGGGAGCATGTCCCCTTGATGGAGGGGACAGCTCAGCTCGTGACGGAGATGGGTGCTGGACCGGGGCGGGTGATGCAGGGATCGAAGGGGTGCACCTACACACATGCAGAGTGCCATGGCCTTGCCGATGCCCACATTTGCGGCGTAACACACGTGTCCCCAACACAAAGTTATTGTCCTCACCCTGAGTTATTGCTGTAGAGCTGAAGCAGGTCCCTCCCCAGCAGGGCCGACAGCAGCTCGGTCACCCCTTTAGCCACAATCCCAGTGCAGCAGCAGTTGCAGTTAACTCACTAATTGCACGCCGTGCTCGGCCAGGCTGCTTTGCAGAGTGCAATTAATTAGCATTTGCTTCCCTGACGTTTGCTGACCCTGCCAGACTCGGGAGTAAATTGGCTGCTGTGGGTAATGGGCTTGCTAAGAGCGGCTGGTGGTGGTGGCACGGCTCCTGGGTAATCACTTCATTACAGGACGAGCTATTTATATTTTCACATTGGAAAGACAAGGCAGCTCACTGGAAGAATGTGGCCTTCTGTGCCAGCGGCTCTCGGCTTTCGGGCTTGCAGGGACCTTAGAGAAAGGAGGCACAAACATGGCTGGGGTGAAACAGAGCTTCGGCACAGCCCCAACCTGCCATCGTGGGGCACTTTTTGCTCAAGGAAACCATCGGCCAGGGGCTGCCTGTGGCCCGGACATGCTGGGATGGTGCAAAGCAGGTGGAAAGATACTTTGGGGACATGGCAGACAAGGAAATGCAGGTTAGAAAATGTGCACAAAATAATTTCTCCTCTGCAGTGCAAACCCTGTCTGGTCCATGCAGTGGGATGCAGAGGACCAGGGGATGGGGATGAGCCTCGAACATCCAGCTGAGCCCCCCAGCCCTCTCCTCTTTCCCCCCACCCCCCCACCCTAGCCTGCACCGAAATATGGCCTAAACCATGCTAATTCAGAAAGCAAACGGCCCCTGCTCGCCAGCCCTTTCCTCAAGCCACGTGGCATTTCATTATATCACTCAAGATTAATCTGCTGCTCCTAATTGCCAAGTGCCCGAGAGCTCCTGGCAGGGAGAAAATAAGTGTCAGGCAAAAAAGCCAATGTGGTATTTTTTTTTTTCCCCCCATAATATTTAGGTCGACTTAGTGATGTGGGAAGCACAGGAATGGGAATTCGTGTGGTCTGGGGGAGCAGAGGGTGGTTTTATAGCATTTCTTGGGGTGTTCTCCCTGGCATCTCCTCCATCCTGGCCCCAAGAGGGAAGAACATGTGTGGCTACAGCCAAAAGTTGAGAAAGACTGATTTTTGTGTGGTGTGTTTTTTTTTTTTTTTTTTTCTTTTAATGGGGGATCTTTGCTCTATTCTTCCTCCTCTGCCTGTTCAGCTAAAGCAGGGAAAAGAAGTCTCTGCCAAGTGCTGTGATTTTTAGGAAGGCTGAGATCAAAGTGCTCTGCAGACTCAGCAAACCTCCTTGGTCAGGAAACAAAAGGGCACGGGTTTTTCTTTAGGAAAAGTATATTCTGTAATTTTCTGTGCAACATGTTTCATTTTAGAAGCAAAGGTTTGGGTCCAGTTTGGGCTCATTTGATGTATTTAATAATCAAAAAGCCTGGGGGGAGGTTGGGGGGATGATCTAGGGCACTGCAGAATTGCACCCGTACAACTCAATGAACCATTTCCTTCCGATGGATTGCAAATGTTGCATATGACAAACTGATTTTTTTTCCCCTTGTTTTGCAGGGGAAAAAAAGCAAATACGCAGTCAGGCCAAATCCATGGCTTTACTCTGAATATTTTGGCTTGGCTGGGGAAGAGCAACTCAGGCAGTGGGGCTGGCTTGAGCAATCACCGCGTTGTTTTCGGAGCTGCTCCGAAGCAGCTGATTCACTCACATCACCGCAGAACAATGAAGGAGAAAGGAAATTCCTTAGTTTGCATCCCAGCCTGGAGCTAGAGCAGTCACTGGGAGGCTCAGCAGTTTTTTTTCCACTATTTTAGTGATGTTTGTGTGTTTTTCAGTGCCTGGGGTGTCCCCTGCCCTGTATACCGCTGCCTGGTTCCTCCAGGTGTTTAGGGACCCACTACACCTCCACATCCTTTGACAGCTGGTACCCATGGGATCCAGCCTCAAATCCCCACACACCCCATCCTCTCATACCCCTTGTGCTCAGGAAAACCAGAGCTTTGAGGTTTAATTAATACAAAAAGCCAAAAAAAAAGCCCATCAGCAGAGCAGCTGAGTGCTTGAAAGGCTCTGACTGAGCCACGTCTCGAAAAAGATGCAGCAGACATGGTTTCCCCCTAAAAAATTGAGGGCCTCTATAGCTTTTGCTTTCATCTAGCATCAAATCTCAGGCTGGAGCCAGGTTTGCTCAGCTTTGGGGGTATCAAACAGCCCCTTTGGGATTTGGGGAATAGCTGTTGGTGTCCCTGTGGTCAGCAATGCTCTGATGCATCCCTGTATTGGGAGGCTTGGCAGGTGCCTTTCCCAGCTCACTGGGGCACAGGGAATTTTCTGGGCTCCCCCCACACTGCTCAGCACCCTCAGCATCATTCCTGCCATCCCCAAAACAACCCCAGTGCTGCATTTTCCTGCTTTTTAAAGCAAATCAGCTCAATTCCTAAGCAGGACTGGCACCTTCCCCTGTCCCCCACACCAGGCATGGTTCCTGCCACAGCGACCATCACCTTGGAGACGTCAACCATCAGAGCAGCCCTGATGCAAAGGCGGGAGTGATGTGGCTCTGCACTGGTGGAGCTGTGATGGTTTTCCGAGGAGACCCGAATCCCGTCTACTGACAACAGCAAAGTGGGTCATGCCGAAAGCCCACGCCTGCCGGGCAGATAAATATTGCATGTGGTTTTTGAGGTCTGGGGAGGCAGCAAGAACCTGTGCCTGGTGGATAATCACCTATTGATTGCTCAGCTTGCAAAGTAAGCACCTCCGCATGGGGATTGGCAGGGGGAATCTGCCCAGCCCTGCCAAAGAGCTGGGACATTAGCACACTGGTGGTGTGGAAATAGCACCTATGAGTCCTTCTGGCTACAGGAGGGGAGATATTCCCTTGGGAGGGGAAGGGCCATCCCTGCAAACGGGGGCTCGGGCAGCTGGGATGGGGAGGGGGGGAGAATCTGTTCTTCACCTTGTGCATCCCCCAGCTTTTACCACAGAGGCTGCTGATGCTTTCTCAGGTTTTCCCTCTGCCCTTGCAGCAGGCTTTGGCACATTGCTCTGGTTTTTGAAGGCAAACCCTTCCTTTGGGGCACCTCTTCAGCTTGTCAATCCGAGCCTGGAGCAAGTGGAGGGTCAGTTTAATCTATTTAATGCACATTTTTCTTCCCCCACAGCAAATTCCAGCAGCCCTCAAGTGAAGGAGGACGAAGCAGAATTCTACCTCAGGGCTAAAAGCTGGGTGCATGGATGGCTCGCGTGATGCTGGTTAAGGGGTAAGGATGTCACTTGGACAAACTGCTGTGCCCTGTTGCTGGGGACCAGAGAGGGCAACCCCCATGGCTCTGCAGCAGGAACATCAAGCAGGGCCTCCTGACCTTTAAGGAGAGGGAAAACAAAACAGCTGATGAAGCTATGGATAAATATCACTTGGGTTTCCAGCCACTGCAAGACAGGTGAGCTGGTGGGGTAGCTCGGGGGACGTCATGACCTGATGGCTAATTGTGGGGCAGCCCTAATGAGTGTCAGACTCCCGTCGAACACAGCCCTTTGTGTGCATCCTTGAGTTGAGGACTCTGCCATGTCTTGGGCTCAGGGCTCATCTGCAAGCCCTGATGGTGCAGGATGAGCCCAGCACCCTGTGCTCAGCACCACACTGGATGCCCCAGCCCAGGGCTTGGTGAGAGGTCAGTGTGAGCCCTGCTGTCCCCTGCTGCCCCCCAATTCCTCATCCTGGACTGAAACACTGGCAGTGTTGGGCTTTGCTGGCGAGGGACATGCACTCAACCATCCTGACATGCACTAGATTACGATGCCACAGCCCAAGGCATGCACAGGCTTAATTGTCAGATCCATAGATGCTCCCATGGGCCAGAAGTAGCCCCCAAAACACTGCCAGCCTCCTGGGGGGCCATGCAGCGACGACATCACCCCAGAGAGGGTCCAGAGGGGCTCAACGCCTCCTTGGTGCTGAGGGGAGGTCCCACTGCCCAGGGCTGGGGTAGGGCATGGGAGGAGCACAGGGACCCACATGGAGGTGTAAAGGCCAGCTCCAGAACTGCATTAATTCAGTTCGGTTCAGACAGGATTCACCACCAGCCGCTCCAACCCCTTTCCAAGAAGCCCAGGTGCTCAGCGAGCCCTGGCCAAGGGTCCCCCCCAGGACCAGCCCTCCCGGGAGGCATCAGAACCCACCACCTCCTGCTCCATCCCTGTGGACAGGGACCTGCCACTGTTCTTTGGGGACCCACAACCTGGGCCAGGGTGGTTAGCGAGGCATTGAGCAAGAGGATGGGGAAATGGGGTTGCCAAGGAAACCACTGAACAGCAAAGTGCTGATTTTTTTTGTCAAGGCTGGAAAAAATGCGGGGGAGAAGGGAAGTGGCAAAGGCCTGCGATGCAGGCGAGCTGGGGTCTGGGGTGCGGGGGGGTTGAACCCTGGGCAAGCTGGGATTGCAAAGCAAAATGTGTATGCTCAGGTATCTGTGTGCTGGATTCTGCACCTACAGGACAGATGTGTCCCCTGGAGGTGGCTCAGGGCAGGCCATGGGGAAGGGATGGGGTCTGGTGGCACCGGTGGTGGCTGTCCCCGTCATGGCAGTGGCATGGGGGACCTGGCCAGGGAGGGGCATGCTGTGGGGTTGTTTAAAGCATTGCAGGTTGTAGATTGAAAATAACACCTCCATCACACCAAGGGTTTAGCATTTCATGCAGGGCAAGGCAGTGACAGGCACGAAGAGGCACCCGTCTCTGCTGAAACTTTGGAGCTTCCAAAACCTGGAGCCCTGGGGGGGGGCAAAGCAATGCCTAGCAGGGACTGTACAGGCCTCTCCATCATTGCAAGGTCACAAACAGCCCCAGGTGGAGCCAGGTCACCCAAACCTGAGAGCTCAGTTCAGCCCAGGGCCGTGACAGGGCCCCAGAGCTCCTGAGGGCTCTTGTTTGAGCCTCCTTGCCAACAAAGGCTGTGCAGGCAAGGGAGGGAACCAGCATTAGCATTAGCTATTTGAATCCATGGCTACACCTCTCGAGCACTGATGAAAAATCAGAATTGAAGTGCCCACTTCCCCCAAAGTTCAAGAGTGAGCTCCTGGGCTCAGTGATGGCAAGACAGGCAGCTGCTGGGTTTCTTGCCTGCACTTATTCCTTGCAAGGCTGGGGGATGTGGAGGGGAGGAGGAGGGAACTGTCACCTGCGGAGGAGAGAGGGGAAACCCCAGGGACATGGCACCTATGGGACTGACGGCTGGTGAGGGGATGACGGGATCTCCCAGGGGGGGCTCAGCCAGATCCCGAATGCTGTCAGCCATCCCAGTTTGGGGACTGAAAATCTGGGAACTGGGTTTTTGCAACACACACACGTGTGTTTGTGCCCTCCCCGTAGTGTGGGTCAGAGGCTTAGCCCTGGGAACTGTCCTCAAGAGCCACCCAGAGCCCGTTTCAACCCCTGGAAAGAGCTGGATGCCAGAGAGCCCCTCGCTGTCCCCTGTACCTGTGACACCCACCCACCATGCTGCAGGGGGCTAGATCCTGCATCCTCACCCAGAGACCAAACCAACCTTCAGGGCCAGGAGCTGCCCTGGCCCCAAGCAGCTGGGAAAACCCTCCCTGGATGGGGGACCCTTGCATGGATGGCGGGGGAGCCTCTGGCAGCACTCAGCTCTCCGTTTTGCATTCCCTGCTCCCTTCCCTCCTCTGGGGTTTCTCGGGGGACCTGGCAGGGGCATGCGTGTGCGCAGGGTGACATTTCCCCTGTGGGACAGACAGACACATAGGCATGCCAGGAACTCCATCCCAAACACAGGGCCAGGCTCCCTCCAGTATTGCTCAGACACCTTTGCTGAACTGGACTGCAAAAAATATCGGTCCAAATCCCCCATCTCAGGCTTGTCCCACCCAAACGCACCCTGTTGCACCCCAGGGACAGCATGTGAGCCATGCTCCTGTGTGCTGCTGGCGCCGTGCTGCCCCTTCTGCGCTCCCCACACACTGCTCGCCACTGCACAAAGTCACGCCGATGTTTCATTCATCCCCCACAATCCACTATATTCCTTAATTGCAGCCACACACACTTTGCAAGTGTAAATAATTGCCTCAGAGGCTTATTAATGACTTTGGCATGCTAATGAGCACCAAAGCTCAAAGTGCACTCTCAGGGGTGTCTGACCCTTCCCTGGGATGCTGGGACCTCCCGAGACTGGGGGGGTTAGCACCCAAATCTGGGTGCAAACTGCCTTGAGCTCTGCCTGGGGAAAAATACACACCTCAGCCCAAGATTGAAAAATTAACGATCGGTTAAGCCAACAGCTCCACTGTCCTCCTCCGCTCCTGCCCATTGGCTCACGCAGGCATGGGAGCAGGACCCTCATCCCCTGTTCACAGTCACCCATGGTCATCGTGACCTTACCTGCGTCCCTATCACATCTCGCTGCCTCCAGACGGAGCCATTGGGAGAGGCTGGTGGCAGCGAGGGACAAGCTCAGTGCCACAACGCTCCATCCCACTCCTCCTGTAGCCAAAGGTGAAGCTCCTGGCCAGTCCCTAATGCCCTTTCCCTGGAAAACCATCCCGGCTGTCAGTGGAGGTGCTACCCTGCCACGGGTCAGCCTTCAGCATCCAGACCCAGCTGGGGAGCCGCTCCAGCCTTAATGAAAGGTCTTTAATCATGAGGTAGGTGACAGATGGGCATCCAGCTACCACTACATCCCAAGCTGGGGGCTGGTGGATTCAAGATGTGCTGGAGCTGGCTGGGAGCTCTTGGTGGACCATGAGGCTCGAGCCGGGGGGTGCAAACCAAGGCACAGGTCCCAACCCCCGCTTCAGAAAGGAGTCTGTGTTGCAGAGACAGTTCACACCTTTATTGCTCTAGCTGGAAGGTTTTTCCCACTCCTCTCCCCTTCATCCTTTCTTCTTCACAGTTCCCTTGAGCCCAGTCCATGTGTCACAGAGCAGAGGGATCCGGACACCCTGTCTCCCTCCATGTCCTCCCACTGTGTGCACTTAGGTGAAGGTGTTTGGGGGGAAAACCTGTCCCCCTTCCCACCCCTGACCCCCAGGACAGTGGCACAGCCCCACATCCACGGGGCAACGTCCCTCCTGCCCCCAAATCATCCAAGTCCAGCTTTCCCCCAGGGAAGGGCAAGCTGCTGAGGTCAGACCAGTCTCCCTTTCCAGGGACGTGTCTGTTCTCGGGCTCCCAGTGCACTGCAAGCAAAGGGCAGGTATTTAAAGGGAGGAACTGCTCGAATTCACTGGGATTTTCCCGAGCAAACCCACCTGCTGCTGGAGCCTGGCTCCCCGGGATTTTTGAGGGAGCCCAGTGCAAGGAAACAGGGAGCCGGGATGCAGGGACTGGCGCTGCCCTGTCACCCTCCCTCCCCACCCTGGCTGCCCAATGTGGCCATTGCAGCATCCCATCTCGCACTGGGTCCCCTCCAGTCCCATCGCCGGGTGCCGTCAGCAGAACTACAGGAGAAGCAGAGCCAGGGGCAGGTGGTGAGCCCTCACCCAGACCCCCGGCACGGTTTCGGGGGGCTCTGCCACCTCCCCAGGGCCAGGGAAGGGTTGGGGCACCCGCAGCCCCCCCCCCTCCCCGAGCAGGCACAGACCTTCCAGCGGTTCCCGCATTCGTTGCACAGCACAAATGTTGTCATGGGCTCATCGGCGCTGCGTGTCTGCACCTGGGAAGGAGCGGGCAGCTGGGTCAGTGGAGACCCCTCTGGCATTCCCCAAATGGGGGCCCCTTGGGGACAGGGGGAGCCTGGGAGCTTTGCAGGGCTGACCTGGTTGTATGTGCAGTTCTTCTTCTTGCACTTGCCACACTGGAACAGGTCGGTGACAGTGCCACCCGTCTTGGCCATCTGGTGCTCCCGGATGGCCTCCTGGGTCATGGCGTTCCTAAGCTCCTTCAGCTCATCGCTGGCCATCTCCTGCCACCAGCATCGGCCCAGCAGGGTCAGTACTGCCATGGCTTTGCTTGGGGGCTTGCAGCCAAGCTGGCACAGGGTGCAAGCTGCTGTGGTCCATCACCCTCCCCATCCTCTCCAGGACCAGGATTGATCCTGCTCTCTTTGCTTGCTGGAGGGCTCAGGCCCATCCAGATGAAAAAAATCACCCCACCCTCAAACCAAAACTGCTGCCTGCAGGGACCTGGCTCCCCGTGGAGGGAGCTGGGATCCCAAAAGCCTGATTTGGGGACCCTGCTTGAGGAGGAGGAATGGGCACCCCCAAGCCTGACTTCTGCCAGCGTGACATCCCACACCCGGTTCTGCGATGGGCTGGGGGGCTGCAGGGCTCTGGGGGGACCAGGCAGTGCCCCCTGCTTTCTCCCTGTGTCTGATGCTCTCCATGCCCCAGCCAGCACCAGGGTAGCATGGGGAGATGCTGGGACAAGCCCAGTGTGGACCCCACCAAGCCAAGACCCAGCCAGCCCTTGGGCACCAACACAGCCTCCAAGAGCAGAGCCCCCAGAGGCAGTATGGACATGGTCCATAAGAGCCAGCCCCCTCCCCGCTCCCCACCTCAGCAGTCATGCGGGCAATGAGGCTGGGTGGGATGGCCCCACACAGCACGTTCCTCCGCAGGCTGGGGTTCTTGGGGTCCTTCAGGTTGCTGATCCTGCTCCGCACCCGGTTGCGATACTTCATGTCCGTGCTCTTCAGCTCCTGGAAGATATGTGGAATTTGTCAAGGAATCAAGGGGGCAAGGTGGGGGGGATGCCAGTCCCATGGGCACCCGCTGCTGCTCTGGGCTCAGTGGTCCTGATTATCACCAAGGCCAGTGCCCACATGCATGTGGAGGTGGCTGATCTCAACAGTGCTTTGCTCCCTGGGGGACCACATGCGGTGGATCTCCCCCTCCTTGGGTTTAGTAGGATGAAGGACAGCTTGGGATGTGGGGAGGAAAACAACTTTGCATTTCCCTGCTGTGAGATCCAAAGGCTGTCGGGGCACAGGGACCATCACCCGGTCCTGTGCTGGGATGTGAGTTCATGGTGCAGAGGACTCAGCCTGCTCTCCTCCCAGGCTGGCCAAAAAGCCACCAGCTGCCTACACGGATGCGGGCAGACAGGCTGAGGTGGCAGCTTCGGGGTCCTATGAGGCCCCAGGCACACACAGGCAGAGAGTTTAGGATGCACCAATAATTGAAGTGTACCCAGGAGGGGGAACCACTTGGGGCTGGTTCCAGTCTCAAGGGGCTGCCAGGAGACACCCAAGCCTTGAGCTGGGGGTGAATGGAGGTGGCTCCATCCCTGCCAGCATGGCAAAACCTGGGCACCACAATGGACCGGGGCTGGCAAGAGACACAGGCACCCACAGCAGGCTCAAAGAAGAGGCCTTGGCTGGGTCTGGGTTTGGGGTAAATAAACCCCAGGGACGAAGGCAGGTTCCTGAGCAGAGGGGCTTGGGGGGACGCACAGACCCCCGGACTAAGGCAGGTGCCCAGGGGTTGCTCTGCTCAGCATCAGCATGAGCCTCTAACCGGGGCCCGGGCTCCCTCTGCAGGCAACGGCGACAGCAGATCTCGTCACTCTGTCCTTGTCCCTGCCACCCTGTGTCCTTGTCCCTGCCACCCTCTGTCCTTGTCCCCACCACCCTCCATCCTGTCCCCATAATCACTCTTGAGCCCACGTGTGTGTCCCCCAGCAGATGGAGCCTGGAGACTCCCAGGTCCCCAAAAGGATATGGTCTTCGATCTCTGATGCCATCTTCTCGCAGTTGACACCAAAATTCTTGTAGTCATCTGAAGGGCAGAGAGGCTGAGGGGTGACTTTGAGGCGTGAAACCAGCCAGGTCTTACCGTGCACCGAGAAACCCCGAAAAAAATCTCACCTCTCCCCCTCAACTTGTCCCAGGCACCCCATCTCTGAAAAAAACTATTTTTGCCCATCTTGAACCTTACAAAGACCCCCATCCCCACATCCAACCCCTTATCGGAGACCCTACCAACCTTTTTTTCTTTCATTTGGGGGCTGAACACTGAGCTATGAGCTCCAGCTGCAGTTTGGTTTTAAGTCCAGGGTGAGTTTGTTGTCACAGGGCTGCAGGTCCCCCAGGACACAGAGCCTTGCTTGTTATTGTAGGGTTGCTCCAATTAGGGCTGTCCCATAGGAGAAACAGTCCAGTTTGGGCTCCAGCACCCCCCAGACCCACTCACCGTCCATGTGGAGGGCAGCCGTGAGCATCTCGATGCACTTGTCCCGCACTGAGTCCCCTGTCAGATAGCAGGGGGCCAGGAGGCAGGGGCTGGGCGAGAAGGGGGGACTGGTCGGGGTCCGCGGCATCTCCGGTTTGGCCTTGCTGCTGTTGGCTCTGCAGGGGCACACGGGGAGGACAGGCAGGTGCAGGGGTCCTGGCACAGCCCTAGGGGACCTGCCAGGGGTCCCGTGGCAGTGGGATGGGGGTCTCTCCTACCTTTCCTCCTTGCTGTCACTGGAGTTTCTCCGGGAGCTGGCGGGAGCTGGTGCAGGGCTGGTGCCCACAGAGGCTCTCCTGGGGGTGGCACGGGGGGACAGTGGGGATGACACCAGAGACAGGGCAGGCAGGACAGGGGACAGAGACTGGTGGCAGGACCTCAGGCACCAGTACATCAATGTGAGAGCTTGGAAGCCAACAGGAATCTCATGGGGAATGTCCCAGTGCTCATGGCAAGATCAGGGCTCCCAGCCATCTCTACCCACCCTGGATGTGGGGCCCATGGTCAGAGCATCCCCAAAGGGGATCCCCAAAGCATCCCCAGGTTGCCCAGGGACACCCCCTCCTTACCTCTCCCCTGATGGTCTCTTCTGCAGGGAGGAAGAGGAGGCAACAGCCAAGGTGGTAGAGGACCTCGAGTCGACAGAGTCTCTCCTGGCAGGACAAACCCCATGTCAGAGGGCAGTAATAGGGACCAGGAGGTGGGTCCAGACCCCCGTCTGCAGCCCAGTGAGGGACTGGGGTCCGACATCTCCCATCCCCATTCAGCCCAGGCACCCACCTCTCTTTCTTTCCATCCAGAGGTGACTTCTTCGAGGACGCAGTGGGACTCCGGCTGTTGTTGGACTCTCTTCATTGCACAAGCCCAAAGGAAGGGAGAGATGCTCTCAGTGAGCCTGTCCCCAGCATCCCCCGCTGTGATATGGTGAGCTAGATCCTGCCTGCCCATCTGCACACCCCATCCCTGGCCAAGTCATCCGTGAGCCCCACCAGCCCCCAGACTGCTGGCAAAGCCCTCCCCAGACTGGCAGTGCCTGGCAGAGCCCAGCACGAGGGTCGGTGTGCCCTTTTGCAGGTACCTCTCCGGGATGGAGCCAGCAGGGTGGCCCCGGGGGGTGGCAGCACGAGAGCCGGACTTGCTGGGCTTCCTAGGGACAGAGAGAGCAGGGCAGGGTCAGACGAGCACCATCCAAACAGCCCTCGCCCAGAAAATAAATAGCTCTAGCGAAGGGAAGAGAAAAAAAAAATGCCATTTCTCCCTCCCTTCTCTGAAAGCTGCCCTGATGCTGCCATGGCTGCAGGCAGCTACCCTTTGGTTCTCTGGCAGTGCTGCTGGCATCCGTGGACAGGCAGAGATGGATAAACCAAACAGCTCGTAAGGAGTGAGTAGAGGGTGGTCTCGTATCGGCCCCACCGCTGCCTTGGCCACGTGGCTGGTGACCCCCAACAGCAGGCAGGAGCCCCCACCTCTCCTTATGCTTCTCCCTGTGCTTCTCAGACGGGATCTTGGGGTGCTTCGCCCCTTCATTGGGGCAGCTGAGAAAATCCAGCCTCTTCTCCTTCTTCTCCTTCTCCCCGTCCATGTCCTTCTCCTTCTTCCCATCCACATCCTTTTCCTTCTTTGCGGTGGTGGAAGACTCTGAGGGAAGGATTTGGGTGTCAAAGGCATGGCTCAAACCAGCACAGGGCACCTGCGGAGCTGCATCCCAGGGTGGGGGGGATGACTGGGGCGATGCTCAGCTCTTGGAGGGGCATATACTGATTTACACCACTCCATCCCGGAGCAAAAACGAGCCCTTGGAAAATCCATCAAGTCCATGCCTGGCAGGACTGGGTTATGGCGGCTGCAACGCATGGGAGCCTGCATGTCCCAGCTTGGGACTGATCCCACCCTGACCCCCCCTGGAGAGCATCAGGGGTTTGGGGTGCCAGGATGGCCCAGGGAGGGTTGGGGCCGGGGGGGGGTCCCTGCCTCTCCCCGGCATCGCTCACCCAGGAGCCGCTTCCAGTTCTTGATGAGGATTTTGGCTGAGGCCACCACCTCTTCATCTGAGCAGTGTTTCCGCACTGAGTTGACGGCCACCCCGATCCGTGTGGTCTGGGGACACAAGGCAATGATGCATCCTTAGGGATGTGCCGGCTGGCACAGGGGGGACAGGATGAGCCACCCCACAGGGTGTCCCCCCCAGCCAGCAACTGCTGCCCCCCACCCAGACACCCTCACCTGGAGCAGCTGGATGGTCATGGTATAGCCAGTGAGGGACTTGAGCAGATCCAGCGCCCCTTCCTGGAGTGGGGAGAGGCCAGAGGGGCCCTTGAGGAGCCAGAGAGAAACGGGAGGGCCACACCAAGGCTGCCCGTATCCCCCCCTTTCCTCTCGCTGGCACCAGGCAGTGCCAGGAAGGGCACCCCAAGGGGACACAAAGCAGCCCTGAGCCAGTCACCAGGGAATGCCTGACCCTCTGCTGTGATGCACTCATAGAAAAATGCCAGATCCTGACAGATCATCCCGATGCAGGGTCACGTCTCCTGGCTGGGAAGCAAGAGCTTCCCTTAAAGCTCAGGAAAACCCCTCCATAAGGAAACCGCGGGCTGCCGGGAGCTGGGGACAGCCAGGGGACACCCAAATGTCCCCACACAGGGGTGCAAAGGTCTGTGGGACACGCACCCCCAGGGTTTCAGCCTGACCCCCGGGGCACACAGAGGCTGCAGGGCTAAACATAGCTCCAGCATGGAGCCCTCCTCCTCTTCCTCCTCCTCCATGGTATTTTTAGAGCCTCAGTAGCAGACACCAGCTCGCAGGTATCCCCCCGCAGGGGACACAGCCCCGTGCCAGGCTGGACCCCTGCCCCACCATGAGGGGCTGGATCAGGCCCTCCCGGTACGATGGATGCAGGGGACATCCCCGCACTGCGGCCAGACCCTGACTCTGTCCCCCTCCCTGAAGCACAAGCACAGGGGTGTGGAGCAGGCAGGCTGGGCAGGATCACTCCCTTGACCCCGGGGTCATTCCCAGCGGGGAGCAGAGCCTGTGTAGCGCCCATGGGGTCTGATTCAGTTCCAAGCGTTGGCATCCCAAAAAGCCACTGGATCTAGGGGGACAGCAGCGCTGCCCCCCCCACCCCCCCCACCCCCCGCCCGGGAACCTGCACGTTGTCGGGGCAAAGGCCAACAGAAACAGTCAAATATTAACTTTAAGGGCTGGGCTCAACTCTGCTCGCCCACGGGTAACCGGATCACCAGGTTCCCCAGATGGGTCATCACCTACCGCAACGGGTGGCAGGGCCGGAACCTGGCTCCCCCCCGGCACACCATAGCAAAGCCAGCCGGGAGCCATCACTCAGCCCCCCTCCACTCCCTTTGCATGCTTGCACGCACTTGTACAACAGGCAGGGCAGTATCTGGGTCTTGGGGGGGTGTCGTGCCCCCCAGCCCGGCCCCCCTGGGGAGTTTTCCCTTGCATGGGGCTGAGCCCGCAGCACCAGCCCGGCCCCGATCAGGTGTTGGTGGCCAGGCTGGGGGCCAAGCACCTGTCGCCCACGTTCGCCTGCAGTCCTGTGCCACCAAGGGGTGCCCGGAGCTACCACCCCTGGGACTGAACCCCCCTTACCCCCAGACCCCAACAGCCAGGAGTGATGGGGTGCAGGAGAGCCCCAAATTGGAAGCAAAATAAAATACCCCTAGGTGCTGGCTCCAGCATCACAAGGCTGGCCTAGGATGGGGCAGGCAGCACCCTGGGGTGCTGGTGGCACCCATGGGTGCTCAGCACCCCCTGGACCCGCTCAACCCCTCCGGGACCACGAGCAACAGTAGGCAGGGGTGAAGAGCAAAACCCCCTTTCCCTCCCTCTCCTGTCCCAAGCCACACATACATGTCCAAACATGTATGTACATGTATGTAAATATGCACATGCATGGAAAAATGTACACTCATGCAAAAATAGCCACATGTGCAAATTTGCACCCATGTGCACACCCACCCCGAGGGGCTCAGCTGCCTTACCGTGCTCTTCCTGGCCACCATCTTATCCAATTTCTTGGCAATCCGGACCAGCTCCTCAGCAGGCCCCATGCCGGCGGCTTACCACTCGCCGGGCTTCAGCAGCCGGTGGAGCAAAAACAAGGCAACAGCAGGCAGAGCCCGGCACTGCCAGCATGGGGGTTCAGGCAGGGGTGGGAGGGCAGCCGGGTGCAAAGTGGCGGCTGGGGTAGAAAGGAGCAGCGAGGAGGGGGAAAAAAAGGGGAAAAGAAAGGGAAGGGAGAGAAAACAGAAAGGAGGTGGGGCTGTCCCGGCCAGTTATAAACTCCTGCCAGACAGGCAAAATAGCACGGGGGAGGGCTAAATATAGCTGAGAGTGCCGGGCAGGGCCACGATTGCAGGAGCTGGGGGGGAGGCGCACGGCGGGGTGCACCGGGACGCACGCCCATACCCGGCAGAGGGGAGCCCAGGGGTGCCAGGGTGCCAAGGGGCTGGCTGGAGGAGCTGCGTGCCACAGGGCTGGAGCCTAGTGTTGGCAGGGAGAGGGCCCAGAACATGGCTTTGCCGCTGGGATGGCTCAGCAAGGGATTCCCCAACAGGCGTGGGTGCAATGCTGTGCGGTGCAAGCTCTGCAGGCGCAAGGGTTGCCCTTTCCAAACTCCATGTCCTGCAGCAGTGAGTTCCCTGGGGGAGCAAGCTGTGATGACAAATGATACCCCCACACCTCCTGCGGCCTTTTAAGTCCAGCAGGTGCTAAGGCTGCACCAGCATTTGCTCTACTGAGCCTCCCAGGAGCACCCGGTGCATGGCATGCCAGCCCATGGTAGGTACCAGGAGCCCCCCCAAGTACCAGCAGGACAGGCAGCAGCAAGTGGCACCACAGTGGGGATGCTGTCCCCAGGCTCAAGTGGTACAGGCAGTTGGGATGGGTGGGTGACAGCAAGCATGTCACCCTTGCTTGTCCCTGCTCCACCACCCAAAAGGGGTGGTCATAGGGTGAGCACCCTGCTCTGTGCTGTGCTGGATCCATCCTGGCACGCAGGGAGGATGGCCATGCCCCAGCCCAGCCCACATGGCACGAGATGGGTGAATGCAACACCAGCAAGCACAGGAAAGCCAGGACTCAATGACAGCCTGGCTGCCCAAAACCTAACCTGATGTCCCCCCAAAACAGTGCTCCCCCTGGTGTGACACACCCAAAGCCCAGGGTCACATCCCCGATGGGCACCAGCAGGTCACAGAGACCCTGGTGCCTGGGAGCCTCTAGGACACATCACCAGCATCACCTCCCCGCCACACACCCCCAGGTGCTTACAAAACCAATGGCTTTATTAGAAACTAGAGAGGCAAAACATTAAAAAAAAAAGACCATTTTTTGAGATGAAACATTTGACGCACAAACAAGAAGGGGGAGAGGGCAAATTAGGTAAGCATGGAGGCCAGTGGCTCCTGAGGGATACCGGCATGGGGGAACATTGGTCCCAGAAGGAGCTGCAAAATTCCCTCAGAAAGAGCCCCAGGGCTGGGGCAGCGATCCAGCACCTGCCCCAGATGAGGGACAGGGGCTCTGCAGGGCCACCTGAACACCCCCCAAAATCAGGGAACGGCATTTCACTACCAGCTTTGGGGAAGCTTTGAAGCATCCCCAAGCCCCACCAGCCCAGGCAGCTGCGAGAGCCTGGGGCAGGGGGCCAGGACAGAGCCAGAGACCCTCCAGCCCTCCCCATGGGCAGTCTTCCCAATGGAGGGGTCTCTGAGCCACCTTGCAGGGCAGTGTCCAGCCAGGCTGGATGGTCCCATGCCAGGGTCCCAGGCACATGTCCCTCATGGCCCAGCTCTGCCGAACCCCCTCAGGCACAGCCCTAGCCGTTGCCAGCCAGTGGGGAGCTGCCTTGGGTCCTGGCCGAGGGGACAGGGACAAAAGGGGCCACTGCCACCCAGTCAGTCTTGCAAGAGGTGGACGAAGCTGGCTGGGAAGACACCAGTGCGGGAGCCATCGCCCTCGATGAAGCCGACCTGGGGGTGCAGAGAGGAGGGTGTGAGGAGGGTGGGAGTCCCATCTCAGGCAGGAGAGACGCTTTGGGGCTAATGTCCCAATTCCCAGAGGGATTTAGAGAAACAAAGCCATGGCAACACGTCAGTAGAAGCCTCCCCAGCCCTCCTCCATGCACAGATGGGGCAGGGAGCACCCGCCCCTGCCTCCCATGAACACCCAGTCTCCTCCAGAAGAGAACTGGGAGGGAAGGGACCATCTGTCCATGCCATGATAACACTCACCCAGCTCTGCTCGTCCTCCTCCCGTGTCACCACGATCACCTCTCCCTTGGAGAAGGTCAGCTCCCGTGCTTTGTCCCCCTTGCAGTCAGCCACCGCCTTCACCCGTTTCTGCCTCCCCTTGGCCTGCAAAGGGGTGGGCAAGGGTGTGACAGACCCCCCCCCCAAGGCCACCCCCAAGGTGGGTGCAGGGATGTCACACCCCTGATCCCTCCATCTGCCACACCAGGATAAGGGGAGTTGGGATGCTTGGGGATGCAGACGGTGACCCTCCCCATTACAGCCCCTCTGAGACCCTCCTGAGTCATGGCACCTACCGGAGCAAATCTCCTCGGCATGGGCACGGGGGGCACCTTGCTTAGCGCAGGGTCCTCGGGGCCACCAGGGCTCTGGGGGGACACGGCCGACCCCGCTTTGCCCACCACGCCGCTGATGCGCCGGTATGAGCGGGTGCTCTCTGAGCTGCCGGGGACAGCGGGGACAGCATCATCCCCTCTCTGCTGGTGCCTTCCTCCGCTGTCCCCCTTCCCGTGAGGTCTCAGCAGGGTCAGAGCTCCCCCAATGGGAGCCAAGGGACCAGTGTCCCACCCACAGCCCCCTGGATGCTGATGGAGAAGGTCCCCAGCACCCATCCTCCCTCAAACAACTCCATCCCACCACAATTTCCAAAAAGAGAGAAAAAAATATATTTGATAACTTGCAGGGTATCTTAGTGTCACCCCCAAATAATCTGTCACCTTCTCCAGGCAGAACCCAGCATCCCCACAGCTGTCCTTGTCCCCTCCTGTGTCCCAGGGCCAGCATCAACTCCCTTGGGGACTCCAGGTCAGGGTGGGGACCCCTTTGCTCCACGCCCCCCCCAGACAATTTGGGGTTCCCCATGCCCGGGGCAGGGGGGCACTGGCAGGGGTTGAAGCTGCCCTGCCAGCAGCATGCAATGACTCCCCCACACCCAGTGCACCCCAGGCTGGGATGGGGGGGTGTGTCCCTACCTGAACTTGACAGGGGGGATGTCAGGGGCCATGCTGCCTGGTGGGGGCTGCCCGGGCGGGGGGCTCAGCTCCGGACCCCGCCGGGTACCACTGCTTTCCATTTCTGAGCGGGTCTCCCAGTACGCTGCCCGACGGCTCTCGGTGGGGCTGCAGGTGCCAGGGGCCAGGGGGCCAGCAGTGCCGTCCAGGGCATCGGTGCTGCCGATGGAGGGGAGGCTGCGTGGTGCCACAGCCTCCACCGGCCCGGGGAAGTGCGGCTCCGACGCCTGCCGGGGAAGCTTGGGGCGCTCTGGCGGGGGGACACATGATGAGGACAGTAAACCTGATGTCTGGGTGAAGGGACAGCCCCACCACGGGTCGTCGTCGTCCCCCCCCCCCCCCCCCCCAACTCACCGGTGGGGCTGTGGCCAAGTTTGGGGCGGGAGCCACCACGTGTGGGGTTTTTGAGGGGCAGCGGTGGGGGAATCTCCTCGCTGTGGGCCCGGCGAGGCATGGGGCGCGAGGGCACCAGGATGCTCTCATAGGTCTTGTTGGTGATGTCCATCCCCATGCAGCTCCAGCGGGTCTGGGGGCAGGCAGGTGGGGGGCTGGTGGCCAGTGGCGATGTCCCCTTGAAGGAGCGCTGGAGGGGGCTGACCTGAGGACAGACACCCAGCTCCAGGGCTGCCCTGCTGCTGCCAGCCCCCCCACAGGGTCTGCACCCCTCCCCAGCCATCTCACTGGGGCCATGGGGTGTCTCCCCATACTGTCCAGCAGCTACCTTCTCCTCCAGCTCATCCTCGCTGTCGTAGGGGAACTCCTGGGGGGGCTCCCAGTCATAGTCGACGTGGATCTGCAGGGAGAGCTTCCCCGCCTGCACCTGTTCCAACTGCCAGATGGGGCAGGTCAGAGAGGTCTCAGCATGGCAGGAACAGGTCCCAGGAGCCCCCTGCCTGCATGCCAGCCCTTCCCCAGTGCTTTGGTTCCCTCTCCGCAGCCCGAGCACCTCCCCCATCCCACCTACCAGCTCTTCACACTCAACGTGCTTGAGCCTCCTGGCCACGTCCAAAGCCGTCTCACCCGCTGCGTTCACTGCCCGAGGGACGAAAGGGGACGGATCCAAGTTACAGCCTCACTGCTCTGCTCCCACTGGAGAGCCCCAAGCAGAGGGCTCCCCCAAAACCCCCCTTCCCGGCCCCGTACCTGTGGTGAAGGCAGCTTTGCCCTTCAGGAGCAGCTTAAGGCAGTTGGGCTGGTTGTAGAGTGCACTGTAGTGCAAAGCCGTGTTCCCATCCTGTGTCACCCGGTCCAGCGTCCCCCTGTGCAAAACCACCAGCAAGAAATTCAAGGCTCAAGAGCACACAAGCATCAGTGCCCCGTGCTTGTGCACGGTCCTTCCACAGGGGAGTAGGCAGGGGAGCAGGCAGGGGACACCGCGGGCAGCTGGGGACACACCCATTCTGGATGATGAAGTCCACCAGAGGAAGGGACGATCTGTCCGCATGGCGCACGGCCATGTGCAGCGCCAGCTCACCCAGGTCCTGCCACAAGATGGAGGGGAGAGGAGAGCTCAACCTGAGGATGCTCATCTCCCACGAGATGGAGGGGAGAGGAGAGCTGGACCTGAGGATGCTCATCTTCCTGAGGGCACATCTCCACCCAAAGGCTGGGAAAACCCTGAGCATAGGCACCCAGAGAGGGAAAATCCATTTACACTGCCAGGCAGAGGGAATGGAGCAGCTGCGGAGGCACAGGGCTCACCTGGCCCTCGGGGCTGGACAGGGGCTTGGCCAGATCGTGTCCCTCAGCAAAGGCCTGGAGCAGGGCCAGGAGGTCGCGGGCACGAATGGCTTCCCAGAGGCGGTGGGGGTCGTTGCGGCCACTTTTCTGCACATAGCGTCGCTCCATGTACTTGGCCATGATGTACTCCTTGCGAGCAGCCCTGCAGGAAGGGTAGCATGGCATCAGCTTGGACGGGCACAGAGACCAGACCCACCCCCCAGTCCCCACCACAGCCGGAGGCACCCTGGGCTCCTGCCTCCTCCTGAAGCCTCAGGATCAGGGGGAAACCTCCAAAAAAGGTGCAGATCCCCACCAAAATCCAGGCAATGACACCAGGACCCTCCGTTCTCCCATCCTCACGCTGTCTCAGAACTGATGGGCAGCAGCATGGGGACAAGGACAGACCATGCATTGTGCACTTCTCCTCCTCCTCCTCTCAGCCCACCCCAAGTCCCCTGGCCAGCGGCCGACTCACATATCACTGCCAGCCGAGGGCTTGGGGCAGTCCTGCATGAGCAGCGTGGCCTCCATGATCTCGTTAAAGCGGGTGTTTCCGATACTGACAGCCAGCTGTGGTGAGAGAGGGACAGGGGGAGATGAGCCCTCCTGGCCACGCTCACCCGGCTCCAGCCAGATCCCCATCCCCATCCCGGAGGCAGAGGGAAGGAATCCACTAGACCCACCCAGGACCTTCCCAGAGCAGCAGTTCCCCTGAGGATGATGGTCTTTCATGACAGGGGAAGTCTGTTTTAAAAGGGAGCAAATCCTGGGGGGCTGCCAGCATCCCTCTCCTTGGCAAGCGTCTTTGCAGAGCCCCCCCCCACTTGCCCAGACCATCATGCTAGGGGCTGCAAACTGCCACTAGGGAAACTGAGGCAAGTTTGCGAGCACTGGAGCAAACTGGGCACAGATGGGATGGAGGAGGAGGGATGAACTCTGTGTCCCAGGAGGTCTGGGAACCGCAGAGGGTGATTACTGGTGGCTGTGAGATCTCCAGGCTCAGGGAGCAGCTTACCAGCAACTCAGAGGTGCTGAGGACGTCCAGTGTGAGGGACTGGATGCGGGAGTAATGCACACCCAGTTCCCGATGGATGCCAGAGCACTCGATGCACGTCAGGATGCCCAGGTTGATGGAGAGCCACGTGGGGTCTGCCGGGGGAGCGGCATGAGGCTCAGCATCACCATCCAGCCCCGTGGGATGCTGCAACCCCACCTCAGCACCCAACCCACACCCGGGCTGGGGGACACATGCCAAGGCCCAACCTACCCGGTGCCCCGCAGTCACAACACTGCTTGTTTCCCGGCATGTTCTTCACCTCGCTGATGACCAGCTTGGTGAGCTCCTGCAAGCTGCCGTCCGCCCCGCTGCCCGCCGCTGCCCCACCACCGTTGGGCTCCCCCTTGAAGGCGTTGCTCAGGGCTTCGTCCTTGCTGTTCTGCAGCACCGAGACCCACCTGGGCAGCGGGGGAGCCCCAGTCAGGAGGAGGAGGAGCAGGATCCAGCACAGCAAGGAATGGGGACGGGCTGCGGCACTTACACAACGCACTCCTGCTCATCCTCCGCTTGGAAGTGATAGGTCCTGTTGTCTGCAGGGATGGGGAGAGAGGGGAGAAGGTAAGTGGGGGGATTCAGGGATCCCCAAGACCGCAGGAAGAGGCTGAAACTACTCCAAAGGGGCTGCTTTAAAATAAAATAAAATCACTGCATGTCACTCATCCATCACCCAAATGCTGTCGCAACCTGTTTTTGTCTTGAGCTTGCTAGATCTCCTTGGAGAGGCTGGTCCTTCCTCCGTAAAAGCAGACAGGGAGATGCCCAGAGCCAGATTAAAAGGGCAAAGGGTGCCCGGGTGCTGTGACAGGGCTGACGGAGGGCCAGCTGGTCACTGGGAAAACCCGCTTGGGATGCTCTCCTCCAAAAAGGGAGTTCCCATCCACAGCTCGGCCACCTCTGGGTCAAACACACCCACCCCAGCCACGGCATCCCACTCCAGGCACTCACGCGTCACCAGGTCAAAGCATTTCTTCTCCTCGGTGTGGGGTCGCACTTGGCAGGTGAGGAGGTTCAGCTTGACGGGGGGACGGTTTATCTGCAGGGTGTGATGACAACAGGCAGGTTAAAGGACTGGGAAAGGGTGGGATGCGCATCACCAAGCGCGTACCTCCAACAGCAACTCTGGTGGGACAACCACCATCCCCAGACGGTTCCTCTTGGGATAACCAGGCGAGTCGGACCCTCTCTGACCCAGGAGAACAGGGCTCGGAAACGTCCCTGAGCCGCATCTTCTGTCCCCGCTGCAGTTCTCAGCCTCCACCACCTGGGGGCAGCACGTCGCTTCCAAACCACCCCGGCCCCTTTGGCCTTGTCTGGAACCTCAACACCCATCTTGCTGCCCCAGCCAAACCCACCCTCCCCTCCCATTGACACCTATGAAACAATGGGGGACCCCATTTAGTACATCCAGTCCCAGCTAATACTAAATTTTAAGCCAGGCAAATTTGTGACCAGTTTGGGCAAAACTAAACCTGAAATCCAACGGACACCAGCACTCAAAGGGTGACCTCAAGGGTCAGGGCTGCAGTCCCCTGCTGCTCCTCACCGTACTGTGGGAGATGGTCAGACAGCCATACTTCACACCACACTTCCTCTTCTGCCAGACTTTGCGGATCCTGAGGAGGAGGAAGAGGAGAAGTGAGGACGCGTTGCACAGCACTGATCACCCACATCCATCCGCCTCCTAAACCACCCACGGCAGCCCTTGGCAGAGGCCCAATGGCTTTCTGGATGTAGGGTTGTGCTTCCTGTAGCTCGCAGAGCACAAAATGTGCTGCTGAGCAGGCTGGCCACAGGTCATGCTGGCCAACAGCATCACAGTTCAGCAAAGCACAAAACCACCCTCTCAAAACGTGGGGCCCATCACCCAGAGGCCCACTGAGAAGGTGAAGACCTCCTCTTTGGTGCTCTGAGGATTTTATTTTTCACCCTAGATGATCCCACCAGGATCCTTTTTCCCTCCATGCCCAAGAAACAAGGAATTTATTCCCCTCCCATCAGCCGCACAGCACACAGCTCTTCAGGGTGAACTTGGCACTGGGCAGCTGTTCCTGGAGACCCACATCCAAGGATACTACACCCACGCAGCACCAGCCACTGTGCCCAGCCAGCTGCCCAGGAGAGCATCATGGGAGAAGCATCCCGGGCATCAGAGCCTGCTGGGGGCCTTCACATAAGAAATGGGGCGATGGCACCAAACTATTGAGGAGGAAGGTCTCCTGCACCACCTCCAAACCTCCTCCTTCCCCAGCTGCAGTTGGAGACCCACCAACCCCTGACCACCAGCTCTCAGATCTTCTCCAGCCTGCAGAAAAATCCCATTCTCCAAGCATTGATGGATGCTTAAGACCAGATGGGACCACTTGCACCCGAAGACCTGTCTAACAGCAACCAAAAACCTCACCCAAACAGTTCCACCTTGGGATGTCCCAGCTCTGGGACCTTCCATGAGCATGGTGCTCTTCCAGCAACACCGGGATGGAACTGGGAGCTTTCTGGGCAAATAACACTCATCCTCACCCATCGCTCTTCTTGTACAGAAATCCCGACTTCTCCGTCCCATACTGCTTGTTCCCTTGGTGCTGGTGGATGCTGTAGCCGCTGCCAGAGTTCTTCCTGCTCAGGTTTTCCTGAGCTCACCAGGTGAAAAAAAAAAGCATTTAAAAAGCAAAGTGAGAGGTGCAGAGGTGGCTGCTGCCGCCAAGTAACCTTGTCCTTATCCTTATCAGGATGCCAGAGACCCCTGTCCCCTCCGACCATCTACCAGGTCTCCTGCTCTGCTCCCACAGATGTCCCCTTTGATCCCCAACTCCCCTTTCCCTGCTGCTCCCCATCTCCAAGCTAACCCTGGGGCACTCACCCCTCCTTAGCACCCAGCATCCTCCTGACCTTCCTTCCCAGCTCTCCCCTGCCCACCCTGGAGTCTCACCTCCTTGCTCTCCAGCTGCAGGATGCTGCGGAGGGAATCGCGCGTCTGTGTGAGCTGCTTCACCTCCTCCTCTTGCGCTTGATGGAGCTGGAAAGGGAGGCAGCTGCCCTCACTGCTGTGCTGAATGCAGGTGTTCTCAGGGGCTGGCATGGGGAGGGTGGCATCTCGGGGGACATGTCTGAGCAACACTGGATGGCAGGCTGGGTGACTTACCGCGTGGAGAGACACAGCGAGCTTCTCAATGAAGGGGTAGAGGTTCTGGGCAGCCTTCCAGCCGTCTTGGAAGAAACTGGGCATTTATTTAATGTGATTAAGATGCAGATGGGGAGGATGGAGGAAAAAAAAAAGTTTTTTAGAGAAAACATGGCAAGAGACCATAGCAACCCCCCTAGGAAGCTGCTCTTGCTTTGTGGTTCCCCTGCTACTGGGACCTGGAGAGACTCCACCACAGGCCAAGCCCAGCCCATGGGGTCTGGATACCCCAAGTGTTCGGGCTGTTTCAGATGCAGCATTGGCCTCTTGTTCGATGCAAGCTCATCTCATTGGGGACCAGCCCTGCTGGAAGCCAAATCCTGGGGGTCTCTGGGTCACAGCCCCAGTCGAGGTCATGTTCTTGGCCAATGCAACTGCCCCCTCCCTGCCTCAGTTTTCCCACTCAAGAACTGAAGGAGATGACACAACACCCACACGCTGCTACTCCAGCCTCATGGAGCAACAGGAAAGGCGAAGCGACGTTAATCCTTGCTCCAAACACTCTTGTTACAAACCCCACAGCTAACGGTGGAGCCGCTCGGCTGAACTCATCCCTGGAAATCTATCCAGAAACCAAATCATCGGATATATGCTGAGCCAACCCCCTTCCCCCAGCCCCCACGGACACATTTACAGCTCCTCAAGCCAATAAAGCACGTTTCAACTCCCTGGATGCAACCGGAGAGCAACGGGCTCTGCCCAACACTTTCACCAACAGCTTTATGGAGCTGGGACAAGAGAAGGTGCCCCCAGACCCTTGTGGGACCTCCCGGGGTGACAACAAACCCTGGGGATGAGCCCCCCCGACCTGGGCAGGACCTACTTGTGCTGAGCGTGGAAAAACTTGATGAGGCTCTGCAGGAAATCTGGTCCCTGCTTCATCTGAGACTCACTGGCTTTCAGCAGGTACTGGAGGAGAAGACACCTGGTTAGGTGATGGAGATGAGGACTGGCGGAAAATATCCTGGAGGAAAGAGCAAGAGCCTGCCCAGCCCTCGCCTCCCTTCCCTGTGCCGGGAGTAGGGTTAAAACACTGGCTAGGTTTCAAGAAGTCGCGTCATGACGCTGGATTTGGAAACAGCTCGCTGGGGACCACCCTCAGAAAACCTGGCTCTGGAAGTCCTCCAAGCCCTGAAAAGTTCAAGGACTGAGGCAGGCCCCCGGGGTTTCCAGCCGAGCATGCTTCTCCCGCTGCTCATTATTTCTGGAGTTAATAAATAACCAAAACCCAAGGCAGCTTGTGAAGGAATAAAAAGTTTAGCCCAAATGTTTTTTAAGACATGACCCCTTTACTCCCAAAAAATCAGATTTCAAGCAGTGACTGCTTGTGGCACATCAGCCCTGGAGGTCTGCAGTCCTCGCAGAGGTGTCCCACGGGACAGAGAATTTCAGCTTGATACATCAAACCCTCCCATCAGCTGCAGGCAGAAAAGACCTGGAGCCTTGCGCACCCTGGGCAAAATAAGGGGGGAGGAAGAGATTTCCCCCTGCAAGCTCCTCTCCAGGCTGGCACAGTTGCTGGAGGATGGTTTCAGGCAGGAGATGAGGGGAGGGGAAGGCAGCCCTGAGCTCCAGGGGAAGCAGCAAATACCATCCACCTATAAACCTACAGGCAACACACATCCCAGCCCTAGCCAGTCCCCTAGAAGAGCTGCCCCCCCATTTCCAGGCAGGCTCCCCGGGAAAGCAGCAGTGCTCATGCATGCTGGCACACACACGCACGTGCACTCACTCGCACGCAGCCACTCTGTGCAGGGTTGCCGGCTGCGGCCCCTCCCCAGCCACGCTGCAGCTCCCGCATTTCCATGTGCTGTTATTTATTTCACAGTAGTGCTATTCAAGGGAGTGACTCATCTGGCCAGGTCCCAGCTCCCCGGCCCCATGCCCAGCCCTGGCCCTGCTGTGGTGGGCGCAGCCTCCTCCCCACAGCCCCTGCCCTTTGCTGAGGGGGAGCATGGGGCTGCATGGGGCTCCAGTGCTGCTGCCTGGCCCTCAGGGACATGGGAGACCCCTGGGGCAACCCACTGGGGACTTGTCCCTTGCTCTGTGTCACTCTCAAGAGGTTTGTGGGGCTACTGGGATGTCTGGAGCTAGGACACCTGGGTCCCCTCCTCACTGGAGGGTCTGACATTGGGTCTCCATCCTTCACCTCTTCCCATCTCACCTCCTGAGCACAGACCCCTGGGATAGTCGTGGATCTGGGGCCGCTCATGAGCCCCCCTAACCAAAACAAAGAGCAATTTTGAGAATAGGGCAGAACCACAAAGCCAACCTTGGAGATGTTATCCAAAAAGCTCACTTTTTGCCCCAAATGCCAGCCCTTAGCTTTGCAGAGAAGGGGTAGGAGCGGGGCTGGGAGGATGTGGGTGCAATCCCCGGCTGCCTCACTGCAGGGTAACCCGCAGGTGCCCTTCGAAGCCGTATCCCGCAGGAGCCCCATGTTGCGGATGGGGGTGGTCCCTGAGCCAGGACCATGCAAGGACATGACCAGATGGGGACAGCTGAGGGTCCTGCACTGCACCAACATGGGGCTGCTTTGGTGGTGGGGACGAGGACAGGCTCCGACATCCCCATGCAACTCTGAGCGGAGCAGTCCCCTGCGTCCCTCTGGGGCCGAATGGACCCATCTCTGCCCCAGCACAGCCCTTACCTCGCACATGTGGAGCTGGAAGAGCCGCCGCTCCTTCTGCATGTCCTCAGCCATCTCCGCTGCGGACAGCTCGGCCTGGGTGACCCCTGCCAAGCGGGCTCGCTCCTTCTCCTTCTCCATCTTCCCCCTGCGGGATGGGATGGCAGGTTGGGGACAGCCCTGCTCTGAGGGTGTGGACTGGATCCGGAGAAACATCTCCAGCTCCTCCCTAGCTGGGAAAGGCTGAACCAGAGCCCACTCAATGTCAAGCCAGCACCAATCAGTGCCCGGCTGCAGCCCTGGGACAAAACACCTTTGTGCAGAGCAGGATTAGGTGGATTTTGCCGGAGGCAGCGGGTTCCTTACACTTTGGTCTCGTAATCCTTCCAAGCCTTTTCGATCTGCCTCTTGGAGTCCTGCGGCAAAAGGAGAGAGGGGTTGGCAGCTGTCAGGGAAGGTGAAAGACCTGGTGGCACCAAAGCAGCATCCTGCGGCTGAGGGCTTTGCTTTGCATCGCTGCACCCTGCTCTGTCCTGCTCCTCAGGGACAAGGGACATCCCCACTCGGTCTTTACCCCTTGTTCCCGTCCCTTCCAGTCCTTGCTGCTGCCTTCCAGCCCTTGCTGCTGCCTTCCAGCCTTGGGCATTTGCTCCTTCCTTCTCCTGGCCATGGGCACAAGCTGAGCCCCTAAGAGGGGTCTTGCTGCAGTATGTCCCCAAATGGGTGACCTGCAGCTTCAGAGCCTCGGGGACAGTGCTGGAGGGGACTCACCAGGCGGCCGTCCTTCAGCTGCCCCTTCAGCAGGCTGTCCAGTGGGAAGGAGACGATGTTATTCAGGTTTTGCACCTGCAAGGGGTAGAGATGGGGTTACCCCACGGGGGTCCCCACCTCAGGGCAGGTTGAGGAGCTGGAGCCCCAGGTCCTCCCCACCACTGGGGGTCCCCGCCCCTGGCTCCATCGCTGCCCCGTGAAGGGTTAAAGAGGCTGAAAGCAGGGCCGGATCCAGGCACAGGGCAGGCTGGGGCTTGTTGGAGCTGGCTACAAGATGTCTGACGTGGGGCCCTTCCCACAAACCACATCAGCGCCACGGCTGCCAAAACCAAAGCTGTTCCCCACATTGCCACCCTGTCCCTGTCACTGTCCCCCCACAGCACCCGGCAATGCCACCAGCCCCTCCATGGCTCCATGATGCAAAGACACCGCCCCCCCCCCGATGTCAAAGGTGCTTCCCAAAATGTCCCCATTTCCTGGGGTCTGGGGACAGCAACGCAGCCACCACTGTTCCCACCAGCACTGTGCAGGGGTCCGTGGTGGGGATACAGGAGCCTGCTCTGGTCCCAGCATCCCTCCGTGCACCCTATGGGGCAGCACCCCATTTTAGTGCTGTCAGACCAGCTCCAGCACCCACACGGGACCTCCCCACTGCACCTAGATTTCTTTTAAAGGCTCCCAAGGGTTTTGGTCCCCGGCAGCACCCAGGGAGAAACCCAGCCCCGTGGCATGGGACCAGGCCCGAATGAGGGGGGGCAGGGGCACTCCCCTTCCAACAGCTCCAGGGTGACAGGACATCCTCGCTTCCAACAGCTCCGGGGGGACTCTGGGAGGGGAATCCTGGCTTTTCGGATCCAGTCGGGAGTCCTAGCATGTAACCCTGCTCCGGGGAGAGCAGGGGGAACACGACAGTGGCTGTTCTCATGCTGGCGGCACAGTAGAGCCCCCCCTGGAGCACGGGGGTCCAGCCGGGCTGGGACAGCAGGGAAGGGGAGGAGCGGAGAGGCCCGGACTGGGGTAACTGGGAGAGGAAGATGCCGAAATCTGAGATTCTTGCTGGGGGAAGGGCAGCAGAAATAAATCTCTTCCTTAAGCAGAGCTGGGGCCAAAAACACCCTTTGAGGGCGTTGAAAGGGACCAGAGAGGGGGCCAGCAACACAGGACCCCCAGGGCTTTGCTGCTGGGCGTGCAAGGACCCAGCTCCCTCCGGGAACCAACTTCTCCACCAGAGCCACTCTCATGGTGGGGAAGGTGCTGCCGGCTCAGCTCGCAGCCGCCTCAGCCTGCTTGCCTGCCTGCCTGCTTCCCGTGCAGCCGCGGCTCCCCAACACCCTGCTGCGCAGCTCGGCGTGGCTTTGATTTACTTCTTGGCAAGCAAGATCAGAGATGCAATTGATGTGAAAAAAAAAAAAAATTAGAAAGAAAGGGAAAAAAGAAAATAACAGCCCTAACCATTGAGTCCCAGCGTCAGCATCCCTGGTGGAACTGGGAATGAGCTGTAAATCCAGTAATGGGGGTATTGGATGGTCTGGGAGCACCAGAAGCGTGTCCCTGAGCCTGGGATGGGAGCTGGGGATTGCCAGCTGTGGTGGAGGGCAGCTAAACTGGGAGGAGGGGGGCTGTACCAGGGTTTTTTTCCAAATCCAGATGGATCCTGGAGATTTTCCCCAGCTTGGAGATAGCCAGATGCAGAGAACAGCCTGAGGTTGCACCGGAGATGCCATGAACCCCATGATTCTCCCCAGGGTGGTTAAAGCCCCCCCTCGATCTTGGCAGCGTGCCGGGGAAATGCGGGGCAGCTCACCAGGTTCTTGAAGAGCGCGGTGACCTCGCGGGTGAAGACAGCCAGGTTGAGGAAGCCAGTGGAGAGCTCATGGTTGTTCTGGGAGAGGTGGTTGTTGCCAAAGTTCTCCAGGGCTTCGCTGTACTGCTCCTCGTTCTCCACGTGGGCTGTGCAGGGAGACACTGGTGAGGGATGTGGG
The DNA here is from genome assembly GCF_965183815.1 of Platalea leucorodia. Lineage (NCBI taxonomy): Eukaryota > Metazoa > Chordata > Aves > Pelecaniformes > Threskiornithidae > Platalea > Platalea leucorodia. The sequence goes on from NC_138840.1 coordinate 10,191,767, forward strand.
GTGGCCCTGCAGCACCCCGCCCCTGGTAGATGGCCACATCATAAGGTCCCACCAGCACCCATCTCCCCATCCTTCCGTAGCAGAGCTGGGTTGATCCTGCTGCAGGACAGCAGCAGCGTGCCCTAAACAACCTCCCTAAGGTTCTTAATTTCCTTTTTACGCCAGTTTTAGGCACCCTATCACGTTGCCAGGCTGGCTGGCTGGCCAGCACCCATGGCCACCTAACTATCTGGCTACATCACCCTATGAACAGATGGGACCACGTTGGTGGGGGATGAAACAGTCACAGACCCCACTAGCCCAGTGGCCCAGGGATGCCCATCAGCTCTCAAAGCACAACTCACTGAGCCCAGAGACGTGAATGGCTTTCACATATTTCCTGATCCTCTGAAGTACAGCTTGGTCCCCATCCAGGCTCTGTGAAAGCGAAGAAAGAAAACAAACTGAGCTCGTTAGCCCTGCCAAGCACGGCTGCCACTCCCCCCAGCCTCGTTGGCCCTTGGAAAGGTGGCTGCTCTGCCATGCAGATGTGTGGGGCAGCGGCCAAGCTCCCAGAGCTGGGAGAGGAGCCGGAGGCATCCCGGGGATGCCAGAGCCGCAGCGCCCTGCCGGTCCCCTGCCAGGCCTGCAGTCCCTGTGGCTTTTGCTGCCAGGCAGGGCTTTGGCTGCCCCTGGAGAGGCGGGTTTGAGCAAGAGGGTAGCAGGGGGTGAAGAGGCTCAGCCAGCACGCCCAGTGCCTCTTTGGATCTAAGCAGCTTCCAGCAACCATGGAAAATGCCTCCCTGGCTCTCGCAGGGGCTGTTTCAACCAAGGACAGGATGAAGCATCAGGTAGCACAAATACACCAGCCCGTCCCCGCCATCCCAGCACGCATCCCCAAGGCTCAGGGCCAGACATGGCAGGAGACACCTGCGAGGGTGCCCAGCTCCCCACAGGGGTCCACGGCAGAGCCAAAAACAGGACCCACCTCCTGCCAATACCCAACAGGGACCTAATCACATGAATGCCACACATGGCAACATGGCTTTCCACAACCTCCTGGGCTCATGCAGGGTCTCAACTGTGGCCCCCCCGCACCATGGGCCACCTGCAACCCCAGCACAATGTATCTCCTCAGTGCCCCATTCCTCCTGCAGCCCCTGCCAGCTGCATCCTGTGCTCGCTCAGAGCACTTCCCATCCCCACCCTGGTCCCCCCATCCTTGCTCCATCCCTCCCTACCCAGGCAGCCACCATTTGCCCCCACCAAGCATCAGGGCAAACTCAACCCCAACGCCAACCCAACGCCAACCTGCCCACAGCACTGCCCGCAGAGCATCATAGCCAAACACATGCCAGCCCCAGCCATCAGGAAAGGGTTAAGGACAGCTTGGCTGCAGGTACCAGAGGCATGATAACAGGCTGGAAATATTTAGAGGGCGTGAACGGCAAGAAGGGCGAGGGGTGAAAATGTGAAGAAATTACAGTAAAGAGGCTCGCTCTCTCTCACTTGTGCTATCGCCAAAGGTTTTCAGGCTGATGTCAAGGCCAATTTCCTGACAGCAGGGTCAGCCTGGCTTTGGCGCCACTCTCCAAGGCCCTCCTTGTTGGACGGGATGCTGCAGACAAGCTTTGGCCAGGACGAGCCGCCTGGGAAGGGACCGGGGCCAAGGTCGGAGCCAAAACCCCCACCTGGAGGGGTCTTGCAATGCATCTGCAATGGGGAGGATGTTGGGGTGCTCCAAAGCCCCCCATGCCCCCTCTTTGCACCAAATCTGGGCACCCCAGGCTCTTCAGAGTCGCAGGCCCGGAGCAGAGGCACGCCCTGCCTTGGGGGGGATGCCAGAGCTGGATACCTGGACACCCCAGGCTCACAAACCTGATGTAGCCTCGGGAAGGGGAAACTGAGGCAGCATGAGATGCTCTGGATGCGTCACCATACAAGCGGGGAAAGAAGCTGCTCCGAGTGCCTGGGACAAGACAGCCCACCCCGGTGCCAGCTCATGGCCGCAGGAGGCTGAACGCAGGGACTGGGCATGATCTGGGGATGGTCACAGGGACTTTTGGGAAGGGGTTCACGAGCTGACCACTAGGGATGGTGCGGGCAGAGCCGAGCACCAGGGTGGTAAATGCAGAGGAAATCACTGCACAGTGCTGCCCCAGCTGCTGGCATCGCTGGCATCCCCGAGGTACTGGGCCAGCTGCCAGGGACACAGGCCTTGGCTGCATGGGGACAGCCCTCCAGAGCAGGGGCAGCGATGTCTGGAGTCCCCCACAGCACCCATCACCCCCAGGTCCAGCTCAGGGATGAGGGCTCCTGGTCGGGGAAGCTGAGGGCATCGGCACAGCGGGGACAGGAGCATGAGGGATTCCCTGTGGGGATGGAGGAAGGGACAGATCCGCACCTGCACCTCAGACACCCGGCCTCGCAGCCTGGGGACCCCAAGCAGCCACCGCCACCCCCCGCTTGGTCCCGGCAAGATGCTCAATGGGGGCCATTCTTCTGCCTCCCCCCCACCGCCAGCTCGTGCCACCCGGCGAAGGAGCTGCCGTGGGTGCCAGGGGCCAGGGAGGAGGTGCTGCCGGGCCAGGAGCAGGATGTGGCGCCGCCTTGGGTGCAAAGGGCAGCACATGGCAGGGACACAGTATTATTTACGGAGTGAGCTGGGAGCCCGCCTGCCAGCTCTGCCACTAAACACACCAGCAGCCTCTGCCATGTCACCCTGCCCTGGCCCAGAGGTGCTCAGTCTCGTGTGACATGCACACAGTACCCAGCCTCAACCACCAAGGGCTGGATCTGACCTTCCAGCCCAGTCCAGAGACCTCGGGTTCTGCCTCTGCAGCAGCCCCAAGAATGCCAAAGTCACACAAGCCCCCTGGGAGGGCAGAGTCCTCTTTAATCCCAGGAGGAAAACTGAGGCATGGAGCAGCTCTGGCCAACACCAGTATACTTCCTCGATGGTGAGCACCAGCCTCTGGCCCTCACCCTGCTCATCTGTGCTTCTCTTGTCCCCCCAGTTTGAGACCGGCTCCCAGATGGGTGCACGAGGCTGTGCCTCGAAGGCACCTCACCTGTCTTGGGGACCTGGTGGGACACAGTCACCCCTTCCCACCCAGCAGCTGCTGGAGCAAGACCAGGAACTCTTGCTCCCTCCTGCTCGCTAAGCCATCGGCCGGGATCTGGGGTGATGACAGGGAAGACCAAGGCTCAGTTTGGTCACAGAGAGTCTCTCCCACTCCCCAGCCCTCCCCAAAGCCACCACTGTTTATTTCCCTTGCCTGATGCTATCACCCCATCAGGGCTCAGAGGGCAGCATGGGGCTGGGGCTTGTTTGGTTGGATTTCCCTCTTCCCCTCGTGCTGGAGCACAGGGATGCTGAAGGCCTGGCAGTGGCTCGGCCCCCACAAGGGTTCCCTGCAGCCTCCACTGGGATGGGGAAGGGGCTCAGCCCCGTGCTCCCCATGGCATGCACAACGGCGGTCACGACTCCCAGCTCTCAGCCGTGCTCGCTGGAGCTTTACTAACCAAACCTCACAGAGACCCCCCACCATTCCTGGGGGATGCCTCTCCCCCCATCCTCGTTCCCCTTAACCACAGCCTCTCCGAGCAGCCAAACAAAATTCCTGCTGCTTCCTCCTGGCTGGAGCTGCCTCCTCCTTCCTGGCTGAGAGGAAGATCCATGGCAGCAGCCAGCACATGGTGGCAGGGACCAGGATGCTCCACGGTACATCCCCAGGTTTCCAGGCTGGGGACGCCCATCCCACTGGCCCAGGGGATCCTGGCAACCCTGGCACCTGGGGCCCCACACTCCCCACCAGCCCGGGCTCTCCTTCAAAGCCATTCCTTCGCTAAGAGGAGCTGGCAAAAGCCACGGGACCAGCTGGAAACCACCTTTATTCCACACAGGAGAAGGGTGACAAAGGGATCCCGCCACCTCCACCCTTCCCGCAAACGCTGCCAGGGATTTTGGGGGGAGGCTAAAAATACTCCCCTGGCTTTAATTGCTGAGGGACTCCCCCCCGGGCCACCCTATCACATCAGGGCTGGCTCCAGCGTAGGAACTCGATAGCGGCCGGAACCGTGGGGCTGATGCTCTGCCCAGCCCCGGGAGGATGCCCTAGCCCAGGGTGGCACGTGGAGCTGGAGACAAAAACCTTTAAAGAAGGTTTTAAAGGAGTTTTATCCATTTCTGTACACCTTGGCCCCGAAAAAGCACAGCCGGGGAGCTCGGGGCGAAGGGGAAGACCGCAATAAACAGAAGGCCAAGGAAGGGAGGTGCCCCCCAAGGTGGGCACTGGGTGCTGGACCAGCACCTACGGGTGCCAGGAGCTGCCCCAGCGCGGGGTGCGGGAGTTGTTCCCAGGCGGGGAGCACAGCCCGACCCCCCCAGCACCGCCCGGCCCCGCTCACCTCCTCCAGGGCCCCCACTGCCCCCCGGCACTTCTGCATCTTGGAGGCGAAGGCGGCGGCAGCCGGGGAGCTGAGGTCCTCGCCGGTCACGGCCAGGAACTCGGCCACGCTGAGCTGCTCGGGCATGGTGCGGGCGGCGCCGGAGGGGCGCACCGGGAGAGCACCGGGAACTCCCCTGCGGAGCGCCCCGGGGGTGCCGGCAAGGCGCGGCTCAGCACCCCATGCCCAGCACCGGGAGCACCGCGCCGCCCCGGGGAGTTTCTCCGCCCGCTCACTCGCTCCCTCCCTCCCCTCCGCCGTCACGTGGGCGGCCCCGCCCGCCCGCCCGTTAAAGGCGAAGCGCACCGGTGGGCCTCTCCACCTCCGCGACCCCCACCCCGGGCACCAGGAGCTAGGGGGTGCAGGGTACCGGGGTGCGGCGGCGAGAGGAAGGGAAAGCCCCGGGGTCTTGCTGGATCCACACCCCCGGCCTCGCCCCAGCACCCACCTTGCCCAGGGACAGGCTGGCGAGCACCCAGAGATGGGTGACAACGCACAGGGCGAAAAGGCAGCGCCATTCCATCCCGGCACGATGGGAGATGGAGAGGAGCAGGGGAGGCTGGGAGCAAGGTCTCACCCGAAGCCCAGCTTGGGCACACGAGTAGTCTAGGGATGGCTTGGGATTAAACCCAGTCCCCCCAGAGCACTGGTTTAACTGGAGGCCGCCCTCACCCTGCCCTTCCTCGGACCCAGAGGGGGCCATCCCTGTTTGGGCAGGGAGTGATTCCTGGAGCCCTCGGCTCTTCACAGTGGGTTCATCATCCTGACGGAGGGGACCTCTGTAGCCACCCGTCCCCTTGCCTCGTCCCGGCCCTTGCAGGTACAAGGAGCTGGATTTTGGTGTCCCATTCGCTGATTATTTGCTCTTTCCGGAGGATGGGGGAAGCCTGGACACCCCGCGGGCAAGCACTAAGGCCGGGCACACACTGAGTGCATCCCACCATGGGGATAGGGCTGGTGGCAAACTGGAAAGAAGAGGACAAAAAGCCTCAGCCATGCCCTGTGGGGCTGGTTTGCCATGAGAGAGGATGACATGGGTGTGAGGTTGCTTTGCAGATGCCCCATGCCCCTCACTCCTGCCCCCCGCACCAAGCAGCCCTCACCCAGGGTAGATCAGGGGGTCACAGACCCCTGTCCCCTTTACTGAGCCTGGAGTGGGGTTCAGTAAAGCTCAGGTTTGTGTCTAACCAGACAAAGCCAATCCAAGCCCTGCTCTAATCCAGTGTTACTGGGGCACTGGAGGGGGACAGGGATGCAGGAAGAGACATTGCAGGCCATAGGGTGAACGGTTGCACTTTAAAGATTCAATCCTTCAGGCACCAGCAAGCAGAGGTGCCCACGGTTTGGCCTTGGGGTGCAGTCTGCCCACCCCAATTTGGGGGGAGCCCAGCACCCGCCAAGGTCCTGGGACATCTCCCTTGGCAGGGCTCTGACAGACACAGTGTTGAGAGGCTGGAGCCCAGGCAGGATAGGAACAGGAGGAATTTGGGGGCTCTCGATGGGTAAGAGCTCCCCAGCAGACAAGCACCTCCGGAGCCTCCTTTGGGGGACACGAGAGGGGGACACTGGCCTCAGCAGAGCAGCCATCGGGGCAGCCCAGAGCAGAGGCTTACAGCAGTGTGGGCCGGGCTTGACACCCTCCCCCCCCCCCGAAACCCTGCAGCCCCCCTGGGCAGGGCCGAGACCCCCCCAGACACCCCACTTCTCCCCGCTGTACCGCAGGGTCCCCCCAGGCGTGGGGCTGGGCACAGCCCCTTTGCTGGGGTGGCCCTGCCACCTCCTGGCCGGCCTTGGGACTGCGGGGGGGCAACACGGCCCGAGGAAACCCCCCAGCTGCTCCGGGACACGTAGCCCCACGGGGGATGGGGACAGGACCGTGGCTCTGTACCCCTCACCCGGCTTACCTGATTTGGGGCTCTCCTCCTCCGCCCCACCAGACGAGTGATGCAACGCCAACATGTGCCACAACCCCAGGTACCACCAGCCATCACCAGGTGCCGCCAGACACCACTGGGTACCACCGACCATCACCGGGTACCACCGGACATCACTGGGTACCACCGGACATCATTGGCATCACCAGGTCATGGCACAACCTGGCAGGTGCGGGTGACCTGGGGCGGCACCCTGGGGAAGGACGTTCCATGGGCACGGCCCCACCGGGGTCTTGCTCCGCAGCCTCCAAACCTGCCCTCAAATCCGGGTGCACAAGCCCATCCAAGCCCAGGTACCTGCAGGGACCCAGCCCCTGGCCCCAGGGCTTTTCCCATGCTCCTGATTCAAGGGGCTCAAGCTCAGGCAAAGGCCCATCCCAGCCGGATTTGGGCTGGAAATCACCAGTTCGCAGCAGGTTGAACCCTTTTTCCTTACTCCAGCCATGGCTTCATCTCAACCCACTTCCCACCAGCTTCTCCATAGAGCAGGCTGGCCAGTTAAAAGGCCCCAAAACAGGCTTTTTTTACACTGAAAACAGAAGCAAAACCAGCCCAACACCTCCCTCCTCTGAAATCGCCCCAGTATTTTGCTGCTTATAGGAAAACAGCCCCTTATAACTGCAAAGTTTTATTTTATTTCATCCCCTCCTGGGCAGAAAACATCAAGTGGCACAAGTTTTTCGACACCAAAACACATTCTCACCCAGGCCACCTCCAAGCCAAACTGTAGGAGAACCAATCCAAGGAAGGACAACTTAAATACAGTCGCTTAAAAATCAAAATACCACCCCGACCCTCACCAGCACCATGCCAAAAAGGGGGTCCCGTATAAATACAGTGCAATAATTACATATATTTTGCAATGGCACAATTAAAAGCCATATCGAGCCCCATGTCCAGGGGCTCGTCCTGCACTGCTTCCCAAGCCCGTCTCCGCAGGTGATGCTCCAGCCACCAGCTGATAGCATCCCTCTTCCCAGTACACTCCAGTTTCAATACCGCCAGCACCAATAGCTCTGAGAGGCTGGAGGGAGCTGGTACAGACTAGGGGAGAGGGGCCGCAGACCCCCAGAAAATATGGCTCCATGTCCTGGGCAGGGATTTGCCAGAGCTGCTGATTTTGGAGGCTGTGGGTGCAGTGCCCGCACATGAGCTTCATCCTGTCTTCACCCAAAGGTGACTTCAGCTTTGCTGCCTGATTATTTTTTTAAGGATATTCCAGCCACAGCAGGGAGAAACGCCACTCAAAATGACCCGTCATGACCCCAAAGAACCAGTCTAACTAAGGAGCAACTGGAGTGGCCCCAAAACAGGATGTCCGCCCAACATGGCCCATTCTGGGCAGGGATTTCTCTGCCACACAGGGGTGCCCCTAACCCACCCCATGCACCCAAAGGCAATCCCAGTCCGCCAGCAGCGCCGGGGCAGTGGGGGTTATGGCAGGGAGCATCGGCACTGGCACCCTGCAGTTTTATGGCCAGTGCTGGGACAGGACCTGGCTGCATCCTTCCCAGGGACTCACACCTCCCTGGGGTGCTCCCAGAGCCCATTGAGGTGACAAACACAGCCCCCTGTTGACAACCAACCCAGGAGAGTGAGGAGAAGCCACCCAGGGCAGCTGACACAAGCCTCCCATCACCACCCTCAGAAAACCCAGCACTCCCCGACCCACCCCACACTCCAGCTGTCCCACAGAGACCCCACACACTCAGGACACAAGTGACCAGAGAGGACAAAGGCAATGGTGGTGGTGGGGAGCTCAGTGCTTCAACAGGTCCCCCAGGTCGTACGCCTCAAAGAGGTCACTGATGCCCTCACCCTCTAGCCCCCAGAGATAGTCATCCTGTTCCAGGGGGGGCGAGAAGGTGACAAAGGGTCCTGAGTCCAGGTGGGAGGGGACGCAGGGTAGCTGGTCCTCTGTCTGCTGCAGGAGGTGTGGGGGTGAGCCCAGGAGCCCAGCCTCCACCTCCAGCAGCGAGCTGGGCCCCCCTGGGACAGTGAGAGGCAGAGATGGGGGTGAGGAAGGGGTTCCTGTGCCCCCCCAGCTCTGGGGGATGGCATGGGGCGGCTGTGGGTCTGGCCCGGGGCTGTTTGGCGGGGAAGGGGTTACAGCGTGGTCCCGTGGGGAGGTGGCAGCGGAGGGGATGCAGTGGACCTTGGTGGGGGTCTCCTCCCCGGTCTCCTCCAGGCAGAGGTATACCTCAATGGGGCCATTGGTGCTCTTCAGGTGGAGCTGGAGGTTGTCCTGGGGGGGCAGAGCAAGGCTCAAGGGGGCACCCATATCCCACACCACTGCCCCCAACCCATGTGGGGTCCAGGCAGGGCACTGCAACCCCTAAAGTTCAGGGTCAAACAGCCCCACAAAGACACCCCAAAACCACCCGGGGCCATGCTGGGCTGCACCTTTGGGACACTCCAGATGAACCCATCAAGGATGGCGCAGATGCAGCAGCACCCACAGCAGCACCCACACCCCAGCCCCAACCCTGCTGCAAGGCGGGGAATGGCTCCTGGCCCCACACGCACCTCGCTGAAGTCTGGCACCTCCAGTTGCGTGTCCGGGGGACCCTTCACAGCGATCACTGTCTGCTCCTGGAAGTTGCTGATGGCACGGAGGTCCTGGTAGGTGACATATGCTAGCGTGGACCGGGACGAGGTATAGGAAAAGGAGGCACTGCGAGCAGGACGGCTCAACCCCACCCATCCCAGCAGCGGCCTTCAAACATTCCCCCTCAGCCTGGGGGAAGCCAACTGGAGAAGAGACTCAGAAGGCTCCCCAAGACCCTGTCCCCAAGACCCTGTCCTCCCTCCCCATCTCCCCTAGCAAGGATATCTCTGGTTGGCTTCATTGTCAGCCAGCTGCCGGAGCTGCAGGCCACAGTCCTGCAGGAGCTGGTCCAGCGTCCTCTCCGTCCTGGCCAGCTCGGCCAGCTCACCCTGCAGTGCCTGCTGCTTCGCTGTCACCGCCGCGTCCTCAAAGATCCCCGTCCCCCTGCCAGCGGAGATGGCACCTGAGCGGTAGCACACCCTGCATGCCCCCAAGCTGCCTGTCCCCCACCCTGCCCCGTCCCCATGTCCCATGTCCATCACCCCAGCATCACTTACATCCACTGGATGTTGTTCTTGGACTTCTTGCGGATGAGCTGGATGCCCTCCAGCACATTGGTGATGTCATAGATGCGCCGTTTCTGGACCTCCAGCACTTCGGCCGCCCGGTTGAGATCCACGACGCCATCGGGCGACTCACTCAGCAAACGGATGAATTTTTTGGTGAGCAGCCCCAGCGAGGTGTCATAGCGAGTCTTCTCCCCGGGAGACTTGGGGGCTGCAGGGAAACAAGAGACCCCCCCCATCCTCTCCTTAGCATGGGATGTGGGATGGAGGTGACACAGTGCTGGACACAAGACACCCCCCCCGTCCTCTCCTTAGCGTGGGCCATGGGATGGAAGTGACACGGGGCTGGACATGCTGGGGATATTAAACACTCTACAATCCCTAACCTGGTGGAAAAATAACCCAGAAATAACCCCTCCAGGGAGTCTTCTGCCAGTGCAGTGAGTTGAATCAGCTCAAAGAGCTGCTGAGCAGCAGCCAGAAGGGACTGAGGAGCGGGCACTGCTCCCACAGTGTCACCTCGGGTCACTTTGGGTGGTGCTAGAGGGGACAATGCAGCAGGTCTAAGAGGGGAGAGGAATGGGGTCTGTCCCCCTCCCAGCTCCCCCCTACCCCGTCTTGCCCAGCACCACTTACTCCTGGGGCTGGGGACCTGCGCCAGTGCCCTGCCCTTCCCCTTGGGTGTGCGAAATTCGGGGCCCTCCAGGTCCAGCTTCCTCTTGGCCTGGAGCAGGAAAGAAAATCCCATGTCAGGGCCGAGCCAGACAACCCCTTGAGCCCTCCCAGACTCCCCCTGGGGCATCGTCTGAGCCCTGGGTGCCACAGCCCAGGGTGGGGGGATCTTGCAAGAGGCTCATCCAGTTGCAAAACCCCTTCTGGGAAGGGCTCCAGCAGCACCCAGCAGGGCGAGGAGCCGCCGTGAGAGCTGGGTGGGGAGGAGATGGGGGGGTCCCAGCACCCCCCATGGCTTCCTGTCCGCTTCTGCCACAGCACCCCAGCCCGCCCCACCACTCCCCTGGCAGCTGCAGGGAACCCACCGGGACTTCCCCTCACCCCCAGCTCCTGGCATGGTTCCGTGGGGCTGAGCCCTGGGAATGGCAGCAGCTCCGAGGCCACATCCTCACCCTCCCACCCTGCCAGCTGGCTCACTGGGGTACGAGGTTTCACCCCCCGGCCACAGTTGGAGGCAGCCGTGCACCCAGCTGCCACCGGCACACCTGGGACCAGCCAGGCTCAGCTCTCCCCAGGGACCTGTGGGTGCCCCAGACACGTGCACACAGACGGAGGGAAACTGGGGCGAGGGGGGGTGGGGGATGAGGCAAGATGGGTGCTGGGTCCTGGGAGCAAGGACACCTCCCTGCATACACTCTCCCCTTGCCAGGGCAAGCAGCTCCTTGAAATTGCCCCCAAGGGACCCACCCCCAGCATCACTTGGGGAGAAGAGACCCAGGGAAGAGGGGGGCGTGTAGCAGGGTAGGTGCAGAGAGGAGCTGGGGTGTGTCACCAAACCACCCCCCCAACGGGTGCAAATCCCCCAGAATCCCCCCACATCCCCAAATATGAGCAGGGGAACTTTGGGTGGACACTTTGTCTCAGCAGCAGAAAGCAGCCACCCATCCCCGTCCCATCCCCCACCCCAGTACCTGCTCCCAGGCCGGGCTGTCCCACAGGGTCCCCCCCCAGCATGTCCCACATGGTGCCCAGGTCCCCGTGCCTGCTCAGCGCAGCTCCGACGGCTGCTCCCTGGGGAGCGCACCCCACTTTGCAGGGAAGGGCTGGGTGCCTCGGCAGCATTCCCACTCAAGGGGGCTGGCAGGAGAGGCGCCAGGGGCTGTTTTCCACCCCCCCAGGGAGCCAGGTTGGTCCCAAGCTCCTGTGGGAATCTGTTCCCTCCCTCCCTTCCCCGAGCAGGTTTTCCCCAGCGAACGTGCCTCCATCCCCAGCCCCGCGCCCCCGGATCTGCCCCCAAGCTCCCAGCACCCCAACGGTTAATGCCAAGCGCATGGGAAACACCTACCCTGGATCAGACCCCAATGCATCTGCCAGCACAATTTGGGACAAGGTGGGGGGCATCATTTGGGGCCCTCCCTTCTGCTGGCAGCCAAACCCTTGCTTCTCCAGACACCAGTGGCCACGACCACCCGTGTGTCCCCATCGCTGATGGGGGGGGCCAGCTGCACCCCATCTGCCCAAGCAATGGGGAAGCTGAGGCATGGGAACAACACAGGGCAGGTACTGGTGTCCTCGGTCACCTTGCACCCCTCAGACCCACGGCCACCAAAGTGGCGTCCCCTCCCCATGTGCAGGAGGGGACAAAGGGGGACCCCCCTGCTCCCCCACATGCAGTTCAGGGCGGGGGGAGCTCGGTGGGCTCAGGCAGGGGCAGGACCCCGCTGCGCTGGGACACATCAGCAAGGGACAATGGACAAGGGCGTCCCTCCTGTGTCCCAGCTGCTGCCCCCCAGCTGGGGAGGATTAGGCACATGACAGCTGAGCAGGGCATGGCAATGGGCTCCCAGCACCCTGCCAGGGCTGGGGTGGGGCTGGGGTGGGATGAAACAGAGCAGATGAGGGGGGCAGGGACCAAACCCCAAGACCCCCCCCAGAGCACTGTGAGACACTGCCCCCAGGCTGCTCACCAGCTCTCAGCCACCACTTTCCAGGATGGGGGGACACACCAGCTACACCCTAATATGATGCTGAAGGTGGGAAAGGAGGCTCAACCCCCACCCCGGGTAAGGGCAGGAGCCTGCTGCGGGGGGGAAAGGCAGCGGGGGGCGGGCAGGCCAGGCTCCCTGCCAGCTCTGCCTGCCAAGCAGCTCTCATCCCAGCCCTAGCGCCAGGGGCTACACCCTGCGCCCAGCCCAAGCATCAGAGCAGCCCTCTCCCCTGGGGGGCGGCTGTGGCAGGCTGCTCCTGCCAACACTTCCTTTCAACAGCACCCGCTGTCTTCTCTGGGCTTGCCCAGGCCCTGCCTGGCCCTTCTGGCCCTCCCTGTGCCAGCCACGTTCCCCCCAACCCCAGGGCGTGGGAATGTGGCGCCTGGGGATGGGCACCCGGAGCCGGCAGGGGGCCACAGGGCACCCCAGGATCGTGCCATCACACCAGGGATGCTGCTCATGCCAAGTGACTGCTGGATTAAGCCCCCCAGATGCACACCTCCATGGCTTTGGGATGGCTGAGGGCTAGTGGGGCACAGCGGGGGGGACAGGGGGATGCAGAACCCCCAGATTTGGGGGGTCAGGGTGGGCTTTCAGCCCCACCATGGGCAGGGGAGGGAGGCTGACCCCAGACCTGGCCCCGGGGCAGGGAGTCCACCCTGCACTGGGGAGGAAAGCTGTACCCCCACCCTGGGTACCGCTCCAGGATGCAGCCACCATCTCCATCCCCTCCAACAGTCCCATCCATGGACAGAGGCAGAAGGCCTGGGCAGAGACATTCCCCAGTAGAGAGGAGCTGGAGGCTGTAAAAGCCCAGAGCCAGAAAAAGCCCCTCCAAGGGCAACAGTACAGCCACCACCTTCCCACCCATCCCAGATCGTCCCCAGCTCCCTGCACCCCAAAAATTCCCCCCTCCTACCCATGCAGAAAAACCTTTGATGGGATCAAAGTGGGACAGGATCACCCTGGGTCACCCTGGCAGAAACTGGAGTGCTGCCAAGAGGTTCTCCTGCTGGGGAAGGGCTCCAGCCCAGCACCCACAGGGGCTGCCACCCTCCTACCACCCTGGGTGCTCTTTGCACAGGCAGCTCAGCCCTGCCAGCTCGCACCAAAACCGTGGCGGACTCTGAACGCCCTTGTCCTGGCACAGAGGAGGCTGGGAGACCCAGGACCCCACAGTGGAGACATCGCTCTGTCCAGAGCTCCTTCACAGCCCTGAGCCCCTATAGAGATCCTATGGCTTCTATGGAGATCCCATATAGCCAGGAGCAGGGCAAATACTCAGGGTGGGATTGACACAGGCTAAAATCGCTCCAAAATATGCATTTTTCATGGGGGAAAATGTATTTACCTACTCCAGGACCCTCAAGTCAGAGACAGAGAAATCTGACACTTTTTTGGACCATGAGAGACAACCCATCCCGCTCTCCCACGGCTAGACACAGGGTGATGGGCTCCCTCCAGCTGAACCAGTGACCCCTGATCATTTATATGGCACAAATCCCGCAAGCAGGTGGGAGCGGCTGCAATTGCCCTGCTCAGGAATTGGGAGGAAATGCTCATTATCTGATTGCCCCGGATCTGCACACAAAGGTTGTGCCCATAAACGGGGTGCGGGGGGAAGCCTCACCTGCTGGGGCTGCAAGTGTTGCACTGGGGATGGAAATGGGATCTCCAGCACTAGGAACAGGATCATGACATCAGGGAATGGGATGGAGACAGAGGGAAACGCCGCTTGCAAGCCACCGAGGGGGATGCAGGAGCACTTCATGTCCCCAGGTGTCACACAAGCACCCCCCAGACCTCATTCAGGGAACAGCCGCAGGCAGGAGCATCCTGAGCATCTCCTGGCATGGGTGATGATGGTGATGGTGGTGGTGATGCCAAAGAGGCCATTAGCCAAAAACCAGCTCTGCAGTGATGTGTGGAAACAGGACTGTGAGTCTGTGGGGTGTTTTTAGGGGAGGAGGCAGTGGCACAGGTGTCTCCTTAAACAACAGCCCCTGGCAGTGCAGGATGCAGCATCTCATGCGGTTTGGAGACAAAGAGGCTAGGGAGGAGACAGGTGGCCCCGGAGCCCCCTGGGACAGGGCTCACAATGGCCCCAGCCAGCCCCGCAGCCATGGCATGAAGGGGGAAGCAAAGACACCCCTTCTCCCCCAGCTGCAGCAATGTCCCCAGCTGGCAGCCGAGCATCGGGGAGCGAGGAAAGGGGGCGGGGGGGGGGGGGGGGGAATAAAGAAATAAATCAAGCCTTGAAAAAACTAAATTGAAGTTAGCAAGGTCTGGGATCCCTCCTAGGATCCAGGGAGAACAGAGGCTCACAGTGAGGGCTGGACACGTGCCTGGGCTGGGGCGGGCAGGAATTAAACGCCAGCTGCCAGCAAGGCTGACTGGCTGGGGGCTCAGCGGGGGCCCTCTGGGAGGAGAACAGGGCTGGGCAGAGCCACCCGCACACCCCAATGCTGGGCACAGGGCCAGAGCCCAACCTGGGCCTGTTTCCCTGTTCAGGGCAGCGGGCGCCAGGCAGCCCTGACCCCAGGCTAGGTGACAGGGATGCAGCCAGTGCCAGCAACCCTCTCCCCATGCCAACCTACACAGCTCCCAGCATCAGGGTCTCTGGTTCGAAGCCATGGTGTGTCCCATGGAGGAAGGGGATTGCTTCAAATTCGCACCCCCTTCAAAAAAAAAAAGGTATTTCAAGCCCTGCTGTAACAGTAGGCAGGAACCAAGCTTGGGCAGCAGCACTGAACCACCCCTGCAGGTGACGGGTCACCCTGGGGGTCACAGCCCTGAAGCGGGGAGACCCAGTGGGCAGGGACGGTGCCCCCCACCCGCAGCAGGCAGGAGTGCTGCCTGCACCCAGCCCTCACTTCCTTAACACGAAAAGAGGTTTGCAAAGGGCCTCAGTGCCACGGCAAGGCTTTGAGGCATGACCCAAACTGTTTGCAAGCCGGAGAGAGGAAAAAGAAAAAGGCCAGAAAAGGCTGAAAAACGGAAGCCAGGAGCCAGCTTTGCGGGCATGCAGGGGCAAAGGGAAGTTGAGAAACGTATGAGCCATTTCACTGTGACTTCTGATTTCAAACCTTACCCTCCCCCACCCCAAAGAGACATCTGAGCAGGGTGCAGACCCCAACATAAACTGTAAAAATTGGAAGGGGAGGGTGCTGTACATCCTGGGGTCACCCACCCCTTGCTCCTCACCCTGCATGGAGCCCCCAGACCCCCATCCCACCGAAGCGATACCCAAGGAGGGGATGGGGTGCAGACACCTTACCGGCAGCCGTCCCGCCGAGGCCGAGCGGAGGGTCCTGAGCTGGGGGCCCTGGGGGGTGCCATAGAGACACCCCCCCCGGGGAGCAGGGATGCTGACAGGCGCTGGCATGTAGACCTGGGTGAAGCAGCTGGCAGGTAACGGGGGGCTGCCCAGGTCGGAAGCTCCCTGCTCAGAGGAGCCCATCACTGACATGACCTTCTTCGGGTGGTGGTGGGGAGGGGGGGGCGGGAGGGCGGCACTCCCCCTCCCCGGGGCGGGAGACACTCCCCTGGGGAGCCGCAGCATTGCAAAGTCCTTTCGGAGAAGCCCGGGCCGGGGGAGAGGGCAGAAGCACCCCGCGATTTTGCAGCAAAGGGGGGTGTCACAATCTCAGTGGCGCCATTTTTGGACGGGGGGGGCCGCCGGGCGCTGACACCGGCCGGTCTCCAAAACACCCCGCACCCGAAAAACCTGCAGAGAAGCAACGCGGCGGTGGCGGCACCGGCGGCACCAAAACCAGGCGAAAAAGGCGCCTTTGGCCCCGAAAATCGGCTGCGCTCGGGCCGGATGGGGCCGGGGCAGCCCGGAGCGCGGCCCCGCCTCGGCCCGGTGCCCCCAAGCCCGGATCCGCTCCTGCCCGATCGCGCTCGGCCCCGATCGCTCCTGTTCTTTTTTTTTTTTTTTTTTTTCCGGTTTTTTTTTTAAGCGCCAAGCGCCGTCCCGCGAAATTCGGATTTCCCGCGGAAAATGCCGCGCGCTGATTGGCTGCCGCCGCCCCCGCCCCGCCCCGCCCCCCCCCCCCCCCCGCGGCAGCCAGGGGCGCGGGGCCGGGAGGGGCCTTAAAGGGGCCTCGCGGCGGCGCGCGGGCGGGGAGGGGCGGGGTCCTGCATGCAAAGCAGAGGGCGTGGCCTCTTTGGCACCACCTGCTTGGGGCGGGGGCGCCTGGGATGGGAGGGAGGTCACTGGGGTTGGGATCGGGACTGGGATTGATTTTTTAATTAATTATTTATTTATTAAAAGACCTCCCCCAGTCTGGTGGGTTTCAGCCTGGGGGCTGCAACCCCCCCATCCCCATCCCCAGCTGCAGCGACCCGGTGTGCAGGGGGGTTTGCATCTGTTTGGGAGACAAAACAGTTTGGGGTCCTCCAGCCAGAAGCTGTCTGGCAGCAACCCCCCACCCCACCCGCAGGCAGGGAGCAGGCAGGGGTCGGCGCTGTTTGGGGGCAGGGACCTCAGAGGGACTCAGTGTGAGCAGATTTGGCCCCTAGTTCACTCACACCACTTCACCCAACCTGCCACTCTCTGCCCCCAGTCCTGGCCATCAGCCACCCACCACATGTCCTTGGGGTGCACCAGGTGTGCCTGGCAAAGGGGAGGGAGAAAGAGGGGGTGAAGGGCTCCCCGTTTGTCCCATGGGGTATTTCAGGGTGCAGCAGTGGCAGAAAGCACTGAGGCAATGGCAAATCCCTGGGTGAGGGCAACTCCAAGACTTACTGGGACCAGTAAAAGGCCACCACAGGCACCGAGCTGAGCCACAGTTTAATCCTGCTGAAGCCACTGAGCCACAGCGCTTGGTTCCTCTCCATCACCTGGTTCCTCTCCATCACCTGGTTGCCCTGCATCCGTTCTTTCCTTTCCTTCGTTCTCTTCTCCAGCATAAGGCAACTTCATGTCCAGGTCTGGGATGGGGATGTTCAGGTGCACAGATGGACTTTCTTGCAAAGAAGCCTTCTGGAAGACAGATAGATGGACAGACACACACCCCAGCACCATGGCCTCTGCTGTGGATGAGGATGGACACCAGACCTCCAGACTCCAACTCAGCTTGGGCGGGAACACCCAAAAATTTGCCAGGAGCCTCTGATCCAGGACAGATATTTGCCTCCCACCATGCAAGAGCTTTGAGGCAGAACAAAAAGCCTGGTAGCAGTCAAGCCACCACACCGCTGGGCAGCATGTCCCTCTGCCAGGAGCATAGCTGAGCTTGGCAGCTCAACCCACCCAGACCTTCATCTTCCCCCTTATGGGGAGAAGGCAACTGCTGTCTCCATTTCAGTGCACAAAGACAATGCCATGCCTGGCAGAGTGGATAAAGTGGTGTCACTTGGCTGCCTCGGGCTGGCTTCAGCTGAGTGACCCTTGGGACAGGGACAGAGACATTGGGGTATGGGGAGGGTCCAGGTTCTGGGAGCTTAGGCTGGCAGGTTGTGTCCCTACCCCTTCCAGTTTGGACAAAGTGGAGATGATGTCCCCACACATTGTCAATGTGACCTCGCTGGCATAAGGGCTGTCTAAGAAGGTGGTGTAGAAAAGCTTCTGCTGAATCAGCTCGTGCTCCTGCACCACGTTGAACTCAATGGCCCTCACTTCCTTGCCTATGCTGGGAGGCATAGCCAAGGGAGGAGTTAGGAGCATCCTTCCCCCCCCAGTACCTAATACCTGCTCAATAAGCCTTCTCCAGGCTTTCCAGCCATGGCTTTCCACCAGTGAAGTCCTCTCCCATGCCAGAAGCCACAGGCTGGTATCTCCCTGTGACACCAGTGCCTCCAGATGCGTGGCAGCCACCAGCTTCCACCCCCAACCTAAAAGGGACATCTCTCTCTGGAGAGGTTTTGCCTTGGCTGTGTATAAATGGACTGATTCCATCTCATCCACCCTACAACCAAGCCAGCAAAGAGGAAGGAGGTTTGCAGCAGGTCTTACACGTTGAGCTCCTCACGGATCTGTTTGTACTCTCTGATGTTCTCCTTGCTGCTTTCCAAGAGGCATTGGACTTCATGCAAGATGTCCTTTTTCACTTTGCCCAACTCGCTGTAGGTGAACAGGTCCTGGGAGATGTTCATGGAGACCCTGTCCCTCATCACCCTCGGGCTGAGCTGAGGGTCTGTGTTGGCCACCCCACCGTTCAGCTGAAAGGGTTAACACAGCAATATGGCTATGTCCTCTCCTCTACCGCCCGCACGCAAGGACCAACCCTCGTCATCAAACAAGCCAAACCCACGAGTCCAGCACTACGGAGATGGAAATCCCGGCCTTTAAATACTGACGGTGGGTGCAAAGTGCAGATCTCTGCTACAACCAGCTTCAAACTGCTGGAAAATCTCCACTTCTAGCCTCCTCCCCTCTTCCCCTTGATGTCTTTTGTAAGAAACACCCATTGTATCAAAATTCTCCTGGCTTTTGGCTGGGGAGGAAGAACGATGCAGCTCTTCTCCACCCAGGCCATCTCTACAGGGGATCACCAAAATGTGGTCCTTTCAGGGTGTGTTTGACAGATGTTTTCTGCCCATCCTCACCCACAGAGCCAGCCTGCCCTGGGTGCCTGATTCTGGCTCTCCTCCAGGCTGGGCTCCTGCTCCCTCTGCTCCTCCTTGGTGTGGGTGACCAGGGATTCCCACAGCCTGGATGTCATCACGGCCACCAGCAGGTTGGCACAGATGAAGGCCTCGCTTGTGATGAAGATAATGAAGTAAATGGCCGCCATCATCTTCAGGGTCTGCCCTTCTTCACTGTTGGGGACAGGGACCATCTGGTTGACGGCTGGTGGTGGCCACCTCCCTAGTACCAAGCCCCACGGGAGCCTCTCAGCATCCATGGGAAATGAGCCCCCCCCATGTGCCCCACATCCTTCCTGGGGTGGGGGAACACGGCTCAGTCCCAGCCACCCCCAAGCCCCCACCCCATGGCGGGCTCACACCTTGCTGCACGCTCACTGGAAGGCCTCATAGATGTCCAGCCAGCCATCCAGCGTGATGCAGATAGAGAGTGAATACAGGGCCTTCCCCAGGTCACTAAAATGGGCCAGGACAGACTTTCCAAACAAGATGATGCCCAGCACCAGCACCAAGAAAATCTGCATGGAGACAGTGATAGGGGACCCAGCGCCTTCCCCAGGCTGGGAAGAGTGCTCAGCATTCTCTGATCCCCAGCACTGGAGCTCCCTGGAGTGAGCAGGGTCTGGCCAAGCTCCTCAGCCTCGGTGCCGGGAGCTCAAAACCCCCCTCCAGCATCCCCGAGCCTGCTGGGGAGGTAGGATGGACCAACGTGGTGGGAAAGGACCATCCTGCTGCTGGCTCTGTGCCTGCTGTCCCCAGGGTCCCCAAGCTGCCATGGCCAGCACTGGACCCCACTGGCCAAGACACTTCCCCAAGCCGATGTTCCCAGCCCAGGCGGGCATTTCCCGGCCGCTTACCAGCATGGAGATAAAGAGGATGAACGTGATGTTGCAGAGGTTGGGGATGACCTTGAGGATGGCCTGAAGCATCCTGGCCAGCCCCTTGACCAGCCTGGAGACCTGCAGCAGCCTCATCAGCCCGGGGCAAGGTGAGAGCTCCTGTCACCATGCTGGCCGTGCCAGGATGCCTTGGTCCCCTCCTGGCCTTTCCCATCAGGGTCTGAGGAGGGTCTGCACTGCCAGGGGTGCTCCCCAAATCAGGGCAAAAAAGCAAGGGTGAAGAGCAAGTGGTGGTGACATTTCCTTTTCCAGTGCAGATCCAGCACACAGAATGGGGGCACCACACCTTGGCCAAATCAACGCAGGGACATCAGAGGCTTTGGGGTATGGCACCCCCTTCCATCACTCACCTCAGGATCTGGAAAATCTTCTGGACATTCAGCTTGCGGATCAGGGGTCCCCACCATGAGACAGACCATGAGGAGGAAGTTGAAGATGTTCCAGCCATCCTGCAGGCAGAGGAGCAGGGAGCTAAGGCTGCCCTTGTGGACCATAAATGAGGGCCCTTCAATGTTTTTCCCTCAGGAACATCTACAAGGAAGAGGGGGCTGCAAGGGGTGCGTGTGCCCCATGGCTCTGCTCAGGGGGGGCACGACTGTCCTGGTAGCAGGTGGCTAGCAGCCACAACAGCCCAGTTGCCAAACATCCCTGTGCCTGGGGTGGGGACATCGGAGGAGGTCCCGGTCCTTCCCGGGGGGGCAGCCCCGCAGCCCGGCTGCCAGCAGCGCAGCGGAGCCGGCGGTGAGCCGGGCTCTTCCGCCTCTCCCCTGGAGACGGCAGCAGCGAGCCGCGGCTGCGGGGCCCGCACCGCCCCGGCCCCCCCCGCGGCCTTCCCCGGCGTCCCTGGGCGGCCGCAGCCGGGCGCGACGAGGGACCGTGGGAGGGAGAGATGCAGGGACAGATGGAGACAAGGAAGGAGGGATGGAGGGACACTGGGATGCAAGGACAGAGGGATGGAGGATGGATGAGGGACTCAGGGACAGAGGGATGGAGGGACACAAGGATAGAGGAATGGGGGACTCAAGGACTCAAAGATGGAGGGAGAGAGGGATACAGGGACACAGAGGTGGAGGGATGGGGTGATGGAGGGACTTAGGGACAGAACAATGCAGGGAGTGAGGGATGCAGGGAGGGAGATGGGAAGCAGAGATGGAGGCATGAGGGACTCAGGGAAGGAGGAACACAGGGACACAAGGACAGAGAGATGCTGAGGGCCTTCAGCCTGGCTCACTGCAGCTCCCACCTTCCAGAACAGGCAGAAACCTCTGAGCCAGTTGAGCAGGACCTCGGTGACCAGGGCCACCAGCACAACACTCTATGATATAGCTCAGCCAAAACTGGAACTGGAGGAAGAAGGTGGAGAGAGCACCCCTGGGCAGGACCAAGGGACACATGGCAATGGCCCACTGGGAAACCAGCTGAGCTTCTCCCATTGAACCCATGCTGGAGGCAAAATACAAAGCCTTGTGGATTTTCCAGTGGCTAGTATGGATGAATTCACTGCCCAGATGTCAGCATGGTGACCCCCTCCCCATGCACGAAGCTCACAGGGAAGGAGCCATATTGGGGCATCTTTCTGCCATCAGTCAGGGCTGTGGGGTTTCATGGACCCATGCCAGAGGCAGCAAAAGGGCTGGGCAAAAGGCAAGGGAGAGGGAAGGAGCAGTGGCAGGTGGTGGTGGGCACAGCTGGCACCCACACTCCAGGGATGCATCATGGGGGTCTGGCTGGTGATCAACACCTCATTGAGGATCATAAGCACGGACAAGTTGAGCTTGACAGCAGGGTGGGTGAGCAAGTGGCCCATCCACACCTTGGCCATGTATTCCTTGTGGTCCCAGGGGTCCTGGAGGGGAGGCAGAGTGGGGAGCCCAGGTGGGGTGTCCCTGCTGTCCCGGTGGGCTGCAGGTCCAGCACCCATCACCCACCCCACCCTACGTCACTGCACACTGCATCTCTGAACTTGATGAGCAGCCACTGCAGCTTTGCGTCTGGCTCCCGCTGGCACTGGTGGCAGGGAGGGGACAAATGGTGAAACAGGCCCTCAGACCCAGCTCGTCCCCAACCCAGGGTGACAGCAGAGCTCCCTCACCCTCCTGTGCAGAGAAGCCATGGCAGGTGCTGGCAGCAGCCCCTGGCACCCACTGCAGTGGGACCTCACCATTCCAAGCAGCAGAATGTGTGACATCATGCTTCCATGCCCTGTGACATCACTGCTTCTCCCCAGCAGGGGGGGCATGGAAGGGGAAAAAGACCAGAGGAGCAGTGTGGAGACAGAGGGGTTAATGGGGACTCAGTCCCCCAAACTGGTCTGGCTCTAGTTTGAAATCAGAGGGACACCGGTAGCTTCAGTGCCCCTGCGCAGCCAGGGAAAGGTGAGGGGACACGTGCCAGCACTGCCAGAGCCAGGCTGGGCCAGTATCACCACAGGCCTTTCCCAGTTATCCTAGCAGTGTCCCTCCTCTGTCCCAGTTTGCTCTCCCATCCTCACCCACAGCCAGGGCCACCCAGGAGAGCCTGTGGGTCCACCACTGTGTGTCCATGGGTGTCAGTGATTCAGGTGCCTCTGGGTGATCAAGCCCATCGCAAAGCTCCATGCTCCAAATCCCCTCATTAATTAAAACCCCGCAGTAATGAGCCTTCCTTCCTCTGCTCCAGCCTTTGCCTCCCTGCAGCCCCAGCCCTGGCGAATTCTGGGGCTGCGTTCAGGCACGTGGGGAGCCCCAGTCCCTCTGTAGGACAGAGCCATGATGTCACCCTTGGGAAAGGGAAGGTGAGGGGCTGGCAGGAGCACATGGGGTGGCTGCTGGGATGCTGGGTGGTCTCCACGGGGATGGAGAAGGGGTTTTGCTTTCCCTACCTATAAAATGAGGGGGGACAACCCTGTTTCTTCCCTCTTAAAGGGAGGGGGCAGGAATAGCTCCCCCCCAATCCCATAGCACCCCCAGGAGCTCCAGCCAATGGGGTACTGAGCTCCACCATGGCTCGGTTTGCAGGATGAGCCCTCCTGGCCTGGCAATTAGGAGCCTCTGGGGTGGAGGGTGCCAGAGGAAATTTGGGGGCCTCTGGGAGGGTGGCGAGGGAGGCTGGGGTTTTGTTCACCCCTTCCCCACACTGGAAATCCTGAGTGTGCCTCAGTTTCCCCACTCAGGACTGGCATGGGAACTGGAGCAGGGTGAGGCATGAGCAGGGTGTCGAGGGCACTGGGAACGCCCTGTGCCAGGCAGGATAGGGCCAACGGGCTGTGTGGGGCCGGTTTGGGTGCCACCCCCAGCAGAGCCCAACATACACTGGTGGCCCTGACTCAGCCCCACCCATCCCCTCAACACCATTACTAGGGCTGGAGCTGGAAGGGCTGCAGGGTCCCCCTGGGGAGGGCAGCTTCCAGGGCTGGAGCAAACCCACGGTGCCTGGGATGAGGGGCCAAGGTACTGGGGGGGGCTGCGTGTTTGGATTTGGGGTGCTGTGTGTGTGCACGCATGTTGGTGGATGTCCTTGTTAGCTGGGTCGGGGTGTGCATGCATCTGTGCATGCGCGTGCATGTGTGTGCCCCTGTTGAGGGGGTGCACGTGTGTGCTGCACCCCCATTGCAGCCTATGTGCATCAGTGCATATATATGTGTGCACACGTGTCTTGGAGGAGCACATGTGCAGTTGGTGCCCTGTTGTGGGTGTGTGTGCACACGTGTCTGCCAGAGCATGCGTGTGTACACGTGTGCATACCCTCATTGGGGTATGTATGCCTGCATGTCTGCATGTGTGTGTAAGCGTGTGTATGTGTATAAGTGCATGCATGCACATGCAAATCCATGTGTGGGCATAAATGCAGGCATAGGTGTGCGTAAGTGTGCATAGGCACGTGTGTGTCTAGGCATGTGTATAAGTGCACATAGGCATGTGTGCATATGTACATGCATGTGCACATAAGTGCAAGTGCGCACACACACTAAGTGTGCGCATGTACCGTGGGCTGCAAGCGCACACATGTGCACCCAGTCCCACATGTGAGCGCGCCCAGCTGTGCACGCTCGCCCAAGGCCACGCGTGTGAGCACTGCATCCGTCCCAGCAAGGCGGCGGCCGGCTGGCGGGGAGCCGGGGCGGCGGGGAGGGGG
The DNA here is from genome assembly GCF_965183815.1 of Platalea leucorodia. Taxonomy (NCBI): domain Eukaryota; kingdom Metazoa; phylum Chordata; class Aves; order Pelecaniformes; family Threskiornithidae; genus Platalea; species Platalea leucorodia. The sequence continues at coordinate 10,215,506 of NC_138840.1, forward strand.
GGGGCCAGGCCTTGGCCGGGGCAGGCAGCGGGAGGAGGAGGAGGGAAGTGCGGCTCAGACAGTACGGCGCCAGCAAACACCTGCAAACAGCTCCGGGCACACAATGGCAAATACAGGTGGGGAACCGCGGCCTCCGTCAGCGCAGCCGATTGCATCAGACTCCTGCTCTTGCCAAAAGGCGAGCGAGCTGGCCTGGCTGGCCACCGCCACGGTGGCTGGGGGACGCTTGGCCTTCACCCGCCTGGGGTTATTTTTTTGCTCTCCTCATCCTCTTTTTTGCACCCATGAAATGTAGTTGGGAAGATAAAAGCAAAGCCCAGTTTGCTTGGCAGAGGTGCCGGGGGCATTTCTTGCACTAAATCTGCCCTGCAAGTTAATCCCAGGCCCAGCAGGGCAACAGCAACTATTTTTAGTTGTATTCTTTCCCTTTTTTGTTCGTTCTTTTTTTTTTTTTTTTTTTTTTTTTTTTTAAATCAGGGTTTCCAAGGAAAGCATCGGCATCACGCCACAGCCCAGGCTGGGGGTCCAGGCAAGGTTTGTGCCCCCTTGGCCATCCCCTGGGCCTGGGAACAGCGGGGCGGCTGTACCAGGAAAGGCACTGGGATCCTTCTGTGACGGGGGAAGAGGCAACGGCCCTGGGATGGAGGCTTCCTGGGAGCCAGTGCCAAACCCTCACCCTGCCAAACCCAGGGCCCCTGGGGAGCTGTGGCCCCCAACCCCAACTGAGGGAATCCCCTGCCCTGACCCTCCAGCGAGGGGATGGGGACAGGGGGCCACCTCCACTGCTCCGGGCTGGGAGTCCCCTTCTGCCTCCCCAATGCTGTTTCCATCCCAAAAGCCCCAGCAGGACTAGTTTCTCCCACCCCACCAGTGCCTGTCCCCACTACTCCCAGTAACCCCAGCCCCAAACTGGGTCCATTGACTGCTCCCATGTGTCCAGGATCTCCACTGCCATCATCCCAGCTGGGGGATCCATCACGAGCTGAGGTACTCACACTGCAGGGAGCCCCATTTTGCAGCTACTGAGACCCATCCCCTGGCTCATTTCTGGGGTGCTTTTCCCACCCATCCCAATTAAATCCCTTTGGCACATCAGCACTGGCACAGCTGGAGGACCACAACACTGGGGTGAGCATGGAGATGCTTGCCCCTAACCCACCCCTTGGCTTTTCCTTTCAAGCTAAAAGCCAGTGGAGATGGCAAAAGCCTATTTTTAGCCATTAGCATAACATCAGCTCGTTTCCCAGAAGTCATCGTTTCCAGCCGGACACCCTCACCTGCCTCCCACCGTGCCAGAACAGCCCCATGTCACCCCATCCGTGGGTGCCAGAGGGTAATCTGCCCTTGAGGAGCCTGGGGACATCAAGCTGGGAGGAGGAAGGGATGTTCCCAGGGGTTCGTGATCCCGTTGGACTGGCTGTTGCTTTTCAGATGCCCCACACGCCACTTTTCCCTGTGGAAATGCCCATGGATGAGGAGTACTTGGGGGGTGCCAGCTGCACCCCAAGCTCATGTTGGCTGTCGCAGGGATGGCGGCTGAAGCCAACACATGTGGCAGAAGGTTTGCATCACCTTGTGCCCCAAGACTCCTCCTGCCTTCTTCCTCCCATCTTGCAGCCCCTGACCCAGCTCACCTGGAGGCTGCAGCACAGGGTAAGCACCCACTCTGTGCCTGCCCAAGCCCACAGCAGCAAAGCTGAAGCCCAGCACAGGGGATGGAAGAGATAGTGCTGCAGGTGGGGGATATTAACCCTGGGGAAGAGCAGCCAGGCCTGACCCTGATTGCAGGCAGGCCAGCACCTTCCCCAGGGAGCAGGATCTGGTCCAGCTATGCTGCCGCCACAGGGCTCCACAGCTGAGCTGGCCAATGGGTCACATCTGCTCTGGGGCCAAAGGGAAACCACAGCACTAGTCTGAGGGGAGGGAAAGGCATTTCTTCTCCCAACGCCCCTTCCCTGGGTGCTGTCCCCCCTCAGGCCCCGGGGGAGCTCCAAGACAGGCATGGGGGTGCAGTGCAGATGCCACCTGGGGAATTGCAAGGCCCAGAGCAGCTGCAGCCCAGAAAATCCCCTTCCCTTGGCGGGGGGGTGGGGGTGTATCCTGAGGGAGCAGCAAAAAAAGCTCAAATCCAGCCCCAGGCTATCAGGCAGCCCTTTTTTGCAGAGCAGAGTGGAAACCCCTGTAAAAAGCATCTTTGCCCCCCCTCCCAGTGCTCCAGCTACACCTCCAGATGGTCCCCGGGGCTCAGCAGTGTCCTCACTCCTTCCATATCAGATAAGCAGAGCAGCACCCAAAATAGCTGGCAGACACCTCTGCTGGGAGACAGCAGCCTAGGGTTAATTCCTCCCATACCTCAGCTGACATTTCAAAGCTATTAAACAATTAATGAGATTCCTACTGTAACCCTAGAAGTTACAATCATGAGAGGGTTTGGGGGCTCCCACCCCCCGGGGTGCTGCTCTCCCAACCATGGGTGCACCCTATCTCCCTCCAGCCCAGGGATAGGGAAAACATTCAAAATGACTTTTTTATTAGTATATAAAAATGATAACTTTTATAAAAAGTTTATAAAGCAAGTACAAGGAATGTTCGCAGAAACTCACCTTCCTGCACAAAAGGTACAAAACATTATACTCTAGTATAGAGCTCCACAATACACGAGGCCGCGGCCCCAGAGAGTTTGGTTCATACTCGAGGATGTCGTGTGTGTCCCCCAAAACCCCCTATTCCCCCCCCACCCCACCAAACACCTTTAAAAAAAAAAAAGGACTCGCTGCTATAATCCAAAAATATACAGACAACCGCCTCTTCATCAGTCTATCATTAGAAGTATCTCATCTAGGTTTGCATCCAAAGTCCTGCTAAAGCCGGGATACTGTGCTCCAGGTGTGTGGGGGGATGCTGGCGGTGGAGGGATGGGGGGGGGGGCGGGTCGGGACCCGCCGCTCCCCGCCTGCGGTGCCCGGGCCAGGCGATGCCGGGGCCGGTAGGTCGCAGACAGCCCGGCGCCACGGAGGAAGCTGCTATTTACCTCCGGCTGATAACGAACCAGGAACCGACACTCGCTGCCTGTTTGCTAATTGGCACCGGGAGAAGAGAGAAGAAAGGGGGGAGGAAGGAGAAGGGGGCGGGGGGGAAGAGAGAAAAGAAAAAATATAGTTAGTGTTGTGGTAACTCTCGGTTTGGGGATTTGGGGGTCGCTCGAAGTGGGGGGAGCCGGGGGACCGCGCTGCATCGGGGCCGGTGTTGGTCCCCGGGAATGCTGGTGCTGGGCGGCGATTAGGGGGCGGGTGGGGGGGGATTATGGAGACACTCACCTGATGGAGGAGCCGTTAGTGACACAAACTTCTCTCGTCTTTGGAGCAGAGTTCAGAGGCGAGCTCGGCCGCCTGTGGAGAGCGGGGACAAGGCTCAGGGCCACCCCGGCGGCGGGCGGTCCCCTTCCCCACCGCGCCGGGACCCCGCAAACGCATCCACCACCGTGCATCACCCCTAGCTCGACATGGCCCAAGCCCCCCTCCTCCAAACCAACATATCCACATCCCCCCCCCCCCAGCCTAAAGCAGTCCTCACCTTAAGGGAGAGCAGGGTGGCCTCGGAGGAGGGGTCGCGGCCCTTGGCCCCCTCCTCCAGCACGATCTGGAGATCGAAGATGTAGTCGATGACATGCTGGAGGATCTCCACCTGGCTCACCTTGGTGCCTTGCGGGATGCCCGGCACCAGCTCCCGCAATTTGGAATAGCAATCGTTCATATCGTAAAGCAAGTTCATGGGTTCCTCCAAGGCCGGGCTCTTATTGTTGCTCCCCCGGGCGATGGCCAGGCTCTGCTCCGAGAGGCAGCAGACGGCCTCGTAGCAGCTCCGGACGGATCGCACCGGGCTGATGGCTTTCATGGTGGGGTTAGAGCTCGGCTGGGGAGGCAGGAGGAAATAGAGGGGGATGCCTGGTCGTCTTGGCGGGTGCCGCGACGGCTGGCGCTCTGCTGGCACCTCCGAGCACTAGGACCACCAAAGCTTGGACCACAGAGCCCTATGACCGTCGCCTCCCGCACACCAGACACCTCACACCTCGCTGGCGTACTAGGGAGAAGACAGCCCCGCGCCGCCCATTATATAGACAGCCCCGCGGGGCCCCGCCTCCTGTACGCAAATGAAGTGGGAGGCCCACCCTTTTTATGTAAATGAACAGTAAACCCCACCCTTGTATCTAAATTAAGCTAGAGACACCACCCCCCCACCCCTCTCCCACCCCCCCCAAAAGTGACCCTTGGTGGCCGGGGTGGCCCCACGGGGCGGAGGACACACACGACCACGCAGGTTCCCATCCCCACCCCACAGCCAGACACCAAAACCACCCCCTTGGGGGAGATTCCCCCCCAAACCCCATGGACACCCCAACCCCAGCCCCTTCAACCTGCCCCCCCCATCCCAGTGAGTCCCCCCTATTTTTAGGCAGGACGATGGGGGTTATCCCCCCCCCCCCCCCCAAGGAAATTAGTGCCGCCCTGTTCCTCAATCCGCTTCTCATCTGACCTCCAGACTTTCTGGCGTCAGGAATTATCTTGTGACCAGCAGAAAAAAATTAATTGCGGTAAAACTGAGGTTACGATGGAGAAACCAGATTTAGGTCAGCAACTGCGAGAGGCCTGGAGTTGGGTTGGTTTTTTTTTTTTTTTTTGGAGAGGGGGGAGAGATTTATGGGCAAGGGGGGGTTATTTCAGTAGAAGTGATGGGGGGGGGGGCAATGAAGGCAACCCCCCCGAACCATTGCTGCCTCAAAAAGCCCAAAGCTGGAGTGACCTGGCGTGGCCAGTGCCCACGGGTGTCACCACAGCGGGTGGTGGTGGTGGTACACGAAGAGGTCCCAGGGCATCCCAGTTCTGCAACACCCAGATTGTGAATCTCTGTTAAAATCAAGGGGCAATTCCCCCCCATCTGATTTGGGGTGAATTTCCATAGGTTTTGGTTGGGGGGGGGTGTGAGTGCAGGAAGGGGATGGTACAGCCAAGAGGGTGGGGGGCACCCTGGGACGCCACTCGGCCTGGGGGTCCCAGCTAATGGGGGGTGCAGGGGGGGCAGAGGCACCTGGACTAAATTACGCCTGCCCACAGCAGCAATTTATTCCAGATCTGCCCAAATCCCAGTTCGATGGTGCTGGGTTTTGTTTCCCTCCTTTGCAACCCTCCCCCCAGGGGTCTGGGGGCCACAGGCCAGGGGGCAGCTGCCCTCTCCGCTTCTCCCCCAGACTGGGAGCTGTTCGATGGCCCCCCAAAAACTCCCTCAAAGCAGCATCCAACCATTTTTGGGGTTGGATTATTTTTTTGTCTTTTCTGTTGTGTCCCCCCCCCCGCCCCCAAATTTCCTGGGAAATCGCCTCCGTGTGAAGGGTGGCAGCTTGGGAGAAGCTATAATTACCCTCATTAACCTGCTCCGGGGCAAGCGGCAACAACCAGGACCCCCCCTAAAAAATGAGAACTTTTTTTTATTTAAAAATAAAAAAAAAATTAAAAGTTTAACAATTTTAAAATAAAATAAAAAAAACTTACAAAACATTTTAAAACTATTTCCAAACCACCAAAATGCTTTTTAGCCAGTTAAGGGCCCCCCCCTCATCCCCAAAGCACCGGTGTACAGCCGTCTCCACCAACCCTGCTTATTCCCATGCCTGGCCCCCCCACTCACCGCCCCCCATTTCCCAAGGCAGGGGTGGGGGGGAGCTTTTGTTTGCAGGGGGGTTTTGTTGGCGGCAGTTCCCACAGGCCCTGCTCGGGCGGCGGGACCC